>NC_091761.1:28050000-29401250 GCF_029378745.1 Bos indicus | reverse complement strand
GAATATTGAGTGCAGCACTTTCACAGCGTCATCTTTCAGGATTTGAAATAGCTCAACTGGAATTCCAGAACCTCCACTAGCTTTGTTTGTAGTAATGCTTCCTAAGCCCCACTTGACTTCACAGTCCAGGATGTCTGGCTCGAGGTGAGTGATCACACCATCGTGATTATCTGGGTCGTGAAGATCTTTTTTGTACAGTTTTTCTGTGTATCTTGACAAAACAGTTTTATTACCAGATTGAATTCAAGTTTGAATTCTGTCTGCTCATCTTAAATACCTTTTGATCCTGTAGCAATAGACAAAGAGAAACTGTCATCAAGGCGAATTATAATTTCTGCTACACAATAGGGACAAGAACCCAAAGGATTCTCTCAAGCACCTATTATGCTTCTACTTAAAGTTAATGGGAAACTGCTTCCCTGGTGGCTCAGATGGTAAAGAATCTGCCTGCAATGCAGGAGACCTGGTTTTGATGTATGTATCCAGAAGATAGCCTGAAGAAGGGAACAGCTACCCACTCCAGTATTGTTGCCTGGAGAATTCCATGGACAGAGGAGCCTGGTGGGTTACAGTCCATGGGATCACAAAGAATTGGACTCAACTGAGCAACTAACACATACACACACACACCTACACACACACACCTACACACATACACACACACACACACACACTGCAGTCCCAGACAGCCAGACAGGTAACTCGCTTTAATGAGTGAAGATCTTGTTCACCCAACAAATGAAGAACCATTAAACATTGAATTCTTACTGAGGAAAGAACATAGAATAAGTAGTGGCAGAAGGAAGGTGTTTGTAAGGGTTTTGTGGTGGTATAGGGTATTTGCAGAAATAAGAACTTCAGTAACCATATTTATCATTGATCATATGTATATATCATTGATTATTTATCTATACACACATAGATTTTTCCATATCTTATTCCTTCAGTAGTTTATACAAGGTATTATATTGGTACTAAAGTTATGTGATTTTAGTCGATGATTGCAACTGATTTAATCAGGATATATGTATCAGCCAAAAATGGATGCAATTACTTATGAATTTTTTTCTCCAGTTTTAAAATCTTCATTTGTTTGATGAATGACTGTATCCTGTTGTGACTTGGTAATTGAGACATATACATAAGTGTGTATGGGAGCTGAGTAGCTGAAGTAGTAGAACAGACTAGAACAGATAATTTCTGTAGGTGCTCAGTACCATCTCCACCTTTCTAAGATTTCCCATCAGCCACAAGGGATTGTTATGGATATTACATTGCAATGATTCTCACAAAGAAATATTCAATCAGTGAAAGCCAGTGGTAAAATAGTTGGAAGACATCAAAGAAGAGGCCATAATTCTCTGGTGGCAATTTTAGGCAGAGGCTTGGGCAAAGGTATGCTGTAAACCAGCTTTCTGAGAGAGTCAGCTACAGGAGGCTGAAGTCATTTGTGAAATTGTGAAATCCCTGTTTCCTATATTCACAGATTTCTTAAACCTTAGGAGTGGCTTCAGTGACTTCTGTTCTTCAACTCTTCCAATTATCCTCTAAGTCCTACACAGATATTTTGGTGGGGGCGGGAGGAAGTGACATAAATAAAGCATGATATGGGCTTTTGAGGTACTGATAATGTTCCATTTTAAAATTTGAGTCATATGTCATGGGAATGTTCACACACATTTATTGAGTTATACCATTGCAATATATACAATATGTATATTTTAATGAAGGCACATTATACTTCAATTAAACTTTTTAGTCATAATTTCTGCTGAAAGTTTTGTAGACTAAAAGCCTCTGGCTGATTTCTGATACACAAATAAAAATCAATGAATGGAAAGTGTATTTTGCTGCAAATTTTTTCTGCACTGTTCATTTTCTCATCTCTAAAAAGAATATGATGATAAGACCTACTTCATGAGATCGAAAGAGAAATTTATCAGACTTATCAAGTGAATGTACACTAGAAAGTGTATACCACTTTCTAGTAAAAGGAATAAAAGGAAAGTGAAGTTGCTCAGTCGTGTCCGACTCTTTGTGACCCCATGGACTGTAGCCTATCACGCTCCTCCGAATTATGTAAATGTTAGCTTGTTGAAAGAGTAAAGAGATGCGTACCTCCTACCTACATTTATACATAAATATGCAACAGTTTTAGGCCCATAAGTTATTGTTAGCATAGGGGCTTGGAATAGACCTCCGCAAGATGTGCTAATCTGGGATGTGAATTATTTTGAGCTGAAAGCATTCAAGACCCTGTAGTCTCAAGGGAAACTACCACCCTTCCCTAGAATACCTGTAAGAATTTGAATTTATTTTTTTAACCAGAAAATGAGTTATTATCAGCAATAAATTTTATCTAAGTGACTTCATCATATGTCAGGGCAAGCATCTAATTACCAAATATCTGTTTCTCTTGTCATCCTGTGAATGACCCTCCCAGCCTTGAAAACCCTAGGCCCTTACCCACTTTCTTAACTCCAGATGACATATATACCTCTTTTTACCTTTCTATCTATGAACCTCTTATGTATGTAGGGTTTCTGAGTTTCTCATGTACATAGAGTTCACATATGTACAAAATTAAATATGATTTTCTCCTGTTAATCTGTGTCATATCAATATAATTCTTAGACCGTCTAGAAGAACCCGTAGGGTAGGGAAAAGCTTTTTCCTCCCTAACAGTAGACTTTGTGCTTTCCACGGTCAGTCTACATGTCCATTTTTTGTCATTGCTGTTGCTTAGTCGCTAGTCTGACTCTTTTGAGACCCGTGAGCTGTAACCTGCCAGGCTCCTCTGTCCATTTAATTTCCCAGGTGAGAATACTGGAGTGGGTTGCCATTTCCTTTTCCAGGGGATCTTCCCAACTCAGGAATTGAACCTGCGTCTCCTGCATCGCAGGTGGTTTCTTTACCACTGAGGTATGTGGGAAGCCCACATGTCCATTTTGGTCATCCTTAAATCCCTTTGATCTTGAGCAGTACCTGATGTGGCATTGCTGCTCAAGAAAAATTAATTAAACAAACTGAATACATTTAAGCCCCAAATTTAATATTGTATGCTGAGCTTTATTCGACATTTCCATTTTCTGGCTAAGAACCATCACTTTGCTTCTATTCATTTCCATGAGTATCACTACTGGTCAATTTTTCTTAGAGACTGTTTCTCACTGACAAAGGCTTATCTCTTCAAAAGAGTTCACTGGGTACGCAACATCAAACAGAGAACAACAAAGTCCTGCTGAAATGGAAATGCTGTGAGTTCTGCTGGTCTCAGACACCATCTGAAAGGCTTGCTCCTGTTTCCTGGCCTCAAGGTGTATGTAATTCAAATGCTTGTCTCAATAAAGTGACCTATTCATAAGTGTCACCTTTAGAACCAGGAATGGATTGTCACAAACACAGATGTTCATTTAAAAGTCTGCTATAATGCTAGGTTTTTAAGCTAACTCTGATAGTTTTGATTTTTCTAAAAGAAATACATACCCAGAAAGATATTAGTTTAGTCTTTCAAGCATAACAGAAACTTAATAAAAGAAGTGAAAGAACAGCTATTCTTCTGGAGTTTTTTCTGTGTATTTTAACAGTATGTGTGTGTATAATATATATGCATATGTGTGTGTACACTATGATCATGTATTCTGTACTTATATGTCAACTGATGCAAACATTGGAGGAAACAGGAACAATGAACTTTGCATGGTACAATAGCTTCTTGAGAAAATATATAGACACCAAAGAAAGTTATAAATTCTCATCTGTATAAGCCTCTAAAGAAAAATAATTTACTGAATTAGATTTAGAATATAGCATCATATGTAGTTAAGGAAATATTTAATGCAAGAGGGATTGTTGTCTTTGAATCTATTCTCCCACATTCTCTTGATGTGCCAAGTGTCTGGAGAAGTCAGTCACGTTAATCCTCTACAGCAGATGGTTCTCAGTATTCATTTAAATTAAAATATAGCATTTCTTTTCTTGAAATCAATTCAAAAGAAGGAATTCAGTGAATTTTAAGCAAGACGAATGCTTTTGTCTGGCTTTGTGGCTGACTAACTCAAATATGGATTATGTGGCCTAGCCCAGACATCATCTGTATCATCAACTTCAAAGATAAAAACTCTGTTCAAGGGGGAAAAAATCAATTCAGACTGTCTTTAGAATGATAGGCTATTGCTATCCAAACTACCTATTGCTAGATTTAATTATTGCCAATTTTTATTATGAAAACTGCATAAAATGTAGATTTTCTACTTGTTCCTCTTATTAATGTCAGTCTTCTCTGTAGAAACCCCAGTATGCCATTATGATTTTGTAATCATGTCACTGAAGGAGAACATTTTAAATATAAAAGAGTACTCATCTTTCCAGAATGGTATAGCTACCATACTTTTCAGAGGTGGAAAACATGGGTAGGACTTTATTTACCCTTAAAATTGCCGTGATACCACACACACAAGAATTTCTAAAATGCTTTCACTAACTTCTATGGATAGTAAGGCATACACAAAAGGATATGAATAATTGTTGTGGGAAAAAGATCTAGATCATTAATATGATAGTGTACACTCAAAATACACACTTATAACAAAGCCAGTGTTTTGCAGAAATCTCTGGATCTGAATCTTAGTTGGACAGAGGAAAGACTGTTGTGAGAAATTCAGTCGGTCAAATATAAAAAGCTGGCAGATGTATGTCAGTCTTTTTTCAAATATGGCTGTGAGTCCAAGACTGTTAGTTAAGTAAATATCCTCTGGGACTGGATTTGAGACAAAGAGCATGGAAGGGAAGGGGAGGTGAAAACACAAGGTGTTTCAGGATGGAGTGCACTCTTCTTGTTTGATGACCAGAGAGAATATTCAAATACAGAGCTTGATACTTAACATTCAAATAATTGAAATCTATTCTTGTAATTCAGTGTAATTATCTCTTTAGGGGCTAATGAAGCATATTTGTCCATTTCATCAATGTATTAATTTAATCATCATTCACTCATTTCTGTGTTAATATATGTTGAATGCCATACTTTCTGTGCATGAATCCTTAAAATACGGAGAGGGAAAAAACCACATGTGAGTTTACAGAAGGAAATCATTAGAATTAAGTAAGTAGTCACCAATTATTGTATGTAATAGAAAAGAAAATAATTGTGTGCTCTAAGATACTATCATAGCGGGTAGGAATTTAGATTAAGGTGTTCAGGAGGGTTTATTTGAGAAGCTGTCATTGAAACTGAGATCTGGAATTATCCAGGCAGTGAGTGGGAAGAAAAACCTCCTGGATTAAAAAAAACAAAACAAAAATCAAAAGCTCCTGAGTCAGGAAAGAGTTGTAGGGTTGTCAGAAACAAAGGAAGAGCAGCAAAGCTCCAGTTCTGTGAGTGGAGAGAGTTATAGGTGGTGATGATGGTGAGGTAGGTCATTCCAGAAGGGTCTTATAGATCATAGTAAATGTAATATTTTATTTTCTGCACAAGTAAAACCATTTGAAATTTTGAGAAGGAGAGCAGTGTGATCTGATATATGTTTTATTGTTATCCTTCTGGTTGCTGTAAGGAAATCTGTCGTAGTGGTATAAAAAGGTCAGGAGTGGAAATGCAATAGCATTTGTCTAAACTAGATTTGATAGTGGCAAGGATGAGGGCAATGTCAATGAGAAATTCTGGCAAATAGATTCTGTGGTGTTCAGTATGCTGAAAGCATCAGGAAGCCCTCAGACCCACATGACCAGGAATGACATGGGCCTGCTTGACTGGCTGGACAGCTCCAGTTTGGGTGACAAGTTAGAAGACATGCATAATTAATTTTAAATCCTGCTGAGATCTAGGAAATGATGAAAATGTATCGACTTTCCACACTGTTAACACCTTCATGTGCCAAAGGCATAGCTGGGCTCTGTCTAGGCCTTAAATTTATGACTTTTAACTATGGTAAAGAGTTGAAATATGCTATTAGTAATCTAGCTTAGTTAAATCATCAAGTTATTAGTAAATTCTATCAGTCAGCCTGGGGACCTATCCACCTTCATTAAGTTGTTTCTTTGTGGGAAACATCACCGTATTGTACACTGGAAGAAACAGAGCTGTGTAAAGTAAAAGGGGCCAAGGAGGACTCTACAGAAATATAAATAAAAGGTTCAAATAGAACTGTTCTAGGAGAGATTAAACGCAGATAGATGACCTAGATATGCCTAAAAAATCAATTTCAAGTAAAAAAAAAAATTACAAGTAAATAACGATGTAACTCCTGGTTTTAAAACAAAACTCTTACAAAACTGATACTAGCTAGAAAAATTATGAAAAGAGTTATAATTTAAGGTAAAAATTAGGGTTAGAGTGAGATTTTGTGTTAGGATAAGAAATTGCCTCAAACTAATACTGGTTTTTCCAGTGGTCATGTATAGATGTGAGAGTTGGACTGTGAAGAAAGCAGAACACCGAAAAATTGATGCTTTTGAACTGTGGTGTTGGAGAAGACTCTTGAGAGTCCCTTGGACTGCAAGAAGATCCAACCAGTCCATTCTGAAGGAGATCAGCCCTGGGATTTCTTTGGAAGGAATGATGCTAAGGCTGAAACTCCAGTACTTTGGCCACCTCAAGCGAAGAGTTGACTCATTGGAAAAGACTCTGATGCTGGGAGGGATTGGGGGCAAGAGGAGAAGGGGACGACAGAGGATGAGATGGCTGGATGGCATCACTGACTCGATGGACGTGAATCTGGGTGAACTCTGGGAGTTGGTGATGGACAGGGAGGCCTGGCATGCTGCGATTCATGGAGTCGCAAAGAGTAGGACACGACTGAGTGACTGAATTGAACTGAACTGAATGCCAGTACATTGTTATTAGTGAAAATGTAAACTATACATATTAAAATCAGGACCAAATAAGGATTTTTCATGAAAATTAATTTAACCTTGCTTTGTAAATATTAGCCAATACAATAAGTAAAAGAAAAATAGTACAAATAGACAAAGGTAGGGAAATTATTATTTTTACATATTGTATAATTGTACATCTAAGAATCTGAAAAAAATCATTTGAAGCACTCTGAAGGTAGTAAGAGAAAACAGTAAAGTGACTGGTGAAAAATAATATGACTTTTTAAAATAGTGAAATATGACTTTTTAAAATTATACATATTGTATAATTATACATCTAAGAATCTGAAAAAAATCGCTTGAAGCACTCTGAAGGTAGTAAGAGAAAACAGTAAAGTGACTGGTGAAAAATAATATGACTTTTTAAAAATGACTTTTTAAAATATAAAGAAATATTTATAATGCATTATTTACTCATATGAGCCATACATCTAAAATGTCAACTTACCTTTAAAAAGAGTAATTGTTATGTACACATATATAGAATGTCCGTTATACTGTTACTTAGAAAAACAAGTATTATATAATGTGATTTTATTTTTGAAAAAAAAAACCAGCATTATACAAATAAGTATTATATGTGTTATGAAAATGTCTAGCAGACTCATATTAAATTTTTTAATAATTGTTCTCTGTAAATAATGTGATGAGAATGGTGTGAAGAGTTATATGTTACAAAATTGTCTATTGTTTTTATGGCAAGTATTTCTTTCACAAGGAAAATGCTTTAAAAATAAGTTACTTCTTAGTTTACTTTTCTCGGGGCATTATGTCTTTGATAAATGAGTTGTACATTTTAATTGCATTTTAATCGTTAACATTTTGTAACTAGATGCAAATCATTACCATTTGTCTGTGTTAAAAAAGAAATCCATGAGGGTTACTCTTTAAATTGTTCACTACATCTACTTGAAAAATTCAACTCCACATACACATTTTCCAATACACATTTTCCTAGGCTACAATAAAAGTTAATACTTTTGCTGCAATTACTGGTGTCACCTTTCTAGTCTTTTCCAAATCGATGTTTTTTAGACATTTATGGGAAATGTTCAACTATTCCAGTTTAAAGTATAAAATAGGATATAAAAAATAGAATAGTCATCTGCTTCTATAGGTCTCTCATTTCCATAATAGATTTAACTGATATCAATTACCCAAGAAAAAATAAGTTAAATGAATATTTCTTTGTTGTGAACAGAGTGAAATTGCTTCAAATAAAAGGGTCTGTGTTATAATGATCTGTATTAAAATATCTACAAGCTTTAGAACTGTAAAAATGCTACAAGGTCATGGTCAAAAGTATTTTGATTAATAGAGATATGTCTGCCCAACTAAATTACCTTGCTGAAAAGAACATAATGTAATGATGGCAATTTCCATGCTTTTCTCAACTTACCTTTTATTTCAGTGCTAAATTTTATTATGATAACTATTAGTTCTAGCTTCAGAAATAGCTTTAGAATAAAAAGCAACAGGTTTCTGTGAAATGAAAGTATAAATTTAAAATTTGAACTCAATATTCTTAAATCAAAAATTATGAAAATTCACCTAGACTTTCAATATAATTACTGGAAATAACATTTGTAGAATTTAATGGACATGGATGCATATTTCTAAGAAAGCCTTAGGTTAGTAATAAAAATTTTACAATGTTATCAATTCTACTCAATAGTGCACTTGAAATTTAAGAAATTAAACATAAATCTGTGTCTGTGTGCTTCTTCTTCTGTAATCTTAAAAATCTGTTTAAAATTTATTTTAAGACATTTCTTTCATAAAGCAAAACAAAATGAAACTATGACAACCTTAGAAGTGGTTTTCAAGGATACTTAATAGTCAATTTATTCTGCCAAACAATGTTATTTTAAAATCATTTGAAGCAATTTTTAAAGAACTGTTTAATAAGCACATTGTGTCAGAAATCTTTGAAGAGTGAAATTTTTTTCTTCAATATAATGTGCAAGTTTTTTGCGAATGCATACTTTTTTCATACCTTATCATGTGCAAAACTAATTTGTAAAGGACAGATGTCATATATAAATATGTGCATACATGAGAAAAATAATCAGATGCCAAATTGGAATCCAAAAAGGGGAAGATCTTTGTTTCTTATTTGGTTTGTGAGCAAAACTCAATAAAATTATTGAAACAGAACCTTCAGTGGTGAACAAATGAAGAATATTCTTTGGGATGAAATAGTTCTTTGCAACCAAGAGAATATGTCATAGATTGTTGAACCTGTGTCAGTGGTTAAAAATTTAATCTGATTCCTTCTTTTAATCAGAAGAGGAAAAACATCTTTCATAATTCAGTTCAGTTCAGTCACTCAGTCATGTCTGACTCTTTGTGACCCCATGGACTGCAGCATGCCAGGCCTCCCTGTCCATCACCAATTCCTGGAGTTTACTCAGATTCATGTCCATTGAGTTGGTGATGCCATCCAACCATCTCATCCTCTGTCATCCCCTTCTCCTCCTGTCTTCAATCTTTCCCAGCATCAGGGTCTTTTCAGATGAGTCAGTTCTTCACATCAGTTGGCCAAAGTATTGGAGTTTCAGCTTCAACATCAGTCCCTCCAATGAACACCCAGGACTGATCTCCTTTAGAATGGACTGGTTGGATCTCCTTGCAGTCCAGAGGTCTCTCAAGTCTTCTCCAACACCACAGTTCAAAAACATCAATTCTTCTGTGCTCAGCTTTCTTTATAGTCAAACTCTCACATCCATACATGACTACTGGAAAAACATGGCCTTGACTAGATGGACCTTTGTTGGCAAAGTAATGTTTCTTCTTTATAATATGCTTTCTAGGTTGGTCAATACTTTTCTTCCAAGGAGCAAGAGTCTTTTATTTATTTATTTATTTTTTTTCTGATACAAAGATTTATTTATTTATTTATTTTCTTCTCTAATTTTATTTTATTTTTAAACTTTACATAATTGTATTAGTTTTGCCAAACATCAAAATGAATCTGCCACAGGTATACATGTGTTCCCCATCCCGAACCCTCCTCCCTCCCCATACCATCCCTCTGGGCCGTCCCAGTGCACCAGCCCCAAGCATCCAGCATCATGCATTGAACCTGGACTGGCAACTCGTTTCCTACATGATATTTTACATGTTTCATTGCCATTCTCCCAAATCTTCCCACCCTCTCCCTCTCCCACAGAGTCCATAAGACTGTTCTATACATCAGTGTCTCTTTTGCTGTCTCGTACACCGGGTTATTGTTACCATCTTTCTAAATTCCATATATATGCGTTAGTATACTGTATTTATGTTTTTCCTTCTGGCTTACTTCACTCTGTATAATAGGCTCCAGTTTCATCCACCTCATTAGAACTGATTCAAATGTATTCTTTTTAATGGCTGAGTAATACTCCATTGTGTATATGTACCACTGCTTTCTTATCCATTCATCTGCTGATGGACATCTAGGTTGCTTCCATGTCTTGGCTATTATAAACAGTGCTGCGATGAACATTGGGGTACACGTGTCTCTTTCCCTTCTGGTTTCCTCAGTGTGTATGCCCAGCAGTGGGGTTGCTGGATCATAAGGCAGTTCTATTTCCAGTTTTTTAAGGAATCTCCACACTGTTCTCCATAGTGGCTGTACTAGTTTGCATTCCCACCAACAGTGTAAGAGGGTTCCCTTTTCTCCACACCCTCTCCAGCATTTATTATTTGTAGACTTTTGGATCGCAGCCATTCTGACTGGTGTGAAATGGTACCTCATAGTGGTTTTGATTTGCATTTCTCTGATAATGAGTGATGTTGAGCATCTTTTCATGTGTTTGTTAGCCATCTGTATGTCTTTTTTGGAGAAATGTCTATTTAGTTCTTTGGCCCGTTTTTTGATTGGGTCGTTTATTTTTCTGGAGTTGAGCTGTAGGAGTTGCTTGTATATTTTTGAGATTAGTTGTTTGTCGGTTGCTTCATTTGCTATTATTTTCTCCCATTCTGAAGGCTGTCTTTTCACCTTGCTAATAGTTTCCTTTGATGTGCAGAAGCTTTTAAGGTTAATTAGGTCCCATTTGTTTATTTTTGCTTTTATTTCCAATATTCTGGGAGGTGGGTCATAGAGGATCCTGCTGTGATGTATGTCGGAGAGTGTTTTGCCTATGTTCTCCTCTAGGAGTTTTATAGTTTCTGGTCTTATGTTTAGATCTTTAATCCATTTTGAGTTTATTTTTGTGTATGGTGTTAGAAAGTGGTCCAGTTTCATTCTTTTACAAGTGGTTGACCAGATTTCCCAGCACCACTTGTTAAAGAGATTGTCTTTAATCCATTGTATATTCTTGCCTCCTTTGTCGAAGATAAGGTGTCCATATGTGCGTGGATTTATCTCTGGGCTTTCTATTTTATTCCATTGATCTATATTTCTGTCTTTGTGCCAGTACCATACTGTCTTGATAACTGTGGCTTTGTAGTAGAGCCTGAAGTCAGGTAGGTTGATTCCTCCAGTTCCATTCTTCTTTCTCAAGATAGCTTTGGCTATTCGAGGTTTTTTGTATTTCCATACAAATTGTGAAATTATTTGTTCTAGCTCTGTGAAGAATACTGTTGGTAGCTTGATAGGGATTGCGTTGAATCTATAAATTGCTTTGGGTAGTATACTCATTTTCACTATATTGATTCTTCCAATCCATGAACATGGTATATTTCTCCATCTATTAGTGTCCTCTTTGATTTCTTTCACCAGTGTTTTATAGTTTTCTATATATAGGTCTTTAGTTTCTTTAGGTAGATATATTCCTAAGTATTTTATTCTTTCCGTTGCAATGGTGAATGGAATTGTTTCCTTAATTTCTCTTTCTGTTTTCTCATTATTAGTGTATAGGAATGCAAGGGATTTCTGTGTGTTGATTTTATATCCTGCAACTTTACTGTAGTCATTGATTATTTCTAGTAATTTTCTGGTGGACTCTTTAGGGTTTTCTATGTAGAGGATCATGTCATCTGCAAATAGTGAGAGTTTTACTTCTTCTTTTCCAATTTGGATTCCTTTTATTTCTTTTTCTGCTCTGATTGCTGTGGCCAAAACTTCCAAAACTATGTTGAATAGTAATGGTGAAAGTGGGCACCCTTGTCTTATTCCTGACTTTAGAGGAAATGCTTTCAATTTTTCACCATTGAGGATAATGTTTGCTGTGGGTTTGTCATATATAGCTTTTATTATGTTGAGGTATGTTCCTTCTATTCCTGCTTTCTGGAGAGTTTTTATCATAAATGGATGTTGAATTTTGTCAAAGGCTTTCTCTGCATCTATTGAGATGATCATATGGTTTTTATTTTTCAATTTGTTAATGTGGTGTATTACATTTATTGATTTGCGGATATTGAAGAATCCTTGCATCCCTGGGATAAAGCCCACTTGATCATGGTGTATGATCTTTTTAATGTGTTGTTGGGTTCTGATTGCTAGAATTTTGTTTAGGATTTTTGCATCTATGTTCATCAGTGATATTGGCCTGTAGTTTTCTTTTTTTGTGGGATCTTTGTCAGGTTTTGGTATTAGGGTGATGGTGGCCTCATAGAATGAGTTTGGAAGTTTACCTTCCTCTGCAATTTTCTGGAAGAGTTTGAGCAGGATAGGTGTTAGCTCTTCTCTAAATTTTTGGTAGAATTCAGCTGTGAAGCCGTCTGGACCGGGGCTTTTGTTTGCTGGAAGATTTTTGATTACAGTTTCAATTTCCATGCTTGTGATGGGTCTGTTAAGATTTTCTATTTCTTCCTGGTCCAGTTTTGGAAAGTTGTACTTTTCTAAGAATTTGTCCATTTCTTCCACGTTGTCCATTTTATTGGCATATAATTGTTGATAGTAGTCTCTTATGATCCTTTGTATTTCTGTGTTGTCTGTTGTGATCTCTCCATTTTCGTTTCTAATTTTGTTGATTTGATTTTTCTCCCTTTGTTTCTTGATGAGTCTGGCTAATGGTTTGTCAATTTTATTTATCCTTTCAAAGAACCAGCTTTTGGTTTTGTTGATTTTTGCTATGGTCTCTTTTGTTTCTTTTGCATTTATTTCTGCTCTAATTTTTAAGATTTCTTTCCTTCTACTAACCCTGGGGTTCTTCATTTCTTCCTTTTCTAGTTGCTTTAGGTGTAGAGTTAGGTTATTTATTTGACTTTTTTCTTGTTTCTTGAGGTGTGCCTGTATTGCTATGAACTTTCCCCTTAGGACTGCTTTTACCGTGTCCCACAGGTTTTGGGTTGTTGTGTTTTCATTTTCATTCGTTTCTATGCAAATTTTGATTTCTTTTTTGATTTCTTCTGTGATTTGTTGGTTATTCAGCAGCGTGTTGTTCAGCCTCCATATGCTGGAATTTTTAATAGTTTTTCTCCTGTAATTGAGATCTAATCTTACTGCATTGTGGTCAGAAAAGATGCTTGGAATGATTTCTATTTTTTTGAATTTACCAAGGCTAGCTTTATGGCCCAGGATGTGATCTATCCTGGAGAAGGTTCCATGTGCGCTAGAGAAAAAGGTGAAATTCATTGTTTTGGGATGAAATGTCCTATAGATATCAATTAGGTCTAACTGGTCTATTGTATCGTTTAAAGTTTGTGTTTCCTTGTTAATTTTCTGTTTAGTTGATCTATCCATAGGTGTAAGTGGGGTATTAAAGTCTCCCACTATTATTGTGTTATTGTTAATTTCTCCTTTCATACTTGTTAGCATTTGTCTCACGTACTGTGGTGCTCCCGTGTTGGGTGCATATATATTTATAATTGTTATATCTTCTTCTTGGATTGATCCTTTGATCATTATGTAGTGACCTTCTTTGTCTCTTTTCACAGCCTTTGTTTTAAAGTCTATTTTATCTGATATGAGTATTGCTACTCCTGCTTTCTTTTGGTCCCTATTTGCATGGAAAATCTTTTTCCAGCCCTTCACTTTCAGTCTGTATGTGTCCCCTGTTTTGAGGTGGGTCTCTTGTAGACAACATATGTAGGGGTCTTGTTTTTGTATCCATTCAGCCAGTCTTTGTCTTTTGGTTGGGGCATTCAACCCATTTACATTTAAGGTAATTACTGATAAGTATGTTCCCGTTGCCATTTACTTTATTGTTTTGGGTTCGAGTTTATACACCGTTTTTGTGTTTCCTGTCTAGAGAATATCCTTTAGTATTTGTTGGAGAGCTGGTTTGGTGGTGCAGAATTCTCTCAGCTTTTGCTTGTCTGAAAAGCTTTTGATTTCTCCTTCATACTTGAATGAGATCCTTGCTGGGTACAATAATCTGGGCTGTAGGTTATTTTCTTTCATCATTTTAAGTATGTCTTGCCATTCCCTCCTGGCTTGAAGAGTTTCTATTGAAAGATCAGCTGTTATCCTTATGGGAATTCCCTTGTGAGTTATTTGTTGTTTTTCCCTTGCTGCTTTTAATATTTGTTCTTTGTGTTTGATCTTTGTTAATTTGACTAATATGTGTCTTGGGGTGTTTCTCCTTGGGTTTATCCTGTTTGGGACTCTCTGGGTTTCTTGGACTTGGGTGATTATTTCCTTCCCCATTTTAGGGAAGTTTTCCACTATTATCTCCTCAAGTATTTTCTCATGGTCTTTCTTTTTGTCTTCTTCTTCTGGAACCCCTATGATTCGAATGTTGTAGCGTTTAATATTGTCCTGGAGGTCTCTGAGATTGTCCTCATTTCTTTTAATTCGTTTTTCTTTTATCCTCTCTGATTCATTTATTTCTACCATTCTATCTTCTAATTCACTAATCCTGTCTTCTGCCTCTGTTATTCTACTATTTGTTGCCTCCAGAGTGTTTTTAATTTCACTTATTGCATTATTCATTATATATTGACTCTTTTTTATTTCTTCTAGGTCCTTGTTAAACCTTTCTTGCATCTTCTCAATCCTTGTCTCCAGGCTATTTATCTGTGATTCCATTTTAGTTTCAAGATTTTGGATCAATTTCACTATCATTATTCGGAATTCTTTATCAGGTAGATTCCCTATCTCTTCCTCTTTTGTTTGGTTTGGTGGGCATTTATCCTGTTCCTTTATCTGCTGAGTATTCCTCTGTCTCTTCATCTTGTTTAAATTGCTGAGTTTGGGGTGTCTTTTCTGTATTCTGGCAGTTTGTGGAGTTCTCTTTATTGTGGCGTTTCCTCACTGTGTGTGGGTTTGTACAGGTGGCTTGTCAAGGTTTCCTGGTTAGGGAAGCTTGTGTCGGTGTTCTGGTGGGTGGAGCTGTATTTCTTCTCTCTGGAGTGCAATGAAATGTCCAGTAATGAGTTATGAGATGTCTATAGTTTTGGGGTGACTTTGGGCAGCCTGTATCTTGAAGCTCAGGGCTGTGTTCCTTTGTTGCTGGAGAATTTGCTTGGTATGTCTTGCCCTGGAACTTATTGGCCCTTGTGTGGTACTTGGTTTCAGTGTCGGTATGGAGGCATTTGATGAGCTCCTGTCGATGAATGTTCCTTGGAGTCAGGAGTTCCCTGGGGTCAGGGTTTGGACTTAAGTCTCCTGCTTCTGATTATCGGTCTTATTTTTACAGTAGTTTCAAAACTTCTCCTTCTATACAGCACCATTGATAAAACATCTACATTAAAGATGATAAGTTTCTCTACAGTGAGGGTCACTCAGAGAGGTTCACAGGGTTACATGGAGAAGAGAAGAGGGAGGAGGGAGTTAGAGGTGACCCAAATGAGATGAGGTGAATCAATAGTGGAGAGAGTGGGCTAGCCAGTAATCACTTCCTTATGTGCACTCCACAACTGGACCACTCAGAGATGTTCATGGGGTTATACAGAGAAGAGAAGAAGGAGGAAGGTAACAGAGGTGGCCAGAAGGATAAAAGGGGGGAATGAAAAGGAGGGAGACAGATCCAGCCAGTAATCAGTTCCCTAAGTGTTCTCCACCGTCTGGAACACACAGAAATTCACAGAGTTGGGTAGAGTAGAGAGGGGTTATGGAGGAGACACAGGCGACCTGGTGGAGAAAAAGGAGGGTCCAAAGGGAGAGAGAGCAGTCAAGCCAGTAATCTCACTCCCTAGTGAAAAATGGGTCCTGAAGATTGGGTCCTTAAAGGTACAAAATTGGTAACAAATACATAAAAGCAAAAATTAAAAATCTAGAGTAGAGTTTGGAATTTCAAAAATACGATGTTAAAGAAAAGTAGAAGGAAAAGAAAGAGAGAAAGAACGAACAAACAAAAACAAACAAGGTCGCGAAAATTATAAAGAAAGTACAGGTACAAAATTGATAACTAATACCAGAAAGCGAAAATTAAAAATCTAGAGTAGAGTTTGGAATTTCAAAAATACGATGTTAAAGAAAAGAAGAAGGAAAAGAAAGAGAGAAAAAACGAACAAACAAAAACAAACAAGGTCGCGAAAATTATAAAGAAAGTACAGGTAGAAAATTGATAACTAATACCAGAAAGCAAAAATTAAAAATCTAGAGTAGAGTTTGGAATTTCAAAAATACAATGTTAAAAAAAAAAAAAAAGAAGAAGAAAAATAAAGAGAGAAAACAAACAAACAAATACAAACAATGTCACAAAAATTATAAAGAAAATACAGGTACAAAATTGATATCAAATACCAAAAAGCATAAATTAAAAATCTAGAGTAAAGTTTGGAATTTCAGATATACAATGTTATATAAAAGAAGAAGAGAAAGAAACAGAGAAGAAGAAAAAAAAAGAAAAAAAAGAAAAAAAAAAAAAAGTCACAGAAATTATATAAAAAAAAACTATAGGTACAAAATTGATAACATATACCAAAAAGCAAAAATTAAAAATCTAGAGTAGAGTTTGGAATTTCAAAAATACAATGTTAAAGAAAAGAAGAAAAAAACAACAAAAAAAAACAAGGTCAAAAAATTATAAAATATATATATATGAAGTTTGCTGAAGAAGAAAAAAATAGGGTCTTTTTGTTTTTTTTTTTTTGCAAAGTAATAGGTTATAAAAGTGAAAATTAAAGGAACAATAGAGGACTTAAATTTTTTTTTTTTAATTAAAAAAAAAGAAAGAATGATCGTAAAAATAATAAAAATATATCTAGGACTTTTTTTTTTTTTTTTTTTTTTTTGTGGGTGTTGTGGGTTCAGTTCATTTTTGGCTAGTTCCTTGGTCAGATTTATATTTCTCAAGATCTATAGGCCCCTTCCTATGTAGTCCGTAGTAACCACAGGGTTTTGATCTATTGCCTGTAGCTTCCAAGGCGTTTCCCTCTGTTATATCTTCTTCTGTTTGCTAGTCTCTTCAGTATCTGGTTTCCGCCCTGACTCAAAGGGCACGGTGGAGGACACTTTTTTTTTTTTTAGGCTTACTTGTTCAGTCGCGCTGTGGGGAGGGAGGGAGGGATGCTGCAAACAAATAACACTGGCGTGGGCTCGCAGTGCCTCAGCCACCCTGGGTCTGCCCCCGCTCACGGCGCGTGTAGCCTCCCTGTCCACACTGCTCGGACTCTAGGTTGTTCCGCCGGGAACAATCCGAGGCTGGCCCTGGGCTGCATGCACCTCCCAGGTCCAAGCCGCTCAGGTTCAGGCACTCGGGTAGTCCTCAGAGGCGCAGACTCAGTTGGGCCTGCGTTTTGTGCTCTTCCCAGGTCCGAGCGCCAATTTGCTCTTCCCAGGCGAGCGCCAATGCTGCGACTTATCGCCTCCCCGCCACTCGGTTATCTGGATGTAAAACCGGCGCACCTTCTCCGGCAGATGTTGACCGTCCAGACCCCCAAGAAGTTTTAGTTAGCAAAGAAGCCTGCTTACAATTTTATAGATAATGTCTCTCTGGGACTGCGATTGCCCTCTTCCGGCTCTGGCTGCCTGTCACCGGGGGCGGGGGGGGAAGGTCTGCAGCCGGCTATCTCTGTTCAGTCCTTTGTTCCGTGCGCGGGCCTGGCGGTCTTAGGTTAGGGCTGGCTTTTCGCGTGGTAGGTATCCCACAGTCTGGTTTGCTAGCCCAAATTATTTCGCTCAGATAGCGCTCAGGGTATTCAGGCCAGATTCTTACTCTCAGCGATGCAGCCCACGCCGCGCCTCCCTGCCCAGCCCCGGTTTGCTAATGGTGGATGCAGGCGTCTGCGCTGCTTCTCTGCTGGGGAAGTTACCGTAGGGCTCGCAATCTGCGAGTTTTAAATTGTTTATTTATTTTTTTCTCCCTGTTATGTTGCCCTCTGTGCTTCCAAAGCTCGGCACAGATTCGGCAGTGAGAAGGTTTCCTGATGTTTGGAAACTTCTCTCTTTTTAAGATTCCCTTCCCGGGACGGAACTCCGTCCCTCCCTCTTTTGTCTCTTTTTTTTTGTTTTTAATATTTTTTCCTACCTCCTTTCGAAGAGTTGGGTTGCTTTTCTGGGTGCCTGATGTCCTCTGCCGGCATTCAGAAGTTGTTTTGTGGAATTTACTCGACGTTTAAATGCTCTTTTGATGAATTTGTGGGGGAGAAATTGTTCTCCCCGTCCTACTCCTCCGCCATCTTGGCTCCTCCCCCAGGAGCAAGAGTCTTTTAATTTCATGGCTGCAGTCACCATCTGCAGTGATTTTGGAGCCCTAAAAACTAGTCTGTCAAGGTTTCCCCATCTGTTTGCCATCAAGTGATGAGACCAGATGCCATGATCTTAGTTTTCTGAATGTTGAGCTTTAAGCCAACTTTTGCACTCTCCTCTTTCACTTTCATCAAGAGGCTTTTTAGTTCCTCTTCACTTTCTGCCATACAGGTTGTGTCATCTGCATATCTGAGGTTATTGATTTTTCTCCCGGCAATCTTGATTCCAGCTTGTGCAGCATTTCTCATGACATAGTCATGACATAGTCTGCATATAAGTTAAATAAGCAGGGTGACAATATACAGCTTTGATGTACTCCTTTCCCTATTTGGAACCAGTCTGTTCCATGTCCAGTTCTAACTGTTGCATCCTGACCTGCATACAGATTTCTCAAGAGGCAGGTCAGGTGGTCTGGTATTTCCATTTCTTTCAGGATTTTCCACATTTTATGTTGATCCACATAGTCAAAGGCTTTGGCATAGTCAATAAAGCAGAAATAGATGTTTTTCTGGAACTCTCTTGCTTTTTCCATAATCCAATGGATGTTGGCAATTTGATCTCTGGTTCCCCTGCCTTTTCTAAAACCAGCTTGAACATCTGGAAGTTCACAGTTCAGGTACTGTTGAAGTCTGGCTTGGAGAATTTTGAGCATTACTTTACTAGTGAGTGAGATGAGTGCAATTGTGTGATAGTTTGAACATTCTTTGGCATTACCTTTCTTTGAGATTGAAATGAAAACTGACCTTTTCCAGTCCTGTGGCCTCTGCTGAGTTTTCCAAATTTGCTGGCATATTGAGTGCAGCACTTTCACAGCATCATCTTTTAGGATTTGAAATAGCTCAACTGGAATTCCATCACATCCACTAGCTGTGTTCATAGTGATGCTTCCTAATCCCCACTTGACTTCACAGTCCAGGGTGTCTGGCTCTAGGTGAGTGATCATACCATCATGATTATCGGGGTCATGAAGATTTTTTTAGTATAATTCTTCTGTGTATTCTTGCCACCTCTTCTTAATATCTTCTGCTTCTCTTAGGTCCTTACCATTTTTGTCCTTTATTGAGCCCATATTTGCCTCAAATATTCCCTTGGTATCTCTAATTTTCTTGAAGAGATATCTAGTCTTTCCCATCCCCTTGTTTTCCTTGATTTCTTTGCACTGATCACTGAGGAAGGCTTTCTTATCTCTCTTTGATATTCTTTGGAACCCTGCATTCAAATAGGTATATCTTTCCTTTTCTTCTTTGCCTTTTGTTTCTCTTCTTTTCACAGCTATTTGTAAGGCCTCCTCAGACAGCCATTTTGCTCTTTGCATTTCTTTTTCTTGGCATTAGTCTTGATCCCTGTCTCCTATACAATGTCAAGAACTTCTGTCTGTAGTTCATCAGGCACTCTATCAGATCTAATCCCTTAAATCTATTTCTCACTTCCACTATATAATAGTAAGGGATTTGATTTAGGTCATACCTGAATGGTCTGTTGGTTTTTCCCTACTTTCAAGAGACTGACCCAGACTTGCCCAGGAGTGTCCAGGAGTCTCCAGCAGAGGCGTGGGTTAGTGATGGGCTGCTGCTTGGATGCTACACTGGGTGAGTATAGCAGTACATGCTTTGGATCTTTTGAAAGAAGTCACCATTATCTTCATTACCTCCACCATAGTTTGGCCCCAGGTAAATAGCAGGGAGGGAACACAGCTCTACCCATGGACAGAAAATTGGATTAAAGATTTACTGAGCATGGCCCCGCCCATAAGAACAAGACCCAATTTCCCCCCAAGTCAGTCTCTCCCATCAGGAAGCTTCCAGAAGCCTCATAGCCTTCTCTATCAGAGGGCAGACAGACTGAAAACCACAATCACTGAAAACTAACCAATCTGATCACGTGGACCACAGCATTGTCTAACTCAGTGAAACTATGAGCCACGCCTTATAGGGCCACCCAAGTCCGACAAGTCATGGTGGAGAGTTCTGACAAAATGTGGTCCACTGGAGAATGGAATGGCAAACCACGCCAGTGTTCTTGCCTTGAGAACCCCATGAACAGTATGAAAAGGCAAAAAGATAGGACACTGAAAGATGAACTCCCCAGGTTGGTAGGTGCCCAATATGCTAGTGGAGATCAGTGGAGAAATAACTCAGAAAGAATGAAAAGATGGAGCCAAAGCAAAAGCAACACCCAGTTGTGGATGTGAATGGTGATTGAATCAAGGTCCAATGCTATAAAGAGCAGTATTGCATAGGAACCTGGTATGTTAGGTCCATGAATCAAGGCAAATTGGAAGTGATCAAGTAGGACTTGTTAAGAGTAAATGTTGACATTTTAGGAATGAGTGAACTAAAATGGACTGGAATGGATGAATTTAACTCAGATGAGCATTATATCAAATAATGTGGACAAGAATCCCTTGGAAGAGATGGAGTAGCCATCACAGTCAACAGGAATCCAAAATTCAGTACTTGGATACAATCTTATAAACAACGAAATGATCTCTGTTCCTTTCCAAGGCAAACTATTCAATATCGTGGTAATCTAAGTCTATGCCCCAACCTGTAATTCTGAAGAAGCTGAAGCTGAATGGTTCTTTGAAGACCTACAAGACCTTCTAAAACTTACACCCAAAAAAGATGTCCTTTTCATTATATGGGACTGGAATGCAAAAGAAAACACCTGGAGTAACAAGAAAATTTGGGCTTGGAGTACAGAATGAAGCAGGGCAAAGGCTAATCGAGTTTTGCCAAGAGAACGCACTGTTCATAGTGAACACCCTTTTCCAACAACACAGGAGAAGATTCTACACAAAGACATCACCAGATGGTCAATACCAAAATCAGATTGATTATATTCTTTGCAGCCAAAGATGGAGAAGCTCTATACGTCAGCAAAAACAAGACAGGGAGCTGACTATGTCTCAGATCATGAACTCCTTATTGCCAAATTCAGACTTAAATTGAAGAAAGTAGGGAGAACCCCTAGACCATCTTTCATAATATTGATCCTTAAAAAAAAAAAAAAGAGTATAGGAATGCAAGGGATTTCTGTGTGTTGATTTTATATCCTGCAACTTTACTATAATCATTGATTAGTTCTAGTAATTTTCTGGTGGAGTCTTTAGGGTTTTCTATGTAGAGGATCATGTCATCTGCAAATAGTGAGAGTTTTACTTCTTCTTTTCCAATTTGGATTCCTTTTATTTCTTTTTCTGCTCTGATTGCTGTGGCCAAAACTTCCAAAACTATGTTGAATAGTAATGGTGAAAGTGGGCACCCTTGTCTTGTTCCTGACTTTAGAGGAAATGCTTTCAATTTTTCACCATTGAGGATAATGTTTGCTGTGGGTTTGTCATATATAGCTTTTATTATGTTGAGGTATGTTCCTTCTGTTCCTGCTTTCTGGAGAGTTTTTATCATAAATGGGTGTTGAATTTTGTCAAAGGCTTTCTCTGCATCTATTGAGATAATCATATGGTTTTTGTTTTTCAATTTGTTAATGTGGTGTATTACGTTGATTGATTTGCGGATATTGAAGAATCCTTGCATCCCTGGGATAAAGCCCACTTGGTCATGGTGTATGATCTTTTTAATGTGTTGTTGGGTTCTGATTGCTAGAATTTTGTTTAGGATTTTTGCATCTATGTTCATCAGTGATATTGGCCTGTAGTTTTCTTTTTTTGTGGGATCTTTGTCAGGTTTTGGTATTAGGGTGATGGTGGCCTCATAGAATGAGTTTGGAAGTTTACCTTCCTCTGCAATTTTCTGGAAGAGTTTGAGCAGGATAGGTGTTAGCTCTTCTCTAAATTTTTGGTAGAATTCAGCTGTGAAGCCGTCTGGACCGGGGCTTTTGTTTGCTGGAAGATTTTTGATTACAGTTTCAATTTCCGTGCTTGTGATGGGTCTGTTAAGGTTTTCTATTTCTTCCTGGTCGAGTTTTGGAAAGTTGTACTTTTCTAAGAATTTGTCCATTTCTTCCTCGTTGTCCATTTTATTGGCATATAATTGTTGATAGTACTCTCTTATGATCCTTTGTATTTCTGTGTTGTCTGTTGTGATCTCTCCATTTTCGTTTCTAATTTTATTGATTTGATTTTTCTCCCTTAGTTTCTTGATGAGTCTGGCTAATGGTTTGTCAATTTTATTTATCCTTTCAAAGAACCAGCTTTTGGCTTTGTTGATTTTTGCTATGGTCTCTTTTGTTTCTTTTGCATTTATTTCTGCTCTAATTTTTAAGATTTCTTTCCTTCTAGTAACCCTGGGGTTCTTCATTTCTTCCTTTTCTAGTTGCTTTAGGTGTAGAGTTAGGTTATTTATTTGACTTTTTTCTTGTTTCTTGAGGTGTGCCTGTATTGCTATGAACTTTCCCCTTAGGACTGCTTTTACCGTGTCCCACAGGTTTTGGGTTGTTGTGTTTTCATTTTCATTCATTTCTATGCAAATTTTGATTTCTTTTTTGATTTCTTCTGTGATTTGTTGGTTATTCAGCAGTGTGTTGTTCAGCCTCCATATGTTGTAATTTTTAATAGTTTTTCTCCTGTAATTGAGATCTAATCTTACTGCATTGTGGTCAGAAAAGATGCTTGGAATGATTTCTATTTTTTTGAATTTACCAAGGCTAGCTTTATGGCCCAGGATGTGATCTATCCTGGAGAAGGTTCCATGTGCGCTAGAGAAAAAGGTGAAATTCATTGTTTTGGGATGAAATGTCCTATAGATATCAATTAGGTCTAACTGGTCTATTGTATCGTTTAAAGTTTGTGTTTTCTTGTTAATTTTCTGTTTAGTTGATCTATCCATTGGTGTGAGTGGGGTATTAAAGAGAAATTAAGGAAACAATTCCATTCACCATTGCAACGAAAAGAATAAAATACTTAGGAATATATCTACCTAAAGAAACTAAAGACCTATATATAGAAAACTATAAAACACTGGTGAAAGAAATCAAAGAGGACACTAATAGATGGAGAAATATACCATGTTCATGGATTGGAAGAATCAATATAGTGAAAATGAGTATACTACCCAAAGCAATTTATAGATTCAATGCAATCCCTATCAAGCTACCAACAGTATTCTTCACAGAGCTAGAACAAATAATTTCACAATTTGTATGGAAATACAAAAAACCTCGAATAGCCAAAGCGATCTTGAGAAAGAAAAATGGAACTGGAGGAATCAACCTGCCTGACTTCAGGCTCTACTACAAAGCCACAGTTATCAAGACAGTATGGTACTGGCACAAAGACACAAATATAGATCAATGGAACAAAATAGAAAGCCCAGAGATAAATCCACGCACATATGGACACCTTATCTTTGACAAAGGAGGCAAGAATATACAATGGATTAAAGACAATCTCTTTAACAAGTGGTGCTGGAAATCTGGTCAACCACTTGTAAAAGAATGAAACTAGAACACTTTCTAACACCATATACAAAAATAAACTCAAAATGGATTAAAGATCTCAATGTAAGACCAGAAACTATAAAACTCCTAGAGGAGAACATAGGCAAAACACTCTCTGACATACATCACAGCAGGATCCTCTATGATCCACCTCCCAGAATATTGGAAATAAAAGTAAAAATAAACAAATGGGACCTAATTAAACTTAAAAGCTTCTGCACATCAAAGGAAACTATTAGCAAGGTGAAAAGACAGCCTTCAGAATGGGAGAAAATAATAGCAAATGAAGCAACCGACAAACAACTAATCTCAAAAATATACAAGCAACTCCTACAGCTTAACTCCAGAAAAATAAATGACCCAATCAAAAAATGGGCCAAAGATCTAAATAGACATTTCTCCAAAGAAGACATACAGATGGCTAACAAACACATGAAAAGATGCTCAACATCACTCATTATCAGAGAAATGCAAATCAAAACCACTATGAGGTACCATTTCACACCAGTCAGAATGGCTGCGATCCAAAAGTCTACAAATAATAAATGCTGGAGAGGGTGTGGAGAAAAGGGAACCCTCTTACACTGTTGGTGGGAATGCAAACTAGTACAGCCACTATGGAGAACAGTGTGGAGATTCCTTAAAAAACTGGAAATAGAACTGCCTTATGATCCAGCAATCCCACTGCTGGGCATACACACTGAGGAAACCAGAAGGGAAAGAGATACGTGTACCCCAATGTTCATCGCAGCACTGTTTATAATAGCCAGGACATGGAAGCAACCTAGATGTCCATCAGCAGATGAATGGATAAGAAAGCAGTGGTACATATACACAATGGAGTATTACTCAGCCATTAAAAAGAATACATTTGAATCAGTTCTAATGAGGTGGATGAAACTGGAGCCTATTATACAGAGTGAAGTAAGCCAGAAGGAAAAACACCAATACAGTATACTAACACATATATATGGAATTTAGAAAGATGGTAACGATAACCCTGTATATGAGACAGCAAAAGAGACACTGATGTATAGAACAGTCTTATGGACTCTGTGGGAGAGGGAGAGGGTGGGAAGATTTGGGAGAATGGCATTGAAACATGTGAAATGTCATGTATGAAACGAGGTGCCAGTCAAGGTTCAATGCACGATGCTGGATGCTTGGGGCTGGTGCACTGGGACGACCCAGAGGGATGGTGTGGGGAGGGAGGAGGGAGGAGGGTTCAGGATGGGGAACACATGTATACTAATTAAATAATTTTCTTTTAAAGAAAAAAAAAAGTAAAAAAAAAAAAAAGAGAGAGAGAGAGAGAAGACTCTAATACCTTACACAAAGGATGGAAATTTCACACAGTATTAAATACAGATAACTTGTGTGATTGATAACAGAAGATAAAAATATGGACTGATTACTTGCTTGATAGGGCATTGAAAAGCAGAATTGGACAAAGTTGTTAAATAATAGTCATACTCCTCAAATCTAACAAGATACAGTTGGCCTTCCATTTCTGAGGATATGGAACCTGAGGAAATGGACAGAAGGTGGGAATGTACTGTACCACTTTGTATAAGATACTTCATCTTCCTTAGATTTATGTATCCATGGGGATTTTGTTGTTGGTGGTCAGTTGCCAAGTCATGCCTGCCTCTCTGTGACCCAATGGACTGTAGTACGCCAGGTTCCTCTGTCCTGAACAATCTCCCGGAGTTTGCTCAAATTTATATCCCCTTAGTTGGTGAGGTTACCAAACCATCTCCCCTCTGCTGTCTCCTCCTCCTTTGGCCTTCAATCTTTCCCTGCATCAGGGTCTTTTCCAATGAGTTGGCTCTTTGCATCATGTGTATTGAACCTCAGCTTCAGCAAAATTGTCCTTCCAATGAATATTTAGGATGGATTTCCTTGCCAGTCCAAGGGACTCTCAAGAGTCTGCTCCAGCACCATAATTTGAAAGTATCAATTCTTCAGCACTCAGCCTTCTTTATGGGCCAACTCTCACATCCATATGTGACCACTGGAAAAAACACAGATTTGACTAGATGGACGTTTGTCAACAAAGTGATTGCTTTTTAATACACTGTCTAGGTTTGTCATAGATTTTCTTACAAGGAGAAAGCATCTTTTAATTTCATATCTGCAGTCACAATCTGAGGTGATTTTGGAACCCGAGAAAATAAAATTGGTCACTATTTCCTCTTTTTTGCCTTCTATTGGCCATGAAGGGATGGGACCAGATGCCATGATCTTAGTTTTTAGAATGTGAAGTTTTAAGCCAGATTTTTCACTCTCCTCTTTCACCCTCATCAAGAGGCTCTTTAATTTCTCTTCAGTTTCTGCCATTAGAGTGGTATCATATGCATATTGATGGTTGATATTTCTCCCAACAATCTTGATTCCAGCTTATAATTCATCCAGCCTGGCATTTTGCATGATGTGCTCTGCATATAAACTAAACAGAGTGACAGTATACAACCTTGACATACTCCTTTCCCAATTTTGAACAATTCCATTGTTCCATGTGGAGTTCTAACTGTTGCTTTTTGACCTGCATACAGGTTTTTCAGGAGACAGATAAGGTGATTTGGTACTCTCATCTCTTTAAGAATTTTTGACAGTTTGTTTTGATCCACACAGTCAAAGGCTTTAGCATAGTCAATGAAGCAGATGTTCTTCTGGAATTAGCTTGCTTTTTGTAAGATCCAATGGATATTGGCACTTTGGGCTCTGGTTCCTCTGCCTTTTCTAAACCCAGCTTGTACATCTGGAAGTTCTCTATTCATATACTGCTGAAGCCTAGATTGAAGGATTTTAAGTGTAACACTATTAGTATGTGAAATGAGCACAACTGTATGCTAGTTTGAGCATTCTTTGGCATTCCCCTTCTTTAGGATTGGAGTGAAAACTGTCTTTTTCCAACTGGAGTGAAAACTGTCTTTTCCCAGTCCTGTGGCCATTGCTGAGTTTTCCAAATTTGCTAACATACTGAGTACAACACTTTAACAGCATCATCATTCAGAATTTGAAACAGCTCAGCTGGAATTCCATCACCTCCACTAGTTTTGTTCATAGTAATGCTTCCAAAGTCCCACTTGACACTCCAGGATGCCCAGCTCTAGATGAATGACTATACCATCATGGTTATCTAGATCACTGAGACCTTTTTTGTATAGTTCTTCTGTGTATTCTTACCACCTCTTAATGTCTTCTGTTTCTGTTAGGTCCTGAAAGTTTCTGTCTTTTATCATGCCCATCTTTGCATGAAATGTTGCCTTGATATCTCCAATTTTCTTGAAGAAATCTCTAGTCTTTCCCATTCTGTTGTTTCCCTCTATTTCTTTGCATTGTTCATTGAAGAAGGCCTTTTTGTGTCTCCTTGCTATTATCTGGAACTCTGCATTCAGTTGGGTATATTTCCTTTCCTCCCTTGCTTTTTGATTTTCTTTTTTCAGCTATTTGTGAAGCCTCCTCAGACAACCATTTTGCCTTCTTGCATTTCTTTTTTGGGGGTATGGTTTTGATCACTGCCTCCTGTATGTGTTATAAACCTCTGTCCATAGTTCTTCAGGCACACTACCACATCTAATCCCTTGAATCTATTTATCACCTCTACTATGTAATCATAATGAATTTGATTTAGGTCATGGCTGAATTGCCTAGTGGTTTTCCCCACCATCCTCAATTTAAACCTGAATTTTGCAATAAGAAGCTAGAGATCTGAGCCATAGTCAGCTCTGGGTCTTGTTTTTTTTCTCACTGTATGGAGCCTCTCCTTCTTCAGCTACAAAGGATATAATCAACCTGATTTTGGTATGGACCATTTGGTGGCGTCCAAGTGTAGAGTTGTCTCTTGTGTTGTTGGAAAAGGCTGTTTGCTATGACCAGTGTGTTCTCTTGGCAAAGCTCTGTTAGCCTTTGCCTTGTTTCATCTTGTACTTCAAAAACAAACTTGCCTGTTACTCCAGATATCTCTTTACTTTGTACTTTTATATTCCAATCCCCTATGATGAAAAGGATATCTTTTTTTGGTGTTAGTTCTAGAAGGTCTTGTAGGTCTTCATAGAACTGGTCACCTTCAATTTCTTTAGCATCTGTGGTTGGGCCATAGACTCATATTACTGTGATGTTAAATGGTTTGCTTTGGAAAAGAACTGAGATCATTCTGTCATTTTTGAGATTTTTATCCAAGTACTGCATTTTGGAATCTTTTATTGACTGCGAGGGATACTCCATTTCTTCTAAGGGATTGTTGCCTACAGTAGTAAATATAATGGTCACCTGAAATAAATTCTTCCAATCCCATTCACTGATTCCTAATTCCTAAATTCACTGATTCCTAAAATGTTGATGTTCACTCTTACCATCTCCTGTTTGACTGCATCCCATTTGATTTGATTCGTGGATCTAACATTCCAGATTTCTATGCAATATTGTTCTTTACAGCATCAGGCTTTATTTTTACCACCAGACAGATCCATAACTGAGCATCATTTCTGCTTTGGCACAACCACTTCATTCTTTCTGGAGCTGTTGGTAATTGTCCTCTACTCCTCCCCAGTAGCATGTTTGACACTTTCTGATCTTGGGGGGGGGGGGGAGCAGTTGTCATCTGGTGCCATATCTTTTTTACCTTTTCATACTGTCCATGGGGTTCTCCAGGCGAGAATACTGGAGTAGATTGCCATTTCCTTCTCCAGTGGACCACAGGGATCCTGGAACCAATTTCATGTGGATCCCAAGGGATCATTATATGTTCTTAATATTCATCTTGGTCCTTAAAAAAACAAATATGTCTATTCAGGTTAATTTATATTGGTCAAAATGTAACATGATCCTTCTTTCATACACTATTTGGTGTGATCTTGGGCAAATAAATTTGCCTTTATTAACTTTAATTTCATCATTTGTGAATATAGGAATGATATCATTTCTGTTGTGGGACATGTAATAATTAAACAAAATCAAGCACATGAAAGCTTTTAACCAAGCACATGGCAGACAGAAGTTGTGAGCAGGAGGAGTAATAAATAGTGATTTTCTTACTGACTTATAGCAATATTTTATTTGTGTTAACACAATTTTGCATTTTCCAAAGAAAATGTATACCCTATGGAAAAAATATGTGTTTATCTGGGAGATAGGATTTCATGTTCAGGTCAAATACCTTTTTAAGAAATCCCTTACACAGTGTTTCTAAGGCAGTTATTAGAATGATTGATTGGGAGCTAAGTCAATTATATATATATCTCCATATATCAATGGAGAATGAGACTTTTCATCCCTAAGTCACTTAAGTCAGATAACATTTTTGCCCTAATAATTCATATGTGAAAACAGAAAGACATTGACCATTGAAAAAATTGTGTCTTCTATTTTCTTTGTCTTTCATGCCTAACCTTGCATATTTTGAAGCTGAATTATTATTATTATTACTATCAAACTTAAAATTCTTCTAGCTTTTTTTTAAATGGAAAGATTAAAACTATGGTTTCATATGGTCAGAACTGTGGGGAGAACATAGTTCATCACTCCTAAGTGATGGTAGAGAAAGTATACGGTCAGTAAAATCATGAAAAGCATATCTCTCTTGAAAAACACAGGGGAGAAGTGATGAAGGACCCTAAAGCTGAAGACAGCAAAAAAGAAAGAGAGAAGTGGTATGGGTAAGGGGCACGTAAGGACAATAAGCAAGAAAGGACCCAGGAAAACAAAGGTCTGGCTGACATGGCCACATGCAGCCTGATCTTTGTACAAGGAGGGGTAAGGTCAGCAAGGAGCAGAAGACATAGAAGGGAGCATCGGGTAACTCAGGATGACCTGGCTCCAGGGAAACCTGAACTCCAGTAGGAGAGCAGGTATATTTAAGGTAGACCAGGGAGCATTCAAAACAAAAGGAACTGGATATCAGAAAACATTTTGTGATGCTGTAATGAGATCTCTGTTGGATTCATGCCCTAAGCAATACAATGCAAGTCCTGTCATTTGAAACAGGTTGAGTTAGAGAAATCTACTGAAATACTCTCTGTAAGGGATTATTCTTATATCATCACATTTATTTTATGGCTACATTCTTTTAGTGTAAATTCTGTGTTCCTTTTGTAACTCACTAGTCTACTAAAACAGAAGAACCTGAAGTTAGTCAGTGAGAGGTATTGTTTGTGTTTGTATAGAACTGTTTTTTGTTTGGGTTTTGTTTTAATATATTGATGACACCACATTTCCTTTCTTTATCTAAACCTATCCAACTGTGAAGTTAGAATCCTTGAGATAACTGGGCCATCCAATTAGTGCATTTATGTAGCCTGCATAAAGCACTTGGGTAATTGGCCCTTTACGTGGGACCATGTAAGGGAATGGAATAAAAACAGGAAATAGACACCTTCGACTTCTTCTCATAATTGACTTGTTGTTTTCACAGCTCTCTGTGTGGTAGACTCATACTCTGTTTAGCTGTCATACTAAATCAGAAAATGTTTGTCATTCACTGTAGTGAAACATTTCATCTTCCTACGCATGTAGATTTCTGCAATTTTGAATTAAGAAAAAGCTTTGCTTTCAAATAGTGCACTTTTTTTTTCCTATGGGGGGAAGAAATAGAACAAAGCACCTAAGCAGTACTCAATTTTTCTTAGCAAACTGAAGCTGCACTGTTTTATTCTGATAAATGATGCTAATGAAGCTTAGGGACTTTTACAGGTGTGTAATTCTTCATTTCACTACATTATTGTTTTCCCTTATTTTTTGGTAAAGCACATACATGCTTTAAACAGTTTGTTAGACAGCCAACTTTTCACAGCATTTTTTTAGCACAATATATTTAGAAAATGTGTAACCAAAGATGAATCTACCACAAATCCTCTTTTTTCTCATAGTGCCTCTCATCCTTAGTTTTATTGTTGCAGACAATTCAGTGAATCAGGGGGCTTTGTCTGGTCCTCTTCTAGTTTACATTTGCCAAAACTAACAAATGTGAACTAGTTCATTGTAATACTAGAGTCCATCTTTTGGGGTGAAATCACCTCTTGGGCTTGGAAAAGGGAGGATATGAAAAAATATCATAGATTAACTTAATCTATCAATGCAGTTTGGTCATGGGGAATGTTACTTCTTGAAACTGAACAGGCTACCACTTTATGGCAGAAACATTTCACAAGGTCCTATTAGTAAGTCAGTCTGTAGAGGCCAAATGTACTCTTGCCTGGAAAATCCCATGGACGAAGGAGCCTGGTAGGCTGCAGTCCACGGGGTCGCAAAGAGTCAGACACGACTGAGAGACTTCCCTTTCATTTTTCACTTTCATGCATTGGAGAAGGAAATGGCAACCTACTCCGGTGTTCTTGTCTGGAGAATCCCAGGGACGCGGGAGCCTGGTGGGCTGCCGTCTATGGGGTCGCACAGAGTTGGACACGACTGAAATGACTTAGCAGCAGCAGCAGAGCCCAAATGAGTTCAAATATATAACATCTGGGAGTAGAATTGATACAGTCTTGACCTTGAAAGTTAGTTGCCTCGTGGTCACTCATAGCTTTCCCAAATATTTTTCTCTTCATGTTGAAGAGGTGAGGAACACAGTAGAAACGGTCAGTTCAAACGAGCACTGTATAGTTAAGGATTGTTCTAAAAAGTAACCAAGAACATGGGCTAGGGTTGAGATAGGGGTCCCATTTCTTTCTTTATCGCTTGTGTTTCTCAGTCAGATAGAGGATATTGACCACAAATAATGACAAGTTATAGCCACACACATGGACTACACTGTAATGGCTTAAATACATTTCTTTATGTTGTTTGTGTGGGATTCAACAAATACTGCCTACTAATTAAAAAAAATTTCACATAGTTACATGTGAAAAGAATGAAAATCACCTGTAATTTCTTTCCTGCCCTCTATCTCCAAAGTAAACTGTTTGGAATATATCCTTTCAGAAATGTTTTAGGTCATAAACATTCTATTAGAAAAGGAACCATTGTGGCCATATTTTAAGCCATATTTAGAGTAATAACATAATCTTTCCCTGACCTTCTAATAGATTTATTTTATGAATGTGTCAAATTTTCTCATTCAAAATAGGAATTAGATGACTCTGTCAACCAGTATATAGCCCATGCTGGCAGCTGAACACAGAATAGACGCTGTCACTTTTAAACTACATTCTAGCTTCAATTATATGCAGTCTCAGCAGTGAGGCAGAAAAAATATGCTGATAGAGTGTTGTCTCTATTAGATTACTATTATCTAAACCATGGCTTATTTTGTTTATATGTACAAAGTTAAGAGGAAGATCTAAGTATAAATGTCTTATTAGATCCTTTAGGATTTAATTGAATCACAAGACAAGAAGGAACTGTAGCAAGTATATAATGCAGTGTCTTCTTTTTACAAAAGTGAGTGCTGAGATATTGAACAGTCAGGAGACTTGTCCAAGGCTAGACAGCTCATTAGTAGCAGATCTGAGATCGGAACACTTAGTTCAGGTTATGCCCAAATATACGCTATTGTCTGAGACGAATTTATAGCTTTCAAATTGGTAGTTTCTGGGCGTTAGTAGGCCTGTATTGCTCTTAAAACCCACTTGGTATTTTTATTCTTCTTAAAGGAAAATTCTATAAATTTACTCTGCTTCTATGACAGCTATCATGGCTGTGTGAATTACCTAGTTCCTCTCACAGTAGACCTTGGTTGCTGATGGTAAAGCTTTTCTACAAATCCTGTGAAATTGCATCTCTTGTGTGTTAATTCTCTTGTTGGCATTTGATATTGGTTCATTCTAATCCTACACTTGTCTTTTATTATTCCAACAGCTCCCCTTTGTCCCATTGTCAAAATGGTACATAAACATAGCCCACAGATTATATGAAATTCATTTCTTCACATATTCAGAGGATTTAACTCACTTCAAAAACCTTTATTGTCTAATATTTGCCAAGCCCCAAAACTATGTTTTTATAGGAAATGTAATTTTACTTGATATCACTTTTCTTAAGGTCTCCATGTGTTTCTGGCTCCAGATACCAGGTGAGATGGCTTTCTTTATATAAACAGTATTCAGTGCTTGTGTTGCAATGCTTAGAGTCTATATATGCAGAGGGCACAAGAAAGGAAATTTCCCAAGACCTCATAAAATGTTTCTCATAAAAATATCCTGAGGTCACTCATTTATCACATCTTTCCTCACCAACTATGGCACCTGACCTGGGTGAACTTATCAGTCAGGGGTCATTTTGAAATAGTGACTACAGGAATGATCTTGGTAAACTATTGTTCTATCAGGTAAGATCTTGGCATTTTTACTTGAAAGAGCCTGGGAAGTAAGGCATCTATATTTTATTATTGTCAATCACAGACTTTTCCTTTTAGGCCTGGCTATGCTTTCATAGTATTTGTTAAAAAAAGACCCAGGCCTGAGGAGTAAGGAGAATGAGGGAATGCAAACTCCTATTTTATCTCATCTCTTGCCTTTAAATATGAATGCTTTATCCATGTATAATAGTACAACTGACATCCTCAAGGCAACTGTTGACACCAAACTGTTTATAGACAATTATCCTAAATTGAGACTAACTTGACACCAGTAGTTCTTGTCCCTCTTGATATTAATTTCTCCATTTTGTATCCTAATTCTCTACAACTGCTCTTGAAACCTTAAATTTTGGAAGTAAGTTTGAATTAATTTTTTAGTTAATAAAAAGTACTTACTCGGCTCTCCTCTGCATATGCTTCTGGTTTTGAATCTCCAAAACTCATATGAGAAATTCCCCTTCCCAGCTATAATTCCAGATAACAAAACTGGTTGGTTATTGTCTTCCATGGGAAGGGATTTAACTAGTCTGAGCTTTCCTTAGAAGCTACTATCTTTGACCACTTTGCCTCAGAACCAGTCATTCAAAATAAATTCAAGAGGCTCATAGAACATCTGGATATCTATAAATTACAGTATTTATTAATAGCTTTCAGTTCAGTCCCTCATTGGTGTCTGACTCTTTGTAACCCCATGGACTGCAGAACACTAGGCTTCCCTGTCCATCAACTCCTGGAGCTTGCTCAGACTCATGTCCATTGAGTCAGTGATGCCATCCAAGCATCTCATCTTCTGTCATCCCTATCTTCTCCTGCCTTCAATCTTTCCTAGCATTAGGGTCTTTTCCAGTGAGTCAGTTCTTCGCATCAGGTGGCTAGAGTATTGGAGTTTCAGCTTCAGGATCAGTCCTTCCAATGAATATTCAGGACTTTTTCTTTAGGATGGACTGGTTGGATCTCTTTGCAGTCCAAGGGTCTCTCAAGAGTCTTCTCCAACACCACAGTTCAAAAGTGTCAATTCTCCAGTGCTCAGTGGTCAGCTTTCTTTATAATCCAACTCTCACATCCATACATAGCCACTGGAAAAACCATAGCTTTGACTAGATGGACCTTTGTTGACAAAGTAATGTCTCTGCTTTTTAATATGCTGTCTAGGTTGGTCATAGCTTTTCTTCCCAGGAACAAGTATCTTTTTTATTTTTTCTTCCAAAACACAAAAGATATTTTATGAGCAAATGCTATTGATTGAGTGCTGTGTACTTTCTGTAGGATGACTCCAGTGTTTTTTTGTTTTTTTTTTTTTAATTTTAATTGGAGGCTAATTACTTTATAATATTGTGGTGGGTTTTGCTATACATTCACATGAATCAGCCATAGGTGTACACGTGTTCCCCATCCTGACCCTCCTTCCCACCTCCCTCACCATCCTATCCCTCAGGGTCATCCCAGTGCACCAGCCCTGAGCACCCTGCCTCGTGCATCAAACCTGGACTGGTGATCTATTTCACATATGATAATATACATGTTTCAATGCTATTCTCTCAAATCATCCCACCCTTGCCTTCTCCCACAGAGTCCAACAGTCTATTCTTTACATCTGTGTCTCTTTTGCTGTCTCGCATATAGGGTCATCGTTACCATCTTTCTAAATTCCATATATATGTGTTAATATACTGTATTGATGTTCTTCTTTCTGATTTACTTCACTCTGTATAATAGGCTCCAGTTTCATCCACCTCATTAAAACCGATTCAAATGCATTCAAATGCGTTCTTTTTAATAGCTCAGTAATATTCCATTGTGTATATGTACCACAGCTTTCTTATCCATTCATTTGCTGACGGACATCTAGGTTGCTTCCATGTCCTGGCTATTGTAAACAGTACTGCAATGAACATTGGGGTACATGTGTCTCTTTCAATTTGGGTTTCCTTGGTGTGTATGCCCAGCAGTGGGATTGCTGGATCATATGGCAATTCTAGTTCCAGTTTTTTAAGGAGTCTCCACACTGAGGAACAGTACCTTTTAATTTCATGGCTGCAGTCACCATCTGCAGTGATTTTGGAGCCTAAAAGAATAAAGTCTGTCACTGTTTCCATTGTTTCCCCAACTATTTTCCATGAACTGATGGGACTGGATGCCATGACCTTAGGTTTTTGAATGTTGAGATTTAAGCCAACTTTTTCACTCTCCTCTTTCCCTTTAATCAAGAGGCTCTTTAGTTCCTCTTTACTTTCTGCCATAAGGGTGGTGTCATCTGCCTATCTGAGGTTATTAATATTTCTCCCAGCAATCTTGATTCCAGCTTGTGCTTCTTCCAGCCTGGCATTTCACAGGATGTACTCTGCATATAAGTTAAATAAGCAGGGTGACAATATAAAGCCTTAATATACTCCTTTCCCGATTTGGAACCAGTCTGTTCCATGTCCAATTCTAACTGTTTCTTCTTGACCTGCATACAGATTTCTCAAGAGGCAGGTCAGGTGGCCTGGTATTCCCACCTCTTGAAGAATTTTCTACAGTTTGTTGTGATCTATACAGTCAAAGGCTTTGGGGTAATCAATAAAGTAGAAGTAGATGTTTTTCGGGTATTCTCTTGCTTTTTCAATGATCCAGTGGATGTTGGCAATTTGATCTCTTGTTCCTCTGCTTTTTCTAAATCCAGCTTCAACATCTGGAAGTTCACAGTTCACATATGTTGAAGCCTGGCTTGGAGAATTTTGAGCATTACTTTGCTAGCATGTGAGATGAATGCACTTGTGTGGTAGTTTGAACATTCATTGGCATTGGAATGAAAACCAAACTTTTCCAGTCCTGTGGCCACTGCTAAGTTTTCCAAATTTGCTGGCATGTTGAGTGCAGCACTTTCAGAGCATCCTCTTTTAGAATTTGAAATAGCTCAACTGGAATTCCATCATCTCTACTAGTTTGTTCATTGTGAGGCTTCCTAATGCCCACTTGATTTCACATTCTAGGATGTCTGGCTCTAGGTGAATGACCACGCCTTCATGATTATCTGGGTCATAAAGAACTTTTTTGTATAATTCTTCTGTGTATTCTTGCCACCTCTTCTTAATATCTTATGCTACTGTTAGGTCCATACCATATCTATCCTTTATTTTGCCCATCTTTGTATAAAATGTTCCCTTGTATGTCTAATTTTCTTGAAGAAAATTTAATATGTTTGGAGCTTCTTTTTTACAGTTTAATATACACTCAAGTAATACATACAATGCCTGGATTTAACATATCTACCAGTGTCATTTCCACAAAGAATATAATAATTTTGGAATCAAGTTTATGAACTGAAATTTATACCTTCCATTTCCTGGAAGGTGTGTCTATTTAACATAAAGCAATATCAGCAAAAATTGCAGCATCAGAAAAATGTCAGCCTCCATATATAGGGATTTGTGAAAGTATGAAAGTTTAGAGACAGTGATAAAGTGCTCAGAAAAGTGAAGTAAGATGAAAGGAGAATCTCAAGAGGCCACATATACATGAAGTGAATATGGCCCTAGAAAAAGAGACACAAAGCAGGACAGTGAATCTGGGAAGAGAAAGCATTGTGTCAGTGCTCTTTCATGAGCTCATTTCTCCATAGTCATGTAAAGAGCAAGGTATGAGAGGGTCAGGGAAATTTTCCTTTCTTCTTTTTTCTTTTCCTCTTTGACTCCTATTCTTCATTTCATCTTTAAATAGAGTACATATTTGTTTTCATGGTAAATTTCCTCAAAATCTGTTTGGATTAAGCATGAAAACCTGAGCATATAAAACTGAGAAGGGATCAGAAATTATCCTTGATGACCTGGGAAGAAACCAGGAAATAAATGGTAGATAGGAAAAGTTACAATCCATAGTTATCCGTCCACTCAATAACTATTTTGTTGACATTCTGCTTGTATTTGATCTTGTACATTTAGTTCCCTGAGCATGTCAAGGTAAACAATACATAGTCCCTTGTTCTTAAGAATATGTAGTCTAAGAGGAAGGGAGACTCAGATAACCAAAGTTGATAATCGAGAGATGTGCTGATTACAGTGATGGCAATGAGGAGGGATAAAGTTTTCTTAAGTTAATCAGAAAATCTCATTAAGTTCTCTTGGCAGAACAGAGAGGTAGAGAAAAAAGAAAAGGAATTTGTAGAATTTCTTTTTGTAGGAATACCTGCAACAGGAACAAAGTCATGGGCAATTCACAAAAATCTTGAGCATTTTGGTGTTTCTGGAAAATGGAATCAGAATGGGGTGTGAAGAGAGTTAAGACTGTAATATTGTCAAAGACAAGAAATAAAGAACCTTGTTAGTATATGAAATTTAGGGATTTATCTTGTGACCAATGACAATAATATCACAATTTTAAACAAGCAGAGTAGAATTATGTCCTAGAAAAATCTCTGGTTGCATTATGGAGCATAGGTTGCAGATGAGAGTAGGTATTATTGGTAGATAAACTATCATTCAGGTCAGTTCAGTAGCTCAGTTGTGTCCCACTCTTTGTGACCCCATGGACTGCCGCACACCAGGCCTCCCTGACCATCACCAACTCCTGGAGTTTACTCAAACTCATGTCCATTGAGTCGGTGATGCCATCCAACCATCTTATCTTCTGTCGTCCCCTTCTCCTCCGACCTTCAATCTTTCCCAGTATCAGGGTCCTTTCAAATGAGTCAGTTCTTCGCATCAGGTGGCCAAAGTACTGGAGTTTCAGCTTCAGCATCACTCCTTCCAATGAATATCTCAGACTGATTTCCTTTAGGATGGACTCGTTAGATCTCCTTGCAGTCCAAGGGACTCTCAAGAATCTTCTCCAACACCACAGTTCAAAAGCATCAATTATTTGGCACTCAGCTTTGTTTATAGTCCAACTCTCACATCCATACATGACTACTGGAAAAACCATAGCTATCATTCAAGATGATATAAAATTTCAGAATGAAAGGAGATGGTGATGTTAACTAGGATAAAAGTTTGGAGGTAGGTGGACAGAACCAACACATAATTAGGAGTTAAAATTGATAGGACTGATATTGTTTGGTCAAAAGTGGGCAGTTAGAGAAAGGGAATCAAATATTATTTGTAAGATTCTTTTTTTTTTAATTTGTATATTTTAATTGAAGGATAATTGCTGTGCAGTATTGCTCCTCCATACATCAACATGAATTGGCGGTAGGTTTACACATATCCCCTCCATCTTGAACCTCCCTTCCACCTCCCACCCTTCCCCACCCCTCTAAGCTCTAATACAGAACTTCAGTTTGAGTCCCTGGAGTCATACAGCAAATTTCCATTGGCTATCTGTTTTACATAGTAGTATATATGTGTACTACATATGCTTCCGTGCTACTCCCTTCATTCATCCCTCCCTCTCCTCCCTCCCCACTGCCTGTGTCCCTAAGTCAGTTCTCTATGTCTGTGTCTCCATTGCTCTCCTGCAAATAGGTTCACTGGTACCATCTTTCTAGATTCCATATATTTGTGTTAATATATGATATTTTATTTTTCTCTTTCTGACTTACTTTACTCTGTATAATAGGCTCTACATTCAGAAATATTTATACTATCTGCAGAAAAACCAGAGTATTGTAAGATTCTTGACTTAGATTGGGTGACTTGTGGTTCAATGCCGTAAAATAGAGGTAACAATAAGAGTAGGTTTAGTGAAGAATAATATGGGTTAAATCTTGGATCTGTTGTTAAGGTATTTATGGGATAAGTAAAGGTCAGTAAAGATGTCTTGTAGGCAGTTAATACTCAAAAGAGACATCTGGAATGGAGATTAAGTTTTGGCAGTCAGCATATGTATGATTCAGAAGTTCTAAGTGTAAATATGACTATCAAGACAGTGTAGAATAAGAAAAGAATTCTGCAAACCTGATCAACTGTTGAGAGTCACGAGCTAGGCCTTGGGAAAAGATTTCTAGAGTGATTTATCATGTCAATCTGGAAGATGTCACTGTATTTTATAGACCTTAAACACCATGCAAATGATTTTTTAAAAGGGTCATGCAATTTTCATTCTTATGTATTCAGTTGTAATGAATCTAGGGCAGAAATAAACAAAAGTGGTAAGAAGACCTTGCACTTGAATATCATGTCATTGGTGTAGGTTAAGCTGTACCTCCCTGAGTTTAAAGGCTAAATTTGGTTATTTGGGAAACAGCCTCTAAGTTGTTTTTCATCTTATTTTGTTCTACCTTTCATTTAAAACGTTAATGTGAGAGGGTTGGGATGGGCAGGGAAGCTCAAGACGGAAGGGTTATATATTGAATCATAACTGATTTGCAGAAACCAACAACCAACACAACATTGTAATGCAATTACTTTCCAATTAGAAAATAAATTTAAAAAAGGTTAATGTGGATATTAAGAAAAATTGAAGATAATTGATGCAGGAAAGCAGAGACTAAAAAGAAAGATACTCTTTTTAGGTTGCTCTTATCTCCCAAACTCTGATAAGAAATAAAGTTATACAAATAGATTCAAATCCTGAATGAAGAAAGATTCAAATCTGTAAGAAGAACTGAAGAGTAGATTCTAGGTAAGTATCTGTATATGAGAGTCTCGTGTGAAGTGCATGTTGAATTCACACTAGAATTCAGATATTTTTCTTGAGACTATGGGACCATCAGAGGACTATTTATTATAGGACTGAGGAGGGTGTGAGAAAGAAAGAAATCTCAAGTGTCGAAGGAATCAAATATACAGGCTTAGTGCAGCAACAGCATCTCAGTATTGATAACAGGGAGACTCGAAACCCAAAGCTTATCACTCTTGATCCTTCAGCTCATCACCAGGGATTATACATTTGTTTGTTTGTTTTTGAATAAAACAAGTTTTCAAAAGAAATCCATAAAACATTAAAAATATAGGAAGCACAGCTTTAGAATGCATAAAAAGAGCAATCCAAAAGTAAATGATATATTCTATATGATACCACTTACATGCAAAATCTAAAATCAGATTCAAGGAAGTACAGAGTAAAATGGTGGTTGCCAGGGGCTAGTGGAGAATAAATTGAAAGATATTAACCAAAGGGTACAAAGTTTCAGTTATGTACAATGAATAAGTCCTACAGATCCAACATCATAGACCCCATAGTCAATAATACCATACGGTACACTTAGAAGTTTGCTACAAGAGTAAATTGTATGCTGTATGTTCTTATCACAAAGTAATAACACTAAAACTAAACTAATACTAATATTGAAGAGAGAAGAAGGAAACTTTGGAGATAATGGGTAGGTCTATGGCATAGATTGTTTATTGTTTCACAGATGTATACTTATCTCCCAACTCGTCGAGCTGGTTACAAATGTATGTAGAACATTTTGTATATCAATCATAAAGGAAGAGAGATTCTCATCAATCAAGACCATGGTGTAGGATTTCATCAGAAAATACTTTGGTGGATCTCAATAGATACTGCAGCAAAGCAGATACTGTTCATTACACCTAGCAGCCACCCTTCCATTATTCTTGTCAGCAGAATGCCTATATATTTTTTATTGGAGCTAAGTGCAAGGTGGGAAGATAATTCATGATGGCCTAAGTCAGTCAGTATTCTTTGTTAGCACTTACTAGTCTAATGTGGCTACACGGTCCAAGTTCTAGTCCATGTAATGTAAAGAGAAATTGGCATGGATTTATGTGAAAGATATTTCTCTCTAACAAAGCAAAAAGACCATTTTTTGTCTGAGTGCCTCCTTCCTTCTCTTACCACTTAGAATGTTGTAATATGAAGTGCTCTAGCAGCCATTCTGTGACCATAAGGGGCAGTATTTGTAACACACTGACTTGCGCAGAGCAGAAATGAGCCAAACAAAAATGGGCCTTTAACGACAGTACTGAGCTACTCCATGGACTTGAAATCATTGGCTCTGAAACTTTTTGTTATATTAGATAATCCAATGTCTTTATTGTTGCAGCCACTGTGAGCCAAGAAGTCTACTACTTTCAGTCAAAGCATTACTGACTTATACATGGTAGCAGAAATAAGGCACTTTCAATTGGCTTCACAGGGTCACTAACTTGGATAACAGATGATTCAAGCAAATGTTTCAGGAAGCAAAGCTAGAGTAGAGGGGGTTGTAAAAGTGGCATGTGCTACATGATAAAGGAGAGGAGTCTGTGAAAGTAATCAAGATATCCCACCCCACCCTATTTTTGCTTTGGTGTAAGGATTTTCAAAAGTGAGATTTGGAAGTCTCCTGAGGGTTTCCCTAGGGGTACAATGGTAAAGACCCACCTGCAGTGCAGGAGATGAAGGAGATGCAGGTTTGATTCCTGGATTAGGAAGATCCCCTGGAGAAGGGAATGACAACCCTCTCCAGTATTCTCGCCTGGAGAGAAGTGGACATAGGAGCCTGGTGGGCTACAGTCCATAGGGTTGCAAAGAGTTGGACACGACTGAGCATCTAGCACTTTTTCTTTTCTTTTCAAGGGTTTTCAAAAGTGAGATTTGGAAGTCTCCTCAATAATCTGGGCATAAGTAAAAAATCTTTTCTCTTGGCTATTATTGTGATGTGATTTATCTTATAACTGCTGAAACCTAGAGAAACAAGTTTATTAACTAAATGGATGAAAACCATAGTAAGTGTTCATGAAATTACACTGTAATTAGGCTATAAGAAGAAAACAACATGCTAACTAATCTAGTAAAACATCTGTCATACAATAACTACTCCTTAAATGTCTGTTGAATCCAACCAAAGCCTCAGATCCCACGTTTCTTGAAAAAGTAAATGCTAGTAAATGGATCTTACCACAAAATAAAAAGGATTACCCATAATTATCTCCCAGATCTTAGTAGTACAATAATTTCTTCCTTATTCACTGTCTGAATTCTGTGCCAGGGACAAGACTGGAGACATAAATTCCAGTGAACAATAACCTATTTGAGAAATATAGGTACCTGGTAGGGAAGTGTGGAAGTGTCTCTGGGAAGAGAATATAGTTGATAAAATGTGTTCAATCAAGCCACCTAGTATAGTGGACTGCTGCTGCTGCTGCTAAGTCACTTCAGTCGTGTCCGACTCTGTGCGACCCCATAGACGGCAGCCCACTAGGCTCCCCCATCCCTGGAATTCTCCAGGCAAGAATACTGGAGTGGGTTGCCATTTCCTTCTCCAATGTATGAAAGGGAAAAGTGAAAGTGAAGTCGCTCAGTCGTGTCCAACTCTTAGCGACCCCATGGACTGCAGCCTACCAGGCTCCTCCGTCCATGGGATTTTCCAGGCAAGAGTACTGGAGTGGGTTGCCATTGCCTTCTCCGACCATAGTGGACTACCAGAGCTTAAATCATGACAGAATTCTGGGAAATGTACAGAACACTTCAAAATTATCCAAGAAGCCAGGAGTCAGTGGTTGGGGAGCAGTAGGAAGGATGAAGAGGATTGGTAATTCCTTAATACTTAGAGTTTCAGAAAGAAAAAACCTTCAGGCACTAATGAAGTCACAAACATTGTCAATCAGCGTCAAAGATCCTGAAGGGGTGTGGGCAAGGCATGGTTATGTCTGCTATAAATACTTTCTAATTGTATCCTGTTCTGTCAGCTTTTTGTGCTTTCCCCCACTTGTCTGGAAATATGTGATGCATTTGGAAGGAGAAAGTTTTTATGTGGAAGCAGAGATAATGAGCAGACATATTGGAAGATTGTTGACAAATGTACTCATCTTGCCTTCTATTGGCTTTCTTCTTAGAAGACTAAAATTGAACCTCCTGTAAGTCATATGCCTTGAACAAGACCTCTGCAACCCCCCGGTTGATGCAGCATGTAGCTTACTGCTTTCTCATTTTCCTTTGGTTTCTTCTCTCTTCCGCTGCTGGAGACCCTATTTACCTGAGTCCTAGGTACCTAATGCCCTCCTACTGCTCTCTGGTTGCTATAAAGTTTTTTCCATCAACCTGATCATTCTCAGTGTCCTAAAATTATGTTATTTCATGCCTTCTTCATTCCTCTGTAATCTGCTATTCTATCATTGTCCTCAGCTAAGAAACAGAAAACCAAACTGAGTGATATTAAAGTTCAAAGAGGCATCTATGTAAACTAAATATTTGCAAATTAAGCAATTCTCCTCTGATACTGTACGAGAGCAGGGTGATAAACCAAGGGAGGAGATAGTTGGGGAGCAGAAGTTGTTTCATAGCATCCCATGAAGCCATAATTCATACACTCAAATCTGAGTCTATCTAATCTAATATGCTGGTCTTTGAAAATATCCTAGGTTAGTCAGACTTTCAGGCAAGAACACAGGCTCTGGTGTTCCTCTTTCTAGCACAATCTGTTCAAGACCACTCTAAGTAATTTATTACTTTGTAAAATGTTATTACATTCCCGCAGTGCACCCTGGTGAAACTGGGCTTTTCAAATGTTAATTATTCATTGAAAAATGATCCCTGTGACCCAGTTTTCCTGATAGTGTTGTTCCTATGAGGAGAACAAATCCTGTGCTTGAATCTTGCTTAGTTGGCGTACTGGAACAGGATGTTCAGTCATTTAACCTGTTTCCATTCTTTTATGAAAAGGGTAAAGGGGACATACTGATCTTGCACTCGGTAGTTCTCTCAGTGAGGGACGGCAACTAGCTCTACTTTGATTCCCTCTCCCTCACCTCTGCCATCTTCTGCTCCCTTCTTATTCCTCTTCCAGACGGGGAATGTCATATCTTTTTAATTTGGAATATTTCTCTACCTGTCAATTTTTCTCTTAAGAGTACATTCAAAATAGGTGTATAGAGCACAGGAGAATTTTTAGGGCAGTGAAACTGTCATTGTGTAATGGTGAGTACATGTTATCATACAATTGTCAAAACCCATGTTATATGTAGTTAAAGAAGTGAACCCTAAGTAACCATGGATTTTAATTAATAGTGATCATCAATATTGGCTTATCAGTTGTCCAAATGTACTACACTAGTGCAAGATGTTAGAAAATAGGGGAAATCTGAGGGGCCAAGTGTATATATGGGAACTCTGTACATTTCACTGTTTTTGTGTGTGTGTGTAAACTGCTTCCAAAAATCTATGAATTTTTTTAAAAAGCTAAATATACACCTCAATGACCCAACCATACCACTTTCATCAATATTCACCCAGAATAAATGAAAGCAAATATCCATAGCAGTTTCATTTCTAATGGTTCACATTTGAAATAACCCAAATAGCCATCAACAGGTGAATGGATAAACTGAAAAATACAATGAAATGCTACTCAGTAATAAAAAGAGATGAACTATCAGATGAATCACCAAATAATTATGTGGAGTAAAAGATACTAGATAAAATAGGGAGGTGATGAAGGAAATGAGGAATCTTTTGGTGGTGAGATGGTTACTTTCACTTCCAGATTGTTGTGATGGTTTTTTTGAGCATTTGTATGTGTCAGAATTTATCAGACTATCCACTTTAAATATGTGCAGCTCACTGTGTGTCAATTATATATCAGTAATGATATTTAAAAATTCAAAACACATTACACCTTCTTCCACCTTTCTTCCCTTCCTCTGTTCTTCCCTTTATTTCCTACCCTTCTCAGACTGTACGCCCTTGGATGAGATACTCATAGTCCCAAAATGCCTTTTACTGATGTTCTGGCTTTATCAATTGGGGGTTGCAAAGGACAGAGAAAAAAAAAAAAATCATTGTTTCTCAGCACTTGTGAGTTAGGTGAAAAGTTTTCTCTTCCTACCTTTTGATTGTAATTGGTGTGCATCGTTTCACCCTGGGATTGCTCTATTAGATTAGAGAAAGAGACACCCATAGTCTACAGACCTACTCACATCTTCAGCCCACCACATTGACACTTAGTTTGGAGTTTTGTGGAGAAAGGGATTCAACCACTCAAGGGAAAGTTCAAGAGGAAGATAAACTGAATAATATAAGGAGTTTTTTTTTTTTTTTTCCATAGCCCATTTCTCAGCGTGATCCTTATTGTATATCACTAAGATGCCAATACTACTGTCTTATCCTTTAGAAGTCAATCAACAGAAAATGTCTAAGTTGTCCATTGCAATAATTTGCACTACCTTTTCAGAAAGAGAGAGCTAGAATATGTAGCCCAGTCTCTTTCTACAAACTAAAGGAGGAATTTTAGTCTTCTTGTTTTATTTTTTAGTTAACTTTCTCCTTCTAAAGTATCAATTTCTTTGGACATTACCAGTGAGACATAATTTGTAGAATCTAACACACTATGGAATTTCATGTTAGTTAATAGTGATACAGTGTAGTATCTAGGAATTCTCTCTTGAGGGTGTCTGCCTGGATTTAAAGAATATCATTTCGATATTTGGCAAAACTAATACAATATTGTAAAGTTTAAAAATAAAATAAAATTAAAAAAAAATAAAATAAAATAAACAAAGCTTATCAGTAAAAAAAAAAAAAAAGAATATCTGTCAGTTACCAAGTTAATAGCCTGTATAAACTTTAGCGTTTATCTGCAAAATGGAGGAATTAACAAAACATAGTACTGCATGTGTTGTAAGGATTAAATGAGATACATTGAGTACTGTTTCATATACACCATAGGCACAAACATAATCTTTAGTGAATATAATTATTATTTAATTACAGTGCCACAAAACATTTGGCTACTCATGTTTGAGAGACATAATGAAACTATTTCCTATGATAATGTGCTAATTTAAAGGCATTCATCTGTTATACCAGTGCTAAGTGGTAAATAACAACTGTCATCATTTCCTGAGAACTTGAAATTATAGTGAAAACTAAACAGTGCAATCATAAACTGAGAATTTATTGTTATCACACACCTTCTCTTATGCAAGGTCCAATTTACACAGTTGTAAGCTAGCATTATCTGAACTGTGAAAATTGTGATACAGCATAAGAAATCTGCCCATTTATTAGAGACTTGCCACATGATTATTCAGTTGTTTGTTTAACGAACAGATTGAGGTATGTCAAGCACTATCTTAAAAGCTCAAATTCAGCAGCGGCAGCATCAACAAGATGTAAACAGTTTTGCTATCATGAAGTTTATAATCCAAGGGAGGGAGACAACAACAAGTAATTACTTAATTGCAATTGCAGTGAACCATTGAAGGAGAACAGAGTTATAAGTGGGTAAGTAATAAAGGATCCTCACCGGCTCACCTGGTCTGTGAGGGTAGTGTGGTTAGAAGAGCCTTTGCCCCACAAAATGTGCTCTCAAAACCATTTCCTCATGAAATGTGTTTAAGATAATACTTCTCAGATTTGGCACTTACTAGCTTGTGATTTTGGCTAAGTTGCTTAAACTATCTGGGATTCAATTTCTTTGCTTATAAACTAAGGATAATATTTATTTTAAAATGACAATATGATGATTAGGAAAAAATATGTAAATTACTGGCCAACACTAATTATTGTGTCTACTTTCATGTCAAATATGTAACTTTGGTCTATTCTTGGAATCAGAAAGTATTTAGATATTAAAATATTGGATGTTATTGTAAAATTGATTTAAATTTTATAGAGATAGATTGTTATAATATATACAAGCCAGGATGATGAGAATGGAAGTGAAACATTTATGTGTATGTGTGCATGCACATGTGGAAGTGGCTTCTGATTCCCTTAGTGTAGAGAAGGATTCTAAAACGTAACATTTTTTCAACTTTGGCAGTAGTAAATGAATTATTAAATAACAGTAAGGGAAAACTTTTATACTGTTGAACATGAAGACCTGTTTACTCCTGATGTATATATATATTCACTGAGGTATTAGTCACATGTCACCCCTGTACTAATATGTAACCAGTGGCATCTTAATCTGGCAAGTGATAAATGATTCCAAAAAACTTTTGAGTAAATCTGAGAGGAGCAATAAGATCCTTTCTTCAATTATGGAACACCATTACATTACAGGTATATAGTTATACCTTTTCCAACAATTCCCTCTCTGTGGATAAGAGAGCGTCAGAAGTTTTTTTTATTGTTCTTTTAATAACCACACCCCTTTAAGATTCCCAATTTATAGTGGAATGGGGAAAAGTATTTTCACCAGGATCAGCTTTTATATCTAAAAGTACCCCAAAGACCATCTCTTAGAAAGGCTTATTATAATTACTTTAAATAGTAGATAAACTCTGGTCAGAGCAATCAACTAGAATAATATTTATGTAGAATAAATTTGGTAATATGGGGATTAGGAAAATATATTTCATTGCGGGTGCCTAGAATTATTATTCAGCTGTGTCTGACTCTTTGCAACCCTAGGACTATAGCCTGCCAAGCTCTTCTGTCCATGGAATTCTCCAGGCAAGAATAATGGAGTGGGTTGCCATGCCCTTCTCCAGGGGATCTCCCAACCCAAGAATTGAACCTGGGTCTCCTGCACTACAGGTAGATTCTTTACTGTCTGAGCCACCAGGGAAGCCCCAGGAATTGTTATTCACATTTTGAACATAATATATTATGAGGTTAGATGAAGTTGTATATGAATTATAATTACTAACTAGAAAAGCAGATATTATATTGTCTGGTTCCTTTGATTTTTAGAAGATATTTAATTATTAATTATGGCATATTTTTTACATGGATTCCAAGATATGCCTACCCATTTTTTTTTTGGTCTTATTAAATACTTTCACTTCTTATTAAATACTGGAATGTGAATTCAAGTGGGCCTTAGAAAGCATCACTATGAACAAAGCTAGTGGAGGTTCTGGAATTCCAGTTGAGCTATTTCAAATCCTGAAAGATGATGCTGTGAAAGTGCTGCACTCAATATGCCAGCAAATTTGGAAAACTCAGCAGTGGCCACAGGACTGGAAAAGGTCAGTTTTCATTCCAACCCCAAAGAAAGGCAATGCCAAAAAATGCTCAAACTACCACACAATTGCACTCATCTCACATGCTAGTAAAGTAATGCTCAAAATTCTCCAAGCCAGGCTTCAGCAGCACATGAACCGTGAACTTTCAGATGTTCATGCTGGTTTTAGAAAAGGCAGAGGAACCAGAGATCAAATTGCCAACATCCATTGGATCATTGAAAAAGCAAGAGAGTTTCAGAAAAACATCTATTTCTGCTTTATTGACTATGTCAAAGACTTTGACTGTGTGGATCATAATAAACTGTGGAAAATTCTGAAAGAGATGGGCATACCAGACCACCCGACCTGCCTATTGAGAAACCTATATGAGGGTCAGGAAACAACAGTTAGAGCTGGACATGGAACAGCAAACTGGTTCCAAATAGGAAAAGGAGTACGTCAGGGCTTTACATTGTCACCCTGCTTATTTAAATTATGCAGAGTACATCATGAGAAACACTGGGCTGGAAGAAGCACAAGCTGGAATCAAGATTGCCGGGAGAAATATCAATAACCTCGGATATGCAGATGACACCACCTTTATGGCAGAAAGTGAAGAGGAACTCAAAAGCCTCTTGATGAAAGTGAAAGTGGAGAGTGAAAAAGTTGGCTTAAAGCTCAACATTCAGAAAACGAAGATCATGGCATCTGGTCCCATAACTTCATGGGAAATAGATGGGGAAACAGTGGAAACAGTGTCAGACTTTATTTTTTTGGGCTCCACAATCACTGCAGATGGTGACTGCAGCCATCAAATTAAAAGACGCTTACTCCTTGAAGGAAAGTTATGACCAACCTAGATAGCATATTCAAAAGCAGAGATAATACCTTGCCAACAAAGATCTGTCTAGTCGAGGCTATGGTTTTTCCAGTGGTTATGTATGGATGTGAGAGTTGGACTGTGAAAAAGGCTGAGCGCCGAAGAATTAATGCTTTTGAACTGTGGTGTTGGAGAAGACTCTTGAGAGTCCCTTGGACTGCAAGGAGATCCAACCAGTCCATCCTAAAGATCAGTCCTGAGTGTTCATTGGAAGGACTGATGCTGAAGCTGAAACTCCAATACTTTGGCCACCTCATGCAAAGAGTTGACTCGTTTGACAAGACCCTGATGCTGGGAGGGATTGGGGGCAGGAGGAGAAGGGGACCACAGAGGATGAGATGGCTGGATGGCATCACCAACTCGATGGATGTGAGTTTGAGTGAACTCCAGGAGTTGGTGATGGACAGGGAGGCCTGGCGTGCTGTGATTCATGGGGTCTCAGAGAGCTGGACATGACTGATTGACTAAACTGAACTGAACTGAACTGAAAGACTTTCAGGCTTTCTTGAATTCTTTTGCCACACATATGGGTCTTCAGTTAATTATAATTTTTTAACTTCCCCTCAACTTAAATATGGGCTTCCCAGTGATACTAATGATAAAGAATCCACCTACAAATGCAGGAGACTTAAGAGACACAATTTCAATGCCTGGATTGGGAAGATACCCTGGAAGAGGGCATGGCAACCTACTGCAGTAGTCTTGTCTGGAGAATTCCCATGGACAGAGGAGGGTGGTGGGCTACAGCCCATAGTGCCACAAAGCCTACTGAAGTAACTTAGCTTGCACACATGCTATTTAAATATAACCAGATGTCTTTCCAGATTCTTTTTTTAAATCTATAAGTAAACAGCCACCAGAAGTTAGAATATCCTGGTGGCTAAAGGAAAAGGCAAATGTTAAAGTCCATTCAGATTTTTTAAAAAGAAAAGGACCAAATTTATTTATTAAGATTATATCTAATGTTTAATGTTTAATAAGCAGAACAAAAGTAGTAATTTTCACCAAAAGGAAATGTTAAAATATAAAGTTGTTGCTTAACATAAAATGTGTAACATTGGACTGTAGGGTTTGTAAAATGTAGATATAAAACATGTAAAACTAATAGTACAAAAATGGGCAGGTGGGAGGGTTATAGAAATATGCAGAGGGAAATATATTAAAAACAAGACTGAATTAATGCCACATGCATGAAATGCACTTTAAAGATTTAGAGACGTTGAAATGAAAGTATGAAAAGATATATGCCATGAAAGCAGCATGAGAAAGAAAGTGTGGCTGTGGTAATATCAAATAAAGTAGACTTTAAGACACAAATTGTATTCCCAACAATAAATAACGTTATTTGATGATGATATAAGATTAATCCGAAAGATAATATAATCATACATGTTTATATACTTAAATAGAAAATATTCAAAATATATAAGACAGAAACTATCAGGATTGAAAGGTAGAAAAAGAACAATTACTTGTGATACCTGGAGATATTTATGCCCCTTTATCAAACAACTGAAAGAATGACTAAACACAAATTCAATAAGTGAATATAAGATTTAAATGACGTTATCAACTATTTGGGACTGGATGCAAAAGTAGGAAGTCAAGAAACATCTGGAGTAACAGACAAATTTGGCCTTGGAATATGGAATGAAGCAGGGCAAAGATTAATAGAGTTTTGCCAAGAAAATGCACTGGTCATAACAAACACCCTCTTCCAACAACACAAGAGAAGATTCTATACATAGACATCACCAGATGGTCAACACCAAAATCAGATTGATTATATTCTTTGCAGCCAAAGATGGAGAAGCTCTATACAGTCAGCAAAAACAAGACCAGGAGCTGACTGTGGCTCAGACCATGAACTCCTTATTGCCAAATTCAGACTTAAATTGAAGAAAGTAGGGAAAACCACTAGACCATTCAAGTATGACCTAAATCAAATCCCTTATGATTATACAGTGGAAGTGAGAAATAGATTTAAGGGCCTAGATCTGATAGATAGAGTGCCTGATGAACTATGGAATGAGGTTCGTGACATTGTACAGGAGACAGGGATCAAGACCATCCCCATGGAAAGAAATGCAAAAAAGCAAAATGGCTATCTGGGGAGGCCTTACAAATAGCTGTGAAAAGAAGAGAAGCGAAAAGCAAAGGAGAAAAGGAAAGATATAAGCATCTGAATGCAGAGTTCCAAAGAATAGCAAAGAGATAAGAAAGCCTTCTTCAGCAATCAATGCAAAGAAAGAGGAAAACAACAGAATGGGAAAGACTAGAGATCTCTTCAAGAAAATCAGAGATACCAAAGGAATATTTCATGCAAAGATGGGCTTGATAAAGGACAGAAATGGTATGGACCTAACAGAAGCAGAAGATATTAAGAAGAGATGGCAAGAATACACAGAAGAACTGTACAAAAAAGATCTTCGTGACCAAGATAATCACGATAGTGTGATCACTGACCTAGAGCTAGACATTCTGGAATGTGTAGTCAAGTCGACCTTAGAAAGCATTACTACAAACAAAACTAGTGGAGGTGATGGAATTCCAGTTGAGCTCTTTCAAATCCTGAAAGATGATGCTGTGAAAGTGCTGCGCTCAATATGTCAGCAAATTTGGAAAACTCAGCAGTGGCCACAGGACTGGAAAAGGTCAGTTTTCATTCCAATCCCAAAGAACGGCAATGCCAAAGAATGCTCAAACTACTGCACAGTTACACTCATCTCACACGCTAGTAAAGTAATGCTCAAAATTCTCCAAGCCAGGCTTCAGCAATATGTGAACCGTGAACTTCCTGATGTTCAAGCTGGTTTTAGAAAAGGCAGAGGAACCAGAGATCAAATTGCCAACATCTGCTGGATCATGCAAAAAGCAAGAGAGTTCCAGAAAAGCATCTATTTCTGCTTTATTGACTCTGCCAAAGCCTTTGACTATGTGGATCACAATAAACTGTGGAAAATTCTGAAAGAGATGGGAATACCAGACCACCTGACCTGCCTCTTGAGAAATCTGTATGCAGGTCAGTAAGCAATAGTTAGAACTGGACATGGAACAACAGACTGGTTCCAAATAGGAAAAAGAGTACGTCAAGGCTGTATATTGTCACCCGTTTATTTAATTTATATGCAGAGTACATCATAAGAAATGCTGGACTGGAAGAAACACAAGCTGGAATCCAGATTGCCAGGAGAAATATCAATAACCACAGATATGCAGATGATACCACCTTTATGGCAGAAAGTGAAGAGGAACTCAAAAGCCTCTTGATGAAAATGAAAGAGAGTGAAAAAGTTGGCTTAAAGCTCAGCATTCAGAAAACAAAGATCATGGTATCCGGTTCCATCACTTCATGGGAAATAGATGGGGAAACAGTGGAAACAGTGTCAGACTTTGTTTTTCTGGGCTCCAAAATCACCGCAGATGGTGACTGCAGCCATGAAATTAAAAGATGCTTACTCCTTGGAAGGAAAGTTATGACCAACCTAGACAGCATATTCAAAAGCAGAGACATTGCCAACAAATGTTCATCTAGTCAAGGCTATGGTTTTTCCTGTGGTCATTATGGATGTGACAGTTGGACTGTGAAGAAGGCTGAGTGCCGAAGAATTGATGCTTTTGAACTGTGGTGTTGGAGAAGACTCTTGAGAGTCCCTTGGACTGCAAGGAGATCCAACCAGTCCATTCTGAAGGAGATCAGCCCTGGGATTTCTTTGGAAGGAATGATGCTAAAGCTGAAACTCCAGTACTTTGGCCACCTCATGCGAAAAGTTGACTCATTGGTAAAGACTCTGATGCTGGGAGGGATTGGGGGCAGGAGGAGAAGGGGACGACAGAAGATGAGATTGCTGGATGGCATCACTGACTCAATGGACGTGAGTCTGAGTGAACTCCGGGAGTTGGTGATGGACAGGGAAGCCTGGCGTGCTGCGATTCATGGGGTCGCAAAGAGTAGGACACAACTGAGCGACTGATCTGATCTGATCTGATCAACTATTTTGACCCTTTTGATATTTATGTGGTGCTGGTGATAAAGAACCCACCTCCCAGTGCAAGAGACATGGGTTTGATCCCTGTTTTGGGAAGATCCCCTGGAGGAGGAAATGGCAACACATTCCAGTATTCTTGCCCGGAGAATTCCATGGAGAGAGGAACCTGGAGGGCTACTTCCATAGCATCACAAAGAGTCCGACACGACTGAAGCTGCTTAACACGCATATGACCAACAATAGACATCCTGCAGAAAAGAATAGACATCATTTTAAAAGGCATATAGACTAGTTATCAAATATAGAACATATAGTAGGCCGTAAAGTAAGTCTTCATGCATTTTTTATTAATAAAAGTAAAATATTGCAAAGTTTTAGCCGATCACTGGCAGAATTAACAAGATAGGAGAAAGAAAATCTGACTACCCACTAGCTGTTAAAGAAATGTAATATGTAATTATAAACTGGCATTAAAAAAAATTTGACCATATGTTACATATATTCATGATAAAGACACTCAACAAAGTAGAATAGAGATGGATGTATGTTTTCACCACTTTTATCAAAAATGAACTAAAGTCCTGAACAATAAAATGAGAGAGATAAATAAAGGATATACAGATTGGTAAGAAAGAAGTAAAATGATCAAAGTTTGATTGTTTACATAAATAATTCTACAAAGCAAATATTAGAACCAATGAGTAGATATAGTGAAATTCTTGAATACAAGGTCAATTCTACAGTAGGCCAAATTCTAAGATGATCCCAAGATTCCCATCCATTTGGTATACACGTACTTTCTCCCAGTCATTAACTGAAACCTTAATCTCTTAAGAAGAAGTTTTGCAGATGTAATTGAGATCCCAAATTAGTTAAAGAGGTTATCCTTAGTGGATCTGGTGAACTCTTAAATGGGATAGAACTTTTTGCTGATGAGAGAGATTCAAAACAGAAGAGTGGTTTGACATGGAGATTCTTCATTTTGAAAATGGCTGAGTCCACGCAGCAAGGAATGTGGCTATCTTCTAAGAACATGGAGTCATGCCCAACGGAAGCCAGTAGGAAAACCAAGCCTCAGTCTTACAGAAATGCAAGAATTGAATTATGCCAGCAACCTGAATGATCTTGAAAGTGGATGCTTCCCTTGAGTCTTCAGATGAGAAATTGGTATTGTGGGCACCTTGATTTCAATCTTAGAAAGCCCTGATAAAAGGAATCAGGTTATATGATGCCTGGTTACCTACAGAAATGAGAGTTTTAAATGGATGTTGTTTAAAACCACTAAGTTTGTGGTAGTTTCTAGCACAGCAGAAGATAATTAATGCAATGTAAAAGTATGCCATGATTCTATATATTAAAAGTAAATAATTAGAGAATGAGATTAAGAAAAAAAAGCATTCAATTTTTTAATAGCATAAACAACTAGTTGAAAATACTGTTAACAGAAGAGATGCATGACCGCTAAACCAATAGCAACCAAGTATTGTTAAGAGAAATTAGAGTGAAAAAACCAGTGCTACCTATATAAATACCCTGGTCCTGAATTTGGGGAATTAAAATTAAAATGTTGATCCCCTCAAAATTAGTCTATTATTTCCGATTAAAATCTTAACAGAATCATTTTTAGTTGAATTAGGCAAGTTTATTTTAAAGTTCTACTGATGAGCAAAAGACTGAGAATAGTAAAACAATCATGAAAAAAGTTATTTGAAGGCTTCACACTACCTGATTTCCAATTTAGTATAAAGCTACTATCTCAAATAATGTGGCATAGGCATAAGCACAAACAAAAAGACCAATAGAGGGAAAAGAGGATCTAGAAACAAAACCAGACATAGATGACTGTAAACAAAGATACCAAGACAATTCAAAAAACAAGATAGTCTTTTCAACAAATCATGGTGGATACATTGGTTGAATAGGGGAAAAAAAGGATTTTCACTCCTACTTCAGTTTGAGATAGATCATATATTTAAAAGTAAGCACTGAAACTATGATGCTTATTAGAGGAATATGTCGGAGGATACCTTTAAGACCTGAGACAGGCAAAGCATTTTTAGAGGTGACAATAAAAACACCAACTGTAAAATTAAATGCCATAAACAGTATTCCATCAAAATTAAATATACAGCTTGTTAATATACATCAGTAAGAGAATGAAAAAGCACTACAAACTGGGAGAAAGAGTTCTTGGTACATCTGTTTGATAACGGCCCTTGATTTAGAATAAAAAAAGAATCTCTACAAATCTGTACTAAGAAAACAAACAGATTAACTTTAAAAATGGACAAATGAAAAAGGTTCAGAGAAGAAGATATATGAGTGGCCAAATAATTATATAAAAATGTGTTCAAAATCTTTAGTCATCAGTAAATATCAGATTAAAACCAGTATGAGATACTATATCACATGCACTAAATAAAATGGCTAAAAGTAAAATGGCTAAGACTATATAAAAGTTTGACGAGGGCTCAGAGCACCTGAAACATTCATTACAGGTGGAAGTGTAAAATACTGCAACTATTTTGAATAATATTTTGGCAGTTTCTTTTAAAATTAAATACGTACTCCAGCATTCTTGGACTTCCCTCGTGGCTCAGATGATAAATAGGCCACCTGCAATGTGGGAGACCTGGGTTCAATCCCTGGGTCAGGAAAATCCCCTGGGAGAGGGCATGGCAACCCACTCCAGTATTCTTGCATGGAGAATCCCATGGACAGAGGAGCCTGGTGGGCTATAGTTCATGGGGTCACAAAGAGTCAGACATAACTGAGCAACTCAGTACAGCACAGCACATGTTTATCCTATGACTCAGCGACACCACTTCTAGAAAGAAAGGAAATATATGTCTATTAAAAAACAGTTTTATTTTTTATTGTCCAAAGACTAAATATAACACAGATATCCAATTAACATGAAACTGAAATAACATTATTATATACTCAATCAGTAGAATTCTGCTTAGCAATAAACAAAAATAAATAAACAAGTCTATATTGATGAACAACTAAAATATTTTGAAGACAGACAAAAAAAGTACATGTGGTATTCCATTTTTATGAAGTTTAAGTGAAATCATCTATTAAGGACAATCACAGTGGTTACACATGGGGATATTAACTGGAATAAGGCATGGGGAACTTTCTGAAATAATAGAAATATTCCATATTTTTCTAAGATGCAGGTTACATACTTATACATATGTTAATCTCATCAAGTTTCACTGTTCAGATCTGTGTAATTCATTGCATTGTGAATTATATTTCAATGAAAAACATGCTATTAGGGTTTTCTAGGAGGGCTTAATGAATCACATCATTTTACTTTGTTGTCATGTTATTTATAAGCTTTTAAAAGAAGCTTACCTTAAAATTATATAGAGAAATTTCTATCAGAATATTATTAACCTTCAATTTGTTTTAAAAGTTAATTTTAAGACCATTAGCCATTTCCTTGGAACTTGGATACAATGAGATTACTAGAAGAGCTTTACATAGCCCCACCATCAGCCTGTCTAGACAAGTTATTTCATGGTTATTTGAAAGTAGCAGAGTAACTTTATTGCCTTATAATTAACTGGAACATTCAAGCCAATATGAATGAGCCCAATTCACAGAGTCAATTGCCATTTAAACTTTTGCTAAATCTCAATGTAATTTCTAGCAGAAATTACTAGTATCAGTATCTAACCTAGTGATCAACCATTTACAGGATTCTTTCATACCTGTTACTTTATTTAGTACTCTTAACAACTTGATATGAAAGGTACTTTTAGTCCCATTGACCTCATGTGAAAATGAGCAATCATTGAAGTTAAGGAATTCCTCTAAGAAACTGTCAAGCTATCAAATATCAGAGTTTAGACTCAAAGTCATATCTTCTATTTCCATCCTTAGTGCTCCATCCAATAAACCAGATCTGACAGGCGGATGAAAACAAGGGTATTCTTAACAAATTCATAAAAACAAGAAAAGAAATAAGAAAATCTCTACTGCTATAAGGGTGGAATAGTTGCCACGTCTGAAATTATAGACTAAACAACCATTGGAAGAAACTTTTACATGACTCTGATAAAAAGTCTGTACAAAATAAAATTGTTTAAATGTCTACTATCTATAATGGTTGAACTAGACAGAGAGTAGTTATGCCAAAGGTTGCATGCAAAATTATACAGTTTTCATTGCAGAACCATAAGCTGCCTGCACTTTGCCCCATTTATAACCTCTACATAACAACCTTACTTTCACCTGCATATATTTTTAAGATAAATTGTCAAAGTAAGCTGAGTGGAAGTGTCAAATACTTCAGTATATCCCAGAATTTATGATTCATGGAAATCAGCAAATGTGCCAAAGTGATGGTAGAGCAGAAAGTGTCAAAAATGATTAAAGTAGTTATAAAAAAGAAAGGATCATTGAACCTCTTGAGAGGAAAGGTCTGATTAAGAATCTCACCAAAATTTAAACCTAGCTTTTTTTGGAAGAGATACAGAAATAAGTAGGCAAATTAGAAATTATGCAATCAATGGACAGTAAAAATAAAAATCTAACATTTTTATTTCTCTTTTGAACCTTGAGAGCTTCATTGACATGGGCACTTCAAGCCTCCTGTAGGGCTAGATCATTTACATCCTTCTTCTTAATATCTTCCACCAACTAACAATTCCAAAATTACAGCTAAGTTAAAGACATTGCCTGTTATTTGCTGTATCCTGGAACTCAGATCTCCCCTTGGAGAGCTCTGAGCTCATTCAATGAGGCATAGCACTTAATTTCATTTGCAGAGTTGCAGCTATTCAACTTTCCACAAATTAAATGGGATCATTCATTGCTTCCCCTGTAGGCTAATGGGACTTATATTGTTTGTCCACATTTAATGTCCTAATATCTCAGTTTCATGGTCTAATGTTTAATAACAAATCAGTAATGGAATTGAATGTACTGTAAGAAAAAAAAATCTCTTCAGTTTATTACCTTGCTATGGCTCTATGGAACGTTAGATCTCTTCTATCTCAGAATTGTAAACTTAGATGCCTACAGGGACCAGGCAGGCTATAAATGTGTGAACTGAACTTGATGTAAGAAAATAGAATAAGTTGGTTCCCATAATAACCTAAGAAAGATTTCTTATTTAAAGGAGTGAAAATTACCATTAAGAAAAAATAAGACACACAAACATATCAAGTGTCTATAGCTGGGATTTGCCCAAAGCTTCACCAATTCTTAAACCTAATCTTACTTACCTCTTCCATTTTATGTTAGAAAATAAATAGTAAACAAAAAAACTTAATTACCAAATTCATTTATGATCCAAAGTATAGTACCTGAAAAACTGTAACAACACTTTACACTTGAGAGGAACTGCAAATATTCATAATTTTGACCTGTAAGAGGAGAAAAACATCCTTTTTAGAGGAAGAGAAAGCCTGGCATTGGATTAAGGTAAAGAACCAAACTGTTGGAATTAGCATGTGAAGTATGTTAATGAGAAAAATGAGTACCTAAGAGAAAGCAGATAAATGTATGTGTGATCAAGATAACAGATATGGTTTACATGATTGGACTAATTAAGGTAGATATGTCATCTCTAGAAAGAGACCACATAAGTTGGAACATTAAATAGACAATCATGGTTTTTCTTTTTTTCTTTTCTAGTTATAAGCCTAAAGTCTTCAGCTAAATAGGCATTTTCAAGCAACCAAACTACAAACAACATTGGCAAACTGTAAACTGCATATGGCTTCTGTAATTAACTGAAGTGTAATGTTTCTTTATGAATTTAGATTTAGCAAAGAATCACAAGAAGCTTGTATAAATAATTAGAAACCATGAAACTTATTTAGAGACACAGGTGGCAACACATCATTTATATCAAATTTCTGTTTCTTAATAAGATGAGGTGGCAAGCCCAAACATTCTAGCTCAAGTGAGCAAGATTTTTAAAAAGAGCAGTGATCCTGGTAATTAAACATATGTTTGCACTCACAGGATGATTTTATATATGGTCACTCTTTTTGTTTGACATTATACCAATTCTCAGTATTTGGTAAAAAGGAAAAAAAACTAATAAGTTGTTTCACTTAGTGTTGTTTTCAAGTTCTGTGTTTTCACTAAGCTAAGAAACCTCTTAGGAAACATATTTTTTTTTTAAACATAGATTCACTATTCCATTTGCTGCTTTAGAAATAACTCACTCTTTTGGCCAATGTAGTTATTTCAGCAACTAAAAATATGTAAAACATTTTGGAAAGGTGACATTTGGCTGAAGTTTTAAGGTTTGTGATTTTTAACTTGAGATATTCTGAACAATGTGTTTCTAGTTGTCCTATGAAAATCGTTTTATTGAGTGAAAAAGCTAACAAGAAAAATTCTTTCATATCTGATACTGTAAAAAGTTTTCTGGGGACAGATTCATTATGTATGAATGAAGTGACATTTAAAATTGGAAAGTCTTATTTTTTAGTGTAGAATTAAAGAAAATGAATGAAGAATGTTCTGTTATAAAGCTGGGTGAAGGGGAAAAGGATAGCAGGTGTAGTTTAAATGACTCAACTAATGAAGAAGTATTTCAGATGAAGAAAATGTTTCAGATAAAAGGAACAGTTCAGGTAGAAGGAATTAAGTGGGGCTGAAATCATAAGTCATATTGTTAGTGTCTCCTTTGGAAGGTGGCTCAGAAGGAGGAAAGAAGTCAATTGATCTGTCTCAGAAGTGTCCAGGAAGTTGACCTAAAATTCAAAGATTTTATGAGCTTCTCCAGGGATTTGATATTATGAATAATGAAGAGAAAAACAACTTTAATGTATTCAATACCTACATTTTAATATCTGAATATAAATTGAAAACAACTATTTTAAATAAGTGGTGAAAATGACCTCATGCAAAGCAAAACTGGGAGAAAAATGTGACATTTAGAGAAATTCTGATACCCGATGGTGTAGTTGAATTTAGCCTTACTGTTGTTTTTTATTTCTGGTAATATTTTCATGACAAAGATGATTTTCAAGGGCAACTCTCCTCTGTTAAATCTGGTTGATCGATTCTTTAATCTGCCAGTCCAGATTTTCTCTTGCTTGTTAGCTGAATAACATTATCTGATGAAATAATGCCCTGAAATGTCTCAATCTCAAACACTCCCAAAGCACCTTTCCATACATCTTCCAGTACATTTGCCACCATGAAAGTAATATCTTCACTATGGAGAAAGTAATCAGATTCTAAATTATGAAATTAGTTGTCAATGGATTTAAACTTTCTACATATATTTATACCTTCAAATGTTATATTTAAGTCAAATGGCTTAGTTAACATAAAAGCAGAAAACAAGAAAAAGAGCTTTTAAGGGTGGAAGGGGAAGATTTATTTGTTCTGGGTGCCATCATTTATCATAAAAATATCAGAAGAAGTGGAGTCAGTGACAACACAAATCATTTAAAACATTGTCCACATAGATTGTTTTGTCTTTTGTATTTAAATTTATTATAAGTGTATATATAAACTTACAGTGGGTTGTAAGATCCTTGAAGTCAGATTCTGTGTCTTGTCTCCCACAGTAGACCTATTCCTAGCACAATGCCTCATAGTTAGAACATGATCCTAAATATGTCCTGAATAAATTCACAGTAATATTGGGAAGAAAAAAATGAATTTTGGATCAGTAAACATATAATCTTAAATAGCCAGTTTTTAATTCTATTATATTGATTAGATATGAAGATGTATGGACAAGTTACTGATAGCTTAGAGAGGTTGTTGCAGAGTTTGTGATCTCCGAAGGAGAAGATTTAACTCAAAAATGGGTCTCAGTCACTCAGAGCTCTGTGCAGCAAAATTTAAAGTGACAGGACAGAGTGAAGTAAGCCAGAAGGAAAAACATAAATACAGTATACTAACGCATATATATGGAATTTAGAAAGATGGTAACAATAACCCGGTGTACGAGACAGCAAAAGAGACACTGATGTATAGAACAGTCTTATGGACTCTGTGGGAGAGGGAGAGGGTGGGAAGATTTGGGAGAATGGCAATGAAACATGTAAAATATCATGTAGGTAACGAGTTGCCAGTCCAGGTTCGATGCACGATGCTGGATGCTTGGGGCTGGTGCACTGGGCCGGCCCAGAGGGATGGTATGGGGAGGGAGGAGGGAGGAGGGTTCGGGATGGGGAACACATGTATACCTGTGGCGGATTCATTTTGATATTTGGCAAAACTAATACAAGTATGTAAAGTTTAAAAATAAAATAAAATTAGGAAAAAAAAAAGAACAGGGAAAAAAAAATAAAAAAATAAAGTGACAGGACAGAGAACGCTTCTGACATAGACATTGGAAATGGGTAGAAAGAGAGCTCACCCTCACTAGTTTAAGCAGGGCCTTATATACTTCTCAAATGGCTGCTGAGAATAGGTAAAAAGAATAGCTCAAGGTTGTAAGAGTTCCATAGACCCTTTCCCAAGTCATATATCCTGAGATAACTTCAGTACAATGTTAGCCAGAAGGAGCAAATTCCTGGCAACGTCTCTCTGTGAGATATACTGTTGCTATGTAATCAGGGGTACAATTCTTGGGAAACAGGTTCCCAGGCAAGATTTGTTACAATTAAAATCAATAACATAGAGCCTAAGAGAAGCATTTCCTTAAGTAAGACATTGTCTTGCAGTGTAATTTTCAGCTCCAGGACCTAAAGAAAGGCCAGTTATTGGGCAAGATACCTTGTTGTATAAGGCTTAAGGAAGGCATGAGCAAAAAGGTTCACCTCCTCCTTAAAGGGCCCTGGACTCCCTGCCTAAGTTAACTCTCAGTACATAACCGTATTTAACTAGGTTCTCTAGAGTATTCCCTAAAATCTCAATATAGTTCATTTAACAGATACATCACACTTGCTGAACAAAAATTGTCTTAATTTTGTAAAACCCCTGAGGAAATGATAAAGGTTAAAAAAAATATCCTAGCCCCCTCATAATAATTTGAAATAATCCATTCAGAATTCAGTCACCTTCCTCCTTGAATGACATGTAATTATAAATATGACCCTTGCTTTATGTTATGAGTGAAGACTTGGTTTCTTCTGCATTTAGTGGAACACAATTTTTGTCTCTATGAAAATAATGTGTATGTGTGCATGTAGCCGGTCTGTTGTGTCCAACTCTGTGGCTCTATGGACTGTAGCCCACCGGGCTCCTCTGTCCATGGAATTTAATAATACCATAAGCTAATTAAAAAGCCGACAAGTATTAAATTCCTATTCCCTAGGTACTCTGGGATCACCAAAGGACCTTGATCCTCTTCCTTTAGTATTCTACTGTATTATTGGAAAACCAACAAATATAAATTTACATTGCTAATGAAAATACTGGGATATACAAAAGACCCATAAAAGAAGAAATTGGATTTGGAAAATATGGTTCCTTAATCTAGATAGTTTTTCTGTTTTGAAATTCAGGTAGCAACAAATCCCATGCTATCAGAATTGAGTCATAGGATTTGCTCCTTGGTTTTTCTAATAGACATCAATGTCTTCAAAATATTTTAGGCAGGAAAAATCGTTTGAAGACAATAAAGACCTGCTTAACTTAACCCAAGTTAAAGATATTTATTGTAAAAACTCATATTTTTAAAGTTTAAAGAAAAACAGAACAACCGGATTTCAGTACTACTGGAAAACATGAAGCTCCAGGGAGCTCATCTGTAGAAGTTCATGGACCTTTACTCTAATGATCTGCCATTACCTCAGCTAGCAGCTTATTAGGTTTCCACATATCTTAGTTCATATTCTCAAAAGGGAACCTGATTAATTCAGATTGGTTTATGGATTAGTTCCTCTGGGGTCGGATAGCTACTCTTGGCTCAATGAACCATGTCAGGGGAATGGCATTGCTAATTAAGACAAAGGAAAAGGAAACAAGATCTTTCTATAGCAGAGATTTTTACAATGCCTGTATATATTTATTTATATGTAAATGTATAATAGAAAACAAACTTTATGGATATTAGTAAAGTGTCATTATCTTATTCTATGGAGGTATATTTAATGGTGAGCTGTTAACAGTTCTTCATATTCAACATCAATGCATAGCTCCCAAGCTACATAGATGCTTAAGTTAAAAGCCAAGTGTTCATATTGACTGGCCCCCTTAACTTACCACACGTATCCAAATCCTAGCTCATCTGTATCCTAAATAACACATTATGCTGAAATCATCTATCTATGGGTGAAAATCTCCCATTACATGAAAAAATCCATGGAGGAATGGATTGTGTTCAGATTTTTCGTATTTGTATCTCTAGTACCTAATATGGAGAAGGCAATGGCAACCCACTCCAGTACTCTTGCTTGGAAAATCCCATGGATGGAGGAGCCTGGTGGGCTGCCATCTATGGGGGTCGCACAGAGTCGGACATGACTGAAGCAACTTAGCAACAGCAGCAGCAGCAGCAGTACCTAATACAATGCTTGGCACTAGCAACCCTGTCTGATACGTTGATTGTAGCTCTTTGCAACCCAACTGCAGAGTACTCAACTACGCAGTGTCCACAGGAAATGACACCATAAACATGTCTCGTTTAAGTTGCTAACTTTGTGGTAGTATTGTTATGCAACAATAGATAAAATAGCCATTTTTTCTTTCTGCATTAAATTTTTAAAATGGCAAATTTTATATTATATATATTTTATCAGATTAATAAAAGAATATTATTTAATGTTTTTAGAAAGCAAAGGATGTAATAATAAGCTTCCAATTATACAAATTTATGTGCATACAAAAAAAATAATTAATGACAAAGTCTTATTTTAAATTCTGAATCTATGATTTTATTTTCTACAACAATCTAGTATTTAGCATTTAATAATGTTTATTAACTTGGCACAGAGCCCAACATGGTGGAATGAGTGAGCAGGATGAAGACCAGCTGTAGGAAAATCATTTTCTTTTTTTTTTTGGTCCCTCTTCCCTGCCTTGTTTCAATTCAGAAGACTTTTGTTGTTTTAGTCAGGAATAATAACCAAATATTTGTTTAGCTTCTGTGTCATATGTCTATACCTCTTAATTTTTCCTAAAAGATTCCATGAATTACCAGGTGCCCTGTATTTGTCTCAAGTTCAGATCAATATATCACATGTGCCTCTACTTTAGGAACATTCTACTCCTATTCAGAAAAGAGTAGATGGTTACAGTTCTTGATCTATATAATTGTATATCGATATAGCAGAGATGCTTCAAATGACCATTTCCTCTTGATGGTTCCAGAGACCAGATATCCTGAGTCATCTAAGAAATCCTGCAACCTGATAGAAATCCATTTTAACCAATTAATATAATGGTACATGTGGGAAATGAATTTTACCACTCAAATACTCCAAAGAAGTTACAAAATTCTTGACCTTTGTGATATGCTGTCTCTCAAACTAAAGGATTCAGAACACCCACAAGAACACTTAGCTGTTAAAGGCAACACATTTGAGCAGCGGAAGTTGATTAAAAGGGAATGATTCTCTACTCACAGTAAGCCTAGACAGCACACAGCAGAGGACACATGCTTTAAGTTAGGGACCCAAGTCTAGCAAGTGACATTGAGTGGATCCTAAGGTTTCAATATGTAAACATGTAAGCAGCTCTGTTTGCACAGATTATATAATCATTGCTTTGGAGACAAAAAAGATTTCCTCTCTTGTAAAGGCGCTCTGGCTACTATGATTTTTATAACCACATTATGATAATGTATTCAATCTTAAAATGTATTCAAATGTCTTAGGGTCTCAAAAATGATTATTCAGGGTTGTATCTATGAATAAAACAAAAACATAAAATATTTGATTATAAGCACTTATTTTATTGCAAAAAGGTATAAAAAATTGTAACAATAATTTACTGAAGGGTATGTTCCTAGCTAAAAGGACAAAATGACTCGGAGAACATACTATATGCAGCTAAAAATCCTGAGCATTACCTATTTGTAAACCAGTGATAATTTCTTTTTAGATAGTGTCCAGCTCATAAAGAAATCCAAATTTTGTATTCACAATAGAACATAGGTAGGAAATAAGAGTCTTACTTGCATAAAGCTAGATGTCTATAAAAATTATTTGGTTATTTCAATGTTTGCCAACTTTTTTCTTAAAAACAGAGTTTTGTTTAAAGGTTTATAAGGAAAAATGTGTGTTAAGTCTTTAAAAGAGGTAAAGCATTATGAGTTAAACAGAGAAAGTGTAGTTTAACATTGATTTTAAAATAATAATTCTATAATTGTATTCTTTACTGATAAATGCAGTTACTACTGAGCATAAAATTATCAGTTTGTGGCCTGGCATTCTTCCTTTCTGAGTAATTTTAATTTCTGTACTGAACTTAATTGCTGAGCTTTTATAGAAATATGAAGTAGAACATAGTATTTGTAAGAGAAAGTGTGACTATTAAATTGTGTAACAATTATAAAATTTAGTATTTTCCATTAATGTTTTAATGAACCAGTAATTTACATGTCTATGGTTCTAAAGAAAAATTTATTTAGGAAATATTTAGGAAGGTTTCAAGGTACAAGTCTCATACTTTTTTGTCACGCTACATTAGTTATCTAATTACTTTGTTCTTGATAAATTCTATTTTTCTAGTATTTTAATTCACTTTAAGAAATTTAAATTCATATAGTATTTTAGTAATAGATACATTGGAATTCTTCATTAGAATTTTCTATAATTCAGAAAGATCCCAGTTTTATATATTCAGAATTTTGAGGTGGGAGAGGAACTCAGATGGATTTTCATAACACTTATTTTATGTATACTAACTTAGCAATAAGATGGCATCCAAGATTCTAGACATCTTTCTCAAAATCTTCCTGGAATGAAATAAATAATTAAGTAATACTAAGTGATAATATTAACAGGAATTGAATATATACATATGTAAGCTTTGGCATAACAGTGAACAGCAAAATAGATTAAGGTTATAAGAGAATACTATATTTTATAAAAAGAAAATGACTCTAAGCTTTTTAAAATGAGTAGGATAAATAAAATATATCACAACAGGAATTTACAGAGTAAAAATTGTGCATATGTGAAAACATGTAGATTTTAATATTGTTTGAAAGTTAACATAGAAGACAGAATTGTTTTGCACAGGCTAAAGTCATACATGTGAATCTTACACATATAACTATGCATTTAACCATGGCGGCTAGACCAGATGGTGGCTAAATGAAACACTTTGTATAGGGATTCAGAGTTTAAATTGCTGATTTTTTTTTTCTTTCCACATCTCCTAAAGTAGACCAATAGAGCTTATTTCCACCACTCCATGTCATAAGCTAAATATTAACACCTACAAATGAAACTTTTGAAGAACATGGAACTGTTATCTGCTGTAATAACACCTTCAAATTTAACTAAACTGCCATAAATGATACAAGTAAATAGTGCTGTAGTCATGTGAGATGAGTTGTGAGTGATTCGAAAACAAAGTAAATTGTATACATATGTCTGTTAGGATGCATACTACAAGCAGAAAGGTCTATATGGGAAACCTTGAACTTCATTTAGTAGTTTTCTTTTTAATATTAACGTCATTTTTATGAACTGTGGCAGCCCAGATGGGAGGGGAATTTGAGGAGAATGGTTACATGTATGTGTCTGGCTGAGCCCCCTTTGTGTCCACTTGAAACTATCACAATTAAAGAATTACTTGGTGTTGGGGAAATTTCCCCTCTCCACATTATGGAATTTGATCTAAGAACCCTAAAGAATTACATATATGATAAAGATTTTTTTAAATAAGAATAATATTACAATGCCTCGGGTAATGCATTACCAAACCTGATGTCATATATCAATCTATATATACACACTATGGCTAAATACACATAGTTGCGTGTGTGTCTATATAGTTCTCTCTCTCCAGGTATATATTTCCAATTTTGTATTGGTTCTATTTCTCCAAAGAACTCTGACTAATATTAATGCTAATACTAACACCTTCCAGGTAAAAAGGAAACTTTTTTGAGTTCTGTTGAAGAAAATCAAGTAAAATAACACAAAAATGATCTTATCACTTTTGGCTGACATAGATGTCACTGTGGTCCTTGGTAAGAGCAGTACTGGTAGAGTGTTAGCTTGATTAGTGAGGGTTGAAGGAAAAAATGAAGATGAGTGAATGGGAATGGTGACTATAAATAGCTTCTTCCCACTCATATTTATTCAATGCCTGTTTCTTTTCTTCAGTAAATTCAGTGAGGGCAGGATCACATATTTATATTCCTCATAGTGCCTAATGAATTCATTTGAATAGTATAGGTATTATCTGTTTCTTATATTTGTTAAATAAAATGTTTTATGATTTTTTGCTCAGAAAAATGAATCATGTCTCCAGTTGGTGGAGAGAAGAGCTTTCAAAGGTCTGCTTAAAGGTGTGGTAGGGGAACTTGTACAAGACACATAAAATTTACTTTGAAGACGGTGTAGAGAGTATTACCTGCTGTCCTAGGCTAAATAAAGGCTTCTACAGATAACTACCTCCAACTTTCTATAATTTGTCAGCATAACCTCAATGTAATAGTTAAGAATCCTGAGATTGGTAAGATTTTTTTTTTTTTTTTTAGATTACTAAATGGGTCCAAAATCCAAGCACAAGTATCTTGTAAGAGGGAAGCACAAAGAGATTTTATAAGAAGGAAAAGCCAAAGTGAAGCTGGAGAATAGGCTTGAAGATACATTGCTGGCCAGGAAGATAGAGGAATGGAAGAAATGCAGCGATAGAAGCTAGGAAATTCAAGGAAACGTTTTCTCTCTAAGAACCTCTTAGGGGAGAGGAGTCTGTTGGCACTTTGCTTTTAGCTCCCTAAAATTCATTTTGTACTTCTGGTCTGCACACCATAAAATAATAAATTCCTGTCATTTTAAGCCACTAAATTTATGGTAATTTGTTCCAGCAGTAATTCTAATACACCCATCTTACTCCTAGCATAGGGCTTCATACTGTGGAAAACTTAAAACAAGATTTGATTATATGGAATATTGGGGGGTTGAGTAATACTCATCTAGAATTTTGCTAGCCCAAGGACTCTAGATCTTATTCTGTGAATCATATAGGAGCAATAACAGTTTTTACATGGAAAATTAACTAGCTAAAGAGTGATCTAGGACATATTTTTCTGAGAGCAGAAGGTAAAAGAAAATGATCATGGACATTTCGTTGGATACCTGGGTGAATCCATGTGTGACATGATAAGGATTTAGATGGGTATAGAGAAAACATGAAAGAGAAAAAATAATGGTTAAATGGAATTCTCCAAAATAGGAGTTATTATGATGGCAACTCCTGGGTCGAGTAACTGGGCATAAAGGTAAAAAATTTAAAATAACAATGATGAAAATGGAAGACTAGAAGGATAGTGCTGTTGGCAGAACTGATAACAAAAAAATTATGGTGGGGAGGATTAAAAAAGCTATGACTTCATTTCTGTATGAAGGATCCAGTACAAACTTAGAAATCTGATATTAATATTTTGATGAATAATACTGATACTTTGATGACTAACTTGAGGCCACGGATGGATATATGTCTGACTACAGATGAACTGTCCTAGAATAAAAACACAAAGGTTTAAAAATTCTTTTTAATGGCTGAGTAATACTCCATTGTGTATATGTACCACTGCTTTCTTATCCATTCATCTGCTGATGGACATCTAGGTTGCTTCCATGTCCTGGCTATTATAAACAGTGCTGTGATGAACATTGGGGTACACGTGTCTCTTTCCCTTCTTGTTTCCTTAGTGTGTATGCCCAGCAGTGGGATTACTGGATCATAAGGCAGTTCTATTTCCAGTTTTTTAAGGAATCTCCACACTGTTCTCCATAGTGGCTGTACTAGTTTGCATTCCCACCAACAGTGTAAGAGGGTTCCCTTTTCTCCACACCCTCTCCAGCATTTATTGCTTGTAGACTCTTGGAGCGCAGCCATTCTGACTGGCGTGAAATGGTACCTCATAGTGGTTTTGATTTGCATTTCTCTGATAATGAGTGATGTTGAGCATCTTTTCATGTGTTTGTTAGCCATCTGTATGTCTTCTTTGGAGAAATGTCTATTTAGTTCTTTGGCCCATTTTTTGATTGGGTCATTTATTTTTCTGGAGTTGAGCTGTAGGAGTTGCTTGTATATTTTTGAGATTAGTTGTTTGTCAGTTGCTTCATTTGCTATTATTTTCTCCCATTCTGAAGGCTGCCTTTTCACCTTGCTAATAGTTTCCTTTGTTGTGCAGAAGCTTTTAAGTTTAATTAGGTCCCATTTGTTTATTTTTGCTTTTATTTCCAATATATATATGGAATTTAGAAAGATGGTAACAATAACCCAGTGTACGAGACAGCAAAAGAGACACTGATGTATAGAACAGTCTTATGGACTCTGTGGGAGAGGGAGAGGGTGGGAAGATTTGGGAGAATGACATTAAAACATGTAAAAGATCATGTAAGAAACGAGTTGCCAGTCCAGGTTCAATGCACGATACTGGATGCTTGGGGCTAGTGCACTGAGACGACCCAGAGGGATGATATGGGGAGGGAGGAAGGAGGAGGGTTCAGGATGGGGAACACATGTATACCTGTGGCGGATTCATTTTGATATTTGGCAAAAATAATACAATTATGTAAAGTTTTAAAATAAAATTTAAAAAAAATAAAAAAATAAATTTGATTATTAAAAAAAAAAAAATTCTTAGAAGGTGAGAGAAGGAACTCAAAGAATAGCTTGTGGAATATCTCTCATAAATATTCAGTTATATGATCTCTACTTCAGTCTAACAGCCAAGACATGGATCAGATTTCATATAGTAAGAAATAGGCAGGTGAGAAGAAACAAGGTTTGATATATCTAATTCCCCTTTATGATTCCTTTAGGTCATAAATAGCTTCCTGACTTCCTAATTTTAGGAACTCCACATCTAATGGTCTGATGCATTTCTTTCTCCACACATGGCCTCTGATGGCTCGTCATTTTTTTGTTGTTAATGAACTTTAGGAGTAGGCTCTGTCACGCAGTTCACTATTGTAATGCTGGTATTTCATGGTCCTAGTCTTACTGTCTGTGTCTTGGAAACCCAAAGGACTTATGTATTTGCCTGGTTTCCTTTATGCAGAGCTTTAGGTAGAGATTACTGTTAAGGCTGATTGTGTTGCTTCTCTTTGCATTTCATTTGGAACAAAGCACCTATTGAACTTAATTTTGGAATTCAGTGATTCCTATATAGGCCATAATGAAAAGATTCAGTTTCCTTCATTTTCTCTTTCTGTTGTCTTCTTTTATCTTTTCTTCTCTTTTCTACTTAATGGGAAAAAGAAATGACACCCCTCACCCACCAACTTCCTCCAGCAACTCTCCATGACTGGCCAAATTAGGTAGCTCTAGTCAGGTTAATTTCAGATCTTCTGGAGTCAACAGAAGACACAGTGATGCTCCATTGACTATCTTTCCATCTGTCAAAAAAACAGTTTCATTTTAATTGTGAAACTGCCAGTGTTGAGTAAGGTAGAAAATGAATCACCATGTAGTTTAATACATTTTTGCATTCTTCTGCTCAAGCAAAAATAGAACAGATGGCCATAAATTTAGGGAAGCTTAATGAATTGGCAAGTTATAACATAAGTAACTTGGAAGGAAGTAAATTAAATGCCTATTAGAAAGGAAGAAAAATCCTCAAACACACTATTTTGGACATGGAGCACATTATAATTTATGATTTCTGTTTTAATTATTGTTTCCTTGATATGGTTAATTTTAAAAAGTTAAATTCACATAAATATAACTCCTTTTTAAAATTTGTTTAAAGACACGGTGCTTTTCGGCCAAAAAAAAAAAAAATGATGTTCAGTTACACCTGAACTGCAGATTACCCCTCAGTTTACTAGTTTGACTTTCTAGAGGCACAGTGCCTATTGCTTTGCAGGCAACTTGGAAAGTTCAGGGTTCAACTGTAAACAGCACTGATAGGGAGAGCCTCTGGGGCAGAAAGTGCATTCCCTAGGATAGGACTGAGTCATATAAATCCTTATTGAATGTTGCTGTATATCCTCAAATAATTATAAAACATAGTAATTTTCTGTGGAAATACCAAAGACATAGAAAGTGAGAGACCAGTCTTCGAGGGTTAGCTGATTTGTCACTAATAGGCATTAATCTCTTTGTCATGTATTTTCAAGATTACATTTTCTCATACTAAACATGTATTTACTGACATACCTTATCTGGTACATACAGAAACTAGAAAAATGCCTGATGATTGTTCTATAAAATGTTTTAAGCAAGACCTTGTACCCTTCTCCACAGCCAATCAAAAGCAGTTTTTTAGAGTAAGGATATATAGTATGAATATGTTGAAGAAGTAAAGTTGAGTAAATTGCCAAAAATTTAGGAGGAAATGTTGATCTGTTGCAAAGCTGTGCCAACTAGTTGTTAACCCTCCTAATGCAGAGAAGCCACAAAGAAATCAGTAGAGACCTTCATGTTCTTTACATTAGGACTATGTGTTAATGCATTTATCTTAAGCATAGATACTTTGCATAGATTCTTAAGCATAGATACTTTGCATAGATATCTTAAGCATTCAGTTCAGTTCAATTCAGTCACTCAGTCCTGTCCAACTCTTTGCGACCCCATGAATCGCAGCACGCCAGGCCTCCCTGTCCATCACCAACTCCCGGAGTTCACTCAGACTCACATCCATCGAGTCAGTGATGCCATCCAGCCATCTCATCCTCTGTCGTCCCCTTCGCCTCCTGCCCCCAATCCCTCCCAGTATCGGAGTCTTTTCCAGATACTTAGTAATTAGTGAGAATAATTTACATGCTTGGCAACTTACAGATCATTTCTCAAAAGTGTTTTCAAAATAAAAGTAAGTAGGTCTTATCACAAAGATGATTTCATAGTTCTACAAGAAACAAAGAAGTAGAAAACTTTAAGGACTGCAAGCTTCAATATGATAAAGACTGCAAAGTGTCTATAGAATACTATGATATTGATGTTAGTTTCAATTTGTGAGAATCAGTTCAGCAGTATGGCAGAGCTGGAATCCAAATTATGGAGGGCTAATGAGAAAATGACAACAAGTAGTTATAGACAGTGAGACACATTACTTTTTCAGTGAGCTTAGCAAGAAATGGCAGGAGAAGGAAGAGATGAAAAGACATTTGTTATCAGACTTCAGCATATTTTAGGTAGAAGGAGCAGTTTAAAGGGGCAGATTATTAATTAAGATCTTGCTGTATATTAGGTTTGACTGAGATGCTGGGAAGACTATCCTTGATTGCAGTTTTGGGACAGGTTCTTTTCTCCTTTCATTAAGAGCGTTCATGTTTTCCTTGAGGCCTGATTTTATACATATTTCAGCAATGTTAGGTACAATATCCTTGTGCTTTGGTAATTATGAAAAATATTTATAAAAAATGTGATACATTTGGGACTGAACAGAGAAGATATCCACACCCTCCAGAGAACATTCATGTTAGAATCTCAGAAATATATTTGACTAGTCTATGGAATTAGAGTTAACAAAAATCAAAGTGTCATATATACCTCCAATCACCTCACCTCCACTAAAATATAGATTCACTTAATAGATGAACTTTGTATCCAAACATAAAATTTTATACAGCACTGAAGGTTACTTATTAGAAAATGAACTTATTAATAAGCATATAAATCCCCAATGGACCTACAACAAATGAAAGGAGCAATAAAGTATAACTTGAGAGTTTCTAAAAAACTTCTGTCCTCTCAGTTGGAAAAAAGTAGATTCTTTTATTTTATTCAACACTCAGCATCAGTTGGATTTAACTATGTATATTTTTAAGCTTTAAAAATTTCTTATAGTACACAAGGCAATGGAAAATTATATTTAAAAAATTTTTTCCTTGATGTCTGGTTTAAAGATAACAAAGAGATACCAATAAAAATAAAATTGTAAAGAGTAGTTGTTGCTCAAACCTTTAAGGATATTGGAAACTTAGAAAAAATATGCTACATTCCTTTATTTTATTTAAGCAAAGCTTATTTTTAAGAAGAATTTAAATTTACAACATTAATCTAAAGACTACAATGTAAAATATAACCCTATTAATAAACCATCAAAAATACATGCTTTTTATTTTTAAACATCTATAGATCTGTTTAAAGTAATATAACACATAATTTAAAAGCATTTACCAAACTTTCTCCATGGCCTTAAGCTTACAGCCAAAAGACAACACATGTTGTCTATCATGCGTTGTGTTGCATTGTTGTTGTTCAGTCACTCAGTCATGTCCAACTCTCTGTGACCCTAGGTACTGCAGCAAGACAGAATTCCCTGTCCTTTCAATCTCCCTAAGTTCCCTGAAACTCACATCCATTGAATCAGTGATACCGTTCAACCATCTCATCCTTTGTTGTCCCCTTCTCCTCCTGCCTTCAGTCTTTCCCAGTAGGGTTTTTTTTCCAATGAGTAGACCCTTAGCATCAGGTGGCCAAAGTATTGGAGCTTCAGCTTCAACATCAGTCCTTCCAATGAATATTTAGAATTGAGTGCTTTGATATCCTTGCAGTCCAAGGGACTCTCAAGAGTCTTCGCCAACACCACAGTTCAAAAGCATCAATTCTTCAGCGCTCAGCCTTCTTATTAGTCCAACTCTCACATCTGTACATGACTACTGGAAAAAACATAGCTTTGACTATGCAAAACTTTGTTGGCAAAGTGATGTCTCTGCTTTTTTAATACACTATCTAGGTTTGTCATAGCTTTTCTTCCAAGCAGCAAGCATATTTTAATTTCATGGCTGTAGTCACTATCTGCAGTGATTTTGGAGCCCAAGAATTTAAACTGTCTCTGTGCCCATTATTTCCCCATTTATTTGCCATGACGTGATAGAACTGGATGCCATGATCTTAGTTTTTTGAATCTTGAGTTTTAAGCCAGATTTTTCACTCTCCTCTTCCACCTTCATCAAGAGGCTCTTTAGTTCCTCTCCACTTTCTGCCATAAGGGTGGTGTCATCTGCATATCTAAGGTTACTGATAATTTTCTGGCAATCTTGATTAGCAGGGTGACAATATACAGTATTGACATACTCTTTCCCAATTTGGAACCAGTCTGTCGTTCCATGTCCAGTTCTAACTGCTGCTTCTTGACCTGCATGCAGATTTCTCAGGAGACAGGTAAGGTGATCTATTCTCATCTCTTTAAGAATTTTCCACAGTTTATTGTGATCCACACAGTCAAAGGTTTTTGTGTAGTCAATGAAGCAGTTGTTTTTTTGGAATTCACTTTTTTTTCTGTCATTGAACAGATGTTGGCAATTTGATCTCTGATTCCTCTGCCTTATCTAAATCCAGCTATTACATCTGGAAGTTCTCATTTCATATACTGTTGAAGCCTAGCTTGTAGGATTTTGAGCACTACCTTGCTAGCATATGAAATGAGTGCAATTCTATAGTAGTTTGAACATTCTTTGGCATTACCCTTCTTTGATACTGGAATTAAAAATGACATTTTCCAGTCATGTGGCCACTGCTGAGATTTCCAAATTTGCTGGCATATTGAGTGCAGCACTTTAATAGCATCATCTTTTAGGATTTGAAATATCTCAGCTGGAATTCCATCTCCTCCACTAGCTTTGTTTGTTGTAATGCTTTCTAAGGCACACTTGACTTCACACTCCAGGATGTCTGATAACCACTCAACAAGTGTTCACGTCATTGTGGTTATCCATATCATTAAAACTATTTTTTGTATAGTTCTTCTGTGTATTCCTGCCACCTCCTCTTAATATCTTCTGCTTCTGTTAGGTCCATACCATTTCTGTCCTTTATTGTGCCCATCTTTGCATGGAATGTTCCCTTGGTAGCTCTGATTTTCTTAAAGAGATCTTTAGTCTTTCCCATTCTTTTGTTTTCCTCTATTTCTTTGCATATTCACTTAAGAAGTCTTTCTTATCTCTCCTTGCTATTCTTTGAAACTCTGCATTCAGGTGGGTGTATCTTTTCTTTTCTTCGTCTTTTGCTTCTCTTCTTTTCTCAGCTGTTTGCAAAACATCCTCAGACAACCATTTTGCCTTTTTGCATTTCTTTTCCTTGGGGATCATTTTGTTCACTGCCTCCTGTGGAATGTTACGAACCTCTGTCCATAGTTTTTCTGGCACTCTGTCTATAAGATCTAATCCCTTGAATCCATTTGTCACTTCCACTATGTAATTACAAGGGATATGATTTAGGTCATACCTGAATGACCTAGTGATTTTCCCTACATTCTTCAATTTAAGTCTGAAATTTGCAATAAGGAGTTCACGATCTGATCACAATCAGTTCTTGGTCTTGTTTTTGCTGACTGTATAGATCTTCTCCATCTTCGACTGCAAAGAATATAATCAATCTGTTTTGGGTATTCACCATCCTGTGATGTCCATGTGTAGTGTCTTCTCTTGTGTTGTCGGACAAGAGTGTTTGCTATGACCAATGTGTTTTCTTGGCAAAACCCTTGTTAGCCTTTGCCCTGCTTCATTTTGTGCTCCAAGGCCAAACTTGCCTGTTACTCCAGGTATCTATCTCTGATTTCCTAGGTTTGCATTCCAGCCCCCTGTGATGAATTTGTTGTAATTAGAAGTCACTAATTCTCTCTGAAATTCAGTGTTCTCATCTGCAAAATGGGAAGATAATATGTTTTCTTAGAAGGACTGCTATGAGGACCTAATAAGAAAATGTGAGAGAAACACATTTAAATATTGCAATGAAACTTAAGATATGACTGTTATTAGAGCACTTATTATTTTCTTCAAGAAAAGAAAACTTCTTGAAGTATTTATAAATTTATGAAATAGATTATATTTAAAATTCTAGTCATAAGCATTAAATTTCCATAAAGGAAAAACATATGTATTGGAAAAATGTCTAGCAAAAACAGTCATCTCCACAATATTTATGGAATGCTAGGTGCTATACTGGGCTTATCTGATGACTCAGTGGTAAAGAATTCCCATGTCAAGCAGAAGATTCCTGGGTCAGGGAAATCCCCTGGAGAAGGAAATGGCAACCTACTCCAGTATTCTTGCCTGGGAAATCCCATGGACAGAGGGGCCTGGTGGGTTATACTCCATGGAGTCACAAAAGAGTCAGATATGACTTAGCAACTCAACAACAGCAGCAGGGTCCTGTGCTGGGGATAAAATTGAGAACAAGATAGATTTGAATTTTTCCCTTATTAAGTTTATGATGTAAATCAGAACCTGTAGCAGGGGTCATTTGATTCATATTAAAATATGTATTTCCGAACCAACCACAGATATACTTAATCAGAATCGCTGATAATGAAACTTGGGAATCTACATTTTCAAAAAGCATTGTGAGAAATTCTTAAGCATACTAAAGTTTGACATCAGTACTCCACAGTTTACAAAGGAGTTTCTTTGGAGTATGATTTGTTTTATAGTGGCCCAAGAAACTGGTAGCTGTCTTTCTTTTTTCTGTTAAGTGGTAACACCAGTTACCAACTAGAAAGAATATGGCATCATAGAAATAGGTCAAGTCTGAAGACATGCATTCTGTCAAAGAAGCATGGGCAAGTTAAATAATCAAGGAAAATTGAATACAAGAACATTGCAACATGCATTCAGCTTTATTGGGGGGAATAGGTAGGAGAATATTAGGCACTGGCATGAGGTAGTTGAATGGTGCTTAGGACCTTGGTGGGGAGTTTGGTCAATATGATTGAACCATCTGTGTTTACCAATTGGCAATTATTGAATTTGGACTTCTAGTCTCTCAAGACACAAGGGAACTATCTTTCTTAATGATTACATTTCAAAGGGATGGTCCCAGTTTCTTGAAAAACCAACATTCCTGGGTTGGAAAATTGACAGGATACTGGAAGAAGATTTACATGGCAAAGGACAAAGAAATAAATTACAGTTGCAAGTTATCTAAAGTAAATACTCTAAGAAATGGGAGGATAGGGACCTAGAGTCAATAAGAAATCTAATGTTTAGTCTAACCGAAAGATATGTTAAGGCTGTTGTCCATCATATTTACTACTGTCTCTGTCACTAACTGTGAATTTGAACAAGCAGAGTCTCTTATGACCAGGACAATGAGGTTGTTTGATTGCAGGGTGTCTACTACAATGTCTAATGCAAGAAATCTATGTTTCAAAGGCTGTTGTTATTTAGCCGTTATGAACTATTATTGTCAAAAACAGTTTTGAAATTGTTTTCAAATAGCCTCTGGTCTTTCCCTGAGACTCCCAGACCTTCCCAACCTAAAAGCAATGCTTCTTGAACCCTACTTCAATACTAGGGTCATGTCCATCAGATATTATTTGTTAAGTGTTTTTATCACTTCTTTATGTAACAGTTTACACTCAGTCAGAAAATGACTCTAATGAAAACATAGCATTATCAAAAAAGGAATTCTTAAGATTAAATATGTCATATTTCTCTGAGAATCTATACCAGCCATTGTAATTTCTCTGTATTCTCTACAAGCCCTTGATATTTATTTTCTAGGAGCTAAAATGTTTTTCTATTTTATATTCAATTAAAATCTATTCAATTTTGTTCTGTGTAAAATGTGCAGAAGCTTGCAAATGAATCAAAACACTAACGTTTAGATTTTTCCATCTACTAAAGGGAAAAAGATACATGACTTATCTACAAGGCACTAAGAGGATACGTGATTAATTCTGGTTGTAGGTGATGGGTTAGAGCTGAGATGTTTGAGAAAATTAAGACTATTTCTGGTAAGGTCCATTTGGATAGAAGTTGATTTATGGGACCAAGTAGATTTTTTTTTTTTTTCAGAATTTTAAAGCCCTTTTTTCCCTGTGGAGGAAGGATTAGACTTGTTCTGTATAGCCCCAAGTTTAGAATAGGCTCATGGTGGGTGGGAGGGGACATTACAAGGATATCTGAGGTTAATGCAAGAAATAGTTTTTAAAAATCAAAGTTAATGCAAGTGCCCTGTTCTGAACTTGCACAGCACCACTACCAGTACCTTTTCAAGAATTAATGAAGTCAGAGATAAATTCTGACTTGGAATCTCTTATCAGACTATAAAATCCTGGGCAAAGATAGCATGGGGTCATTGGGTTTATCCAATATCTGATGCCTTTTTCCAGCACATATTGAATATCAGTTAGTGTGTCTCAAGTGAATTATTAATTAAAAAAAAAAGATGTTCCAGCCCATTCTGGAGTGCCCATTCATAGATGTATTGTAAGAGAAATCCAGGCATCAGATAATTTTAGATTGGATGAATGAGCACTGTCCAGCAGAATAAGTCTTGCTAAAATTCCTTAAAAGGTCCAAGTTACACATTCTGTGCATTAGATTCTGGACTTTAGCAGCCAGGTAGGTTTATATAGATTGAGTGTATTTATAAACACTTGGAAGTCTTAATTCAAATCCTAACAAAGATACTAGTGCCTAGTTGAGCCTGAATAAATGGATATTCAAGAATAATTACTCCATCTGGATTAATTGTACAATCAAATATAAATACTATAGTTAATCTATGATATAAACTTCCAGTTTTTGTCATTATGGGAAAAGGAGAATGTCTTCCATGTCCATCAAATGAATGGTCAGGGCACTTATGGTTCACTTGCTGATCATGTCACTCTTTACAGTAAGTCTGCTGCTGCTGCTGCTGCTGCTGCTGCTGCTGCAGCTGCTAAGTTGCTTCAGTTGTGTCCGACTCTGTGCGACCCCATAGACGGCAGCCCACCAGGCTCCCCCGTCCCTGGGATTCTCCAGGCAGGAACACTGGAGTGGGCTGCCATTTCCTTTTCCAATGCATGAAAGTGAAGAGTGAAAGTGAAGTCGCTCAGTCGTGTCCGATTCTTAGTGACCCCATGGACTGCAGCCTACCAGGCTCCTGCTTCCATGGGATTTTCCAGGCAAGAGTACTGGAGTGGGGTGCCATTGCCTTTTCCGACAGTAAGCCTAGCCACTGCAAATGTGTTAAAGCTGGTATGTAAGATGAATATTCCTGGTCTAAGAAAGCACTTTTTTGGGGGGACAGGGGTGGTCTATTGTGTTTTACGTCTTGCAATGTTTCAGTTCCGCTGAGTCGTTCAGTCTTGTGCGACTCTTTGCAATTCCATGAACCACAGCACACCAGGCCTTCCTGTCCATCACCAACTCCCAGAGTCCACCCAAACCCATGTCCATTGAGTCAGTGATGCCATCCAACCATCTCATCCTCTGTCACGCCCTCTTCTTCCGCCATCAATCTTTCCCAGCATCAGGGTCTTTTCAAATGAGTCAGCTCCTTGCATCAGGTGGCCAAAGTATTGGAGTTTCAGTTTCAACATCAGTCCTTCCAATGAACAACCAGGACTGATCTCCTTTAGGATGTACTGGTTGGATCTCCTTGCAGTCCAAGGGACTCTCAAGAGTCTTTTCTAACACCACAGTTTAAAGGCATCAATTCTTCGGTGCTCAGTTTTCTTTATAGTTCAACTCTCACATACATACCTGACCATTGGAAAAACCATAGCCTTGACTAGACAGACCTTTGTTGACAAAGTAATTTCTCTGCTTTTTAATATGCTGTCTAGTTTGGACATAACTTTCCTTCCAAGGAGTAAGTATCTTTTAATTTCATGGCTGCAGTCACCATCTGCAGTGATTTTGGAGCCCAAAAAACTAAAGTCTGACACTGTTTCCCCATCTATTTGCCATGAAGTGATGGGACTGGATGCCATGATCTTAGCTTTCTGAATGTTGAGCTTTAAGCCAACTTTTTCACTCTCCTCTTTCATTTTCATCAAGAGGCTCTTTAGTTCTTCTTCACTTTCTGCCATAAGGGTGGTATCATCTGCATATCTGAGATTATTGATATTTCTCCCAGCAATCTTGATTGCAGCTTGTGCTTCTTCCAGCCCAGCGTTTCTCATGATGTACTCTGCATATAAGTTAAATAAGCAGGGTGACAGTATACAGCCTTGATATACTCCTTTTCCTATTTGGAACCAGTCTGTTGTTCCATGTCCAGTTCTAACTCTTGCTTCCTGACCTGCATGCAGGTTTCTCAAGAGGCAGGTCAGGTGGTCTGGTATTCCCATCTCTTGAAGAATTTTCCACAGTTTATTGTGATCCACACAGTCAAGGCTTTGGCATAGTCAATAAAGGAGAAATAGAGGTTTTTCTGGAACTCTCTTGCTTTTTCGATGATCCAGTGGATGTTGGCAATTTGGTCTCTGGTTCCTCTGCCTTTTCAAAAACCAGCTTGAACATCTGGATGTTCACAGTTCACATATTGCTGAAGCCTGGCTTGGAGAATTTTGAGCATTACTTTCCTACCGTGTGAGATGAATGCAATTGTGCAGTAGTTTGAGCATTCTTTGACATTACCTTTCTTTGGAATTGGAATGAAAACTGTGGCCACTGCTGAGTTTTCCAAATTTGCTGGCATATTGAGTGCAGCACTTTCACAGCATCATCTTTCAGGGTTTGAAATAACTCAACTGGAATTCCATCACATCCACTAGCTTTGTTTGTAGTGATGCTCTCTAAGGCCCACTTGACTTCACAATCCAGGATGTCTGGCTCTAGGTGAATGATCACACCATGGTGATTATCTGGGTCATGAAGATCTTTTTTGTACAGTTCTTCTGTGTATTCTTGCCACCTCTTCTTAATATCTTCTACTTCTGTTAGGTCCATACCATTTCTTTCCTTTATTGCATCATCTTTGCATGAAATGTTCCCTTGGTATCTCTAATTTTTTTGAGGAGATCTCTAGTTTTTCCCATTCTATTGTTTCCCTCTATTTCTTTATATTGATCACTGAAGAAAGGCTTTCTTATCTCTCCTTGTATTCTATGGAACTCTGCATTCAGATGCTTATATCTTTCCTTTTCTCATTTGCTTTTCACTTCTTTTCTTTTCAGAGCTATTTGTAAGACCTCCTCAGACAGCCATTTTACCTTTTTACATTTCTTTCTCATGGGGATGGTCTTGATACCTATCTCCTGTACAATGTCACGAACCTCCATCCATAGTTCATCAGGCACTCTGTCTATCAGATCTAGTCCCTTAAATCTATTTCTCACTTCCAGTGTATAATCATAAGGGATTTGATTTAGGTCATACCTGAATAGTCAGTGGTTTTCCCCACTTTCTTCACTTTAAGTCTGAATCTGTCTCCTATTCTGATGGTGGTTTATTTGCTAAGTCGTGTCAGACTTATTGTGACTCCTAGCCCACCAGGCTCCTCTCTTCATGGGATTCTCTAGGCAAGAATACTCGAGTGGTTGCCATTTCCTTCTCCAGGGGATCTCCCTGACCCAGGGATCAAACTCAGGTCTCCTGCATTGCAGGCACATTCTTTACCAACTGAGCTTCTAATGAACTTAAATTGTCTACGCTGGGATACAGTGTACTGAAATCAGGTCTTTTAACACCATTTCTAAATAAGTCTCTGCTAATATGATTCCTCAAAATTCACTTTAAAATTAATAATTTTCTTTTACCCAGTGGTTTGCTATTTTATTATGTATTCAGGTATCTGAGTTACTGCTTAGGAACTAGTAGTGTTTCATAAAAATAGAACTTTTTCTCTGGTTTGAGGAAACTTCATTTTGTTAAATGTCTTGAGTGTTCAGAAATGAGAGGGATACATTAAACTCTTCTTGTGGAAAGAAATCCTTGTGGTCATACATAAAAATATATCCCTCACAGGGCAGAAGCAGTGATTCAATGGTACATCTGATTTCCCACCATTAATTTACTCTATTCTCCTGTGCCTCCAAACTCCAAAACTCAGAGAATGATCCCATTGCAACATTACATGGACATTATGATTCTCTATAGCCTGCTGGGAGGGATTGGGGGCAGGAGGAGAAGGGGATGATAGAGGATGAGATGGCTGAATGGCATCACTGACTCGATGGGCATGAGTTTGAGTGAACTCCGGGAGTTGGTGATGGACAGGGAGGCCTAGCATGCTGTGATTCATGGGGTCGCAAAGAGTCGGACATGACTGAGCGACTGAACTGAACTGAACTGAACTGATACCCTTTCTAGTGGCTAATCTTTAGCTTGACATTCATAATTTAACAAAGGCATGAATAAAGTCGAGGAAAGAGGCATGATAGACCTGGTGTTGGAGAAGACTCTTGAGAGTCCTTTGGACTGGAAGGATATCAAACCAGTCAGTCTTAAAGGACATCCACCCTGAATATTCATCGGAAGGACTGATGCTGAAGCTGCAATACTTTTGCCACCTGATGTAAAGAGCTGACTCATTAGAAAAGACCCTGATGCTGAGAAAGATTGAAGGCAGGAGAAGATGACAACAGAGGATGAGATAGTTGGAGGACATCACCGACTTGATGGACATGAGTTTGAGCATCTCCGGGTATGGTGAAGGACAGGGAAGCCTGGCATGCCACAGTCCATGGGATTGCAAAGAGTCAGACATAACAGCATCTGAGTGACTTTCAACAAAGGGAAATACTGGTGATTCCTGCTTGGTTTTAAATCTACTAATACCTTTCAAATTTTCATGAGAAAATTACCAGAATCATCCCTGTCACCTTTTAGGATTTGAGCATCTTTATATCTAATTTCTCATCTAATATTCCAAATAAGTATTATTTCCAGATATACTAAGCATAGTCATTAATAGGAGCTCTTAATAAAATGGCACCAAACTGTATTTTCTCTTGTTATTATATGGAGCTGCTGCTACCAAAGTCAGGATATATTTTGTCTATCAAGTTCTCTGTGTCTACCATTCTTGTCACTTCTGTCATAGATGGAAATTAAGTTGATTTGATAGGATTTACTTTTCACGATGCCAGGCAGATTTTACCCAGTAACCCATGATTTTCTAGGTGCTTGCAAATTGATTTTTTGATATCTTTCAATAAGTTTCCAACATATAAGTAGTGATGATGACAGACCTATAATTTTTAGGGTTATCTTTATTTTTTAAATCATCACAGAGTAGGAAAAAGAAACACACTGAGATAAGTACTGCATTTATTCTTTTCAATATAGTTGACTCCCAAAGTCCTTTTCAAATTAAATGATGTTGGATTAATTGTTCATTGACTTTGGCAAACTCCTGAAAAAAATGTTGTAAGTCACCAGAACTTGCAGTTCAGTATGTCACAGTTTATGAGATTAGCCTTACATAAGAAACTTTATATCACACCCAAATATCATAGCTGCTGTATATTTCAAATTTTCAAATAAATTTAGGAAACATAATTTGAAGATTGGCTAAACTCTGCAACTATTTATATGATTTATAAATCATGTAAAAAACTCATTAGTTAAACATGTAAGATTTGATTTACACTGAAATATATTTCTGCCATTGGATTCGTTTATCCAAAAAAAGTAGGCAATATTGCCCTAAATAATATATCACCCTAACAATTATATCGGAGAAGGCAATGGCACCCCACTCCAATACTCTTGCCTGGAATATCCCACGGGTGGAGGAGCCTGGCGGGCTACAGTCCATGGGGTAGCGAAGAGTCGGACACGACTGAGCGACTTCACTTTCACTTTTCACTTTCATGCATCAGAGAAGGAAATGGCAACCCACTCCAGTGTTCTTGCCTGGAGAATCCCAGGGATTAGGGGAGCCTGGTGGACTACCGTCAGTGGGGTCACACAGGGTCGGACACAACTGAAGCGACTTAGCAGCAGCAACAATTTATATATGAAAACCTCCAGACTGGAATAATATCTATTAGAAGGACCAAATAAAAATCAGACGGCTAATTAGACTTTGTGATTACAGCCTCTAAGGAGAAAGACTTTTAATAAGTTCAACTGAAATAATATATACTTTAAAATATATAAAATAAAATCAAATTATCTCAAAACTGTGGTATTCCATGGTTGTAGAGATTAACTGATTTTTTAAGCACTTTTGGGATGCCAGTCATTACACTTAAATACTGCTAATAAAAGCCAATATCCATTGAACACTTACTCCATAGTAGGAACTATATTAAGTTCTTAGTAAAAATGATTTCACTTACCATATTCATCTCACAAGGGTTCTACTGGGAAATATTATCATTTCAATTTTTAGGTGAAGTAACTAATATTTAGACATGTAAATAATGCATTTAAAGTCATATAAATACTGGTGGTTGAGTATTTGAAACCAGTTGTTCTTAATGTGGACTCCATGTACCTGACCACTTCATAACATTGCCAAATGTTCCAAACTCTCACAAATAACTCTGGAGTTAGATAATATATTCATTTTTATACATAAGGAACTCAAGTCTCAAGTGATGGTTAACACATAGTTTAGTCATATATAGTTCAAAAATTCCACCTGGATTCAAATTCATACCCTATATCTCTAGAGATCTACAGGAAAAAATGATAAGTAACCATTAATTTATCTGGAACAAATTAACCTGTTTCAAAATAGTGAAAAGAATTTGGTTCTGATGAGGCATAAGGCAGACAAATTCTTCTGTAACTCAAAGTGTCTACATGTGGGTGTACCCAGGAAGTCAGAACTCTTTGGAGTCATTGAGCATGTCCCTAGGCAGCCAAGAGGGAGCATCCTATAGGGACTGGAATGTCTGGAGAGGAGTAAGATCTTTTCTAAGATCATTCATAATTTTTTACACATACACGGTTCCCTTTAGATTCTTATGACAGGACACTTTTATTTTCTCTCTGTTCTTTTAAATAGCTCATAAAACTAGCATAGAATCATGGCATGATAGATATATTTGGGCTCGAACTTGGTAACAGACTGCTTCTAGACTCTCCAGTTATTTGTTTGTCTTTCTCACTGAGAGAAATAAAACTTTGAGATGTCAGCATACCCAAGAGAAATTATTGCTCTACCAGGCTCCGTCACAGATACAGCTGGCTATAGGGTGCAATTCTGGCTACTGAGAGGTAGCCAGGGAGTCCTGGGGAGGAAACTAAGGAAAAAGAGTCTCACCAAGAGAAGAGCATTTGGTATTTCTGCATTCTTCTGAGAACACAGATGCAGTTGTTGTTGGCTTTTTTTTTTTTTTTTTTTGAGTATGGCAGTTTTCTTGTAAACTTGAAGATAAAAGCTACATTCTAACAATGATGAAGAAAGACTGATTATATAACCTATCTTGGCCTACTTCTGAATAGAAAATAACGTGGTATGGTTGTCTGTTTAAGCCACTGTGCCAGGGATTTCTGTAATTTATAGTCATAGGAAATATGATTTATTAATGGAGTTCTAAAAGCTGTGCAGTGATTCCCCAAAATTATTTTAGTCATAATGCAGTTTATTTAAGTTACTTCATATATATATACCTTAAACATAGAATAGTTAACTCATTGTTTCTAGGTTGAGGGAAGGGTATGAATTGTGGGCTTCCATTCTAAGCACCCCCTGACTATCCTTTTTTGGAAAAAAATTAAGAGACTCAAAGTAAAATAAGACTTTGTGTTTATTAAAGTTTGATTTGCAATCAGAAGGAGTGGAATGCTCATTAGCCAGAGGCTAAAGACCACTACACACTTACATCAGAATTTCAGCTTTGCTCTATAGATGAAGACAGCCTTGTGGCTCTCTGGGGGAGGAAAGTCCTGAAGAAACCCATGTAGGACAGATGAGAGCTCCAGACACTGCGTACCAAAGGGAAAAGTTACCTTACAGTTCAAGTTTGCGAACTTCAACAGGGCCAAAAGAGGTTCTAATAAGGTGCATTTGAAAATGGTCTTTGTGTTTGTCCAACAAAACATTAAGGGCTCATTCATTTGTGAAGACTCCTTTGATCTTTAACTGCTGACATGGAGCTCTGTGTTATTACGGAGAGACTAATCTCATCACTGTTGTCCTTTATGCAGATCTCACAGGTACCTCCACAGGGCACTCAAGTCCCTACAGAATATGATTGTAGATTATTGCCTCTGCTTTACCAAGTCATGACAAATCTTACTAGAGCGGGTATCCTGCCACAGGTTAAACCTATTCTTGTTGACTAGACAAGTACTAAGTTTCATCACAGGGTAGGTGAAGAGCTCACTAAGAGCAACCTCCCTCAGTAAATAAAAACCCTGGGAATGTCTGAGGGATGTGTCTGTAGAATCTGGAATGAGAAATGCAGAGTCCCATTTATGATTTGAAGATATTTTTAAAAAAAGAAAAACTCCACATCTCTAGAAAACGGGAGTCTCAGGGGGGGAAGGGAAACAGAGTTTCTAAATTCCTAGAATAATTTTACTGAAACCAGTCTTTACCCAACACCTGTAGGCTGTTTCACTGTGGGAAGTGGCTCTGTGTATGAACAAAGTTGTTCTGAGGGCCCTGCTCAAATGAGACTTACTCTTGGGAATGAACTTCCTCCAAAGTATTGCTGTCAGTGGGCATGACCCTGGATTGCATGTGCACCAGAGCAGAGGTTCTATACTAGGCATGGGGTCTTTGTCAAATCACTGTGGTCAGCTTTGCCCACAGGAACAGAAGAGATGCCCTTTTCTGACAAGTGCATCTTTTTCTAACTAACGGCAACCTCATCCTGAGCAGCTTCATGACTTCCACAAGAGATACTTGATTGTAGACCGTCATCACCTGGGTCAGCTCCCCACAGTGGCATGTAGAGTGCTTGGACTCACCTCTCATTCTGACTGAGGGCTTCTTGAAAATGTAAGGGTGGAGAATTTAGAAACTTCCTAATTTTGCCGTGGCATTCAGGGAATGAGCTAGGCATATTCTTTGAACCCAAAACTATTAAAAGACCACCCAGTTCATATAAATGTAAAGAAACCAAGGCCCTGAGAGACCAAGTGACTTAACTGAATATCTTTAGGTACACATTTGCCTCTCTGCACAGCTGGCTATCATCTCAGTATTTGAGATGACAGAGCATAATACCATTTTAATCCTTTGACTTACACTGACTTTATTTCTGAAAGGCAAATCCATCCTTAACAGATAATTTGTCTCCACTAAAAATCCAATATTAATTCAGTTTTATAAATTCAAAATTAATTGACAATCTTTGAGGAAATTTTTAAATGTATCTTGATTGGTTTTAGTACAGTACTCAAAAGAAATAAGTCTACTGAATGCTATCTCTTGTACCACATGAAGAGATTTTTCTGACACTGAAATACTCTCAGAGTTCCACATATTCCTCTAACACACGATCTGTGTAACTCTCTCAGGTCACAGAAAGCATTCGAGTTCCATTTCATTCCTAAGACACTGAAGCTCAAGACCGTGTGGTGGCTGAATAGAAAATCAAGGGCGACAATGTCCATGAAGTTGGTTCCAGATCTATATTCTTTGCTACTATACTGCAAGCATGTCCACACTCTCACACCCATTCTTACTACACTGTTCCTGCTCCATCATGTTCACTTACTGAATAAGAAGGTGATTTTGTTATTGTTGTTTTCTGTCATTACCTAAGGGGAAAAAAAATCTATACATACACTTGCCTATTTAATGACAGAATTTAAGCAGTGTCTACCTTCAAGTCTCAGCTGGGCTGATCTTTGTGTTGTATTAATTACCAAGTTTCCATTTCCCCTTGATTTGCAAATGTTTGTGGGGTGGGAGTGAACAGAGGGTGGAAGCAGCAGAGATCGAGTGCTCTTGCCTTTAGTATCACATGTGGAAATTCCCTTTTGATAATTTATTTTATCAAAATAGTTATTTATTTACCAGTGTACTTTCTACACTTTCTGATTATTACTTCATGTCATTTTCAATGACATGCTTTTCTGCATTTTTTATTTTGTGTGTGTGCTAAATCACTCCAGTCCTGTCCGACCCTTTTGCAATCCCATGGGACTGTAGCCCTGCCAGGCCACTCTGTCCATGGAATTTCCTAGGCAAGAATAATGGAGTGCTATTTGCTTCTCCGGGAATCTTCCCAACCCAGAGATTGAACCCATGTCCTGCATTGGCAAGTGGGTTCTTTACGACTGAGCCACCAGGGAAGCCTGTATATATGCATATGTGTGTGTATATATTTTTTCTTTGCATTGATCACTGAGGAAGGCTTTCTTATCTCTCCTTGCTATTCTTTGGACTCTGCATTCAGATACTTATATCTTTTCTTTGCTCCTTTGCTTTTCGCTTCTCTTCTTTTCACAGCTATTTGTAAGGCCTCGTCAGACAGCAATTTTGCTTTTTTGCATTTCTTTTCCTTGGGGATGGTCTTGATCCCTGTCTCCTGTACAATGGCACAAACCTCTGTCCATAGTTCATCAAGCACTCTGTCTATCAGATCTAGTCCCTTAAATCTATTTCTCACTTCACTGTATAATCATAAGGTATTTGATTTAGGTCATACCTGAATGGTCTAGTGGTTTTCCCTACTTTCTTCAATTTAAGTCTGAATTTGGCAATAAGTGAGCCACAGTCAGCTCCCAGTCTTGTTTTTGCTAACTATATAGAGCCTCTCCATCTTTGGCTGCAAAGAATATAATCAATCTGATATCGGTGTTGACCATCTGGTGATGTCTATGTGTAGAGTCTTCTCTTGTGTTGCTGGAAAAGGATGTTTGCTATGACCAGTGCATTCTCTTGGCAACACTCTATTAGCCTTTGCCCTGCTTCATTCTGTACTCCAAGGCCAAATTTGCCTGTTACTCCAGGTGTTTCTTGACTTCCTACTTTTGCATTCCAGTCCCCTATAATGAAAGGACATCTTTTTTGGGTGTTAGTTCTAAAAGGTCTTGTAGGTCTTCATAGAACCGTTCAACTTCAGCTTCTTCAGCATTACTGGTTGGGGCATAGGCTTGGATTACTGTGACATTGAATGGTTTGCCTTGGAAAAGAAGAGATCATTCTGTCGTTTTTGAGACTTCATCCAAATACTGCACTTCGGACTCTTTTGTTGACCATGGTGGCTACTCCATTTCTTCTAAGGGATTCCTGCCCACAGTAGTAGATATAATGGTCATCTGAGTTAAATTCACCCATTCCAGTCCATTTTAGTTTGCTGATTCCTAGAATGTCAATGTTTACTCTTGCCATCTCCTGTTTGACCGCTTCCAATTTGCCTTGATTCATGGACCTAACATCGCAGGTTCCTATGCAATATTGCTTTTTACAGCATCGGACCTTGCTTCTATCACCAGTCACATCCACAGCTAGATATTGTTTTTGCTTTGGCTCCATCCCTTCATTCTTTCTGGAGTTAATTCTCCACTGATCTCCAGTAGCATATTGGGGACATACCGACCTGGGGAGTTCCTCTTTCAGTATCCTATCATTTTGCCTTTTCTTACTGTTCATGGGGTTCTCAAGGCAAGAATAATGAAGTGGTTTGCCATTCCCTTGTCCAGTGGACTACATTCTGTCAGACCTCTCCACCATGACCTGTCTGTCTTGGGTAGCCCCACGGGCATGGCTTAGTTTCATTGAGTTAGTCAAGGCTGTGGTCTGTGTGATCAGATTGACTAGTTTTCTGTGATTATGGTTTCAGTGTGTCTGCCCTCTGATGCCCTCTCCCAACACCTACCGTCTTACTTGGGTTTCTCTTACCTTGGACATGGGGTATCTCTTCATGGCTGCTCCAGCAAAGTGCAGCATCTTCTCCTTACCTTGGACGAGGGATATCTCCTCACTGCCGCCCCTCCTTACCTTGAACGTGGAGAAGCTCCTCGGGCCCTTCTGCACCCGCGCAGCTGCTGATCCTTGGACTTGGGGTTGCTCCTCTTGGCCGCTGTCCCTGACTTTGGGTTAGGGGTAGCTCCTCTTGGCCTTGCTTCTGCGCAGTCAGTCACAGCCGCCACTCTTCAGTGCAAAGAAATAGAGGAAAACAGCGATCAATACAAATAAATAGAGGAAGACAACAGAATGAGAAAGACTAGAGATCTCTTCAAGAAAATTAGAGATACCAAGGGAACATTTCATGCAAACATAGGCTCAATAAAGGACAGAAATGGTATTGACCTAACAGAAGTAGAAGATATTAAGAAGAGGTGGCAAGAATACACAGAAGAACTGTACAAAAAAGATCTTCATGACCCAGATAATCACCATGGTGTGATCACTCACCTGGAGCCAGACATCCTGGAATGTGAAGTCAAGTGGGCATTAGAGAGCATCACTACGAACAAAGCTAGTGGACGTGATGGGATTCCAGTTGAGCTATTTCAAAGCCTGAAAAATGATGCCGTGAAAGTGCTGCACTCAATATGCCAGCAAATTTGGAAAACTCAGCAGTGGCCACAGGACTGGAAAAGATCAGTTTTCATTCCAACCCCAAAGAAAGGCAATGCCAAAGAATGCTCAAACTACTGCACAATTGCACTCATTTCACACACTAGTACGGAGAAGGCAATGGCACCCCACTCCAGTACTCTTGCCTGGAAAATCCCATGGATGGAGGAGCCTGGTAGGCTGCAGTCCATGGGATCGCTAAGAGTCAGACACGACTGAGCGACTTCACTTTCACTTTTCACTTTCATGCATTGGAGAAGGAAATGGCAACTTGCTCCAGTGTTCTTGCCTGGAGAATCCCAGGGATGGCGGAGCCTGGTGGGCTGCCGTCTATGGGGTCGCACAGAGTCAGACATGACTGAAGTGACTTAGCAGCAGCAGCACACAGTAGTAAAGTAATGCTCAAAATTCTCTAAGCCAGGCTTCAGCAGTACGTGAACCATGAACTTCCAGATGTTCAAGCTGGTTTTAGAAAAGGCAGAGGAACCAGAATGCCAACATCCACTGCATCATCGAAAAGGCAAGAGAGTTCAAGAAAAACATCTATTTCTGCTTTATTGACTATGCCAAAGCCTTTGACTGTGTGGATCACAATAAACTGTGGAAAATTCTGAAAGAGATGAGAATACCAGACCACCTGACCTGCCTCTTGAAAATCCTGTATGCAGATCAGGAAACAAGAGTTAGAACTGGACATGGAACAACAGACTGGTTCCAAATAGGAAAAGAAGTACATCAAGGCTTTATATTGTCACCCTGCTAATTTAACTTATATGCAGAGCACATCATGAGAAATGCTGGATTGGAGGAAGCACAAGCTGGAATCAAGATTGCAGGGAGAAATATCAATAACTTCAGATATGCAGATAATACAACCCTTATGGCAGAAAGGGAAGAGGAACTAAAAAGCCTCTTGATGAAAGTGAAAGAGAAGAGCGAAAAAGTTGGCCTAAAGCTCAACATTCAGAAAGCTAAGATCATGGTGTCTGGTCCCATCACTTCATGGGAAATAGATGGGGAAACAGTGGAAACGGTGTCAGATTTTAATCACTGCAGATGGTGACTGCAGCCATGAAATTAAAGATGCTTACTCCTTGGAAGGAAAGTTATGACCAACCTAGATAACATATTCCAAAGCAGAGACATTACTTTGCCAACAAAGGTCCATCTAGTCAAGGCTATGGTTTTTCCAGTGGTCATGTATGGATGTGAGAGTTGGACTGTGAAGAAAGCTGAGTGCAGAGGAATTGATGCTTTTGAACTGTGGTGTTGGAGAAGACTCTTGAGAGTCCCTTGGACTGCAAGGAAATCCAACCAGTCCATCCTAAAGGAGATCAGTCCTGGGTGTTATTTGAAGGACTGATGCTAAAGCTGAAACTCCAATACTTTGACCACCTCATATGAAGAGTTGACTCATTGGAAAAGACCCTGATGCTGGGAGGGACTGAGGGCAAGAGAAGAAGGGGACAGCAGAGGATGAGATGGATGAATGGCATCACCAACTTGATGGCCATGAGTTTGAGTAAACTCCGGGAGTTGATGATGGACTGGGAGGCCTGGGGTGCTGCAATTCATGGGGTCACAAAGAGTTGGACATGACTGAGCGACTGAACTGAACTGTGTGTGTATATATATATATGTATGTGTGTGTGTGTGTTTATATAAATATATGTGTATATATATATATATATATACACGTGTATATATATATATATATATATATGTATATATATGTATGCATATGTATGTATATAGACTGGTTCCAAATAGGAAAAGGAGTTCATCAAGGCTGTATATTGTCACCCTGTTTATTTAACTTATATGCAGAGTACATCATGAGAAACACTGGACTGGAAGAAGCACAAGCTGGAATCAAGATTGCCGGGAGAAATATCAATAACCTCAGATATGCAGATGACACCACCCTTATGGCAGAAAGTGAAGGGGAACTAAAGAGCCTCTTGATGAAAGTGAAAGTGGAGAGTGAAAAAGTTGGCTTAAAGCTCAACATTCAGAAAACGAAGATCATGGCATCCGGTCCCACCACTTCATGGGAAATAGATGGGGAAACAGTGGAAACAGTGTCAGACTTTATTTCTCTGGGCTCCAAAATCACTACAGGTGGTGACTGCAGCCATGAAATTAAAAGACGCTTACTCCTTGGAAGGAAAGTTATGACCAACCTAGATAGCATCTTCAAAAGCAGAGACATTACTTTGCCAACAAAGGTCCGTCTAGTCAAGGCTATGGTTTTTCCTGTGGTCATGTATGATGTGAGAGTTGGACTGTGAAGAAGGCTGAGTACCAAAGAATTGATGCTTTAGAACTGTGGTGTTGGAGAAGACTCTTGAGAGTCCCTTGGACTGCAAGCAGATCCAACCAGTCCATTCTGAAGGAGATCAGCCCTGGGATTTCTTTGGAAGGAATGATGCTAAAGCTGAAACTCCAGTACTTTGGCCACCTCATGCGAAGATTTGACTCATTGGAAAAGACTCTGATGCTGGGAGGGATTGGGGGCAGGAGGAGAAAGGGACGACAGAGGATGAGATGGCTGGATGGCATCACTGACTCGATGGATGTGAGTCTGGGTGAACTCCAGGAGTTGGTGATGGTAGGGAGGCCTGGCGTGCTGCGATTCATGGGGTCGCAAACAGTCGGACACGACTGAGTGACTGATCTGATCTGATATACCATTTATGTATGTATTTACCATTTCAGCCATTTTATAAGTTTACATTTTGTGGCATTAATTGCATTCACATTATTATGTAACCATCACCATCATCCATCTCCAGAAATTTTTCATCATCCCAAACTGAAACTCTGTACCCCTTAAACCGTAACTCTTCAAACTCTTCTCCTGTCAGCCCTGGTAACAACTATTCAATAGTCTATGTCTATGAATTTGACTATTCTAAGTACTTTATATGTTGCAGAAGGAAATGGCAACCCACTAGTCCATGGGGTCTCAAGAGTCACACACAACTTAGCGACTAAACCACTTGCATCAAGTACCTCATATAAGTAGAACTGTACAGTATCTGTTCTTTTGTAACTGACTTTCACAGTATAGGGTTCAGGTTCATCCATGTAACAGCATATATCAGAATTTCCTTCCTTTTAAAGGCAGAATAATATTCTATTGTATGTATGTGCTACCTTTTGCTTATCCATTCATATGTTGATGGATACCTTGTTTACCTCTACCCTTTGACTATTGTGAATATTGTGAATATGCTGCTATGAAAACAGGTGGGCAAAAGTCTGAGTTTCTGCTTTCACTTCTTTTAGGTATGTACTCTGACATGAAAGTTTTGAATCACATGATAAATGCACATGTAATTTTGTGGGGAACCACCATACTGTCTTCCAGAGAAGCTGCACCATTTTAAGTACCCTCCAGCAATGTGCAAACATTCCAATTCTTCCATACTTTCACGAGCACTTGATATTTTCTGTTTTTATATTAAAGTTGTTTTATAAATGCTTTATAACTATATAGCATTATGCCTTTCCTCTAGTAGGCTTCCACAAGCATTTATTGAATTAGTGAATGATGTTATATCTTCTGTTCATTGATACTTCCTTCCTCATAGCAAGGTATTTTTTAAATCCAGCATCCATGGGCATCAGAATCACTTGTGGTAGTTTGTAAGAAAGCAGATTCCCAAGGCCACATTCCACACCAGTTGGGGTTTTAGGACTCTGCAATTTTAACAGCATCTCAGATGATTTTGATGCATGATAAAAGTAGGAATCAGTGCATTTGGCCAGATTGTAAACCCTAGAACATGGGACTGATCCTTTCTAACCCTTAGGCAGCTTCCCACAGTAAACTCTAAAACTGTTTTCCTTTATATTATGAACACTGAGATATGTATTTACATGTCTTTTAAACCTCACAAGAGCTATTTTTGGATGGTTGTTTTTCTACCCATGGATTCTGTATGTGAGAGTCATAGAAGCCTGCCTGTGACAGAACATGAGCTTTGTGCTAAATAACAGGTATTGTCTGGTACCCAGCCTGCTTGGGATAATCCATGAAACATTTAATAATATCTTCTTTTATTAAATACCAGTTATCTACATCCTGCAGACAGTTTCCGGGATGCTGGGAGGTCGGTCCTTTGACTGTGGATGGGTTTTTGTTCTATAGAATTTGAAAACAAAAGCTGCTTCAATCAGCCTTTACCTGGCAAACCTTGTAAGCTGAGTACCCAGCACAAGCAGGGGTTATGGTCGAAAGTGCACTTCTCTCTTCCATGACTTACTAAATAATGTAGCTGCCAGAGCTAGCTATGAGAGATTTGGTGTCTTGTAACCGCTATCTAGCGACGTATGTCCATCATGCTTGATGTTCATTAGTTAGATGAGATCAGTGAGTTAAAGAACTGTTAAATTTGTATTTTCCTTTAATGGATATGTAACTGTGGTAGCCGAGTCACAGGACAGGAACTTGGCAGAGAAGGACATGGCGGTAAGATAAGCTTATTGCAAATATACAACTTCACAAATTCTTTTAATAACTTGTCTTAGCTAGGTGCTTTGCCAGTTCTTTTAATAAATGTGAATGAGGAGGTAAAAGAAAGAATAATAAACAAATGCATTATTCCTATCTTTTTCTTCATGTATATGAATTATGCATGTATCTTGTTAGTGACAAATTAAGTAAAGTACTAATTTTAGGTACATTTTCAGAAGGAAAACTAATTGAAAATCTGTTTTGATGAAGTTAGAATACCAAAAAAAAAATAATGGAATCGGCAACATCTAATATTAAAGCTTTAGTCAGATTTTTTTTTAATAGTCTTTGAAACTCTTGATTCATTTCTTTCAAATTCTTATCAGGGAGATGTTCAGCAACTATTTGCCAAAACTAATTAAAAGTTTCCTCCCCAAAATAGCTCAATTAATTTTTTGACAAATATTTTTTGTCATTGCTTTTAAGATTTTTTTCTCTGAAAAAATGAGTACTGTCTGAGAATATTTCAAAGTCAGAACAAAAATACTGAATGCTGGATAAAAGAAATATAACCAAAAGAGAAAAATAAATTACACTAATATTAGTACTATAAACCTAATGCTAGGGATTCTTACACATTTTTGGAAGATGCTAGTTTAAAATATTTCCCTAATCTTAACTTGCTTTCTACAGTTGCAAGACTGAGGATTTCCTTGCCAGAGAATCTGGCTCAGTGACAGCAGAAATTTGGCATGTTCTTAGAAAACTTTAGTTTTGTACTTTGAAACTACAGTTTGCTGATGTTGATATGCCTCACAATTTTATGTTCTGTCATCTTGTTGGGCTCATTAGCTACTGTGTTAAAGGAGGCTAGTATTATATTGCAAAATATTTTCCCCTTCCAGGCATATAGCTGTAGTTACCAAAGACGAGACACCCACTACGAAGAGTTCTACCATATAATACATTTTTATTCTAATCTGATATTTTTTTATTATTAAATTGGTAGAGACTTCATTTGATTGACAGAGTTTTCTAAATTTGTTTGGTATGAAAATAGCTAAAATGTATGTGAAAACATATTTTTATACTGTAGTCATATTTTAGGGCTTCAGGAGAAGCCCAGATTCTACTCTGATCCCTGAAATGCAGTGTTTAGAGGGTGCTGTGTGTTGGGAAAATAAAAGATTTAGAAACCAGTAGAAATAATTGCATGCAAACAGGCATTTATTTTTAAAAAGCAAGTTGATTTATGTAAAAATTCTTGTATGAAACAGCTTTGTCATGCAATCCAAACCCTCTGCAGCATGCTGTGTTCAGAACTTCAAAATAAACATTAAATGGCTGGATACAGTAAACAGGGTTAAATAATCCCCTGAAGAACTCCACCTTCCTGTATCTGGCAAAAGGCTTCCCATCCAGGTCCCCACAGGAAATATGTTGAAGAGGCTTCCTGAGTTCCTGAAGTCGAGTTTGTATCCATCATAATGTTTGGCTGGTTACTTGATGTGACATGCCATGAATTTTGAGCAATGGAAATGACATCACTTGCAGTCAGACTCAAGCATCATTTCATAGAAACAATATAAATATATATACATAACCACAGAGGGAAAAAGGAATGATCGCATGCTGATTCTAGGGAGGCTTTGGTAGTGTTGTAATTTAAAACAGAGATGACTGCAGTAAACTGACTCTTGGGTTTGAATTACCTTCAATGGCTTTTCTCTGTTGCGTGAAAACTGAGAATATTGGAATTTGATGCTATAAATATTAGAGTAAATAGGTGGGATATTTTTAAATATTTCATAAAAATCTATAATTGTTTCAAAAGGCATCATTTTTTTTTTCTCTCCCAAGGAAGGGGGTAGACAATTTAAAGTTGCTAAAGACTATTGTTTTTTAAGTGTGGGAAAGCCAACTTCCTCAAATCTCAATACACTAACACAATTATTTTTACTTTTTAAAATGCTTTCAGTTCTTGAACATATGGATGTATTTTGAATTAATGAAATACATTTACTTTCATGTGTTTATTTGCTTAATGTTATACTGTAAATTTATTTCAATATTTTGATGCTACCTTCCTATTTACTAGTTCAGATGGTCACATAATTTCAGTGTGTAGCTGAACTATAATTAAAACATTCCTCATGCTTTGCACTTTAGGATTTTCTTTTATAATGACTATAAAAACGCTGGAAGGGACATTTGCATATAAAGAGGGTTCTTCTATTAAATTATTACTTCAGGATAAATGTTCCCTTTTGGAAACATAAGCCAAAATTATCAGCACTTTTGTCTCCCTTGCTGTTCAAAAGTTTTCACTTACTATGATTCTTTAATAATAATCATATATCTTTTAGATCTGGAAGTGTGTTTCCAATTGATAAATAACTCTGCTTTAAACCTGAAACACTCTTAGAACAAAATCACACCAAAGCATGTTTCTAAATACAAGAAACAAGAGTAATGATTTACAAGTGCTAGTAAATCAACCATATAAGACTATTTACAAAGCTTATTTAAAATTTGACTTCAGGGAATTTCAGTAGAACGGGAAAGCATTTGGTAATTTTTCTTCTCACCAAGAGTTGCTCAGAGACTTAATTTTTCTTTGAGCAGATTGGTGTGCTTGACAGGCAAAAATCATTGTTGTTCGTGACATGTGCCACATACCTTATATATCACATAGTGTTATAATTACATATTATGTTATATATTATTATAGCTATATACTATAATTATATTTATAAATGAACTCAATGTAACAATAATAGAGGCAGGAGATAATTCTTACAGAGATCACAAGGTATAAGAACATTTTTGTAAGTGTTCAGTTGTTAATGCCTTGATGACTTAATCTTGGTTAAGGTTTTCCTTTCCTTGCTTAAAAATTCTCCCTCTATACACCTGATACTCTTTTATATAAGGTAGCAAGCAGATCACTGGGTAGCAACAAGAACTAAAGACTTTGGAATCCTCATGTGAATGTTGGCTCATTTATATAATACACTAAACCTTGGCAGATTTTATCTCTGTCAGTCCATACAAACTATTACTCTTTTTATTATTGTTTCACAACAGATCCGAAAAGTGTGGACTTCAGATCACCTTCCTTAAAATGACCTCAGATGCTTATTAAATAGTGAACCACAGCATCTTTGATAAGTCAGGAATTGTTCTTCAAGAGAGTCATGCCTTAAATTGAGACCAGAAGCATAATTATGAGGTATCAGAACATAAGGGGGAAGAGAATGGAGGCAGAAAGAACAGCATTTGCAAAAGTCTTCTGGAAGGAGAGAAAATAAGGAATATATGAGACTGTAAGAATATGGTGTTGAAATCCCAGAGAAAGAGGATGATAGAGAAGAATATTGCTTGAAAATCTATTAAATCATTAACACAATCCCCTAAACAAGGAAAAATGCACAGTCCATTTACTGAAGTTAGATCAAAACACTCTGTGTCACATGTGACAATGCAAGACAGCATTATTTCTATGCCAACATTGGATGTATTATGCCTAGTGCTTTCTCTCTCTCTCTCTTTTTTTTTTTTTCAGTTAATCCTGCTCCTGTGGACATTTTTGAGTTTTACTCTACCTCAGTCTGCTTAGCTAAAACCTCTGTCTCAACTGACTCAATGTAGTTATGCCTAACTTGGGCAAGACATCCACTCAACACTGAAAACCAAAGTCCAAAATTCCTAAACTCAAGTTGTTCTTGAGCATTGCTCACCTGGGGGTCTGGATTCTACCATATCCAGAAACAAGCCTCTGGATACATGAACACAAGTAGGTCCTGTGTGAGTCCAGTCTTGTCTTACTGAATGTGAAAGAAGAGGATGTATAACCAATGGGCCCCTTTGCAGTACAGTCACAGGTAGATCACTTACACAGTTCCTGGGGATCTTTATTTCAACCCAGGTTTTTAAGTTAAAATTTTCTTTGATTTTAACTACATTTTAATTCAGTGATTTTCAGTTCAGTTCAGTCACTCAGTTGTGTCCGACTCTTTGCGACTCCATGAATCGCAGCACACCTCCCTGTCCATCACCAACTCCCGGAGTTCACCCAGACTCACTTCCATCGAGTCAATGATGCCATCCAGCCATCTCATCCTCTGCTGTCCCCTTCTCCTCCTGCCCCCAATCCCTCCCAGCATCAGTCTTTTCCAATGAGTCAACTCTTCGCATGAGGTGGCCCAAGTACTGGAGTTTCAGCTTTAGCATCATTCCCTCCAAAGAAATCCCAGGGCTGATCTCTTTCAGGATGGACTGGTTGGATCTCCTTGCAGTCCAAGGGACTCTCAAGAGTCTTCTCCAACACCACAGTTCAAAAGCATCAATTCTTCGGCACTCAGCCTTCTTCACAGTCCAACTCTCACATCCATACATGACCACAGGAAAAACCATAGCCTTGATTAGACGAACATTTGTTGGCAAAGTAATGTCTCTGCTTTTGAAGATGCTATCTAGGTTGGTCATAACTTTCCTTCCAAGGAGTAAGCGTCTTTTAATTTCATGGCTGCAGTCACCATCTGCAGTGATTTTGGAGCCCAAAAAAATAAAGTCTGACACTGTTTCCACTGTTTCCCCATCTATTTCCCATGAAGTGATGGGACCGGATGCCATGATCTTCGTTTTCTGAATGTTGAGCTTTAAGCCAACTTTTTCACTCTCCACTTTCACTTTCATCAAGAGGCTTTTTAGTTCCTCTTCACTTTCTGCCATAAGGTGGTGTCATCTGCATATCTGAGGTTATTGATATTTCTCCCAGCAATCTTGATTCCAGCTTGTGCTTCTTCCAGTCCAGCGTTTCTCATGATGTACTCTGCATATAAGTTAAATAAGCAGGATGACAATATACAGCCTTGACTTACTCCTTTTCCTATTTGGAACCAGTCTGTTGTTGCATGTCCAGTTCTAACTGTTGCTTCCTGACCTGCATACAGATTTCTCAAGAGGCAGGTCAGGTGGTCTGGGATTCCCATCTCTTTCAGAATTTTCCACAGTTTATTGTGATCCACACAGTCAAAGGCTTTGGCATAGTCAATAAAGCAGAAATAGATGCTTTTCTGGAACTCTTTTGCTTTTTCCATGATCCAGCAGATGTTGGCAATTTGATCTCTGGTTCCTCTGCCTTTTCTAAAACCAGCTTGAACATCAGGAAGTTCACGGTTCACATATTGCTGAAGCCTGGCTTGGAGAATTTTGAGCATTACTTTACTAGTGTGTGAGATGAGTGCAATTGTGCGGTAGTTTGAGCATTCTTTGGCATTGCCTTTCTTTGGGATTGGAATGAAAACTGACCTTTTCCAGTCCTGTGGATTTTGGTTGTTACAAAATATGCAGTTATCTTCCTCAGTTCACACATCCCAGATTCCTCAATTTGGGGAAATTCTCTCCTTTTTATACCTAAATATTGCAGTTTGTCATGTGGTTTTTAACAGATGCCAGCTGTTTACTAATAAAACAAAAATACAAAAAGGTATTGGTTAAATATAGTAATTAACAGAAACACTTTTAAAAAACTTGTTGAAATCATAACTTAGATGAATAACTAATCAGTTTATTAAATGGCAACCCACTCCAGTAATCTTGCCTGAAAAACCCCATGGACAGAAGAGCCTAGTGGGCTACAGTCCACAGGGTTACAAAGAATTGGACATGACTGAGCAACTGAGCGTGCGCATGCACAGACGTGCGCGCGCGCAAACACACACACACACACACACACACACTAAGAAGAAATCTGAGGCTTACTTTTTCTAGTTAGTGATTTTTGCCTTATGTCAACACTTTCCAAAATGGCTCTGATGAAAGATAACACTTAAGGATGTTAGGAGCAGTTTATGATAAAAGGTCCTTTGCTTAAATAAGCGTAGAACACCCCTGAATTGCTTAGGCTTCTTTTTGTCTCAAAGATTTTTCAACAGCCTTTAATTTAAAAGTTCACATTATAGCTCTCTCAGAACAGTATGAATATTAAGTTTCTTAAACTTATTTATCTAGATAATACTTGCTGTAATGTTTTCTGTAAAATGTCATGGAAGACTATAGAGTTCAATAGGACACTTTAAGGGCAATGCCTCCATCTGCCATGTTGACTGTCATTTCCTAACCAGGGAATATAGGAAGAAGAGTTATTCTCAGCCATACCACATCCCAGCACACTTAGTCATAAGGGGAACAGTGGCATGCATCATCATGACAATACTGAAAACATGTGGGCTCGTGACCTACTTGTTGGAGTTAGATAGTAGATATTTCTTACTGAGGACTTCCCAGATGGCTCAGTGGTAAAGAATCTGCCTACCAAGAAGGAGACACAGTTTCTATCCCTGGGTCAGGAATATTCCCTGGAGAAGGAAATGTCAACCCACTCCAGTATTCTTGCCTGGGAAATCCCATGGACAGAGGAGCCTGGCACGCTACAGTCCGTGGGGTTTCAAAGGGTCAAACATGACAGCAACTACACAGCAGCATCTCTTATTGAGCAAGAGTATTATGCTGGTGTGTAATCAGCAAATACAAACCAAATACAGGTTAAACAGCAAAAGTTTAATATGAAGAATTAACAGCCACAATAAAAGTGTAACCATAATATATAAGGAAATACTATATGGTACCCTAGGGCTGAGGGAGAGTAACCAAGGAAGGACAAACTCAAAAAGAGTTCAGACCCCCTTGGAGAAGGTGTGGCTCAGCCCTAGAAAAGCAGAGTGGAGAGGCTTGCTGGTTTAGCTAGGCTGGAGCTGCTCTGGAGTTTCTAAACAAGCAATAGGCCTTCGGGGTACAGCCTGAATGGGTGATCAACAATTGGTAGCAAGGAAATGCAGTGGTAATCAGTGTGCCTATCTGGGCTAGAGACTTCAGAGGACAGAAACTGTGCAGGAGCTGGCAGAGGAAACAGCAGATGGGTGTTATCTCCTGTGTTATGGACCAGCTGCACGCAGGCTGCTCAAGGCCTCCTAGAATCAACAGCTGCTCCCTGTGTGACCCTCCAGGACACAGGCAGCTATGGGATTTGTTTCCATCCTGAGAGGACTGTGGAAAGATTATCCCCAGGCTAAGGCTATAAGATCATGAGTGGTGGCGTTCCATGACTGTGACTGGACAAGCTCCACTGGGTGTTCTCACATTCTCCTAACCCCTAACACAGCAGCCATGCAAGAACTTGCTATATAAGCTCTTCTTCCTACAGTGTCCCTCTGGCGCCCTCTACTGAGAAAGCTAAACGTTATAAAGAAGAAACGCTTAAAGGGGTTTAGTCATTCGTTGTTGTTTAGTGGCTCAGTCCTCTCCGACTCTTTGCAACTGCACGGACTGTAGCACGCCAAGCTTCCCCGTCATTCGCCATCTCCTGGAGCTTGCTCAAACTCGTGTCCATTGAGTCGGTGATGGTGATGGTGCATTTATCATGGTGCATATATTGAATGGTACACCTTGAGGTGAGAGGCAATAAATTGACAACTGACATAGGCATGTAGCTTACCATTCATATTAGTGACCTATGTAGCAGAGTACCTTACCACTCTATGTCACTGCACAAGGTGAAATGCTATTTCTATGTTTCTAATCCTTCCCAAGTAAAATAAAATCAGGAGGAATTACTACCAAATCACTGTTTTATTTATTTATTTTTGGTTTTCAACATCTTCAGCTCAGTTCAGTTGCTCAGTTGTGTCCGACTCTTTGCTACTGCATGGACTGCAGCATGCCAGGCTTCCCTGTCCATCACCAGCTCCCAGAGTTTACTATTTTATTTTGAAATTATTCTAGGTTCACAGGAAGTTGCAAACATAATGCAAAATGAGCTTATGAACCTCATTACTATAGAATATTCTCAAAAGCAGGAAATCAATATAGACACAATGTGTGTATATATATACATATATATTTTCATGCCATTTTATCACGTGTAGACTTTTGTACTTTTGTTATAGCTGTTCATTCTTTACAACCAAAGCAAGAAAGATGTGGAATGTTCATCCTCTCACAAATCTTTTACTTCACTCAACCCACCTGACCCCTATATTCATAACCTCTGGCAGCCACTAATCTGTTCCACATATCTATAATTTTTCAATTTCATGAATGTTATATAAATATAATCATACACTATGTGAATTTTTTGAGACTGGATTTTTCACTCAGTATAATGTCCATATATATATAGTTAGTTAGCTAATAATTTTTATGTACTCTGCAATCTCTGTCTTTTAATTAGTTTTTTAGACCATTTATATTTTATATAATAATATTACTGGGCCCACCATTTTATTTTGTTTTATCTTATTCCCTCTGCTTTTTGTTTCTCTCTTTACTTTTTCATGCCATCTGTGAGTTATTTGAATAGCTCTTGGAATGTATTTTGATTTATCTATAGTGCATTTTAATATATCTCATATGTGATGTATTTTTTAAGTGCTTTCTGTAGGTCTCACATTATACACATATAACTTAACACAATCTATTGGCCTCAACAATCTCCCAGCTTGAGTGAAATGTAGAAACTTCACCTTCTTTATCCCTTCACTATTGCTAGTCCATAATATAATTGTCTCAAATAAATCATCTCCATATACTGAGTACCATATCAGATAGTGATATACTTATTGTATCAACCATCAACATATTTTAGAATATTCAAGAGGAGACAGTCTAATGCATTTATCTATGATTTTGCTCTTTGCGTTGTTTCTTTTGTATTTCAAGAACTCCCTTAGTCATTCTCTTAGGGTAAGTTTGATGGTAATGGATTCTCTTAGTTTTTCTTCAAGAATATTGTCACTTTGCCTTCATTTCTGAAGGTTAATTTTGGTAGAGACATAATTTGGGGTTGACGGTCATTTTCTATTAGCACTTGAAAAATATTTGTCACTTCCTCCTGAACTTCATGGTTTCCGATGAGATATTCACTGTCATTCAAATTGTTTTTCTTCGATAGGTAAGGTTTCATATATTTCTTACTGATTTCAATATTTCTGTTTTTTTCAAAATTTTGTTTTTCTGAAATTTTATTTTGATGTGTCGCAGGGATTCACTCAACTTTTTTTTACTGTCTTTTTTTTTTTTTTTTTTACTATATCTTACTATGTCTTTTCATATCTTTTGTTATTTAAAAAGTTAGGAAATTTTTATCCATGTTGTCTAATAATATTTTTCAGCACCACCATCTTTCTCCTCTTCTTCTGGGATCCCAATGACATGAATGCTGGATCTTTCTTATGGTCTCACTGGTCTCTGATGTTCTACCTTTTTTTTACTATATTTTCTTTATGTGGTTACATCAGGTAATTTCTATCATTCTGTATTTGAGTTCATTGACCCCTTATTTTGTCCTTTCCATTCTGCTGAGACTATTCAGTGAAGTTTCCTTTTCTTTTGCTTTATTTATATCTCATTTCTAAAATTTCAATTTGTTTCTTTTAATCTTCTGTTTGCTAAGCCTTTTCCATTTGAACATGTTTAAAGCAGTTTGTAATTGTTCATTTAGCGATTTTATGATGACTACTTTAAAATTATTGTCAGATAATTCCAAATGTCTGAGAGACCTCAATGTTATTACCCATTGATTGTTTTTCTCGTTCAGTTTTTAGGTTTTCATGGCATTTCAGTATCTGGATACTTGGGTAACTATGTTATGAACTTTGGATCTTACCTAAATCTGTTTCAGAAGATGAAGGGAGGAGTTGCCTCATTATTGCCAAGTTGAGGTAGAAGTCCAGTTTCCCCAGTTAGTGTTCTTTGACTTCTTGGAGAAGGGAATCCACTACTGTTATGTGGTGGTGGGATTCACTGATATCATCCTGCCAGGCTGGGGAGGGGATTGCTCCCTTTTATGGCTCCCCCTGTAGCCTCCACCGATACCACTGCTAGAAGAGAACCCCTACCAACAGTGAATGTTGGCGAAAGTTGTAGCTGCAAACTCCAGCATCCTCTGATACAGTCAGGGAAGAGGAAAAACTGTTTCATTGCCACTAGGTGGTGCAAAAATACATGATCCTTGTGTGTGTGTGTGTGTGTTAGTCATTCAGTCATGTCCAACTCTTTGGGACCCCATGGACTGTAGCCCGCCAGGCTTCTCAGTCTATGGAATTCTCCAGGCAAGAATACTAGAGTGGATTGCCATTCCCTTCTCCAGAGGAACTTCCCAACCCAGGGATCAAACCCAGGTCTCCTGCATCGCAGGCAGATTCTTTACCATTTGAGCTACAGGGAAATCCATGATCCTTACATGGCCACCAATGGTATCTTGGAGGAAGACTTTATTACCATTGAATGGGTATGAAAATCCTGGCTCTTCACCCAGTTTTCTCTGATACCATGGTTATAGTGGTAGGGAAGGGAAGTCAATGAGGGATTTGTGATAAATATATATTTGATCTTTGTCTCTCACTCCTGGCACACTGCTCCTAAAGCTTTTAGAATCTCTGAAGTGATGACTGACTGTGTTTCGTATGATGATGAGGTGACTGATGGCTGGGGGCCCAAGATAGCTTCAAAATGAGGGTTACTCACCAGAAACACCAAAGCGTGATTAAAAGATGAAAATTTTAACCACACACCCTGACCTCCAATGAGGGGAATAGGGCTAGAGATTGAGTTAATCATCAATCACCCATGATTTAATCAATCATGCCTATGTAATTGTTAGATAGTTAGAATAGGAAAAAGGAGTCCATAATGGCGGTGGCTAAAAGACAAAGAAAGGACAAAGCCCATGAAAACAGAACAAAGGAAGGTCCAAGGACCAGAGTGAGAATCTCAGGTAAAACAGCCCTCCTGACTAGCCCAATTTACAGAGGGCAAGCTCAGGGGGAGGAGAAAAAACATACAAAAAGAGGAGCCAAAATTGAGTCAGGAGCTCTTCTTCTCTTCACATCTTTTGGGCCGGCCTACCCTCACACCTCTAGGATGTCTTTTCCTTCTGCTTGCCGATTAAAACTGAGCTGTATTACCGATCCATCCATCACTTCAAATTTTTGCTGCAGTGAGACAGAACTGAGGAAATTACAAACTCCCCTGACATAATGATACCTGTGTAAAAGCTCTTTAAATGGTGGATTTGGAGGGCTTCTGGGTTGGTGACTACATCAAAGTGCTTGGAGAATAGCACGCCTGGAGAAGGCATGGAGGCTCCACAACCCCTCCCACACTTGGCCTATGCATCTTTTAGATTTGACTGTCCATGGGTTGTATCCTTTATAATAAACAGGTACATTTAAGTAATGTAACTTTCTGAGTGCTATACACCCTTCTAGAAAATTAACAAACCTGAGTAGGGAATCATGAGAACCCCCAACTTATAAGCAGTTTGTCCAAGGTACACATGGCAACCAGGGACTTATAACTGGCCTCTGAAGTAGGGGAAGTCTTGTGGCACTGAAGCCTTAACCTTTGGAATCTGTGCTAATGCCAGATAGTTAAACTGAATTGTAGCAATCCCCATTGGAGTCCAGAGAGGTATGGCAATTATTGTCTAAAAGTTTTGCTAACTTTCCCCTTTCCTACTTCTTTTGCAAGAGACAGCAGGCTGTTTGCTCCTATTGGAGTCTTTAGGTTACTGGCTCTTTGAGCAACATGTTCTGGATATATGACTAAAAGAAAACTCAAGGAATTCACCACCATTTTGTTCCTCAAGTGCAAAAGTTCCTGGACTGTCTGCCTTCTCTTTCAAAGCCCTCTTATGTTTCATTGTATGTATTATTTCCAGGATTTTTAGCTATATTTAGAGAGAGGAATTGAGAAAATGTGCCTATTCCATCTTCATCTAGAGATAGAATTTCCAAGTCAGTTTTGAATATTAGGATCACCTTTCCTATACGAGAAAAGTGGTTTTCCTTCTCCACCTTCGAGTTTTTTTCCCTCCCAGCTTTCCATTCCTAATTATGCAAGACTGACTCAGAAACAATTTTTTCATTAAATAACCTCATGAGGTCACTATTACCAGCTGTGAAATGTTTCCACCATTCTTTCCTTTGCTAGTAAGATTTTCTCTGAAGTCCATCTACACATGAGACACAGACATTTTCAGCATATGTTGATCAGACTCTCACCATATGTTGATCATTCTCCAAAACAGATATTCAGGTCTTGTTGGGTGCTACTGTTTTATTGAGACTTTCTATAATAAGAGGCTAATCCAAACTTATTAATTAGCAATATCATTAAAACCAAAATTTCCAGTCTGTTCAGCCTATGGATCTGTGGTTTAAAATAACCTCTTTCTGTAAAGCTTTCTTATCTAGGAGACTCCCACTTAGCATAAATGATTGAGTGATTAAAATGATTTGCCAGAGATGGATCTGGGAATGGAACTAACAGCTACTAGAAGATCTAATTCACACTAGACATTTTACATATTATCTAGTGCGTTTCTCAAAATAAACCCTTAATGTATATAAGTCCATTTTACCAATGAAGCTTTTGCAAGGTCACACAGTTGGTAAAACCCAACCTGGGATTGAGCTCCTACTGCACATACAGAGCTAGCCAGCGGTCTATGAACCATTAGTCAACCATTAATCAGTTAGTGGCTAGAAAACATTTTCTTAAGTGAAGGATATTAGAAAATATCGTCAGACATTTCACATAGTAAAGTGAAAAATTATTTAATGAAAACAAGTTCACTTCATATACATATATGTATGTATACCTATAAATAAATTTATTAATATATGTGCACTGAATCCCAGTGCATAAAAACATTTTTTATAATGTGGTTGGCGGACAGAGAAGTCTGGAGCCATTTTATTAGGTGACCTTTTGAGATACTCTCACTTAATCTAAGTGAGATTGTTTATGATACCCACTGTGCTAATACTTTTCCAAGAAAAAGCATCATCCTTTAAGAGCAAAATATATTTTTTGAAGCCCCAAATGTACTGTGTAGAATCTCTGGGTTACAGCAGAAAGTTGCTGTTTCTATGACAAGAATTCATGCTAATGTGTAGCTCTTGATGCCTATGATTCATTTATGTGTGTATATATATTTGTTTCTGGTAAAAGTACATTTTACAACTTGATTTTTTCCTACTCACCACAAAACTCTGTATCAAAGTTAAAATTTAATCAGTTTCGTAATGAGATATGAATTAGACACTTGAAGTACAAAGAAGACATTACACTCCAGTGGCTAAAAGGGAAGGTTCTGCAGTCACACAGTTGTATTTTAAATCCAGGCTCTGTCATACAGAACCTTAGGCAAATTAATTCTCAACTTCCTTACCTGAAATAGTATTCCTAGTAGCAACTAACTCATTTTGAGAATGTTGGAATTAAAATGAGGTATACATATAAATTATTATCAAAGTATTTTTCTCATAGCAAAAGTGTAATAGCTTTTAGCTATTAGTCCAAATCTTTTAAGTTAATACATTTGCAGAAACCAAGAATTACAAAAGAAGTCCTGAATGGTTACAGGCAGAAAATAACCCCCCTTTTTCCCTGTTATTAAATCACCCAGTCGTGTCTGACTTTTTGTGACCCCATGGACTGTAGCATGCTAGGCTGCTCTGTTCATGGGATTTCCCGGGCAAGAATACTGGAGTGGGTTGCCATTTCCTTTTTCAGGGGATCTTTCCTACCCAGGGATCAAACCCATGTCTCTTGAGTCTCCTGAATTGGCATATGGATTTTTTTTAGCCCTAGCACCGCCTGGGAATGACATTCCTATTGGACTTGTTAAATTGCTTTTTCCTCAGAACATACATGACTGGATGACTAACAGAATATACTAAATGATGAGAGAATATTGCTTAAATTTTACTTTGTAAGTAATTATTGGCTGATTTAACATAAAAAAAGGGAAGAAAATAATGTTTTCCTAGTTTTGTCTATATATGGTTTTGATATATATGTATGATTCTATAGTTTTGCCTATAAATCAACACTTATAGTCAAATGTTCATGACTTAGGGCTTCCCTGATAGCTCAGTTGGTAAAGAATCCGCCTGCAATGCAGGAGACCCTGGTTCATTTCCTGGGTCAGGAAGATTCTCTGGAGAAGGGATAGGCTACCCACTCCAGTATTCTTGGGCTTCCCTTGTGGCTCAGCTGGTGAAGAATCCACCCACAATGCAGGAGACCTGGGTTGGATCCCTGGGTTGGAAAGATCCCCTGGAGAATGGAAAGGCCACCCACTCCAGTATTATGGCCTGGAGAATTCTATGGAATTCAATGGACTCTATAGTCCATGGAGTTGCAAAGAGTTGGACACAACTCTCCATGGCTGTACAAATCAGTCCTCTCCATAATCTAATTCTCAGTTAACTGACATAACTTTGAAGGGTCAAGTCATGAGCCAGAAATTATATAGCAAAGCTGGATTTCTACACTGGAACACAAATCCAAGATCTGGCACGCCTAAACAATGTTTAGAAAATTATTCACACATATCTTTAATGAAAGGACTTTTGATATTGCAGGACAACCTGGAATCATCCATGTTCCCAATGCAGAAGGGCTCTTTGAACCTCCTGCGGCAGAAATGGGAATCCAGCGATTACCAGAAAAGCGAGTACAGTCCCAGGGGCAGTCGTTGCAGGCTTTTCCAGCCTCAAGAAAACAAATTGCTTGAACCTGAAGGAGAGGTAGCATCAACACCTGGACCTCCAGATCCTCCAAGTCTGCTCCGAAGTGTCAGAGAAGAGATATTGAGTGTAGAGCCTGAAGAGAAGTGCCCTGAGGACAAGAGTGATTACTCTAGGGACTATGGTCAGCTGGAAGTGCTGAAGGAGGATTCCCTGAGTGGTCGGCACAGGATTGAACGGTTCTCCATTGCCCTTGATGAGCTGAGGAGTGTGTTTGAAGCTCCACGGAGTGGAAACAGACAAGCTGGACCAGCTGAGTACAGCCGGAAGGTAAGGAGCCATTGATTGAGAGTCCACATTTATAATAGACAAGATAGGCAGCTTGCCTAGCCTTCCATTTCTAAGCATATGGTTTTGTTTTTTTTCTTTTCCCCCTCTCCACTATTCTAGACAGATATCCTGAAGCAACCATGTAATACAGTGTGAAATGTGGCATCCACTGTTACTGACTTCCTCTATGGTCTGTTCCTTTGGGAACTTGATCTCCTTTCACTCCCATAAAAACAGCTCTGATAGGCCCTTAATGTAGATGTTTCTTTACGTATATGCCTTATTTCTGCAGCTAGGTTGTAAGTTCCTTAGAGGTAAGGACAATTTCTCATCAATCTTTGTACTTCAAACATCTAAGAAATGATGCTGCATTTAGCTCCATGAGGATTTATCAGGATTTATCAGTAATGATGGTGAAGTGGAACAAGGGAAGGCTCTGGAACCAACTGTGACCTAGATTTTAATCCTGACACCTGCCATTTACTTCTAGCTGTGTGAAGCTTAACATTGTGAATGTGTGTCTTAATCTGCTACTTCTCGGGCATCTTGTAAGAATTATTGATATTATATACAGTCTGGATTATTTTGTGGTAAAGGATGATTATGTCTCAGTGATCATGGTGTACTGTAATGTCACCTATAAAATATGTCTATTAGCTAAAGGGGACATTTATTCAAATACAGGAAATAGGATTAGCAGCATTGTTAACAAATACCGCATTTATATTTCTCTTGTCAGTTAAAAGCAACTACTGCTTAAACTGAAATTGCTTGAATGTATCACACTCAATAAAGTCCCTATAAAAGAGATTATAGTTGAATTTCATAAATAATTAATAAATAATCTCAGGTTTTCCATTGGGAAGCAAACTCCATGCTCTGTTTTTTTTTCTTTTTTTTAAGCTTAGTGACAGTTATCAGGGAGGCACAGTCCTATTCTTGTTAATGGATAATTAGCCTTTGTTGAAGGCTTCACAGAAATATAAAAAATTTCAAAATAAATTATTTTGCTAATATTTGCTCTCAAGTATTTATTGGGACATATTGTGGTTATGATGAAACCATTATATATCAAGTAACTCAACTTGGTTTAATGAGAATAAGGGATATAAAGTTATATGTATGAGGTTATGTTGAAGCTAGAGAATGTCTCAAAAAAAATCAAACTGTTGATACTTGCCAATCTCTAATGTGAGGACTTTGTTTCCCTCCTTTTTACTCTATAGGTGCAAATTTTTTGTTTATGGCTTTATAATTTCTTTTGGTTTGATCCCTGGGTCAGGAAGATGCCCCGGAGAAGGAAATGGCAACCCACTCCAGTATTCTTGCCTGGAGAATCCCCTGGACAGAGGACCCTGGTTGGGCTGAAGTCCATGGGGTCGCAAAGACTTGGACGTGACTGAGTGACTAACACACACACAACACACACACAGTTGGATGTCTAGGGATTGGGGAACACTTAACATAGATCCTTACAATGTCATTTATTCTTACCTTAATGAATTAAGTAAAGTCACAGAAAAGAGTTTCATCTCTGTTGACTTTAGTATTATAATTCTGAATATTTACCCAAGATAATTGATTAAAGAATTGGCTAAAAATAGAAAACACCATTCTTATAAATTATGTAATAGAACCTATCCTCATCTGGAACAGATGTAGCTGCTTAAATACAATATTTTTAAAAAACAAAACTTTAATAATAGTTTCTGGTTGAAATATGAGATTACTACTCACATTTGGTATGGTATGTGATTTTTGGATCTGGTGCCCATAAAAATAATTATGGAAAAAAATCAGATGTGAAAACATCTCTTGGTTTTCAAAAATGAAATTTGATTAACATCTTTAATATACTGTGTTCTAGCTATTCTAAGGTACTATGCCATAACATGATATTTCCCTAAATGTATAAAACATGGATTGTCTGTTTAGAAAGTTTTCATCTGTAGAAATGAACATGAATTTTAGAATAAGTTCTTATGAATGAATGTTAGTAATGGTTGCAGAACTCTCTATATAAATTCCATATGACTTCTAAAACAAGGAGGAAAAAACGAAAAGAAAAATGAGAATCCAATGAGAAATTAACTTCTTTCTTCCAATGAATCATTTTCTGTTACTAGGCATGCAAAAAGAGTCCTAGTTCAACTTAAAATTATGTATTTCATGCAAAAGCTTAGCTAGCAATTTTATACAACTTAGCATTTAACCCTTTGTTTCGATAGATCTCTTTCTTCTTTCTTATATCAATACTTTGTTATTATTATAAGTTAATGGCATAATATGATTTGCATAAGTTATCCAAAATATACTAACTACTTTATAACTGACATTTATATTAATGGAGACCCTCTATTGAGATATTGGTGATGTGGGGAAAGGTATTCAATGTTTATGATATTTAAAGTAAAGACAGGGGAGGAGGAGCTAAGATGGCGGAGGAGTAGGACGGGGAGAACACTTTCTCCCCCACAAATTCATCAAAAGAACATTTAAACACCGAGTAAATTCCACAAACAACTTCTGAAAGCCGGCAGAGGACATCAGGCACCCAGAAAAGCAACCCAAGTCTTCGAAAGGAGAGAGAAGAAATACAGCTCCACTCACCAGAACACTGACACAAGCTTCCCTAACCAAGAAACCTTGGCAAACCACCTGTACAAACCCACACAGAGCGAGGAAATGCCACAATAAAGAGAACTCCACAAACTGCCAGATTACAGAAAGGACACCCCAAACTCAGCAATTTAAACAAGATGAAGAGACAGAGGAATACCCAGCAGATAAAGGAACAGGATAAAAGCCCACCAAGCCAAACAAAAGAGGAAGAGATAGGGAATCTACCTGATAAAGAATTCCGAATAATGATAGTAAAATTGATCCAAAATCTTGAAATCAAAATGGAATCACAGATAAATAGCTTGGAGACAAAGATTGAGAAGATGCAAGAAAGGTTTAACAAGGACCTAGAAGAAATAAAAGAGAGTCAATATATAATGCATAATGCAATAAATGAGATCAAAAACACTCTGGAGGCAACAAATAGTAGAATAACAGAGGCAGAAGATAGGATTAGTGAATTAGAAGATAGAATGGTAGAAATAAATGAATCAGAGAGGATAAAACAAAAACAAATTAAAAGATATGAGGACAATCTCAGAGACCTCCAGGACAATATTAAACGCTACAACATTCGAATCATAGGGGTCCCAGAAGAAGAAGACAAAAAGAAAGACCATGAGAAAATACTTGAGGAGATAATAGTTGAAAACTTCCCTAAAATGGGGAAGGAAATAATCACCCAAGCCCAAGAATCCCAGAGAGTCCCAAACAGGATAAACCCAAGGCAAAACACCCCAAGACACATATTAATCAAATTAACAAAGATCAAACACAAAGAACAAATATTAAAAGCAACAAGGGAAAAACAACAAATAACACACAAGGGAAATCCCATTAGGATAACAGCTGATCTTTCAATAGAAACTCTTCAAGCCAGGAGGGAATGGCAAGACATACTTAAAGTGATGAAAGAAAATAACCTACAGCCCAGATTATTGTACCCAGCAAGGATCTCATTCAAATATGAAGGAGAAATCAAAAGCTTCTCAGACAAGCAAAAGCTGAGAGAATTCAGCACCACCAAACCAGCTCTCCAACAAATACTAAAGGATATTCTCTAGACAGGAAACACAAAAACAGTGTATAAACTCGAACCCAAATCAATAAAGTAAATGGCAACGGGATCATACTTATCAGTAATTACCTTAAATGTAAATGGGTTGAATGCCCCAACCAAAAGACAAAGACTGGCTGAATGGATACAAAAACAAGACCCCTACATATGTTGTCTACAAGAGACCCACCTCAAAACAGGGGACACATACAGACTGAAAGTGAAGGGCTGGAAAAAGATTTTCCATGCAAATAGGGACCAAAAGAAAGCAGGAGTAGCAATACTTATATCAGATAAAATAGACTTTAAAACAAAGGCTGTGAAAAGAGACAAAGATGGTCACTACCTAATGATCAAAGGATCAATCCAAGAAGAAGATATAACAATTATAAATATATATGCACCCAACACGGGAGTGCCGCAATATGTAAGACAAATGCTAACAAGTATGAAAGGAGAAATTAACAATAACACAATAATAGTGGGAGACTTTAATACCCCACTCACACCTATGGATAGATCAACTAAACAGAAAATTAACAAGGAAACACAAACGTTAAACGATACAATAGACCAGTTAGACCTAATTGATATCTATAGGACATTTCACCCCAAAACAATGAATTTCACCTTTTTCTCAAGCGCACATGGAACCTTCTCCAGGATAGATCACATCCTGGGCCATAAATCTAGCCTTGGTAAATTCAAAAAAATAGAAATCATTCCAAGCATCTTTTCTGACCACAATGCAGTAAGATTAGATCTCAATTACAGGAGAAAAACTATTAAAAATTCCAACATATGGAGGCTGAACAACACGCTGCTGAATAACCAACAAATCACAGAAGAAATCAAAAAAGAAATCAAAATTTGCATAGAAACGAATGAAAATGAAAACACAACAACTCAAAACCTGTGGGACACTTTAAAAGCAGTCCTAAGGGGAAAGTTCATAGCAATACAGGCATACCTCAAGAAACAAGAAAAAAGTCAAATAAATAACCTAACCCTACACCTAAAGCAACTAGAAAAGGAAGAAATGAAGAACCCCAGGGTTAGTAGAAGGAAAGCAATCTTAAAAATTAGGGCAGAAATAAATGCAAAAGAAACAAAAGAGACCATAGCAAAAATCAACAAAACCAAAAGCTGGTTCTTTGAAAGGATAAATAAAATTGACAAACCATTAGCCAGACTCATCAAGAAACAAAGGGAGAAAAATCAAATCAATAAAATTAGAAATGAAAATGGAGAGATCACAACAGACAACACAGAAATACAAAGGATCATAAGAGACTACTATCAACAATTATATGCCAATAAAATGGACAACGTGGAAGAAATGGACAAATTCTTAGAAAAGTACAACTTTCCAAAACTCGACCAGGAAGAAATAGAAAATCTTAACAGACCCATCACAAGCACGGAAATTGAAACTGTAATCAAAAATCTTCCAGCAAACAAAAGCCCAGGTCCAGACGGCTTCACAGCTGAATTCTACCAAAAATTTAGAGAAGAGCTAACACCTATCCTGCTCAAACTCTTCCAGAAAATTGCAGAGGAAGGTAAACTTCCAAACTCATTCTATGAGGCCACCATCACCCTAATACCAAAACCTGACAAAGATCCCACAAAAAAAGAAAACTACAGGCCAATATCACTGATGAACATAGATGCAAAAATCCTTAACAAAATTCTAGCAATCAGAATCCAACAACACATTAAAAAGATCATACACCATGACCAAGTGGGCTTTATCCCAGGGATGCAAGGATTCTTCAATATCCGCAAATCAATCAATGTAATACACCACATTAACAAATTGAAAAACAAAAACCATATGATTATCTCAATAGATACAGAGAAAGCCTTTGCCAAAATTCAATATCCATTTATGATAAGAACTCTCCAGAAAGCAGGAATAGAAGGAACATACCTCAACATAATAAAAGCTATATATGACAAACCCACAGCAAACATTATCCTCAATGGTGAAAAATTGAAAGCATTTCCTCTAAAGTCAGGAACAAGACAAGGGTGCCCACTTTCACCATTACTATTCAACATAGTTTTGGAAGTTTTGGCCACAGCAATCAGAGCAGAAAAAGAAATAAAAGGAATCCAAATTGGAAAAGAAGAAGTAAAACTCTCACTGTTTGCAGATGACATGATCCTTTACATAGAAAACCCTAAAGACTCCACCAGAAAATTACTAGAACTAATCAATGATTATAGTAAAGTTGCAGGATATAAAATCAACACACAGAAATCCCTTGCATTCCTATACACTAATAATGAGAAAACTGAAAGAGAAATTAAGGAAACAATTCCATTCACCATTACAACGGAAAGAATAAAATACTTAGGAATATATCTGCCTAAAGAAACTAAAGACCTATATATAGAAAACTATAAAACACTGGTGAAAGAAATCAAAGAGGACACTAATAGATGGAGAAATATACCATGTTCATGGATTGGAAGAATCAATATAGTGAAAATGAGTATACTACCCAAAGCAATTTATAGATTCAATGCAATCCCTATCAAGCTACCAACGGTATTCTTCACAGAGCTAGAACAAATAATTTCACAATTTGTATGGAAATACAAAAAACCTCGAATCCAAAGCGATCTTGAGAAAGAAGAATGGAACTGGAGGAATCAACCTACCTGACTTCAGGCTCTATTACAAAGCCACAGTTATCAAGACAGTATGGTACTGGCACAAAGACAGAAATATAGATCAATGGAACAAAATAGAAAGCCCAGAGATAAATCCACACACATATGGACACCTTATCTTTGACAAAGGAGGCAAGAATATACAATGGATTAAAGACAATCTCTTTAACAAGTGGTGCTGGGAAAACTGGTCAACCACTTGTAAAAGAATGAAACTAGAACACTTTCTAACACCTTACACAAAAATAAACTCAAAATGGATTAAAGATCTCAACGTAAGACCAGAAACTATAAAACTCCTAGAGGAGAACATAGGCAAAACACTCTCCGACATACATCACAGCAGGATCCTCTATGACCCACCTCCCAGAATATTGGAAATAAAAGCAAAAATAAAAAAATGGGACCTAATTAAACTTAAAAGCTTCTGCACAACAAAGGAAACTATTAGCAAGGTGAAAAGGCAGCCTTCAGAATGGGAGAAAATAATAGCAAATGAAGCAACGGACAAACAACTAATCTCAAAAATATACAAGCAACTCCTACAGCTCAACTCCAGAAAAATAAATGACCCAATCAAAAAATGGGCCAAAGAACTAAATAGACATTTCTCCAAAGAAGACATACAGATGGCTAACAAACACATGAAAAGATGCTCAACATCACTCATTATCAGAGAAATGCAAATCAAAACCACTATGAGGTACCATTTCACGCCAGTCAGAATGGCTGCGCTCCAAGAGTCTACAAGCAATAAATGCTGGAGAGGGTGTGGAGAAAAGGGAACCCTCTTACACTGTTGGTGGGAATGCAAACTAGTACAGCCACTATGGAGAACAGTGTGGAGATTCCTTAAAAAACTGGAAATAGAACTGCCTTATGATCCAGCAATCCCACTGCTGGGCATACACACTGAGGAAACCAGAAGGGAAAGAGACACGTGTACCCCAATGTTCATCGCAGCACTGTTTATAATAGCCAGGACATGGAAGCAACCTAGATGTCCATCAGCAGATGAATGGATAAGAAAGCAGTGGTACATATACACAATGGAGTATTACTCAGCCATTAAAAAGAATATATTTGAATCAGTTCTAATGAGATGGATGAAACTGGAACCTATTATACAGAGTGAAGTAAGCCAGAAAGAAAAACACCAATACAGTATACTAACGCATATATATGGAATTTAGAAAGATGGTAACAATAACCCAGTGTACGAGACAGCAAAAGAGACACCAATGTATAGATCAGTCTTATGGACTCTGTGGGAGAGGGAGAGGGTGGGGAGATTTGGGAGAATAGCATTGAAACATGTATAATATCATGTATGAAACGAGTCGCCAGTCCAGGTTCGATGCACGGTACTGGATGCTTGGGGCTGGTGCACTGGGACGACCCAGAGGGAGGGTAGGGGAGGGAGGAGGGAGGAGGGTTCAGGATGGGGAACGCAGGTATACCCGTGGTGGATTCATTTAGATATTTGGCAAAACTAATACAATATTGTAAAGTTTAAAAATAAAATAAAATTAAAAAAAAAATAAAGTAAAGACAAAAAAATAATTTCAGATAAAAAAAGGTTATTACAATAGGAATTCATCTCAACAATAATAAACAAGAACTGCATTTTCGTTTTGTTGTAGAGGGGAACGCTTCAGCAATAGGCACTTGTTAAGAAAAATTTCATAAAATTATTGAGGTTCAGTGTAAGTTTGTAAACTTTTTAAAGGCATGGAATCTTTTATATATATGTACACATATTTACAGATATGCACACAAATATATTTGTTTAAAACATTTAAAGTCAACATAGGAGAAACATGTCTTTATTAAAAAGTGTCCATTAACAGATAGTTTAGAAAATATTTGTTAATGGGTAAAAGGAATTATATGAGCCAGTATTGTTTCTATAAGAATATAAGCTCATAAAATAGAGATGATCTTAACCCCTAAAAGTAGTCACTGTATTTCAGAGATTTTGTTAAAACAATTTACCCTAATATAATTGTAATAGAAACTTAATAAGAAAATCTTAAAATAATTTACCTGCTGGCACTTTATAACTTCAAAAGAGACACAGCCTATTATTATCAACTGTAAACTCCTTATAAAAGGAACATAGAATGAACTTTTACACTGAGGATTTTTATGCTCATGAGGCAGACAATAATTCAAAGACATAAATTCAAACAGGCATTATCCCAAATAAATGAAATGGAACATGATTTTAATAGAGTTTTTAAGAACTTATAAGAATCTAAGATTATAAATTTCAGAGAAAATGCCATATCCACTTGTAACAATAAGAAATTGTTATTATGTCATGCGATGTATCCATTAGCATTTGCTGCATAACAAACCACCTTGAAATTAGAATCTTTAAGCAATATACATCTGTGATTGCTTACAATTCTCTAGTGAGCTGGGAAGTTTATCTAGTGTTTTCTGGCTTTGCACATATATCTATGGTCAGTTGCCAAGTGAGCAGGAGTCTGGCTACTCTGGGATGGTTCCAAGGCTAGGACAACTCTGTTCTGCCCCATGTGGTCTTTCCTCCTCCAGTGGGTTGCCCAGATTTATGCTCAGGTCATAGAAGTATCAAGAAAGACAGTAGAACTTCCTGAGGGCTCTGGAGGTCTCCTCTCAGAGCTTGCCCATCTCGTCTCCATATTGTATTGGTGAAAATCATCACAAAATAAGCCAGATTATAATGTGCTAAGATATACTTCACCTCTTGATGGGAGGAATTGCAGACTCACATTTGCAAAGATCTTCATGACACAGATAATCACAATGATATGATCACTCACATCCTGGAATGCCAAGTCAAGTGGGCCTTAGGAAGCATCACTACAAACAAAGCTAGTGGAGGTGACAGAATTCCAGTTGAGCTATTTCAAATCTTAAAAGATGATGCTGTTAAAGTGCTGCACTCAATATGCCAGCAAATTTGGAAAATTCAGCAGTGGCCACAGGACTGGAAAAGGTCAGTTTTCATTCCAGTCCCGAAGAAAGGCAATGCCAAAGAATGCTCAAACTACCACACAATTGTACTCATTTCACACGTTAGTAAGGTAATGCTCAAAATTCTCCAAGCCAGACTTGAACAGTACATGAACAGTGAACTTACAGATGTACAAGCTGATTTTAGAAAAGGCAGTGGAACAAGAGATCAAATTGCCAACATCTGTTGAATTATCAAAAAAGCAAGAGAGTTTCAGAAAAACATCTATTTCTGCTTTATTGACTATGCCAAAGCCTTCGACTGTGTGGATCACCAAAAACTATAGAAAATTATTAAAGGATGGAAATACCAGACCACCTGATCTGCCTCTTGAGAAATCTGTCAGGAAGCAAGAGTTAGAACTGGACATGGAACAACAGACTGGTTCCAAATAGGAAAAGGAGTACGTCAAGGCTGTGTATTGTCACCCTGCTTATTTAACTTATATGCAGAGTACATCTTGAGAAACACTGGGCTGGATGAAGAACAAGCTGGAATCAAGATTTCCAGGAGAGAAATATCAATAACCTCAGATATGCAGATGATACTACCCTCATGGCAGAAAGCAAAGAAGAACTAAAGAGCCTCTTGATGAAAGTGAAAGAGGAGAGTGAAAAAGTTGGCTTAAAGCTCAACATTTAGAAAACTAAGATCATGGCATCTGGCCCCATCACTTGAAGGCAAATAGATAGGGAAACAGTGAAAACAGTGACAGACTATTTTGAGGACTCTAAAATCACTGCAGATGGTGACTGCAGCCATGAAATTAAAAGACATTTAGTCCTTAGAAGAAAAGTTATGACCAACCTAGATGGCATGTTAAAAAGCAGAGACATTACTTTACCAAAAAAGGTCTGTCTAGTCAAGGCTATGGTTCTTCCAGTAGTCATGTATGGATGTGAGAGTTGGTTTATAAAGAAAGCTGAGTGCCGAAGAATTGATGTTTTTGAACTGTGATGTTGGGGAAGATTGTTGAGAGTCCCTTGGACTGCAAGGAGATCCAACCAGTCCATCCTAAAGGAAATCAGTCCTGAATATTCATTGGAAGGACTGAAGCTGAAACTGAAATTCCATTACTTTGGCTACCTGATGTGAATAACTGACTCATTTGAAAAGACCCTGATGATGGGAAAGATTGAGGGCAGGAGGAGAAGGGGATGACAGAGGATGAGATGGCTGGATGGCATCACCGACTCAATGGACATGAGTTTGAGTTAACTCTGGGAGTTGGTGATGGACAGGGAGACCTGGGATACTGCAGTCCATGGGGTTGCAAAGAGTCGGACACAACTGAGTGACTGAACTGCACTGAACTGATTTGCAAGGGTAAACAGTCAAGGAGATGAATAATTGGAGCTACTCTATAAACAATCTACCACAAGCAAGTTTCTAAACACATTCAAGAATCAGAATGGTTTAATGTATCATGAATAAATGCAAAATCAGGAAGAGGACTTTACACAAAGGATACATAATTTTAGCTATTTGTGGACAAAGCTCTTTTCTTATTCTTCTCTTAGATTCAATTAATTGACTACACTGATGATAAAACAGAGGCAGAATAATAGCCTCCCAAAGATGTCCACATCCTGATCCCCAGAACTTGTGAATATGTTACTAATAAGGCAAAGGGGACATTTAAATGTGGTTAAGGATCTTGAGATGGAAAAGTTTTCCTGAAGTATACCAGGTGAAAACAGGGTGTTTGTAAAAAGAAGGCAGGAATGTCAGAGTCAGAGATAATCAAAGAAGATATGATGACAGAACCAGAGATGGGAATGGTACAGGGCCATGACCCAAGGAATGTGGGCAGCCTCTGGAAACAGAGGCGAGGAAACCAGGCCCCCCGCCTCCACCCCATCCCCTGCCCACAGCATCCAGAAGGCATGTTTTCCTAAAGACATCTTGACTTTAGACCAGTGAAACTAACTTTGGACTTTGATCCCCAATACTATAAGGTCATAAATTTGTGTTGTTTTAAGCCACTAAGCTTATGGTAATTTGTTTCAGCAGCTATACAGAGACTAATACAGTTATATTGTAGACTTTTCAAAATCTGTTAAAAAATGGTAGGTAGTATATGATTTTGGAGTTTTCCTCTGCTCTTCCCTGATGAACGTATTCCCATATTTTAAAATCATGTTTTTGACTCTTTTCTATATGTAGTTGATATGCGTGTTTGTAACTTTAGGTAACCAAGAAACATTAATAAATTTAGGTTTGGATGATCTGTGTTTGATATGCAACACATAGTCACCTAAAAGGGTGAATTTATTAGGAGAGGAAGTTTGGCAAAGGAATAATAACAAAAGAAAAAGAAAAGGAAGAATATTATAAAGAACGAGTAAACACAAAGCATTGTGAGATACACTTGCTTCAAATCATGTTTCTTGTATGAGTAAATATATATTTAGGTGGAATATACATGCAATTTTAAACTTAACTCTGGATTGGCCACCTGATGCGAAGAGCCAACTTATTGGAAAAGACCCTGATGCTGGAAAATATTGAAGGCAGGAAGAGAAGGGGACAACAGAGGATGAGCTAGTTGGATGGCATCACTGACTCAATGGACCATGAGCTTGAGCAAAATTCCAGGAGATGGTGAAGGACAGGGAAGCTTGGAGTACTGCAGTCCATGGGGCTGCAAAGAATCAGACACAACTTAGCGACTGAACAACACAAACAACTCTGGGTATTAGATTTTGAATAGCAGCAGTGTTTAGACTAATTTGGAGCAAAGCAAGCTTGTTCAAGTTCTTTAGTCTTTTTTCCCAGTCCTCGGTTGGTATCCATAGCACTAGAACAGTGAGACCACTAAGCAAGGGCCGCTGAAGGATCACTTCAGCCTTCCCTATGATCCTAATGTGAATAAAGGGTTTCTTGATTCAATTAATAATTAAATTTTCATCTATTCCATTCATATCTTTAGATTCCAAATATTAAATGATTTTATTTTCACAGTGGATTACTTAATGATTTACTTGTTTTCATTGCACAGATATGATCTTTGCCATAAACCCCACTCACTTGCGCAATCCGTTTAATTTACCCAACACTCCAACAGAAACTGTTTCTGTCATTTACTTAGGCTATAGATTGACACAGAGCATTCAGGCCTGAGCTGAACTCGATCAATCTCAGGAGGCGCAGTCACCCTATTGTAGCTAGTTGTGTGGCCTCAGAATGCACTGATTCCATCTATTGTATGTGGCTGGGTGGCATCACTGACTCGATGGTTGTGATTCTCGGTGAACTCCGGGAGCTGGTGATGGACAGGGAGGCCTGGTGTGCTGCGATTCATGGGGTCGCAAAGAGTCGGACATGACTGAGCGACTGATCTGATCTGATCTGATTGTATGATTGGAGGCTCAAAGAAGGACATGAAGACACAGGCTAACAGACTGTGGACCTATGTGTGCATCAGTGATTGAATAGGATATAAACAATTAAATATGGGCTAGTTTCCAGAATATTATTTTCATTCCCTCCAATAATCAAAGCCTCTGGTTTTTCATTTAATGACCAATTTTTCATCTCCTACATTTTAGTTCTGCATAAAATCAAACTTTTAAAGGCACAGGTGAATCATGGCTTCCAATTTGCTTCCACTACAAAATCACTTCATTAGCTACACACACTTACATTTTTTCCTATACTTGGGCACCTAGGGACTCAGGGATTAATTTATCTCTAATCTCAAGGAGCAGGAAGCACTACTCTTCACAGGCAGTTGCCCGGTCAGAGCCTCTGATTCTCTATCTCCCACCCTCCATTACATCAGTGTTTCTGAGATAATTTCTGTCGAGCGTGACGTATTTTATAAAGGCATTTAAAGAGATGGAGGTTATTACACTCTTGAAAATCATTGCTGAAAAATTTGTTCACCAAACTCTCAAGTACTTCCCCTATAGGAAAAGTTTCAAGGATCTTTGAAGAAAGAAAATATTTTTTTCTTTGCCTGAAAGTGAGCAAGTAGATTTTGGAGAGCTGAAGTAAATAATGAGAAAGATGACTCCTTTATTTTTGTTAGAGGATATGTTAGACAGAATTGTAATTTTCATTTCAGCATAGAATATAAGAGCATAATATTTGGTGACAAAGGATCAGTTGGAAACCTTTGCTCAGCTACTTTCTCAGTGAGTGAACTTAAATGAATTATTTCACCTCATTAATCCTTAATTTCCACACCTATAAAATGAGTATATTAATATAGCACAGGATTTTTGTGAAGATAAAGTTATATAACACCTGAAGGGGAAGAGGTATTTAAGAGGTAGCACCAAATGAAATTTAAGAAATAGTACTAAACTAGAACTGAATGAATTTTTCTTCTATTTTCTCTTCTCCAGTATCATTTGTATAACTCAGTAGATGTCCTTGGGGGAAAATATTTAATCTCAATGAGCTTATGTTTTCTCATCTATAAAGGCAGAAGCCTACACTCTCACCAAGTAGAGCAAATGCTAATGAAGTTTTCCACCATGAGTTATAATCCCATTTTGAGATGAAAAGACAGTTTGTTAAACTACAGTTTTCAAAGTTTTATTAAGGCCCTAGACAGAGATATGTTTGCACCTTCATTGTCCTGATTAACAGAAGTAACTGGCACTTAGTCAAATCCAAATCCAAAAAACGATGAGATTTACATTGTATGAAAGTGTTTATTGTATTCACACACAGAAAGAGAATAAATTAAACTTCGACTTCAAAGGTACCACAAGGATGGGCTGTGATGGTTTGCTTCATTTTATGCCGCTTTCTTAGTGATATAATTTGCTTTTCAATTATTGTTAGTGTTCTTTGATTGTTCTTTCTCCATTTATATCTTTGTTATTTTGCTGCCTCCTGCCCAGTGTTTTATGTTAGCTGAAGGAAAAATAGTTCTGTGATCTGATGATAACGTTCCCAACTTGAGCATGAACTCATCTGCATGCTCTTAAAGACTTTCTGAGGAAACTGCCATCTTGTCTCATTTGGGTATTGCAGTGACATATGCAGTCCCAATATGACTGTAGAGAACGTAGTGCCAGTAACCACAGAAAAATGTTAAGCAATATTGACTCACCTTCAGCTGGGAAAACTGCTGTCGGTTCATGGATTGGCATTCTTTGATATTTTACTTGAAAGGCTAGTGAAGGTTTTCACCCTTGTGTTATAAGAATATTGATACCAGCTCTGCTGCCTCTACTGCAAACCCACCTTCTTTCACCCACTCTGTCTTCCCCAGATGCTTAGTCAACATATCTATTTACTGATTAAATTAATTCTTTGAGCCTCATACATGATTCTTTTTCCTCTTTCCTGTCCTCCCATGCCTGCTTTTCATATGCTAGCAGGTTATTTTACCTCACCATCAGGATAAGCTAAGAGGAAAAATAAAGAAAACATTACCTTGGAAGGGAGAATTAAATAGAATTTTGTTTTTTATTCAGGGCCCTTAACTCCACCAAAGGCCTTGAAAATGACAGTCCAGTTTCTTAATCAGCAATTTGAAAACCATCTCATCCTTGCCTTCTCCTTTGCCCTAGCCCACATCTGGCCACCTCTAGAGACTTATGCCAAAGCAATTTCATCAGAACTGAGTTAATGGATGCACACTTGATCTGGCATCTCAAAGCACAAAGCAGAGTGCTGGACTGTGCCTGACAGACAGCTGGTCCACAAGGCATTTGGGTGCCTCTTTTCAGATGAGGTGAAAAGTCTGGCTCAAGCTATTTATCAAGCAAAACCCCAGGCTTTATCATCACTAAGCCCAGTCCCTCAGTCAGAGTTATATTGCCATGGCGTCTCATCCCAGGCTTCCAACCAGATATCGAAAAACTGGATGTGGCCCAAAGTCTGTGTAGAGGAGAGATTACCCTAAGCTAAAACAGAGCAGTGAACTGCATATGTGTGGGCTCAAAATCTATAGCTTTCCAGGAAAAGAAAGACCCCAGGGTAGCAACTGGGGCTTTAAACACGGAACCCTGGGGCCCCAACCTGATGTCTATTATGGTCCAAGTCTACAGCAACCTGAATGCATCATTCCACTCCTTATCCTTGGGGCCAGTTATTCCTCTCAGCATCTGCAGTGTGTTTAGAATTTGTCACAGGAGACCAGTGATGTCTGTTCCTGGAGGGTTTGCCCTGAAGAACAGCCTCAGGGCATTGCCTCTCTTTCTCTCTAACAACACAGGAATACCTTCCAAAACACTCTGACAGATAAATTTCTATTTATTGTGGAGAAGCTCAGGAGAAAAAAAAAGCTAAATCAAAGTTAATATCACCAGTAGTAAAATATACTGATATCATGCATCCCCTGAATGGACAAAACACCACCCTTGTGGTATTCTTACCAAAATACATAATCTCAGTTTAATCATGAGGACCATCATTTAAACCCACATATACAGGGACGTTATAAAGCAGCTGGCCATTACTCTTCAAAACTGGTAGGGTCATTTTGGACAAATACTAAAAAACTGCCCCAGACTGGAGACTAGAGACATGATAACTAAATTGAGGATGGGATTGTCTGTTGAATCTTGGGCCAGAAAAGAGAGCATTAATGGGAAAGTTGGTGAAATTCTAATAAGGTCTAAATATTTTTTTGGTTTCACAATCATACTGTGACTAAATAAAATTTTAAGATTAGAGAAAGCTGAACAAATGGTATATGGGAATCTCCATATTTTTCTTGCAACTGTTCAATAAGTAATATTATTTCAAAATAAAAATTTTAATATTTATGATCAATCTTGAGACTTTAACACTGTGGAGTGAAGGATTATGGTCCCTTTTATTCTGATTTTTCCATACCTCACCGATTTGTTATTTTTATATCCCTTTGTAGAATGTGATTCCTAGCTCCCTACTCCTATATTTCTAAACTTTTGGAAGTTTCAGCCGTTTAACCTCTGCATATAATTTCAGTTTCTCTGCAATTAATTGTTTTTTAGCAAGGAAATTTAAGGAGCCTAGTCAGTAGTTCAGAAGTTGAATAAATGGACAGCTCTACAGTTTATTGTTATTTGGTTGCTAAGTCGTGTCCAACTCTTTTGTAACCCCATGGACTGTAGCCTGCCAGACCTCTCTATTCATGGCATTTCCCAGGCAAGAATACTGAAGTGGGTTGCCATTTCCTTCTCCAGGGTATCTTCCCAACCCACGGATCAAACCTGTGTCTCCTGCTTGGCAGATGGGTTCTTTACCACTGAGCCACCAGGGAAGCCCCAGCTCTTCAGTTAGATCAGCTTTAAATTTATACCCTAGTTCCACTCACTGAGTTTTACTACATTTTCAGAAGTAAATTGCTTGTCTTTTTTTCTCTTTTTCGTAGTTGTAGTAGTTGTTACTGTTATTTAAGCCATTGGTTCTGTGTTGATTACAATCCTAAGTCATTGGCTCAAATTCAAGAAACTCAAATTACCTCTGGTCTCAGACTCAAATTCCATGAACTATAACTCTCTATTGCCCTTCTGATGCTGATTGGACAGCAAACTTTAATCTCTCAAATACATTGTCAGCCCCTCCAAAGTCCTCACCCTATTTTTGGTAGTTATAATACATTGTCTTTTGATAGATGCTCCTATAATTTCTGCCATCTCTTTGGAACTAGCCCCTCTGATGCAAACTTTCTTAACTTCTTAGGCTCCTTGTTTACTTCTTCTTGCTGAGTACCGAGCCTGAGTGTTGTTATAGTAAAGCCTTCTTTATGTAGTTGTTCTTTTTATTCCTCAAATGAAGTCCTTTATCTGAACTTAGAAGTCTGGAATTTTTGGACAGGTTTGAAATTAAATATATTTAGCATAGAGAGCACTGGAGGCAGTGACAGTTCAGAATGAATGTGGCTATTACAACAGGTATAGTCATCCTGGTATTCTTTTCCTGGACACCAGCCAGCCTTTAGACACTAAACTGTGCCCTTATTTTAGCAGCTGTTTAGCACTCACTATATTGTGTGTGGCAAACAAATGGTTAACCCGTTTTCCTACTTGGAAAGATATTTCTTTATCTGTTTAATGTGTAGCAGTGAGTGAATGCATTGAGTTTCAAACACCTGAAACAAATTCAAGCTCCATTAATGTTTCTCATCTACTCCCACTACCAAATATGATGATTTATGGTACTTAATAGTACACTAACTTGTTTTTATGTCAATGTAAAGTCATTTATTGGGTACCATGAGACAAATCACTCTAAAGCATGCTAATGCATCATAATGTATGCATTTCTCCCCTCAGCACCTTTTGTGGAGCCATATCAGGAGCATACATTTAAATTAATCAGACTGTTCTGATTTCAACCTTGATTAGATGTCAGAATCTTTTATTAATGATAAAGATGATATAAAATATATCCATTTCTGCTCATAATGATTTTATAATTTAATCTTTTTCCCATTTACCTTTGTTTTTGAGTGTTAGGAGCAATTTTTCCTTGTTTTGAAATATGATTGAAATTCTTATAGGAAAGGAAATTCAAGGTATAAAAAAAAAACAACAAACAAAAACCGACTTCCACAGACAAATTTTCTTTTTCCCCCAGCCTCATCCCAAACGTACACACACACACACACACACACACACAAATACATTGGCTTTTAAAAAGTATTTTATGTTTAAAAGTAAAATTGAGAGACTGTAGGACGTTGTGTCAGTGTCTCTAAAAATGACTTATTTTTCCAGAACCAGCAAGTATGTTTTTTCTGAGATATGTTTAAAGTTCTCTTTGATTTATAGGCATAGTCTTTTTTGCAGGTCCCACAGATATTTGAGGTTATCCCTGAATTCCTCCCCTCATCCCAGCATTGGTCTGCCCCTAGACCCTGGAGGATAAGGCACTGTGCTGCTGCCAATGGCTGCTGCTGCCACTGCTGCTAAGTCGCTTCAGTCGTGTCCGACTCTGTGCGACCCCATAGACGGCAGCCCACCAGGCTCCCCCGTCCCTGGGATTCTCCAAGCAAGAACACTGGAGTGGGTTGCCATTTCCTTCTCCAATGCATGAAAGTGAAAAGTGAAAGTGAGGTTGCTTAATCGTGTCTGACTTATCGACCCCACGGACTGCAGCCCACCAGGCTCCTCCGTCCATGTGGTTTTCCAGGCAAGAGTACTGGAGTGGGGTGCCATTGCCTTCTCTGGCTGCTAATGGCTAGCAAGTACTAATTCTTTAAACACTGAGTATTTCCCAGGTACTTTGTTGAAGGCATCATGGGTATTGCTGCCTATTTAATACTCAGAGTCATCTTAGAAATTCAGAGCTATCATTATTCCCATTTTACAGCTACAGGGTAGACAAATAACTTATGGAAGGGTACATAAACCATTGGTAAGTTAATAGAGCAGGGGTTTGAACCCACATCTATCTAAATCTAGAAACCTATGGGTATTCTCTGGATTCATATTGTCCATTTTCATACAGGCTCTTACAGCTGTGTTTTTGGTATAAATGGATCCTAGTCAGTCGTAGAAATCACAGCAACTGCTAAACTTTGAAAGCCACAAATGCCACTGCTGCTGCTAAGTCACTTCAGTCGTGTCCGACTCTGTGCGACCCCATACACAGCAGCCCACCAGGCTCCCCCGTCCCTGGGATTCTCCAGGCAAGAACACTGGAGTCGGTTGCCATTTCCTTCTCCAATGCATGAAAGTGAAAAGTGAAAGTGAAGTCACTCAGCCATGCCACTAGACATACTCAATTCTAAGACACATATTTCTTCACATGTTAAACCTTTGAAATTGACATGCTTCTGGTAGTCAATGGCATTTTATAGTTTGCCAGAATTTTCCCCTTTTCTTAGAGGTACATAAAATAATATCACTTTCCTTTGATATCATAAATAAACTTTGTATTTTGAATCGAAAGTTGAAAGTGAATAAATGCAGTTAAAAAGTCAATAACCATTCATTGTGTGCCAGGAATATACTAAGCACTTGAAATATATTTTCTTTTTTTAATTTTCATAGCTACCCTATAGATTAAGCTTATACAACACTATCATAATGTGAATGAGAAAATAGAGGCTTAGTAAAAATAAGACCTTTTGTTCTAAGGTCCTTCTGTGTAGAAATGGTTGAAAAAGGAATTGTGCAAACAGGCTGAGTCCAGAGGCTTTATTCTTAAAGGCTAGTTTTTGTATTATGCTTATTTGGCTAGTAGAGTTTAGAGCAAGCTAAAATTTTCTAGTCTAATGAACAAGAAACCCTGTGCAAAATAACTTACACACTAACAAGAAGCTTAATAAAGATGTGAAAGCAATCAACAGTAGCTTATTTGGCAGGAAGAATAAGCATTTTATTTGACTTCTTTCTCTTTCAGGGGCTGGGAATAGAAGCAGAGATGAATTTAGTGTAACTTGACACAGAGAAAGGTATTTAGAGATATTTGAAGGAAAAGAGAGATTTTTTTTTCCTTTTTGTCATATTCCACTAGTTTTATTTTTGAGATTTCACATATAAGTTATATCATGCAGCATTTTTCTTTTTCTGATTTATTTCACCCAGCATAATACATATATGTCTTCTTTATCCATTCATCTGTTGATAGATAGATACTTAGATTGCTTTCATGTCTTGGCAATTGTAAATAATGTTGCTATGAACATTGAGGTCCGTGTATCTTTTTAAATGATTGTACCAGTTTAACTCCCACCAACAGTGTATGAGGGTTCCCTTCTGAGAGATTATTTTAAGAAAAAAATCTTTGAAGTTTATTTAATATTCATTATAAGGCAAATTCTCAGATAAATAAAGCCAAAATCTAGGGGAAAAGTCTAACTGTAAGAATTTTAGAAGCCTAAAAGCTGCTGGAGAGGGCAACCAGAGGGGAGGAAGACAGTAGGTCAAGACAGATAAAATTTTTAAAATTTAATGAACAGGAATATAGTCTGCTTTTTCCAGTTTTGGTGCTTCTTTTTAATTTTCTGAATTACTTACTGTGGATAGTCACTCAGATTCATTCTTCTCTTTCTGTGATTTCAATTTCTTACCCTATGTAAATAATGCTGACATATTTATCTCACGCCTACCTTGTTACCTAAGTTCTCTCCCCATATTTTTAAGTCATTCTGAATATTCCTCAGCTACCTCAGAATGCCTCACTCTGAGCTCATTATTCTCCATGTAAATCAATTTCTTACCCAAAGTCCATTTGTTTTCAGTGACAACACCAGTGTCCAGTGACCAAGAGTTCTCTCTGATAATTTAATTTATCCTGCTTATTCGCCTTCAACTCCACATTTCTCAATGTCTCTTTCTACTTTTCATTTATCACCTGGCCTTTGTCACTTGTTACCTATTTCATTACATACCTTCATGTCTAGTATCTTAATCCTTCTAGACCAAATCTTTTTTTGTCCAGGCTTGATCTCAGTGATACAATCATAGCTCTAATTCCCACAGCCATGGACTTGTGTGCCATATCATATACTCACATGTGCCATCTGTATGCATTCTATTTAACTGTATTGCATTGTCAAAGTCACTAGCCACCTGTGGTTAATTTAACTGCAATTAATTAAAATTAGATTAGGGCTTCCCTCATAGCTCAGTTGGTAAAGAATCCACCTACAATGCGGAAGACCCCAGTTCGATTCCTGGGTCGGAAAGATCTGCTGGAGAAAAATAGGCTACCCACTCCAGTATTCTTGGGGGCTTCCTTTGTGGCTCAGCTGGTAAAGAATCCACAGGCAATGTGGGAGACCTGGGTTGGATCCTTGGGTTGGAAAGATCCCCTGGAGAAGAAAAAGGATACCCACTCCAGTATTCTGGCCTGGAGAATTCCATGGACTGTATAGTCCATGGGGACATGACTTATTTATTTCCTTAGTCACTCTAGCCATATTGCAAGTTCTCAATGACTACATGTGACTAATGTTTGCTGTATTGGACATCATGTATGCAAAGGAGTCTCATCACCTCTGAAAGTTCTATTGGACTCTAGTTCTCCCATAGAGAATTTCAACTTCCCCATTAAAGATGTTCCTAGTGGTGTATGTGTTCTAGAGTTCTTCTGGTGTATTCCAGTCTATATCTCTGCATTTCTACTTCATACTAATGCCTCAGGTGAACTTTGTCTAACGTTTTCTTTTTGATCGTTCCCCTGGATTCTCAACACACTGTATTTTTGGAGCCTGTCCAAGGAGCAATCCCAAGGGAAGGAGAAGCCAGTCCAACGTGAATCTGCTTACAGTAATTTATTTATCATGAATGCTGAGCATGATATTAGGACTAATTATAAGCCTATATAGGACCCAAAAGAATCTTCTCAGTCATGCCTGGATGGATTGTCTTATTTAACAAAACTTTTAAAAAATAATCTATTTCCTTTCTTCCAGCTCTTCATTCCATGCAAGCACCTGTCTTGTGGTGCTGCCTTGGGCCCCTTTATGCCTGTAGTAGGGTTCTTTGATTTCCTGCCACCTCCAGGTCATGATAATATTCCAAATATTGATATTCACTTTCTTAAATAATAGACTTTATTTTTATAGAAAAGAAAGTTTAGAGAAAAAAATTCCCATATCTCCTCTCCCTCTAACCCCCAGTTTTCCTCTATTATGAACATCTTGCATTAGTGTGGTACATTTATTTAAATTGATGAGCCATTATTGATACATTATTAACTAAAGCCCATATATCGCCAGCATTTGGAGTTCTCAGTATTTTGAACTTTAGACTTTTTAATCAATATATAGTGAATGGTTTGGCTTTTTGTCTATTATGTCTTGCTTGCGCCCACTAATGCTAAAATGACTTTAATTTTTCACTATTCTTGGGTGTTTCCAACTTTGAGGCATAAGTGTGTTTTCTTTATTTATGACAGGATGCTCTTTTAGTCTTATTTTACATTTAATTTTACTCTGTACCGTTTCATGTTCAGTTCCCCAGATGTTTTGTCATTGCAGACTGGATTTTACTTGTTTGATCTATATGGCAACATATGTCCTGCCATGTAGGAACGGTCCTGGTTTACATGTATTGCCCCAACACAGTTATTAATAGAATCCTTTCCTTTGTCCCAGTTTGGGTGGTAAATTATATTATTATTCTATTTGAATGTCCACCTGGATCATAAGGCAAAAACATATCTTTTCTTCCTTTTCCTTCCCTCCATTGTTTTTAACAGAGTGTGGAGTATGTTGGGTGTGTTTACTAAGTGCCGTGGGAATAGGTGTTTGGAAGGCCCTCGTGAAAATGAGCTGGCTCTTTTAAGCTCTACTTTCCAGGTCAGGTGCTCTAGCATTTCAACCATAGGACTCAGCTTCAACCTAACCTTATAGGAATTCTTCAGCCTGCGCTGCCTATAGCTGCACACCTTCTGTTCATTTGACAGCAGGTCTTTGATAACCTGATGTCACTTGTCCCTTGCATATGGTCATCCCAGCCAAAGCAATCTTTTCAGTGGTTGCATGCCAGCTTCTCTGGGTTGGACACCCTATGTTATTATTCTCTATGCCCTATGGATGACATATCTATAGTGAAATTGTGCAAGAAATGGACATAAAGGAATTAATGCTTGTTTTATAGCCTTTTTTATTTCTGAACTCTGAGGTTACTTTGACATCAGGTTATATCTACCAGCCTATCAAAGGATACATTTCCTTCCTGATTCATATTTATTCCATTTTGCCCTGTGTTATTAACAGTGACCTAGAATATGCAGCTAATATCAGAGAGAATTCCCATCTCTGCATTGCATAGATTCTCTTGGTAGAGTCTACCTCATGACTGCTAACCTACACCCAATCCCACTGCCATTGCCAGCTCAGGAAGCTTCTCATAATGTACTTTGGCTTATTTTTTTTCATGTTTTTTTCCTGTTCTAGAGAATGTTAAGTAATAATCAATTATTACTTTCTCTTTTAAATTATGAAGTATTTCAGCCAAAGAGATAAGTAAAAAACTGTATTCTGCATCTTCTTGCAGTTGTACATCAGAAGTATAGTGCTGAGCACATAAAGCTCTCAAGTACTAGGATCCTGTAAGTATACACCACATGGCATTGAAAGATATTTTTGGCTAGAAAGCAGCTTTATATTTATGCTAATATCTAAATTCCCTTTTTGCATAATATTTGAAGATTTCAACATAAAACAGGAGAAAATAAATTCAGCAGATGCAGAACTGAGAATACATAATAAAAATATACTGCTCTACACACATACATATGCATATACAACAATGAACCAACTAGAAAAATCCGTTTTTCTCTTTCTTTTTTAAAGAAAGGTAACCAGAAGTCTATAGCACATATACCTAAGCGAAATGTTTTCTAGTACTCGAAGCGAAGTGTTCATAGATACAGTTGTGCTGAATCATATTTTCTTTCTTATTCTTAATCGGTGAATAAAAACAATGTTTTGGGCCCTAAGGGTGTTCAGCAGCTGAAATTCTTTGCTGCTGAAAGAAAAAAAATATAGGTAGCATTCCTATCACTTCAGAGAAAATGAAGGGGTGGAACTGAAGGAAGAACGTGCTGCTTTTAAAAAGCACAGATCCTATTTTCTTGTAATGCCACTAATAATAACTTCAGAGTGGTGGTTAGGGTATAGATGCTGTATAAGCAAAAATAAACCTATATTAAATGGTTTTTAATGTTTGAAAGGAAAAAGTAACTGCAAAGTTAAAATCAGTTTACTACAAACACCATCTCTGTAGTGATGTATTTGCCAGTGTTCTCCCTGGAGTTTTTTGGCATATTGCTCAGAGTTGCCTCAACCAAGTATATCTAATGAAATCTTGCCCATTCATCATTTTATACTGAGAGATGCTTTTCCAAATGTAGAAATTAAAAACTATAAATTCTTCCCAAGAAATTATTCCAGTTTCAATATGAACGTTACTAATAAGTCCTCTCCCAGTGTGAAGAGATTATACTGTCTTTTAACTAGCAAGTGCAGTTCCAAAGTAGATAATCATTAAAAATAAGAGATGATCCAGATTTCATAAAGACATGGCAATTAAAGTGATTGAATTAGAATGATAAAATTATTAAAGGAGAAAGCTGCACTCAGATGTCTTTGAGTCAAACTCCCTCCCAAGGTTGGAATTCATATTATATCCTGGACAGATGGCAACCCAGCTTCCCTTTATATACTTCCAGTTTCAAGGAGTTCATGCTTTTGCAAAGCATTTCTTTCAACTGTCAGATGACTTTCTTTCATAGAAGGTCAATCCTCATGTTGAGTAGAATGTCTCCTGGGAACATCCACGTTTTGAATAAAGTTTTGCCCTTTGAAGCAACATAATATTCTGCATTTGTCACTGTGGGAAATGACAGGCTATGTCTAACCTTGGGGTATCAGGACATTGCTTAGCAATAGGAGGTGAGGTTCAGATTCTCCTGAGTGATTTAGGAAGAGTCATGGCCAAACCAGTGCATGACAAGGGCATGATAAGACTCAGCAGGTTCAGACTAAGCAAAGACAGATGCCCGAAAACAACATCACACAAAGTTTGGACATTAATTAAGGAATCTGTACTGCAGAGGTCAGCCAATATATTGGGCATCTTGCTTCAAAGGTATTTTTTTAATGTTTGAGAGTTTTATGCTTATTTCTTAGTGGATAACTGATGTCAAGTTTTGTTTTTTTTTTTTTTTTTGGTCTGAGTGTTATGTAACAAGCACTTGGGTAAGGAAAGTAGAGAATTTGACACTATGGGGTTCATCCAGCATTTTTATTATTTTTCTTGAGTGTAGTTAATATTCCTCCAAGCTGTTAGTACCCTGTGGTGCTGACATACTGTGTCCCTTTTGAGGCTTTGCTTTTTCTGGCTAGGCTTCAAACCAAGGACATGTAGCAGTTTTATTTGTATCCATGTGTACTCAGTTGCTCAGTTGTGCCCAATGTGTTGTGACCCCATGGACTAAAGCCTGCCATTCTCCTCTGTCCATGGGATTTCCCAGGCAAGACTACTAGAGTGGGTTGCCATTTCCTTCTCCAGGGGATCTTCCCAATCCAGGGACTGTACCTGTGTCTCCTGCATCTTCTGCATTGGCAGGTGGACTGTTTTACCACTCTGCCACCTTTTATTTGTATAGATAGATACCAAATATGTTCTTTTCATCTTCTTTACTGTTGTATTTTTATATTGAAAAAAATTTCTTCAAAATAGTGACTTCAGTCACAAATATATATATATGCTAACTATTTTTGACTGATTATGCTGTGTACATCCTCTTCTTCCTCTGATAGTTATCTCCTTTGTAATTGCAAGCAAGTTAAGGACCAGAGTTGAAAAAGAGGTTCCCTACGTGCTTCTGCAACTAGAATCCTCTTCTATAGATGCCCAATAACAAAACATAAATCCTCCAATTCACTCTAGCCAGCTCATACACTGCCAACTCTGTCTCTCAGCATCCAGCTCTGTGTCTCTTTTTTTCCAGTTTGTGTGTGTGCATGTTCAGTTGCTAAGTTGTGTCTGACTCTTTGTGACCCCTTGGACTGTAACCCGCCAGGATCCTCCATCCATGGGATTTCCCAGGCAAGAATACTGGAGTGGGTTGCCATTTCCTCCTTCAAGAGATCTTCCTGACTCAGGTATCAAATTTGCATCTCCTGCATTGGCAGGTAGAATTTTTACCCTGAACCACCAAGGAAGCCTCAGTTTTATTGAGGTATAAATAACAAATAAAGTTGTAACATTTAAATTATGTGATGTGATGATTTGATATACGTATGTATTGTGAAAGAATTCCCCTCACTGAGTTAAGTTACACATCCATCACCTCATATTTACTCTTTTGTTTGCTTACATGCTTAGCAAATTTTAATTATACAATACAGTGCTATCAACTGTGGTCACCATGTCATATATTATATCCTCTGACCTTATTCATTTATAACTGCAGGTTTGTAATCTTTTATTAATCTCTCCATATTTTTTCCATTTTAGACAAACACCTTTCTCTCCTCTGTTTCTATTTACCTTTAAAAAAAAAAACTTCCACATGAAGTGGTATCATGGAATATTTGTCTTTCTCTGTTTGGCTTATTTCACTTAGGATAATGCCCTCCAAGTTTCATTCATGTTGTCAAAAATGACAGGATTTCCTTCTATTTTTAAGGCTGAATGTACACACACACCTGGAGAAGGAAATGGCAGCTCACTCCAGTGTTCTTGCCTGGAGAATCCCAGGGACGGGGGGAGCCTGGTGGGCTGCCGTCTATGGGGTCGCAGAGTCGGACACGACTGAAGCGACTTAGCAGCAGCAGTACACACACACCACATTTTCTTGATCTTTTCATCTATTGATGGACACTTAGATTGTTTCTGTATTTTGACTATTGTGACCATTGCAGTAATGAACATGAGAGTACTGATACCTCTTTAGGATAATGGTTTTATTTCCTTTGAATGTATACCCAGAAGTGAAATTTCTAGATCAATGGTAGTTCTATTTTAAATTTCTTGAGAAACCTCCATAATATTTTTTGTAATGGCTGAACCAGTTTACATTTCTGCCAACTGTGTACAAGTTACACTTTGTACCTTGTAGAAAGTTCCCTTTACAAGGTACAAAAGGTAGGAGTTCCCTTTTCTCTACATTCTCATTAGTATTTGTTATCTCTTGTCTTTTAGACAGTAGCCATCCTAACAGTTGTGAGCGATATCTCATTGTGGTTTTGATTTGCATTTCCCAAGAGTTGACTCATTGGAAAAGACTCTGATGCTGGGAGGGATTGGGGACAGGAGGAGAAGGGGACGACAGAGGATGAGATGGCTGGATGGCATCACTGACTCGATGGACATGAGTCTGAGTGAACTCTGGAAGTTGGTGAGGGACAGGGAGGCCTGGCGTGCTGCGATTCATGGGGTCGCAAAGAGTCGGACACGACTGAGCGACTGATCTGATCTGATCTGATCTGATGATAGTGAAATAGAATACCTTTCCATAAACCTATTGGCCACTTTTATGTTTTCTTTGGGAAAATGTCTACTTAAATCCTTTGCCCATTTTTAAATTAGGTCATTGGGTTTTCTGCTATTGAATTATATGAGTTCATTGTATATTTGAGATATTAACCCCTCATCAGATATTAGACTGCTGCAAAAGTAATTGCAGTTTTGCATTTTTGAAATTTGCAGTTTGATATGGGAACACATTCTTAAATAAACGTGGTTATGTTATAGATCATTTTAGTACATATTTCTCACTTTATGCTTTTTTGCTAATGACATTACTTGCTGTTTATCTAGACTATAGAAATGATGTTAGACAAAAAAGCAAATTCCAGTGATTTTTTATTCAAGTTCAAATGGGTTGTAGAGCAATGGAGACAACTCACAACATCGACAATGCATTTGGTGCAGGAGTTGGTAACGAATGTACAGTGTAGCAGTGGTTCAAAAAGTTTTGCTAAGGAGATGAGAACCTTGAAGATGAGGACTGCAGTGGCTAGCCATCAGAAGTTGACAATGACCAGTTGAGAGGATCATCAAAACTGCTTCTCTAAGAACTACATGAGAAGTTGCCCAAGAACTCAACATTGACCATTCTGTGATCATTCAGCATTGGAAGCAAATTGAAAAGATGAAAAGACTCGTTAAGTGGTGTCTCATGAGCTGACCCTAAATCAAAACAAACAAACAAAAAAAATCATCATTTTGAAGTGGCATCTTCTCTTATTTTATGCAATGAACAATTTCTTGTTGGGATTGTGACATGCAAAGAAAAGTGCATTTTATACAGCAACCAGCAACATCAAGTTCAGTGGTTGGACCGAGAAGCTCCAAAGCACTTCCTAAAGTCAAACTTGCACCTAAAAAAAAAGTCATGGTCCCTGTTTGGTGATCTGCTGCTTGTCAGATCCACTATAGCTTTCTGAATTCCAGCAAACCCATTACATATGAGAAGTATGTTCAGCAAATCAATGAGACATACTGAAAACTACTATACCGACAGCTGGCATTGGTCAACAGAATGGGCCTAATTCTTCTCCACGAAAACGCCTGATCACACATCACACAACCCTTGCTTCAAAAGTTGAATGAATTGGGCCACAAAGTTTTGCTTCAGCTGCCATTTCACCTGACCTCTCGCTAATGGACAACCACTTCTTTAAGCATCTTGACAACTTTTTGCAGGGAAAATGCTTCGACATCAGCAGGAAGCAGAAAAAGCTTACTGAGAGCTCATCGAATCTCAGAACATGGATTTTTTGCTACAGGAAGAAGCAAATTTATTTCTTGTTGGCAAAAATATGTTGATTGTATGGTTCCTATTTTGATTAATAAAGATGTGTTTGAGCCTGGTTATAGTGATTTAAAAGTCACAGTCCAAAATTGCAGTTACTTCTTAATCAACCTAATATGTGGTTTGCAAATATTTTCTCCCATCCCATGGGCTGCCTTTTCATTTTGTTGAGCAGAAGCCTTTTAATTTGTGGTCTCTCTTGCTTATTTTTGCTTTTGGTGTCAAATCCAAAATGTAATTGCCAAAACTAATGGCAAAGAGCTTACTCCATAGATTTTCTTCAAGGAGTATTATGGCTTCAGGTCTTAGATTCAATCTTGAATCTATTTTGAGTTGGATTTTGTGTATGGTATAAGCTAGTAGTGTGGTTTCATTCTTTTGCATGTGCTTGTCCCATTTTCCCAGTACCGTTTATTGAAGAGATTGTCCTTTCCCAATTGTATATTCTTGGCTCCTTTGTCAAAAGTTAATTAACCGTATATACATAGGATTATTTCTGAGCTGTCTGTTCTGCTCCAGTGATCTGTTTGTCTGCTTTTATGCCAATACTATTCCTGTTTTTAGTTCTATAGCTTTATAATATGGTTTGAAATCAGAAAATTTGATGCCTCCAGTTTTGTTCTCCTTTCTGAGAATTTAGCTACTTGGGGTCTTTTGTGGTTCCATGAAAATTTTCAGATTTTTTTCTATTTTTGTGAAAAATGCCATTGGAATTTTGGTAGGGATTGCTTTGAGTCTGTAGATAGCTTTTGATATTAATCATGGTTTATGATTCCAGGTTAAAGAGTGATAGGAGAATAATAGTACTGCAAGATTTAAATGAACCATTTAAATTTTAAAAATACTGAGGTTTCCATAGAGCTGACATTTAAACGTTGACATCTTTTTCCTGATTGAACAGGATAGTTTATCTTGTTTTGATCAGAAAATGAATCTTTCAATCTGATTTTTAATATTAAGTCTTACCAGGCCTTTCTCTCCCGCTTTTCCCACTCCCCAACACCTTGTTCCAGGCCTGCCTCACTACATATATTTTTCTCTGTACTGAAAGGATTGCAGGCTGTACTTTCACACATAATAGGTAGTAGCTATATTTGTCAAAAATCTTGTCAACGCTGCAGTTAGAGAGCTGTCAGTCTGCATTCAGTATTGTTTTGTGAAATATCTGAGGGAGGCTCAATATTATGCATTTAAATACTTTGTGTCAAAGGTTTATACAGTTTTCATTGAGCCATTTAATTCAATTTCTAAGGTAGAATTTTACCTTCTGAGGCCAAAAATTCATCAAACTCCTATAATTGCTGATGATTGAACGTGCATTTAGGAATATTATCTTTCCCATTTTTAGCTATGTTCTTGGAATTTTGATCAAAAAGACCACCAGATTTATATTCCTCCTTTGTTTATAGCCTAGTTTTAATTTCTCATCTGTTGTGACTTCATAGGTGCCCTATGCACCATAGTCATCTCAACTCACTTGATGCAACTGTCTTTGCATAAATGCATATCCCAATGTCCATATCAAAAAGTACTTATATATATGTCTGATCCCTCCCCATTGTTCTCATAGGGAAGGTCCCTGTCAGAATTCATCTTAGTATCCCCAGTGTTTAGCAGGGGGATAGGCACAGGACAAGTGTGTAATTCATATTTGTTGAGTAAATAAATCCATCTTGAAGCAATTCTGTGCCTTTGACAGTTACTTATATAAAATTTGAAGGATGATTGCCTGAGTTTATTTGGTTTTCTGAAGCCTTTTCTACTATTCAGTTTATTTCGTGGGTTATATATTTGCTCATTTCACATTGAAACAATTCTCAAATTTGTAAACTGTTTCCTGCCTACCTATCTTCTTTCATTGTCACAACAACTGTAAAATAATCTATAATCATTGAAATCTGGCCAAACCAATAATCTATACATCCATTCCCACCTAAATGTAGAAAGCTATCCATCTTGATCTAAAATAGCTACTATTCCAATTTGCTGCCACCTGTCACTTTCGTCATTGCCATTATAAAGAATCATTAAGCACTAGTCTCTACTTTATTGCGGCATTCAAAGAGCATAAGAGGCCAACCACAATAATCTCTGCTTTTATAACAAATACCTAGATTAGTCTGCCTTACACTATAAAGCCCACTTAGTCAGTAGCAATGCTGTCTTCTATATCCACATTAACACTGGTGTTGTATTTGGCAGGACAGACTCACATTTTCATTTGCCACCATTTTCCTATTCAAGCTTTGTACAGAATTTTTCCCTGACATGAGTTATCGTGAATGTTTACTTTCTGCCAAAGAAATACAATCTCATTGTCTAAGAATTTACTCAGTGAACAGATCATAGAGCACAGAAAATATCAGCCCTGCACAGTGTTTTTCATGCTTAAAATGTAGCCCAGGAGTCTGCAAATAATAAAATAGCAGCTGTCCATTGACCCAGCAGGAGCAGCACACCAGCCATAATATAGTCAGCAGTAGCTCAGAAGCCTGGGAACATGGTTTATTTTAAACCATGTCAGCTCTCAGTTGTTCCTGGTAACAGAAGACAAAGATGGGCATGGCTCATTTAGTTGAGGATGTAATTTTAAAAGACTCATGTGTACTATCAGTTTAAAATATTTTCTTCCCTGTGTTATTGTTTGGAGTTACTTTCAAACAAGAAAACTAATATTTTAGTCTTTGTGTTCCTCCTCACTACTATAGGCTTTAAATCTAGGAGTTACAATTAATTATTAAAGAAATGGTCAGAATAGAAGCAACAGGGGATACAAAGTAACTGAGAGGTAGGATAAGAGCTACTTTAGGCTTATCAGTCCAGTTTCCAGTTTAAGTAACAATATTGCTTTTCTATTTTTGCTGTATCAAATTATCTTGAACTTTGTGGCTTCAACAGGAGCTTATTACTGTTCAGCTCTAGAGTTCAGAAATCCTACATGAATCTCATTGGGATAAAATCAAAGTATTAACAGGGCTACATGCCTTACTGGTGGCCTTAGAGAAGAACCCATTTCTTTGTCTTTTCCAGCCTTGAAAGACAGCCGATATCCCTTGGCTCATGGCCCCTTTCTCCGCCTTTAAAACCAGCAGTAGTAGGTTGAGTCTTCCTCACGTAGCATCACTTTGACCTCAGCTTCTGCTTCCCCCTTCCACTTTTAAGAACTCTTACACTGGGATAACCCAAATAATCCAGGATAGTCTCCCTGTTTTCAGGTCATCTGATTAGCAACCTTGATTCCACTTGAGACCTTGATTCTCCTTTGCCATGTAACCTAACATATTCACAAGTTCTAGGGATTGGAACAAAAACATCCTTGGAGTCTTTTATTCTGCCACCACAATAATATAATAAATATCATATTTCAAATCATGAATGTGTCTTTTGCTTTTACCTTTTCTTATATTATTTTTTTTACTATTTGGCCCCTAGCATTCATCTAGCTACAAAGGAAACTACAAATTTTAAAGAATGTCAAAGAAGGACTTTTTAGAAACTCAGCTTCTGACATTCAAAAATGGAACTGTTTAAAAGAATTTAAAATATATTTTGGCTCTGACTTTAATATATCAATGTCCACGGCTCAAAGAACCAGCTTGAAGAGGTCTATCACGCTAAAGAAGATATTCTTTACCCCTATGGCAGAAAAGTCATGAGGTGTGTTGTTATAGGGTAGACGTATATACAATGGGAGTATAGAAAAGTTAGCCCTTCCCCAGACCCAGGTGAGACTGAAAAGATAAAAGGAAAAGATAGGATGTAAAAGGGTGGCAAGAAGGTGGCAGGTAAGTCAGAGAGGGCTGTAGGGAGTCAAGTCAAATGTTGTCATCTAGCAATCACCACCAAACTCTGAAAAAGCTTTGGGGAGGGCAAGAATTTGAGTGGCATCAACCCCAGGTGGTCAGGGGACATGACCTAGTGACAAGAGCAGCCAGGGCACACTGTGCCTATGGATTCTGTTCTGACAGAAAACTTGTAAGATACATCCTCCCCTGCAAAGTTAATGCCATCAATGTAGAAAGACCAGAGGAAAAGAATGCCAAGGAGACTGTACATTTTATCCAAAAGAGACTGAGTGTTACACAAAAGATACATTGGATTATCATAACAGACAGTTTTAAATTAAACACTGCTATAAGAACATGCAGTGTAGTCAATCACAAACATCAAATTAGAGACAAAACAACTTGATTTTTGGTCACACCACATTTCCATATGCAAAGTAGAATGATATAAATGATGTAAACTTTATCCCAAGTTCCTTTCTCTTGGTTATTGGGAAGAGAGGTAGACAGAGGAGGGGACAATTTAATTTTAGACATATTTGTTAAAACATATCCTGCTCTGATCATGTAAGCAGTCTCTCTCGAGTGCTCTCATTTCTTAATACTCCAGTGCCCTTCTTAGCTTATTTTCAAGAATATGTCTGTTCTAGAGGGAGAGGAACAACTTATCAGGCTTGCTGCTCTGTTCCCCAGTGAACAACCATGTCTTCCTTGATTGCCTGTGGGTGCTCTACTGGTCTCTGATGCCATAGGCCTTGCCTGGTTACTTTGCAGTCCATACTTTTGGCTAAAACAGTGCTCAAGGTAGCAATAGTCATGATTCTCTTTTTGAGACTGCTCATTCTTCACAGTCTGTTAACCTGAATCTCTATTTCCATCCAGACTGTGTGACTGGAACTCTAGTATCTAGGAAAGGGTCATGTTTTTCTCATTGCAGTAGATCTATGGTAAGTCTGCTGGCTTTCAACTAACTATCCATATCCCACTAGAACTACATCAAGTTCAGAAGGACTAACTAAAGTCCTTCTATCCCTGGCCATGCTGCTTGCTCCTTAGCCTGTTTCACACATAACAAGTTGATGCACAATGCACTACAAAGAATCTTCTATAAAATATCAATTATGGAACAAGAAAGGGCCTTCTGCTCTTGAATTTTTCCATTTGTCTCACACTCATCTATAGGATTTTTTTCTAGATGTAGCAAACACAGATCTACTACTCCATTTTCCTCTATTTTCTTTCTTCTTTCCCCACTGACTCTAAGAACTTTAACTTAAATGACTTTCTTTTTTTAAGCAGCAACCTCTTGTGTGCTTAGTCGCTCAGTCATGTCCGACTCTCTGTGACCCCATTGACTGTAGCCCACCAGGTTCCTCTGTCCATGAGGATTCTCCAGGCAAAAATACTGAAGTGCGTTGCCATGCCCTCCTCCAGGGGATCTTCCCAACCCAGGGATCAAACCCAGGTCTCCTGCATTGCAGGTGGAATCTTTACCATCTGAGCCATAAGGGAAGCTTGGGGAAGCCCTCTTGACTTAAGCTTAATAACATGAAGGATCTCTTGAATTAAATTGCAAGTAAGAACAACCAACTCAAAAACAAACAAACAAACAAAAACCTAATACAATCTGATGCTCAGAAAAGGGTTAAATCATCAGCTGATAGTCTGGGAAATTATGTAATTGAACATCATGAACTACTGTAAATAGATGATTGAAGTCTGCTGGATCTCCTCCTCTCTCATTTCCTCTCCCTCCCTATCTGGATAGTTTTCCTTCCCAATATTGTCAGTTCAGTTTTTTATCAGTGTGAACCATCTTCCACCACATGCTGGGGAATATGGCATCTATCCTGTTCATCATGATCATCATGCTGGGAAACACAACCTCCTTCACTCAGCATCTGAGTTTTACAGCTTTCATCATTTTCCTTCAAAGAAAGATTGACTCACAGTTCCATTTAAAAATCTAGAAACTATCTACTGATAGATATATAACTGCTCAGTGCAGCACTAATCAGATATAGCTAGGGGGAGGATCAGGTAAAAGTATGGCTATTTGGGATCCATTCTTCTTTAATGTGGGGCTGTTCCCAGAGAAGAGGAGATCACTGTGAGAAAGGTTAACCCAAGATCATCGCCCTCGTTAAAGAATCTGGGTGCCATTGGTTACATTTCCTTCATAGAATTAAAATGACCTTCTGAAATTTTTTCTCTCCCAAATGTTTAACTTATTCTGTTTACACAAGAAATAGAAACAACTGATGGAATATAATGCTAGTGAACACTCCTCACTTTTCATCCTCTAGGCAAATATGAGTACAGGTCAGTAGGGCTAATCATGAATTAGAGCTCTTCTGGATAATCTTCTGGATAAGCAGAGGGTCTGTAGGGGGAGTCATCCATGGGAGACGTTATCTTGCCACAAGTTCCTTAGAACTGTGGAATTAGAATAGTGGAAGTTCCTTAGAATTTCCATGATTCAGCATAAACAGAAAGTGGATTAAGTTGCTCTAGTTCTCAAGTACCAGAGATCAGCTTAAAGCCTTTGTAAATGCTCTCTGTCAGAGTGATCTCCCAATAAGCAGCTATAGTGTCACACATGGATGTTTCAGAAATACAGATTGTGGGGTCTAACCAGTGCCTACTAAGTCAGAAACTCTGGAGTTAGCAATCTGCATTTTAGCAAACCTTCCAGGTGATTCTGATGCATGTTAAAATATAAGAACCCCTGCTCTACAATACACTTATAGTTAGGCCAGTTAGGACATATTTTCACTTGGATATGTCTCCTTGTTAAGTGCAGACTGCAGTCCTTAGTAATATAGCACTTTGGGGATCCTTCCTAATTTATCTGCTGTCCACAAAACCCTGCTTCCAATTACACTGATAAGAATTCTGAAAACCAAAGGTCAAAAGATCACCTCAGGGATTTAAATTTAACTTTCCATGGTACTTCTTGAAGGCTCTAGTCAAAACCTTAATTAGCTTTACTTGCTTCTCTTTTTAGATTGACAGATACCCATTAGAGGAGATTGTGTTATTATGGGAATATTATTGTAATTAAGTCTTTCTTGTATCGTGAGTTTCCCTGGTAGTTCAGCTGGTAAAGAATCACCTGCAATGCAGGAGACCCAGGGTCGATTTCTGGGTCGAGCAGATCTTCTGGAGAAGGAATAGGCTACCCACTCCCGTATTCTTGGGCTTCCCTAGTGGTTCAGCTGGTAAAGAGTCTGCCTGCAATGTGGGAGCCCTGAGTTCGATCCCTGGGTTGGGAAGATCCCCTGGAGAAGGGAACAGCTACCCACTCCAGTATTCTGGCCCGGAGAACTCCATATAGTGCATGGAGTCACAAAGAGTTGGACACGACTGAGTGACTTTCACATAGTATTGTAGTATGATTAGATTATGGTGGTTATAGCACTGTAAAAAATTACTAGAGTGTTTCTGACTACATATTTCTTTAAACCAGTGCTCTTTTTCATTTTTATTTATTGCTTTGCTCTATGTTTGATGTTTTTAAAATAAAAACTCACCAGCATATCTGTTACTTAATTTCTTCTATTGTTTTTGCTGATTTCCAGAAAGAAAGGGTGATTTGGACCTGATTGGAGATGTACTTCTTTGTTTCTTCTGCCCTTGTTACTTTTGATTTCTTACTTGATATGACATCCTGAGTCAAACCGTTTAAATAATCTTTTAACTTCATTTTCTTCACATGGAAAAATGATTCTCAGGCCTGGCATGGGAATATTATAAAAATAGAGATCGATGTGTGATCCTCATCCAAGACCAAAGATACAAAGACTTATTATAATTTAATAATTTAATGGTTGAGATACAAAGACTTATTATAATTTAATAATGCCCAAATAATGACAATGGATAGCTAAGTCTGAGACCCACTGATATGGATTTTCCTTTGGGTCCAAGTTCCTCCGAGTATAATTTCAGAGGTATGATACTAGATTCTGGGCTTCCCTTGTGGCTCAGCTGGTAAAAAGTCCGCCTGCAATGAGGGAGACCTGAGTTTGACCTCTGGGTTGGGAAGATCCCCTGGAGAAGGGAAAGGCTACCCACTCCAGTATTCTGGCCTGGAGATTTCCATGGACTATACAGTCCATATGATCACAGAGTCAGACACAACTGAGCGACTTTCACTTTCGTACTAGATTCTAACCTTTTTTGTGTGTTGATAATGGAAATTTTTTAGATTTGAACAGGACATCAGCAACATGGGTAATATCTAGATTATGTTTAACATAAGGCACCTCCATTTATTTTTAACTTGATACACAATGACACCTGTTAGTTTGCCATGGGGCATATTACAGAAGTAAGGGTAATCTAACCCTTGGTGAAACGCACCACTTACCACCAGTCTTCACTGATTAACTGTCCAGATTCCCTCCTTGAAACAAGGGAACACCAAAGAACTCTTTTTAATTGTCATTGCTGATATTGCGTTAGCTGCCAAGAATGGAAGTCACTTGTAGACATCTTAGATTTCTATTTATAGCAGCTTATTTCTATAAATTCATGGAAGACAGATGATAGGTACATAATCAATTATTGAATGAGTAATTTAACAATTGATATATGTCAGTATGGAAAATGTTTTGAGATAAAGAAATTAAACTGCATAAACATAATTTATTTGTATTGTTCAGATAGATACGTTTGAATTAGAAACATGGAGAATTAGTGTTTGAACATACTCTTTGATTGACATTAATATAGTTTACTGATGATAAATTAGTAATTCATTTTAATTTCCAAATGCCAGGCTTCATCTCTCTAAAATGATCATCTCTTAAAATTATAGTAGAAGCCCTTCTACTTTTCTTGTACTTCTGCTGCTCTCTTTTCTTCTACTCCAGACTTTATAGGCAGAGTTGTATTATCTCAGGACCTTCCTGTTGAAAAAATGAGCTATGTGTTCTGTAAACATTTTGAGAGTACTTAGTCGTATTGTTGTTTAGTTGCTCAATCGTGTCACATTCTTTTGCAACCCCATGGACTGTAGCACATCAGGCCCCTCTGATCATAGAATTTCCTAGGCAAAAATACTGGAGTCGGTTGCAATTTCCTTCTCCAGGGAATCTTCCTGACCTAAGGATCAAACCCATGTCTCCCACATTGGCAGGCAGATTCTTTACCATTGAGTCACCAGGGAAATCCCACTTCTGATTTACAGTTGACCTAAAAGTAATGGATGCTAATATATATTCCTGACATTTTAAAAAAATATTCAAAATGTAAATAATATATTTCTAAAATACATCTGCCTTGCCATTCATTCAATAAATGTGATTTGCTTCATATCGGTCACAAAAGTTCGATTAACCAGGATTCTATACCTATTTCCTGCCTGTAATTTATTTGTCTTATTAGTCTGTACAGATTGTGTAAGCTTTTAGACCTCAGATATCTTAGCTGTTGAGTAGAAAGAATGGAGAAGATGATTACTAATTTCAGAAGCCAGGAAGGATTTGAGCAGTAGGGCACAGCCAGGATGAAAATACAATGCAATTTTTCTTCACCAGGATGAAAAACAAATCATAGTATTGTCTTATTCATAGAGGATAACTTAAAGTTCAGAAATTAGCAAAATATTGAAAACTATGACTTTTCAAAAAAGAATTAGGACTGTTGAAGGTCAAATAAGATTACAAATTAATGTGAAGACTGAGGAATGGCCCTAGTACTTGTAATGCAGTGATGTCTGGAGACTGATGTGAATGGACAGTTTTGTCTCTTACTTTGAAGTGGTTCATTTACATACAGTAAAGTATACAGGTTTCAACTGTGCATCTTGGTTGATTTTTGATTATTTCCACTCACTCATTTAAGCATTACTCAGACCAAGATTTCACCTCAAAAGTTTGCCTCATGCTCCTTAGCAGTCAATGATACCCTCCCCAGAATTAACACTATTATGAGTTCTATCATATAGATTGTCTGTGTTCTTAAACTTCATATAAATGGAATACCGCAGTGTGTATTCTTTTGTGTTTGGTCTTTTTCCCTTAACAATGTTTCTAAGCTTTGTCCACGTTGCTGTGTATAATAGTGGTGTGTATGTTTTTCTTGCCGAGTTGAATTTCCATTGTATAAGTATTCTGCAACTCGTTTATCCATTCTCCTCTTGGTGTACATTTGAGTTGTTTGCATTTTGTGACTGCTTTTTAAAGATTTTTTAATAACCCTGTGAGGAATATTTTTACACATGAATTTTGGTAGACATAGGCACATTTATCTCAGATAGGACTAGAAATTTTGATACGTTTGATGATATATGTTTAGCTTTCATAGAGTCAACCAAAGAGCTCTTCAAAGTGATTGAATTTACATTTCCACTATAAATGTGTGAGAGTTCTAATTACTTAGTAACTTGCCATTATTTATGTCTTTCAGTATTTTTAATGTTAGCCATTCAAGTGGATGTATACTGCTCTAATTATGCTTTTATTTGCAATCCCCTGGTGACTAACAATGTTGACCACCTTGTCAATGTTGATTAGCCATATGGAGATCTTATTTTGTGTGATGTCAGTTCAAGCCTGCTGCCTATCATTTTATGTTAGGTTTTGAAATTTTGTATTTGTAGCATTTATATATATATGTATGATTCCCTGGTGGAATTTTAAGGATTCCCTGGGGTGGCTCAGAGGTTAAAGTGTCTGCCCACGATGTGAGAGATCTGGGTTCAATCCCTGGGTCGGGAAGATCCCCTGGAGAAGGAAATGGCAACCCACTCCAGTATTCTTGCCTGAAGAATCCCATGGACGGAGGAGCCTGGTAGGCTACAGTCTACGGGGTCACAAAGAGTCGGACACGACTGAGCGACTTCACTTTTCATACACACACACACACACACACACACACACACACTAGGTATTTAAGTCATTTATCAGATTTCCATCTCTCATCTCCCTATTTGTGCTTTGTGTATTTGCTTTCCTAATAATGTCTTTTACTCATCAGAACTGCTTTATTTTAATGAAGTCTAATCTGTAAATTCTTACTTTAATGTTCTGTTCCATCTTCCTCAATATTATGATATATATTCTAATGTTTTCTTCTAAAAGCTTAATTAGCATCACTTTTAGATATATGGTTCAATTTGAATTACTTTTTGTGTATGGAATAAGGTAGAGGTCAAGACATTTATTTTTCCATGTGAGTATCTATCTATTTGTTTCAGCACCATGGCTTGAAAAGACCACTCCCACCCCCCAACATTCAGTGAAGTGTTGTGGTGCATTTGATACAAATCAAGTTATCTTCCACATACAAATCTATTTCTGGACTCATGATTTCATTCCTTTGGCCTGTTTGTTTACCTACACACCAATACCACATTACCTTCATTGTTGTATCTTTATAGTAAATATTAGAGTCTAGTGAACTTCCTCAATCTAGTTCTTCTGCTTCAAGATTGTCTTGGCTATACCAATTTATTTATGCTTGCATTTAAGTTTATAGAATCAGTTTGTTAACTTACAGACTCATACACATATACATGCATATTGCTTCTGGAATTTTAATTGATATGCATTAAAACTATGTGTCAGTTTAGAGAGATTTATACATATAAATGTTGAATTTTTCCATTCTGTTACGTAAAACATCTTTAGTTACTGAGGTCTTTTAAAATTGCTCTGAGTAATATTTTGTATTTTTCAATGTAGCTATCTATCATACCATTTGTTAGATTTATTCCTATGTGTTTGATATTTCTTAAGCTATTTGTAAATGGTACTTTTTAATATCATTATCATCTTATAAATTATTTCATTGTTGTGTTAAAGATATAAGTTCCTTTGTTTATTTTTGTATGTGGGCTCTTTTTTTTGCTTTTTTATTTTTATTCTTTTTCATGTTGCAAACATAATACATATTTATTGTAGAATTTTGAAAATCACTTAAAATTTTAAAAATCATTTATGGGGACAGCTCTTAAGATGGCCCCAATAATCTCTGTCTTCTAGTGTTCAAACCCTTGAGTGGGAGTAGGACCTGTGATTTGCTTCTAATCAACAGAATGTGGCAAAAGTCAAAGATGTCATTCCCATGACTATATTAAACATTACGTAAGACTCTATCTTGCTAGTCTCTCTTTGCTTGCTTTGAAAAAGAAAGCCACCATGATGTAAGTGATCATATTAGAGAAGGCTGTATGGTAAGAAATTATAGGCAGTCTCAAAAGGGAGGGTGTCTGCCAGCAAAAAACTAAAACCTTCAGTTCTTCAGCTTCAAGTGAATGAATTTAGCCAAGAAACTGAAGGATCTTGGAAATAAATCTTTTCCCCAGTTGAAACCTCTGATGAGAACGCAGTCGTGACTGACACCGATTATAGCCAGATGAGACCTTGAAGCAGTTAATTCCTGTTAATTCCTGTCCAGACTTCTGACCTATAGAATCTGTGAGATAATAAAATGCGTGCTGCTTTAAGCTGAAATTTTAACAATAATTTGTTACCTGGCAATCGAAAAATGAACACAAAGAACATAAAAAGAAAGTAAAGTCAATGGTCCCTTATAGCTTTCTTACCTATGGCCACAGCTTCTTCCACTTTCTTTTTCCACATCTTAAAAAACGCATGAATTGTGTCTGAATACTTCAATAGTGAGCATTTGTTGAATATGAGGTAATACATAAGCATCTTCTTGAGTGAGAATGTGTCTTCAGAGACATTTTTCCTAAATTATGAAATCTTATCTTAAAATACTTGCAGAGGATTCCCATTTATAATTGAAGACATGAATGACCCCAAACTATGATATATGAGACAATAATAAAGTTTTTTAAATTTGTTTCAAGAAGTTAAGAAATCTCTAATAGGTGGTAATAGCAACTATTCTAGTTAGTAAATGAGTCTGTTATGTGGGGAAACGATGATTATATAATGTATAATGCAATTGATAAAACCACATGTAAAGTATATTTGCAAATATGCAAAATAATAGGTCATCAGATAAATAGCATGTGCAAGTACAGATAGCTGGAGAGAGGGGCTGAAAGGAATACAATCAACCTGCTACCATATTCATGTCTAAGTCTTTGGGATTTTTTAGTGATTTTTATATTATGCTTTATGCTGTCTTTCTTTAAAATTTTCTACATATTTTTCTTCAGTTCAGTTCAGTTAACTTCAGTCGCTCAGTTGTGTCTGACTGTTTGTGACCCCATGAATCGCAGCACGCCAGGCCTCCCTGTCCATTACCAACTCCCGGAGTTGACTCAGACTCACGTCCATCGAGTCAGTGATGCCATCCAGCCATCTATCCTCTGTCATGCCCTTCTCCTCCTGCCCCCAGTCCCTCCCAGCATCAGAGTCTTTTCCAATGATTCAACTCTTCGCATGAGGTGGCCAAAGTACCAGTTTCAGCTTTAGCATCATTCCTTCCAAAGAAATCCCAGGGCTGATCTTCAGAATGGACTGGTTGGAACTCCTTGCAGTCCAAAGGACTCTCAAGAGTCTTCTCCAACACCACAGTTCAAAAGCATCAATTCTTTGGCGCTCAGCTTTCTACACAGTCCAACTCTCATCTTCCATACATGACCAGTGGAAAAACCATAGCCTTGACTAGATGGACCTTTGTTGGCAAAGTAATGTCTCTGCTTTTGAATATGCTATCTAGGTTGGTCATAACTTTCCTTCCAAGGAGTAAGCACCTTTTAATTTCATGACTGCAGTCACCATCAGCAGTGATTTTGGACCCCAAAAAATAAAGTCTGACACTGTTTCCACTGTTTCCCCATCTATTTCCCATGAAGTGATGGGACCAGATGCCATGATCTTCATCTTCTGAATGTTGAGCCTTAAGCCAACTTTTCTGCTCTCCTCTTTCACTTTCATCAAGAAGCTTTTTAGTTCCTCTTCACTTTCTGCCATAAGGGTGGTGTCATCTGCATATCTGAGGGGATTGATATTTCTCCCGGCAATCTTGATTCCAGCTTGTGCTTCATCCAGCCCAGAGTTTCTCGTGATGTACTCTGCATGCAAGTTAAATAAGCAGGGTGACAATATACAGCCTTGACGTACTCCTTTTCCTATTTGGAGCCAGTCTTTTGTTCCATGTCCAGTTCTAACTCTTGCTTCCTGACCTGTATACAGATTTCTCAAGAGGCAGGTCAGGTGGTCTGGGATTCCGATCTCTTTCAGAATTTTCCACAGTTTATTGTGGTCCACACAGTCAAAGGGTTTGGCATAGTCAGTAAAGCAGAAATAGATGTTTTTCTGGAACTCTCTTGCTTTATCCATGATCCAGCAGATGTTGGCAATTTGATCTCTGGTTCCTCTGCCTTTTCTAAAACCAGCTTGAACATCTGGAAATTCACGGTTCATGTACTGCTGAAGACTGGCTTGGAGAATTTTGAGCATTACTTTACTAGCGTGTGAGATGAGTGTAACTGTGAGGTAGTTTGAACATTCTTTGGCATTGCCTTTCTTTGGGATTGGAATTAAAACTGACCTTTTCTAGTCCTGTGGCCACTGCTGAGTTTTCCAAATTTGCTGGCATATTGAGTGCAGCACTTTCACAGTATCATCTTTCAGGATTTGAAAGAGCTCAACTGGAATTCCGTCACCTCCACTAGCTTTGTTCGTAGTGATGCTTTCTAAGGCCCACTTGACTTCACATTCCTGGATGTCTGGCTCTAGGTCAGTTTTCACACCATGGTGATTATCTGGGTCATGAAGATCTTTTTTGTACAGTTCTTCTGTATATTCTTGCCACCTCTTCTTCATATCTTCTGCTTCTGTTAGGTCCATACCATTTCTGTCCTTTATCAAGCCCATCTTTGCATGAAATGTTCCCTTGTTATCTCTAATTTTCTTGAAGAGATCTCTAGTCTTTCCCATTCTGTTGTTTTCCTCTATTTCTTTGCACTGATCGCTGAGGAAGGCTTTTTTTTATCTCTTCTTGCTATTCTTTGGAAGTCTGCATTCAGATACTTATATCTTTCCTTTTCTCCTTTGCTTTTTGCTTCTCTTGTTTTCACAGCTATTTGTAAGGCCTCCTCAGACAGCCATTCTGCTTTTTTCCAGAAAGAATGAAGGGATGGAGACAAACCAAAAACAATACCCAGTTGTGGATGTGACTGGTGATAGAAGCAAGGTCCAATGCTGTAAAGAGCAATATTGCATAGGAACCTGGAGTGTCAGGTCCATGAATCAAGGCAAATTGGAAGTGGTCAAACAGGAGATGGCAAGAGTGAATGTCGACATTCTAGGAATCAGAGAACTAAAATGGACGGAATGGGTGAATATAACTCCGATGACCATTATTTCTACTACTATGGGCAAGAATCCCTTAGAAGAAATGGAGTAGCCATCATGGTCAACAAAAGAGTCCGAAATGCAGTACTTGGATGCGATCTCAAAAATGACAGAATGATCTCTGTTTGTTTCCAAGGCAAACCATTCAATATCACAGTAATCCAAGTCTATGCCCCAACCAGTAATGCTGAAGAAGCTGAAGTTGAATGGTTCTATGAAGACCTACAAGACCTTTTAGAACTAACACCCAAAAAAGATGTCCTTTTCATTATAGGGGACTGGAATGCAAAAGTAGGGAGTCAAGAAACACCTGGAGTAACAAGCAAATTTGGCCTTGGAATACGGAATGAAACAGGGCAAAGACTAATAGAGTTTTGCCAAGAAAATGCACTGGTCATAGCAAACACCCTCTTCCAACAACACAAGAGAAGACTCTACTCATGGACATGACCAGATGGTCAGCACTGAAATATTTTTCTTATGTCCCCAAATAAAAATTATTTGGAAAAGAAAAATAACAATAGAACGTGTATTCTATTAATAGAAGAAATCATAAAAACATGCTAATTTAAGTTATTTCAGGAATTTACATGTTTGACTTTGAGCAGAGAATCTTGCAAAGTATTTTCACCTTTGATACCAATCTTTAGTAGAAGTTACTACTAATTACATGGCACCACCTGACCTGCCTTTTGAGAAACCTGTAGGCAGGTCAGGAAGCAACAGTTAGAACTGGACATAGAACAACAGACTGGTTCCATATAGGAAAAGGAGTATGTCAAGGCTGTATATTGTCACCCTGTTTATTTAACTTATATGCAGAGTACATCAGGAGAAAGACTGGACTGGAAGAAGCACAAGCTGGAATCACGATTGCTAGGAGAAATATCAGTAACCTCAGATATGCAGATGACACCATCCTTATTGCAGAAAGTGAAGAAGAACTAAAGAGCCTCTTGATGAAGGTGACAGAGGAGAGTGAAAAAGTTGGCTTGAAGTTCAACATTCAGAAAACTAAGATCATGGCATCCGGTCCCATCACTTCATGGCAAATAGATGGGGAAATGGTGGAAACAGTGTCAGACTTTATTTTTCTGGGCTCCAAAATCACTGCAGATGGTGATTGCAGCCATGCAATTAAAAGACACTTACTCCTTGGAAGGAAAGTTATGACCAATCTAGACAGCATATTGAAAAGCAGAGACAGTACTTTGTCAACAAAGGTCTGTCTAGTCAGAGCTATTGTTTTTCCAGTGGTCATGTATGGATGTGAGAGTTGGACTATAAAGAAAGCTGAGCACCAAAGAACTGATGTTTCTGAACTATGGTGTTGGAGAAGACTCTTGAGAGTCCCTTGGACTGGGAGGAGATCCAACCAGTCTGTCCTAAAGGAAATCAGTCCTGAATATTCATTGGAAGGACCAATGCTGAAGCTGAAACTCCAGTACTTTGGCCACCTCATGTGAAGAGTTGACTCCCTTGAAAAGACTCTGATGCTGGGAAAGATTGAGGGCAGGAGCTGAAGGGGACAACAGAGGATGAGATGGTTGGATGTCATCACTGACTCAATGGACATGGGTTTGGGTGGACTCCGGGAGTTGGTGATGGACAGGGAGGTCTGGCATGCTGTGGTTCATGGGGTTGCAAAGAGTTGGACACGAATGAGGACTGAACTGAACTGAGTCTGGTAATAAAGATATAATAAAGGAGCAGTAATTAAACATATTCCTCTGACTCTGTTTTATGTCTTCTCTGAAAATTCTAACACTTCAAGTTTGTCCCAGTTAATACAGAAATTCTCCAGGACAATATATTCTCCTCAATAGTTAGTAGTTTCTCAGCTTTCTGCATTTGTTCTGCTATAAAGCTGTCACAAGCACCCATGCCCTAGCAAAGCTTCCAAAGCTGCCAGAAGGTTCCATAGCAATGCAGTCAAATCCCTCTTCATATTACTTCTCTACTACATGAAACTCCCCTGACTCAGTTCAGGCTTTAAAAATCCCTGACCCTCTTGGGTATTTTGCAATCCCAGGACAAATATTGCTTTAGGGGTCATGCATAGACCCCTGAAACAATACTGTCTTTAATTTATGTAGCCCTTAAGAATATATAGTATGCTTTCACAGAGACTGGCTCACTATATTTATGAAAAACATCAAAAGCACAGAATTGCATTGCTGAATATCATTCTTTCCGTCTCTGAACTGAATATAGTCACACAGTCATGTCTGAATCTTTGCAATCCCATGGAATGTGTAGCCCTCCAGGCTCCTCTGTCCATGGAATTCTCTAGGCAAAAGGAGTGGGTTGCCGTTTCCTTCTTCAGGGGATCTTCATCTCATATAAGCAAAAGGTCCTTTGCAGCTATAGTCAGTCTCAGGATACACACTTAGTAAGTGAGAGAGCTAGAACTCAAATCAACTGCCGAGTTCAAGATTGTTCATTATGCTCTTTCTATAAAAATATTGTCCAATATAGCCATAAGCATCAAATTCTATGTATTATTTAAGGAGCATTGTGATTATGCATATTTTATAAACTGGTGCTGATAAACAGTTCCTAAGAGGAGACAGAAAATGTTATAATCATTATTTTAAAAATATGATCTTTTCATTGAAAAGTTTTATATTTCACTTGTATTAAAAAAGATATTCAGTTTCAGGTATTTTTTAAATGCAAAATAAATGCTTTGAAGAGAGGCTGTTTTGAATATTCAGCTCTGTAGCATCAACCAAATTGCTGACATACGTATTAAAAATAATTAATAACATCAAAATATTACCAATTAAATAGAAATTCTCAAATGGCATCTTTTATGTTAGCAATGAAAACATCAAAATATACATGAATCATCAGGAGTAATATCTAAGGAAAATGAGTAATGTAAAACATGGTTCCATTAAATTTGAATTCAATACAATTATATACAAATAAATGGCTACTAGATGGAATAATTAAATGTTTTTAATTGAAATATTTCTGTAGGAAACATTGTTTCCTTTGTTACTTAAAGTAAAAGCATTTTCTCTTCAGGATTCACAGGAGAAAAGTAACAAAACCATACCAGCTACAGATCTTTGCCATAGGACTAATAATTTAGATAATATATCACTTTTTATTTTTTAAAACATAGAAGAAAAATAATCCGTTGACTCTTAATTCATTTTTAATTTAAAAAATAGTAACAATACATAAAAATTTAAAAGTTAGCCAAACGTTCAAAGATGAAACACTTAATGGAGACCCTCATGAAATAACTTTGCTCTCCCTTTACTCTGTACTTGCTCTGCTCAAAGGATTCTTTTGTTCTTTACTTTAAAGCTGTTTCAAAATGCTACTGCTTTCATAGAATCAGACAGAGTACTGACTATTTGTAATGGTGGTGGACCTGTAGAGATTTTGGTCATTATATACCTATTTGTCCTGATGTATACTTGACTCCTTATAGCAAGAAATACCCTTCTTTTTCAGTTCATCTGAGGATAGTAGATAGCTTCTGAGGTAGAGCATGTGACTCTGGCCAAAAAAGAGCATGGTTGTCCCATGTCACAGAAACTGGCTAGTGGTAGGCATATGACTGCCTCCTCAGGCCAATCAGAATGGTGCACGTTCTGTACCTGTGTATTTTCAACCCAAATTCAAATTTGTAAAGTCTCATTTGATTCTCCTGTTTTTCACCTTTTCTCCAGCTGCTACTCCAAGAGATGAGCTGGGGTCATTGATGTGACCTTTAGCCTGGACTTTTTTATCAAGATGATTTTCCTCTGGAGTACAGACTCTTGTTCCATAGTGGGTTTGATTTCATGTCCAGTTCAATTATTTCCAGTTCAGAAATACTCCTCAGCAGGAATCCTCACACACAAAATGTTCTGATGCATATAATTGGATAAAGTGGCAAATAATGAGAAGTGAAATATGTATGATGGCAGCCTTTTCTCCCTGACCCTCTGAATTTTTTTCCAACCAAAAAATGAATAATTGGTACAATTAAAGCTGGTATGAAGCTTACTGATATTTTTAAACCACATTTTAATCCTTCATTTTTCTTTACTGGTATCTTCTAGTTTATTGGTTTTAATATGTTTTTACTTTCTCTTTTAGTTCAAATTAATGTGTAATACTAATGATTATTTTACTTAAAATATGTGTTTTTAACATTGTCACTGGTTCATTCATATTTCCATAAAAAATAAATTATGATTTGTTATATATTTGGGCAGATCTCTAAAACAAATAATTTTACCTTCTGTTTATAAATTATGTGGGATAAGTTAATATGAGGTTGTCTGGTAATTTTAAAAAAGAATATTTCATGCTTGGGTCAGTGATAAGAGCTGCCAACACCATAGCTTTTCTGAAATCTCAAATAATTACTACATTACATTCCTACTTAGAAACTGGTAACTTTCCAGAGAGGTAGTGGGAACTAACATCCATGTCATACGAGAGGAGGAACCATGACCTGCCTTTAATAATCATGGCTATATTGTTTGTTACAGGAACCTATTTAAACTACCCTAAAGAAAACAGTATATTTGTTCATGTCACTGTGATCAAATATAATAATTAACATACCATTCACTATAAACTAGGCAGGGTTCTAAGTGCTTTATATGCTTTACTTCATTTTATCTTTACAAATATCCCTGTGGCCTAGGTGTTATTAGCATTATTATAATCACTCTCCTTTTAGTTTTGAAGAATTCAATTCACACATATATTAGCTAATGTGAACAGGACACAAGAGCTAAAAAGCAGCAGAGCTGGGATGTGATCTCATGCAGCTCAGTTGCAGAGGCCATGCACTGACTTCCCAGTCTAGAGTGACTCATGCTCCTGCTGCCGAGGTAGTTCCCAGAAATGGAAATGCAGTGGGAACTGCAAACACAGACTTGACAGCAAGACTTTCTTGGTTCATCCAACTCTGTCAGTTTTAGATAAGGGATAGTAATGAAGATAATATTTCCCCCATAGAGGTCCAAATTGTATCAGTGGAATCTGGCATTGTCTCCTGAATACTGACAAGTTGTGTACCTATGTATAAATTAATTTAAGCCATTTTTAATCTATCGATATATGATATTGTGAGTCCTTCTTTGATTAGTAACATCTTACTGATTCCCCTTTTAATTAATGAGTCGAACAAAATATTTGGCATATATGCCTTTTATATGTATGAGAATCATGGTTTTACTCTTTTTGGAAAATCATCCTTTACCTGTCAGTTGATCTATCTCCGTATATATTTACGAGTTTGTATATTTATAAAAAATATCCCCAAATCTTTGGGCAAAATTATGTTCTATGAAGATTGGCAAATATGCCATGTCACTTCACACATCACTGCTAAATATATGTACTTATACTCCACTGAAAAGGAGAAATATGGGTTAAATAGGGCCTAACCAGCCTACACTTAAAAACTCTGCAACAGTCAACATAATACAATAAAACATCACAATAAAAACAAAAGCACATTCTCCTTTGTCTATGTGAAATATGAAAAGGATAAGCAAAGAGATAGCTTGCTTGGTTGGTGGCCCAAGGAAAGAGCACTATTATAACATAACTTACATCCAACAGCTAAAGAATAATTCATCACTTTCAATATTATGTTCTACTTAAACAGTACATACTATAATTCTGAATTTAACTGCAATAATCAGGGTAATTTGCATTTAGATCAGTATCACTTGTTTAAAAATATAAATATATTTAACCGCTCGAGAAACCATCAATATCATCTTTATACTCTGTGAGCAAACACAGGATGAGAATTTCTTATTTGTGAGAACTTTGGCAGAAACTTGGAAAAGGTAACCAAAGCTTAAGTAGCTCCATTTGTTTAGAGGTGACATGGATCAAAGATGGCAAGTGAACTTCACTGAATGGTGACAATGTGCGATTTTTTGTCTTATCCCTCTGGGTACTGTGGTCCTCCAAGAGCTATATTAGTGGAACTATGCCTTCTTCAGACCTCCAGAGGCTCAAGGATTCTCATTCTTCTGGGGAACTTAGTCATTCTTATACCAAACCTATTAAAATTTATCTGTTTATGAGTGGAGTTGAGTCACAGTTATCTTTCCAGATGTTACTTTTGTAAAAATTTAATTATATGTATACACATATATATAATTAAATGTATATTTCTTGATTTTTATATCAAGATATTTTATATCAAGATATTTATATATATATATTTTATATATATAATCCTGATTTTTTTAAAACAATTTTTAATCAAAAATTTTTTTTAATCTCAGGACTTTTCATGACAGAGTTGTGAAATAGCTTCAAAACAATGAAAGACATAGCACCCCCATGGAATCTGATAACACTGAAGGGTTTGCTAGACTTTTAGTTTTCAATGGCCCATTGCAAGTCTTTGATAATTTTTATTGAAAAAAACCTAAGTAGATCTATAAAGGAATAAATATACTTTAAAGTAAAATGACAAATGCTAATATCATATTCATTTTAATTATAAAATAGGTGACATCTAAAGCATTTCTGACTTTAGCCATGATTATTGCCTCATTTTTCATAGTTCTTTTAAAATAAGGGTTCTTAACCCAGGGTACATGACCAGCATTTATATTCTCAGTAGGAAGAAAACAGTTGCTTTCATCAAAATCTAAAACAGTGTTTGATACATAGTGGTTTGAAGCCAGTTCTTTAGGGAGCACATTGAAAGAGAATTCTGTAACATGAACTCATTCATTCACGTACTTCCTTAACTGGAGAACACATAGTATTCACTTCCTTGGTCTAAGGTTTCTTCATGTGCTTAAAGACTGAATCTTGTTTTCAAAAAGAAAGAAAAAAATTTCTTTAATATTTCCTCATATGTTTAGTTTTGACATTTGTGTTCATTTTGGTTACCTTTCTGTTGTTTTTATTAGTCTCAAATTCCCCTCCCACCACCTCCTCACAGCACATGCTTACTTAAGTATGGTGTTCAAAGGTCTGTTGTGAAGTGGCAGAAAATTAACAATATTCATTTGTCTCAGCTTAAAAAAATGAGAGGAAAAGGAGTCAAGAATTTGAGAGGATGATGTGTCAAGCTCAGTTTAGTTACCTCAGGAATGTTTTTTGTAATCATTTCAATAATTCTTTTGTGCTAAAAATTATTATCATTTTATGGATACTGATACTGAGGCTTGGAGAAGGCAATGGCAACCCACTCCAGTACTCTTGCCTGGAAAATCCCATGGACGGAGGAGCCTGGTGGGCTACAGTCCATGGAGTCTCGAGGAGTCCGACACGACTGAGCAACTTCACTTTGGCTTTTCACTGTCATGCATTGGAGAAGGAAATGACAACCCACTCCAGTGTTCTTGTCTGAAGAATCCCAGGGCTGGGGAGCCTGGTGGGCTGCCGTCTATGGGGTCTCACTGAGTTGGACAGGACTGATGTGACTTAGCAGCAGCAGCATACTGAGGCTCAGAGGAGTTACATAGTTGCCTGTATCTGTACTTGTTCCTAGGTTCATCTAACTCTAATAAGCTGTACACTTCACTATGATGCCTCTATATTTCAAACTTTCTATTCTCTAATCTGCAAAGAGAAAGTTAAAAAAAAAAACACTAAAAATGTAAAGATAGATAGTGGCCATCTGTCAAAATTTCATTAATTAATTAGGTAACCAACAGAAAGACAAGAGAGCTGATTCCAAGAATATTTGAAAAGCACACTTGTGTGTGATCAGTAAGGAAAGAAATATCAACTTGAGATTCTTAAATACAAAATTGGTTATTCCCTGCTAGGGAATAAAATGATAACTTTTGAAGTTATCTTTCCTACTAGTCCTCCACCCCGGAAATCATACCTTATAAGCTTTTTTTTTTTTCTTTTTCCTATGCAGGTTAACCTCTGTTTAGGCACATAAACAGTTGGGCTTTTGTTAGTAAAACAGAACTATACCCTACAAATAGTTAGATGAGAGTGAAAAAGATTTATTAGCCAATGGTCTAGCATGATATTAAAAAATCAAAGATAGCATTTTTTGTTTATTTCCCATTTTGAAATGTTTTTTACAGAATATAGTGACAAGATTGTAGCCTCTGACACAAACTGGTTTGGTTTAAATGCTATGTCCTCCCCCTCCTTCTGTGTCATTAAGCAACTGATTTAAATTCTCTGTGCCTTTATTTCCTAATTTTTAAAATGAGGAAAAATAATAACGGAGTTTACCTTTTATAGAGTGTTATAGGAATTAAGGGAGCTTTGTGCATTGCAAATAACTAGCCAGTCATGGTTGATAATTCAAGGCTGAGTTCATTTTGGCCTTTTTCATTGTAGCCCTGAGAAGAGGCTTCAGCAGTCAGAATTTTGCAGGGTGGGAGGAGGGGATTACTTGGTTTTGTGTATCAGTTTCACTTGTTCACTTCTGGACATTCTTTCATTACCTTGTTTTTATTTCTCTATGTCAATACCACTTTGCACTTAATGCTATTAAATTTTATGAACTGTGTTTCCAGTTGGTTAAATTTCTAAGTATTTACCTTCATGTCAGACAGTCAATCAGCAAGTGTGATTAATGTAATATCACTACACATGAGATAAGCATATTCATGATTCCAGGACCAGGTCATAAAAGATTATATGATTTGTTTTAGAACCCATGCATTAACATAGTACAAAATTCCTTGAATTTCGGATTAAAATGTGCCACACATTGTGTTTATAACTAAGATAATTCTGTAGTTTCTTTGTTGACCTTAAAACTGTAAACGTACTTCATATGAAGTATGTACTTTAAAAATCTGGATGACTCTATCTTAAATCCATGTTTTTTCTTTTTCTTTTTCATTTTACTTGCCATTTTCAACTTTCTGTCCTTTAAGGAGTAGAAACTGAGCAGCAGACTTCACATTTGGATATAAAGGATATGCCATCAGTACAAATGATAGTTAATTACATACAAATAGTTTTACAAATGTGATGGCTAGCACTCCCTTAAAATTCTAAGAAATTACTCCATGCTGAATAATTTAAATTAGAAATGCAAACCAAATGCTAAAGGTAGCATTCGGCAATGCTCTTGATTAGAATATCTGCATGTAGTATTTGTTTATGCAGCAATTTAAGTGCCCTCCATGGTTGTTTTGCTATTTGAAGAATCTTCATAGAATCTCAAGTACTTGTTGTCACTGAGGCAAAAAACTAATTTGCTTCCCATTATAATATCTGCCTTTCCAGTCGTGTGTATTTAATTGTGGTGAGATCTTGGGAGTAGTATTTGACTTTTATACAAGAAAAAATGAGAGTAGAGCTGTTACTTTTGACAGCTTATACATTTTTAAAAAATGATGGAAAATAGGTTGAAGGCAGAATTAAACTCAAACTATAAAAGCCTTAATTAGCAGAAGCATAGTTACAGAGAGTTATTGTAGAATACAGTCTAAATTGTATTAAAATATTTTTTCAACTGAAGATGGAAAAAGCATGCTTTACACTACAAGCAATTTCTCTAAATTACTACCCATCATTGCATTTCATAGATTAAAACTGAGTACTAAAATAAAAGCTTGTTACTACAATTCGTTTTGTTTACTTCAGTTTGGAATGATATCCTAAGGCATTTTTAGAGCAGTAATATTATTTCCTCCTAATGTGTATGATGAAAGCTGTCTAGTCATTTTCAAGGCTAGGGATAACGATGATTTTTTAAAAGTATAACTATAACAAAGCTCTCCTTAAGAAGTTATTCAATCATTTATTTGATCAATAACTGAGCAATTATTATATATGTTCACAGAACAGAATAGGCACTCAGTATTATGGTTGGTATAACCAAAGATGCTTAGAAGAGCTAAAAATGCTTAGGATTTTTTTCTCTTCTTTATTTGTTCCCAAATCATCTGCGAATAGTCATGACTAAGCAGGGATATGACCATAAAAACTGAATAATGAATGAAAGAAAACCAAAAATTGTGAGTTATTATTACTTTATAATTTTAAACACAAATATCTATATATTTAAATAGTCATGATATAATAATGAATTAAGTTTGATTAAAAAATAAAAATATGTTAGCTTCCAGAGATTCAGGTCTGCGTTGAGCCTCCTAGATTTTTAGATTTCATAAGACAAGAAAAAATGTTTATTTCTATCCACACTTGCACATACATATATTGGAGAAGGAAGAAATGGCAGCCATTTTTTCCTTCTCCAATATATGTATGTACGAGTGTATGTTAATAGATAGAAATAAACATTTTTATATACATATATATGCATATATATATATATACATATATATGCATATATATATCTATATACATATATATATTATTTTGCCAAATAGTAGCTTAGAAGAAGAAAAAAAACTACAACTCTATTCTCTATTTTACAAAATAAATGTATTTTTTAAATTTAGAAAGGATATCATTGCAAATGAAGGGAGAGTCCTTTCATCACCTAACTCAGGTCCAGCTGCTTGCTGCTTAAAAATCAATACCTAAGGGACAGTTGTTAAAGGAAAGTTGCTTTTAATCAGAATACTGATAATCTGGGGAGATGGTGGATTAAGTGAATGGAAAAAAAAAAACCTGACTCCAAAGAAGATTCTGCTTAGCCATGAAAACATTTAAAGGGAAGTATTCTGAATTAATCTCTGAGATGGGGGTCAGAGTTGTTGCCATATACCATTCTGTATAGGCTTAGCCACTCCTGGTGGTCTTTCTTTAGGTGCCATCTCCTTCACACAGGTTGTTCTGGAGTTTACTGAAAGGTAAGATAGGAAGATATCTAATCATCTGTTAATTACTTATTCTTCATTTCTACCTCTTTGATCTACAGAAAGAACCAGTGAGGTAGAAATTGCTAGACAGTCAGTGTTGGATTCTGAGACCTTGGTTGTTTTCAATAAACATCTCATTCCATTAACCTAAAGTTCTACACTTTGTCCTGAATTCCTGCAATGTGTCCTTGGTCTGATAAATTATCAGCACTCAGATCCAAGGAAGGGCAGTAATTAACTTCAGTTCCATATGCCTGAGGGAGAAAGAATTAGTGATCATTAATCTTGAGCCCATACATCTGGTCCAGGGTAAAATGTTCAGGGGGCATGAAGAAGGGTGGTGACTTAATTCAAAGATCAAGAGAAGCCATAAAGATGTTAACTTAAACATTTTGACCTTTAAACTGATTGGTTAGGAATGATGTATTTTAAGGACAAGAGCCAACCAAAAACAATCAGATTTAGTACTGGTGAGGATATAAACTGCTGCGAGTGTTGCCTTTGGGAATTCTTTAACCCCTCTCACTGTCTATGCTGAGAACTTTGTACTTTCCTTCTCTTCAGTAAATCCTATTCACTTGCTACCATGAAGGTTTGCATGTTTGTGAAGTTCATTCTTCGACTCTGTGAACAGAACTCGGATTCCCATTTCACCAGTAGGTTAGTCTGTTCAGTCACTCAGCCGTGTCTGACTCTTTGCAAGCCCATGGACTGCAGCATACCAGGCTTCCCTGTCCATCACCAACTCCTGGTGTCTACTCAAACTCATGTCATAGACTTGGTGATGCCATCCAGCCATCTCATCTTTTGTCGTCCCCTTCTTCTCCTGCCTTCAGTCTTTCCCAGCATCAGGGGCTTTTCCAGTGAATCAGTTCTTCCATCAGGTGGCTAAAGTATTGGAATTTCAGCTTTAGCATCAGTCCTTCCAATGAATACCCAGGACTGATCTCCTTTAGAATGGACTGGTTGGACCTCCTTGCAGTCCAAGGAACTCTCAAGAGTCTTCTCCAACACCACAGTTCAAAAGCATCAATTCTTCAGCGCTCAGCTTTCTTCACAGTCCAACTTTCACATCCATACATGACTACTGGAAAAACCATAGCCTTGACTAGACGGACCTTTGTTGGCAAAATAATGTCTCTGCTTTTGAATATGCTATCTAGGTTGGTCATAACTTTTCTTCCAAGGACTAAATGTCTTTTAATTTCATGGCTGCAATCACCATCTGCAGTGATTTTGGAACCCAAGAAAATAAAATCTGTCAGTGTTTCCATTGTTTCCCAATCTATTTGCCATGAAGTGATGGGACCAGATGCCTTGATTTTAGTTTTCTGAATGTTGAGTTTTAAGCCAACTTTTTCACTCTCCTCTTTCACGTTCATCAAGAGGCTTCTTAGTTCTTCTTTGCTTTCTGCCATAAGGGTGGTGTCATCTGCATATCCGAGGTTTTGATATTTCTCCCAGCAATCTTGATTCCAGCTTGTGCTTCATCCAGCCCAGCATTTCTCATGATGTACTCTGCATATAAGTTAAATAAGCAGGGTGACAGCCCTGACGTACTCCTTTTCCTATTTGGAACCAGTCGTTGTTCCATGTCCAATTCTAACTGTTGCGTCTTGACCTGCATACAGATTAGGCAAGGTACTATGTGATCAAAAGATGTAATGGGTGTGCTACGAATGGTTATGAGTAGAGGGGGCACCTGATTTAAAGTTAGTTACAACATAGCTTTGCTAAATTGACAAGAAAGGGGTGGGGGGTTCCTGTCAATGCCAGTTTCCTGCAGATAATTGCATGCACTTGCAAGGGGGAAAATGAGTTGGGAATCTGAATGCCTTGTATTGAATATAGTATAATTTTTTATTCTTTTTGTCTTTTGCCATAGATTAGTCAAAACCCCATTACTGATTAAGGTTTAGGAATCCCTGAACCAGAGGTTAAAATATAGTGCATGGACTTTTCATAGAGCTCCCATGTGGTTTGATGATAAAGTATCTGCCCTCAATGCAGGAGACCTGAGGTTCCATCCCTGGTTTGGAAAGATCCCCTGGAGAAGGGAATGGCAACCCACTCCAATATTCTTGCCTGGAGAATTCCATGGACAATGGAGCCTGGCAGGCCATAGCCCATGGGATTGCAAAGAGTTACACATGACTAGGCGATTAACACTTCCTGAAATTTTTACCCAGGAATTTTAAGTTTTAGCTACACTGAACCACTTGTTGTACCCCCCCCCCAAAAAGTACTTGCTATATAATGCATGGACTTGAGATCTGATTTCACAGCCTCTCAAATAAGAGGCAGGAGATGATCATAATATACCATGCTTTATCCTCAGGCTCCACCAGTTATCAATGTGATTTTTGGAAAATCATTTAGCCTCAGTACATTTCATTTGCTTATCTATACCATACTGGCACAGGAGAAAATGTAGACAGCCATATATGCAGACAAAATAGCACATAATAAAGTTGTTATTATTATTCATAAAATGGAATTAATGCTCTCAAATTGTTATGAGGATAAAATAAAAAAATTTTAAGACACAAAGCACCAACATTGTTGTTCAGAGACATCATTACTAACATTTTTCACTTGTACAAGATTCTCACCCCCTGCTGTGTTTCTAGGAAATTGTAGCAGCTGATATTCTGCTGTAGCTGAATTATTCCAGCACCTGATTTCCAGGCCTTGGGCACTCCAGCAACAAGAGACCACCTCTATGCCTTTCCTGCCTGGCCCTATAGAATGTTCCAAGCCTCAGGTTGCCCTGAATCTCTCCACAATTTGGTAGAGAGAGAGGTGTAGGTGGTAGAAAGTGGTTTTATGAAATAATATCTCCCACAGAGACAAAACTGTTGATTTTTTTCTCTAAAACTTGAAACATGTTTTCTGGCATTTATAGGATATCAGAAGTTAAATTTTCTTAGGTTTTATTTTATTTTTTTAACCTTGGAACAGTAACGTTTTGAAACTAAGCTGTTTCTGAGGTGGTACCTACAGTGTGAAGGAAATGGGCTTTCACACCTAATCTTATGGAGAACTAACTCTAAAAAATAGTTAAGTATCATTTGCTGTTTACAATTCACTGTTATACAAAAGGGACAAAAAGAGTAAATCACTGAACCATTTACAAAATCGCATATCCTGCCAATTCCTTATCTTTTTACATTCTTACCTTCCATTACCAAACCTCCTTTATGCTGTTAATCTTCACTCAATTTAAAATGAACAAAATTCAAATTATAACACATTTTAATTTAGGTAATAAGTGAGCTGCTGAGGTTTTCATATGCCAATATTTAATTTCATAAAGTAATAGATTTAAGAAACACCCCATGGAGACGTGAGAAAATCTATTCTTCTGGGACTTCTGCAGTTAAGACAAACATGTCTAGAATTATACAAATTTCACATCTCTCTACATTCAGAGAGTAGTTTTTATCACCATGAATACTAGGTCTCTTTGGTGATTAATCCTAGACTTCCTGTATGAATCCTAAAATAATATAATTGATATTAGTCTTCCAAAGGTTTAGTTTCTTTCTGTCACAACTTTAATCAATCATATCTTTAAATATGAAAGAACAATTTATAATCAACTTTATCCTGTGTTTTTTATTCAGATTATCCTTGATTTTGGTTATAAAAGTCTCATTTCAAGTAAAACTTGAATTTTAGACCATAGCCATGTTTCAACGAATATTATAAAGGACAATAATTTTGTACTGTCAACTATCTTCACAGCCAGGGTAGACTGCAATAAAAACAAATGATTAAGAAAGTCTCAGATTTTATCATGTCTAACTTAATTATACTATATTGATGTGGATAATGTCAGATTCAATTTAAAAATTAAATATTTTCATAGACACTATTATTATTACAGATGTTGATAGAGATATGTCAAGGAATATGTACATAACTTTAAAGGGATTAATTTTTCTGTTCCTTAAAATATACTATTGCTTCAGGAGCAAGCCAGGATATCCCTAGTGTACATTGTAATGTTCCTGTCCTGTCATTTAGATGTAACACACATTACATGCTCTTAATGGCAAACACACGGTGTACATTGTATTGTCACTTACAGAGCCTAGGCTAATACTATTGCCTCCTCAAAGGAAATTATTCATATCATCTTAAGCATTGATCTAGAAGATTCTTTGGAGACATGGTCATATTGAGGATGCCTGACTGTTATCAGGCATGTAAACATATCTGAATTTTTGGATTTAATCAAAATTACAGTAACAGCAGTAGGTTGCAATTGTTGCTAAGGTTTCGTTAGTTTGGCCTTGCTTTTTGAAAGGAATTATAATGTTCCACCAGTTTAGAAACCAGTATAGGTTCTAAGGGTGAGGACTCAGGATAACTCTCAACTGCACCACCACAAGAGACCCTTTACTCCACACACAGCTTTATTCTACTCTAGGACATTCTCATGGCATTCTTACTGTTTCTCTAATATCCACCTTCCTTTCTTCTGTCCTAATTCTTTTGTGCTGATCGTAAGTCAGTAAATCAGCCTCCCTCTCTCTCTTATCCTGCCTTTACTTTTTTTTTAAAGACAAACATAATTTCAGTTATGGCACTATGAATAAAAGTATGATGAGTATTACCCCTATATTGAGATATATTGAAATTTTAAGAATATTCCCCTTTGATTTATTTTTACATTTTAATTTTTTATTGTAAAAGGAATAAAATATTAAGAAGATTAGAAATATGATCTAAAAGCCCATCATCCTAGGCAACTAATATATTTTTGAGTGACCCTGTTAATCGTGTGTGTGTATATGTATGTGTACAGACAGATCTCATTTTTCATGGTTGAGGGATCATAGACATGGCCATTCGAGCTAAGTCATGCATAAAAATCTTAATGATCAATGGGGAAATTTACAAATGTTCCACAGTCTATAAAATTTTTATCAAACTATTATAAAATCTCCTGCTATCAATTATAAATAAATGAAGAAATTAAAAGAGGAACTATATATGTGTTCTGTTTGTTTAGTTGTTAACTCCTGCCTGACTTTTGTGACCCCATGGACTGTAGCCTGCCAGGCTCCTCTGTCCATGGGATTTCCCAGGCAAGCATACTGGAATAGGTTGCTATTTACTTCACCAAGGGATCTTCCTGACCCAGGGATCAAACCTATGTCTCCTGCATTGAAGGTGGATTCTTACTGCTGAGCCATCAGGGAAACCCATATATATGTATTCAGTAAACTATAATTTAAAACTTTAGAAATATTGAGAATTAAACATGAATGTTCATAGTGGTGTTATTTAAAAAGAGCCAAAAACTGAATCAACTTAAATATCCATCAACTGGTGAGTGTATAGATAATGTGGTATATCCATACAATGGAATATTATTTAGGAATGCAAAAGAATGAATTACTGATACATGCTATAATATGGATAAACCCCAAAACCATTGTGCTAACTCAAAGAAGGCAAAGACAAGAAATCACAAACTGGTTTTAGAAAAGGCAGAGGAACCAGACATCAAATTGCCAACATCTGCTGAATCATCGAAAAAGCAAGAGAGTTCTAGGAAAACATCTATTTCTCCTTTATTGACTATGCCAAAGCCTTTGACTGTGTGGATCACAACAAACTGTGGAAAATTCTGAAAGAGATGGGAATACCAGACCGCCTGACCTGCCTCTTGAGAAACTTATATGCAGGTCAGGAAGCAACAGTTAGAACTGGACATGGAATAACAGACTGCTTCCAAATAGGAAAAGGAGTACATCAAGGCTTTATATTGTCACCCTGCTTATTTAACTTCTATGCAGAGTACATCAAGAGAAATGCTGGGCTGGAAGAAGCATAAGCTGGAATCAAGATTGCAGGGGGAAATATCAATAACCTCAAATATACAGATGACACCACCCTTATGGCAGAAAGTGAAGAGGAACTCAAAAGCCTCTTGAAGAAAGTGAATAAGAGAAGAGTGGAAAAGTTGGCTTAAAGCTCAACATTCAGAAAACGAAGATCATGGCATCTGATCCCATCACTTCATGGGAAATAGATGGGGAAACAGTGGAAACAGTGTCAGACTTTACTTTTTGGGCTCCAAAATCACTGTAGATGGTGATTGCAGCCATGAAATTAAAAGACGCTTACTCCTTGGAAGAAAAGTTATGACCAACCTAGATAGCATATTAAAAAGCAGAGACATTATTTTGCCAACAAAGGTCCGTCTAGTCAAGGCTATGGTTTTTCCAGTGGTCATGTATGGATGTGAAAGTTGGACTGTGAAGAAAGCTGAGCGCTGAAGAATTGATGCTTTTGAACTGTGGTGTTGAAGAAGACTCTTGAGAGTCCCTTGGACTGCAAGGAGGTCCAACCAGTCCATTCTAAAGGAGATCAGTCCTGGGTATTCATTGGAAGGACTGATGCTAAAGCTGAAATTCCAATACTTTGGTCACCTCCTGTGAAGAATTGACTCATTGGAAAAGACCCTGATGCTGGAAAGGATTGGGGGAAGGAGAAGGGGATGACAGAAGATGAGATGACTGGATGGCATCACCAAATCTATAGCATGAGTTTGAGTAGACACCAGGAGTTGGTGATGGACAGGGAGGCCTGGTGTGCTGCAATTCATGGGGTCGCAAAGAGTTGGACATGACTGAGTGACTGAACTGACTGACTGATTTATTAAAAATATCCAGAAAAGGCAAATCTATGGAGACAGATAATTATTGGTTGCCTAGAGCAGAGATTGAGGGTAACAGGATTATAGTAAATGAACATGAAGGACTTTTGGGGACGAGGGGAAATGTTCTTAAAATTCAAAATGGTGATGGTTCCAAAATTAGTAAATTTACTTTTTAAAAAATGATTGAATTATACACTTGAAGTGAACAAATTACATGATATGATATGATATTTTAAAATATGCTTCAATAAAGTGGTATATTTAAAAGCAATGTCAAGAGCAGTTTGAGTATCATTTGCCTTCTTCGTATCCATATCCTGTATAGAGTAATCATCTTTTCTATGCCTTTGTAAATTGTCATTCATTTTCCATTCTAAGTCTGAATAGGTTGCCCAGGAATTTATCCACTGTCAGTACTGTGAAATATTTCTGAGCATTCACTTAATGTGAAGGTTTTGGAGGGAGGGAGAGGCCAGTGGTTGCCATCTTCGTTTCCTCTGGGCTCTCTCGATCCTTTTCCTTACAATCATTTTCCTCATATATGTTATTAACTTTCTTTTTACTAAGTTCCTATGGCTACATACCTAGGCTGTCTCAAGTGAGTAGTGTTAACACTCCCATCTTCTGCTATTTTTTTCTATAACTTCATCACATTTGACTGGAGTTTTACGTTCAGCATTTCTCTCTTCATTTCTGTGTGTGCTGCATTTTCATCTTTATTGACCAGCTTTGTCTTTCTGTACTCATTTTTTAAAAATGCACATGAATTTATCACTGGAAGGCAATGCCACCATATGCTTTGCTGCCTGTGTGGAATGAAAAACAGATGTGCATCGACTAATCACCAACAGACTTTTGAAGAAGTGGTATGATTGGTTATTGATTACAATGAGTGTTTTTTTGTGTGTAGTCATTTCTAAAACAAACAGATAGCAGTGGAATTTTTAACTTAATGTAATAATCCACTGCTAATGTTCTATAGTGACTGAAATTTGAACTGTAGTTTTGGGGAACTTGTGTCATTTAACTAACTTATGGTTACTAAAATATATTTATGTCAAGATTGTACATAGCAAGGACTGCCTGAATTTCTGTGTGTTTGGGGAGGGGTCCATGTGCCTGTGTGATCAATTTCATATAATTTGTTATGTCAGTTGTCAAATGCATTCAGATTGAAGTAAGCAAAGCCTGAGAAAAAGTGTTTTAAACATAGTAATTTTTTCCCACATATAAAAGAAGTCCAGGGTAGATAGTGATTAGGTTTCCAGGATCTTTCTCTTTATAGTCCACTATGCTTCCCAAGGAGCATTTTATTGTCAGACACTAGCTCATGGATTCAAGATGGCTGCTCCGTGTGTAGCATGACACTGGGGTGGGAAGAAAGGGAAAGGCCAAAGGCCGAGTATTTACAGATTCTGTCCCTTGGTACCTGATATATTTTCCAGTTGGACATTTTTTTGCAGCCTCTTGTCACCAGCTGTGCATATAATTGGCGAGTTGACTTCTAAGACGTAGATTTCATCTATAAAAGATCTCAACTGACATCCTTTTGAAACTTACTACTACTCTTCTGTGTTTTTGATGGACTTCCCTGGTAGCTCAGATGATAAAGCGTCTGCCTACAATGCGGGAGACCTGGGTTTGATCCCTGGGTCAGGAAGATCCCCTGGAGAAGGAAATGGCAACCCACTCCAGTATTCATGCCTGGAAAATCCCATGGACTGAGGAACCTGGGGGGCTATAATCCATGGGGTCGCAAAGAGTTGGACACAACTGAGCGACTTCTGTGTGTGTGTGTGTATGTGTGTGTGTGTGTGTGTGTGTCCCTTTTTAAATGAGCTTCCCTGTAAAATCCTCCTATTGACTTCCACTTGTATCTCAACAACCAGAAATGTGTCACACGACCAGCTCTGGCCTCACAGCAGTCTAAAAGTAAGTGTAAGTCAAAGTTGCTCAGTTGTGTCTGACTCCTTGCGACCCCGTGGACAATATAGTCCATGGAATTCTCCAGGCCAGAATACTGGAGTGTGTAGCCCGTTCCCTTCTCCAGGAGATCTTCCTATTCTCCAGGACTCTGAATTTATTTTGACTATATATGGTTACTCTTTAGAAACTGGAATTCTATTAGGAAAAAGAAAGTAGAATGGATATTGAATAGATAAGTAACAATACATAAGTATTTTGTAGTTTCACTTTGTTGTTGTATCATTAAGAATTTTTACAATTTAGCTGTTTTTTTAAAAGCAATGTGCTGGAATTGTATATATTTCATTAATCATTAATAATATATATTTTTATTTTGTAGAGTACCCTTTGTTTATGGTTATTTTTCCCCTTATTTGGAAATTTTCTTAATTTCTGCTTAAAGGATATTGACATTTTATGATCTTCTTATAATTGTCAATTTGGAAAAACCATTATTTATTAAAGTCAAGTTCTACAAGGGACTTGTAGGAAAATGTCCCTCCCAAAATTCCTATCTAACTTTCCTTACTCCTTTGATTAAAATATTTTTCTTCAAACATCAATAGTCATTTAAGATAAAAATATCATTTGATTACTTTTTAATTTCATTGTTTTTGCTTGCTAGAATTTGGAAAAATTCTTTTTATACTATTTTCCTAGGCAAATATACATTTATGATTTACATTTATGATTCAATAAAAAGACTAACTTAGGGCTTAACACTAATAATTCTCTTTGTTTTCATGGATTTTATGGATTCCACATAAAATAAACCCTTTTTTACACAAAATTGACTATATGCAAAAAATTAGCTATACACAGTTTCCAAGAATGGGGGGTATAGAATTTTTTTATACAGTAGGGCCCCTAAATGTAAATCAGGTGTTGCATTTTATGTTCACCTTATGAGTATGAATTCAGACTAAAATTGAAGAAAGTAGAGAAAACCACTAGACCATTCAGGTATGACCTAAATCAAATCCCTAAAGATTATACAGTGGAAATGAGAAATAGATTTAAGGGACTAGATCTGATAGAGTGCCTGATGAACTATGGATGGAGATTTGTGACATTGTACAGGAGACAGGGGGCAAGACCATCCCCAAGAAAAAGAAATGCAAAAAAGGAAAATGGCTGTCTGAGGAGGCCTTACAAATAGCTGCGCAAATAAGAGAGGTGAAAAGCAAAGGAGAAAAGGAAAGAGATACCCATTTGAATGCAGAGTTCCAAAGAATAGCAAGGAGAGGTAAGAAAGCCTCCCTCAGTGATCAGTGCAAAGAAATCAAGGAAAACAATAGAATGGGAAAGACTAAAGATCTCTTCAAGAAAACTAGAGATATCCAGGGAACATTTCATGCAAAGATGGGCTCAATAAAGGACATAAATGGTATGGACCTAATAGCAGCAAAAGATATTAAGAGGTGGCAAGAATACACAGAAGAACTGTACAAAAAAGATCTTCATAACCCAGATAGTCATGATGGTGTGAACACTCACTTAGAGCCAGACGTCCTGGAATGTGAAGTCAAGTGGGCTTTAGGAAGCATCACTACGAACAAAGCTAGTACAACATTTCTCATGATGTACTTTGCATATAAGTTAAATAAGCAGGGTGACAATATACAGCCTTGACATACTCCTTTTCCTATTTGGAACCAGTCTGTTGTTCCAGTTGTACTGGATGAAGCACAAGCTGGAATCAAAATTGCCAGGAGAAATATCAATAACCTCAGACATGCAGATGACACCACTCTCATGGCAAAAGCAAAGAGGAACTAAAGAGCCTCTTGATGAAAGTGAAAGAGGAGAGTGAAAAAGTTGGCTTAAAGCTCAACATTCAGAGACATTACTTTACCAACAAAGGTCTGTCTATGGTTTTTCCAGTGGTCATGTATAGATGTGAGAGTTGGACTCTAAAGAAAGCTAAGTTGCAAAGAACTGATGTTTCTGAACTGTGGTGTTGGAGAAGACTCTTGAGAGTCCCTTGGACTGCAAGGAGATCCAACCAGTCCATTCTAAAGGAAATCAGTCCTGAATATTCATTGGAAGGACTAATGCTGAAGCTGAAACTCCAATACTTTGGCTACCTGCTGCAAAGAGCTGACTCATTTGAAAAGACCCTGATGCTGGGAAAGATTCAATGTGAGAGAAGGGGACGACAGAGGATGAGATGGTTGGATGGCATCACCGACTCAATGGACATGAGTTTGAGTAAACTCTGGGAGTTGCTGATGGACAGGGAGGCCTGGCGTGTTGCAGTCCATGGGGTCGCAAAGAATCAGACATGACTGAGTGACTGAACTGAACTGAACTGAGTATGAAACTGTGGTCTGTTCCTGCATGGAGGGAACACTGAGCATGAAGACTCTATCAAGAAACAGCTCTATTTAAAACAAACCATGTAGACGAACACATATGAGTGATTAGCACATCTTCCAGGGTAATTTTTGTCATTTTCACATTCATCACTGACGTGACAGCCTGACCCTGTGTGAGGTACAACTGCCTTGGAAAGTATCCTGCATTACATACAGTGAATTTCCTTTTGAAACTGTATTAGGAGCTTCCTATGTTAACTTATATCCTTTTCTCACTGTGATTGGTGGCTACTTGCTGAGTGTTGATAATAGTTAAAAATAATTTCAAAATAATGAAGTGGGGAAAATCTTAAGAATCCTATATGATTGGCAATCTCAAAATCTGAGTCATTTTTGTATTTGCCCTTAAAATATGAAACATTGCAAATTATGTGTTTCTTAGATTAAAATCATGACAAATTTCAGTTTGCTACCTCTGCATTCCCTTGAAAAGCACTGACAGACAAGACCCACTGACTGTGAGTTAGGTAACTAGATATATACTGGACAGTAGTGGGGGGGTGACCATCAAAAATGCTTGCATAATTATATGAATTAAATAAGTATGCAGCAATACCTAAGCTGACTCAATTGCACAAGGAAACTAGTTATCAGATTTAATAGAGAAACTAGGGCAGATTTTGTTTTTCTTTGTTAAATGATGTTTATCTCTTTATGAAGGGCTTTTAAGGGTTCTCGCCATGTGAACAAAATCAGACTGGTGATTTTTCAAGCAAATATTCTTGTTTATATATAGTTGTTAACAGCTGGGTCTGGAGCCGTATTGCCTGTGTTCCAGCCTCAGCCCTGGCACTGAAGTTTGTGACCTTGGTGAATTATTAAATCATTTATGCCTTAGTTTCTCTGTGTACAAAAAATTAAAAGATTAATGATAGAAGCTGCCTCATAAGGTTATGAGGATTGAATAATACCTGATATATGTAATACTCTACAGAATGTAGAGTAGTGCCATGGAGTTGGATGTAGTCAGTAAGTGTTATAATTATTATCACTATTATTAATTTTTATTTTATTGGATTAAAAAACATCAAGAGTAAGCACTTCATCTTTCTATGGTGAAGTTGCTTCCTGCTATCTTCTTGTCCTGGTTGTCTTAAATTATCTACAACATAAATGTATTCCAAGCCTTTCATTCACATCATATGCTCGTAGAATTTCAGCGGCAAGGGGAATTTTAAAGGGCCTATCTTCCAGTCTCCACTTGGTCACAGAGGGTCAGGAGGACCCCAGCACAGGCCTCTTCTCCTTTTACAATGACTGCTCCACATTCCTTAAGGCTTTGGCAGGAACATCTCAGTTTCTTCCAATTTCTCAAAGTAGAAACATTCCTGAAAGAAAGGGGAGAATCTCTTTGGTGATTGCCATCTCTCTGGACTCAGGAGAAACCATTTTTTAATGTATTTTTGCGCTGTTTTTTGTCCTGTTTCTTCTCTCACTGTTGTCTTTAACATATATCAAAATCAGTTTAAAAAGCAAGAAAGTGCGGATATCCCTGGTATAAAAATTAAGTCTAAGCCATTTTCTCTGATCAAACCATGAAAAGTTGCCCCGAAGAGAGCCAGATAAAACAAGGGATACAGAGACCTTCCATGGACCCGTGTAATAACTCATTTTTGTGCATTTGCAGTGCTTAGGCTTTGCTATGCAGTTTTGCAGGTACAAGCCAAGAGCAGCAGTGTGATTAGATTTTTAATCCCATTAACTCTAATTGCTTCTCAGAAGCTGTGTACTTACAGTATGTGTCTGGTTTTAGAAATGCAGGGGAAAGGGAAAGTGATTAAATGTTTCCTTCAGTCAGGATGAAAAAGGAAAAAGCAAGGAAAACTGCAGAGGCAACCAGTTATGGAGAAGTACTGGCAGGGGGTTTTAAAGTCTCTATCTATGATGATTGGATTTGCTTTTGGATATAAAGATCCTCCTGACTGCTCTGAAATTTCAATGTAGGAGGGCTCATTTCTCGGTGTTCATTCCTTGGGATTGGATTTTGACATTCTTATTGTGTTTTTGATAGTTTGCCCACAAGTTATTGCACTGAAGAGAATGAGGCTCTGAGGTTAAACATCTCCTTTTTCAGAGCATACAATCCCAGTGACTGTCTTTGTGATTCCAAACAAGGTCTATTAAACACACAGCTGACCTAGTGGAACTGATAAACACAATTGCTTTAAGGAAATGGAGATGGATTGTAGCTGAGCTTTAGGAAAATAGGAAAGCATAATTGAGTAAATTAAAAATAATTTTAAATCACAATTATAGTAGTGCTTCATTTATTTTTATCCTGCCAGTTGCATGTCACATGGTCTGTAATTTGAGAATGTTTCAGTGTAGCGAGGCTTACTGTTTAAAAATTGAGGTTATTAAGAGGGAAATCCATTTTACTCTGCAGAATGTCCATTCATTGTGAGACACTAGGCTAAAAGTGGAATTGTTTTTTAACTAAGGAAATCACAACCTTGGAGGAGTCAGTAGTTGGTGGAAAGGCAATATGTTAGCATTCGCTTTATGCTATATGTTAGCTGAATGATGAGAGAAAAGAAATGAAACAATGAGTGGAAAAGAAAATGCCAACAACAAAATCCTTCCAACCTAGAGCTTACAGAGCAAGTAGCAAAATGGGAAAAAGAAGAGAGGGATGGGAGAAAAGGTCAAATATGTGAATGTGTCATTTCAGCTCAGCTAGTTGTACTTATGAAAAGGGCATGTGAATGTTTCAAAAGTAAGGATCATGGGCCTCCCACCAAGATCAAATTGGACCCACTTTGCAGACCCATGGTCTGGTGATCATATTATTGGATGTTTTCAGAATTGCAGTGAATCTTGGGAAGGAATGAGCCCCGTTCATTTTGAACTTGTGAGTCTCTTGAGAGGACCAGTTCATGAAGACTGAGGATTGGCTTCAAATGTCCTTATGAATCTCAGATTAAAAGCAGCATATATTACTGGGGGAAGCTTAGTATGAATCCTAGCTTCCTTTGACTCTAAGGTAGTTTATGCGCACCTATAAATCAGAGAATTTGGATCAATATCACTTATCTCAATGGAAGGAGACATAAGCGTAATTAATATTTGCAAAATACTCGATAATGAAAGTCAAGTCAGGAGCTTTTATAAGGACTCTATTAGAGAGACTAGGATTGGCTTTATTCCAAGCCTCCTACTTTGAAGCATTTACTGGCATGCTGTAACCATTCTCCACCTTTAACTTCTTCAGGCATGGATTAAACTCATTGGCAGGACACTGACTTGTGCCCTTTGAGACACATTATTGCTATTAGAAAGCTTAGTTTAAGTACCATCATTGCATTAGATGGTTGTACTTGCTTAATTAGCATGACATGAATTTGAAGACTGCTTTTAATGTAAAGTATAACGGCACAGCCCCCCTCTCTGGGCTCTGTGTGGGATTCCATGGAAGTGTTAGCAAACTTGCAATTAGGAGGAGAATATTTTGCATAGAGCAGAGTTAACCCTCACTTCTGGGTGAGAGGATCAGAGACATTAACAATGATGATTAAGTCATTTTGAATTAATTGTCATTTAGAGCTTGTTTCTTCCCTTGGACACAAAGTGACCCATCCAGCATCAAAAGGAGGTATGCCAGAGAGCATTTAAACATGTTTCATCTAAATTCATCAGAACAGCATCTAATTAAAGCATCAGAATGTTTCTTACAGACCTCAATTGATGTCTAGTAAATTTTAGGGTCATGGGGTTGCTTTAAATCATCTTAATCACTTTGAGTTTGCATTATCAGTTAATTAAAAAAAGAAAAGTAAAAGCAAATAGGAGTAACCTCAGATCTGACAGTTCAATTATCCTTTAAACAACTAATATATCTATTTACTTATTTTGTATTCTATTTAGAAAACAAGGAAATGAAATAAAATGTGCTATGTGTAACAAGGGAATGTAACAATAACCTTGATCAACTACATTTCTATGTTTTTCCATTTTTTCAGGAATAGATATGAGAATTTTTCTGTCTAAGTTTAACAAGTAAGGGCTTGGAAAGGGGACATTGTATCTACCTTCTGATGACTCTGTTTATAAATGAACCAGGTGACCATCTTCATTTCCCATCCCCCTAAAAATATCTTACAGAGTTTTTCTCCACAGAGTAGATTCTAATCCAACATACCTGAAATTTCTATTATTAACTTTGCTGCTTTTTGATTAGTTAGCAAATGTAAATATGTCATGGCTAATGGAACACATTAAAATACATACAATTTAATCATCTACTTAAAAAACAAAAAAAAAAATCATTGAACAGTTGCCTGGTAGGAAAGGTAAGGATGGATCACGCTGAAGTCTATCAGCCAAAGAATCTTTAATTTAGTTAAAGGATTGTAATATGCCCCGAATGGTGACCAGAGGATGAAAATGAACCATCAAAGACCATGGGAGTTTAAATAGAAAGAAACGATTTTTTCAGTCTCTCAATGGGAATGCTATCAGCATCTTGACCAGAATAATATTGTGTTAAGAATCCCTGACATCCTGTCACCCACCAGTCTAATAACAACTTAAAAAAGTAAAAGTATCCACTCACTGATCTGAACTGAACTGATCCACTCATTTCCAAAAGCCATCTAAACAGCCTGAATTGGCCTTCATTGAAAATAAAATATTTCTAGAAGATTTAAAGGAGATCTTTTAGAAGAGATAGACCTTAGACTGAAGATGTTCTTAGCATTTAAAGGGTTCAGATGGTAAAGAATCCACCTTCAATATCAGAGACCTGGGTTCGATCCCTGGGTTGGGAAGATCTCCTGGAGAAGGGGATCCAGTATTCTTGCCTGGAGAATCCCAGGGACAGAGGAGCCTAGTGGGTTACAATCCATGGGGTCACAAAGAGTCAGACATGACTGAGCAACTAAGCACAGCATTTAAAAGTGGGATGGAAAATCCATGTAGGTCTAAGTAAAACCACAGAAATTGTATGTATGATGTGTGATCCATACAGAAGCTTATGGGGGGAACATTGTATTGCTGTAGGCTTCATTGAGGGCAGTTTTTCCTCATTAACACTGATTTGTTAATGCTAAATCTGAATTATTTTGGGAGGCAGAAGCATTGCTGTACATATCTATAACATGAAATTATTAAAACAGTTGATCACAATCATATATTCAAATTTTATTTTGAACCTGCCACAAAATCTAAAAAAAAAAGCTATAAAAAAGCAATTAAAAGAATTTTCTTGGCCAAGATAAATAAAAAAGGCAATACAATAAAAGAATGTCTTGTTAACATTTCTTGTCATAAGGATGATCCAAGGTTAGTAATTTAAGAGGTGACTCTAAATGTAGTTCTTAATCTCATTAAATTACATTAAAAATTCACTTTATCAGAAATATTTGTCACTTTCTAGAAGAATTTGTGAGTTAGAATGACCCCAAAATTCCTGTTTCAGGACCAGTGTGTGCCAATTTTCTTTCTCACATAAAATCCTAATACAATGCCAACCACTCAAAGATACAAACACAAAAAGAATCAATAAAATTTCTTAAGTCATAAGCAAAACAGCTCCATACTAGCACTGAATACCTATTTTGTTATTTACATTTCATTTGACAGTTTTTTTTTTTTCCCTTCTCACTTATTCATTCGTTCCTTCACTAAAGCTGATGGGAATTCACAGACGACAGTTCTATCACGGATGACGGTAGAATTCACAGGTCTATCATTTCTCTGGTGTTATGTGTTTAGAGAAGAGTACAGTAAAACAAGTAAATAAGATCATTTTAGGTAGACAGCAAGCAATACATGTTAATGAAGACAATAAAGTAAACGTTAATGAAGAATAAAGAAGGGAAGAGAAAATGTTTGCAGTGGGTGGTCAGAGATGGCAGGTCTAAGGAAGAGATATGTGAGCAGATTCCTTAAGATAAATGAGTCATGCATACAGAGGTCTTGATTAAGAGAATTCCAGGTAAAGGTATAAGTTATGGCACAGGCCCTAAGGCAGATGTAGGGTGGATTTAGGAACCTGATGGAACAAAGGCCAGCTTGGTTGAAGCAGAGCAAAGAAGAGTACATGTGGAACCAGAAAGAAGTCGATCCTATGTCATATAGGATTTTGTAACTGATGGAAAGTTTTTGTTTTTGTTTTTGTTTTTTTTTACTGTGTTTTTAAATCAACAGGAAGTCCTTGAGGACTTTTAAGCAGAGATAATTAATTTGCAATGATTCTGGCTACTCTAAGGAAAATGGAAACAACAGTTTGTTGTTCAGTCTCTAAGTCATGTTTAACTCTTTGAGACCCCATGGACTGCAGCATACCTGGAAGCAAAAGTGATGGGAGGCTTAGGGAGAAGGGTCAGGATATATTTTCAGAATAAGTAAGTAAGTGAAGTCGCTCAGTCGTGTCCGACTCATTGCGACCCCGTGGACTGTAGCCCACCAGGCTTCTCCGTCCATGGGATTCTCCAGGCAAGAATACTGGAGTGGGTTGCCATTTCCTTCTCCAGGGGATCTTCCCAACCGAGGGATCAAACCCGGGTCTCCCACATTGGAGGCAGACGCTTTAACCTCTGAGCCACCAGGAAAGATTTTCAGAATAGATTTGACAAAACTTGCAGATGTGGATGTAGGAACTGAAGTAGAGAAATAAAGATGACTGACATGTTTATGTTCTGAGGACTTAAGTAGGTTGGGGTAAGGGTGGAGTATTAGCCACTGTAATTTGATTCTACACATATGCTGACTCTAAACATATGAATAAAAATTAATTGGTGCTTAAATTTTTACTACAGCAGCTATTTTAGATCAGTATCATCTAAAATTATATTGTTAACATTTTCAAATATTTAATTGTATTACCGGTCACTTGTCATTCTGTTAACATATAGGCAGATTGTACTTCTCATATAGTAATATAGAAGAATGTAATAATCAGTAAAAATTAGAGTTGAAATTCTGTTTGATACAGTATTAAGGCCATCTTAGCTACACTTTTTAAAAATGAAACATCAGCGATGTATGCTTAAATATGGATATCTGTATTGATACTGTCACACTAAAACACTTTTATCTTGATTACCACAAATAGGTTTTAAAAGAATTTTAATAAAGAGTAAAGCTTACATACTAAAATTCATTAACAAGTTAGTTGAGAAGTTTGGTCCTGATCTCCTTTTACTATTTTTTCTCCTAAGTGGCTACCTACCTGTGACTCTAAAACTATCAGCCTTCTTTCCACATGTCCACCTTCATAAGCCAATTGGACTGAGTGAATCTTTTGTCACCTCTTATTTAGCTGTGTTTGTATATATATTTAGTGTTCAAATATATTTCAGAAGTGTTGGACAGTATTTTCGAGTAAGTTATCTTAGGCAGCCATCATGTTGTTCCAGTCACTCTTGAAAAAAAAAAAAGTGTCTGACTCTTTGTGACCCCATGGACTACAGCACACCAGGCTTCCCTGCCCTTCACCATCTCTCAGAGCTTGCTTAAACTCATGTCCATTGAGTTGGTGATGCCATCCAGCCATCTCATCCTGTCATCTCCTTCTCCTCATGCCTTCAATCCTTCCCAGCATTGGGGTCTTTTCCAATGAGTCAGCTCTTCACATCAGGTGGCCAAAGTACTGGGGCTTCAGCTTCAGCATCAGTCCCTCCAATGAATCTTCAGTATTGATTTCCTTTAGAATTGACTGGTTTGATCTCCATGCAGTCCAAGGGACTCCCAAGAGTCTTCTCTAAATCCACAGTTCAAAAGTATCAATTCTTCAGTACTCAGCCTTCTTTGTGACTACTAGAAACACCATAGCTTTGACTGTCCTTCACATGTGCCCTATGGTTTATTCAGTTTTGTAATTTCACATAGACAGAAATGGTTGTATTAGGCTTTCTAGAAAATATCAACAGCAAAAATAAAAGGCAGTATAGGGCTTCATTGATACTCAACAAGGATGGATATATATAAATTGCTACTGTGTCCCCAGAAATCTCATCATTTTGCATTCCACACAAAATGACTTAACATAGCATCACAGGTCTCTGATTTATTAATATTTGATGTTTAAAATCTGACATTTTTGAAAGTACATTTTTAAATTGGCATAAATAACTTTAGGTGTGTAGAACTCAAGGAAGGGATATAAGGTACATTGTTAAAGAGAAAGATCCCTCTTCTTGCTGATGAGATTATTCAGTTAATTCTTTATTTAGAAGTCAGATAATATAGTATATACACCATAGCAGAGATTCAGGGTTGTATCTTTGACTCTAGATTCACTCAGAAATAAGATACATTAATATGAACATCTCAGCATCTTCACCTTTCCATTTGTGAAGAAGTGAAATGAAGTTGCTCAGTCATGTCCAACCCTTTGCAACCCCATAGACTGTAGCTTACCAGGCTCCTCCATCCATGGTATTTTTCAGACAAGAGTACTAGAGTGGGTTGCCATTTCCTTCTCCAGGGGATCTTCCTGACCCAGGGATTGAACCCAGGTCTCCTGCATTGCGGGCAGATGCTTTACCATCTGAGCCACCAGGGAAGTTCCCATTGGTAGTTTCCAGCATCTGATAACTAGAACAGTGGGAAGAGAAAAACCATTTCATAATCTTTGTTAAGAAAACATTAAAATAAATAAAATGAAATGTTTCCATACGCCCTTTGGCAAATTTTCATGAAAGACAGACCCACTGTTGAGTTAAACTTTCCCCAGATTTAAGAAAAACAGATTGCTTTCACATACTTGAAATCATCTTTGGTGGTAAATTTTCTTGAATTATGTGAAATGAAATTGGCTCAAAGCATCTTTAATGAACCATTTATTCCATATAGAGCCTTTAAAACACAAAGTACATATTGCTAAATCATATTGATGCATCTATTGATTCTGATTTTCAGCACAAAGTAGTCTAGGCTCTTCTGAAGGAGTACTGGAGAGATGCTTGTATCACTGGACACAATGGGCACTACATGATCAGAAAGCACATTGGGCACTGCTGCTGCTGCTGCTAGGTCGCTTCAGTCGTGTCCAACTCTGTGCGACCCCAAAGACAGCACCCCACCAGGCTCCCCCGTCCCTGGGATTCTCCAGGCAAGAACACTGGAGTGGGTTGCCATTTCCTTCTCCAATGAATGAAAGTGAAAAGTGAAAGTCAAGTCGCTCTGTCGTATCTGACTCTTCGTGACCCCATGGACTGCAGCCCTCCAGGCTCCTCCGCCCATTGGATTCTCCAGGCAAGAGTACTGGAGTGGGGTGCCATTGCCTTCTCCAACATTCAGCACTACATGATCAGAAAGCTGATGTGAAGAATTACATGGTTAAGGGAGGCCTCTCTATCCTATGCATTGGTTAGAGGGGTCACAGATAATGTATAAGGCTTCTGGTTTCCACTAAACAATAAATATACTCCATTGGAGTATAGTTTATTTACAGTGTTATATTAGTTTCAGGTGTACCACAAAATGAATAAGTTATACATATACCTACATCACTCTTTTTTAGATTATTTTCCCATACAGATCATTACAGAGTATTGATCTGAGTTCCCTGTGCTATATGATAGTTCAGTTCAGTTGCTAAGTCATGTCCGACTCTTTGTGACTCCATGGACTGCAGCATGCCAAGCTTCCCTGTCCATCACCAACTCCCAGAGCTTGTTCAAATTCATGCCCAAGAAAAGAAAGTCTGTTACTGTTTCGCCATCTATTTTCCATGAAGTGATGGGACCAGATGCCATGATCTGGTGTTTGAATGTTGAATTTTAAACCATCTTTTTCACTCTCCTCTTTCACCTTCATCAAGAGGTTCTTTGGTTCCTTTTTGGTTTCTGACATAAGGGTAATGTCATCTGCACACCTGAGGTTATTGATTTTTTTCCCAGCAATTTTGATTCCAACTTGTGCTTAGGGCTTCCCTGGTAGCTCAGACGGTAAAGTCTGCCTACAATGCGGGAGACCAGGGTTCGATCCCTGGGTCGGGAAGATCCCCTGGAGAAAGAAATGGCAACCCACTCCAGTATTCTTGCCCAGAAAATCCCATGGACTTTTAGTCCAGGGGGTCGCAAAGAGACGGACACGACTGAGCGACTTCACTTTCACTTTGTGCTTCATCCAGCCCGGCATTTAGCGTGATGTACTCTGCATGTAAGTTAAATAAACAAGGTGACAATATAGAGCCTTGACGTACTCCTTTCCCAATTTTCAACCAGTCTCATTCCATGTCTGTTGCTTCTTGACCTGCATACAGATTTCTCAGAAGGCAGGTAAGGTGGTCTGGTATTCCCATCTTGATAGCTTATGGTGAATGGTGTTGGATTCATGATCTCCAAAGAAGAAGATTTAGCTTCAGGATCAAGATTTAGCTTGATCACTTAAGAGCTTTTGCATAGCAGAGTTTTATTAAAGTGAAAAAGGGACAGAGAAAGCTTCTGACATAGACATCAGAAGGGGCACAGAGAGAGCCCCACTCACTAGTCTTAGCAAGGAAGTTATATACTTTTCAACTGGTTACTAACAATAAATCAAAAGAATGTCTCAAGGTTGTATAGGTCTTACCAGACCCACTCCCATAATAGACATTTTAAGATGACAGGATTAGTCAGAAGTTTCTCAAGAAGGATAAACAAGTCCTCAAGCAGGATATATTGTTGTTATATAGTCATTGGTACAGAGTGTAAGGAAAAATATATCCTTGAGCAAGATGAGTGTTTTTTCTGTGCAATCATTAGCTCTGGGCTTAAAGAAAAAATGTTTGTCCTTTTCTCCTCCTTGAGAACTCCAGACCCCTATCTCATTCGTGAGAACTCCAGACCCCTTTTTCCTCCTTGGGGACCCCGGACTTATGAACCTACCTAAGAATGGACTCTCTCAATCTCTTGAAGAATTTTCCACAGTTTGTTGTGATCCATACCGTCAAAGGCTTTAGCGTAGTCAATCAAGCCAAAGTAGATGTTGTTCTGGAATTCTCTTACTATTTCTGTGATCCAGCGGATGTTGGCAATTTGATCTCTGGTTCCTCTGCCTTTTCTAAATCCAGCTTGAACATCTGAAAGGTCTTGGTTCATGTTATTGAAGCCTAGCCTGGAGTATTTTGAGCGTTATTTTGCTGGTGTGTGAGATGAGTGCAATTGTGTGGTAGTTTGAACATTCTTTAGCATTGCCTTTCTTTGGGATTGGAGTGAAAAACTGACCTTTTCCAGTCCTATAGCTATATTTCACTGTATTTTTTATATAGTAGTTGGTATATGTCAATCCCAATTGATGATTGCATGTTTTTAAAAAATCTGACAAAAATAAGTACAGTCAGATGAGTATAGCAGTTTTCCTCAAAAGGTTATATTTAGTGACATTTACAGTAATATGTCAATTGGGTTTCTAGAATCCAAGGAGTATATATATGAAGGTTAAATACATTGATGGAGGCATTAGCTATATGAAAATAAAATGAGCTACTTAGGAACTAATGAGTTCTTTACCAACAAAGGAGTTCCAAAGAGGCTCAACCATGATTGGAAAACATGCTTTAAATATCCTCCCCATGTGAAGAAATATTCCTAGTTCTGAACCTTTTAGATTTAATTTTCAAAATCTTTAACATCAAATCAATGTTCTTTTATATACATAATTGAATATGTAAAACAATAAAGAATAAATGAACATGACAAATTTAAACATCATCGAAGAGAATTGTGTGAAAAACAATGCAGAAAACAGACACAAAATCTGTCCTTTAAGATCTTGAAGTAGTTAAACAATAAACCAGCTTATAAAGGGCAAGAGAATGCTTGCTTTCCTTATGATCGCCATGTGCTGTGTGCTTCAACCACCTTCCCCACAGACTCCCAATATCTCATTTACCATATAATCACAGGATATTAAGGCCTGAAAGAAACTTTCTAGTTATTTGTTACAGAGTCTTTTCACATATAAGGAAATATCTTTTCACATATAAGGAATTATCTGGATGCATTTTGCCACAATGTTCCTTTATACTAAATGTGCTCTGTTTTCAAAAGTATATGTAAATCACATTGGACTGAGTTAACTCTTAAAGATAAGAAAATTGATTTTAATATTTCCGTTCTTTTCTAAAGAAGATGGATAATGTGTGTGAATATTTTTAACTGACAGAAACAAAACACACAAGATGTTAAAATAACAACATTCACAAGACTGATCAACATCCAACTTTTTGTTATTTATAAGGTGGTTTAATTTTTAAAATGCCAGATTTAAGGGTCTGAGCTATCAGGACAGTTAATTTGAATCTAAGCAGAGGCAGTTAAACAATCTATGCTACCAAATGGATAAATGGTTTCAAAATTAGGGGAATGATACTTGCCAAAGGTAATAAATATCACTCAATTTCAGAGGAGCTTAAATAATAAAGAAAACTCATTTTCTCACATTACAGAAAAGCCTGAGACCATATCACATGTCAACAAGAGTCTTATCAAGTTTTGGTTCCTCTTCTGTGCAGTTCTAACAACTGCACACCAGGAAGTGAATACTATCATTAAACAGAAGTCTTGAACATCTCTTTAATGAAAGCTAATGAGATGTATGTCAACAGCAGTTTTGAACATGGCTTTGATGAGAAAAAACAAAGTATTTGCCCAACTGAGACAATCACAGAGGTGAGAGGATGGGGTTAATTCCATCCAAACTCAAAACTCTGACACCTTGAGCAAGTATTTAATGAGATTACGGGAACAATGTTCATTATATAATGTAAATTTATTTGCATCTAATATTCACTAACTACAGAGATTACATGTTTCCACATATGAAAGCATTATATAAGACCTATGGAGAAGGAAATGGCAATCCACTCCAGCATTCTTGCCTGGAAAATCCCATGGACTCCGTCCATGGGGTCGCAAAGAGTAGGACACAACTGAGCAACTTCACTTTCACTTTCATAGATTTAAATGTGATAAATAACTACTTATTAATATGAAATGTGATAATCCATTAAAATAAGTCAAAAATCCTTCTGGGTTTTGTAATGTCTTCTGCAGTATGAGTGAAAATAAATCATATTCCCCCCCGAAAAAAAACCTTTTCAATCATTGTTCCTTTAAAAACTGGTTCAAATTTTAAGGCTTTATATATGAATCTTCTAAAAATATTTTAGAGCATCCCAACTGGGAAAGCAATTTCATGCTTGCTTTTTAAAGAATCTATTCAAAGAACTCATTAAAAACTTTCATTTAAATGATCTCATGTATGTTCATTATACTATGTCCTTTGGGAGGGGTAAAAAACTATGAACTGCTGCCAGAAAGCAAATGAAGGGAATAAATGTTAAATGTAAAAGGTTAGTCCTTCATTAAAATTGTTTAAATAAGCAGCAACTCCCCCTTTACTCTTGTAAACTCTCCAAGAAACATTTGTATACATTTAAGACAGCAAATTAAAAGCAGAGGCAACTAAAAAAAATCTATAGGTCAGTCTCATGAACTGTTAGCATTTGGATAATTTTGTCTTTCATTTTAGGTTCTAGGTTATTGAAGTGGACACAGTCTGCCCACATAATGTTAGGTGTTCATGGAAACATAAATCTGAATATCATGGGGGTCCTGTAAATGGCAGATTTTAGAAACTTAGAGCATCTATATTTTACTTAAATTTGCTTGTGTACTATATATACTTTCAGGCTTAACTTTTTCACTTTTAATTTTTGACAACAGTCTTTAGGGTCTGAAAGGTCTTGATGAGGGAGACATGAATAATGTAAAATAGTTTGATTTACCTTTTAGGGTTATAACACGGCATTTCTTCTACCCTTACTTCGTGCCTGAGTGTAGAAATCACTGTAATTTTACCTGATTTTATATATCTCTCAAATGATGTGAGTTCTCGCCAAGATTTCTTGCTATGTTTTCTGGGGTTGCTGTTGTGTTGTTGCTTTCCCAGTTGAGTTCAGTTCAATCTTGGTAACTGACAAGGCAGGTTGGGCTTAGTTTCTCATTCTCTAGCCACTTTTTTCTCAAATATTGTGGTGAAATCCCATTTGTAGACTAAATTGAACTTAAAAGAGCACATATAAGTTACATTCTCAATGCAACTGAGGGACTCGTGGAAGACATGAGCAAATGAAGAGACATGATCTCAGATAGGAATATTTAACCTTGGTGAGATGTCATCTCCCCCAAGTTAACATATAAATTTAAAATGATCCCAATAAAAATATCAACAGTATTTTCCAATAGCTTAAAAAACTGATTCTGAAGTTCATATTTTAAAATAAATATGCTATTATACTATTAAAATATTATAAGGCCTTAAAAATGGAAACTGTTCAAAATAGAGAAATGAAGACAAATAAAAACTCTAGGAATAGAACCGAATACATATATCAAATATATGGTAAGATATCATTCAGGGAAGATGGATCATGTAATTGTTGGATAATATCAGTTCAGTCAGTTCAGTCACTCAGTCGTGTCCGACTCTTTGTGACCCCATGAATCGCAGCACGCCAGGCCTCCCTGTCCATCACCATCTCCCGGAGTTCACTCAAACTCATGTCCATCAAGTCAGTGATGCCATCCAGCCATCTCATCCTCTGTCGTCCCCTTCTCCTCCTGCCCCCAATCCCTCCCAGCATCAGAGTCTTTTCCAATGAGTCAACTCTTCACATGAGGTGGCCCAAGTACTGGAGTTTCAGCTTTAGCATCATTCCTTCCAAAGAAATTCCAGGACAGATCTCCTTCAGAATGGACTGGTTGGATCTCCTTGCTGTCCAAGGGACTCTCAAGAGTCTTCTCCAACACCACAGTTCAAAAGCATCAATGTTTTGGCGCTCAACCTTCTTCATAGTCCAACTCTTGCATCCATACTCACCACAGGAAAAACCATAGCCTTGACTAGATGGACTTTTGTTGGCAAAGTAATGTCTCTGCCTTTGAATATGCTATCTAGGTTGATCATAACTTTTCTACCAATAATATAATATCTATCTAAAAAATTCAGTAACCTGATTGAGCAAGGAACTAAGAGGAACAATAAAGGGGGTAAGTGTATTGATATTATTTTCCCACATCACATACTCTCTTAATAGAAAAGCTCTACCTCTTGCCATTTAATACAGTTGCAATTTTACTTTAATTTTTAAATAGTTCTTTCAGTTTCTTCTACTAGAGTATAAGCTACATCAGGGCAGGAACTGTGGATACTTTTGCTAATTTGTTATTTTTAAGAATCTAAATATATTGCTTGATTCACTGTAGAAAATCACTAAATGTTTGTGCATAAATGAAAACTGATATAAAAAATCCAGTTGTTTCTAGGAGATAGCATGAAGGAAGAAAGTGTGCAAATTTAAGTAATTTGTCAGGCTCTGATGATATTAATTTGAGGAGATTTTATAAACTCAAGTATTTTGGTCCATTAGAGCACAAAGTAGATTAATTACATCGGATATTTGCACTCCCTGTTCAGCCACTCTCTTCCACAAGCTTGTGATTTATGAGGTAATAAATGAAAAATATTTTACTTGCCAAACATAATCAGTTCCCTTTTAAATGTACAACATTATATTGATACCATGATTTTTTTCCCCAAAGTGGCCATTTTGCAGTGGCTTCTCAAAGTCATTCTACAAAATCAGACATTGATCTACAAGACTGAATGTAGGGTTATATTAGAAAATCTAATGAAAAATATTTTGTGAATTATCCTTAGGAAAAGGATTTTAAAGTATGTCCGTCTAGTCAAGGCTATGGTTTTTCCAGTGGTCATGTATGGATGTGAGAGTTGGACTGTGAAGAATTGATGCTTTTGAACTGTGGTGTTGGAGAAGACACTTGAGAGTCCCTTGGACTGCAAGGAGATCCAACCAGTCCTTCCTAAAGGAGATCAGTTCTGGATGTTCATTGGAAGGACTCATGCTGAAGCTGAAACTCCAGTACTTTGGCCACCTCATGCGAAGAGTTGACTCCCTGGAGAAGACCCTGATGCTGGGAGCGATTAGAGGCAGGAGGAGAAGGGGACGCCAGAGGATGAGATGGCTGGATGGCATCACCGACTCGACGGACATGAGTTTGAGTGAACTCTGGGAATTGGTGATGGACAGGGAGGCCTGCTGTGCTGTGATTCATGGGGTCGCAAAGAGTCAGACACGACTGAGCGACTGAACTGAACTGAACTGAACCCTGAGGAGGGATGTTTGAACAGCGTGGCATATATAGTATTATAGAAATAGTTAACAGCTTGGATGAAGGGCATTGCTTTTATATAAAGTTGTGTCCATAATTAGCTTAACATTTGCATGGGACTTTTAAATATAGTAACAGAAAAATACATAATGTAGATGGATACAAACATAAAGGACAACTTGCTATGTACAGAATGTTTTTGTTCTCCCATACTCACCTGTTGAAACCCCAATCCCCAATATGAAGGTATTTGCAGGTGGGACGTTTGAGAAGTGATTAAGTTTAGGTAAGGTTATGAAGGTAGAGCCTCCAAGATGAGATTTGTTTTTGCTATTTAAGTCACCCATTCTATGGTATTTTACTATGGTATTTATATAGCACTCACTTTCTTATGTACAACATATCATATAGAATGATCTTCATATGGATATGAACAATCAGCAGCTCAATGATGTTAACACAGAAGGAGCTAGTAGCTACTGACTGCTAAGTCACTTCAGTCGTGTCCAACTCTGTGCGACCCCATAGATGGCAGCCCACCAGGCTCCGCTGTCCCTGGGATTCTCCAGGCAAGAACACTGGAGTGGGTTGCCATTTCCTTCTCCAATGCATGAAAGTGAAAAGTGAAAGTGAAGTCGCTCAGCCGCACCCGACTCTTTGCCACGGACTGCAGCCCACCAGGCTCCTCCGTCCATGGAATTTTCCAGGCAAGAGTACTGGAGTGGGTGGTCACTGGCTTGAACTAATTGTTATTTATACCTGTTTACTGGATCACCTTCCCAGTTTTGCTAGCAAAATGATTCTGCTAGGAAGGAAGAGCAAAGTGACGGATTCTAATTGGCCACTGTATATTAGGCAATAAAACACAATTCATGTTCTGCAACCCCCAGCATAGCATATTTATTTGAATAAAAATATATATCTCATAGATTGTAGTAAAATGAAGGCAATTCCAAAATTTATGTAACTATTAAACAGTTATTCCTTGACAGATATCAAAAGGAATGTATGTAGTCAGAAGATGTTTTCAAATATACAATTCTGGCACCCTTACGGGGAGTGGGAAGCATAAGAAACAGCTGTCTCCAGGGGACTGTTTTAATCCCTATTTCACAGGGTTGTCATTCAGACTTAAGGTGTAGCTAATGATAAATGGGAAGGATAAATTCCAGACTAATAGGGGAATTGTCAAAAGAGTGGCAATTTTTATAATCAACTATTTCATGTTCCAGATATTTTAATAATGCTTTCTAAATATGTCATTACTTTTTGGACAAGATGTGAACTTTGAAGGCACATTTAATGTTCCAAGAAGATTTTGCACAACTTTCTTGTCTTAGTTTACTTTTATCTATCAAATTCTCTAAAGAGTTGAGTGAATCTCACTTGAATTACTGCTGCATATCACACCACTTGGATTTCATAGGCCATTTTCCATTTCTAAAAGTTTGCGATAGTTTGACAAATGAAAATTTCTCCAGAAAAGAGAGAAGTAATTGTGAATTTTACAGGGAATATAATATGTTAAGAAGGAAGCATTAAGTGAAGAATAAACTGCTAATTTAGAATTGTTTATTAGAAAATCTTAGAAAATATATTTCCTCATATCATTGACTAGAAGAGCATGCTAAGACTTTCTGCTCAACCAGTGAGAACTTCTTTTATTATCCTCTAACTTACAGGCTTTGTTCCAATCCTATACCAATATTGAAGGTTAAAGTATGACAACAGTTTTGCCAAATGGTGTAATTACTCCATCTTCTAAGGCAAGTATATAAAGCTAAAATAGTGCATTTATTTGCCCAAAGTCACACAGCTTCCCAGGTGGCTCAGTGGCAAAGAATCCGCCTGCCAGTGCAGGAGACGTGGGAGACCTGGGTTTGATCCCCAGCTCAGGAAGATCCCATGGAAGAGGAAATGGCAACCCTCTCCCATATTCTTGCCTAGAAAACCCCATGGACAAAGGAGCCTAAGGAGCTACAGTCCATGGGGACTCAAAGAGTTGAACACAACTGAGCACACACGCCCACAGCTGCAAAATCACAGGGCAGAGTGCTGTACCCAGGTCAGTCTGGCTAAAAGATTCCAAATCTGTGCCATGCTGCTCTGCATTGTAGGTTCTCACTGAAGTGTGTTCCACAGACCAGAAGTTTCAGTTTCACACGGACACATCAGAACACTGCAGAATCTCAGTCTTCATCTGAGTCAACTGAACAGAATCTACATTCTAGTAATAACTTTATATTAAAGTCGAGGACATAGTGCTTTAGATCAGTTGTGTCACTGAAAACAAACCTTGGCCCAAATAATACAGTGTCTCAGTTATTTCCCATACACAAGGTAGGAAAAAATATGAAAATTCCACAGTATGCCTAACTTTATACTTAGGTTATTAGACATGAAACTTACTCTACAGAGAAGAAACAAAGACTGAGAGAGAAAATGGTTTGTCCTGTAATCCATGAACATTTAAGCAAGATGGATCATGTAGCAATTTCTCAAGTAAGTACCCTTTACAATGTATTTTTATTTACGGATAAGTGAAGAGGAACTAAAAAGCCTCTTGATGAAAGTGAAAGAGGAGAGTGAAAAAGTTGGCTTAAAGCTCAACATTCAGAAAATGAAGATCATGGCATCTGGTCCCATCACTTCATGGGAAACAGATGGGGAAATAGTGGAAACAGTGTCAGACTTTATCTTTTTGGGCTCCAAAATCACTGCAGATGGTGACTGCAGCCATGAAATTAAAAGATGTTTACTCCTTGGAAGGAAAGTTATGACCAACCTAGATAGCATATTCAAAATCAGAGACATTACTTTGCCAACAAAGGTCCGTCTAGTCAAGGCTATGGTTTTTCCAGTGGTCATGTATGGATGCGACAGTTGGACTGTGAAGAATTGATAGTAGTGTGCATGTTAACCCAAAACTCCTTATTTATCCCTCCTCTCCCCTTTTCCACTCTAGTAACCAAAAATTTGTTTTTGAAATTTGTGAGTCTGTTTCTATTCTGTAAACTAGTTATTTGGATCATTTTTAAATTAGATTCCACATGTGAGTAATAAATGATATTTGTCTTTTTCTGTCTGACTTACTTCACTTAGTATGACAATCATGACAACCTCTAGGCCCATCCAAGTTGTTGCAAATGGCATTATTTCATTAATTTTTATGGCTGAATAATATTTCATTGTATATATGTACCACATCTTCTTTATTCACTTCTCTGTTGATGGACATTTAGTTTGTCTCCCGTCTTAGCTTATAAATAGTGCTGCTGTTTGGATATATGCTGTGAAATTACTGGATCATATGATAGTTCTATTTTTAGTTTTTGAGGAACCTCCATATGATTATACATTGTAGTTGTACCAATTTACATTCCCACCAACCGTGTAGGAGGGTTCCCTTTCTCCACTCCCTCTTCAGTATCTATTGTTTGTAGACTTTTTGATTATGGCCAGTCTTACTGGTATGAGGTGATACTTCACTGTAGCTTTGACTTGGATTTCTCTAATAATTAGTGATGTTGAGCATCTTTTCATGTGCTTTTTGGGCATCTGTATGTCTTCTTTGGAGATATATCTATTAAAATCTTCTGCCCATTTTTTGATTGGGTTGTTTGGTTTTTGTTTTGATGTAGAGATGCACGAACTGTTTGCATATTTTAGAGTTTAACCCTTGTCGGTTGCATCATTTGCAAGTATTTTCTTCTATTCTGTGGGTTGTCTTCTTGTTTTGTTTATGATTTTCTTTGACGTACAAAAGCCTTTAAGTATAATTAGGTCCCATTTGTTTTGTTTTGTTTTCATTACTCTATAGGGTGAATCAAAAAAGATATTCCTCCAATTTATGTCAAAGCATTTTGCCTTTGTTTTCCTCTAAATCATTTTACTTTTAGATATTCTAATAGTATCAACAGTATCAATAGTATCTAATAGTATTAAAACTCGACATTCAAAAAACTAAGATCATGGCATCCAATCCCATCACTTCATGGAAAATACGTATGGAAACAGTGATAGACTTTATTTTCTTGAGCTCCAAAATCACTGCATATGGTGACTGCAACCATGAAATTAAAAGACACTTGATCCTTGGAAGAAAAGCTATAGCCAAGCAAGACAGCATAGTAAAAAGCAGAGACATTACCTTGCTGACAAAGGTCCATATAGTCAAAGCTATGGTTTTCCAGTAGTCATGTATTGATGTGAGAGTTGAACTATAAAGAAAGCTGAGTGCTGAAGAATTAATGCTTTTGAACTGTGGCATTGAAGAAGATTCTTGAGAGTATCTTGGACTGCAGGAGATCAAACCAGTCAATCCTCAAAGAAATCAGTCCTGAATATTCATTGGAAGGACTAGCGCTGAAACTGAAACTCCAATACTTTTGCCACCTGATGTGAAGAACTGACTCATTGGAAAAGTCCCAGATTCTGGAAAAGACTAGAAGGCAGGAGGAGAAGGGGACAATGAGGATGAGATGGTTGGATGGCATCACTGACTTGATGGACATGAGTTTGAGCAAGCTCTGGGAGTTGGTGATGGACAGGGAGGCCTGGCTTGCTGCAGTCCACAGGGTCACAAAGAGATGGACACAACTGAGTGATTGAACTAACTGAAAATATCAATGTCATATAGTGATCTAATTTCCTAGATGGTTAAAATTCTTGAGCATCTTTTCATGTGCTTATTTGCCATATTTCATCTTTGGTAAAATGTTTGGTCATGTCATTTGTCCATATTTAAATTGAGTTGGTTGATTTCTTATTGAATTTTGAGAGTTTTTTGTATATTCTGGATACACATCTATTTCAGATAAATAACTGGCAAATATTTTCCTCAGTCTGTGACTTGCTGTTTTGGTCCTTTAATTGTGCCTTTTGAAAAGCAAATGTTTTTAATTTTGACTAAGCTCACTTTTTTCCCTCTACCTTGGTTTCAGTTCACTTCACTTGCTCAGTCAGGTCAGACTCTTTGCAACCCCATGGACTGCAGCATGCCAAACTTCCCTGTCCATCACCAACTCCCAGAACTTGCTCAAACTCACATCTATTGAGTCGGTGATGCCATCCAACCATCTCATCCTCTGTTATCCCCATCTCCTCCCACCTTAGATCTTTCCCAGCATCAGGGTCTTTTCCAGTGAATCAGTTCTTTGCATCAGGTGGCCAAAGTATTGGAGTTTCAGTTTCAACACCAGTACTTCCAGTGAATATTCAGGACTAATTTCCTTGGGGATTGACTGGTTATATCTCCTTGCAGTCCAAGAGACTCTCAAGAGTCTTCTCCAACACCCACAGTTCAAAAGCATCAATTCTTCGCTGCTCAGCTTTCTTTATAGTCCAACTCTCACATCCATGCATGACTACTGGAAAAACCATAGCTTTGACTAGACTGACTTTTTTTCAGCAAAGACAACCCAGAGGGATGGTATGGGGAGGGAGGAGGGAGAGGGGTTCAGGATGGGGAACACGTGTATACCTGTGGTGGATTCATGTTGATGTATGGCAAAACCAATACAATATTGTAAAGTAATTAACCTCAAATTAAAATAAATTATATTTTAAAAAAGAAAGAAAGAAATGAAATAAACATGAAAATTAAAAAAAAATAATATGATGTCTAGGTGGATCATAGCTTTCCTTCCAAGGAGCAAGTGTCTTTTAATTTCATGACTGCAGTCACCATACACATTGATTTTGAAGCCCAAAAAAATAGACTCTCCCTGTTTCTATTGTCTCCCCATATATTTTCCAGGAAGTGATGGGGCAGGATTCCATGATCTTAGTTTTTTGAATGTTGAGTTTTAATCCAGCTTTTTCACTCTCCTCTTTCACTTTCATTAGGAAGCTCTTTAGTTCTTCTTTGCTTCCTGCCATAAGGGTGGTGTCATCTGCATGTCTGAGGTTATTGATATTTCTCCCAGCAGTCTTGATTCCAGCTTGTGCTTCATCCATCCTGGCATTTCTCATGATGTACTCTGCATATAAGTTAAATAAACAGGGTGATAATATACAGCCTTGATGTACTCCTTTTCCAATTTGGAACCAGTCTGTTGTTCCATGTCCAGTTCTAACTGATGCTGCTTCACCTGCATACCTTGGTTTAGGTAAAATGAAAGTCAAACAATAGACTCAAGTACAAAGGGTCTTGCATAAAGAGTATTAAAAGGACTTCCCAGGTGGCTCAGTGGTAAAAATTACACCTGCCAATGTAGGAGACTGAGATGTGGGTTTGATCCCTGGTGGAGGAAATGGCAACTCACTCCAGTATTCTTGCCTGGAAAAAAACATGGACAGAGAAGCCTGGTGGGCTACAGTTCGTTGGGTCACAAAGAATTGGACATGACTGAACAACTGAACACACACACACACACACACACACACTCACAGAAAGAATATTAAAAAGACTTCTGAAAATTAATAATTGAATAAAAAGTACCATTAAAATGTTATCAGTCGGTTCAGTCGCTCAGTCATGTCTGACTCTTTTTGACCCCATGAATCGCAGCACGCCAGGCCTCCCTGTCCATCACCAACTCCCGGAGTTCACCCAAACTCATGTGCATCGAGTCAGTGATGCCATCCAGCCATCTCATCCTCAGTCATCCCCTTCTACTCCTGCCCCCAATCCCTCCCAGCATCAGGGTCTTTTCCAATGAGTCAGCTCTTCCCACGAGGAGGCCAAAGTATTGGAGTTTCAGCCTCAGCATCAGTCTTGCCAATGAACACCCAGGACTGGTCTCCTTTCAGATGGACTGGTTGGATTTCCTTATAGTCCAAGGGACTCACAAGAGTCTTCTCCAATACCACAGTTCAAAAGCATCCGTTCTTTGACGCTCAGCTTTCTACACAGTCCAACTCTCACATCCATACATGACCACTGGAAAAACCATAGCCTTGACTACACAGACCTTTCTTGGCAAAGTAATATCTCTGCTTTTTAATATGCTATATATGTTGGTTATAACTTTCCTTACAAGGAGCAAACATCTTTTTATTTCATGGCTGCAATCACCATCTGCAGTGATTTTGGAGCCCAAAAAAATAAAGTCTGACACTGTTTCCACTGTTTCGCCATCTATATCCCATGAAGTGATGGGACCAGATGCCATGATCTTAGTTTTCTGAATTTTGAGCTTTAAGCCAACTTTTTCACTCTCCACTTTCACTTTCATCAAGAGGCTTTTGAGTTCCTCTTCACTTTCTGCCATAAGGGTGGTGTCATCTGCATATCTGAGGTTATTGATATTTCTCCCCGGAATCTTGATTCCAGCTTGTGCTTCTTCCAGCCCAGCGTTTCTCATGATGACTCTGCATATAAGTTAAATAAGCAGGGTGACAATATACAGCCTTGACGTACTCCTTTTCCTATTTGGAACCAGTCTGTTATTCCATGTCCAGTTCTAAGTGTTGCTTTCTGACCTGCATACAGGTTTCTCAAGAGGCAGGCCAGGTGGTCTGGTATTCCCATCTCTTTCAGAATTTTCCACAGTTTATTGTGATCCACACAGTCAAAGGCTTTGGCATAGTCAATAAAGCAGAAATAGATGTTTTTCCGGAACTCTCTTGCTTTTTCGATGATCCAGCAGATGTTGGCAATTTGATCTCTGGTTCCTCTGTCTTTTCTAAAACCAGCTTCGACATCTGGAAGTTCACGATTCCCGTATTGCTGTAGCCTGGCTTGGAGTTTTTTGAGCATTACTTTACTAGCTTGTGGGATGAGTGCAATTGTGTGGTAGTTTAAGCATTCTTTGGCATTGCCTTTCTTTGGGACTGGAATGAAAACTGACCTTTTCCAGTCCTGTGGCCACTGCTGAGTTTTCTAAATTTGCTGACATATTGAATACAGTACTTTCACAGCATCATCTTTCAGGATTTGAAAGAGCTCAACTGGAATTCCATCACCTCCACTAGCTTTGTTCATAGTGATGCTTTCTAAGGCCCACTTGACTTCACATTCCAGGATGTCTAGCTCTAGGTGAGTGATCACACCATTGTGATTATCTGGATCATGATCTTTTTTGTACAGTTCTGTGTATTCTTGCCACCTCTTCTTAATATCTTCTACTTCTGTTGGATCCATACCATTTCTGTCCTTTATCAAGCCCATCTTTGCATGAAATGTTCCCTTGGTATCTCTAATTTTCTCGAAGAGATCTCTAGTCTTTCCCATTCTGTTGTTTTCCTCTATTTCTTTGCATTGATCACTGAGGAAGGCTTTCTTATCTCTTCTTGCTATTCTTTGGAACTCTGCATTCAGATGCTTATATCTTTCCTTTTCTCCTTTGCTTTTTGCTTCTCTTCTTTTCACAGCTATTTGTAAGGCCTCCCCAGACAGCCATTTTGCTTTTTTGCATTTCTTTTCCACAGGGATGGTCTTGATCCCTGTCTCCTGTACAATGTCTACACAGAAAAAAAAAAAAAAAAAAAAATTTGTTGGTAATTTTCAGTTGCCTGGTCATGTCCCACACTTTGCGACCACATGGACTGTAACACACCAAGCCTCCCTGTCCTTCACCATCTCCTGGAGTTCAAAATGCAAAGGGGAAAGAAATTGTGATTGGGCCATATAATTGAATGCTACTCAGCAAAAATAAAACAAAACAAAACAGAAGTACTACTACACATAACAACATGAATAAATCATGTAATTATTATGTTGAACAAAGTAAAACAGGTTATAAAGAATGCATATTCAATTATTGGTTTTATATAAATTTTAAGAATAAGGCAAATAGAGCTACATTGATAGAAATCAAGACCTTTGTTTATTTGTGAACAAGGATAGATTGTAAGAGGGCAGCAATGAATTGTGTAGAGTGATAGGAATGTCCTACATCATAATTGGTTGTTACACAAGTGTGTATACTTATGAAAATCCTGTGAGTTATTATCTGTGCATTTCAGTGTATATTGAAGAATATCATTCCACAACTGTTGTAGACAGAGCCTTAAATGTCCTCAGACAGATATCCTCTGATAATCACCATCAGTAATTTGGAAAATGGGAATTGAAAGATAAACTTTCTAATGGCTAAGGGAAGTAAGTCCCTTGCCACATGTGAACATAGTCATTTATATTCAATTCTCTTATAAAATAGAGAAAAATAAGTCAATAGTTTGTATTGAAGTTTATATTGAAGTTTATATAATTTCACAAAAGCACTGCTTTCTTTTTTTTTTTTTTTAATTTTTAATGTTTTTTAGCATTGCTTTCTTTAACCTGTCTGAGAGAAGCAATATTCTTGACCTGCTAAAATTAAGTTGTTGCTTTGAAAGCACCACTTTATATTGATCAAGACATTGGTGAATATAATGGAGAAATTTTCCTAGATCATCATACAAATACTATCATTGTCTTGATCTACCATTAACAACTAGTTGGCCGCTTCAACTCATCTAAGTGTATAATTACCTTCCAATCTCACTGGGCCCATATGCTGTTTTCTATCACATAAGACAAATCAGTATCCTGATACCGTCATTAACCACATCTCCCAGTTATTCTTTCCCCATCTTTTCTATTATATTCAGAAGCAAGTCAGTTGTTTTATCTAAGGCCAACTTTTCCAGCTGTGTGGTGTTTCTTCCACTCTCACACTCTGTGTTAGCAGTTTAAATTTCTTTTATCTATATTGTATCTGAATTATTTGGCTGCTGCTTTTTGCCTCTTTGGCAGGGTGATGATAATAAAACTTTTCTATTATTAGCTTTTTCTTCAGTAAGAGTTTTAGCTGCACTCTTCTAAATGTGTTTTTAGTGTTTGCTGGAGTGGTTACAAAATGCATCTTTGCAATGGACTGAGTGTTTGTGTCCCCCCTAAAATTCATATATTGAAACTGTAATCCCTAGGTGAATATATTCAGAGGTGAGGCCTTTGGGATGTAATTAGTTCATGAGGGGAGCTCTCATGCATAGGATCAGAGACTTTATAAGAGAATAGCTGGAGTGCTAGCTAAATCTTTCTGCTGTGTGAGGTTACAGAAAAAGTTGGCAATCTGTGATCTGGAAAAAAAAGGCTCTAACTGGAACCTGACCATACTGGCTTTCTGATCTCAGACTTCTGGAAATGTGAGAAGTAAATTTCTTTTGGTTATAAACCACCCTGTCTATGTCACTTTGTTGTAACAGACTGAATGGATGAAGACAACCCTAAAATTGTTACATCCTTCAAATTCATATTGTACCACTTTCCATGTCCCACCCAACACCTGACAAGTCCCACCTCCCACCTCATAAGTCACTCTTGACACACACCAGAGCCTCCTGATAACGTCATCCCATGCATGGCCTCCCATCCTTTGTGCTATGGTTGTCTTACGTTTTTTGTTTCTACATATATCAAAGACCCCGTCTTATAGTGTTATTCTTTTTTTTAAATATTCATTTTCCTTGTAAAGAACTCAAGGGAAGAAAAATAATCTCTATATACCCACATATGTATAATTTCTGAGCCTCTCCATTCCTCCTTCAAGATTTGAGTTTTCATATGCTGTCATTTAATTTTTTGTAAGATTACTTTCCCTTTGTTTTTGAACCTAGTTAAAATAGCTACTTTAAAATTCTTGCCTGCTAATTCCACATGTGTATTATCTCTCTATTCCTTTTCCAACGACTCTGCTATGGTTTTTCAAGTCAAGATTTTCCACTGGAGTTGTAGTCTTTCCTGAATTGGCACCGACTGGGGATTTCCATCTTATTAATAGCTGTTAAACTGTGAAGCTCACCCAAGGCTATCCCTTTGTACTAAGTGCCAACTTACCTCAAGTTTTTGCCTATTTTGATTCATTCTCTGGTGCCTTTAGTTAGTTTTTTTGTTGTTGTTGCTATTGTTAATTTGTTTTGAATAAAATTGTCTCATGAAATATCAGTGTTGGGTTTCTGCCACTCAACAGGGGTCCCGCCAATGAGTTTAGAGAATTAAGACAAGGCCAAGTCACTCCTGTGTTTACAGACTGGCGAGCTATTCACATCGTAAGACACACTCAAATTCGCTTATTTTTGAAATCAGTTCCAATTGCTGCACCTTTGCCTCCACCCACAAACCAAGTGTTCTCATGTAGTCTTACTTACTCTAACTATGTTTTACTACATAGAGTTGTAATTATTTGCTTATTTGCCATGTGTATCCATTAGAACTCCTATTGCCAGGTGTATTATATGATCCTTTGTTTTCACAACAGCTTGTACAAAGTTTGATTCTTGGTTCTTGGATTGATAACTAAGCACATGTTACAACTCCTTTTGCCCTTTGTCTTTATTAAAAATGGAAATCAGTTAGAAGAGCAATTAAAGCAATTACCAGTGCAGCTAAGTGACCCTAGCTAGCAGGCAGGCCAGAGAGAGAGATAAGAAAAGTATAGAAAAGTAATCTATACAGTTATCAGAACTTGTAACCATGTGTATCTGCCCAGCATGTAGTTGTTTTTCACTCTCTGGTGAATAATTGCCAAAATCTATGAATAATCTTTTAATTACATAATTATAGTATTTCAATATCTATACCTAAAATGGTTTTCTAACAGTCCTAGAGTTTGTCTGTCTGTGGAGAGATGTTAGGAATTTCTGATTGCTCCACTCTGAAAATAACAGTGATAATACACTCGTGGTTCAGTCCATGCCAGAGGGAAGCATCATATTTCAGGTTCAAGTTCAAGTGATATAAGTCATCTGGAAGGAGAAGCAAGACAGCAAAGGCTGGCAGAGCATGACTCTAAGTTGAGAGAAGGGCACTGATGAGCTAGGAAGTCACACACATCTCTCCTTTAAGGGCGGGAGGAGAGGAGTGGGGAACCAGGCTGCTCCAGAGGGAGAATGTGCCCTTATAAAGGCACCCAGCTGCATCTGTCATGTCTGGATCAGGTAAAAGAGGTTTTGGGGGAATAAGAGACACAACTTCATATATTTGATTTGACTTGGTTGTTTGGAATGACCAGAGGAGTGCTTTGAGATCTCTCCTGTGGTAGGATATTCTAACTGACCCTGTGGTTTTGAAGATGTTTCCCAGTATCCTCAGACCTTTATCAATACAGCCTGGGAATCTTCATAACCAATTCTTCCAAATCCTCATGTAACTGATTTCTTGTTGCCACCTGATAGAGGGTTTTTATGAAATGTTAGTAGTTCCTTTAAGACAGCATAAAATACCTATTCTCACTTCAACTGAAGTATTCAGTGTGGAATACTCATTGCATGGCATTCATTTTGTTGGCAGTCGCATATCCATGATAGATAGATACATGTCAAAAGTGGGGAAAGCATCACAGCGTAAATAGCATCAACCAAGTCACACATGCCTTTAGCATCTGCTTCCTCTTGAGTTGCTCATATCACCAAACAGTTACTAGACAGCAGAAACTGCAGACTTTACATCAGTTTATGAAAAGGTACTTTATGGTATCCTGAGTGTAAATTTCTGAGACCAGTTGTGAGATTATTCTATACATGTTCATCTGAGGTCTTCGTATTGAATTACTTTTTTTTTTTTTTAACTGAAAAATGGTGTCATAAACCACACATTTAGATAAATAACATTATGGAGTCTGTATTACATAAATATGCTGTACTGGGATTCTGACCTTTCTTTTCACATACTATAGAACAAGTAGGATTGTTGGGATTTAGTATTATTCATTTCAAGGATTTTATAGGAATTATTAGCCAAAATACTGCCCATGATTCCCAAAATGTTTTACCTTATCATATCAACAGGTCTGAAATTCACTGGAATTAGTAGTTGACTTCATTTAGATATCAAATAAAACTTGAAAATCTGAATAGAGTACGAATGTCATTTACATTCAGTATAATCATGGTAAAATCCATTGCTTTGCTCTCAACATGTAGCCTATGTCAGCAATTCTGAGAATTCAGGAGTTTTGACTGAGGCAGGAAGAGGAAAGAGTAGTTTAATATAGGGCTGTGAGCAATATAAGCTAGCCCGAATCACCTTTATGTTAGTTCTGAGTAGTCAGGAGGCAGCAAGAGGATAGTGTATGCCTAAGGGATGGGTTATGTAAGGAGTAAATTAAGAAAAAAGCCCAAAGAGACCAATCTTTATAAAAAGACTCAGGAAAGGTAGATGGCAACAACAGGAAGACCAAGGCAACAGCAAGCAACCTGGGAGCCACCAACTTCCCCCATCATAGCATAGATCATCACTGCACAGAAGTCTTCAATTACCAACATCTATACAAACAATGAAATATCTGGGACTAAATATTAATCAAATACTATTAGTAATGAGATGTTCATTAAGGTCAAGCCATTCATGGCATCAGTGAGTAATGACAACCTCACCAGTGAATAATATAATGAATTTTAAAATTATAAATCTTTATTCAATAAAGGATTTTAAAAATACACATTCAACTAACAGCCAGATCATGATTTCTAAAACCCATTCTCTGATTAAAGGAATCAGGGTTTCTTATAGAAATGCTTGGTTCCAGGGATTGGCAAAGGAAAATACAAGATGTACCTGGAACATTTTTAGGTACCATTAAGTAAAGTGTGCAAAAAGGATGAGAACATAAAGAATGAAGGATCCTATTTGAGGGAGCTCCCAATGTCCCTATATAGGACAACTTGAACAACAAAATAAGTAAAAACAGTAACTAATTCAGTCAACAGAATAAAACAAATATCCATCCAAGAATCCATATTAATATAAAGAAATGAACATATAAAAAATGGAAAAATATATTCTTCCATACAGTAGAATTCTAATTAATTAATATGGAAGGCATGGTGAAAATATAAGACAACTCTTAGGCAAACTCTACTGCAATTGTGGTGACCAAGAAACACTGATGAGTTCTAAAGCCTGGGAATAACAATGTGATGAGAAATACTACATTTGCTTAGTCTCAGAGGCTCTTCCTACAAGATATTTCTTTTGATTACAAGGAAAAACAAAAGGGAAAAGGAATAACTTTGCTTCAGCAGTACTAAGACATATTGACATCAAGGGCCCCCAGTTATGGGAACATTGAAAAGGAGACAACATCACCATAGTTGTACTCTTGCCAATGATACATAGAAATTCATTTTAATGATGAGAAAACATCAGACTAACCCACCTTGAGGGACAACTACAAAATAATTGCCAATATTCTTTAAAAGTGACAAGGAAAATCAGAGGAACTCTCATTAAGTGGAGGAGACAAAGAAGATATGACTGCTAACTGCTATGTGAGATCCTAGGCTGGATCTTCCACTAGAAAAAGAGCCTTAATCAAGAAAACATGAAGCTGTGATTAAAATTTGTAGATTAGTTGCTAGTATAATATCAGTGTTAATTTTCTGGTTTCAGTCATTGCACTATGATTATATAAATGATGCTGTCACTAGGGGAAACTGGCTGAAGTGTTTACAGAAATTTTGTACTATATACTCTACTTTTTTTAAGTCTGTAAATATTACAAAATAAAAAGTTTAAACATAAGAAAAATGTATACTTTGATTTTTTTTTTTGTTTTAACAGACATTCTTTTTATTGATTCTAGGAAATTGTTAGTATAAATACCAAGGTAGAAGTGACCATCTGGCATTTGGATATATGACTTGTTGGCATGATCAAGTTTTAGTAAATTTTTAAGGAAAAAGAATTAGTGACTTTTTTTTTTCTTAATGCTTTACTACAAGTATTGCCTTTCTAAATTACTGGCTATACAGTCAAGAAATATTGGCCAGAATCAATTAGCATTGATATTGATATTGATATCAATTAGCATTGATACTCTGTTATGAGTGCTACTCCATTCCTTCTAAGGGATTATTGCCCACAGTAACAGATACAGTGGTCATATAAATTAAATTTGCCCACTCCAGTACATTTTAATTCACTGATTCCTAAATTTTCAATGTTCATTCTGCCATCTCTTGCTTGACCATGTAGAATTTACCTTGATTCATGGACCTAACTTTCCAGCTTCCTATGCAACTAGCATCAGACTTCACTTTCACTACCAGACATATCTGCAACTGAGTGTTGTTTCAGCTGTGGAAAATTCTTAAAGAGGTGGGAATACCAGACCACTTTACCTGTCTCCTGAGAAACCTGTATGCAGTTGAAAAAGCAACAGTCAGAACCAGACATGGAACAACAAGCTGGTTTAAAATTGGGAAAGGAGTACGTCAAGGTTGTATATTGTCACCCTGCTTATTTAACTTATATGCAGAATACATCATGCGAAATGCCAGGCTGGGTGAATCACAAGTTGGAATCAAGATTTCCTGGAGAAATATCAACCACCTAAGATATACAAATGATAACCATTCTAATGACAGAAAGTGAAGGGGAACTGAAGAGCCTTTTGATGAGGGTGAAAGAGAGTGAAAAGATGGCTTAAAATTCAACATTCAAAAAACTAAGATCATGGCATCCAGTCCCGTCACTTCATGGCAAATAGATGGGAAAAAGTGGAAACAGTGACAGACTTTATTTTCCTGGGCTCCAAAACCACTGCAGATGCTGACTGCAGCCATGAAATTAAAAGACACTTGCTCCTTGGGAGAAAGCTGTGACAAACCTAGAAAGCATATTAAAAAGCAGAGACATTACTTGCTGACAAATGTCCATCTAGTCTAAGCTATGGTTTTTCCAGTAGTCATGTATGGATGTGAGAGTGATTTGGGAGAATGGCAATGAAACATGTAAAATATCATGTAGGAAACGAGTTGCCAGTCCAGGTTCGATGCACGATGCTGGATGCTTGGGGCTGGTGCACTAGGACGGCCCAGAGGGATGGTATGGGGAGGGAGGAGGGAGGAGGGTTAGGGATGGGGAACACATGTATACCTGTGGCGGATTCATTTTGATATTTGGCAAAACTAATACAATTATGTAAAGTTTAAAAATAAAATAAAATTAAAAAAAAAAAAAGAAAGCTGAGCACCAAAGAATTGATACTTTCAAATTGTGGTGCTGAAGAAGACTTCTTGGACAGCAAAGAGATCAAACCAGTCAATCCTAAAGGAAATCAACCCCGAATATTCATTGGAAGGACTCGTGCTGAAGCCGAAACTCCAATACTTTGGCCACCTGATGCCAAAAGCCGACTCATGGGAAAAGCCCCTGATGCTGGGAAAGATTAAGGGCAGGAGGAGAAGGGGCAGCAGAGGTTGAGATTGTTGGATCGCATCACCGACTCAGTGGACATGAGTTTGAGCAAACTCTGGGAGAGAGTGAGGGATGGGGAATTCTGGCATACTGCAGTCCATGGCATGGCAAAGAGTTGGACACAATGCCTGAACAATGACAATGGCAATCAATAGTGATGTCTTTAAAGATAACTTTTTCTGTTAAATTTGTCCCATCATCTATCAAATTCCTGATATTTGTTTTATTGCCTTTAATCTTAAAGAGATTGAAGAAAGGTGTCTTCTGAGTTGACTGTAAAATTAAAGACTTCAATTTTTTCATCTCTTATAGTATGAAGATAAAAGAAGCAATAAGAACAATTACTATAGAACAGTTTTGCTGTGAAAGTAATTTTCAAATATAAATTTCTTAGTAGATGTCACATATTACTAACTTTTGTGGACTAGTATAAAATTTGTAGCAGATTGAGAATTTTGGAAAATTTCTTCCCATGGATGATTCCTTTAAGAGGATTGGCATTAACCCTCAAGCCATCAAATGGTACTTCCTGTCTCAGATTCTATGCTTACATTGTTCTGAGGTTTCTATTTCTGTCGTCACCTGACTGATTTGAATCATCCCTTACTTTCCAATACATCTCCTTCATTAAATCTCATTAATATCTCTCCTCTTCTCCTCTCCCACCCCCTACCTTTTATATGCTCCTGAATAGTGTAATATAATTACTTCATGTCTCAGGTTCCCCCACTAAGTTGTAAGCTCTTTGAATCTCATTCAAGGGTTGAGTCTTATTCTTTTCATAGCTACAGTTCTTAAGAGAGTACCTGATACATAGTATATATGCAGGAATTATTTGTCAGAGAAATGAATGAACAATAAAATGACCCAGGAGCAAAGAAGACAAATGGTAACTGTGAGGTGACAGATGTGTTGATTAGCTTGATTATGATAATCATTTCACAAAGTATGCATATATCAAATCATCACATTGTCTACCTTAAATATATAGAATTTTTATTTGTCAGTTATACCTCAATAAATAGCTGGAAAAAATAAAAACCTATTCTGCTATATATAAGCAGTGACCCCCTACCTATCTACTCCCCCCCACCCCCACTCCGAAAATAGAGAAGGAAAAAACAAACAAACTGATGATTCAAATTCAGGGAGGAATAAACAAGTCCAGGTTAAAAGCTCATAAAATTTGTTAATCTAAGCAAAATTCTAAAATGTCTCCTTGGACATATTTTTGAGTGTATTTTAGAATTCCAAGTATCTAATGTAATGCAGGAAGATTATAATCAGCCTAAATCAAAATGATTCACTGTTGTTCACAGTTTGGTACCCCTTTTTATCACAACCCAAATTTACAGGAAGCCCCCACTGCCCACCAACACACATACAAACACACAAACTCACCTCTTAAATTTAAGAATTCATCCAATCTGTAATTCTGGCTAGATCCCATCTCCATTTTAAAATGAATCTCACTTGTGCCCATTCCCAAAAGTCTAATTAAATTGCTTCAAGAAGAAGTAATATTTGTCCTTTCTAGGAAATACTTAAACATTAATCCAGAGGTGATAATTAAAAATATACCTAAGATAAATATACCTAAGATAGATATCACAGAGTAATGAATGAAAGTAAGTTTGCTTTGTTTTACTTGTGCTAGGAAGGATATCACTCAACCTAAATACAGGATTATCTGTACATCTTTGGTGATGATCAGAACATATTTTTAGCTCTGATATATTTCAAGAACATAAAATTATTTTTAAAGGATTTTGAATAATTTCTAGTTTTCCAAAACCACCATTTGTTTTTACTATATTTTTAACCTAATTTTGTTTATATTTTTTTGAATTCTGTCTTGTACATTATAGGCGTTTTTGTATTTTTGTTTACCTAAAGATACTCTTCTTATAACTGTGCAATATTTTCCAGGTCCTAACTTAGTCCCTGAGAGCAAATCAATAACTTGTGTAGCTTTAAAAAGCTACATAAAGAAGGTTAAATCAGGAAGTAGGTTAGTTGCCAAGAAAATCTAGTTCAATATGTCAGTCACATAGGGAGTAAGTCCCATTTAACTACTTATTTCTTTTCTAGTCATTGTCTCTCCATAAATGTAAGTTACTCAGAAATGACATTTTGAGGTGACTTTTGCAGAAAATGTGTGCTTTGACTTTGCACAAATTGAATTTCTGTATGAAATACAGCTGAAATGCCTGAAAATTTTTGGAAGACTTTTTGGTTTAGATGTTGATTTCTGTAGGTCATATTAAAGAGTTCCAACTTGACAAATATGCAAAGATAAAATTGTTTCATTATGAAGTTATAAATGGTTTCATACATTCCTTATAAATCATAGCATCAAATGCATGTGCCTCGGAACCCTATCCTCTAGAATTAACTCAAAACTTAAGTATATCCCTAGTTTATCTCTAGAAAACAACTTTAAAATCTGTAACTTTTATTCAAAATAGATTTTTCAGTGTTGTTTTTTAACATTCAATGAATTTTTGAAGAAATTGACATCTAAATTTTTAAGTTAAATAGCTGATTAAAAAATAATAATACCTAACTAACTAAAAAAGTGAAAGTGAAAGTTGCTCAGTCCTGTCAGACTCTTTGCAACTCCTTGGAATTCTCCAGGCCAGAATACTGGTGTGGGTAGCCTTTCCCTTCGAAAGAATCTGCCGGCAATGCCGGAGACCCTGGTTCGATTCTCCGATCAGGAAGATCTGCTGGAGAAGGGATAGGCTACCCATTCCAGTATTCTTGGCTCCCCTTGTGGCTCAGCTGATAAAGAATCAACCAGCAATATGGGAGACCTGGGTTTGATTCCTCGGTTAGGAAGATCCCCTGGAGAAGGGAACAGCTACCCACTCCAGTATTGTGGCCTGGAGATTTCCGTGGACTCTACAGTCCATGGGGTAACAAAGGGTCTAACACGGCTGAATGACTTTCACTTCACTTCACTTCAAAAACTAATACAATTATGTAAAGTTTAAAAATAAAATAAAATTTTAAAAAAATAAATAAAAAAGAAAGATACAAATGAAAAAAAAAAAAAGAAGTGATAAGTGAAGCAAGGCTAATTTTAAATACAAACTCAAAGTAAAAACCTGTGGATTATTTCATTCAACTCTAGACATAGCAGATTTGTAATAGCGACCTTAAATATATATATATATATATATACTTCATATATATATGAAGTATGAGTCCCACTCAAGTGCTATTTTTGCTTGCTCAGCCAAAGATATATGCCTCACTGAATTGGAAGGACTTAGACACAGGAAAATGTTTTGAAAATATTTAAATATAAGCTTTAAATATTTAAAATATCTTAAAGATAATGCAGTGGGTGAATCCATATTGCTTTAAATTCACAACTCTCCTACCTTTCCCCACTTCTACAATTACAATAGAACTAGTCCAGAATAGGTATATAGAAGGAATAATTCCATTCTTCCTTTAATCTAAGGAAGATAGCTGTAAAAATATCAACAAATTTCAGACATGTCTCTTTGATATACTATAAACACTAGATTACAGAAGAGCCTGGTCAATTTATAAGTCTCCTGTTAAACCATTGCTATATCAGCAGTAAATCAATGAAACCTCTGACCTCTTGAACAACACTGAACTTGAAATATCAATAGCTATATTTGGAATAGGTGTGGTTCATAAGGCTGGCTGAGAAAGTTCAATTTAAATCATTTTTGTCACTGTAAATCTTTTTAGTTCCAGGACAACAGCAAAGCCAGGAACCAAAAAAACACTGATGAGCAGAACACCTAGTGGCCATTAAAGTGATTTAGAATGGATTTTTCCCTGAAATAGTGCGATTATTTCTGACAATTCAATTGACTGCTTGATTTAAAAGTTCCAGTTGCTGAGAAACTGACTGTAGAAACCAAGACTGAATACAGTATTCATGGCAACTGGGGGCTTTGGATGCCTGCTGTGATGGCAGGAGCCCTGGAGGAGTGCCATCTCCAGGAATTGTTTGTTTTTGGTGATACTGCTGTTGAAACTGGACTTGGACACTGTGCACACAAGGTCTATACCCAGTGTATCATCTAAACTGGGGCACTTTTAAGAGTGAAAGTAGGTGGTTTTACTATTAGACAAGGTTAGCAGGCATGGGGACTCCTGGACAGACCAGGTTGTATTTTCACTCTATATCTGGCAGCTGGCCCTGTTCTTTGCTTAGGTCAAGACATAGCAGGTGCCTTCATAGTCTCTTAAAACACTGAACTTATTTTTTCCTGTGAATCTGGGTACATTGGACAAAATATAAAAGCTATTACTTTTCAAGCATGAAAAATATGTCACATTATGTTTGGCATTTTGAAGAATAGAGACCATAGTTATGAATTTATTTTTTAAGGGTTGCTCATTACCTGCCTAATGCATGCTCCCAGAACAAGCAAATATCTATGAGTCTTTGATGCTAAGAGGTCTCTAAAACCAATTTTTTAATATATATTTTTATTTTATTTTTTAACTTTACAATATTGTATTGGTTTTGCCATATATCAACATGCATCTGCCACAGGTATACACATGTCCCCCATCCTGAACCCCCCTCCCACCTCCCTCCCCATACCATCCCTCTGGGTCATCCCAGTGCACCAGCCCCAAGCATCCAGTATCGTGCATCGAACCTGGTCTGGCGACTCGTTTCATATATGATATTATACATGTTTCAATGCCATTCTCCCAAATCATCCCACCCTCTCCCTTTCCCACAGAGTCCAAAATACTGTTCTATACATCAGTGTCTCTTTTGCTGAACATGGTGGCAAGCAGGGGTGGGGCGGGGTGGGGAGAATGAAGGAAAGGATTCCCGATTACTATAATACAGCTCTACCTTTAAAAAATCTCATTTTAGTAACATTAAGATGAGGTATCTGAAAACAAAATCAATCAATCAATCAATCAATATTCAACATAGAAATGTATATACATATATGTCGGGCCTTCCCTGGTGACTCAGCAGTAAAGAATTTTCCAGCCTATGAAGGAGATGCATGTTCAATTCCTGGGAATTGAACATGCATTGGGAAGATCTCCTGCAGAAATCTTCAACTGGGAAGAAAAATAATGGCAACTCACTCCAGTATACTTGCCTGGAAAATCCCATGGACAGAGGAGCCTGATGCGCTACAGTCTCTATAGAATTATAGAGAGTCAGATATAACTTAGCAACTAAACAACAAATATATATGTGATATAGAAATATAAATTTACATATAAAAATATATATATAAAGGACAAGGAGCAAATTCTTGGTTTGTCAGTCTCTTAGCTGTATGCAACACAAACTTTTTCTAGCTGAGAGATAAGTCTCAGAGTTTTTTGAATGGTAATTTATTGAAAAAATACTGCAAAATCGATCTTAGAAAATGAGCAGGGGGTCTACCTACTAAAGAGAAGAAAAAGGGAAGATAATGATATGCAGTTTCATACGGAGAGGTGGACGCTTGTCTTCCACAAAAACCACGAAAGGTGGATTTCCTTTCCTTTCATCCAAATAGGAAGAATGTTAGCAGTTGGAAAGCTTCTAAATCACCAAGGTATCTGCAGCATCCATGCAGGGATTTAAAGCAACAGGCTAATTGAAAAAAATAAAGAAAAATTAAGTTGGCCTTAGTATTCTCTGAAACATGTAATAGAAGGGAAAATGAAAAACTTGAACCGTGAACTTCCAGATGTTCAAGCTAGTTTTAGAAAAGGTAGAGGAACCAGAGATCAAATTGCCAGCATCTGTTGAATCATGCAAAAAGCAAGAGAGTTCCAGAAAAATCATCTATTTCTGCTTTATTGACTGTGCCAAAGCCTTTGACTGTGTGGATCACAATAAACTGTGGAAAATTCTGAGAGATGGGAATACCAGACCACCTGACCTGCCTCTTGAGAAACCTATATGCAGGTCAGGAAGCAACAGTTAGAACTGAACAAGGAACAACAGACTGGTTCCAAATAGGAAAAGGAGTACGTCAAGGCTGTATATTGTCACCCTGCTTATTTAACTTATATGCAGAGTACATCATGAGAGACTCTGGGCTGGAAGAAGCACAAGCTGGAATCAAGATTGCCAGGAGAAATATCAATAACCTCATATATGCAGATGACACCACCCTTATGGCAGAAAGTGAAGAGGAACTAAAGAGCCTCTTGATGAAAGTGAGAGAGGAGAGTGAAAAGGTTGGCTTAAAACTCAAAATTCAGAAAACTAAGATCATGGCATCTGGTCCCATTACTTCATGGGAAATAGATGGCGAAACAGTGGAAACAGTGTCAGACTTTATTTTTGGGGGCTCCAAAGTCACTGCAGATGGTGACTGCAGCCATGAATTTAAAGACGCTTACTCCTTGGAAGGAAAGTTATGACCAACCTATATAGCATATTGAAAAGCAGAGACATTATTTTGCCAACAATGGTCTGTCTAGTCAGGCTATGGTTTTTCCAGAGACAGAAATGGCAATCCACTCCAGTACTCTTGCCTGGAAAATCCCATGGACAGAGGAGCCTGGTAGGCTGCAGTACATGGGGTCGCTAAGAGTCGGGCATGACTGAGCAACGTCACTTTCACTTTTCACTTTCATGCAGTGGAGAAGGCAATGGCAACCCACTCTAGTACTCTTGCCTGGAGAATCCCAGGGACAGAGGAGCCTAGTGCACTGCTGTCTATGGGATCCCACAGAATCGGACACAACTGAAGCGACTTAGCAGCAGCAGCAGCATGGTTTTTCCAGTGGTCATGTATGGATGTGAAAGTTGGACTGTGAAGAAAGCTGAGCGCCGAAGAATTGATGCTTTTGAACTGTGGTGTTGGAGAAGACTCTTGAGAGTCCCTTGGACTGCAAGGAGATCCAACCAATCCATTCTAAAGGAGATCTGTCCTGGAATTTCTTTGGAAGGACTGGTGCTAAAGCTGAAACTCCAATACTTTGGCCACCTCATGCGAAGAGTTGCCTCATTGGAAAAGACTATGATGCTGGGAGGGATTGGGGGCAGGAGGAGAAGGGGACGACAGAGGATGAGATGGCTGGATGGCATCACTGACTCGATGGACAAGAGTTTGAGCGAACTCTGGGAATTGGTGATGGACAGGGAGGCCTGGTGTGCGGCAGTTTATGGGGTCACAAAGAGTCGGACATGACTGAGCAACTGCACTGAACTGAGGTTTTTATAAACTCAGCCAAGTAGTCATTCACAGCAAGAGATTACAGAAATAAATTTTAAAATACCAACTTATCAAGGAACTATGTAACACTGCACCCTTGAGAAACTACTTAAGGAAGAACTCTAGCCTAGCAGGAAATTTTAACATAATGAAATGGTATTAGTACTGAAACTTATATTAAGAATCAAATTACTTTAGTAATTATTGTAAATATAGCTTCGAACATAGACTGTTTTAATGATAATACAAACAATATACAATAATAAAATAATTTAAAATGCATCAGATTATGAAAAGAATAAAATTTGGGAAGCAAGTAAAAATATGTATACTAATTTATTTTCACTTAAGCATAGGTAGAAAATATTTTTTTTCAAGGAGAAAAATGCAGAAATAGATAATCATATATATATATTTTTTTCCCTTATAGGTAATTTTCCCTTATAGGTTATTATGAAATATTGAGTATAGTTCCTGTGCTCTATAGTATTCCTTATTGGTTGTCTCTTTTATATGGAGTAGTGTGTAGTGTTAATCTCAAACTCCGAATTTATCCTCCCCCTTCCCCTTTGGCAACCATAAGTTTGTTTTCTATGTCTGTGGGGGCTATTTCTGCCTTGAATATAAGTTCATTTGTATCATTTTTTCTACATATAAGCGATATCATATGATACTTGTCTTCCTGTGTCTGGCTTACTCTCACTTAGTATGATAATCACTAGGTCTATCCGTGTTGTTGTAGATGGCATTATTTCATTCCTTTTACGGCTGAGTAATATTCCATTGTGTGACTATCCCACTTCTTTATCCACTCATCTGTCAATGGGAATTTAGGTTACTTCCAGGTCTTGGCTATTGTAAGTAGTGTTACAATGAACACTGAGATGCACACAGCTTTTCAAAGTATGCTTTTCTCTAAATTTATGCCTAGGAGAGGGATTGCAGGATCATACGATACATCTATTTGTAGATTTTTAAGAAATGTCTATACTGCTCTTCTGGAGAAGGGCATAATAATAATTCCTGCTGGCTCAGATGGTAAAGAATCTGCCTGCAATGCATGAGACCCAGGTTCTATCCCTGGGTCTGGAAGATTCCCTGGAAAAAGGAATGGCTACCCACTCCAGTAATTTTGCTTAGAGAATCCCATGGACGGAGGAGCCTGGCAGGGTGCAGTCCAGTGGTCACACAGAGTCGGACATGACTGAAGCGACTTAGCACACACACACACTTACTCCATAGTTGCTGTACCAATTGACTTTCCCAACAGTATAAAAGGTACCTGTTTCTCCATACCCTCTCCAGCATTTATTATTTGTAGACTTTTTGATGATGGCCATTCTGACTGGTATAAAATGATACCTCGTTGAAGTTGTGATTTGCATTTCTCTAATAATTAGTGATGCTGAGCATCTTTTCATGTGCCTTTTGGCATTTGTATGCCGTCTTTGGAGAAACATCTATTTAGGTCTTTTGCCCATTTTTCAACTGAGTTTTTGTGTTTTTTTTTTTTTTTTTTTGAGCTCTATTCACTGTTTGTATATTTTGGTTATTAATTCTTGTTGGTTGCATCATTTGCAAATATTCTCTCCCATTCTATAGGTTGTATTTTTGTTCAGTATATGGTTTCCTTTGCTGTACAAAAGCTTTTAGTTTGATCAGGTCCCATTTGATTATTTTTATTTTCATTAATTACTGTAAGAGACAGACCCAAAAGTATATTGCTAGGATGTATGTCAAAGAGTATTCTGCCTTTGTTTTCCTCAAGGATTTTTGTAGCATCTGTTTTTACATTTAGGTCTCTAATCCATTTTTAGTTTGTTTTTTGCGTATGATGTTAGAGTGTTCTAATTTCATTCATTTAGATGTAATTGTTCAGTTTTCCCAGCACCATTTATGGAAGAAACTGTCTTTTCTCCATTTTATGTTCTTTATTCCTTTATCATAGATTAATTTACCATATGTATGTATGTTTATTTATTGAATTTTTATCCTGTTTAATTAATCTATATTTCTATTTTGTCACCAGTGCCATATGGTTTTATTTCAGCTTTGTAGTATAGTCTGGACTCAGGGAACCTGATTCCACAAGCTCCATTTTTTCTTTCTCAAGATAGCTTTGGTTACTCTGGGTGTTTTGGGTTGCCATGCAATTTTCAAAATTTTAAGCCAAATATATATTTCCTTTCTAAGCTAAGAAATGAAGAAAAAAGTTTAAAGGGAAAAAGAAGAGTAGTAGCCCATGTATGACTGTGTTTAAGTGCTGTTTTCTTGTCATTTTGACCAAAAACAAAGACACCATTGCCAATGTATATGCAATATATATCCACATTCTTATATCAAATTCTACTTGTAAATTTAATGTTGTAAAAATCTTAAGATACATATTTTATATCCTTTCACTTATATCATTCAAGGAACACTTCTGTTTCTAACTAACCCAATATTTTAGACTGTCAATTTTTAACCCCTTATTTGATTCTCAGTTAAAATTAACCCCTTATTTGCCTCTCACTTAAAATAGATGACTTAATTTTGAATCTACATTCATAGGGAAATCCGCAGCATTGATAAACTTCAGTAAAGGATAAATAAATTGTAATAAGCATTTATTCTTCCAAACACAGGCAACTAAAAATCCAAGAGCATTTCAAGTTATATATGAAAGTGACTATTAGAATTTAGTGCCATTCTTCAAGTCGTTATTACCTTCCGTTAGCTAGAAGGATATTATTTTAAGAAAAGAATATTTATTGTATAGAGAGCTCAAGTAGAGCCATAAATAATTTTACACTAACTTAGAATGTTTGGTCTAAAGTAGGCAAATGTCTTGGATAATTAATTCTCATTTGAAATGTGTGCTTACAATACCCTAACCTTGATGGTAGTGTAAAATTTAAGTTGCCCACTGGGTTTTCTGTCATAAATATGAGAGTGCTCCAGTATGAAAAGGTAAAAATAACATTTGATGAGGAATACCAGAGAACATTAGAGAAACATCATTAATGAAACTGGAAGTATTGTTTTTGTGCCTTTGCTAAGTTATTACTTTATTATTTATTAAAAAATAATACTTCTTTTTAAAGGAAAAAAGGAAATTTTCAGTTTCTTCTTGACTTAGGATCCACAAAGCCCCACATTTTGTGATTATTTAATGGATTTCATAAGACACTTTAATATCTTTTTTGTTTGTTTATTGCTTGTTGAAGAAACTTAGTTTTCCTGTAGATTTTCCCTATTCCATATATTTTTCTTGCATTATGTGAGTTCCTCTGATTTCTGAAAGTCCTATAAAATTGTAGTTGGGCTTTAGTCAAGGGTTTAGTCAAGTTTGGCTTTTTGTTGGTTTGTTTATTTTATGGCCAAGACTAACTTAACAGTGGATTATGTTCTTCTAAGAGGAGAAACATGTGTCTCTTTTGGTATGTTAGTGACCATGGGGCTTCTCAGGTGGCTCTAAAGAACACCCTGCCAATACAGGAGACATAAGAGACTCGGGTTCAATCCCTGTGTGGGGAAGGTCCCCTGAATGAGGGCACAGCAACCCTCTCCAGTACTCTTGCCTAGAGAATTCCACAGAAAGAGGAGGCTGGCAGGCTACAGTCCATAGTGTTGCAAAGAGTCAGACATGACTGAAGCAACTGAGCACACACAGTGGCCATGTGTGTTCAGCTTCATAAATTCATTAAGGGTTGAAATATTGGTTATAAAGAAATGCATCTCATCTATTTGTTTACATAGAGCTATAGTTTCTATAAGAGATCTGAATAAAACTTGGTTTTCTCTTTATTTATCATTTTTCCAAACAATAAGTCATTTCCTTAGCAATCTTAGTATACTCTTAGTATACTCTTAGCAATCTTAGCAAACTCTAGTATAATTATTGGCCACAATTTCTCCATCTCAGATTACCCATGCTTTTTGCCATGTGACTTTACAGTTTCTCTTAATAAAAGCAAAGCATATTTTCTGACTCCTTGATTTGGACTCTAACCATGGATTTCTTTTGGTCAATAGGATATTAACAAAATGAAACAAGCTGAGGCTTGTTTTTGGCATAGTTGGGCTTCTTTTTTGGCATTTGTCATTATCTTAAGAGCATGCACTAAGAAACCAGCTAATCCAAGGAGGCTGAGGAAGATGTGAAAAATCCTAAACCAGCCTGAAGCTTAGTGCTAAAATCAGCTGAATCTAGCCTAGATCAGTCAATCCCCTCTAGCCCACATATATGCAGGAAATAATAAATAATTATTGCTTTAACCCACTGAGTGTATATGTGATTTTATGTTGAATTTTTGTGGCAATAAATAAACTAACTCATAGTTGTTGTTTTTTTTTAATTTTTTTTAGTACCACTAAGGGCTTGTGAATTTAAACACATATTATGTGTTTCAGTCATTCGCAGTTATTTTCTTGAATTATGTTCCAATTGTCTTCAAGTGGGACATTGGGAGTGCCTTCATATTGATCACTGTGCCATTTTGACATTATCCTATTCTTTTTTATAATCTAGCACTTAAAGATTATGATTTCAGTCCTATATAATATTCAAATAACAGAAGTAGTGAACAATGAAATGGATATAAGAGAGTCTAGACAAGTTCTTATTGTTCTTTCTAATGGTCACTTCAATTTTTTCTTAAATATTGTATACTGAATTCTTTCAAGAATGTTTTAGTGGGGTGGATGAATTAGTTTTGCAAAGACACTAAACTTTGCTTTCTGAGCCTATTGGGTAAATAACTTTGACACAAAGTGAATATGTGCCAAAAGAATAACATCAATTCTATGTTGAACTCCACATCCCTTCCCCAAACATAAGAACCTATATTCCCCATGAAAAACAAATACTCGCCTCACTTTCCTGAATCGTTTCTGGCAGGCCATAAAGAATGGAAACTTCAGTGATTCAGAGATTCTAAGCACTGGTTAAGAGTTAGAAATCATCTTTAACAAGCAGTTATTATCTCAATTCAAATGATGTCTATGCTGCTGCTACTGCTGCTAAGTCACTTCATTCATGTCGGACTCTGTGGGACCCCATAGACAGCAGCCCACCAGGCTCCCCTGCCCCTAGGATTCTCCAGGCAAGAATGCTGGAGTGGGTTGCCATTTCCTTCTCCAATGCATGAGAGTGAAAAGTGAAAGTGAAATCACTTCTGCAGCCTACCAGGCTCCTCCGTCCATGGGATTTTCCGGGCAAGAGTACTGGAGTGGGTTGCCATTGCCTTCTCCGAATCATGTCTATAATATACAATATTATCAATCTGTCTTTTATTGCTATTTCAAGTATACCATAAATCTTAAGCTCTGAACATAAAGTTAAATCATAGTATTAGATAAAGTATAAAACTAGAAAAGAAATACTATTTTGGAAATAACACCATCACTCAACCAGTCATCTAATCATTACTATCAATGAAATCTTTACCAAAATAAACTTGTCCTTTTGAAAATAGCCTATTAGTCAACTGTTTAAAAGATGAAGGAAATACATGCTGTAAAACCTAAGATTCTAAGTGCCCCTAGTATTGAAACTTATTTTTTGATTTTCAGGTATCTATATGCTTACTCAGCTTTGATTTATTATATTTGTGATACTTATCTTCTTCTTGAGACTTTACATTCTTGAAATGTAGCACTAGCTAAAAGAATCATGAAAGAGATACTGGTAGAGAACGTGTACACTCTTCTTTATATTCCTAAAGTAGTATGTAACATTTTAGTTGACATTTTTTATTTTCTTCATTGTACCTTTATGTCAATCAACTATTGTAAAAATATTTTTAATTCCAGCTACTTTACTTAAAATATTTTATTTTCACTTGAAATAAAATATTATTTGAAAGAATGCTACTAAACTTGCTCACTAATGTTATACTCTAGTCTTGGCAAAATAACATGACTTCCTATACAGCAATACAAATAATTTTCAGAAAAACTTTTTAAGTTCACTTAGTTTGTTTAAGGTTGAATGTGGCCCAACTATAATTGGAAGATTATAAAATAATATTAAATATTTTTCTGAAAACTTTTTATTAGATTCCAGTTTTATTAAATATCCAGATAAAAATAACTGAATGGCCCCAGCTAGAGAGGAGAGCCAAACATAAGTTTGGACAGATCTGTTAAAAATCAAGTTTCAATAATTCACAATTAGACAAATCAATTGGGCTTTGACTTAATATCTAGTCTTCACATGTTATTGTCTTCATGATGTCATGTTATTTTATTGTAATTTAAGCATGCCCAGAGTGATTATGGTAGGTTTTTTTTAATATCTATGCACTTTTCTTCACCAAGAATAAAAAAGGACAAATACTGAAAAATTGAAAGGAGAATAATTTCCTATCATCACATGTCCATATCCTATTAATGTCTTATGGTAAAACTCAAAAGTTTTCTTTTCTATTTTTAAAAGGGAGTTATCTTTCCTTATTTTGAACTTTTATTGCATTTCATTATTCATGTCATTTATCAATGTCTGGCTTTTTCATGTGCGTGCCTTATCTTACCTCCTAGAATTTAAATTCTCTGGGAATAAGAATTATTTCTCAGAGCATCAGGTCTAGTATCTTGCACATAATGATTTTCAATAAATATTTGTTGAATGAATGAAAAAATAATAGAATTGCATCAGTGAAAGGAAAGATGATAAAGTTATCTTTATCTGGTAAATAGCTCTTTAATTATACAAATGTGGTATCAGTGCTGTCTTAATCTATTAACATTAGGGAATAATCTGCATCCATTTGCTGTTTGGATTGTCAGATGCTCATGGCTTATTAATCCTATAGTTTATAAAGCTTGAGAAAGAAAAGTCACTAGTGTATTTGCATACAGGCATACCTCAGAGATATCATGGACAGCTTCAGTTCAGAACCACCACAATGAAGCAAATATAGCAATAAAGAAAGTCACACAAATTTTTTGGTATTTCAATGCATTTAAAAATTATGCTTATACTATATTATAGCTTCTTGTGCCATAGTACTATGTTTAAAAACTCAATGTACACTCTGTAACTAAAAAAATACTTTATTGCTAAAAAATGCTAACCATCATCTAAGCCTTCAGCTCTTTATAATCTTTTCGCTGGTGAAGGATCTTGCCTTGATGCTAGTGGCTGCTGACTGACTGGGTAATTTTTCTGGAGACTGGGGTGGCAGTGGCAATTTCTTCAATAAGACAACAAGGAAATTTGCTGCATCAATTGTCTTTCACAGACAATTTGTCTGTAGCACACAGTACTATTTAATAGCATTTTATCCACAGTAGAACTTTTTTCAAAATTGAACTAGTCCTCTCAAACCCTGCCACTACATTATCAGCTGCTGCTGCTAAGTCGCTTCAGTCGTGTCCAAGTCTGTGCGACCCCATAGACGGCAGCCCACCAGGCTCCGCTGTCCCTGGGATTCTCCAGGCAAGAACATTGGAGTGGGTTGCCATTTCCTTCTCCAATGCATGAAAGTGAAAAGTGAAAGTGAAAAGTGAAAGTGAAGTCGCTCAGTCGTGTCCAACTCTTAGCGACCGCATGGACTGCAGCCTAATAGGCTCCTCCACCCATGGGATTTTCCAGGCAAGAGTACTGGAGTGGGGTGCCATTGCCTTCTCTGACATTATCAGCTAGGTTTATGTAATGTTCCATATCCTTTGTTTTTATTTCAATAACCATACTAGCACCTTCACTTGGAGTAGATTCTATCTTAAGAAAACATTTTCTTTGTTCATCCATAAAAATCAACTCCTCACCCATTAAAATTTTATCATAAGGTTGTAGAATACAGTCACATCTTTAGGCTCCACTTCTAGTTCTCTTGCTATTTCTACAATATCTTCAGTTACTTTCTCTACTGAAGTTTTGAACCCCTCAAAGTCATCCATGGGGATTGAAATCAAGTTCTTCCAAACTCCTGTTGATGTTGATACTTTGGCATTTTCCCATGAATCACAAATATTCTTAATGCCATTTAGAATGGTGAATTCTTTCCAGAAGGTTTTCAGTTGACTTTGCATAGATCCATCAGAAGAATAATTGTCTGTGGCAGCAATAGCCTTACAAAATGTGTTTCTCAAATAATAAGACTTGAAAGTCTACATTGTTATCTGATTCCTGGGCTGTAGAATGGGTGTTGTGTTAGAAGTCATGTTGCCATTGTTTACTCGCTAAGTCATGTCTGACTCCTTGCAACCCTATGGACTGTAGCCTGCCAGGCTTCTCTGTCCATGGAATTTTACAGGCAAGAATACTGAAGCAGGTTGCCATTTCCTTCTCCAGGGGATCCTCCTTGCCCAGGGATCAAACCCATGTCTCCTGCATTAGTAGGAAGATTTCTTTACCTCTGAGCCACCATGGAAGCCTCATTAACAGTCTTTAAAACAACATAAATCTCACTGTACATTTCCATCAGAGTTCTTGAATGACCAGGTACCAAGTCAAGAAGCAGATATATTTTGAATGGAATCTTTTTTTTTTTTTTTTTTTTTGAGCAGTAGATCTTAACAGTGGGCTTAAAATATTCTGTAAACTGTGTTGTAAAGAGAAGCACTGCTGCCAGGTTTTGTTGTTCTATTTGTAGAGAACAGGCAGAATAGATCTGGCATAATTCTCAAGGACCCTAAGATTTTTAGAATGGTCAATTAATATTAGCTTCCACTTAAAGTCTCCACCTGTATTAGCCCCTAACAAGTGAGTCAGTCTATCCTGTGAAGCCAGGAATTGACTTCTCTCTAGCTATGAATGTCTTAGATGGCATTTTCTTTCAAGGAAGTTTTGTTTACATTAAAAATCCATTGGTTTAGTGTAAAGTGAAGTCGCTCAGTCGTGTCCGACTCTTTGCGACACCCTGGGCTGTAGCCTACCAGGCTCCTCTGTCCATGGGATTTTCCAGGCAATAGTCCTGGAGTGGATTGCCATTTCCTGTTTAGTGTAAATGCTTTCATTAATTATCTTAGCTAGATCTTCTGGAAAACTGCTGCAACTTCTATATCAGCACTTGCTGGTTCTCTTTGCACTTTGATTTTAAGGAGGCAACTTCTTTCGTTAAATCTCATGAAACAACTTCTGCCAGCTTCATACTTTTTTCTGCAGCTTCCTCACCTCTCTCAGTCTTCATGGACTCTAAGAGAGTTACGACCTTGCTCTGTATTAGGCTTTGGTTTAAGGGAATATTGTGGCTGGTTTGATATTCTACCCAGATCATTAAATTTTCTCTATATCAGCAATTAGGCCATTTCACATTCTTGTCATTCATGTGTTAACTGGGGTAGGACTTTTAATTTCCTTCAAGAGTCTTTCCTTTGCAGTAACAATGTGACTTACTGGTGCAAGACACCTAGTTTTTGGTCTGTCTCAACTTTTGACATGGCTTCCTCACTACACTTAATCACTCCTAGTTTTGACTTAAAGTGAGACACAGACTTCTCACTTGAACACTTGAAGGCTGTTGTAGGGTTATTGGCAAAATTTCAATATTGATGTGTCTCAGAGAATAGAGAGCTGGGAGGAGAGGGAGAAAGATGAGAGAACTGCCAGTTGGTGGGGCAGTTAGATAGAACACACACAACATCCATCTATTAACTTCATGGTCTTATACAGACACAGTTTGGGGTGCTCTAGAACAATTACAAAAGTAACATCAAAGTCACTAATCTCAGGTCAACTTACAAATCAAATAATAGTGGGAAAGTCCATAATGTTTCAAGAATTCCTAAAATGTGAGACAAACTGACAAAATGCTGTTAGAAAAATAGTGCCAATAGATGCTCAACTTAGGGTTGCCACGAACCTTCAATTTGTAAAAACTGTAAATCTGTGAAGCACAGTAAAGTGAAGCTTAATAAAACAAGGTATGCCTGTATTTCTGAAAATCATTATTTCTTGTGTTTCTCCTAGTGAATAATTCATAAAATAAACCAAGTTAGTTTTAAAATATAAATACCAAGAAAAGATAAAATATGTCTGCATTAAAGAGAAGAAAATAGAGATGTAATTTGACAGTCAAAAACATATGTAATATTCATTAGTTGCAGGTGAGCATTACATGTAAATGAATCTCATTTATCTAGTTAACAGACACTTCTGTAGGTATTGGGATACACCCCACAGACCTGCAAGGCCTGAACTTGCTTATCTTCAAGACCAAAGACAGAGCCCAGAGTAAGCATCACAGACATCAGTGGTTTAAGGGATAGGGGGAAATTACATGTCTGAAGCAAGGTCCTGGTGCAATACCCTACCCTGTGAGGTAGTGGCGGGGCAGGGTATGACATCAGTCTTTGCTCCCAGGGGAATGGGGAGATTACAGGATACAGAGGAAATTGATGTTAGGTTAGCTCACTGGTTATCAGGGAAACTAGCAGAGGGGGCATGCCCTTCACTAGTAGCTGAGGCCCAAAGCAAGTATGCAGGAAGGTCAGTCATGTGAATATAGTGTAGGTGAAACAGGCACTGGTCCTGCATGGGATGTATAGAGAGCAAGAGAACAGTCACCTGGTGTGGCCTAATCTTACCTTTAAGGATTTAACAGGCTTTAAAGATTGGTATAGGAAGAAAGAAATGATGAATCAAGAAAACACTTCCCTTGAAGAATTCTCATCGTTAAGTTAGAAGATAGAAATATAAAAAATTAAGTACAATCAGTTCAGTTCAGTCAGTCACATCTGACTGTTTGCAACTCCATGGACCACAGCATGCCAGACTTCCCTGTCCACAACCAACTCCCGTAGCTTGCTCCAACTCATGTCCATTGAGTCTGTGATGCCATCCAACCATCTTGTCTTGTGTTGTCCCCTTCTCCCCCCGCCTTCAGTCTTTCCCAGCATCAGGGTCTTTTCCGATGAGTCCGCTCTTTGCATCAGGTGGCCAAAGTATTAAAGCTTCAGTTTCAGCATCAGTCCTTCCAGTGAATATTCAGGACTGATTTTCTTTAGGATTAACTGGTTTGACCTCCTCGTAGTCCAAGAGACTCTTAAGAGTCTTCTCCAACACCACAGTTCAAAAGCATCAGTTCTTCAGTGCTCAGCTTTCTTATAGTCCAACTCTCACATCCATACATGACTATTGGAAAAACCATAGCTTTGATTAGATGGACTTTTGTCGGTTATGTCTCTCCTTTTTAATATGCTGCTAGGTTTGTCATAGCTTCTCTTTCCAGGAGCAAGCGTATTTTAATTTCATGGTTGTAGTCACCATCTGCAGTGATTTTGGAGTGCAAGAAAATAAAGTCTCTCACTGTTTCCATTGTTTCTGTCAGGCAAGTGTATGTTTCTCGGTTCTTGTCTCGTCACAACAATGATTTGGGGCGACGGACATTAAAGCCCTCCACGCATCACAGCTCTTGGGTCTTGAACAAACCGTGTCATAGCTCTTAGATAAATCAGTGTTACAGCTCTATTTTATTTAGAAGATAGCAGGAGAATCCATCCTCGAAGAAGAGAAGAGCGGAAGAGTGCGCCAGCACACATGGTGGGGGGCAGGGGGTCAGAGAGAGAGAGAAAGAGAGCAGGCACATGGGGGAGAGAGAGAGAGAAAGAAAGAGCACAGGTATGCGGGGGAGAGAGAGCCAGAGAGTGCTTGGTTCCTCCGTTTATATGTTTTTTTCCTCCCCCTGGGCCTGCCCTATGCAAATTGGGCTTAGCCAGGAGTGCTGTTTGTTCTTCCTGCAGTCCTCACTCCGGTCCTCAGACCTTTCTTTGACCTTCCTTTGTTCTATTTTCGCAGACTTTTCCCTTCCTTGTCTTTTAGCCACTGCCATTTTGGACTCCTTTTCCCTATTCTATCTACCGAACATTTCCCCATCTATTTGCCATGAGGTGATGGGAGCAAATGCCATGAACGGATGACACAACTAAAAATAAATTGAGAACTGGTCAAGAAACTCTGAAGAAGAGGGACATTTGAGCTGGTTGTTAAAGGATACATTTTGTTGAAAGTATCTGTATGGAGAGGGCTTCCCTGCTGGCTCAGTGGTAATGAATCTGCCTGCCAATGCAGGAGATGTGGATTCATGGGGTTGAGAAGATCCCTGGAGAAGGAAATGGCAACCCACTCCAGTCTTCTTTCCTGGAAAATCCTATGGGCACAGGTTCTGGCAGCCTACAGCCCATGGGGTCACAAAAGAATTGAACATGACTTAGTGAATAGACAATGACAAATCTGTGTGGAGAGAGGCAGTGAAAGAAATTCCAGACACAGAGAGCAGAGTTCCAGAGAAGTTTAATACTTTCCCTGAGTTCATGACAATAATATTGGCACAGCTATTTAACTTTTTAAAAATACCAATAAGTAGTCTTTAACTAGTATTTATTTTCAAGACAGTATTACTGAACTTGATCTGCTACATGTATATGCAGCTAAAAAGTTTTGTATTGCAAGATATTAGATCACACACTGAATAGGAACACAGTGTAATTTGTAAAAGCAATATGTCCATTATCTAGAAAAAATGTGTAGCTGGATTCTCACAGAAGTAGGAGACTTGAAGCTTCTGAAACTAGCTCTCCATGTGCAATACAATCTCCATTTATAACTAGCTACCTATTTGTTTCATAAGTGAAGTGCATTGTATTACTACCTGGCATTGATATAATAGAGTTCCTATGTAGAAGAAATGATAAATTCAAAAATGAAAACAACTAACATTTTAAAATAAAAAGTACCATTTAAGGAAATTTTTTTAATCACAATTTCTTGTTGTGGTACATTTGTAGATAACAAGTTAGAACCAATTTTGGAGATTTTCCAATTTTTCTGGGAGTCATTCTATGTATAAAATGATAAGGAAATGAGTTACTTTCATCCTAAACTCTTCCCCTTTACTCTTTAGAAGGAACAAGCTTGACTTTTATATCATTCTTCAGAGACTAGATCAGCCTAGGGCATGGGTACTATCTTTTGTCTATTTTGTTTGTAAGTGTAGTCACCACAGGTCTTCAATCAGGGATGGCCCTGCAGGAGGAAACCTTTGAGATACTACTGTAGATCAATCCTATCATGCACAGATGAAGGAACTGAGATGTAAAGAGATTAAAGTCACCCAGTGAGTTAATGAATAATGAAAACATTGAGATTTAGAACCATGGAAAATTATTTAGAATAATCAAAATTTCTAGAACAATTATAAAGGTTTGGCAACTGTTTAAGAGTACAGTATAGAAGACTATAGAATGAATGACCCCATAAGTAATTTGTAGTTATAGGGATTACTCAGTAGGGGAAGTTCTGTAGTTGTTCTCAATTTAACCATAGGTTAGAACAAAACAGAACAGGATGAAATTAAATTTGATGGGGGTGGGGGCTACAAAGAAGAGCATTTGCAAAGTACTTGACAAATTTTATGTACGTCAAAAAGAATCTCTTTATTGAATGGACTGACCAGTTATTCAACTGGCTATTTGCTAAGCCAGGGACTAGAATCAGCTTTAAAAAGCTTGACTTCTTGCTAGTTCTGAGTTAGCATATATGTGAGAGTGGGAATGTTGTTCCAAATCTATTTGGTCTGGTGCATGCATGTCAGAATTGTAACTTTAGAAGTATTTATATGATAATTTAATGTTTATTTTATTAGTTTGCTAGGCATCCTGGTGGCTCAGAGGTTAAAGCATCTGCCTGCAATGCAGGAGACCTGGGTTCGATCCCTGGGTCGGGAAGATCCCCTGGAGAAGGAAATGGCAACCCACTCCAGTGTTCTTGCCTGGAGAATCCCATGGATGGAGGAGCCTGGTGGGCTACAGTCCACAGGATCGCATAGAGTCGGACATGACTGAGCATCTTCACTTTCACTTTCAGGCATATAATAAAATTAATTGATTATAATAAAATTATTTTTTAAATAGTTTGCTAAACAGCAAGGAGATCAAACCAGTGAATCCTAAAGGAAATCAATCCTGAATATTCACTGGAAGAATTGATGCTGAAGTTCAAATACTTTGGCCACCTGTTGCAAAGAGCAGACTCACTGGAAACGACCCTGATGCTGCCAAAGATTGAGGGCAGGAGGAGAAGGGGGTGACAGAGGACTAGACGGTTGGATGACATCACTGATTCAATGTACGTGAGTCTGAGAAAATTCCGTGAAATAGTGAAGGAAAGGGATGCCTGACATGCTGTAGCGCACGGGGATGCAGAGTCGGACACAACTTAGCGACTGAACAACAAAAGCAACAAAATGCCCCAAACTGAGTAGTTTAAACCACAATTTATTTTCTCAGTTTTGGTGGCCAGAAGTCCAGGATCAAAGCGGTGGCAGGTTGGTGTCATGTGAGGCATCTCTCCTTGGCTTTCAGACGGCCACTGTCTCCCTGTGTTCTCAAATGGTCTTTTCTCTCCATGTGCACAATCTTGGTGTCTCTCTGTGTGTCTACTTCCCTCTTCTTCTAAGGATACCAATTAGAATGGTCTCATTTTGACTCATTTAAAAAGCCCTGTATCCAAACATGGTAATGTTCTGAGTTACTAGAGGTTTTTGCAGCTTCATCTCCTCCTCCTTACAGCTTCAGGGCTTCCCTTGTGGCTCAGCTGGTAAGGAATCCACCTGCAATACAGGAGACCTGGGTTCCATCCCTGCATTGGGAAGACCCCCTGGAGAAGGGAAAGGCTACCCACTCCAGTATTCTGGCCTGGAGAATTCTATGGACTGTATAGTCCATGGAATCATAAAAAGTCGGACTGGACTGAGCAACTTTCACTTTCACATTACAGCTTCAACATATAAATTTAAGGGGAAGAAACTCTGCCTATTATGTCTGTCTTCCCTTTAGAATGTAAAATTCATGAGGCTATGTACTATGTTAATTTTGTTCCTCACTGTATTCCGGAACCTAGTGCTGTGCCTGGCATGTTTTAGATGTTCAGTGTTATTTTTGATGAATGAATGAATGAATTGAGAGGTTGAAACAGAAGTTACAAAAAACATTTGAGGAGATGTTTCTGTTATTTGGAAATAAAAATATTGATAAGCTTGCTACTTTTCTTTTTTTTTTGCAAATTATGTATGATGTTATAAGCTGTCTAGAATTTTCTTTTCCTGAGAGTTATAAAGAACAGTGTCGATGGCAACAGTTGCATGAAAAAAATGGATGAAGGTTGTAGAAGATTCAAATTCTTTGATGAAACAGTAGGAAAAATTGTGGTATTGCTCATTGTGAAAAGCTAAAATACTGTCTATGAGTTGCTGCATTTTTAAAAGACCCTTTTCTCTATTTGCAGAGGCGGAATATTCTCTGGGAATAGAAAGTGTGTCCTTTCTGCTTTTAAACTGTACTGCATAATATTATCATGAGAGTGTTCAGCTAGCTGATAGGCAAGACAGGCCCTTCTAAGGTTAAAAACAGCAGTTTTTATTTACAGCCAAAGCCAAATATGTACTATCTTTTAGATACAAAGGAGACCAAGTATCCCAGAAAAATGCATATGACTTTCATATCCGTAGCTGGACAAAAAAAACCTTTGGATGAATTGAAAGCATTGTTAAAAATTCTATCATGTCAGTGAGTTTTCTTCTGTTAGTAATATTTTTTCTTTGAATAAGTCTGACCATCATAAAGATTTAAGTTTTAAGTGTTTTACCTTTCTCATTCTTCCTGTAGTTTCATTTTTTTCCCATCCTTCTTTAATGTGTTTGAACTATGTACGTTCATAGTTCACTAAAGTAATATAGAAAAATAATAAGAAACTCTATAGAAACAATAATTTTTCATGGAGTATAGAATTAGAACAACTAGATGTAACACACCAAAGGAAAATCACCTGAAACAACTTATGAGGAGCAATGTTTTATTAAAAAACAACATTTAATTTCTCTAAAGCTCTTTTGATTTTTCAAAGATGTTGGCAATAACTTCTATGTTACTATAGGATGTACATAATCACAAAGAAAAAAGACTTTTTTTTGTAAAATAAGTTAAAGATACACTTGAAAACCACACTTAAGACTAGGAACTAAAATGAAGTTAGAAGTTACATAGTCACAGATTCAGAAATCTCAGATTTAGGAAAAACAACAAACAAACAACTAAACAAAAAAGCAAGCCATTGCCAGTAATGAGTTGTGAAGCTAAAAGAAACATTTCTAAATTATTATTTTTAAAAACATATACATTAATCAACATTGCCAGAGAAAAGACTGAGTTATCTTTCCAATACCCAAGAGAAAATGATATGACAGAATTTGATTTTGCTGTTGTTGTTTTGTGGCTAAGTCACGCCTGACTCTTTGCAATCCCATGGACTGTACTCTGCCAGGCTCCTCTGTCCACAGGATTTCCCAGGCAAGAATACTGGAGTGGGTTGCCATTTCCTTCTCCAGGGGATCTGCCCTAACCAGAGATCAAAACTGCATCTCTGCATTGGCAGGTGGATTCTTTACCTCTGAGCCACCAAGGAAGACCCATGACAGAAATAGTATCCAAAAAAGATGTGTAAGTATATGCAGTCAAAAATATGTGGGGGGGGGGGGAGTATTATAGAAATATAACAGACACTTCAATTAAAATATTGAGTTATTTTTTAGACTTTATGAAATTTGTGGTATTGGACATCTTTTGAAAATGTGTACATGGTTGGATATTTTCTCACTCTAAATAAGCATGTGCTGCTGTACCTATTTCTCTATTGCAGTTATGTATTTTTGTTTACTTTCACAAAGATAGTGCCACCAAATTGCAAAATCTTTAGGTTCCAAAAAGTCAGGCGCTATCCTTCAATTTAATATACTTTATCTCAAATGCCATTCCATTATAAGGCATGTAGCTTGTTTTATCATGTTGACTCAAACTTGTCAACCTTTGTCTTTTCCTATACACCAAGACTCAATCCTCAAAAACCAAAAAAGAGCAACGTTTATTTTTTTTTTCCAAACTAAAGTGATTATTCTGTTTAACCTCTGTCTTATTTTTGCTAGACAGTATCCTGTTTCCTCAGTTACTTTTTATATGGAAATAGTAAACTGATCTTTCTTTTCTGTCTATGCTTCATGTTACTCTTAAAGCGTTGCTAAGATCATAATAAGCAAGATACGATATGATGAATTTTTAATAAAGTCATAAAATATTGTTATAATAAAATAGTATTTCTGCTGTCCCACTTTAGATACTATTCATAAAATAACTGAAAAAAATCAGCTTTTGTTAGTGAGTGATATCCTCAGTGGGCAATGGGGTGATGTTCAACAAAATTATACATGCATTTATCATATGACCAATTTCACTTTGGAAAATTTACCTTCATATATGTTTGTATATGTGTGAAAAACTTACATATAAGATTATTTATTACATTATTACATAGTGTACCAAAAGATAAAAAATAATCTAGATGCCTATCAGTAGAGGACTGGTTAAATAAATCATGGTGCATTCATGCAACAGAATATATGCCTCTGTTTTAAAAATGGCAATGTAGTCAAATGATGAAATACAGAACAATCAAAGCTTTAAAAAAATTATGATAACAGCAAATTAAAATATATTAAATATATAAAATCATGAGTTCAAAATGTACCTCCATGAGTCACTCTTATAGGATGCTGGGACATTAATTCATTACCCCAAGAAGTGACAAATATCCTATCTTTCCTATGGGTATTTCACAGTACCCCAAAAGTTGATGAATAAAGGTTTGTTACAAAAGAATTACAGCAAATTAAAGCAAGAGGGATGATAGAATTATACAAGCATCATTTTGTAATTCCTTATGAAAAATGAATCTAGGCAACAATCATCAGTGGCTGCTACAAGCATCAGGGGATCAGTGAAGGAGAATTTTGTGCTGAATAAACCAGGTTGACGCCACCTAGACCCACTGATTAATCACTGCAAGTGAGCTATCCCGTAATATGTGCATCCTGCTGAGATGCATCAGGAAGAAGATAGGCTCACTTATGAAAGATGCTTGTAAGTAATTACACCTGAATTTAATAAAGCGCCTGACTCCAATAAACCCTCTAGTTCTGACTGTCCTTTTATAGGAAGTATAGTGGGAAGAGGACCATGTTAAATAGTAGGAGGACACAGTCAATTAAATCTGAACGTGGGAACTTCTACACGACAAACGATCCTTAGATTGAAAAAATCCAGGCCAGGGAGAGAAAAGAGAAAGAGAAATGTTACAGATTAAAAGAGGCTTTAAGAGACACATCAACCAAAAGCAGTATATAGACTTGTCCGAATAGTGATTCAAATAAACCAATTGTACAAAACTAATTTTGAGCAAAGTTGAGGAGTGACTTGAACATGATCTGAGTTTTAGATTATATAAATGAGTTGTTAATTTAATTGAATGTGATAGTGGCAATGTGTTTATGCAAATAAGTAAATTATGTTTTTAGCTATTAGAAATACAATCATCCCTTGAATAATGTGGGAATTAAGGGTGCTGACTCTTTGTACTGAAATATGTGTATAACTTTTAGTTGGCCCTCCTTGTACAAGGGTCCTCTGTATCTGAGGTGCCCCATCCCATGGATTCAACTAACCTTGGATCCTCTAGTACTGTTGTGCAGTTGCTATGTCCAACTATTTGTGACCCCGTGGACTGCAGCACACAAGGATTTCCTGTCCTTCACCATCTCCAGGAGTTTGCTCAAACTCATGTATCTACTGTTAGAAAAATAATTCAGTTGAATTGAACTTTCACAGTTCAAATCCATATTTTTCAATGGTCAGCTGTACAAAACAAAATATTTATTGATGAGATATCTGAGATTTGTTTTAAAATAACCAAGAAAAAATAAAAATAGGAAACAGATGAAGCATGAATAGCAGAATATTGATAATTATTTCGGGAATCATACTATTCTTTCTACCTTTATTTGTTTCAACAGTTTCCATAATAAAAACTGAAAATAGAATAGAACCAAAAACCTCTTTATGTATGCATATGGAAAGATTATCAAAATACGACAAAGTTGGGAGATACCTAGTTGGAAAATATTTTGTATACTATGCTACCATTTGTATACAAGGAAAGAGAAATAAAAATGTAGATTCATATTCTTGTAGTGATATATAGTGAAGCTCTGGAAAGTGACATAGAAAACTAATCCTAGAAGTGGTTAGCTACAGAAGAGGACAGGGTAGTAAATTTAAACATAGTATTAATTTTACTTACATCACACAAATCAGTAAAAGTAAAAAATGAGTTGTTAATATATGCAACTGTGAAAACTAAACATAATCATCAACGTGAAATTAAAGAACACATTTAATTATATCCCTTGTAAATTCCAGTATTTTAGCTGCGTTCATATAAAATCTATTCAAATATTAAAACATGTATGGAGAATGGCAATTTGGAGTTATATTCTTCATGTTTTCCTCAATCATTTTGTATCTATTTACTTCAGATCAGGATACTGTACTTAAATGTCCCTGTTGCCTGAGTTTAGTAGAACTTCCTTTTGCCAACTATAGAATTTTATAAAATTCTGAAGTGATTATTTAGTCATCATAATAACAGTTTTTAAAACTATAAATAAAAATATTTTTAAAAGATAACTTCTCTTTTTAGCAGACATTCTTACAACTCCCTATTACCAATATTTATTTCTCATTCATTCAACAGAGTTAAATGAGTGTACTTTAAATTATAATTTGGTAATATCTAAGTTAACCAGATTGGATTTTTGTCCTCAGTTTAGTAAGGGAAACTGATGTGAGCAAACGATTATAATACAAGTAGAGAGAAACCCAGTGAGAGTTGAGTAGTCTGGTTTCCTTCTCATGACTATTAAATTTACATCACAATCTCCACATAATAATCTACGTTTAAGGGCCTTTGTCTTTCTAGATTTAAACTTTCCTGTCGTCATCCTGACATAACCAAACCATATGTTCATTCTCTATGTCTCTTCGTCTCTGTCAATCCATATCTTATAAGACTTGCTGGGTCAGCTCCAATGGTGCTTAAAGCTACAGCTGTCTGCTTTCTTTCTGGAATTGTTAGTGACTTCTTTTTTGATGCATGTCCTTTAAACCATTTTTATTTTAGAGACCCAGACTATGGGATCATAACCAACACATTTTTTCAAGCTTTTGAAATGTAACTTCCCATCATCTGGCCTGTCAGACTGGCTCTCCTAGATTTCTTCATTATCACCGAATCTTAAATGGCTAACTCCAATTCTCCAACCTCCTATTATTTCCAGTTCATCGACTGGCTCGTCCATGATGGTAAAAGTAGGACAATGGTGGTAAAACTTCTTGTCACTTGCTTTTTCTTCTCAGTGGAAAAATCGACATTAAGTCCTCAATTAAATTGAAAAATTTATCTGCTAACCTGCTTTTACACTGAATCATCCAGAAACTGTCTATCAAGCTAAAATGTCCACTGTTACCATATCTTACCTCTAATTTAGTCTGGTCATCTCTAATTTGACCTTGCCAGTTACTTTCTCTTTGCCTTTATTTTCGCCAGAGGTTTTCAGTATATTTCTTTTCCCAAGTACATGGATTTTCATGCAAATTTTTGACGTGAAATGCTGCTCATTGTTCTTCTCTAAGCTCTCCCCCCAAATATATCATGCTAATGCTTCCAAGATTTTGAAATAAGGTCTTCAACGTAAAATGCATTTTAAGGAAAAACTAGTTCTAGAAAAAGAAATAAAGACCCTCAACTTGATCCTCTTTCCTATCTACTGCAGACTTCAGTGAGCATAAGAATGAGCTGGGGACCTTGTTAAAATGCAGATTTTGATTCAGTAGGTCTGGGAGGGGCTGAGATTCTTCATTTCTAACAAACTCCCTCAGTTCAGTTCAGTTGTTCAGTCATTCAAACGTGTCCAACTCTTTGCCACCCCATGGACTGCAACAGCATGCCAGGCCTCCCTGTCCATCACCAACTCCTGGAGCCTGCTTAAACTCATGTCCATGACGTCGGTGATGCCATCCAACCATCTCATCTTCTGTCGTCCCCTTCTCCTCCTGCCTTCAACCTTTCCCAGCATCAGAATCTTTTCCAATGAGTTCGTACTTCACATCAGGTGGCCAAAGTACTGGAGTTACAGCTTTAGCATCAGTCTATCCAATGAATATTCAGGACTGATTTTCTTTAAGACTGACTGGTTGGATCTCCATGCAGTCTGAGGGACTCTCAAGAGTCTCCTCCAACACCACAGTTCAAAAGCATCCATTCTTTGGTGCTCAGCTTTCTTTATAGTCCAACTCTCACATCTATATATGACTACTGGAAAAACCACAGCTTTGATTAGACAGACCTTTGTTGGTAAAGTAATGTCTCTGCTTTTTAATATGCTGTCTAGGTTGGTCATAGCTTTTTTTCCAAGGAGTAAGCATCTTTTAATTTCATGGCTGCAGTCACCATCTGTAGTGATTTTGGAGCCCCCAAAAATAAAGTCTGACACTGTTTCCATTGTATCCCCATCTATGCCATGAAGTGATGGGACTAGATGCCATAATCTTCATTTTTTGAATGTTGAGTTTTAAGCCAGCTTTTTCACTCTCCTCTTTCACACTCATCAAGAGGCTCTTTAGTTCTTCTTCACTTTTTGCCATAAGGCTGGTGTCATCTGCATATCTGAGGTTATTGATATTTCTCTCAGGAATCTTGATTCCAGCTTGGATCTCTCTTTGTGTAGCAAAGCTCTCCCTCATAACAAAGTGTATACTAATACACTGATTATATTGGGATCCTTAAATTAATATAAAGACTATACATGTGAAAATATAGATGAATATGCTATTCCACTATAATTATGTTTGTTAAAGACAAATTTATTTGCCATTTTAGTTCACACTTCTATTGTGAAACTATTAGTATTTAGTCAATAGATCAAAAAAGTCACTTATAACAAGAAACCCCAGAAATAATATCTGTCGATCTTAAATATTTCATTGTAGCTTTAAACTTATGAATATACATTCAGACACAATCTTTCCACATAATTCCAAAGTTTTTATTTTGAGTGAATTAATTAGAGTATTCCTTTCTCCTTCTTGCTGTTCCACATCCTAAGATATTAATTAAATATAGAGTCTCACTTTCTTTAAAAGAGTATAAGAACTTAACATTTATGAAATAAATTGAATGAAAATCAGTTTAGAATTCAACATTTAAGCACTTTCATAACTGTCTTACTCTTAATTAACCCACCAGTAACAATTTTTACTTATTGTCAATTTGGTAATTATCTGTTGAGATGTAATATAAACAATAACTCTTCCACACTCCTTTTTTTTTAATTTGTTTACCACTTCCTGTCCACTGCTAATCCAGTGATTCTTCCTATTTTAGAGAAGAAACAGACTAATCCACATTACAAAAAATACGAGGGACAGACAAGGATCACCAGGCCTCTGAGGAAAACCTCTAGAATAAAATAAACAAAATAACATCTAAACAGAGAATAAACAGATTTTTCAGGGAATGTGAAAATAGCAAACTAGATTGGTACATATAAAAAGATCTAAATATAACACTGAAAAAAATCAAGAAATGTATTGTTTCTGAAAATAAAATACTTAATTCTGAAAAAGGAAAGGTCGTGGGAAAATAGCGCCTTGAAATCTAAAATATGACTGTATGTGTTATAAATCTGTAAAAGCACTGGAGGATAGAATGTGATGAAATTTTTCAAAGAAAAGAGCAAACATACCAAGAGGTGAAAATATGAAAGAAAAATGAAAAAGAACAGTTAAATACATATCAGAACAATAGAAAGAAGGTCAAAAACTAAACAGGAAGCAAGAGGAAGAATGTGATAAAAGTTAATTTCCCAGAGCCAAAGGGTGGAAATATCTTCAGAATAAAAGGATCCATATAATGTTAAGAGGAATGAGTGATGTAACCATAACAATAACTAGTTTTCTTAGGCTGTTTATTGTGTGTGATTTTCTGTGCCAAATATTTATTCCTTTTTTACAGAAAAGTGAGGCTGTAGAAATTAAATTATTTGCTCACTGTTACATGACTAGCGCCTAATGGATTCAGATGTCACTCTAAACCTCCTGCTCTTCAACACTACAGAAATAGAACATATTTTATGCCTCCTAATCTCACCTACTGGGTAGATTGTCCAATCAACCATAATTTTGCACATTCACCAGTTTTCTTAGAAGACTAAAATATTCATGCTGGTTTAAGCACAGCATGACTGGTTTCTTTTTCTGTGAAAATGAGTGCTTTCACTGCACCTTCTCTAGTCCACATATAAGTTGGTCATAAACAGTCTACCAGACATTACCACATAAATTCAACATAAATTCAAAATGTTTTTTTTCTTTGGTTGATGCTGATGACCATTTGAAATTTATTATACATATTGTTGACTTCCCTGGTGGCTCAGACTGTAAAGAATCTGACTGCAAAGCAGGAGACCTTGGTTTCATCCCTGAATTGGAAAAATCCCTTTGAGGAGGACATGGCAACCCATTCCAGTATTCTTGCCAGGAGAATCCCATAGAGAGAGGAGCCTGGCAGGCTACAGTTCACAGGGTCGCAAAGAGTCAGATATAACTGAGCGACTACACACACACAGCACAAGCATAGTGCTGGGCTTCTCGGGTGGCAGTAGTTATAAAGAACCTGACTGCTAATTCAGCAGACATAAGAGACACGGGTTCGATCCCTGGTTTGTGCAGATCCTCTGGAGGAGGGCATGGCAACCCACTCTAGTGTTCTTGTCTGGAGAATCCCATGGACAGAGGAGTATGTCAGGCTATAGTCCATAGGTTCACAAAGAGTTGGACACGACTGAAGAAGCTTAGCACACACTTACAGCCATAGTGTTAAAATCTTTGCAGAATTGTTAAAAGTCCATATTATTGCTACTCAGTTAATACAACCCAGTAAAGAATGCCATTTCCCTTACTTTGAGCTATCTTTAATATTCTAGAGTCAATCTTCTTTGTATCATAACAATAAAAGTTATATCTAAATAGCGCTTACCATTCAAGACACCTCACAGTACTGTCTTTTACTGCTTGCTAACATCCTTCAGTTTCTCATTATCTCACTGGCAAGAAGTCAATTCAAAGTAGTAATAACCAGCCAGCTCTGAGGTCCTTGTAGGAATCATTAACCCCATATTTCTAAAACTCCTGAATCTAGTTTTTTTACTAATGAGACAAATATTTTTGAAGCATAGTTGATTTATAATACTATATTAATTTCAGGTGTACAACATAGTGATTCAGTGTTCTTGTATACTATACTCCATTTATGGAGAAGGCAATGGCACCCCACTCCAGTACTCTTGCCTGGAAAATCCCATGGACGGGGAGCCTGGTAGGCTCAGTCCATGGGGTCGCTACGAGTCGGACGCAACTGAGCAACTTCACTTTCACTTTTCACTTTCACACAATGGAGAAGGCAATGGCAACCCACTCCAGTGTTCTTGCCTGGAGAATCCCAGGGACGGGGGAGCCTGGTGGGCTTCCGTCTATGGGGTCGCACAGAGTCGGACATGACTGAAGCGACTTAGCAGCAGCGTACTCCATTTAAAGTTATTATAAGATATTGTCTATATCTCCTGTGTTGTACAACATATCCTCGTAGCTTATTTATTTCATACATAGCACTTTGTGCCTCTTAATCCTCTGCCCCTATCTGGCCCCTTCCCATGCCCCTCTCCCCACTGCCAAACAGTGTCTTTTTCTCTGTATTTCTGAGTCTGTTTCTGTTTTGGTATATTCATTCATTTGTTTTATTTTTTTTAATCCACATATAAGTGATAACATATATTATTTGTCTTTCTCTGAATTATTTCAGTAAGCATAATACTCTCTAGGTCCACCCATGTTATTGCAAATGGAAGCATTTCATTCTTTTTTATGGTTGAGTAATATTCTGTTGTGTATACATATATATATACACACCTCTTGTTTATTCATTCATCTGCTGATAGACACTTAGATTGCTTCCATATTGTGGCTTTCATAAACAATGCTTTATGAACATTTAGGTGTGTGTATTTTTGAATCAGTGTTTTATTTCTTTGGATATATACCCAGGTGTGGAACTGCTAGATCATATGGTGATTCTGATTTTAGTATTTTGGGGAACCTCCATGTATTTTCCACAGTGGCTGCACCAATTTGTATTCTCACCAGCAGTGTCCTAGGGTTCCCTTTTCTCCACAACCTTGCCAAAATGTGTTATTTGTAGACTTTTTGATAACAGCCATTGAGTGGTTAACACTGTACTACTCTTCTCACAGCTGTGAGGTGATATCTCCTTGTGGTTCGGATTTGCATTTCTCTAGTACTCTTGCCTGGCAAATGCCATGGACGGAGGAACCTGGTGGGCTGCAGTCTATGGGATCGCTAAGAGTCGGGCCCGACTGAGCAACTTCATTTTCACTTTTCACTTTCATGCATTGGAGAAGGAAATGGCAACCCACTCCAGTATTCTTGCCTGGAAAATCCCAGGGACGGGGGAGCCTGGTGGGCTGCCGTCTATGGGGTCGCACAGAGTCGGACACGACTGAAGCGACTTAGCAGCAGCAGCAGTAATTAGCAGTATTGAGCATCTTTTAACATTTCTGTTGGCCATCTGTATGTCTTCTTTGGGAAAATGTCTGTTAAGGTCTTATGCCCCTTTTTTTAATCAAGTTTTTTGTTTCTTAGATGTTGATGTGTATAAACTGTTTGTATATTTGAATGTTAGCCCATTATTGGTCATGTCATTTGAAATATAAAATCTCTCAATCTTTGCACCTTCATGGGGCTTCCCTATACCAGGACATTTTCCCAGGTTACCTCCATTAAAATCTTCAGCAGTTAGGCTACCACTTCTGCCCAGGGCTGTCTATACCCAGATACCACGAAAGATAGTATCCTCCTTGCTCACCACGCAACAAGTGAACCAGTCAGAAAACCCCATGTTCTTTTGACTACTCTTGGTACCAACTGTGTTATTTCAGGTTTCCCAAGAAGCAGGGGATTTCTACATGCAGCTTCTGGTAAATAATCCACCTGCCAATGCTGGAGATGTGGGTTCAATCCCTGGGTCCAGATGATCCCCTGCAGGAGGAAATGGCACCCCATGCTGGAGGAATCCCATGGACAGCAGAGCCTGGCAGGCTACAGTCCATGGGGTCGCAAAGAGTCAGACACGACTGAGCATCTGAGCATAAAAAGCAGTCTACAAACCTAGGTTAGTCATGAAAGAGAGATTGAGGGTGAGGGAAGGGAACATATATGAAAGATAAAAAGGAAGAAAAAGAAATAGAGAGAAAAACCAATCAGTCCCTAGAAACTTGACCTGAAAAAAAATAAAATAAAATAAATAAGAGGGGAGAGGTAGGAGGACTTGGAAGGAAAATTCTCAGACTTTAGCACAAAAGAATGCTTTATCAGGCAAAGAGGGATGAAACCAAAGGTATCCATTAGAAGAGTCCCCCATCCCACAGGAACGGCCTGCACAAGTACCCCACAGCTCTCAGTTTTAGGTCCGAAACAAGCCAAGGGAAGTATAGCTTCTACATTCATAAAGCACTGAGTCCAGCCGGGGCTGTCAGTCAACTGTGCTCCACCGTAGGAGACCTGAGCGGTGCATTTTCATGGCCAGCAGAGACTTGAAGTACCATTCCCCCACCACTTGCTGACATTTACTGTTAATTCAAATTTAGCTTCTGTTTATTTCCACTGGGAAAACTTCCCTCTCTCTTCCCTTCCCTTTCTCCGTGTCCTTATAACATGCAAAACTTTAATCCATTCCCCAGATCCCAGTGTATACCAAATGTCTGCTTGCTTTGATCTTTCATATGAGCACCTGGAAGGCAGGGACTTTTTTCTTTTTTTAATTTTTGACTTTTTACTGCCTCGTACAGTTCTTAGGATGTGGCAAATTCTGAGTGACTGTTTGCTGAGTGAATAAGTGCATGCACAAGAGACAAAGGAGCTCTCTTCGGGTTAGATGTTCAAAAACTGATATACAACAGTGATGAAAAGGAAGTGCCTGTCTACAATCTCTCTGTAAATAGTGAAATATTTGCAATTGCCTGGAATGGTTTGGAGACTTAAACTTTGAAGTGATTTAAGAAGTAAATGACTCAAGGTGCCATTCAGTCCCTGCTGTTATCAAAATCTGAGTGTCAGCTTTTTTTTTTTTTAAAGTTGTGCTTTAAACTAACAGCAAGATGTGTGTTCTGATTACAAGCAATAATGATCACAGTAATAATACCATGAATGAGAAACATTAGCAGGTGAAATAAGTCACTGCGAAACGGTAAAGAAATAGATAATGTTACTAAAAAGGACGAGAATTTAGGAGAAATATAAATGTAAAGGGACTGACTTCTTTGCTACAAATCTAATCTCTGGGGCAGTGTGATTGTCAAGAATTTTGCTTTCATTAAAGAAAAGATTCAAAGTGAAAAAGAACAAGGCAAAAAAACCAAATGTCAGACATGCCCAATTAGCCAGCCCGGGTTAAGACCTACAGTCTTGAATTTAAACTCAGATTTTCAGTGTTTTCATTGTTTTTTTTGTTTTTTGTTTTTTTTTTTTACTGAGAAATAGCAATATGGTCAGAAGATTTCCCATTGATTAAATAAAATTTAATTTTAAAATGATTTCCATAACCTTGAATTTTTATTAAGACATTTGGCCCAAGTATCAGGAAATGAATTATATACTTCAAGGATTATAAATTCCTAAAGTTATTAAAAAGTAAAGTGAAGTCACTCAGTCGTGTCTGACTCTTTGCGACCCCACGGACTGTAGCCTACCAGGCTCCTCCATCCATGGGATTCTCCAGGCAAGAATACTGGAGTGGGTTGCCATTTCCTTCTCCAAGGGATCGTCCCAACCCAGGGATCCAACCCAGGTCTCCCGCATTGCAGACAGATGCTTTAACTTCTGAGCCACCAGGGAAGCCCTAAAGTTATTATACTTCTCAAGTGAGAAAAACATCACTTTCTTTAATATATTGAAACAGGTACATTTCATAGCAATCATTTGTGTTGCCACTCTAAGTGCTTCTGTTTGTAGCAAGATGACTTTTTTAAATCATATATTTTAATAATCTAGTTTTCAATATACTTACTGTGTGGTTCACAAGTGCATTATTTAATTTAGGGGATAGATATTAATGTCACACATTCTTTCAGGCATAATGAAGACCACTGATTAACTTTAAAAAGAAAGTATACTAATTAACTTGTCTTCATCTGTATTAAAGCATTTGCTTCAATGTTCTTGGAGCCAAATTAAAGATAGAGTCATAATCAGGCTGAAGAAATGTGTAGATGATCCAAAAAATTGATAATAAGAACTTCACTGTTATCTCATCTATCTGGAACTTTCAGGTTAAAATTTATTAACAGATATTTTAGTTACTTACATAGTAGCTTAAAAGTTTGTATAATATTAAACAATATTCAAATAATGATGAAATATAAATAACCAATTCTGATTTTAAAAGTATATTCTAAATCTATCTCCTTGTACCATCAACAAAGACCATAGATTATTATTTACTCTTTTTAAAATGAACTTCAGTTTAGTCAGTCAGTTCAGTCACTCAGTCATGTCCGACTCTTTGCAACCCCATGAATCGCAGCATGCCAGGCCTCCCTGTCCATCACCAACTCCCGGAGTTCACCCAGACTCACGTCCATCGAGTCAGTGATGCCATCCAGCCATCTCATCCTCTGTCGTCCCCTTCTCCTCCTGCCCCCAATCCCTCCCAGCATCAGAGTCTTTTCCAATGAGTCAACTCTTTGCATGAGGTGGCCAAAGTACTGGAGTTTCAGCTTTAGCATCATTCCTTCCAAAGAAATCCCAGGGCTGATCTCCTTCAGAATGGACTTACGTGCATGTATATGTGTAGAGCATATTACATACAGTATTATGCATACAACATATTACATATAATATACAACACCATGTATTATGTAAAATGGGTATATGTTCTAACTGGAAATTTCTTTTTTATTATGTTTTTTGAGAGTAGAAATCAAGTCTACTCTAAAATATATAGCTCCAAGTGTCTCATACTGAATGAAAGTAATTGTTAATTCATTGGCTGATGCTTTTTTTAAAAAAAATTATTGGAGTATATTTTACATACAATGTTGTGTTAGTTTCAGGAGTACAGCAAAATGAATCAGTTATACATACACATATCCACTATGTTTTAGATCCTTTTCTCATATAAGCCATTACAGAATATTGAGTAATGTTCCCTGTGCTATACAGTAGGTCACTATTAGGTATCTGGTCCCATCACTTCATGGCAAATAGATGGGGGAACAATGGAAACAGTGACAGACTTTATTTTGGGGGACTCCAAAATCACTGCAGATGGTGACTGCAGCCATGAAATTAAAAGACACTTGCTCCTTGGAAGAAAACTTATGACCAACCTGCTGCTAAGTCACTTCAGTCATGTCCAACTCTGTGTGACCCCATAGACGGCAGCCCACCAGGCTCCCCCGTCCCTGGGATTCTCCAGGCAAGAACACTGGAGTGGGTTGCCATTTCCTTCTCCAATGCATGAAAGTGAAAAGTCCAAGTGAAGTCGTTCAGTCGTGTCCGACTCTTAGCGACCCCATGGACTGCAGCCCACCAGGCTCCTCCGTCCATGGGATTTTCCAGGCAAGAGTACTGGAGTGGGGTGCCATTGCATTCTCCGATGACCAACCTAGACAGTATATTAAAAAGCAGAGACATTACTTTGCCAACAAAGGTCCATGTAGTCAAAGCTCTGATTTTTCCAGTAGTCATGTATGGATATGAGAGTTGGACTATAAAGAAAGCTGAGCGCCGAAGAATTGATGCTTTTGAACTGTGGTGTTGGAGGAAACTCTTGAGAGTCCCTTGGACTGCAAGGAGATCCAACCAGTCCATCCTAAAGGAAATCAGTCCTGAATATTCATTGGAAGGACTGATGCTGAAGCTGTAACTCCAATAGTTTTGCCACCTGATGCGAAGAAGTGACTCATTGAAATAGACCCTGATGCTGGGAAAGATTGAAGGCGGGAGGAGAAAGGGATGACAGAGGATGAGATGGTTGGATGGCATCACCAACATCAATGGACATGAGTTTGAGAAACCCTGGGAGTTGGTGATGGACAGGGAGTCCTGGCATGCTGCAGTCCATGGGGTGGCAAAGAGTCAGACACAACTAAGCGACTGAACTGAACTGATTTCATATATAGTAGTGTGTATACGTCAATTCCAATTTCCCAGTTTATCCCTTCCCTTCTAACCTCCTAGTAACCATAAGGTTGTTTTCTACATCTATGACCCTATTTCTGTTTTGGAGATAAGTTAATTTGTACCCTGTCTGGATACCACATATAAGCAATATTATATATTTGTCTTTCTCTGTCTGACTTACTTTACTCAGTAAGACTACATACAGGCCCATCCTTGTTGCTGCAAATGCCATTATTTCCTAGTTTTCATGGCTGATTAATATCACATGTATGTATGTACCTCATCTTCTTTATCCATTCCTCTGTTGATGGACAGACTGCATCCATATCCTGGCTATTGTAAATACAGTTGCAGTGAACATTGGGTTGCAGGTATCTTCTCAAATTATGGTTTTTTCCGGATATATTTCTCCAGGGCTTCCCTGGTAGCTCAACTGATAAAGAATCCACCTGCAATGCAGGAGAACCCAGTTCAATTCCTGGGTTTGGAAGATCCCCTGGAGAAGGGATATACTACCCACTCCAGTATTCTTGGGCTTCCCTTGTGGCTCAGCTGGTAAAGAATCTCCCTGCAATGCGGGAGACCTGGGTTTGATCCCTGGTTGGGAAGATCCCCTGGAGAATGGAACAGCTACCCACTCCAGTATTCTGGCTGGGAGATTTCCATGGACTGTACAGTCCATGGTGTTGCAAAGAGTTGGACACTACTGAGTGACTTTCACTTTTCAGCTGTATGCTCAACAGTGGGAATGCTGGATCATACGGTAGCTCTGCTGCTGACTGTTCTCCATAGTGACTGTACAATGTACATTCTCACCAACACTGTGGGAGGATTCCCTTTTCTCTACACCCTCTCCAGCATGTACTCTTTATAGATTTTTTTGATCATGGCCATTATATTCAGTGTTGGGTGATACTTCATTGTAGTCTTGATTTGCATTTCTCTAAAAATTAATGATGTTGAGAATCTTTTCATGTGCTTTTTAGCCAGGCTGTTGCTTTTTGCAGTTTCATTCTGACTGCCTCAATTGATGAGATATTTTTCAATAGTAGATGGCTTCCTTTCCTGTTTTATAATTATTTACTTTATCACTGTGTGGTATATTTCATGTGACCAGAAACTCATCAAAAGACTAAGCAACATTTACTGTTTTTATTTCATAAATTACTTTTATTAAAATCTTACTTACTTCAAAATATAATTTACTTGCTGCTGCTGCTGCTAAGTCGCTTCAGTCCTGTCCGACTCTGTGCGACCCCATAGACGGCAGGCAGCCCACTAGGCTCCTCTGTCCCTGGGATTCTCCAGGCAAGAACACTGGAGTGGGTTGCCAAATAGAAACAACTTGCTCTTCTAGTGGTCTTCCAAATCTATTTCTTGGATTCTTCAGTTGACAGCAGTGGTCCAGAGACCTGATTCTCACCCCTAGTTATTTTTGGAATCACTTGGGAGGCATATTATTTTTAATTATCTGTGATGAGGTCTAATCTGCATGCTTTTAAAACTTTCTGGATAATTCTCACATATAATATTTTGGAGTCTATCATTCTACAGGAGCCATGGTTTCAGATGTGTTTTAGAATAATTACTCATAAGATTTTGTTTGAAAAAATGGTCTTATTGTAAAAAAAGAAAAATAGAATCCTATGCTTCATTGCTCTATTTGAAATGTAGTTCCTTTGTCAGTAACTTGCATAATTTTTTCAAGAAAATATTTTATGATGATACAACTATCTGCTTATTATATTCTGATATTTCTACTTCCAAATGATATATTAGTTTATTGTTATACTTAAAAATTATTATTAATAATGTTAAATTTTACTAAAGCTTTTACTTTTGGAATACCACTTTCAGGCTCAATTTTCCCCTTTCTATGGATGGTTTCTAAAATTCACTGGGAGTTTTCATTTTTAAAAATTGCCATTTAAAAAAGAATTAATTAATGAATAAATCTGTAAAACTAGTGTCGTTTCTTAATTATTTTTAGATTTATTTTCTATATATCATCATATTAATGTCTTTTTTTTGGGGAAGTTATAATCCCTACAAAAGGGAAGATCCAAAATATAGGATTAAAAATAAAATATTAACTTATTCACATCTAATGTGTTTATGACCACTATAGTAGTTTGCAATGCTTGAAGAACTTTTCATAGCAGTTCTAAATTTCTGTAGTCAATATTTAATATAGCCCTTTAATTTTTCTCTTATAACATTTTCAAATGTTAAGGTAGAGTTTTCTTATAGATAATAGAATAGTAATATATGAAATTATGAGGGTCAGCAGTACTCTGTGTTCCTAAGACAGCATCAAATTTTTCCAAGTAGCAACATCATATTTAAATACAGGTTCACTTGAGAGTAATTTTTGCAATGTATGTAAAAGTAGATATAGTTTATTTCAATATCACCTTATATTTATTAGGTACATGTTGCTGGTTATTATTCTAATTGTTAATTCATTTCATTTCCCTACAACATACTGATCACACAATATTATGTATTCATTCTTATGAGTCAGAAAACTGAGTTCTGAAAATATTGGAATAAATAGTATCATGCTGTCATTAACAAAGCCGAAGTTTGAACCAACATGTTTCGACTTTTCACAATCCTATAACCCAAGGATCACAGATAATCCTCTAAAAATAAGCATACATGTATTGTTGCTCAGTATTGTCCAACTCTTTGTGACCTCATGGATGGTAGCTCACCAGGGTCCTCTGTCCATGGAATTCTCAAGGCAAGAATACTAAAGTGGGTAGCCATTCACTTCTCCAGGGGATCTTCCTGACTCAGGGACTGAAGCCAGGTTTCCTGCCTTGCAGGTGAATTCTTTACCATATGAGCCACAGGAAACCATAAATACATAAATCTTTTATTAATTGTACTTCTATAAGCATAATTGCAAAGACTTCCCTGGTGGCTCAGACGGTAAAGCGTCTGTCTACAATGCGGGAGACCTGGGTTCGATCCCTGGGTCGGGAAGATCCCTGAAGAAAGAAATGGCCACCCACTCCAGTATTCTTGCCTAGAAAATTTCTTGGACAGAGAAGCCTGGCGGGCTCTAGTGCATGGGGTTGCAAAGAGTCAGACACAACTGATCATACACACAAAAAATATATAATGATGGTAATAAGCTAAATTTATAATTATTCAAAATACTAAGCATTGTTATTTCTAATGTTGAAATCATTGATGATTTTTCATAATATGTTTCTATATTTAAAAGTTTTCCTTCAATCAGATTTATCCTTTCCATGGCATGAAAATAGCAAGGTAAACTAAAATATTCAATTGAATTAAACCTAATGTTGGCAACATATAGAAAAACACAATTTGAGAAACTTTCAATTTGTATGTAGACGTTTTCAATAAAAAAGTTTTTCTTCATTTAATAAATTTCAAATCATTAATAAGCCATGTAATATTTGACAGTATCTTTTATATGAATTTTTAAATGAAAATTGTAAATGTCTTGCTTTGCTATCTTTATAGTTCAAAGTTGTTTTTTATAAATTTCTTGATTTGGGAATGTAAATTTAGTAGCTGTCATTCTTATCATATCTCTAATTGTTAATGAAGCTCTAAGAAACCCTAAAAACTAATAAAATATGCTTTACTTAAAGTTAAGTACAAACTTCAGAATGCACTTTATTTGTATCTTTTTCCAATCAATATCCATAAAAGTTATTAATCATTATATAATCATTAAATCCATAAATAGTGGAGATAAACATTGTCCTACATATTGAGATTAAGCTCTTGACCCATAAATGCTATTCACAGCAATCTTAGTTTTAGAATTTTTATCCTCAATATTGGAATAGTATATAATAATCAGTGGGAAAAATCCTATTCTTCTTTTCTTTCATTTTTTACCATGTAAATAGTAACCAAGACATAGGTTCGATCCCAAGGTCAGGAAAATCCCCTAGAGAAGAAAATGGCAACCCAGTCCAGTGTTCTTGCCTGGGAAATCCCACGGACAGCGGAGCCTGGCAGGCTATAGTCCATGGGGTCACAAAGAGTTGGACACGACTGAGCATGCACACATGCAAATATTAAGGCTAGAATAATATAATCTAATATTCATTATTTAATTTTAAAATAGGGATTCCTCACTGCATTTATACTAATATCCTAAAATGTGACCTAAGGGATTTATAGATAATTATTATGGCATGAGTCTCATGAGTCTAAATATTAATTTTGACTAATCTGATTATAAAACCAGGAAGATTAAAGAGTTTGAAAATTGTGTATGAAATTGTGTACAATCATAGAATAAATCCATACAGGACCACTTAAATATCTATTTTAGTTAAGGCCTAAAAAAAAAAAGAAACTGATTTATACAATGTGTGCAGTCATTGATGTGTAATAAATATACTGGTGTGTACAATCAAATTTCTCCTTATGAAATCAAAATAGCTGAACGCACCAATTATTTTCCTCAACTTGTTTTCAGCATAAAAATATAAATTCATTAAATTACTTTTGTATAATATTTTTCAAAAAAATTCACTATGCTATTTGATTTTATCTTGACAAAAATATAATTCAGAAGATGCACACATATACACATCTACCTATCCTCTATAAAAGAGGGATTTGTCACAAAATAATCCCTGGTGGCTCAGATGGTAAAGAATCTGCCTACAATATGGGAGACCCAGGTTCAACCCCAGGGTCAGGAAGATACCCTGGAGAAGGGAACAGCAACCCACTCCAGTATTCTTGCTTGGAGAATCCCATGGACAGAGGAGCCTGGTGGGCTGCAGTCTGTGGGGTTGCAGAGTTGGACATGACTGAGCTAATCTGTCTGTCTGTCTAAGATAATTCTAAAGAGCCACAATGAATTTAGCTTTGGCAGGGCACAACTTTTGCATGAGAAACACATTTGTCTCAGTAATTCTACTTTCTTTGTACATAAAGCCTTCAAATTTTCCTTTACTGATTCATTCATTTATTCAGTTATTCACTCATTTATTTAACAATATTTGCCGTATGCCAGGCATTGCTGGTCATTACTGTGAAAACACACATTAAAAAAATATATAGCCTATAATTTCTACAGGAACTTAAGTGGAAAAAAGGTTTGAGAGGCTTAATAGCTGCTGCTGCTGCTGCTAAGTCACTTCAGTCGTGTCCAACTCTGTGCGACCCCATAGACAGCTCCCCTGTCCCTGGGATTCTCCAGGCAAGAACACTGGAGTGGGTTGCCATTTCCTTCTCCAAGGCATGAAAGTGAAAAGTGAAAGTGAAGTCGCTTAGTCATGTCCGACTCTTCGCGACCCCATGGACTGCAGCCTACCAGGCTCCTCCATCCATGGGATTCTCCAGGCAAGAGAACTGGAGTGGGGTGCCATTGCCGTCTCTGGGCTTAATAGCAAGCAAGGTCAAATAATCAAATAATTATGACGCAAAGTCAAGAGTAAACGGTAGAGGAAAGAACAATCAAGTCTATCTAAAGGGAGTCCAGGATGACTTCTCATTCCTATAGCTAAATGGTTATGGAAAGGGGATTCCAAGAAAATAGAGCATTATGAAAGAAGCTATGAAAAATGTGGTATAGAAAGAATGTGGGAAAGGAGAGGAGGAAAAATGGTGAAAGTCACTTTTCTAGGCTACAGTAAACTTAGATGGGCCTTGTACAACGTCACACTGATTATTTGTGACTTTTTATCATAAAAATTTTTAATCATACTATTTCTCTTTTTATCTTATTAATATACACTGGTTAATATTTGAATTCTAAACCACCATTTAATTCCTGGAGTAAGCCTTTGTTAATGAACTGTTTATTATTAACATTATGGTTTTTAATATACATGTATTTTAACCCTGTGCCTGAGTAGTCACTCAGTCATGTCTGACTCTTTGCAACCCCGTGGACTGCAGCCCCCCAGGCTCCTTTGTCCATGGAATTTTCCAGACAAAAACACAAGAATGGTTTGCCATTTTTTACTCCAGGGGATCTTCCAGACCCAGGGATTGAACCTGCATCTCTTGCATCTCCTGTGTTGGCAGTAAGATTCTTTACCACTGAGACACCTAAGAAGCTCTATTTTAACCCCATGTCACTATTTTTATTGACTTAAACATTTATTATTCTTTTTTTTTTCTCTCAAGCATAAACCAAATTTTTTTTTTTTTTTTTTTTGCATTCTCATGCTTATGTCTAAAATAGTTTTGTTAGTTTATTTTTTCCCAGTTAATTTGTCTTGGTATCACTTTTGGAATTGACTTATGGTAATAAATTCTTAGAGTTTTGTGGGTAAGGAAATATATCTAGAGATAGTTTTGATTTGTTTTTATTACTGAATAATATTTTCCCTGTATATTGAATTCTATATTCAATATTGTTTCATTTCAGCACTTTAATGGTACTGTTCCACTGCTATCCATTTTCCATTATTTTATTGAGATGTCAGCAAAAAACTTAATGATGGCCTTTCATAATTAACCTTTTATTTTTCTGGTCAAGTTTAGAACTTTGGTTTTGTTTTTAAGTAGTTTTATTGTGATATTCCTAGATATGTTTTTCCTTTTATTAATACCATGTGAGTTTCTGGAATTTCTTAAATCTGTATTTTTACATCTTTTATCAACCTTGGAAAAATTCTCAAATATTTTCTCTCCAAATATTGCTTCTGTATCATTCCCTTTTTCCTCCCTTTCTGAGCCTCAATTATACAAACAACATCCTTATTTACTCTGATCAATATGTCTTATGTGTTTTTTCTGCACATGATTGTTTTTACTTTTTGCACTCTATTTAGATTATATTCTATTTTTTATATTGAGGTAAAACCTGGAAAACAATCTTGTTTCTATGTGCCTTCCTTTTTTTTTCCCCCCATGATCCCACAGTCTTGGCATGAAAATCTGACTGCTTTCATATCCCTTAATTTTTTATTCCTCCCTAGGATTATAAGATTGCTGAAAGCCCTACTGGTCTCCCAGCTTCTTAACTGCTTCCTCTGTCCAGCGTCTTGGCCCCTTGTCTGAAACTAAGAGCAGACAATGCCTGAAGGGTAAAGTAGTATGCAAAAATTTGAACTTACCTCAGTGAGCTATTTTTTTCTCATTCTTTCTTCCTGAGAATTTTCTTTTCATTTCTGGCTCTTAGTAATCTCTAAGAAGTTTTTCAAACAGATTTGCTTTTCTTTATCAGTTTGTTTATTGTTAGTGCCTTTATTGATCTGGCCAAGCTTTGCCATCTTGGCTAGAAATTGTAGTGCCTTTTTATTTTTAAATTTGTTTTTATTTTAAAACTTTGTCTATAATTTACTAGCAAACAAAAACCAACATTATATTCAGCTGAAGATAAAGATATTCTTTGCTGCTTATGTGTTATAAAAATAGTTAACAGGAGAGAATAACATACTTTGTATTTCTTTTTTTATTGAAGTATAGCTATATATATGTATAGTAATATATATATATAATACATATACATGCATATATGCTCTTTTTACATTCTTTTCCATTATGGTTTATTATAGGATATTGAATATACTTTCCTGTCCTATGCAGCTGGACCTTGTTATTTATCTGTTTTGTATAAAGTAATCTGTATCTAATAATCTAAAAAGTTCAAAGTTCAGTCGCTCAGTCATGTCCAGCTGTTTGCGACCCCATGGGCTGCAGCACACCAGGCTTCTCTGTCCATCACCAAATCCCGGAGCTTTCTCAAACTTATGTCCATCGAATCAGTGATGCCATCCAACCATCTCATCATCTGTTGTCCCCTTCTCTGGCTGCCTTCAATCTTGCCCAGCATCGGGTCTTTTCCAATTGAAAGCTCCTACTTTATCCCTCCTCCCTCCTTTCTCCCCTTTTGGAATTGTAAGTTTGTTTTTTATGTCTGTGAGTCTATTTCATGAATAAATTCATTTTGTCATATTTTAGATTCCTCATATAAGTAGTTATATGGTATTTGTCTTTCTCTTTCTGACTTACTTCACTTGATATGCTAGGCGCATCCATGTTGCTGCAAATGACATAATTTCATTCTCTTTATGGCTGAGTAGTATTCTGTTCTGTATACTTACCACATCTTCTTTACCCATTCATCTGTCAATGGACATTTGCTTCTTTAGGCCATTTTAAATATAACTACTCTAAACACTGGGATCATGTATCTTTTTTAATTACACTTTATCTGGATATATACTCAGAACTGCAGTTTGCCAGATCATATGGCAACTCTATTAAGAAACCCCCATACTGTTTTCCATAGCAACTGCGCCAGTTTAATTTCCCAACAGTATTTGTTTCTTATATATAGACTTTTTAATGATGACCATTCTGACAAGTGTGAAGTCAGAATGAGCTCACTGTAATTTTGATTTGCATTTCTATGGCAGTTAGTGACGCTGAATATTTTTTTCATGTGTTTATTGATCAATCTATATGTTGTCTTTAGAGAAATGTCTGTTTAGGTCTTCTGCTCATTTTCTGACTGGGTCTTTTGTCATCATTTGTATTTCTTAAGAGCTTTTGTTTGTTTCACAGATATATATTTTTTCAAATACTGGAGACTCTGCTCAGAAAAATGCACATAATTAAGAAATGCACAATTTAATTTGTTCTTTCCTCAGCTCAAAAATCTATTAAAACCCTTACACGAACCCTAAATTTATAGCCTCGTAGGACATCTTTTGAAAATACTTAGTGTGGAAATTATCTTTACGCATTCACAATAAAGAAAACTAGAATGTTTGGATTAACTTTTTTCCCTTTTTGCCTTTTTATTTTTGCTGGACATATTTTGGAAAAATTACTTATCTTCACAGTATCAATTCATCTCAAAGGAGGAGAGAACCAGAATTAGAAGATAAATGAAAAATAATAGTGTGAGACTAAAGTACACCAGAATCAAGATTTCTGGGGAGAAATATCAATAACTTCACATATGCAGATGATGCCATAAGGATGGCAGAAAGCAAAGAGGAACTAAAAAGTCTTTTGATGAAAGTGAAAGAGAAGAGTGAAAAACTGGCTTAAAACTCAGCATTCAAAAAACTAATATCATGGCATCCGATCCCATCACTTCATGGCAAATAGATGAGGAAACAATGGAAACAGTGACAGACTTTATTTCCTTGGGCTCCAAAATCACTGTTCTAAACCCCATCACCAACCTGAGCTGAGAAGAATGGGGTAGGGGTCTGGAATTTCAAAGTGGAAGAAGACAAGTTACATGGAGATTAAAGTCTTTCTGATGTCAAGTACATTCTTTTCCTAAAAGCTCTCTTCTTTATAAGGGGTTCCTATGTACATTCTTTTAGGCAGTTAAGGGATGGGGAGGTAAAAAAAACTCTTGAGTCTGTAGGGCTTTGATTGTCTTCAGTTCAATTCAGTTCAGGCACCCAGTTCTGTCCCACTCTTTGCAGGCTGGTTGAATCACAGGCTGGAATCCAGATTGCCAGGATAAAGATAAACAACCTTAGATATGCAGATGATACCACTACAATGGCAGAAAGTGAAGAGGAAATAAAGAGCCTCTTTATGAGGGTAAAATAGCAGAATGAAAAACCTGCCTTACAACTCAACATTCAAAAAACAAAGATCATGGCATCTGGTCCCATCACTTCATGGCGCATAGCTGGGCAAAAAGTGAAAACAGTGGCAAATTTTACTTTCTTGGGCTCCAAAATCACTGTAGACAGTGACTGCAGCCATGAAATTAAAAGACCATTGCTCCTTGGAAGAAAAGCTATGACAAACATTGACAGCATTTTAAAAAGCAGAGACATCACTTTGCCCACAAAGATGCATATAGTCAAAGCTATGGTTTTTCCAGTAGTCATATATGGATGTGAGAGTTGGACTGTTAGAAGGCTGAGCACCAAAGAATTAATGCTTTCAAATTGTGGTGCTGGGAAGACTCTTGAGAGTCTCTTGGACAGCAAGGAGATCAAACCAGTCAATCCTAAAGGAAATCAGTCCTGAATATTCTTTGGAAGGACTGATGCTGAAGCTGAAGCTATAATACTTTGGCCACCTAATGTGAAGAGCCGACTCATTAAAAAGACCCTGATGCTGGAAAAGACTGAGATCAGGAGAAGGGGATTAGAGAGGATAAGATGGTTGGATGGCATCACTGACTCAAAGGACATGAGTTTGAGCAAATTCTGGGAGATAGTGAAAGACAGGGGAGCCGGGCGTGCTACAGTCCATGAAGTTGCAAAGAGTTGGACAGGACTTAGTGACTAAACAACAACAATCTCAAGAATGAGTTTGGGATTCTGACACTATGGTTATATGGTACTTTTCTTCTACTACAATACTGGGAATTCTAACTGAAACTGTATACTATTCTCATTGATAGCCAGTTGCCAATTTCCTTGATATTTTGCTTTCTTATAGTTTCCAGTGTGACTGGTGATGGAGTAACTGCTAAAACCAGTACTGTTCTTGAGAAGTAGAAGCTATCTTTCAGCTGGTACATATGAGAAAGCTTACTCCAGTGACATAGATGGGATTTCTAGCCTGCACAGTGGTACAAAATCCACCTTTCACTGCCAGAGATGCAAGAAATGGGTTCGATCCCTGGATCCGGGGGATCCCCTGTAGTAGGAAATGGCAACCCACTCCAGTATTCTGACCTAGAAAATTCCAGGGACACTGGAGCCTTGCAGGCCACAGCCAATGGGGTCACAACGAGTTGAACACAACTGAGTGACTGAGCACAGATACACACACAGTGATACAGATGGGTGATGGGTGATTTTAGCAGTGATTCAATCTAAATCTACAAGTGGCTCCAGAATATTTTGTTATCACAGATTTACATGATGGTCATACGAGGTCTGTGAACACAGGGGCTCTACTTAATATACATTTGAGAAATTTAAGCAATATAAGTACAGTTAGCTCCATTGTTTGTGTTTTTCAAGTGAAACCAAAATGATAGTTAACTCAGAGTATGGAAAGTTAATTGTGTACCTGGAATGAATAGAAGACAAAAGATGTCTTCACTAGAAGACAAAAGGATTTAAGTTAAATGATGCTTTTCCTAGAATCTTTGAAATGGAAATACACTTAGGACCTGATGGCACCCAGCATGGAGTGCTAAAGAGAACAGTCCTAGGGAGAGAAGTCCTGAGGACTGTTCCATATACGTCATATCAGAAAAGAGAAAACATTAGGAAACTGGAAGAATTGAACCAAAGATTAAAATCTGGTTAAAGTTAATTATTAGTGAAACCAAAAGAGTTAAGCAGAAGATGAAGCTGAAAAAGAAGGTAATAGCAGCAAGCTCACATCGTGGAAAAGTAGAATAATGGGTCAAGACTGACACTATCAATATTGAGCATCTGCCAGCACATTTCTTGTATAATTACGCTGACTCCCTTGTTTGAGAGAAGGGGAGAGACTGAAAGGAGTTGTTTGAGACAACTGAAATAGTACTCTGTTGTCTACCATAATGTGTTCCTGTAATCCATCCTAGAATTCAAGCTTCCTCAATATATACGCAAAGTTGTTTTTCTAAATTCTCACTAGTCCTCTTTAGGCATTCTTGTCATCAATTAAACTGCACTATATTGTCTGTCTATGGAAAACACCTCATGCTTCTTCTCTTAGAGTTGTAATTCATACTGCCTCTTTTCCCTTCATCCTCATATGTGTACAAACCAGACTTCCATTAAATATCAAAACAAAATCTCACCTCTTCTACCAGCTAATGTAGGAATTTCATGAAGCCTTCTGTATTTCACACTAGCCAGAAACAATTCGTAAGAGCCTACAATATTTAAGAAACTATCTTATCACTATTTTTTCATGCAAATGCATGAATTTCTATTTTATTTTCTAAACTTTTTCCAAATCATGACTCCCATTTTATAGATATACCTAAGAGGATCCATGTCTCCAATGTGTTATAATAGTACATAAGTATGTGTATATATATACACACACACATATATGTGTATATATATATATGTTCTTATTAAACAAGTACATAAGTGTATATATATATATATATATGTTAATCACTCAGCCATGTCTGACTCTTTGCAACCCCATGGACTGGAGCCCACCAGGCTCCTCTGTCAAGAATACTAGAGTGGGTTGCCATTCCATTCTCCAGGAGGTCTTCCCAACCCAGGGATTGAACCTGAGTCTGCTGCATTAGACAGATGCTTCACCATCTGAGCCACCAGGGAAGCCCCTTTAGAATATATCTAGTTCTTTCTTCACTGCTCTTATGCATGTGAATGTATAAGAGACAAATACATACAGTTCAGTTCAATTCAATTCAGTCTCTTAGTCATGTCCAACTCTGAGACCCCATGAACTGCAGCACGCAAGGCTTCCCTGTTCATCACCAACTCCCAGAGCTTGTTCAAACTCACGTCCATTGAGTCAGTGATGCCATCCAACCATCTCATCCTCTGGTGTCACCTTCTCCTCTGCCTTCAATCTTTCCCAGCGTTGGAGTCTTTTGCACTGAGTCAGGTCAGTTCTTTGCATCAGGTGGCCAAAGTATTGGAGAGTCAGTATCAGTTCTTCCAATGAATATTCAGGACTGATTTTCTTTAGGATTGACTAGTTTGATTTTCTTGCTTTCCAAGGGATTCTCAAGAGTCTTCTCCAACACCACAGTTAAAAAGCATCAATTCTTTGGTGCTCAGCTTTCTTTATGGTCCAACTCTCACATCCATACATGACTACTGGAAAAACTGTAGCTTTGGCTAGATAGACCTTTGTCGGTAATGTCTCTGCTTTTTAATATGCTGTCTAGGTTTGTCATAGCTTTTATTCCAACGAGCAAGTATCTTTTAATTTCAAGGCTGCAGTCACCATCTGCAGTGATTTTGGAGCCCAAGAAAACAAAGTCTGTCACTGTTTCTGTTGTTTCCACATATGTATGGTACATATATATAAATATAAGCTTAACTTTTCTTCATTTACAAAATAGGATGTTCAATTGTGTTTCAATACATTATTTAACACTGGATCTTTCATTATTATTGATATGATTTTTAAGAATCTAATCCTTGTGAGGATGGGGCTAATAGATCATTTTATAGATCTCTTTATGTAAGCATCTTGCAAGAGCCAACTATGACATGAATATCTGATAAAAAGTGAGAAGACGCCTTTTCTGTATCAGAGAAGGGAGTGCTAGTTATTTCCTTGGGTATGCATCTAATTATTGTTATGTAAAATGTGGGAAGGAAAAAATGTTTTGTACCCACTTTCTTGTTTCATTTTGTTGTGGTATTTCATACATATTTTGATCATTTATCATGTTTTACTCTAAGTAATTCTGTATGGTAACAGGGTCATTAAACATTTAATTTGAAACTTCCAATTACTGACCTTTGGCATCTTATATTTTTCTTAGTTTCAAAATATCAGACAACAAAATCACATTGCTCCAGACATGTTCACAATAATAAGAATTTCGTAGTCAGATGTTCTTGATAAGGAGTTTGTTGACTGAAGTGACAGCAATAATTGTGATGTTTTGAATAGTTTCCTAAAGTCATATTTCGGGGAAGTGTTCTTTATCATGGTTGAAGAATTGCCTTGATTTTGGATTTAAATTTCCCTAAACATTGAGAATACAGTTACAGTAGTTTTCACAATTAAAGTTGACAGACTAAAATTCGGTAATCTTATGACTTCTTAAGATTTGACCAGATGGCCAGCATCATATTTTGCATGACTGCCTTCAGAAATTCACCAGCATAGTTTTTATCACAATTGCTACTAAAAAATCAAGTGCAAAATGCCCAAAGAAGTATTGTTATTGCACCTTTATTTTGAACAGAGTTGCTTTTTTACATCAACTACAATAGATGCTTTGTAATTTTCGATTATTAATGATCCATACCTTAATAGAAGGCATTGAACATCTTTGCTTAATGCTTTAGCAAAAATAATTATTAGATATTAAAATCGACTTATTAATGGCTGACGTGTTCTGAGATCTAAAGGGATCAGGAACAAGTTTTATCTTAGCGTTAATTTACCATACTTGATTTAACTTTTATTGGTATGTGAACATAGTTTTGTGTGTGATATGTGTGTGTGTGCGCACACACTCAGTCACTCAGTTGTGTCTGACTCATTGCAACTCTACGGACTGTAATCCACCAGGCTTCTCTGTCCATGAGATTTTCCAAGCAAGAATACTGGAGTGGGTTGCCATTTCCTTCTCCAGGAGATCTTCGCAGCTTGTGACTTTTGCATTTCCTGCATTGGAGGCAGATTATTTACCACTGAGCCACCTGGGAAGCTCTTGTGTGTGATAATGTGTGTGATTTTTCTGGAGCCAACTGAAAATTTTTTTATGTCTCTGTCTTTGTCTATTTCTGTCTCTCTCTTTCTCTCTCATTCATGTGCTATAAGAACCCCAAATTGATACTGATATTTGAATTTACTTTCAGAATAGATTATGTTGAAATATGATACATTACCTAGTCATTACACAAAAAACTCCAAAACTTAGTCTTAAATCAGTAATCATTGAGCTTATAATTCTGTGGATCAAAATTTATCTGAGCTAGTTGTAGGGTTCCTCTGATGTCTAAGCTCAGTGGTACTTCCTCATGCCTTTACAATCCTGCAGGTAAACTAGTTATGGTAGAATCAGTAACCCATTTAAGCTTCATATATTTTCTATTTTAATGTCATTTTTATTGTACCTCAGTATTGTATAAAATCTTTGAAAATTCTTCCTTTTCAACCACAAGAAGGACACCAAAGAGAAATCTCTGCATCGATGCTTGAAAAAGAATTATTGTTTTGTTTTTTAAAAAGGCAGTGGGGACCTTTTATCTGGGGACTAAATGAAGGTAGAGAAAGCACAATTCAAGAGCAACAGATGTGGAGTAACTCAGTCCAGCGGCTCCCTGCCACCTACAGATCATTCTTCTAGGGGGAAACATTGAGACTTTATGTGTTTATCTTAATGATGGAGGAGATTCCACAAGGTGTTTTTTATTGGGAATATTGTATGGGTCACTTTATATAAAGATTATAATCTATGAATTGAGTGCTATAGGAGTAAATATAAGAAATGTTATGGTTTATTTACTAAAGTTTATCAGAAATATAAGCCTTTCTCCTTGATGACTAATGAATCATACCCCTTGTCTTAGTTCATCTCAGGCTGCTGTTACAACATACCCACAGCCTGAGTGGGTTATAAATAAAAATTTATTCACACATTGTTGGAGGCTAGAAAACTGAGATCGGGTGGCATCATGGTTGGGTTAGATGAAAACCCTCTTCTAGTTTCAAATTGCCAACTTCTCGTATTCTAGGGTGGTGAAGAGAGGGCAGGAAAGCTCTCTAGGATCCCATTTATGAGGGCATTAATCCCTTTCAGTAAAGCTCAACTCTCATGACCTAAGCACCTCCCTTATAAGTATAAGAGGCCCTGCCTCTTAATACTGCCACATTGGAAGTTATGATTTCAACATTTGAATTTTGCAAGGGACACAAATATTCAGCCCGTTGCACCCCTCCTGGGTGAAAACATGAAATGATGCTACAGCCTCATCTCTGAATATGCTTATTATACCTAACATTAATAAACCCAGGAAAATGAATAGATTTACAATATTCCCCAAATATATTGAGGAAGGGATGCTTTAAAAATTTTTTTTTAAAAAACTATTTGATTGATATAATAAAATTGCAACCTGATCTCAGACTAGATTGCTAACATCTTCTTCTGAATCTTTATTTATGTATTTTTAGGGGGATAAAAAAGTTTTATCTTCTGCCTTGGACAGTATGCTCTAGGGTTCAATTTTATATGAAATACATTAGCACATTAAGCATTTGCCATTTTAAGTAAGACCTAATTTCATAATTATGTGATATACCACACACTTTTCTTTAGAAATGTACCAGGTTCAGTAAATACCTTCTATTTCATCTTAATATATTCCCTTCTTCACTAATTTTCTGGAAAGTTAAGATGTTCCTTAAGTACATAATAAAAATAAAGCCAGTTCTCCTTAGAGAAAGCATAAACCTTACCTGTATTAGAAATATTTTAATATGATAAGTAAGCAATAGCTAGGGTGGCATTTACTAAGGAGATTGAGTACTTGCAGGCTTCTATGTCGTTGGGGGAAAATAAAAAGAGGGCATCGCTCTCATTTCCTGCTAGAAACCTGAAGTTATAAAAATCAATGTGAGAACATAAATGTGAAATTACTTTTTTTACGAATATAAATCTGATTGATTTAAGTGGTTACTTGTTCATGTCTGTATGTTCTCTCTCTATATTGAGAGTCTCAACACACATCTCTAGTTATTGGAAGTCCCTTTGTACAAAGTGATACCAAAAAAGTTTCCTCTTCAATAAATATTAGAAGTTCCCAGTTTATTAAGAAAACTTTGTTTTCTTACTTTCCTAAGGCCTTCTCTCGGAGAAGGCAATGGCACCCCACTCCAGTACTCTTGCCTGGAAAATCCCATGGACGGAGGAGCCTGGTGGGCTGCAGTCCATGGGGTCTCTAAGAGTCGGATACGACTGAGCGACTTCACTTTCACTTTTCACTTTCATGCATCGGAGAAGGAAATGGCAACTCACTCCAGAATTCTTGCCTGGAGAATCCCAGGGATGGGGGAGCCTGGTGGACTGACGTCTATGGGGTCGCACAGAGTCGGACACGACTGAAGCGACTTAGCAGCAGCAGCAGCAAGGCCTTCTCTGGGAAATATTATGATGGGCTCATTATGAACTTGGCTTGCACTCCTAATCACCCGTGCTCATAGTCACATGATCCTTTTGTGAGTGTGCGCAGAAGGCTTAACAGTGCTGAGTGCTGGTTTCCTTAGCTATAAAACAGGAACAAGGCTAACCACCCTACATATTGTGTTTGTTGTTCAGAATAGCACGATAATGCAGGTGTAATGGGGCAGTTTGGCTGATTGAGTAGGATACACCTGTCGATGCAGGCGGCTCCCCTGGTAAACCTGCCTTTCCTCCATATCTCTTTTCATTCTCTTATAAGAGAGGAGCTTTGGTTATAAAATAAGGCAGTGGAATAAGGGATGGGATGAAAGTTCCTGGTGTCAGTCAGACTTGGTTAAACACATGAAATGGGACATGACAACCAAAAAGCTTCTCGAACTGGGTTTGTGCTCTTGTGACTAGAGTAAAGTTGATCAGACAAAAACTGATGCAGTTTCTTGGAAACTTGTTTGATCTTTGGCGCTTTCACCTCTTGAAGTCTGCATACCCATCTGAGGAACGGTGATGATAACAATACTATTTCATAGAGGTGCTGGTTCTATTAAATGGAACTGTAAAAGTACAGTGTTTGGCCAATGATTAATAAATATCTATTATTATTTTTTTATCATCTGTGAGACTCTATACAAGCTAGCCTATTTCAGAACCTAGATGACAAGCATAGGAAAGAATTGGGTAGGAAGCTACTTTCCCACCTGTGTTCTTACCTTCCAAACCAAGTAGTTCCAAACTATGAGAACATAGGGAGACCACACTCCTCACATAGATTGGCATTTTCATGATGGGAAATGATACTATGAGATTTCACCAAATGTATTTGTGGACAGAGACAGAAATAAGTGGAGCCAGAGCAGGAGTAGATATCATGGTAGCTTCCAGATGAGAACCTTCTTTGGTAAGCACAGAATGCTGAAGTTTAGGACACCTGGATTACACACGCAAAGGCCTGAACACAGTGCCGTAAGCATTCAAAAAACCGATTGCTATAATTATTATCATTGGGTCCATTTTCCACTCGCTGCAACAGCCAGATAGCTGAAAAAGAAAATGAACTCCTGAAACAGCTTCAATCATCTACAATAGTGGTTTTCTTGGCATGTCGACAGTTTACAATCACTTGGGTTTAAAATAATGACATAGTGTTGTAGTTCAGCCTGGTTAATGAAAATAGAGACAACCATAAATCCTGGGGGATTTTCTCCTCGGTGAGAAGTAAAGAAAGATAAGTCAAAACGTATTAGAAATACAGGATACCTATATCACTTTGCTCAATACTTAATATTTCAACATCTTGAAGGATGTGTAGGATTCCAATAGGCAGGCATATACATTCTAGAAGGAAGTAAAAACATGAGAAAACCAACAATAAAAGGAGGAAAATGAGAAAGAATTTATGGAAAATGTGTGTAGTCCAGTTTGTCTGGGAACAAGGCTCTCCTTTGTACCCAATTCAGTTATTTATTGATGCATAAGGAAATACCCCCAAACAGTATCTTAAAACAGGGATTTTTACTTCTTGCCATTCTGGAATTAACTGCTCAGATCTTTTGATCCACAAGGTGTTGACTGGGGTCACGCAAGTGGCTTCATTCAGTGGGGAATCTGGCATAAGTATCTTTATTCTCCTCGACGTATCTTTCTCTCTCATTACATGAAGTCTCCTCTACCTCAGGTTCTCTCCATGTGACCCCTCTCCAGCAAAATGGCCTAGAGTGCTACTCCCAATGTAAAAACAAAGCTATGCCTCTGCTTGAGTCATTGTTGCTAATACCCCACTAAGGAAAGCAAGTCATGTGAATAAACATCTGGAGTCAATATGAGAAACACAGGAAGATACAGATACTGAGAGTTGTGACTTGTGTATATATTGAGAATGGGAGATGCTGACAGCTCTAATGGAAAGGATTGAAAGATAGAGTCAACCATAGTCACTTATCATCACCATGAAACATTATAGTGCACAGAGTCTACACGTCTACTTTCAAGCATAAATCTCAGGGGGAAAAAAAAGAAAAAAAATTGGGGACAAAAATAATAAATCTGTCATAAAGATGAAAAGTGTGAGTTTAAAATTTGGTAGATATCACTAGAAGATTTAGATCATAGGTAGGATTAGATTGACTTGAGAGAACTGTGCTCAAAGGAAGCTTGGGAAATATCTCTGCAGAGGAAACATTCATTCCAGAAAAAAACTAGAATTCAAGAGAGAGCAAATAGAATTAGTAGGATTAATTTTGAGGGGAATTTTCAGGGAAATGTCTCCCTTCCCACCAAAATAAAATCCAAATATATCAAGCAGTAGGCAGTGGTGGCAGTCTGATTAAAAAGAGCTGCCTACTTAGTAGACAGGGTTCCCAGTGCATGACAGACTGTTACTCTGGAGACCCCTGTGAAACACATCTCCAGGATACACAGCTTGTGTTCTCTCTGCCAACACTGAATCTGGTCGTGAGACAGCAAGAGTAATACAGGAGCTTCACAATAGCCTGCCCAGTGAAGTATAGCCATGTGGGAAGCTTTTGAGAGCATCCTGCTGCCTTCTAAGGAACTCTGGCTATAAGTTTCTAATGATAAGAGAAACACCGCATGGAAAGACAGTGGACATCTTGAATCATGGTCATCTTGGACATTTCCATCCAAGTTGAGCTGCCACGAGTGATCCCAGTTGATGTTACATGAAGATGAGAACCAGATCCCACCAAATTTACCCAAATTGCAAAATTCAAGTTAAATAGATGCTTGTTTTATAAACCATTAAATTTTCAAATGACATGTTATACAGCAATAGGTAAATGAGAAAAATAGATGACTGGGGGAGAAAAGTACAGAAATGTGTGTAATTCTTTTTGTATAGAACATTCATGATTCAGGGAAGGCATATAAATGAAAGATAAAAGGGCAACCACATCCACCAGGAGAAGAACACTAAAATCCCCACAGCCTCTCCTTAGTGTGGCAATTTAGTGGGAGTGGTATTTCCATGCCTCTCTTTCATAATTCAGGCAAATTCTCCTGTCAATATGTCCTCCCCACTGACAATTAAACCTACGCAAAGGGGAAATATTGTTCCGTAAGTTTTCATCTTTACATTTTATTATTTTAGTCTTTTTCTGATCCTAGGAGAAAGTGTTTGGTCTTTTAAGTGCAATGTTGTGGTAGATTTTTTGTAGATGTCATTTTTTCAAGTTTTTTCAGTATTATGGATTGTATTACATCTCCCCAAAAGATATGCCTAAATTGTAACACCTAATACTTGTAGATGTGACCTTATTGGAAAGTAAGGTCTTTACAAATATAATTAAGATAAAATCATACAAGGTTAGGGTTGTCCTCATGAGAAGATAAGAAAGATGAAAATAGACACAGGAAGACCATTAAAGAGGGAGGCAGAGATCAGAGTAATCTACAAGCCAAGGAATACAAAGGATTGTTGGCAAGCACCAAAATCTAAGAGTCAAGGAAGTGTTTCCTTTAGAGGCACCAGAGAAAATATGTCCCTACCAACAACTTGATTTTGGATTTCTAGCCTTCAGCACTGTGAAGCAATAAATGTTTGTTGTTTCAAGCTATCCAATGAAAGATGATCCTGTGAAAGTGCTGCAGTCAATATGCCAACAAATTTGGAAAACTCAGCAGTGGCCACAGGACTGGAAAAGGTCAGTTTTCATTCCAATCCCAAAGAAAGGCAATGCCAAAGAACGCTCAAACTACCACACAATTGCACTCATCTCACACGCTAGTAAAGTAATGCTCAAAATTCTCCAAGCCAGGCTTCAGCAATACGTGAACCGTGAACTTCCAGATGTTCAAGCTGGTTTTAGAAAAGGTAGAGGAACCAGAGATCAAATTGCCAACATCTGCTGGATCTTGGAAAAAGCAAGAGAGTTCCAGAAAAACATCTACTTCTGCTTTATTGACGATTCCAAAGCCTTTTACTGGGTGGATCACAATAAACCGTGGAAAATTCTGAAAGAGATGGGCATACCAGAGCACCTGACCTGCCTCTTGAGAAACCTATATGCAGGTCAGGAAGCAACAGTTAGAACTGGACATGGAACAACAGACTGGTTCCAAATAGGAAAAGGAGTACATCAAGGCTGTATATTGTCACCCTGCTTATTTAACTTATATGCAGAGTACATCATGAGAGACTCTGGGCTGGAAGAAGCACAAGCTGGTATCAAGATTGCAGGGAGAAATATGAATAACCTCAGATATGCAGATGACACCACCCTTATGGCAGAAAGTGAAGAGGAACTCAAAAGCCTCTTGATGAAAGTGAGAGGAGAGTGAAAAACTTGGCTTAAAGGTCAACATTCAGAAAACGAAGATCATGGCATCTGGTCCCATCACTTCATGGGAAATAGATGGGGAAACAGTGGAAACAGTGTCAGAGTTTATTTTTGGGGAGCTCCATATCACTGCAGATTTTGATTGCAGCCATGAAATTAAAAGACGCTTACTCCTTGGAAGGAAAGTTCTGACCAACCTAGCTAGCATATTCAAAAGCAGAGACGTTACTTTGCCAACAAAGGTCCGTTTAGTCAAGGCTATGGTTTTTCCAGTGGTCATGTATGGATGTGAGAGTTGGACTGTGAAGAAAGCTGAGTGCCGAAGAATTGATGCTTTTGAACTGTGGTGTTGGAGAAGACTCTTGAGAGTCCCTTGGACTGCAAGGAGATCCAACCAGTCCATTCTAAAGGAGATCAGCCCTGGGATTTCTTTGGAAGGAATGATGCTAAAGCTGAAACTCCAGTACTTTGGCCACTTTATGCAGAGTTGACTCATTGGAAAAGACTCTGATGCTGGAAGTGTTTGGGGGCAGGAGGAGAAGGGGACGACAGAGGATGAGATGGCTGGATGGCATCACTGACTCGATGGACGTGAGTCTGAGTGAACTCCAGGAGTTGTTGATGGACAGGGAGGCCTGACGTGCTGCAGTCCATGGGGTTGCAAAGAGTCGGACACAACTGAGCAACTGAACTGAACTGAACTGAATGTGTAGTAATTTGTGATAGCAAGCCCTAAGAAACTAACATGCTCAGTTTTCATAATTTGTATTGGATATGTGCAAATGATTTATCTACTTCTATTGAGAGGAGCATAGTTTTTTTTCCTTTTATAGTATGTTAATACGATGATTTATTGGAATTGATTTTTAAACATTAAATCAGTAGAATGCCAATTGTGTGCATCTTTCCCAACTCTGAATTCAGTAAAATAACAGTGATAGTTGGATAGAAATTGTCCATTGTGGGAATTGCAACAGGAATATTGACAAATGCTGCAAATTATTCGTTTTTCTTTTTCCTCCTTCTGGAGCCTATTGTTACAAATACATGAACAGACCACTCTGTTAAATCAACTTAGTGTCTTCTGATAAATCTATTATTCATGATGTGGTTTTTTTTTAATATTTTCTGGAATTGATTTGCTGAAATTATGTTGTTTTGTTTGGTTGTTTCCCTGTTCATCGGGGCTGCTGCAATATAATATTTTTGTTACGTCATTATCTGGTTTTGATAACAAATACAGGCATCATAATATGAGTTGGGAATTATCCCCTTCTCTTCTATTTCAGAAAGAGATTGTGTAAAATTGATTATTTTAGCCACAAATGTTTGGTGGAGTTCACTAGTGAAGACACCAGGGCTTCAAGTTTTCTTTGTGGAAAATATTTTACAATGATGTTGAAAGGTTGTTGTTGGATCACGCGAAGACACCAGAATTCTTGGCCCCCGGAAGAGAAGAATTCAATCCGGGACCAGAGACGAGGCTTGATCACTCAGAGCTTTTGTGTAATAGAGTTTTATTAAAGTATAAAGGAGATAGAGAAAGCTTCTGACATAGGCATCAGAAGGGGGCAGAAAGAGTACCCGCTTGCTAGTGTTAACAATGAGGTTATATAATCCAAAGACTGTCTGGAGGTTGTAAAGACCTCATCAGACCTACTCCCATAATTTACATTTTAAGATAACACTGTCCTCAGGCAAGATACATCCTTGTAAAGACCAGGTCTACTCCCATAATTTACATTTTAAGACAACAGAAGGTTGAATCCAAAGACTGTCCTTAGGCAGGATACATTATTGTTATATAATCCTAAGGAATATGGAGAAAGAAAAAAGTTTGTCCTTTCTTCCTCCTTGAGAATTCCAGACCCTTCTCTCCTTGGGGACCCCTAGACTCCCTATCAACCTGCCTAGGAAATAACTCTCTCAATGTTACAGGGTTATTCAGGTTATCTTTTCCTCTTAGGTGATTCTGGCTGTAGATGACATGTCATCAATGAACTATGCATTTTATCTAACTTATTGAGTTGGTGGTGATAAGGTTGTTTATAAAATTCCTGTATAATGCTTACGATGCCTAAACAAGTGATACCCTCATTTCATTCTGATATCATCTTCTCTTTTCTTCTTCATCAGTCTGAGCAGAATTTTATCAACTTTATTGATTTTTCTGAAGAATCAACTGTTAGGTTTATTGATTTTTATCAACTTTCTGGTTTTAATTTTGTTGATTTCTGTTCTTTATCATTTTCTAATTTTAAGTTTCATTTTATCTTCATTTTTCTAGTTTCTAGATGGAAGCTTCCACATTGATTTGAGATTTTTCTTATTTTCTAATGTAAGCTTTAGAAGCATTGCTCTAAATTTCCGTCCAAGAAATGCTTTAGCTGCATTCTTCAAATGCCATTTTTATTTTCAATCTGCAAAACCAATACAATATTGTAAAGTTAAAAAATAAAATAAAATAAAATTTTCTAATTTTTCTTGTGAATGCCTTTTTGTTTAGAAGTTAACTTCCAAATATTTCAGTATTTGCCAGAAATATTTTTGTTACTGATTTCAATTATAATTTTATTGTGTTTGGAGGCTGTATTTTGTCTGATTTTAATCCTCATATTTTTTTGAGATTTGATTAATGATTCATAAAGTAGTCTATGTTGGAGAATGTTTTTTATGCACTTGAAAGAATGTATATTCTCCTCCTTTGAAATGAAGTGCAATCTAAAATTCAATTTGGTAAAATGGAGCAAAATGGGTTGATAGTGTTATCCAAACTTTTGTATCCTTATTGAGTTTATTTGTTTTCATTCTAACAGTTATAGAAAGAGAACAGTTGAAATCCCCACCTGTAGTTGTAGGATAGATGTATGTGATATAATTTATCTGTTTCTTCTTTCAATTTTATCAGTTTTGCTTCGTGTATTTTTGAAAGATATACACACCCAAGATTGTTCTGTCTTAATAAATTGACATCTTTTATTATGAAATGTCTCTGTTTACTCCTAGTAATATTCTGTTTTAGTGTTCTTTGTCTTGATGTTAATAGAGCCTATTTAGTTTTTAATTTTTATTTTCTAGGTTTATATTTTTCCGTCATCCCACTTTTAATCTCTGTGTCTATATTTGAAATAGGCTCATTGTAGATAATCTATAGTAGGTCTTCATTTTTTAATTCAATCTGACTTTTTAACTTTTAAATAGAGCATGTAAACAACTGACCTTTTGCAAAATATCAATATGTTTAGATAAATCTGCAATCAGCCTATTTTTTCTCTTTTTTCCTTGCCTTTTTAAAAGATTCTGTTTTAGCTCCACACTTACTATTCCTCTTTGTTTTATTTTATAGTGATTGCTTTAGGATTTACGTTATATGTCTTCAATTTATCACACTTTGTTTCCAAATAGTTATACCACATTGGGCTTCTCAGGGGCTCAGTAATAAAGAATCCATATGCCAATGCAAGAGACGCAAGAGACGTGAGTTCTATCCCTGGGTTGGGACAATCCCCTGGAGTAGGAAATAGCAACTCACTTGCATATTCTTGCCTGGAAAATTCCATGAACAGAGGAGCCTGGTGGGCTATAGTCCATGGAGTTGCAATAAGTCAGATACAACTGAATACACGCACACACACACACACACACACACACTGTTTGTAGCATAAAGTCCTTATAACAGTATACGTCAGTTCACTTCCTTCTGTCCTTTATATAATTGTTACACATATTATCTCCATGTATAATCTAATTGTAATTTCATTTGTAGCTGTGATATAACATACATAACATAAAATTTACCATCTTAGCCATTTTCAAGTGTACAGCTCAATAGTGTTAAGTACATTCACAGTGTTATGCAACCCATCTCCGGAACTCTTTCATCTTGCAAAGCTAAATCTCTGTACCCATTAAACAGCAAATCCCCGTTCTCTTTTCCCTCATTCCTGGCAACTACCATTCTGCTCCCTAGCTTTATAAGTCTAACTACTCTAGGCATCTCATATAAATGGTACCATACGGCATTTGTCTTTTTGTGATTGGCTTCTTTCACTTAGCACAATGTTCTCAAAGAGTTATCTATGTTGTAGCATGTGTCAGAATTTCCTTTCAAGGTTGGATAATACCTTATCATGTATATATATTCCACATCTTGCTTATCTATTTACCTTTTGATAGCCACTGGTGTTGCTTCTACCTTTTGGCTATACTGAATCACATTGCTGTGAATGTACTAAGTCACTTCAGTCATGTCCAACTCTTTGCGTCCCTATGGACCATAGCCTGCCAGGCTCCTCTGTCCATGGGATTCTCCAGGCAAGAATACTGGAGTGGGTTACCATGCCCTCCTCTGGGGAATCTTCCTGACCCAGGGATTGAGCCCATGTCTTTTATGTCTCCAGCATGGACAGGCAGGTTCTTTACCACTACTGCTACCTGGGAAGCCCTATTGCTGTGATAATGGGTGAACAAATATCTTCATTTCATCTGGGGAGATATAAACCCAGAAAAGGAATGTCTGGAATATATGACAATAATATGTTAATTGTTTTAAGGAATGACTGTACATTTTTCCATAGCAGATGCTCATTTTACATTTCCACCAACAGTGTTACAAGTATTTCAATTTCTCCACATTCTAACCAATACTTATTTTCTGGTTTTATAATAGTAGCCAATCTAACAGTATGAAGTAATATCTCATTGTGGTTTTGATTTAGATTTACCTAACGATTATGATGTTGGGCATCTTTTTATGTGCTTATTGGCTATTTGTATATTTGCTTTGGAGAAATGTCCATTCAAACCCTATGCCCATTTTTAAATTGGGTTATTTATCTTTTTGTTGTTGAGTGTTAGGAGTTCGGTATGTACACTGGATATTAATCCCTTATCATATAATTTCCAAATATTTTCTCCCATTCCATGAACTCTGTTCACTGTATTCCTTGATGCACATAAGTTTTTTATTCTAATATAGTCAGATTTATCAATATTTTTCTCTCATTGCCTGTACTTTTGGTAACATATCCAAAAAAATCATTGCCAAATCTATTGTCATATAAATTATTTTTCAAAATATTTTAAAGGAAAACTTGTTTTTATGTTAACCTACATGTTTATCACTTCTGGCTCATTTTTTATTCTTTATGAAGATTCAAATTTCTGTGGGCTATTTTTCCTCTGTAAAGATCAATCTATAACAATTTTTGTCATACATGTCTCCAAGTGATACGATTTCTTTGTTTGACTCAACAACTCATTATTTTTCTTCATTTTTGAAAGAGTTTTTTTCCACTGGTTAAAGAATTCAGGAACAACAGAGGGGTGTGTGTGTATATCTCTGTGTGTATGTTATATGGATTATGCATTTTGTTTTCTTGCAGTATGTTATGGGTGACCATCCTCACATGCATAGTTTCTGATGCTAATTCTTACCTTTGCCTCTTGTACATAATGTGTCTTTTTCATCTGGCTATATTGCTTAATTACTACCTTTAAGCAATTTCACCAAGATACACTTTGGGGTGGTTTTATTTTATCTTTATTCTGCAAAGGGTCATTGATCTCCTTGAATTAAATCTGTGGGTCATTGAACTCCATGAATTGAATCTATGGGTATATATATTCAGTAAACTTAGATACTCTTCAGTCATTATTTCTTCAAATATATGCATTCCTTCTCTGTTTTCTTTCCTTCTCTGTGTTCTTTTCCTGTGACATCAGTTACATATGTATATGTTTGACAACTTGATAATATATCCCAGTTCCCTGATAGCCTATTTATTGATTTTTTTGTCTATTTTTCTATCCATGCTTTATTTTCAATATTTTCCAGTGCTGTCTTTGGTTTCACTGATCTTTTATTTTGCCATGCTTTTCTATTAATCCCAACCAGCGCATTTTTAATTCCATATTTAAATTTGTTTTATATCTACCATTTCCATTTTTTTCTCTATATCTGGTACTCACATTTTCCTCTACCATCTTAAAAGTATAGATATCTTCATAATACATATTTTGAGGCTATGAAGATAGTTATAATGACTGTTGACATGTCCTTTCCAAGGGTTCTATCTCAGGCTTCAATGTAGTTTTTAGTTCTCTTTATTCATCTTAGATCATAACTCAGCCAAAACCTTGAGGAACCTTTCTGCATTTCTCTGCAACTCTCCTTAATTGTGTTCTCCAGAGCTCCATTCCTTTTATAAGTTTTGGAAATTGCTCAGCTATTATTTCTTGAAGTGTGCTTCTGTTCATTGTCTTTCTTTACTCTGTCAGAGACCCCAATTTAAGTTAATTTAATCATATTTATTCTGCTCTACAGGTCTCAAATACTTTTATATTTTTCACATGTTTTCCTTTATGGCTCAATATGCATATATTCTAATATTCTATATTCAGTTCAGTTCAGTTCAGTCACTTTGTTGTCTCCGACTCTTTGTGACCCCATGGACTGCAGCACGCCAGGCCTCCCTGTCCATCACCAATTCCCACCCGGAGTTTACTCAAACTCATGTCCATTGAGTCAGTGATGCCATCCAACTATCTCATCCTCTGTCATCACCTTCTTCTCCTGCCTTCAATCCTTCCCAGCATCAGGGTCTTTTCAAAAGAGTCAGTTCTTTGCATCAGGTGGCCAAAGTATTGGAGTTTCAGCTTCAGCATCAGTCCTTCCAATGAGTATTCAGGACTGATTTCCCCTTTCCCTTCTCCAGGTAATCTTCCCAACCCTAGGATCGAACCCAGGTCTCCTGCATTGTGGGCAGATTCTTTACTAGCTGAGCCACAAGGGAAACTCAATATATTCTATATTACACATCACTAATCCTTCCCTAATATGCTCTTTCCCCTAAATTTCCTTGATAGATTTTTTCATCTATAGAATTTCCATTAGATTCTTTTCTCTGGTGAAAATCCCAAACTCACCTTCTGTGGTTTCATCTTTTTCTCTGACTTCTTGATCTTATTAATATATTATTGTTCAGTCACCAAGTGTTGTCTGACTCCCTGCAACCCCATGGACTGCAGCATGCTCAGCTCCCTGTCCTTCACCATCTCCCAGAGTTTACCCAAACTCAGTTCCATTGAATTGGTGATACCTTCCAAACATCTCATCCTCTGTTGCCCCCTTCTCTTCTCACTCTCAGTCTTTCCAAGCATCATGGTCTTTTCCAGTGAGTCAGCTCTTCACATCAAGTGGCCAAAATATTGGAGATTTAGCCTCAGCATCAGTCCTTCCAATGAATATTCAAGGTTGGTTTCCTTTAGAATTTACTGGTTTGATCTCCTTTCAGTCCAATGGAATCTCAAGAGTCTTCTCCAGCACCACAATTTGAAAGCATCAATTCTTTGGCAACCATCCTTTTCTATGGTCCAACTCTCACAGCCATACATGACTCCTGGAAAAACCATAGCTTTGACTACACCGACCTTTGTCAGCAAAGTAGTCTCTGCTTTTTAATACACTGACTAGGTTTGTCATACCTTTCCTTCCAAGGAGCAAGGGTATTTTACTTTGATTCAGTTTGTTGTGATCCACACAGTTAAAGGCTTTAGCATAGACAATGAAGCAGAAGTAGATGTTTTTCTGAAATTTCCTTGCTTTTTCTATGATCCACCAAATATTGTCAATTTGATCTCTGATTCTCCTGCCTTATCTAAATCCAGCATGTACATTTGAAAGTTCACTGTTAATGTACTGTTGAAACCTAGCTTGAAGCATTTTGAGCATTACTTTGCTAGCATGTGAAATGATTACAATTGTATGGTAGTTTTAACATTCTTTGGCATTGCCTTTCTTTAGAATTAGAATGAAAGCTGATCTTTTGCAGTCCTGTGATCATTGCTGAGTTTTCCAAATTTGCTGGCATGTTGACTGTAGCACTTTAGCAGCAGCATCTTTTAGGATTTTAAATAACTCAGCTGGATTGCATCACCTCCACTAGCTTTGTTTGTTGTAATGCATCCTAAGACTCAATTGACTTCACACTCCAGGATGTCTGGCTCTAGATGAGTGACCATACCATCGTGATTATCTGGGTCCTTGTGACCTTTTTTGTATAGTTCTTCTGTGTATTCTTGCCACCTCTTCTTAATCTCTTCTACTTCTGTTAGGTCCTTTCGAATTTTGTCCTTTATTGTATCCATCTTTGCATGAAATATTCGCTTGGTATCTACAATTTTCTTGAAGAGATAGCTAGTCTTTTTCATTGTATTATTTTCCTCCATTTCTTTGCATTGTTCACGTAGGAAAATTTTCTTATCTCTCCTTGCTGTTCTCTGGAACTCTGCATTCAGTAAGTATATCTTTCCTTTCTCCTTTGCCTTTCTCCTCTTTTCTCAGCTACTTGTAAAGCCTCCTCAGACAACCACTTTGTCCTCTTGCATTTCTTTTTCTTGGGGATGGTTTTGGTCACTTTACCCTGTACAATGTTATGAACCTCCATCTGTAGTTCTTCAGGTACTCTGTCTACCAGATCTAATCCCTTGAATCTATTCATCACCTCCACTGTATAATCATAAGGGATTTGATTTAGGTCATACCTTAATGTCTGGTGGCTCGACGGTAAAGCGTCTGCCTGCAATGTGGGAGACCTGGATTCAATCCCTGGGTCAGAAAGATCCTCTGGAGAAGGAAACAGCGACCCACTCCAGTACTCCTGCCCGGAAAATCCCATGGATGGAGGAACATGGTGGGCTACAGTCCATGGGGTCGCAAAGAGTCAGACACAACTGAGCGACTTCACTTTCACTTTCTTTCTTATAGCTTAATGTCCTAGTAGTTTTCCGTACTTTCTTCAGCTTAAGCCTGAGTTTTGCAATAAGGAGCTCATGATCTGAGCCACAGTCAGCTCCCAGTCTTATTTTTGCTGACTGCATAGAGCTTCTCCATATTTGGCTGCAAAGAATATAATCAATATGATTTCGGTATTGTGCATCTGGTGATATCTATATGTAGAGTCATCTCTTGTGTTGTTGGAAGAGAGTATTTGCTATGACCAATGTGTTCTCTTGATAAAACTCTGTTGGCCTTTGCCCTGCTTCATTTTCTACTCCAAGGCCAAACTTGCCTGTTACTCCAGGTAGCTCTTGACTTCCTACTTTTATATTCCAATCCCCTATAATGAAAAGGACATATTTTTTGGTGTTAGTTCTAGAAGGTCTTGTAGTTCTTCATAGAACCATTCAACTTCATCTTCTTTGGCGTTAGTGGTTGGGGCATAGACTTCAGTTACTGTGATGTTGAACTGTTTGCCTTGGAAATAAACTGGGATCATTCTGTCATTTTTGTGACTGCACCCAAGCACTGCATTTTGGACTCTTTTATTTACTATGAGGGCTACTCCATTTCTTCTAAGAGATTCTTGCCTGGTGGTTTTGGTTTAGTCACTAAGTCATGTCCAACTCTTGCAACCCCATGGACTATAGCTTGCCAGGCTCCTCCATCCATGGGATTCTACAGGCAAGAATATTGGAGTGGGTGGCTGTTTCCTTCTCCAGATTCTTGGCTACAGTAGTAGATATAATGGTCGTCTGAATTAAATTCACTCATTCCCGTCCATTTCAGTTCACTGATGCTCACTCTTGCCATCTCCTGCTTGACTATGGACCTAACATTAATGGACCTAACATTCCAGGTTCCTATTAAATATCCTGTAAAGAGAAGACTCTTTACAGCATCAGACTTTGTTTTTTCCACTAGACACATTAAAAACTGAGTGTCATTTCCACACTGGCCCAGCAACTTCATTCTTTCTGGAGTTATTTCTCCACTCTTCCCCAGTAGCATAATAGACACCTACTGACCTGGGGGTCTCATCTTCCAGTGCCATATCTTTTTGTCTTTTCATACTATTCATGGGGTTCTCAAGGCAAGAATACTGAAGTAATTTGCCATTGCCTTCTCCAGTGGACCACATTTTGTCAGAACTCTCAACCATGACCCATCTGTCTTGGGTGGCCCTACATGGCATGTCTGATAGCTTCATTGAGTTACACAAGATTGTGATCCATGTGATCATTTTGGTTAGCTTTCTGTGAATGTGGTTTTTGTTTTGGAGGTTGTGGGATTTTAGTTCTTGGTTCTTCTGTCTGCCCTCTGATGGATGAGGATAAGAGGCTTATTCAGTTCAGTTCAGTCGCTCAGTCGTATCTGACTCTTTGCAACCCCATGGACTGCAGCACACCAGGCATCTCTGTCCATCAGCAATTCCTGAAGTCTACTCAAACTCATGTCCATTGTGTCAGTGATGCCACCCAACCATCTCATCCTCAGTTGTCCCCTTCTCCTCCTGCCTTCAATCTTTCCCAGCATCAGGGTCTTTTCCAATGAGTTCTTTGCATCAGGTGGCCAAAGTATTGGAGTTTCAGTTTCAGCATCAGTCCTCCAATGAATATTAAGGACTGATTTCCTTTAGGATTGACTGGCTGAATCTCCCTGCAGTCCAAGGGACTCTCAAGAGTCTTCTCCAACACCACAGTTCAAAAGCATCAATTCTTTGGCACTCATTGAGTGCAGCACTTTCATAGCATCATCTTTTAGGATTTGAAATAGCTCAACTGGAATTCTATCACCTCCACTAGCTTTGCTAATAGTCACGCTTCCTAAGGCCCACTTGACTTTGCATTCCGGAATGTCTGGCTCTAGGTGAGTGACCACACCATTGTGGTTATCTGGGTTATGAAGATCTTTTTTGTGTTGTTCTTCTGTGTATTCTTGCCACCTCTTCTTAATATCTACTGCTTCTGTTAGGTCCATACCATTTCTGTCCTTTATCGTGCTCATCTTTGCATGAAATATTCCCTTAGTATCTCTAATTTTCTTAACGAGATCTCTAGTCTTTCCCATTCTATTGTTTTCTTCTATTTATTTGCATTGATTGCTGAGGAAAGCTTTCTTATCTCTCCTTGCTATTCTTTGGAACTCTGCATTCAAATGGGTATCTTTCCTTTGCCTTTAGCTTCTCCTCTTTTCTCAGCTATTTGTAAGGCCTCATCAACATAAAAGATAATGCTGTGAAAGAACTGTACTCAATATGCCAGCAAATCTGGAAAATTCAGCAGTGGCCACAGGACTGGAAAAGGTCAGTTTTCATTCCAATCCCAAAGAAAGGCAATGCCAAAGAATTTCAAACTACTGCACAATTGTACTCATCTCATACACTAGCAAAGTAATGCTCAAAATTCTCCAAGTTAGGCTTCAACAGGACGTGAATCATGAGCATCCAGATGTTCAAGCTGGATTTAGAAAAGGCAGAGGAACCAGAGATCAAATTGCCAACATCCACTGGATTATCAAAAAAGCAAGAGAGTACCAGAAATTCATCTACTTTTGTTTTATTGATTATGCCAAAGCCTTTGATTGTGTGGATCACAACAAACTGTGGAAAATTCTGAAAGAGATGGGAATACCAGACCACCTGACCTGCCTCCTGAGAAATGTGTATGTAGGTCAAAAAGTTAGACCTACATACAGTTAGAATGGGACATGGAACAACAGACTGATTCCAAATCGGAAAAGGAGTATGTCAAGGCTGTATATTGTCAGCTTGCTTTTTTAACTTATATGCAGAGTACATCATGCAAAATGTTGGGCTGGATGTAGCACAATCTGGAATCAAGCCTTCCAAGAGAGATATCAATAACCTCAGATGACACCACCTTTATGGCAGAAAGCAAAGAAGAACTAAAGAGGCTTATTACTATAGTTATTTTAGTCTTCCTCAGCTAATACCTGCATCTAAGTCACCTTTATATCTGTTCCATTTCTTTGTTTTCAGTCTTGATTTCGAGTCATGTGTCCCCTTCTTTCACAAGAATAATTTTCTTAATTGAATGATAAAGAGTGTGTATGAATAATTGTAGAAGTTCTAGAGAAAGGCATAGCAAATATTAGGTTTTGAAGGCTATATATGATCTGTATCTCATATGTTTCATCTTTCTTTCTCTTTGTTTTTGGTAACAACCCTTTAGAAACAGTTTAGTTTGTGTGGGCAAAGCAGTAAGTGTGTCTCAGCAGCCATGGCTTGCCAAGTCCATGGCCTGAATAGTGAAGTGATTTGCCATTGCCTTCTCTAGTGGATCGCATTTTGTCAGAACTCTCCACCAGTGCTCATGGTGATAGGCGGTGTGTTGGTAAATAGTTCAGTGCTGTGAAATCCTGAAAGGCTGGGGGTTAGGTGGTGGAAATGATGAACTAAGAAATAGGATGCCAATGGTACAGATGTAGACATCTCTCTGAGAACAGAGTTAGAAGAGAAGCAAGAAAGGAGTTGGCAACTAAACAATCAACCACTGTCAAGATTAGAAATTTTCAAGATGACAGTTTAGGGCAAGGTCGAAGGTAAAGCTAGAGTGAACAAAATAGGAATTAGGTTTGTTATTTTCTTGATAAATATATTTGTACAAAACTTCTACAGAGTTTATACTGAGGCAGCAAAGTATATTTTGTAAAAAAAAAATTTCAAACTGCAATACTAGTAAAAAGTGTATTTGAAACTTGTAAATTGCTGATTTGCCCTTAGAATAGCACTGAAAAAACAACACTTCTTATATCATATTTTGATACAAAATCAATCAAATAATAACATGAATTTTGAAATGACTAAATATATTTTTACATAGCACATTATTCAATGTCATCATAGACTAGTAAGTAAATAATAATGCTCAAAAGTTAATAAACACATTCATATGATACACAGTATTATTTTCAATAGATTAAATACTGTAGCTTCCCAACCATGATCCTTTGATCTGTATCTGCTGCTGCTAAGTAGCTTCAGTCGTGTCCGACTCTGTGCGACCCCATAGATGGCAGCCCACCAGGCTCCCCCGTCCCTGGGATTCTCCAGGCAAGAACACTGGAGTGGGTTGCCATTTCCTTCTCCAATGCATGAGTATCTATAACAGCTTAAATAGATATTTGTTAAACCAATCTTGAATATATATATAGGAAAAAAGTCTTACCTTTCTTATGTAGAAGTTGTTATTATTAATATTTAGCTATTTTCCTGGTAAAACATCTTGACATTGAATACTATTGCAAAATATTTTGTTTCTTCACTCTGGAGAGCCTTATCTTCTATTATAGAGAGTTCACGCTGCCTAACAGTAGATAGAACAGTGGTTGATCACATAATATAAACAGGCACTGTGCAGAGTTAAACTGGGAAGTCTGATAACGTTCTGTTTATCTCTGCTATTCCCCTGGCCCTCCAGCATTTTTAATTAAGAGCATGGTATATAACCTGCATATCCCTCCTACTGGTGTGTCCTATACTCTAGTCATTGTCTTGTCAGAATTTCAACATTTCTACTCTGCTGTCCAGGGGCTTTCTGCTCAGATTTGTAGTCTCCTAGACCAGGTATCCCCAGTATTTGGAAAATATCCTGAGAAGAAACTGGCTCTGTGCTGGAAACTACCAAAGCCTCTCTGTCCACGGTGGCCCTCCACCCCACAGTGGCCATCCTCATCATCGGCATGCCCAGAAAATTTGGTCTGAATCCTCAGTTCCCTGCTCATGCCCAGAATGGGCGCATTTCCCTAGGAGAAGCTGGCAAAGTTCGGCTCACTTCTCTAGGGTGATTCCCTTTTTCATGTTAGCCATTCTGTTTCTAATTGGCTTCTGTTATTCTCCATCTCCTTCAAACTGATGATTTCTACAGTCTGTTTGGCTGTCCTAGTTTTTCTAGAAGTGCTACCCTGCCATGAGCTACCCTATCCCCCTGGTAGCAGAGCTCTTTAAGATGGTCTAATAATAAGCAAAAAACCATCAGTTTAGCCTTCCACAGTCTGACCTCTATCTTTATTCCAGTCATATCTCAGCTATGCCCGAGTGACATGATTCGGTTCTAACTTGCAAGCGCTCCAAATAATCTCTCAACATCACTCGTTAGAGTTCTTAATCTAACCTCTCTGAATCCCTGCTTGTAGAAGTAAGATCTGCTTAACTCTTCTCCGTAGTCAAATGCTCCTTGAAGTTAGACAGAATGAGTAATGCTTGTGTTTACATTTTCTGGTGTCTCATCATTCAGAGCTATAAGCATGGCAGGAACCCAATAAATATTTGATGATCTTATTTGAGTAGCCTTTATATAGTATTTTGACACCCTCTGCTCTTTCTTCTATGACCCATTAATCTAGGAAAGTTCAATTCCAGATAAGTCTTTTATCAGCTATGATTTTTCCTGGTGAAACTTCAGATTTTGAGCTCATTGACCTTCAGGTTAGCCATATAGAACCAAATAAACAGAAAATACGATATCTAAATGAATTTTAGTAACTGAACAGACCAGAGAAATTAAAATCTTTATCTTTGACGTACTCTGAATTTAATGACTAATATAGTTTGGAATTTAAATTCAGATACATTATTCTTTAAAATGTCCATAGGAGTCCAGATGGCTATTTCTTATCAGCTAATAAAAATAGAATTTCCTATTAACACTTTTATCTGTTCTTTCCCTTTATGAGTTTTTATTATAAGGATGGACAGTGTGTCTGCTGGTGAAAAGTCTGCCATTAATATTTTTAAAGATTTAAGTTGGAGCAAATGAGACTCACAGAAAGTTATTTTATCCATGACATGGTTTTAGCATTTTTCTTTAAAGACCAAGTTCATCTTGATACCCTTTTTTAAAACTGATTCAGAAGGAAAAATATCTTAAAGAAACAATATACAATGGCAACAACTATTGTTTCTTAGAAGTTTATTATGTTGACATCCCTGTACTAAGCAATTTTCCTGTTTATATCTCCTTTAAAATTCAAATAACTTCATAAGGTGGGTACCCTTATAACTGTTGTAATTATACATTTATAATTATACACTAACCATTGTAAATGAGTCTTGGAATAATTAAGTAGTTTGCCGAAAACCAAACATTTAACAAGTGCCAGAATGAGACTTGTACCAAATTTTGTCTGAATTCCAAAGTCGGTACACTTAACGTATAAGCTGCTGGCCTTCTACCAAGAGATGGAAAGTCACCAAAAATGATTTATGAAGGAAGGAATCAAATTAAAATATTATAGCATGAACATGTGTGATTAAGTGTTGACCTGAATTGGGTTAATAAAATATAAATTAATTTTGACCATAAATTAATATGAATGGCCCCATTTTACATAGAAAAGTTCATGAATTAATAAAATTGAAACATTTTCCTAAAGCTATCTATACCTGAAAAATGTCTGTTTTAGACGTAATATATGTCACAGATATAAGAGTTCATTGCTGTTGACTGTAACAAATCTGAAGTAAGCATGCCTGGGGAACGGGAGAGGATTCTTCAGAAGTCTGTCTTACTTTGGATCGAAAAATATCATATGGAGTAAACTCGTAAGAGAAGCTTGATCGCATGTTAAAATAATCATTTTCTGAAGGGAAAGGGAATTTCAAATAGAGGGTAGGAACTGTCACTGAGATTCAGCTCCTGGTCCATTTCCTCACTGATTTATCTGTAAGAAGGAAAAAAAAATCAGAATAACCATTGAACTGTGTAAGGCAGCACAACAAAAACATAAGAGATAAGAAAAAGGGGAAAGGGTCTTTTCCCCACTCCTGCTGAAAGTCAGCTGGCCTCCACGTGGGCCAGCTTCTGAGAATGCGGTGCGTGGCTGGTATCAGTGTCTCATAGGCTGGACACCTCCCATGAGATCATCAGCATCAGCCACTCCCCGTGGGCATAGATAATTGAGTGAAGAATCAGGAGCCCAGATGAGGAACACATCCAGCCACTACTGAACCCACATTTGGTGAGACTTTGCTCATAAATCGCTTTGAGGTGTTATACTCAGAAGTAATTCACAGGAGCCTATCAGTGATATACCGTATGCCACGCATGGCAGCGGTTGCTCTTTAGTCACTAAGTCATGTCTGACTTTTTGTGATTCCATGGACTGTAGCCCTCTAGGAGCCTCTGTCCATCAGATTTCCTCAACAAGAATATTGGAGCCATACATGGTACAGTGTTTAAAATAATGGTCATTAAATATAACGGCGCCATGGGGTAAATGTTTTTTAAATATATCAGTTCAGTTTAGTCACTCAGTAGTGTCCGACTCTTTGTGATCCCATGGACTGTAGCCTGCCAGATGTCTCTGTCCATGGAATTCTCCAGACAGGAATACTGGAGTGGGTTTCCACCCCCTTCTCAATATCAGGCAAAAAATCACCAACATTAAATCAGTAAATATGTAACCCTGACTGGATTGCCTGATACACTATACTTTTTCTTCACATGATAAGATGACCTTCACTCTTCACATTAGGTCAAATCCTTTTGTTTTAGAATTCTCTGGTACCCGGATTTCCTTTGTCTTTAATACAGCAATACCTATGTCATAGTATTCAGCATACACGGGCTAATTGTGTGTTACTCTATATCCTCAACCCAAGTAGAGTGACAAGCATTCAGAAATACTTCATGTGAACTATGTTCTCCGAAATCAAAAGTTTCTCTCAGATGCATATATCTAACAATGACTTATACATTAACCTAGTGTATTATTGGACCACCTTTCCAATCATATTTACATTGTGGATATCTTGCTTAAATAAAAACACTTATATACAAACAATTTAAAATTTTCCATCCTACAAAGCAGATAGGAAATATTTGAGGATCCAAGAGAGACTGCCATCACCTCCTGAGTCAGACCACATCAAGGGTCACATACTCTACATAGAGTATATTTACATCTCATGGCATAGTTTTATTCTTAATGTTTTAATTTCATTGCTCTAACTGTTTATTTTATATTGAAGTATAATTGCTTAACAATGTTGATAGTTTCAGGTATACAGCAGAGTGATTCAGTTATGCACATACATGTATTTATTCTTTTTCAAATTCTTTCCCTATTTAGATTGTTATATAATGTTGAGCAGAGTTCTCTGTGCTGTACAGTAGGTCCTTGTTGGTTATTCATTTTAAATATAGCAGTGTGTACATGTCAATCCCATAGCATAGTTGTAATATGAATTTTTAAAAGCCTTTTGCATTTTCCAGTTTAGCTTTATTCTATTGATTAACAAAAATAAAAAGATAAAAGAAAAAATTTTAAAAACATAAGCCCTTCTGTAGGACAAAATAATTATTTTAAAAATGAATTGAAGACCATTACAACAGTTATTTTAAACACATGTCAAATGATCATTAATTAAACCTCCAAATTTGAATTGTTATTTAAAATATATTTTTTCTTTTTTTAAAATAAATGAATCTACTTGTAAATAACAATTATTTATTTTCTTTTATTAAGTAGTAAAAACTCCAATTTTTACTTTACTTTATTTACTTTATTAAGTAAAAACTTAAATAAACTTCTATTCTTGTAGGATCCATGTTCCTGTTTTTAAGAGAGTTCTACAGTAGGCTATTGATATGTCCAATAATATACTGTGTTCTTTCACCTACTTTACAAGATCTGTCACTTAACCTTATCTCAGTCTTTATCATATGCTTTCAAGTCCTGGCAACCACATATCAGTGTCATCCCATTCATGATTTAATGCATTATAATACAGTTCTTCTTTTGTAGCAAATGTCTACCTATGTAAACCTACTGGTAAAATTAAAGGTTTGAGTAAGGAACAAATAGATAAATGAAATTTAGAAAAAGGATTTTCTTGACTGTTTCAATCAAAAGTTCTCTATTCTCATAAGTATAGATTATTTCTATGTATTAGAATATATGGTCCTAAATAGAGGGGTCAGTTTTTCATTTCCTATTTGTAAAACTATTTAAATAATAATCTTTATATTGAGCAGGACAAAAGCAAAAAAGCTTAAACAGTAAACATCTTAGATTTAGAACTTTGAATATCAAAGTAAGTTTAGTTTTTTAATAGTGTAGCCTAGCATGTTTTAAATCTTCTGTTCACTGTACACTTTCATTTGGCTACTTAGTTAAGAGCTTGTTCTCCTTGAAAGCCAGCAGCTTTAGGAGAAAATGAATTGAACCAGGCAACAGAAGTTGTCAGTACTACTACCACAGTTTCACCATTTAATTGAAGGAGTGATCTTAGCTAATCGTAAGAGGCCCAAATCATCAGCTGTAAAATGGGGATTGGATGAATTATCTTCATGTGCACTCCCAACTTTAACATCTACAATGAGTTTGTGTTTGTGTGTGGGGTGTATGTTGCACAATATACAGCCTGTAAATATTTTTTGAATCCATAGAACCAAGAACACTGTTTGGTCCCCAGGGGTATTGGTTTTGTTTGTTTTTGTGTTTTGTTTGTTTGTTTGTTTTTTGCATAAAAGTAGTAAGGATCAAAAGGTACAATGGCGGTTGGGAAGGAAAAAAAGTGTTTTTAGAAATGTGGAATTAAAAAAGACTATTTCTACTTCTGCTTTATTGACTATGCCAAAGCCTTTGACTGTGTGGGTCACAACAAACTATGGAAAATTCTTCAAGAGATGGGAATACCAGACCACCTGACCTGCCTCCTGAGAAATCTGTATGCAGGTCAAGAAGCAACAGTTAGAACTGGACTTGTAATAATGGACTGGTTCAAAATTGGGAAAGGAATACATCAAGGCTGTACATTGTCACCTTGCTTATTTAACTTATATGCAGAATACATCATGAGAAATGCTGGGCTGGAGGAAGCACAAGATGGAATCAAGATTGCCAGGAGAAATATCAATAACCTCAGATATACAGATGACACCACCCTTATGGCAGAAAATGAAGAACTAAAAAGCCTCTTGCTGAAAGTGAAAGAGAGAGTGAAAAAGTTGGCTTAAAACTCAACATTCAGGACACTAAGATCATGGCATCTGGTCCATCACTTCATGGCAAATAGATTGGAAAACAGTGGAAACAGTGACAGACTTTATTTTTTTGGATTCCAAAATCACTGCAGTCGCAGCCTTGAAATTAAAAGATGCTTCGTCCTTGGAAGTAAAGCTATGACCAACCTAGACAGCATATTAAAAAGCAGAGATATTACTTTGCCAACAAAGGTCCATCTAGTCAAGCTTTGGTTTTTCCATTAGTCATGTATGGATGTGAGAGTTGGACTATAAAGAAAGCTGAGCACCAAAGAATTGATGCTTTTGAACTGTGAAGATTCTTGAGAGTCCCTTGAACAGCAAGGAGATCCAACCAGTCCATCCTAAAGGAGATCAGTCCTAAACATTCATTCAATGCTGAAGCTGAAACTCCAATACTTTGGCCACTTGATATGTAGAGCCAACTCATTTGAAAAAACCCTGATACTTGGAATGATTGAAGTCGGGAGGAGGAGACAACAGTGGATGAGATAGTTGGATGGCATCACCAACTCAATGGACATGAATTTAAGTATGCTTCTGGAATTGGTGATGGACGGGGAAGCCTGGCATACTGTAGTCCATGGGGTCGCAAAGAGTCGGACATGACTGAGCAACTAAACTGAACTGACTGCCTATTAAGTAGACCTTTCAACACGAGGCAACAATATCACAGAAAGATTTGGGGAGATATTTGCTGTTGTTTTATATTTAGCCACCCCCCCCCCAACATCTGGAACAATTCACTCACATTTGAGGCACAGCATTTCTAACAATTTCACAGGTGCTCCATCGAGGTACTGTTTTCATTTCTTAGCAAGGAGCACTGTTGTTAGTTTGTTAACAGTTTTTGCTTCTTAGTGTCTCTGGGTTTTATTTTCTCTGTCCATTTTTTTAAACTTCATTCACATTCAGGGCCACTATTTTAAAAGAAATTTTAGTCTCATCTCTTTTACTGAGATTTATCTTTCAACAAGGACCAACGAGTATTCACTTCACCAATCCTGCAGAGTAGGCAGTTCTTAACTGAGTTCTCACCGAAAGGAGAATAGGTCCCTAGAATACAACCTTCTTTAACATGCAGAGGGTGGTATCGTGAGAGTGGCAACAGATGTTTGCTAATTATGATAGAAAATGGTGGCTCACTTGTCTAGCTTTTATTTTTCTTAAATGTAAATGATCTTAAATTATTAGGTGTTCAACTCATAGGTGAAAGTTAAGCTAACATTTCCAAAGAAATTTAGAAGCAATTTATATGGCACCCAGGCAATTTCTGCCTTCGAGTATACTCAATTTTTTATTTTAATGCTGACACCTCAAGCTGGAAGGCTTTCAGTTACGATTGAAGTTAAAATAACACAGTGGAGATAGGTGAATAAACTGTTACCAAAGACATGATGAATGTTCAGAAAACAGTGTCTATTATATGCAAGAGAAAACACACTGAAGAGAAGAAAGTGAACTTGCAAGATGAGTTGAGGGGGAAAAAAAGACAACTAACATGCAGAAAAATGAATGTAGACTGGGGAGAGAAGAGACATGTGTTCAAGAAAAACAAAGACAATCTTCTTTCTTTGTTACAGTTAATAAGCTTCAGAAATCTTCTTTCTTGCCTTTTAGCAGTGTCTGTTAGCCCCTTCAGGTTGACTGGTCCAGGTGAATTGATTACATATTTAAAGAGAGAAAATTATTTTTGAAATGGAAGATTCACTATATCCATAGGCATGAAATGTATACTGACTTTGTGGTGAACAGGAGAGCTGAGAAAGTATCTTTCCATTCTAAGGTGACAGTTACTATGATTATTTATTTGTTTAGTTGTGCTCTGTTTTTTTCCTAAATTATTTGAGGGAAAAACAATTATTCAATGAAGGAAAACCTTTGTGACAGTATAAATGGAGTAGTTAGATGAACTTTGCAAAATGACATTTGAAAACTGGTAGTACAAGCATTTTAATGGTTTGCCTCTCTAATATTGGTGTCCATATATTGAATCACCTACTACTCAATAAATCATTGTTGAGAGCATATTTTGTGGCAGGTGCTAGTCTACACCGAAGATGGAGGAGTTTTAGAAATTGCAAAATAACCTCCACTTAAAGGCTGATTTTTAGGTAAGGAGACACAAAATAAAATATATACACAGCTTGCCCTAAGGGCTATAGAGGAAAATAATGAATGGTAAGGGCATAGGACTAAAAGAGATGGAGACAGGACTGTGGTTTAAATAGTGCAACCCAGGAAAGTCACTGAAATACATCTAAGTAAATATCTGAAAGGCATGAAGACATTAGTCATAAAAATACCTGGGAAAGCATTGAATCAGCCTAACACACATAAAGTACTAAGGCCTGAAGTCAAGAGCATATTTGGAGTATCACAGAAAAGACCTATAGGCCATTGATAGGATATGCCCATTACACAGTAAGATGAGAAGCTGTAGAAGGCTTTGAGCAAAAAATAACATAATAAGTTTTAAGTTTTCAGAGGATTGTTTTAGCAGTTCTGTGGGAAATAACTGTAGTTGCCCAAGGAAAATAAAAATTGTGAACAGTTAGGAAGTACTGGAACAGTCCAGACAAAATATAATGGTGGCATGTGCCAAAGTGGTAGCATGATAAAAAATGGCTATGGTGCTCTTTCTCCTTCATGGATCACAGCCTTGTCATGGTGAAGGGGCTTGTGTAACTCAGTGAAGCTATGAGCCATGACATGCCGGGCCACCCAAGATGGACTGGTCATAGTGGAGAGTTCTGACAAAACGTGGTCCACGGGAGAAAGGAATGGCAAACCACCCCAGTATTCTTGCCCTGAGAACGTATTGATAAGGCAAAAGATATGACATCAGAAGATGAGTCCTCCAGGTTGAAAGGTGTCCAATATGCTACTGGTAAAGAGTAGAGGGCAATTACTAATAGCTCCAGAAAGAGCTATTATGAAGAGACTTGGCCAAAGCAAAAACCACACTCAGTTCTGGATGTGTCTGGTGGTGAAAGTAAAGTCTGATTCTCTAAAGAACAATATTGCATAGGAACCTGGAACAGTAGGTCCATGAGTCAAGGTAAATTGGACATGGTCAAGCAGGAGATGGCAAGAGTGAACATCGACACCTTAGGAGTCAATGAATTAAGATAGGTGGGAATAGGTGAATTAAATTCAGATGACCATGATATCTACTGCTGTGGGCAAGAATCCCTTAAAAGAAATGGAGTAGCCTTCATGTTCAACGAGAGTCCAAAATGCAGTACTTGTGTGCAACTTCAAAAATGACAGAATGATCTTGGTTTGTTTCCAAGGCAAACAATTCATAACCACAGTAAACCAAGTCTGTGCCCCAACTGCTAATGCTGAAGAAGCTGAAGTTCAATGGTTCTATAAAGACTTACAAGACTTTCTAGAACTAACACCAAAAAAAGGTCCTATACATCACAGGGGATTGGAATGCAAAAGTAGGAAGTCAAGAGGTACCTGGTGTAACACAGGACAAAAACTAACGATTGTATCAAAAGAACACACTGGTCACAGCAAACCTCCTCTTCCAACAACAGAAGTGACTACTCTCTACGTGGACATCACCAGATGTACAAGACTGAAATCAGATTGATTATGCTTTTTGCAGCCAAAGATGGAGAAGCTCTATACAGAGACAAAAATAAGATATGGAGCTGAATGTGGCTCAGATCATGAGCTAATTATTGCAAAATTCAGGCTTAAGCTGAAGAAAGTACAGAAAACCACTAGGATATTCAGATATGACATAATTAAATCCTCCACTGTATAAGCATTTATACAGTGGAGGTGATGAATAGATTCAAGGGATTAGATCTGGTAGTCAGCGTGCCTGAAGTACTATGGATGGAGGTTCATAACATTGTACAGGAGGCACTGACCAAAACCATCCCAAAGAAAAAGAAATGCAAGAGGGCAAAGTGGTTGTCCAAGGAAACTTTACAAGTAGCTGAGAAAAGAAGTGAAAGGCAGGGAGAAAGGGAAAGATATACCCAACTGAATGCAGAATTTCAGAGAATAGCAAGGAGAGATAAGAAAGCCTTCTTGAGTGAACAGTTGAGTGAACAGTGCAAATAATTGGAGGAAAACAATAGAACGGGAAAGACTAGAGATCTCTTCAAGAGAATTGGAGATATCAAGGGAGCGTTTCATGCAAGGATGGACATGATAAAGGACAGACACAGTAAGGACCCAATAGAAGCAGAGGAGGTTAAGAAGAGGTGGCAAGAATACACAGAACTATGCAAAGTCTTTCTAACCCAGATAACCATGAAGATATGCTCACTCACCTAAAGCCAGACATCCTGGAGTGTGAAGTCAAGTGGGCCTTAGGAAGCATAGCCACAACCAAAGCCTCGTGAAAGTGATGGAATTCCAACTGAGCTATTCAAAATCCTAAAAGATGATGCTATTAAAGTGTTGCACACAGTATGTCAGCAAATTTGGAAAACTCAGCAGTGGCCACAGGACTAGAAAAGGTCAGTTTTTATTCCAATCCCAAAGAAGGACAATGCCAAAGAATGTTCAAACTACCATACAGTCATGCCAATTTCCACATGCTAGCAAAGTTACGCTCAAAGTCCTTCAAGCTAGGCTTAAGTTTCCCAGATGGCACTTGTGGTAAAGAATCCATGTGCCAATGCAGGAGACATAAGAGACATAAGTTCAATCCCTGGGTTGAGAAATTCCACTGGAAGAGGACATAGCAACACACTCCAGTATTCATGCCTGAAGAATCCCATGGAAAGAAAAGCCTGTTGGGCTACAGTCCATAGGGTCACAAAGAGTCGGACACAACTGAAGTGACTTAGCCCACACACAGGCTTCAGCATTATGTGAACCGAGAACTTCAGATGTACAAGCTGGGTTTAGAAAAGGCAGAGGAACCAGAGATCAAATTGCCAGCACTCACTGGATGATAGAAAAAGCAAGAGAATCCAGGAAAACATCTACTTCATTGACTATCCTAAAGCCTTTGACTGTGGAAAATCCTTAAAGAGATAGGAATACCAGACCACCTTATCTGTCTCCTGAGAAATCTGTATACAGGTTGAGAAGCAACAGTTAAAACCAGGCATGAAACAATGGAGTGTTTCAAAATTGAGAAAAGAATATGACTGTTTTAAAATACCCTGTTGTTTAACTTCAATATGCAGAGTACATCATGCAGAATGCCAGGCTGGATGAATCACAAGCTGGAATCAAGATTGCCAGGACAAATATCAACAACCTCAGATATGCCCATGATACCACTCTAATGACAGAAAGTAAAGAGGAACTAAAGACTCTCTTGATGGGGGTAAAAGAGAAGAGTGAAAAAGCTGCCTTAAAATTCAACATTCAAAAAACTAAGATCGTGGCATCCAGTCCCATCACTTCATGGCACATAGTTGGAGAAAAAGTGGAAGCAGTAACAGATTTTGCTTTCTTGGGCTCTAAAATCAGCGTGGATGGTGACTCCAGCAATGAAATTAAAGACATTTACTCCTTGGAAGAAAGCTGTGATGAACATAGACCCTAGCATATTAAAAAGCAAAGAAAACACTTTGAAGACAAAGGTCTATGTAATCAAAGCTATAGTTTTTCCAGTAGTCATGTATGGATGTGAGAGTTGGACCAAAAAGAAGGTTGAGTTCCAAAGAACTGATGCTTTCAAATTGTGGTGCTGGAGAAGAATCTTGAGAGTACCTTAGACAGCAAGAAGATCCAACCAGTCAATCTTAAAGGAAATCAACCCTGAATATTCATTGGAGGAACTAATGCTGAAGCTGAAGCTCCAATACTTTGGCTATCTGATATGAAGAGCTGACTTGTTAGAAAAGACCCTGATGCTGGGAAAGATTGAAGGCAAAATGAGAAGGGGTGGGGGGGTGGTGCAGAGGATGAAATTGTTAGATAGCATCACCAACTCAGGGGACAGTTTTCTCTCTCTTTAGTCGCTAAGTCATGTCCGACTCTTGTGACCCCATGGACTGTAGCCTGCCAGGCTCCTCTTGTCAATGGGATTCTCCAGGCAAGAATACTGGAGTGGGTTGCCATTTTCTTCTCCAGGGGATCTTCCTCACCCTGGGGTCGAATCCGGGTCTCCTGCACTGCAGGTAGATTCTTCACCAACTGAGGTATGAGGGAAGCCCAAAGTGAAAGTGAAAGTCACTCAGTCATGTCCAACTCTTTGTGACCCAATGGACTTAGTCCATGGGATTCTCCAGGCCAGAATACTGGAGCAGGTAGCCTTTCTCTTCTCCAGGGAATCTTCCCAACCCAGGGATCTAACCCAGGTCTCCCACATTTCAGGTAGATTCTTTACCAGCTGAGCCACAATGGAATGAGTTTGAGCAAACTCCAGGAGATAGTGAAGGACAGGGAAGCCTGGCGTGCTGCAGTTCTCAGGTTTGCAGTGTCAGACAATCAACTTAGGGACTGAACTACAACGTGGCACTCTTTGCTCTAATGATGATATTGGTTATTTAGAGACCAACTCTGAAACAGAGATGCAGGAGACAAAATAAAAATGGTTCTGTGAAAGCTTTTAGGAAGTGAGCATATAGCAAGGACTTTCAGAATAAACAATTATCAGAGAAAGCAAAAATCCCAGAAAGGTAAAACAGGACACTTAAGATGCAATGGCCCAAAGGGCATTTACTTATACTGTAGGCTAGCTGATAAGCTGATGGACTCTGAAGGAGAGGGAGTAGAAATGAATGCCAGAGGGTATTAACAGCAAGAACCCTTAATAGTATGCATTATGGGATAGTATGGAATAGTATGTATAATAAAGTAGAACCCTGAAAGACAAGAATTCTATTATGCTAAAGATGACCCAGAAGTTAAATCAGTCCTTTTCACTCCCTGAGGACTGAGCAAAGAGTTGGAAGGAAGGAAAGCAGAAATATTCCAATCTCATTTGACGAGTTCAAAACCAAATATATATTTTTGGCTAAATGAATTAACTCATGAATGTGTTTACTGTATGAATGTTAGTTTATACTTTGGAGTTCTGGAATAAGATAATTTCTCTCTCTCAGTTAGGAGTACAGTGGAACCTTTCCCTACATGAAAGAACCATTTCTGGAGACAAATGTAGCCATTTCCATGATCATGATTTTTTATTTATCCCCAATTTATATATAATTTTAATAAATATATTTATGATTGTGTTAATAAAATATTTAGTAATTTCCAAAACATTGAATGTGAAGATTTTGAACGCTTTAGGACAATAATATGCTATAACTTTTTGATCTGAATATATGATATTCAATTTAGTTTTTTTTTTTAAAGAAATGAAGCATCTTTTCATGTGTTTGTTAGCCATCTATATGTCTTCTTTGGAGAAATGTCTATTTAGTTTTTGGCCCATTTTTTGATTGGGTCATTTATTTTTCTGGAGTTGAGCTGTAGGAGTTGCTTGTATATTTTTGAGATTAGTTGTTTGTCAGTTGCTGTAGGAGTTGCTTGTATAATTTTGAGATTAGTTGTTTGTCAGTTGCTTCATTTGCTATTATTTTCTCCCATTCTGAAGCCTGCCTTTTCACCTTGCTAATAGTTTCCTTTGATGTGCAGAAGCTTTTAAGTTTAATTAGGTCCCATTTGTTTATTTTTGCTTTTATTTCCAATATTCTGGGAGGTGGGTCATAGAGGATCCTGCTGTGATGTATGTCGGCGAGTGTTTTGCCTATGTTCTCCTCTAGGAGTTTTATAGTTTCTGGTCTTACGTTGAGATCTTTAATCCATTTTGAGTTTATTTTTGTGTATGATGTTAGAAAGTGTTGCAAACTAGTGCAGCCACTATGGAGAACAGTGTGGAGATTCCTTAAAAAACTGGAAATAGAACTGCCTTATGATCCAGCAATCCCACTGCTGGGCATACACACTGAGGAAACCAGAAGGGAAAGAGACACGTGTACCCCAATGTTCATCGCAGCACTGTTTATAATAGCCAGGACATGGAATCAACCTAGATGTTCACCAGCAGATGAATGGATAAGAAAGCAGTGGTACATATACACAATGGAGTATTACTCAGCCATTAAAAAGAATACATTTGAATCAGTTCTAATGAGGTGGATGAAACTGGAACCTATTATACAGAGTGAAGTAAGCCAGAAAGAAAAACACCAATACAGTATACTAACGCATATATATGGAATTTAGAAAAATGGTAACAATAACCCTGTGTACGAGACAGCAAGAGACACTGATATATAGATCAGTCTTATGGACTCTGTGGGAGAGGGAGAGGGTGGGGAGATTTGGGAGAATGGCATTGAAACATGTATAATATCATGTATGAAACGAGTCGCCAGTCCAGGTTCAATGCACGATACTGGATGCTTCGGGCTGGTGCACTGGGACGACCCAGAGGGAGGGTATGGGGAGGGAGGAGGGTTCAGGATGGGGGACACAGGTATACCTGTGGCAGATTCATTTCGATATTTGGCAAAACTAATACAATATTGTAAAGTTTAAAAATAAAATAAAAAAAAAAAAGAACTCAAAAAAAAAAAAAAGAGAGAGAAGAAATGAAGCAACTTAACTGAGAAATCATGTAGACTTTGTTTTGACTCTACCTTTAAATGTACACAATGGTCAATTTTAATTTCTAAATTAAATTGCTTAGGTCACCTTGTACTGTTATAGCTTCAGAAAGAACCCAAAGAACCTTCATTCTTAAGTTAAAAGGAATCAGAATACATAATAATTATTACTTACAGTAAGAAAAAGTCTTATATTGTTAAAATAATCAGATGATGAATTGGACACTCTTCATGCACAAAGAGTTTTCAGATTCTGAGAATCTGAGTGTTATCTTCTGTTATTTATCTACGATGACTAAAATAAGAGATCTCTAATTACTAGATCAGAAGCCAGAAATTATTTAAATATAGGTCCCTTAATTTAAGATTGGAGTAAAGCTATTCAAGCACACAAAAAAATATGCCTGCTTTGAAATATTATTTCCTTTAAATATTTTAAGTATATTCAGGAGATATTATGGTTGATATCTTATGTGAGAAAACATAGCTAGCTAGGAGGGGTGGAGATCACATCAACTTAACCATGTACTTTAATCAGATAACTGGCTGTATGATTTTAAATCATGTGTCCTGTGAAAATATTTCATTAGAAACTACTGGATCTCTGACAATAGTGATCTTAAAACTTTTCTTTTGGAAAGAAGATAAATTATAGATGGACAAAATCTGGAGTGTATGAAAGTATCCAACATATTATAAAATTAGATAAACAGTATAAAAATTTTGATCTGGGACTTATTCTATAACATTTTATATATGCTCCTTCCCTGACTCAACCCCCAAAAGCACTGTCAAAAATTCACTGCATCCTTTATTCTAGCCAACTCTTAAGCATCCTTCAAGTGCCTGCTTGAACCTCACATTCTCACTTTCACTGCACCTCAGACTAGGTTACATTTCCCTGTTTAACACCACTGCCACTGCCCCACCACCAGCTGCTTCATCTGTCTCCTCTGGGTGCCTCTTTACTGAGGCCCTGGCTTCCAATGCAGGCCTGATCCAATCTATCTCCACCTCATAGCCAGAATGATCTTTTAAAATGCTAATTTGAGCATGCCAAAGCCCAGATTTAAAGCCTCGTATCCCTGGCATACTTTTTAGGATAAGGTTTAAAATCTCTAATGTGGTCTATACATTCTAAGATTGCAGAGTGCCCAAGCACTCCTCCAGCCCTCGTGACTGCCATGCCTTGTTCTTTGTGTTCTAGGCATATCGGGCTCCCTTGACTTCCTTCCATGTGCTCCCTGTTCTCTCATACTTTAAATGCATTGGTTTCCTTTCTGGAACCCCTTCTCTCTATCCTTTATCCTAGCCAACTCTAACTCATTTTTCAAGTTTGGGTTATACTGTACTCAGAAAGCCATTCACTGCACCCTAGACAGGTCACATTTCCATAGCCCTCTGAATTCTCCTCACACATTTAATTACAAGTGTATTCTCCGTCTTCCCTATTAGAATTTAGCATCTAGGATCTGAGGGACTCTGCCATTTTCCCCTGTACTTGGCATATAATTAGCATGTAACAAATGTTTGTTAAATAAATGGATAGATTAATGACCTGACAAAACTGGAAGAATAACCCTTGTACTGCAATGCTGTCCACTTAGTATGCCAGCAGTGTGTCACTTAAGATGCCGTTGGCTTTGCCCTCAGGTAAGTGGCCTTCTACCTTATAAGATGGTTGTCATACTTCTGGGCATCACATGCAGAAAGGATTATACCCAGTGGAGAAGAAGCAATTATTAGAGTGTTTTGTTTTGTTTTGTTTTGTTTTTTTTTTTGATAGCAAAAACAGCTTTTTCCCAAAACCCCTTATAAGAGTTCCCTTCACATTTCATTGTCTGGTCTACCAAATTTCAAAATCTAAATAACTATAGTTGATGTGTTAATTGTTCTTTCAAATAGCAGTGGTCTTCAACAAGGAAGCAGTTAGTTCAGCACACAAATGATAGGGTCACGTAAATATCTTTCCTTAAGACAATACGCAGTTTCCTTCAGCATGCAGACAATATGCTTTATGCTTACTTCCCACTATGTCACAAAGAATATACATGTACTCAAGAGTTAAGCTTTTAAAAAATCAATAATTCCTACTCCTTCAGCAAGGGAAATTTTTAAGTAAACCTGTCTATGTGTATGTGTATATATGTGTGTGTATGTGTGTTAACTTGTTCTTACTGCAAATGTAAATCATAGACCAGAGGTCAGCAAATGATGGTCAATAGGTCAATTGCAACCCATAGCTACTTTTTTTTAAAAATGATGATTTCTTGGAATACAGCCATATCCATTTATTTATATATTGTCTACAGATGTTTTGCTTTTAAATTTCAGGATTTAGTAATTGAGACAGAGACTATATGGCCTACAAAGTCTAAAACTTTTCCTTTCTGGACCTTACAGGAAAAAAAAAAAAGTACTGACATTTAGCACAAAAAAGTACAACAAAAACTAGTAGTGTTTGGTGTCACTGCCTTATTTGGGGCTAAGAATCTAGCAATTTTACTTGTCATGGCCTCCGTACAGTCAAATAAAATGCCAACTCAGTGAAAAGGGCAAATAGCATCTTATTATGAAAATCAAACCATCCTCATGGACACACTAAATGGTCTTAGGTACCCCTTAGACCAGTACAGTACACTTTGGAATAATTCTCAGATTACAATGTGCATTCATATCAGAATCTAATATAAATTAGTAGTTTTACCTCTTCTTAGACAATGCAAAATTTTAGAATATTTTAATTCCATTTGTTCCATTCACAATTGTTATGTCATTGTGATAGGGATTTTCTCTGTATTTAAACTCTATAAGACATGATTGTTTTTAAGCAGTTGAAGTGAAATGAAGTGTTAGTCACTCAGTCATGTTCGACTCTTTGTGACACCACGGTCTGTAGCCTGCCAAGCTCCTCTGTCCATTGAATTCTCCAGGCAAGAATACTGGAGTGGGTAGCCATTCCCTTCTCCAGGGGATCTTCCTGACTCAGGGATTGAACCCAGGTCTCCTGCATTGCAGGCAAAAGTTAATATCACTCAAATATCTTTTCAAATATTGCTTCCTAAATCTCCAACCTTTTCTCATGAATCACTGGCCAATCGTCTGAAAAACACTGTAGGGTATCTTGTTTGATCTGTGGCTGGTTGTAGTATATGCTCTACATTTTTATTTGCTTGAAAATATCTGTATTTCACTTTCATATTGGAGGATGTTTTGCTGAATAAGGCATAGTATATTCAATATGCTGAAATGAAGTACCTTAATGCTAGCTATGATTCCATTGCTAGTTGTTTGAAATAGTTTCCAATGAGGAATTAACTGACAGTCTTGTTCCTGTAAAATGATCTTTCTTTGCTTTTGACTTTTTTTTTTTTAGTCATTTTTCTATGATGATACTCTAAATTTAGAGTATCATTTTCCTTATATCTATAATTCTTTGCTTTGTGGAAATGTTTGCTGCCTTTATCAGTCTTGGGAAATTTTTAGTCAGTTAATCTCTTTAAACTTTTTTTCCATCATGTTCCCTCTCCCAGTCCTTCTAAGACTCCAGTTATACTTATTGTATACTTTTCATAGTACCCCCTTTATCTTTTATGCCCTATCTGTATTTGCAACCTTACTTTTATCTGTATTTCAGTTTGTATATTTTTTCTGACTTCTCCACTAATTCCGTTTTCAATTTTGTCTAATAGAATTCAAACCATTGTATTATACTCTTAATTTTAGGAATTGTATCTTCCTTTTGTTTAGAATCTCCATTAGGCTCTTTTAATATAAATTTATTTATTTTAATTGGAGGCTAATTACTTTACAAAATTGTATTGATTTTGCCATACATCAATATGAATTTGCCACAGGTGTACAAGTGTTCCCCATCCAGAACCACCCTCCCATCTCCCTCCCCGTACCAACCCTCTGGGTCATCCTAGTGCACCAGCCCCGAGCGTCCTGTATCAAACCTGGACTGGCGATTCATTTCATATATGATATTATACATGTTTCAGTGCCATTCTCCCAAATCATCCCACCCTTGCCCTCTCCCACAAGTCCAAAAGACTGTTCTGTACATCTGTGTCTCTTTTGCTGTCTCGCATACAGGGTTATCGTTACCATCTTTCTAAATTCCATATATATGCATTGCTGCTGCTGCTAAGTCGCTTCAGTTGTGTCCGACTCTGTGCCACCCCATAGACGGTAGCCCACCAGGCTCCCCCGTCCCTGGGATTCTCCAGGCAAGAACACTGGAGTGGGTTGCCATTTCCTTTTCCAATGCATGAAAGTGAGAAGTGAAAGTGAAGTCACTCAGTCGTGTCCGACTCTTAGCAACCCCATGGACTGCAGCCCACCAGGCTCCTCCATCCATGGGATTCTCCAGGCAAGAGTATATATGCATTAGTATACTCTATTGGTGTTTCTGGCTTACTTCACTCTGTATAATAGGCTCCAGTTTCATCCACCTCATTAGAACTGATTCAAATGTATTCTTTTTAATGGCTGAATAATACTCCATTGTGTATATGTACCACTGCTTTCTTATCCATTCATCTGCTGATGGACATCTAGGTTGCTTCCATGTCCTGGCTATTATAAACAGTGCTGCAATGAACACTGGGGTACACGTGTCTCTTTCCCTTCTGGTTTCCTCAGTGTGTATGCCCAGCAGTGGGATTGCTAGATCATAAGGCAGTTCTATTTCCAGTTTTTTAAGGAATCTCCACACTGTTCTCCATAGTGGCTGTACTAGTTTGCATTCCCACCAACAGTGTAAGAGGGTTCCCTTTTCTCCACCCCCTCTCCAGCATTTATAGCTTGTAGACTTTTGGATCGCAACCTTTCTGACTGGCGTGAAATGGTACCTCATTGTGGTTTTGATTTGCATTTCTCTGATAATGAGTGATGTTGAGCATCTTTTCATGTGTTTGTTAGCCATCTGTATGTCTTCTTTGGAGAAATATCTATTTAGTTCTTTGGCCCATTTTTTGATTGGGTCATTTATTTTTCTGGAATTGAGCTGCAGGAGTTGCTTGTATATTTTTGAGATTAGTTGTTTGTCAGTTGCTTCATTTGCTATTATTTTCTCCCATTCTGAAGGCTGTCTTTTCACCTTTCTTAGAGTTTCCTTTGTTGTGCAGAAGCTTTTAATTTTAATTAGGTCCCATTTATTTATTTTTGCTTTTATTTCCAATATTCTGGGAGGTGGGTCATAGAGGGTCCTCCTGTGATTTATGTTGGAGAGTGTTTTGCCTATGTTCTCCTCTAGGAGTTTTATAGTTTCTGGTCTTATGTTTAAATCTTTAATCCATTTTGAGTTTATTTTTGTGTATGGTGTTAGAAAGTGTTCTAGTTTCATTCTTTTGCAAGTGGTTGACCAGTTTTCCTAGCACAACTTGTTAAAGAGATTGTCTTTTCTCCATTGTATAGTCTTGCCTCCTTTGTCAAAGATAAGGTGTCCATGCTGCTAAGTCACTTCAGTCGTGTCCGACTCTGTGCAACCCCATAGATGGCAGCCTACCAGGCTCCCGCATCCCTGGGATTCTCCAGGCAAGAACACTGGGGTGGGTTGCCATTTCCTTCTCCAAGCATGAAAGTGAAAAGTGAAAGTGAAAGTGAAGTTGCTCAGTTATGTCTGACTCTTCACGACCCCATGGACTGCAGCGCACCAGGCTCCTCCATCCATGGGATTTTCCAAGCAAGAGTACTGGAGTGCCATCACCTTCTCCGGAAGGTGTCCATAGGTGTGTGGATTTATCTCTGGGCTTTCTGTTTTGTTCCACTGATGTATATTTCTGTCTTTGTGCCAGTGCCATACTGTCTTGATGACTGTGACTTTGTAGTAGAGCCTGAAGTCAGGCAGGTTGATTCCTCCAGTTCCATTCTTCTTTCTCAAGATTGCTTTGGCTATTCAAGGTTTTTTGTATTTCCATACAAATTGTGAAATTATTTGTTCTAGCTCTGTGAAAAATACCATTGGTAGTTTGTTAGGGATTGCATTGAATCTATAGATTGCTTTGGGTAGTATACTCATTTTCACTATATTGAATCTTCCGATCCATGAACACAGTATATTTCTCCATCTATTAGTGTCCTCTTTGATTTCTTTCACCAGTGTTTTATAATTTTCTATATATAGGTCTTTAGTTTCTTTAGGTCGGAGAAGGCAATGGCACCCCACTCCAATACTCCTGCCTGGAAAATCCCATGAACGGAGGAGCCTGGTAGGCTGCAGTCCATGGGGTCGCTAAGAGTCGGACACAACTGAGCGACTTCACTTTCACTTTTCACTTTCATGCATTGGAGAAGGAAATGTCGACCCACTCCAGTGTTCTTGCCTGGAGAATCCCAGGGACGGGGGAGCCTGGTGGGCTGCCATCTATGGAGTCACACAGAGTCGGACACGACTAAAGTGACTTAGCAGCAGCAGCAGTTTCTTTAGGTAGACATATTCCTAAGTATTTTATTCTTTTCATTGCAATGGTGAATGGAATTGTTTCCTTAATTTCTCTTTCTATTTTCTCATTATTAGTGTATAGGAATGCAAGGGATTACTGTGTGTTGATTTTATATCCTGCAGCTTTACTATATTCATTGATTAGCTCTAGTAATTTTCTGGTGGAGTCTTTAGGGTTTTCTATGTAAAGGATCATGTCATCTGCAAACAGTGAGAGTTTTACTTCTTCTCCAATTTGGATTCCTTTTATTTCTTTTTCTGCTCTGATTGCTGTGGCCAAAACTTCCAAAACTATGTTGAATAGTAGTGGTGAAAGTGGGCACCCTTGTGTTGTTCCTGACGTTAGGGAAAATGCTTTCAATTTTTCACCACTGAGAATAATGTTTGCTATGGGTTTGTCATACATAGCTTTTATTTATTATGTTGAGGTATGTTCCTTCTATTCCTGCTTTCTGGAGAGTTTTTATAATAAATGGATGTTGAATTTTGTCAAAGGCTTTCTCTGCATCTATTGAGATAATCATATAGCCTTTATTTTTCAGTTTCTTAATGTGGTGTATTACATTAATTGATTTACAGATATTGAAGATGGGGAAACCGTGGAAACAGTGTCAGACTTTATTTTGGGGGGCTCCAAAATCACTGCAGGTGGTGACTGCAGCCATGAAATTAAAAGACCCTTATTCCTTGGAAAGAAAGTTATGACCAAACTAGATAGCATATTCAAAAGCAGAGACATTACTTTGCCAACAAAGGTCCGTCTAGTCAAGGCTATGGTTTTTCCTGTGGTCATGTATGGATGTAAGAGTTGGACTGTGAAGAAAGCTGAGTGCCGAAGAATTGATGCTTTTGAACTGTGGTGTTGGAGAAGACTCTTGAGAGTCCCTTGGACTGCAAGGAGAGCCAACCAGTCCATTCTGAAGGAGATCAGCCCTGGGGTTTCTTTGGAAGGAATGATGCTAAAGCTGAAACTCCAGTACTTTGGCCACCTCATGCGAAGAGTTGACTCATTGGAAAAGACTGTGATGCTGGGAGGGATTGGGGGCAGGAGGAGAAGGGGATGACAGAGGATGAGATGGCTGGATGGCATCACTGACTCGATGGACGTGAGTCTGAGTGAACTCTGGGAGTTGGTGATGGACAGGGAGGCCTGGCGTGCTGTGATTCATAGGGTCGCAAAGAGTCAGACATGACTGAGCAATTGAACTGAACTGAACTGAATTGAAGAATCCTTGCATCCCTGGGATAAAGCCCACTTGGTCATGGTGTATGATCTTTTTAATGAGTTGTTGGATTCTGATTGCTAGAATTTTGTTAAGGATTTTTGCATCTATGTTCATCAGTGATATTGACCTGTAGTTTTCTTTTTTTGTGGGATCTTTGTCAGGTTTTGGTATTAGGGTGATGGTGGCCTCATAGAATGAGTTTGGAAGTTTACCTTCCTCTGCAATTTTCTGGACAAGTTTGAGTATGATAGGTGTTAGCTCTTCTCTAAATTTTTGGTAGAATTCAGCTGTGAAGCCGTCTGGACCTGGGCTTTTGTATTTTGGAAGATTTCTGATTATAGTTTCAATTTCTGTGCTTGTGATGGGTCTGTTAAGATTTTCTATTTCTTCCTGGTTCAGTTTTGGAAAGTTGTACTTTTCTAAGAATTTGTTCGTTTCTTCCAAGTTGTCCATTTTATTGGCATATAATTGCTGATAGTAGTCTCTTATGATCCTTTGTATTTCTGTGTTGTCTGTTGTGATCTCTCCATTTTCATTTCTAATTTTATTGGTTTGATTTTTCTCCCTTTGTTTCTTGATGAGTCTGGCTAATGGTTTGTCAATTTTATTTATCCTTTCAAAGAACCAGCTTTTGGCATTGTTGATTTTTCCTATGGTCTCTTTTGTTTCTTTTGCATTTATTTCTGCCCTAATTTTTAAGATTGCTTTCCTTCTACTAACCCTGGGGTTCTTCATTTCTTCCTTTTCTAGTTGCTTTAGGTGTAGAGTTAGATGTTTATTCGGCTTCTTTCTTGTTTCCTGTGGTATGCCTGTATTGCTATGAACTTTCCCCTTAGGACTGCTTTTAAAGTGTCCCACAGGTTTTGAGTTGTTGTGTTTTCATTTTCATTCGTTTCTATGCAAATTTTTATTTCTTTTTTGATTTCTTCTGTGGTTTGTTGGTTATTCAGCAGTGTGTTGTTCAGCCTCCATATGTTGGAATTTTTAATAGTTTTTCTCCTGTAATTGAGATCTAATCTTACTGCATTGTGGTCAGAAAAGATGCTCAGAATGATTTCTATTTTTTTGAATTTACCAAGGCTAGATTTATGGCCCAGGATGTGATCTATCCTGGAGAAGATTCCGTGTGTGCTTGAGAAAAAGGTGAAATTCATTGTTTTGGGGTGAAATGTCCTATAGATATCAATTAGGTCTAACTGGCCTATTGTATCATTTAAAGTTTGTGTTTCTTTATTAATTTTCTGCTTAGTTGACCTATCCATAGGTGTGAGTGGGGTATTTAAGTCTCCCACTATTATTGTATTATTGTTAATTTCCCCTTACATACTTGTTAGCATTTGTCTTACATATTGTGGTGCTCCTATGTTGGGTGCATATATATTTATAATTGGTATATCTTCTTCTTGGATTGATCCTTTGATCATTATGTATAGTCCTTCTTTGTCTCTTTTCACAGCCTTTGTTTTAAAGTCTATTTTATCTGATATAAATGTTGCTACTCCTGCTTTCTTTTGGTCTCTATTTGCATGGAATATCTTTTTCCAGCCCTTCACTTTCAGTCTGTGTGTGTCCCTTGTTTTGAGGTGGGTCTCTTGTAGACAACATATATAAGGGTCCTATTTTTGTATCCATTCAGCCAGTCTTTGTCTTTTGGTTGGGGCACTCAACCCATTTATGTTTAAGGTAATTATTGATAAGTATGATCCCATTACCATTTACTTTATTGTTTTGGGTTTGAGTTTATACACCCTTTCTGTGTTTCCTGTCTAGAGAAGATCCTTCAGCATTTGTTGGAGAGCTGGTTTGGTGGTGCTGAATTCTCTCAGCTTTTGCTTGTCTGTAAAGCTTTTGATTTCTCCTTCATATTTGAATGAGATCCTTGCTGGGTGCAGTATCTGGGCTATAGGTTATTTTGCTTTCATCACTTTAAGTATGTCCTGCCATTCCCTCCTGGCCTGAAGAGTTTCTATTGAAAGATCAGCTGTTATCCTTATGGGAATCCCCTTGTGTGTTATTTGTTGTTTTTCCCTTGCTGCTTTTAATATTTGTTCTTTGTGTTTGATCTTTATTAATTTGATTAATAAGTGTCTTGGGGTGTTTCACCTTGGGTTTGTCCTGTTTGGGACTCTCTCTGTTTCTTGGACTTGGGTGATTATTTCCTTCCCCATTTTAGGGAAGTTTTCAACTATTATCTCCTCAAGTATTTTCTAATGGTCTTTCTTTTTGTCTTCTTCTTCTGGGACTCCTATGATTCGAATGTTCAGGCATTTAACATTGTCCCAGAGGTCTCTGAGATTGTCCTCATTTCTTTTAATTCGTTTTTCTTTTTTCCTCTCTGATTCATTTATTTCTACCATTCTATCTTCTACCTCACTAATCCTATCTTATGCCTCTGTTATTCTACTATTTGTTCCCTCTAGAGTGTTTTTGATCTCATTTATTGCATTATTCATTATATATTGACTATTTTTTATTCCTTCTAGGTCCTTGTTAAACCTTTCTTGCATCTTCTCAATCCTTGTCTCCAGGCTATTTATCTGTGATTCCATTTTGTTTTCAAGATTTTAGATCATTTTAACTATCATTATTTGGAAATCTTTATCAGGTAGATTCCCTATCTTTTCCTCTTTTGTTTGGTTTGGTGGGCATTTATCCTGTTCCTTTACCTGTTGGGTATTCCTCTGTCTATTCATCTTGTTTATATTGCTGTGTTTGGGGTGGCCTTTCTGTATTCTGGAAGTTCATGGAGTTCTCTTTATTGTGGAGTTTCCTCACTGTGGTTGGGGTTGTATGGGTGGCTTGTCAAGGTTTCCTGGTTGGGAAGCTTGTGTCGGTGTTCCGGTGGGTGGAGCTGGATTTCTTCTCTCTGGAGTGCAGTGAAGTGTCCAGTAATGAGTTATGAGATGTCATTGGGTTTGGAGTGACTTTGGGCAGCCTGTATATTGAAGCTCAGGGCTGTGTTCCTGTGTTGCTGGAGAATTTGCACGGTATGTCTTGCTCTGGAACTTGTTGGCCCTTGGGTAGTGCTTGGTTTCAGTGTAGGTATGGAGGCATTTGATGAGCTCCTGTCGATTAATGTTCCCTGGAGTCAGGAGTTCTCTGGTGTTCTCAGGATTTGGACTTAAGCCTCCTGCTTCTGGTTTTCAGTCTTATTTTTACAGTAGCCTCGAGACTTCTCCATCTATACAGCACCGTTGATAAAACATCTAGGTTAAAGATGAAAAGTTTCTCCACAGTGAGGGACACCCAGAGAGGTTCACAGAGTTACAAGGAGAAAAGAAGAGGGAGGAGGGAGATAGAGGTGACCCAAATGAGATGAGGTGGAATCAAAAGAGGAGAGAGCAAGCTAGCCAGTAATCACTTCCTTATGTATGCTCCACAGTCTAGACTGCTCAGAGATGTTCACGGAGCTATACAGAGAAGAGAAAAGGGAGGAAAGAGACAGAGGTGGCCAGGAGGATAAAGGGGGGAATGAAAAGGAAAGAGACAGATCCAGCCAGTAATCAGTTCCCTAAGTGTTCTCCACCGTCTGGAACACACAAAGATTCACAGAGTTGGGTAGAGAAGAGAAGGGGGAGGAAGGAGCTAGAGGCGACTTGGTGGAGAAAAAGGAGAGTCCCAAGGGGGAGAGAGCAGTCAAGCCAGTAATCTCACTTCCAAGTAAAAATGGTCACTGAAGATTGGGTTCTTAAAGGTACAAAATTGATAACAAATACCAAAAAGCAAAGATTAAAAATCTAGAGTAGAGGTTGGATTTTCAAAAATACTATATTAAAGAAAAGGGAAAAAGAAGTCACAAAAATTATAAAATATATATATATATGAAGTTTGCTTTAAAAAAATAGGGTCTCTCTCTTTTTTTTTTAAAGTAATAGTAGGTTATAAAAATGAAAATTAAAGGAGTGATAGAGGACTTAAAATTTTTTTAATTAAAAAAAAATAAAGAATGATAGTAAAAATAGTAAAAATATATCTAGTCTTTCTTTGGTGTTTTTGTGGGCAGTGTGGGGTCAGTTCGTTTTCAGATAGTTCCTTGATCTGGCTTATATTTCTCAAGATCTATAGGCACCTTCGTATGTAGTCGGTTCTAACTACAGGATTTTAATCTATTGCACCTGTCACTTCCAAGGAGGGTCCCTCTGTTTTAGCTTCTTCTGTTTGCTGGTCTCTCAGTGTCTAACTTCCTCCCTGACACAAGGGGGCGGTGGTGGACACTTTTTTAGGCTCACTTTTTCAGTGGTGCTGTGGGGAGGGAGGGACGCTGCAAACAAACAACACCGGCGTGTGCTCGCAGTGTCTCGGCCACACTGGGTTTGCCCCCACTCACGGTGTGTGTGCTTTCCCTGTCTACACTGCTTAGGCTCTAGGTTGCTTCGCCAGGAACCATCCGAGGCCAGCCCTGGGCTGCATGCACCTCCCAGGTCTAAGCCGCTCAGGTTTAGGCACTCAGGTAGTCTTTAGAGGTGCAGACTCGGTTGGGCCTGCGTTTTGTGCTCTTCCCAGGTCCAAGCAGCTCAGGTGATCAGGTGTTTGGCCAGCGTGGTCGCTGCATCTTATCGCCTCCCCGTCCCTGGTGCTCAGTTTTCTGGGTGTACAACCGGCGCACCTTCTCAGGTGGATGTTGACCATCCAGAATCCCAAGAAGTCTTAGCAACAAAGCCTGCTTACAGTTTGGTAGATAATGCCTCTCTGGGGCCACGATTGCCCGCTTCTGGCTCTGGCTGCCTGTCACTGGAGGGGGATGGTTTGCAGCCGGCTAGCTCTGCTCAGTCCTTTGTTCTGTGCACAGGCCTGGCGGTGTCTTAGGTTAGGACTTTTCACATGGTAGCTATCCCACAGTCTGGTTTGCTATCCCAATTTAGTTCCCTCAGATTGCCCCTGGGGCATTCAGGCCCAGTCCTTACTCTAAGCAATGCAGCCGGCGCCTCCCTGCCCAGCCCCACTTGCTAGTGGTAGGTGCAGGCATCTGCGCTGCTTCTCCACTGGGAGAGTTATCGTTGGGCACGTAATCTGTGGGTTTTAATTATTTATTTATTTTTCCTCCCAGTTATGTTGCCGTCTGTGGTTCTGAGGCTCGCCACAGACTCGGCAGTGAGAGTGTTTCCTGGTGTTTAGAAACTTCTCTTTTTAAGACTCTATTCCCTGGATGGAGCTCCATCCCTACCGCTTTTGTCTCTCTTTTTGTCTTTTATATTTTTTCCTACCTCCTTTTGAAGACAATGGGCTGCTTTTCTGGGTGCCTGATGTCCTCTGCCAGCATTCAGTTGTTTTGTGGAATTTACTCAGTGTTTAGATGTTCTTTTGATGAATTTGTGGGGGAGAAAGTGGTCTCCCCATCCTATCCCTCTGGCATCTTCCCGTATACTCTCCATTAGGCTCTTTTAACAGAGAAGGCTATGGCACCCCACTCCAGTACCCTTGCTTGGAAAATCCCATGGATGGAGGAGCTTGGTAGGCTGCAGTCCATGGGGTTGCTAGGAGTCGGACATGACTGAGCAACTTCACTTTCACTTTTCACTTTCATGCATTGGAGAAGGAAATGGCAACCCACTCCAGTGTTCCTGCCTGGAGAATCCCAGGGACGGGGAGCCTGGTGGGCTGCCGTCTATGGGGTCGCACAGTCAGACACAACTGAAGCGACTTAGAAGCAGCAGCAGGCTCTTTTAAACGTATCTTTTTCTCTCCTCAAACTCTTAAATTTGTCTTTTTATTTCCCTGAACATATTAAATCATACTTTTAATTCTGTATCTGATCATTCTGTTTTTATTGTCTGTTGCTTTTGTGATCCTGTGGGTTTGTATTCTTATGTTCCTGACTACTTCTGAATTAAATATTGCATATGAAAATATGTAGGAATTAATAATTACATCTGGCAGGCTACTATGAGTACTTGGCATCCAAATCCTTATATCCCAACAGAGATCATTTAACACTGGTTCTCCTTTCATTTTAGTGCTAGTCAATTGTCAGTTCATCCTTCCTGTTAGTTTGTAGTACCTTGGGGTTGAGTCTCAAAGCTTAGGACATATACTAGATAATCCCTCCTTAGAGCCTCCAAACTAATTATTTGTCACTCTAGCCTCCATAGTTTGTCAACAGCCCTGCTCTACCTCTTAAAATCTGTCACATTTTATGGGATCAGCAGCTAACTCTAAAAGAAAAGAAGCCCAAAGATGAGGCTCACCTTTTGGGGTTCTGTTATTCTTCCGGATTTTAGATATAAAAATTGATACTACTTTTAAAGCTTTTCAGTGTCTTCATACAATTATTAATGATTTTGCTTCTCAGCTTTTCAGATAATTGTTATAGTTTGGCAGATAAAACCAAATTACCTAGTCTACCCTTATTGGGAGTAAATTCTGGATTGGTACACTTCTGTCATAGCCTATTCTACATGTCATTTCATTATTTCAACTTTTGTATTCTTTCTTTTGAGTACTATACAGTTCATATCCCATAATATTTTGATGCTTACTTTTTTTAATATCATGCTGCTGCTGCTGCTGCTAAGTCACTTCAGTCGTGTCCAACTCTGTGTGACCCCATAGATGGCAGCCCACCAGGCTCCTCTGTCCCTGGGATTCTCCAAGCAAGAATACAGGAGTGGGTTGCCATTTCCTTCTCCAATGCAGGAAAGTGAAAAGTGAAAGTGAAGTCACTCAGTCATGTCCGAATCAGCAACCCCATGGACTGCAGCCTACCAAGCTCCTCTGTCCATGGGATTTTCCAGGCAAGAGTACTGGAGTGGGGTGCCATTGCCTTCTCTGTTTAATATTATAGATTTAAATAAAAATAAGTTTTCTCAATCACTCCATCTGCAAGTGGTATTTTCAGATACGCCCCCTTTCCTCTTGAACCTCCCTCCACTACCACCCTTTCCCACCCATCTAGGTTGTTACAGATTCCCAGTTTGAGTTCTGAGTCATATAGAAAATTTCCACAGGCTATCTGTTTTACATCTGTTAGTATACATGCTTCCATGCTACTCTCTCCATTCATCTCACCCTCCCCTTCCTCTCCCCCGTCCTTGTCCATAAGTGTATTCTGTGTCTGCATCTCCACTGCTGCCCTGCAAATAGGTTCATCAGTACCATCTTTCTAGATTTCATATATATAGGTTAATGTACCTTATTTGTTTTTCTCTTTCTGACTTACGTCACTCTGTGTATTAGGCTCTAGGTTCATCCACCTCATTAGAACTGACTTAAATGTGTTCCTTTTTATGGCTGAGTAGTTTTCCATTGTATATATGTACCACAGCTTCTTTCTGCATTCATCTGTAGTTGGACATCTAGGTTGCTTCCATGTCCTAGCCATTGTGAATAGTGCTGCAATGAATATTGTGGTACATGTGTCTTTTTCAATTTTAGTTTCTTCAGGGTATATGCCCAGAGGTGGTATTGCTGGGTCGTATGGTGGTTTTATTCCTAGTTTTTTAAGGAATCTCCATACTGTCTTCCATAGTGGCTGTATCAATTTACATTCCTACCAGCGGTGCAAGAGGGTTCCTTTTACTCCACATCCTCTCTAACACTTATTGTTTGTGGATTTTTTGATGATGGCCATCCTGACTAGTATGAGGTGATATCTCACTGTAGTTTTGATTTGCATTTCTCTAATAATGAGCAATGTTGAGCATCTCTTCATGTGTTTATTAGCCATCCATATGTCCTCTTTGGAGAAATGTCTCTTTAGGTCTTTTTTGCACTTTTTGATTGGGCTGTTTGTTCTTCTGGTACTGACTTGTATGAGCTGCTTGTATATTTTGGAAATTAATCCTTTGTCAGTTCTTTCATTTGCTATTATTTTGTCCTATTCTGAGGGTTATCTTTTCACCTTGTTTATATTTTCCTTTTCTGTGCAAAAGCTTCTAAGTTTACTTAGGTCCAACTTGTTTACTTTTGTTTTCATTTTCATTATTATAGGAGGTGGGTCATAGAGGATCTTGCTATGATTTGTGTCAGACAGTGTTCTGCCTGTGTTTTCTTCTAAGCATTTTATAGTTTCTGGTCTCAAGTTTTTAATCCATTTTGAGTTTATCTTTGTGTATGGTGTTAGGAAGTGCTCTAATTTCATTCTTTTACATGTAGTTATCCAGTTCTGCCAACACCACTTACTGAAGAGACTATCTTTTTCCCATTGTATATTCTTGCCTTGGAGACTAATAACTATTACCAAGTATATTTAATAACTTTCTTGACTTCTTGTTTATATCATGTACAGATTATACAGTTAATGATGAAGTGCTATGGCTCCACTGTGGTTATCTAGGAATTGACTTGAAGAAGCATACTTAGTGATAGAAAATGATGATTATATATGAGTTATGGAGAGATTTAAGAAAACTACAAGCCAGGTACTGATCTAGAAAGGGAGACACAATACTGAAGGATGTGTGTGTGTGTGCTAAATCCCTTCAGTTGTGTCTGACTCTCTTCAACCCTATGGACTGTAGCCTGCCAGGCTCCTCTCTCCATGGGATTCTTCAGGCAAGAATACTGGAATGGGTTGCCATGCCCTTTGCCAGGGGATCTTTCAACCCAGGGACTGAACCTGCATCTCTTAAGTCTCCTGCATTGGCAGGCAGGTTCTTTACCTCTAGTGCCTCTAGAATGGTAGAACTTTAACTGGAGTGTAAATAGACTATAACAGAATTTTTTAAGATATATATATATATATATACACACATAAAAATTTTTTAATCTACTGGTTTATATAGTGTCTAAGAAAGCAACCAGAATTAAACACTTTATTAACTTCTTATAATAACATTATTTTTCAATAGATGTTAACGCAAAACATACTTGTGCAAATAGTAAAATAATTGTAAAAGTAAAAATTGTTTCTTTTCCTCTGCTTTACTATTCCAACTTTAATTTGTGCCAGAAATTTTTAATTTAAGGCTTTGGGAATAATAATATAACATTATAGTTATATTAGTTAATATAAAATTAATAAATTAAATATTAATAAATATTAGATGTATGACTTAATACAGTAGAATATGAAGTATATTATTTGACAAATGTATATCAATGCATATTTTTGTTTTATATTTTTAGCTCAATAAACCTCTTACACAGTTTACCTCATTTACTCCCCACAATACCACCAAAAACTGGGACCACAAAAGCCTTCACAGAAATGACTCAACTAGTAGCTGAATAGTTGAGTTGAAATATGAGCACCGGCTGATCTGATCCCCCAAATTATATTTTCCCCACTGTATCATATGAAGTAGAAGAAAAAAATGCAAAATCAGACATGATACTAGTGTTCACAGACATACATATAATATTTATGAAATATTGTGCAAGGATTTCTGTTTGTGGCTAAGATGGTTAATTAATAATCAGTTGTTTGAGTAATATTTATTTCTTTAGAATTATTTCAAATATTTGATTTTATCAGAGTACATAAAACACCTAAAACTCAGGGTTTATATGAATAGTAAATAATATAAAAATTGCATGGAAATTATTGAATCACATGTGACATATTGGCCTATCTAGATTATTATTCTGAGGAGACAATCTCTCATTTAGCAGCACCAAACTCTCCCCCATAGCAGCAGACCATTAAAAACAACAGTACTTCCCTTTGGCCTAGAAGGAAGCTACATGCAGTGTTAATATTTTCAGCAGACTCTTTTAGCAATTACAATCTATAATCACTCACCTGGGACTGAACATATGTTGTGCTGAATTGTCATTTGTCTTTGCAGATTAAAAGCGAGTAAGCATCTTGACTGCAGTAATCACTCAGGAAATAGTGGTTGACATGAAATCAAAGACCTGCTTCTTGTCAGGTCTGTGCATGCTACTTTGATCTTCAGTCCTCTATCTCTAGCTTTCCTCCTTCCATCATTATTAATTCCCTGCTCCCAAGCTCTGAATAAAGTCATGTTTTAATTCATCTCATTTCTTACCAGAAAAATAAATTATGGAAAAGATAAAGCAGATGTTTATTTCTCAGAGGTTCAAGTATAAAAGGATCCTTTGTTCTACTTTCTGTTTGTTTTTGCAATTGTTGTTTATTCTTTTTCTCTAATATCTTTACCCAGATGCTCAAGGTCATTAAGAAAAAATCTATTGAACCCTTTCAATTTATAATCTTGCAAAACTATGGTTTACCTTACATTCCCTGTATTCTAAATCCACAAGTATAATTTAAAAATACTAATAATATACTTCATACATTGGAATACTATCTAGTTATGAAAAAGAATGAAGATCTATATGTAATGCTATAAATAATCCATAAGGTTTATTACTAAATAAAAATTAAGGTGTAGGAGTGTGTTTAGAATACAATCTTATTTGTGAAAAATGGTGAAAGTGTCTGGATATGTACATACATACTTTGCTGTCCATTGATTGTAAGTGGAAAGATACAGAAGAGAGCAGTTTCTGAGTTCCCTGATGGAAGGTAAACTTATTTTTTAACTCATACACACTTGTGTACCATTCAAAATTTTTATGAAATGCTTCAGGTAGTTTCAATTTTTAAAAATAAAATGACGCAATTCAAGATTTCTCCAAACAAGTGTATGCTGCATTTATAATGCATTATAACAAGAGTTATAATGCATTTATTCATTCATTTATCTAAGAACTATTTATGAAATCTCCTTAATGTTCTGCCTATTAAACTGGATTTGTTGTTGGGGAAGAAGGTGGAGAATAGGGTGGTCAGTGTGCTTCCAGGACACAATAGGTAGAATAGGTGGTATTGACATTTCTGAAAATTAAAAATGAACAGTTATCCAGCCAAGATGAATTTCATACTCTGTGTCCAGGTGGGCTTAGTGCAGATTAGAGGTCTCTACTGAAGGGTTTAGTTGCCCATGTAGGTTACCCCTACAGTAAGTGGTTACCCATACAGAACTATTGAACCCTGATAATAACAGCTTGATTTAGATTAGCTAGGACACCAATTAATAGGAAGAAATCTAGAGATTGTGGAAACAGGTGTCCAAATCAGATACCTGGAGGGGCATTGAAAACTATCAACACTAGGATGAAATAATCAAAATCCTAAAGAAAAGGAATCCTTTGGTATGGTAGCTTTTAAAGCTTCAGTTCAGTCACTCAGTCATGTCCGACTCTTTGCGACCCCATGAATCGCAGCACACCAGGCCTCCCTGTCCATCACCAACTCCCAGAGTTCACTCAGACTCACGTCCATCGAGTCAGTGATGCCATCCAGCCATCTCATCCTCTGACATCCCCTTTTCCTCCTGCCCCCAATCCCTCCCAGCATCAGAGTCTTTTCCAATGAGTCAACTCTTCACATGAGGTGACCAAAGTACTGGAGCTTCAGCTTTAGCATCATTCCTTCCAAAGAAATCCCAGGGCTAATCTCCTTCAGAATGGACTGGTTGGATCTCCTTGCAGTCCAAGGGACTCTCAAGTCTTCTCCAACACCACAGTTCAAAAGCATCCATTCTTCGGTGCTCAGCTTTCTTCACAGTCCAACTCTCACATCCATACATGACCACTGGAAAAACCATAGCCTTGACTAGACGGACCTTTGTTGGCAAAGTAATGTCTCTGCTTTTCAATATGCTGTCTATGTGGGTCATAACTTTTCTTCCAAGGAGTAAGCGTCTTTTAATTTCATGGCTGCAGTCACCATCTGCAGTGATTTTGGAGCCCCAAAAAATAAAGTCTGACACTGTTTCCACTGTTTCCCCATCTATTTCCCATGAAGTGATGGGACCGGATGCCATGATCTTTGTTTTCTGAATGTTGAGCTTTAAGCCAACTTTTTCACTCTCCACTTTCACTTTCATCAAGAGGCTTTTGAGCTCCTCTTCACTTTCTGCCATAAGGGTTTTGTCATCTGCATATCTGAGCTTATTGATATTACTCCTGGAAATCTTGATACCAGCTTGTGCTTCTTCCAGCCCAGTGTTTCTCATGATGTCCTCTGCATAGAAGTTAAATAAGCAGGGTGACAGTATTTAGCCTTGACATACTCCTTTTCCTATTTGGAACCAGTCTGTTGTTCCATGTCCAGTTCTAACTGTTGCTTCCTGACCTGCATACAAATTTCTCAAGAGGCAGGTCAGGTGGTCTGGGATTCCCATGTCTTTCAGAATTTTCCACAGTTTACTGTGATCCACACAGTCAAAGGCTTTGGCATAGTCAATAAAGCAGAAATAGATGTTTTTCTGGAACTCTCTTGTTTTTTCCATGATCCAGCGGATGTTGGCAATTTGGTGTCTGGTTCCTCTGCCTTTTCTAAAACCAGCTTGAACATCTGGAAGTTCACGGTTCACATATTGCTGAAGCCTGGCTTAGAGAATTTTGAGCATTACTTTACTAGCGTGTTGAGATGAGTGCAATTGTGCAGTAGTTTGAGCATTCTTTGGCATTGCCTTTCTTAGCCACTCTCAAATTTTTCAGTTTCTCAGTCATGTTCATCTCCTTGTGACCTGTAGATGGCAGCATACCAGGCTTCCCTGTCCTTTACTATCTCCCAGAGTTTGCTCAAACTCATGTCCATTAAGTCAATGATGCCATCCAACCATCTCATTCTCTGATGTCCCCTTCTCCTCCTACCCTCAATCTTTCCCAGCATCAGGGTCTTTTCCAGTGAGTCAGCTCTTCGCATCAGGTGGCCAAAGTATTGGAGCTTCAGCTTTAGCATGTCTTTCCAATGAATATTCAGGATTGATTTCCTTTAGGACTAGCTCAGCCATTCTCAATAGCCATCTTTATATTACATTAACATGGCCATTTATGAACCATTTTCTGTGAAAAATAACTGCAAAAGTATGCATATTGGCATTCATATAAACAACATACAAATAAACATTGTAAAGAAGCAATTAACATCATGACAACCAAGAATTATGTATAAAGCTTGAAAACAGGCTGTGTGAAAACTGCATTTTACTGTATCATTAACCTAGATTTATTGCTAGGAAGAGTTTCATTGTAAATCTAACATTAAAATGGTGACAATACCATTGTTTTTTGACAGAATAAAAATGGTAAGATATGCTATCCTTTAATCTCCATAAAAGTACTATCTTTAGAAAGATCAGAAAACTGAAGAGACCACCAGTGCGGGTTTCATTGCTCTCCTCTGCACCAGAATGTGGTCTTATCAGTTCTGTGTCTCACAAGTATTCACTGTTTCCTATTTCTCTCCAGGATACAGCAGACTTTGTTGGCAGCAAATTTTTTGTTCTACTTCTATTTGGTTTCCAAATGAAAAAAAATTTTCCTTTGAGATTCAGGTCTTCTTCTTTATCTCTTGGGCTATTTTATTACAATATCCTCTTTCTATAACTGGCCTGTCAGATAAAAGATTAATTGCTGTAAATAACAAAGACTAAAAACGCTTTGGAATTGGCCTACTGTGATCTACCAGATTAATAATTTCAAAGAAAGAATTGTGTCCTATTTTGGTACATTCATGGAGCATTGGCTTTTTTTCTTTTCCAAATTGAAAATCATCAGCTATGATACTTGAAAAAGATAATGTTCTATCACAGATAAAACTGGCTTCAGTGTGTTCTTTTTTTTCCTCTCTCTCTTTTTTTCTCTTTGTTGTTGCTCTTTGAGATTGGTGTCTTCTGGGTTTGCACGGTAAGTTCTTTCTTTATTCCTTACCCAAACAGGCTTTTCTAACAAATCTTGAGGTTTGGGAAGGCACCTCTGCTTCCAGGAATTTGTTCCCTAAAGTCAGCAACAGACTTAGCCAATATTATAGCAATGCTCTAGGTTACAGGAAAGCTGTTATTTGACCAGATGTTATTACAGAGTAGAAAAACAGATTACTCTTTATGTTTTGGATTCTACAGAAACCTTATAAAATAGTTATACCTAAGGAAATATAGAAATCCATTCATCAGAAAACACGTTAGCTAAATGGAGTCAAGCACTGGTTATATCCTTGCCCAGGTTTGTAAAAACTCATTCTTATGACTTCACGTTATTTTAAAAAAAGAAAAGAAAAAATAATGAAGTGCCAAGGCCAAACTGCAGCTAATTTAAAATGTAGCTTCTCTTATCACAAAGCTCTATTAAGTTATTGCATTATTACCAGAAACAGTGATTGTTTTTTCTGCCCTAATCTGTATTCCCTACTGTTGGAAAAAAAACAGAAGTCAGCTGACTTCCTCAGTGACGCCTTGCACATTATAGTTTTTGTTAGGACTCCTTTAGAAATTTCTCTTACAAAGTGTTCACTTGGGTTTTATATGAGAACAGAAACTAAGCTACCAGCACACCAGCTGATAGGAGCTGACATTCCTTGGTGATTAATTCTCCTTAAAAAGAAATTACTGTCTTTTATTCTCTTGGCTTTTCTCATGAAGGATTTATATATCTTTACTTAATTGGAATAATTTTATTACTTCTTACAACAGAATTTATCTGTGTTTTTTTTCATGTTCAATTTTTATTTTCCATTTTATTCCTTATAAAATTAGTAAATAAAGAAATGCATACTGGTAAAATATTCAAAAATATCAATGCATATAGAATAAAAATTAAAAATTCCCCTTCCCACTTTTACCAACCCAACATATTAATTGGATTCCTCTCCCCAAAATAATCATTATCCTTGCAGAATATTCTCAATTTATATTTAGATACTCTCACAGATTCTATTTTTCTACTTCTAACATATCAAATAACCAAGCTATTTAAATTTTTTTGAGGTAAAATTAAATGAGTAAAGTAATGACCTGAACCAAATGCTTGTGCTTTATTGTGTGAATTTAGTGACATTTATTGGCTTCTTAGAGATATTTACTTGTTTATATGTACCTTTCTTCATTCTTAATGGTTGTAGTTGCCAAATTAGTAACCTCTTGGTAAATATTGTATTCTCATAGCTTTATTTTAGTGTTGCTTAATTTATTTCTTCCCATATGAAATTGAGTTTTTGCCATCGTTAGTAGCATTAGATGTATTTATGATTCAAATCAGTTGACCCACAGACATAGTTATGATGGATTTATGTCATCAAAGCTACTTTCAATTTGCTTTCTTGATCATTCACAATATCAGTATATAATAACATTCAGTTATCCTTATTCTGCACATACCTGTTAGCTCATTCAAATTACTAGTCCAGATGATGAAATCATCCAATATAAGTATTTACTAAAAGTAAAACCAAACTCCTCAACACAATTTTTCTGCTAAACCAATCTATGAATTGTGTTGAATTGATATATTTGAATAGCAAAATCTACTTATGATTAATAACTAATTACTACATAACTAAATTAGTTTTTTAATCAAGTTTTATTTTGAGATAGTTACAGTCTTAGCCAAGCTTCCCTGGTGGTTCAGATGGTAAAGAATTCATCTGCAATGCAGGAGACCCAGGTTCAATCACTGGGTCAGGAAGAACCCCAAAGAAGCAAATGGCTATCCACTCTGGTGTTCTTGGGGCTTCCCTGGTGGCTTAGACAGTAAAGAATTTGTCTGCAGTGCAGGTGATCTGGGTTCGTTCCCTTGGTCAGAAAAATCCCCTGTAGAAGGGAATGGCTACTCACTCTAGTATTCTTGCCTGGAGGATCCCATGGACAGAGGAACCTAGTGGGCTACAGTCCATAGGGTCTCAAAGGGTCAGACACAACTGAGCAACTAACACTTTCATTTTTTCACATAGGCTTACACAAAGTTGTAAGAAATAATAGAGATCCTCTACACCCTTTACCCAATTTCATCTTGTAAAACTTGTAACATCTTGTAAAACTCTCACAGTATCACAACCAGGATATCCACAGTGAATATTTCCATCACTACATAGACCCTTTCTATTCCAATTTGGAGTAACATCCACTTCTCTTCCAACCCTACCACTTCCTCAGATCTTGGCTACCACTGATCTGTTCTCCATTTCTGTAATTTTGTCATTTCAAGGATATTTTGTACATGGAATCATATAGTTTGTAACCTTCTAGAACTGGCTTTTTTCATCCACCCTAATTTTCTGATGATTCATCCAAGTAGTTGAGAATATGTGTAAATAATTTGGTTTTTATATTGCTGAAAAGTATTCCATGACATGGATGCATCAGTTTATTGACTCACCCACTGAAGGGCATGTGTCAATTGCAGCTTGGGGCTATTATAAGTAAAGCTGTTATGAGCACTTATGTACATAAATGAGAGAGAATGAGAGAAGAGGACTACAATTGAAAAAGAAAGCAATTTATAAAAAGGGTGGCCAGAGAAACAAGAGGAAAATCAAGAGAGTATAATGTTGTAGAAGCCCAGGGAAGGAGATGATTTCAAGGGGACAAACGAGGCTAGAGTGTTAAGTGAGTTAAAGACTGAGACATGTCCATTGACTTCAGCAGCAAAGAGGATATGGATGAGCTTGACCACATTATAAAATCAATGCAGTGAATCAGTGGAAGCATGAATCTGCATTGGGGTGAGTTGAGGAGCAAGTGAGAAGTAATAGAATGGCAGTAGTAGCAGTGAACAATTCTTTCCAGGTTTTTGAAAAAGGAGAAGGAAGATAAGGACTTCTTGAAAGGGAACCAGGAGAATTTTTCTTTTTAAAATTTTAACATTAGATAAACATTAACATCTTTTAGGAGGAATCTAATAACTGGGGAGAAATTGAAAGTGTTTAAAATATAATTTTCAAAAAGGTAAAATATCTTAACAAACGGCAATATAAAGTCAAAGATTTTATGTAACATTAATTAATGAAGGAAGCAGTGTGATACTATGACCTGTTCCTATAGCAGCTGAGAAGCTGAGATTGTTAAAGGCAATCTAACAAAGATATGCTACGATAGGATTACTGGATTAGACATAAAACATGTTCATGTCCAACAGGCCATAAGTCACTGAAGTTATCGGTTGTACCAGTCAGAAATTATTTGCATCTCTATTGGATAAAAATTTGCACATTAAAATGTGTCTTCTCTAAGTCTCCAATTCTGACTTCTAATCAGTAGTAAAGATATGATGTGAATTAAGTACATTCCCCAAGACAATCTTTATGCACATAGCTCCAACGTGATATTGAAATGTACCATCACTTTTTTGGCCTTTTTTTCAAATTTTAGATAATTTTTCTGACATGGTACGTTAGAGACACTGGATAACTGTTGAGTAAGATCTCAAAGATGATAAGAAAGTGTTCTCATCCTGGCTGAACACTGAAATCTCCTGCAAAATATCTTAGAATACTTAAGTCCTAGCTCTAGTCGGAGAGAACCTAATTTAATTAAAGCAGAGTGGGGCCCCACCAGCATCCAGAGGTGAGAACTGTAGCAGAAGGTATAATAATAGGGGCACAAGTGAGAGAATTAACCCTAGAAAAAGGAGGATACCACTTGGTCTATAGAGAAGAAGCAAGGGTGAACTGGAGATGCAAAATCATAAATTTAGAGGAAAAAGATATGCCTGTTTCATTTACCTGGTTCTGACAATTTAGTGAGAAAGCAGATACAGTTTCTTTGAAATGGAATAATGTTTTAATCGTGCTGAATGGATTCATCACTCTTTGTAGTTTCCTTGTGTTCATCGACAGAAACAATATTTTAAAGTAAAATTAATGGTCTCTATGGAATTTTAGTTGTTACATTCACCCTCTTTAATTTAACTTAGGTGTTCTCCATAATAGGAATGACGCATTCTCCTTAACAAACTCCTCATTTTATACTGCCCTGGTTGGACTTGCACCCCCTTTTTAATTAAGATAATGCTTTGATATGCAGAACAAGAATAAAATACTGTAGGGATCACCAGGAACAAGACGAAGAGGCAATATGTGTAATTCACTTGGAAAGTTCAGCACTTGGGTAGCATCTCAGGACTCACTACCTCTGAGCACCATTGCACCAGCCTACAGTTACTTCTGCCAGACTGGGAGCTCTTAAAGACAGGCTCTTGACTGTTTGTGTTTTTAAAATTTCAGTGTTTGATAACGTTTTTGGCATTTGATAGGTGCTTAATAATATTTGCTGAATGAATAAATATAATTTACTTATGATGCCCACAATTGTTCCAAAGACTACAGAAATAATTATAATTCAAACCACACAGTTTGTGAGTTAAGATTGAAAATTTCTTAATATGGCACATGCTAAAGTTCAGCAGTTTATTTATAGGACAATTTTGTTTCTGCTTCTCTCCTTCATTGCTGCAAATGTTAAACATCAGTCTGTCACGCATGCAAAGTGCTCATCTAATTGGCCTATAAGAGCTCTCTCTTCCCTTTCAGCATCGTAAAAATGTTATATGGATAATCCACTTAGAGCCTCCCCTTCTGTGCTACTATATTTAAAATAGTTGTGTTGTTCATGGGGATTTATAAAATGAGTTTCTAAGAGATAAGAAATCTTAGAGTACTTGTACACTTTCTACTTTTCCCTAAGTCTTTGAAAGGATTTATCTCAGTCACAGTGGGACTGATTTCCCTTAACATTTTTTTGACCATCTATAGTCCAGAAATGCAGAAATGAGAACTCTCCCAGGAAAAGCTTTAGAAAAGATGAGGTCCTTTCTGCACTTCATGAACTTCCTCTCTCTGGGGCCGTGTCTGGCTTCCTAGAGCTCCACAGTATTATTTCTAGCAGACAGCAGTCTCCAAGGAGGCACAGACTTGAACAAGCTTTCTTTGCCATCTGTTCCTCCATGGTGTTGAGTGTTTTATTCCCTAAGAATTGCACATAATGGTGTCAGGGTGTGTTATACCTTCACAAGTCTCAGTGTTTCTACCTTTTGCTTCTGAACAATTCGAACTTTGAATGAGAGCACGGTGCCTCTGAAGCATTGAAGGTATTTTGTAAGCATTATTTTCAGTACTTATTCTAATCATCAGTACAGCAAGTCTGAGCTTTCATTGCCTTCCATTTATGGTAAAGTAAGAGTTATAGGTAGTTTATGATATATCAAGGTCCTGTACCTCATAAGGGATGAAAAAGATAAAAGCTCACCTCTTTTGATAATTAGAAGTTTCTTTCATAAAACATGGATAGTCAGAAGCTTCACAAGAGCATGTATCTCAGGCTGTCTTCTTAACAAAATTTCAATAGGACATAATTAGCTCATGGATATAAATATTTATACCTTATGAGGACCATATATTTTTCTGAATATTCAATTTAGTGTCTAGAAGAAAATTTGCAGCCAGAAATCAAATACACTCCCCAAGAAATCTTCTCTGAAGTGTTTCTTTGACTTTGAAAACTCGGTTTCCTTAGCATTTCACTGATGACTGTTAAAACTGTGTATTGAATTACCTATGGAGTAGCTATCAGGTGTTGAATGCCTGTTCTATCCAATGCCGTATTTCATATTCATCACAAAGTGAGCAATAGTATCATAATTTTACAGAGGAAGAAATGGGAACTCATGGAGGTGAACTAATTTTCTCAAGTTCACTAAGCCAGAAAGTAATGAAGTTGAAATTTAAACCCAGGTGTGACTAGCTTTGGGCCATTTTCCACCTTGTCACCCCAACTCAACACAATCATGTGAATTGTTGTAGCTGTCAAGAACTTTGTACTCCTTGGGAAACATACATGATTCACTCGGAGCATTGTTAGGTCATCATCCACACAATTACACATTTCTCCACTTTATTCTTATGCATTTTTTAGAATGATAGTTTGAGTACAGAAATTTGCTCTTAACTCAGCATGCAGCTCTAGGGAATAGCATTAGGTTATCTCATTTTCAAAAAGTTAAGGGAAAATGAAATAATGAGTGAATATAAGACTAGGAAAAGAAAACACTGTGCATGCTAACACCTAAATCTCAAAAGGCACATCAGTTTTAAAACATGTTAAAGCAGATTAGCTTTAAAGGGTTTGGCCATTAGGGAATTTTCCATTGCAGTAATATGGCCAATTGAAACTAGTTAGAATATTTTAATAGAAGTTTTCTTTTCATTAGAATTATTTCAAGCCTGGATATAGTCTCCAACTAATAAAGATAATCATAAAATACTTCAGGGGTCCATTTAAGCAAAATGAGAGCAACTGGGGGCAAGCTGCAGGCTGTTATTCTTGACTGAGAAGAGAAAGAAGGCGGTATTTCTGCTTTTTATGGAAAATTAACTGCCTAAATGGGATACCAGCATGAAAATAAGGGTACATAGCACTAAATTCTGCATCTTTGGGAATTTGTGTTCAGTTCTCCCGGAGCATAAAATGCCGCGGGCTCTCTTAGGCACACAGCAAGTCAGATGAGCGTGGTCTCGAAGGAAGTGAGAAACAAAGGGACATAATGATACGCGCTGCCACTCAAAGCTCAGATAACGACATGGTTTATTTTTGTACATGGGGAACTTCAGTGGACTTTGAAACATACTTCTTTCAATTTCACGATATTCTTTCTGTTCAGTCAGTAGCAAACAGCAAAATAGTCATGTACATGTCCAGCTTCTAAATGAGATATGTTAAACTAAAGAAATAAGGAAATGTGCATTCAAGACCTGAATCATCTTTTCCCCTCCCTGAAGAATATTTCTTCTAAGAATATTAAATAATGGCACACTGAATATTTTCTTTAAAAAGTTGGGGCAAAAAATAAAATAAAGTAAAAAGTTGGGACATAGGAGTATTCATTTTGGACTCAACCAAAAATGGGGTTATGAACCAGGATTATAATTATACTTAATTTCTCCCACTTAGAAAACAGGGATGACAAGATCTAACTCTCTGTATGGGGCACAATACAAGATTCCACACCAAGAAGGTGAATATATGCTGAGTTCTTTTATACCCATTTGTGTGTTCTAGGAGAGGCGAGGGGAGAAGGCAATGGCACCCCATTCCAGTACTCTCGCCTGGCAAATCCCATGGATGGAGGAGCCTGGTAGGCTGCAGTCCATGGGGTCGCTAGGAGTCGGACACGACTGTGACTCCACTTTCACTTTTCACTTGCATGCATTCGAGAAGGAAATGGCAACCCACTCCAGTTTTCTTGCCTGGAGAATCCCAGGGACGGGGGAGCCTAGGGGGCTGCCATCTATGGAGTCGCACAGAGTCTGACACAACTGAAGTGACTTAGCAGCAGCAGCAGCAGCCGCAGGAGAGGCAAGGAGGAGCATACTCATTCTCCAGAGAAATGACAAAGCAGGCATGAGAAAGGTTGAAGGTCTGGGCTTCCCTGGGGATTCAGATGGTAAAGAATCTGCCTGCAATCCAGGAGACCTGGGTTCGATTCCTGGGTTGGGAAGATCCCCTGGAGAAGGGAATTAGTGTGTTCTAGTAGAGGAGAGGAGGAGTGGACTCACTCTGCAGAGAAATAACATAACAGACATGAGAAAGGTTGAAGGTCTACCCACAGTTACTAGTGACATTGTTTCCAGCCCCAGAAGCTTGTTGTTATTCAGTCACCCAGTCGTGTCCAACTCTCTGCGACCCCATGGACTGCAACATGCCAGGCTGCAGAAGTATAGGTGACAGTGCTGACTAGACTGTAACAGTGTTGACTTAGCCGTCCAGGCTCACCAGCCTCTCTGGCCAAGCACAGGCACCAGAGAGTACCATCTGAAAAGTACCTGACTGTGGCTGCATGGAGACCCAAGTTCCCAGTGGCTGAGCTCTGCTGAATCCTGCAGCTATGTGACTGCCCACTAGTTGCATTTATGAGCAAAAAGCCTCTTTTTGAATTAACACATTAATTTTTTTGATAATATAGTGAAGATTGGTAGGTGCATTACATTAGGTAATCTACAGAAATCCTAGAGACTGCCTTTTATTTTGAGAACATTTCTTACTGAATGCCTTCTCCAACCCTAACCTGTAGAGAACACTAAAAGGAAAAGATGAAAGAAGAAACAGACCCTTATTCCTGAGGGCCACAGCATCTATTTCAGGAATCCTGAAGAAGAAAATTTGGGGAGAATTTTAGTATACATCACAGGCTTGGAGATAAAATTCAAGATGTCTTCATATCATTCTAGAACTAAAATCAAGGTGAAGAATGGCCTTCAGTGGTAAACCTAGAATTAAAGAAAATAAACACTATGTAAAATAAAACACAGGGAGAATGATCTTGAGGGTCAATGCTGTTTGTGCAATTATAGTTTTTTGCTTTAGATCTTTCTGCCAGAGAATTCTATGGGACTTTGTGCCTTCAGTTGTGCTGGCTTGTCAAGAACTGGGTAACGGTTACATTCATTTCAACCTAAATGAGGACCTAAAAATCTGCCAGAATTTAATGACATTGACTAGAATGCAGGCAGAGTCACAGAGGAAAGTGAAGTCGCTCAGTCATGTCCGACTCTTCGCGACCCCATGGACTGTAGCCTATCAGGCTCCTCCGTCCGTGGGATTTTCCAGGCAAGAGTGCTGGAGTGGATTGCCATTTCCTTCTCCAGGGGATCTTCCCGACCCAGGAATCGAACCCGGGTCTCCCGCATTGCAGGCAGACGCTTTACCGTCTAAGCCACCAGGAAGCCACAGAGGAAACATATTTGCAAAAGTCAGAATTTCAAGAATGAATCTCAGTTTGGTCAGGAGGTTATAAAATAGCTAGGAAAACTTTTGCCTGTGGCTTTGTCTCAGAAGAGAGGGTCTGCATACATTATATCACATGTGAGCCTTACAACTACTTTGATAGTTATCCTGTTAAATGCATCCAGTAAGTGTGACTGAGAGACCACATTAGTGGTAGTAAGGACTTTTATGTCTAGCTATAGAGACATGGAGCTTCCCAGGTGGTGCTAGTTGTAAAGAACCCACCTGCCAGTGCAGGAGACACAAGAGACCTGGGTTTGATCCCTGGGTCAGGAAGATCCCCCGGAGGAGGGCGAGACAACCCACTCCAGTATTCTTGCCTGCAGAATCCCATGGACAGAGGAGGCTGGTGAGCCACAGTTCTTAGGATCGCAAAGAATTAGACATGACTGAAGTGACTTAGCATGCAATAATCAATTATATCCCTATTACTCTAAGTATACTATATTAGTTTGCCAGGACTACAATAACACAGACTGGGTAGCTTCAACCAGCAGTCCCCAGCCATTTTTGGCACCAGGGACCAGATTCATGAAAGACAATTTTTCTACAAATTGAGTGAGGAGGGGATGGTGTGGGGATGATTCAAGCACATTATATCTATTGTGCACCTTATTTCTATTATTATTACATCCGGTCTACCTCAAATCATCAGGCAATGGATCCCAGAGGTTGAGGATCCCTAGCTTAAACAACAGAAATTTATCTTCTCACAATCCTGGAGGCGGACTTCCAAGCTCCACTCACTGCAGGGTTGGTTATCTCCGAGGCCTCTCTCTCTCCTTGGCCTGCAGATGGCCACCCACTTGCTGCCTCTGCACACGGTCATTCCTCTGTGTGTGCACGCCTGGTGTCTATTAGTGAGCCCAGACTTCTTCTTCTTATAAGGATGCCAGTCCGACTGGATAAGACCTACCCTAAAGGCCTCATTTTAACTTAATCACTTCTTTGAAGACCTTATCTCCAAATACAGTCACATTCTGAGCTACAGGGCATTAAGGCTCCAGTGTATGAATCGGGGAGCGGGGAGAGTCACACAGTTCAGCGCAGTTCAGTAGTAAGTGAAATGAATTCATGAACATGGCTGGGTGTGGTATCTGTATGTAGTGTACTAGAACAGGGGACTATAGGGACTACTCGGGATAAAAGTACCTACAGGAGTGACTAGGATGATGTTGATTTTATGGCCATACAGTCAATAAGGATTTATAACAGCAAATTGAAATTTATAAAAATTATTGATGCATTTTTTTCCCTGGGAAGTGGTAGCTTCTATTTTGTTGTTTAGTATTTAAACTCATTCTGGAAGGATGAATAGAAATACCATGATAACTTATGATCCATTTTTTAAAAGGAAATTATTTTATAGCACTTTAGCAAAAATGCATATATTCTTGCTTATAAACAATAATTTTAGTACCCCAATTGTTTCTCTCATATGTCATGGTTTTTTTTAAGTTTAGAATTGTTTTAAATTGTGAAAAAACCATTTTGCATTAGACCACTGAGTTGTATCTAAAGGAGTAATTTTAAAGTGTTGGCAGTAAAGTTTTGGGTTGTCACGTGTAGGGTATAAATTTTGTTTTTTCTTCTCTTCCCAAAGAAGTTAGCTTGTTTTTCTTAACATCTGCTCCTTTCACTCTCTCTCACATCTTTACCTTCTTTGGACATTTCTAGATTGTATTTAGTTCTGAATTTTTATTTGAATATAAAATTCAAAAATTATTTGAATCCATTCAACAAACATTTAGTAAGCATCTGCAATGTTCAAGGAAAGCAGTGTGTTAGATGCTATGTGGGCTCTAAAGGTGAAAAAAGCATATCCTTAATGAGCAGATGGTGTAATGGGGAAAACAAGATGAATCAAAAATGAATAGAGTGCAAAGCAGAATGAAAGGCATCAAGGAGGATGCAAATACTGGAGGAGTTCTGATGTGAGAGGGATTGCTTCTCTCTATGGTCTTAGGGGAAAGCTTCCTGAAGCAAGAGCCATTTAACCTTCATGTGAAAAGACGGTTGAAATTGCGATAGTAAATATGGCAAGTAGGGACATGGGGGAGAGTGTTCTTTAGAGAAACATGTATGAACACAGGTGAAGAAGCAGAAAGTACAGAGATGATTTAGGAAATACCTTTGAGAACAGCCAGAGACATGGCCAAGCATGGGCAGATGGAATTTAGTGGAGCCATATTGAAAGATTCTAGATGCAGAATTACTGAGATGTTACTGGGAAATCATGCAGCTCAGTTAACTCACCTGATAAACCCAACATTGAAATTATCAATCAAGTGTGGTTAAACGAGGGAGTTAGCCATGGTTTCTTTTGATCCTTCATGAGTGATGGCTTGCAATAGAGTGTATAAATTATGTTGTAGTAGTGTCCATCATGCTTTCCCCATCTAATTATTGAATTTGCTTATTTTCTTTATGTCTGTTTCTGGATACCATGTGAATATAAAACATCATGAGATTTTAAAAATTCAACTCAACATTTGTTAAATGCCTACAGTGTATAAGGCATAATGCTACCAAAGGCATAAGGAGGAATGAGACCCATTTATAGCTGTAAAGGACTTGATATTTTGCCTGTCATCCCATTCTAATCCATATTATTTCAGTTTGGGGGACTGATTAATAAGTTACACTAGGAAGACAGATTTATGTAGCAATTAAAAATATCAGCTAAGAATCAAAGACACCAGCATTTGAGATGAAAATCTAGCACTTTCTACCATGTGGATGGGGCAACTCACTTAAGTTACTTAAGTTCTCTAACTTTATTTTCTTTACTACAAAATAAAAGTTACTGGTGGAAATTCCCTGGTGATCCAGTGATTAAGACTTTATACCTCCACTGCAGGGGACACAGTTTTCGTCTTTGGTCCAATTGGAACTAAGTTCCTGCATGCCAATGGCATGACCAAAAAAGAAATAAACAACAGCAACAATGAAAAATGTATTATTTTAACTTTAAGTATTAAAAAAAATAAAAATAGCTACCTCAGAGTATTAAAGTATTAAATAAAAATGTGCATGTAGAGCAAAACATATGGCATAACATAATATTCAGGGAATCCTGGCCCTTAAGATTTCTTCAAAGAGTGTTTCTCTTCTCCAGCTTTCTTATTTTTGAATAGAAAAATGAGGGCCACAGAAGCTGAACAATAGGAGAAACAATGGGTGAAGATACATTTTCTGGTTGTTTATTACTGCATAACAAGCCAGTCCCCAAATCTGGTGGCTTCATATGATTTATTTTTATCTGTCATGGTTCTGTGGGTTGGTTTGATTCAACTGAACAGATCTTACTCAGACTCTTTCATGAATTTTTCATGTCACATGGTCTGAGGTTATACACATGGTCTGAGGCTATAGGTGTCTGAAGATTCCACAGCACTCAACAGCCAAGATGGCTCATACACACTGCAAGCTGCTGATTCTCCTGTGGCCTGGGAAATGCAGCCTGGTTGTAGAATGGAGCATGTACAAATGATCTGTCCAAGTGGCTTGGACACCCCAAAGCATAGGGATGCTTTCTGAAAGAAACCATTCGGGGAGACTTGGCCGGAAACTGTATAGACTCTTCAGTTGCATTTCTGAGCACCCACGCTGCTTGCGATCTCCTTCTCCTTTCCCCTTCTCTCCCCCATCTCATTCACAAGGGCCTTTTGCTCCATGGTGTTCGCTGTTGTAAGCACACCTGCCATATCCAGTAGGTATGCCCTGACTCAAAGAAGCAGAGACATAGACCTTACTTGTCTTGGCAAAATTGACAAGGGAGGGGAAGATAACATGTGCAGAGGGGGAAAACTGTTGCTGCTTTGTGACAGTCTTTGAAAAAGTACTGTGAAAATAGGGTAGACAGTGAGGTGTCTCTATTTCTCTGATGAGGAAGCCGAGGCTAAGGGATATTTAGAGTTAGCAGGGAGAACATTATTCTTTATGAAAGAACTGGACAGTGGATTTGGCCTTCTGAATCCAAATTGCATCTTCTGGGAAAACAACCATCTGTCTCTCCTCACACATCCCATTGTGAATTCTCTGCAGAGATGGGAGAGATCATGAAGGCTCAAAGCTATAATCTCTTTGCCATTCATCTCACCACACATCTATATATCACCCTCATCTTCTTTATCTGTTCCCTGTCCTCCTTCCTATGAATCACAGATTCATAATCTCTAAAATGCGGGTAAATTTACCTTCTCATAAATTGAGATTAGGCTTGCAAGAGTAATATACATGAAATGCTTAAAATGTAACATGTTCAAGGCTTTCTAGCTATTCTTGTCATTGCTGTTATTTTTATTATTACTCAAATCCTTAAGAATAAGGATATGTATAATTCTGTTGCTTATTTTCTCTAAACTCTCTGCTGCTTTGAAAATGCCCACATCCTGGACTTTTATGGCTTTCAATCATCACTGGGTGCTTCTGGCAGCCACATGGAGTTGTACAGGTTATAATCTGCTCAAGTCACACATCTAGGGAAAGAGGTACCCAAAACAAGAGTGGTGTCATCTATTATGATATTTTCCAGCAGGTGGCAGTAACATGTTCTGATCTAACAAAATCCATGTATTATGACAAGTTTCTGACAGATGGAATAGTATCTTGAAGGGGAGGCTTTTTTTTTTTTTTTTTTTTTATTCACACAAGGTACCGTGTGGACCAGAGTGGCCCTGCTTCTGACTGTTTTTCCTCTCCTGCCTTCCCTAGGTAAGCTTCCTTTGCCCGTCTCCTAAATGTCAGTGAGGATCTTTCTCAGCTGTCTGGACTTAGTCTACATACTCTGATTGGGAAATTTAATATACTTTTAGTATAATAACTATCACCTTATTGCTGGTGAGTCCTAAATCTTTCACTCTAGCACAGACTTCTCTTTTGAGAAATCTAGCTGCCTCCTGGATGTCTTCATCTGGATGTCTCATGTAAAACTAATACTCAGCATGTCAAAACGTAATTCACAGAGGAGGCTGCACCTACCAACCCCTCAAGAATGAAACCCAGACTTTACTTTTAAAGCAAAATAACTGTTTTATTACCCCTATTTTAATGAAAAAGTTCAATTTCACTTTCATGTGTGAAATATATATTGGGAGAAAAAGAAGAGCATGTTTGTGGGATTGCCCCTGCAACTTGTATCCAGAGTAATATTGTGCCCAACCTTCGAAGGTGTGGTGTATGTTTCATCTCCCAGGATTCCTCCCGGGATACCTCACTGTAGTGGGTCCAGAAGGAAACCTGAAATTGGCCTAGGCTCTCTGGGGCACTGATTGGTTTAAAGAAGAGATTCATCCTGTTTTATTAGTTTCGGAGAACAATCCATATTAGAATATCTGTGAGTTATGCTAGACTTTGTTTACTCATCAACTTCCTTTAGCCTCAGTTCAGTTCAGTTTAGTTGCTCAGTCATGTCCAACTCTTTCCGACACCATGAATCGCAGCACACCAGGACTCCCTGTCCATCACCAACTCCCAGAGTTCACTCAGACTCACGTCCATCGAGTCGGTGATGCCATCCAGCTATCTCATCCTCTGTCATCCCCTTTTCCTCCTGCCTACAATCCCTCCCAGCATAAGAGTCTTTTCCAATGAGTCAACTCTTCACATGAGGTGGCCAAAGTACTGGAGTTTCAGCTTTAGCATCATTCCTTCCAAAGAACCCCCAGGGCTGATCTCCTTTAGAATGCACTGGTTGGATCTCCTTGCAGTCCAAGGGACTCTCAAGAGTCTTCTCCAACACCACAGTTCAAAAGCATCAATTCTTCGGCACTCAGCTTTCTTCACAGTCCAACTCTCACATCCATACATGACCACTGGAAAAACCATAGCCTTGACTAGATGGACCTTTGTTGGCAAAGTAATGTCTCTGCTTTTCAATATGCTATCTAGGTTGGTCATAACTTTCCTTCCAAGGAGTAAGCGTCTTTTAATTTCATGGCTGCAGTCACCATCTGCAGTGATTTTGGAGCCCCAAAAAATAAAGTCTGACACTGTTTCCACTGTTTCCCCATCTATTTCCCATGAAGTGATGGGACCAGATGCCATGATCTTTGTTTTCTGAATGTTGAGCTTTAAGCCAACTTTTTCACTCTCCTCTTTCACTTTCATCAAGAAGCTTTTCAGTTCCTCTTCACTTTCTGCCATAAGGTTTTGTCATATGCATATCTGAGGTTATTGATATTTCTCCTGGCAATCTAGATTCCAGCTTGTGCTTCTTCCAGCCCAGTGTTTCTCATGATGTACTCTGCATAGAAGTTGAATAAGCAGGGTGACAATATACAGCCTTGACGTACTCCTTTTCCTATTTGGAACCAGTCTGTTGTTCCTTTAGCCTACCAGTTACTAATTTTATTCAAAAATATGGTTTAATGTGCTCTCTTTCTACTTTCCTTTTCACTATGCTGTTGTAGGTTTGTCCTGTCCCCCAAACGGAAATTTTAATGATTTCCTTACAAACTTACTGTGTAAGATACTATCATCTTATTCCATTGTATATTTCTCACAGAACTGACAGATACGTTTATCTAAAGTATGAATCTAATCTTGTCACCCCTATTTCATTCACTTTCAAGGATTCCTGTTACCTACAGGATGGAGTTCAACTCCAGCCCATGAATTGGCTCTGACATAACCTTTTTTAGGAAGCTCTCTCTGACCACATGTTAAAGGAATCCTCCCTCTGTGTGTCCAGGATGCCTTATTATTTTCCTTATTATTACACACTCCTGTTTGTGTTAGAAGGGTCAATAAATGTATTTCATCTGTCACTAGACTGTAAGCATCTTGAGGACCCAAGCTGCATCTTGATCATCTTTGGATTCACAGTGCCTAGAACAATGCTTGAGACATATTAAATGTTCAAAAGTATTCTGAGTGAACAAAAGATGCTTGTGGAATGGAATGATTGGAGGAACTTCATACAGAAGGCTGCACTGAGTTATGAGGGAAATTATATTTTTAATACACAGAGGGAGAAGGTAAAAGCTTCCAGAAAAATGGGCCAGGAAAAGGGGATTATAAACTTTCAAGAGGATTGTTCACTCATGAAGTCTTCAAGCCATGATTAGAGTTCTCTTTTTCTCTCAAATTAGCAAAATTCATCATGAGGAGGTTTATTCTCCTATCTCTCGCAGTTTGATGATTTCCGTTTCTTTTTGAGCTTTTCTTTGTGAAGGCATAAAACTTCCCTGTTTGTATGGGGAGGGAGGAGGGTGGAGGGTTCAGGATGGGGAACACATGTATACCTGTGGCAGACTCATTTTGATATATGGCAAAACCAATACAATATTGTAAAGTTAAAAAATAAAATTAAAAATAAATAAATAAAATTTAAAAAAATAATAAAATAAAATTTCTCTAAAGGCAAGAATCCATTGAGTCTAGGAATGTACTTAAGCAAGCTCAGCATTTTAAATATTGGCAAGTCTAAACATTCTCATTAATCCATGCTTATCTTCCACCCCTTCCCACCTCAGCAACCTTTTCACTCATGTATCCATACTGAGAGGAAAAAATCATAACGTAATAAGGCAGACCACTTTCCTTTGAAATGTCTGGGAAGATGTTCTGACTGTTTTAGGTGATCTTATATAGCTCCATGGTCTCTTGGGAACTAGATGGCTAGATTGTGATTAAAAGTTGGCATTTTCCATTCTCATATTTAAAACACATATATTTCATCTTCTAAGATAAATTATTCATTATGTTGATACATAAATGTATATAAATAACAAAAAAAATTTCATTCTCTTTTAAGCTTAAATTTCTCCTACTTTCCATGGCTTTCCTGGTTTCAAGGTGTTTTAAAGCTAGAAGAGGTTGTAAGCATTATTGAGAGATTTTATTTATTTAGATATTATTTAATCCAGAACTTTCACCAGTACTTCTGGAGCTACCTCTCCATCATCGGCAACCTCCTCTGTACCCTCAACTTCCCCGACATGTGCTTTCTCTACTTTCTTGCCTTGACAGAAGTATGACTCTCCCCTGAAAAACTACCGTCCCTGAACCCTCCTCCTTGTGTACTTGGAGGCATTGCTCTCTCAGGCCACTCCTTTCCCACTCTCTTGTTAAAATTCCGATCATCTGAGGTTCAGGATGTACCCTCTTGTCCCCTTTCATTACTGTTTTATTTCATTTCAGTTAAGTTTCCCTTGTTTACCAGGGATGTTGAAACTTAACTTAGTTATTCTCAAGCTTCCAAGCCCTCTCATTAATCTGAGAAAGCATAGCCTCTGAGCTCCTTTTCCTCCTTTTTAACAAGATTCTCCTCTACTCTACTTTAGCTTCCATATTCATGGTCACAACTAGATCCTAGAAACTGTATCTATTTTACTTCCTAAATCACTGAAGCAAATACCTCATTCACCTTCCTTTCCAATTTGCTTCACCAAATATTCACAGTACATGTGTTCTTTAAATTCACCAGGATTCTAATCTGTTGATCTTTTTTTGTCTTCCGATCCACCCTTCCTTTACTTTCTTCCCTTTCAATTCATCTTACCTCCCATGGTTTCATTTCAATCACTTTCTTATTTCTCTTGATGGGAACCTAAATACCCCTAAACCTCTCCCCTCTCACACCTTAGCCTACCCTACAATACACATTTTATTTTGATTTTTTCCTCACATAACCTCTACCAGGTTGAAGTCAGCAACTATCCACTTTCTCATGGTCTAAAGTAGAGCTATGGAGAATTTTCAGACAAAGTCACTCAACAGCATCTAACAATATCCCTGTAAACTCAATATTATCAACCTCAAATGGGCACCCAGGGCTGCGTTAGGCCTGGCCATCTGTCTGCTCATCTCACTTCTCTGTATCCCACAGCAATGAAATTAAACTTCTTTCATTGTCTTCTCGATGCTCTTCCCACTTGCATCAGACCTCACATTCTAACAGTGAAAACAGACGATCTCAGATTGGGATGTGTTTATCTTCGAGCTACCAAGCCTACAAATTATCTATATCTGTATTAAATTCACCTTCCTTCCCCTCAGTAACAACCAGAATGCGTATGTTCTCGTATCTTTGGGTTATATTTGATCCCATGTTTTGGGTCCCATTCTCTTTCCCCTCTCAGAAATTTTACATCATTGATTTTCCTTGTCTCTGCAGCATAGCCAACCATCTTCTCCATCTCACTTAATCCATTCAACTGACTTTTCAACACATGCACATCTCTCTCTTTACCACAAAAATAAAACATGTCTCTCAAGTTACTGCTCTATTTCTTCCCTTCACTTTAACACTAAACTATATAAGAAATTATCCTCACCCACTATCTCTCAGTCAGTTCTTCACCCACTTCAATCTGCCTCCCAGCTTTTTACTTTCACCAAAACAATTTTGCTCAACAGTTTACATCCATGTTGCTACACTCAACGTATGTATTTAAGTTTCTACCTAATTTTACTCCCAATAAGAATGTAATATTGTTAAAGATACTCTTCCCTTCTAATTTTCTTCTAACATTCTTCTTGCCTGATATTACTTCTCTGCCCTAATATTAAATGTCAGCATTTTTCAAGACTCAATTCTGGATGTTTTCCTCATCACACTTGAAGAAAGTTCATGCACAACCGCTGTTTCAATTACCATAAGACAGATGACTCACAGATTACTTGTTCATTAAGACCTCTCCACTAAGCTCCAGGGCTACAAATGCAATCCCTTTGGATATCTTGGTACCCAACTCATGGTCTGTTTTTTCCTGCCAAACCAGTCTTCTTCTGGTGCTTTCACATTATTTAATCATACCACAACTCATTTAGTTATGTACACCAGAAAGAAGAAAAATGAAATTCTCTCTCTCTCAAACCTCAGACAGTCCATCATCTAGCCTTGTCAATTTTACATCCTAAATAGTATTCAACTTAGTTCACTGATCTTTATTTCCATCACCACCCTTTGTCATCACTTGCCTGGAGCACTACCATAGTCTCATAAGTTATCTTCTCATATAAATATTGATCTTCTTCTGGTCCAGCCTATCCTGAAGCAGCAGCTCTCAATCAGGGATGTCTTTGCTCCCCATGGGATATTTGGCAATGTTTGAACACCCCTCTGATGGTCACAGCCAGGGGGCCATGCTACTGGCATCTAGTGGGTAAAATGGAAGAAGACTTGCTAAGCATCCCACAATGCACAGCATAGGCCCCTCACAATAGAGAGTTACCTGGTTCAAAATGTCAGTAATGCCAATGGAATAGTGAATAGTGAAGTCGCTCAGTCGTGTCCGACTCTTTGCGACCCCGTGGACTGTAGCCTACCAGGCTTCTCCATCCATGGGATTCTCCAGGCAAGAATACTGGAGTGGGTTACCATGTCCTTCTCCAGGGGATCTTCCCGACCCAGGTATCGAACCTGGGTCTCCCGCGTTGGGGGTAGACGCTTTAACCTCTGAGCCAATGCCAATGGAAGGCCACACTAACTATTATGACCTTAGCTGAGTTACTGAAGTTTAAGCAATGTATGAATGTGTGTGTGTTTGCATATGTGTGTGTGTACATATGCACACATGACAGAATCAGGGCTACAATGTGAAAAGCTAGAGTAGGTTTTGTCAAAGTAGGATGTTTATCCTTCAAATATCAGCCAAAGTTCTTCTGGGGTAAGGGTGGAGGTGAACACTGTTTGTGACTTTCCTCACACTAGGAGGATTCTTCTATTTCAGACACTCAGAGTGTATGTATCTCTTCTTCCTTACCTGTATACAGTTGCATATTTATGTTGATTTATGTGCTTTACCACACTTTGTTTCCTTCACTAGACTGGAAGCTACAAAAAATGAATCACATTTTTAAATTTTGTTTTATTTTATTTCAAATGAAATTGCACTACAAATAGTTGATTGTTGGATATTAGAAGTTTGGTGACTAAATCTTTTCCTATAATATATGAGAAAACTTAGTCCCAGATATATTAAGTGACCTGAACAAGATCACACAGCTAATAAGTAGTGAAGGGAAGGCTTGAATCTGTTTCTCATAATCAAAGGCCGTGGGTATTTTCCCCCTCTAAACTGGTGTTCTGTGCATTTATTTAAGCCTGTGGATTTTTACTCAGTAAATCTTTTGTTGGGCCACAGTGCATAAAACAGATTAAAAGAGATTACAGCAGATCATTGATTACAGACAACTCAATTCAACCTTATCTAAGAAGTCCTTTTCTATACAGGCCCCTTCTTACCATTTGACAGGGTGCTAAGGAAGTTGCCACACACTGACATGAATCTGATGATGGAGGCTTGGAAATGTGTCTACTTGTCCATATTTGAATTGTCTGTGGGGCCCTTTACTGCCTCAGTATATGAGGCACTCTTGATAGTTGTGAATTCAGAGTTGAAAATACCAGTGTAATATACATCAGAGTTATCACTGGCTGAAATTTGGTTAAGCAATTTCACCAAATCACATTTTGTGTTTTTATATATGAAACAGAGAGATGATAATTTCACATCACCTTTAGGAAACATGAGAGACAGGGGTTCAATCCCTGGGTTGTGAAGATCTCCTGGAGAAGGAAATGGCAGCCCACTCCAGTATTCTTGCCTGGAGAATCCCATGGACAGAGGAGCCTGATGGACTGCAGTCCATGGGGTCACAAAGAGTTGGACACGACTGAACGGTTGAGCACACGTGCACAACAGGTTTGCGGACCATTTTCAACATTCTGGCCATTATCAAAACAAAAATTTTCTGAACAAGAATCATGACTTTTAAGGCATTTTTATTTTTTCTTTGCTTATCTTACTTCGTTTTTGCCAATGCAAGGAGCTGGATTAAATTGCTGAAACAAGAGCAAACAAATGTGCTGCATCCATTTCACAGCAGTCACTTCATGTGGCAGTAGGAGAAGACACCAGACTGAACTGAGGAGAGCATTCTGTGCTACTCTACTAGCTAAGGCAACCAAGCCACCTGCCATGGCTTATCCGACACTGTATCTTGATGACATAAAGCAAACTACAGTTATGAGCATTTGGGTTTTTGCTAATAGTTGGAAACAGAAATGTTAAAGGCAATGCCTTTTTTAAAAATATAAGCTTCTTCACCATTGTTTGATGCCTGTAAATGTTTTTAGTTCCAGTTAAACATTCACAGTAAGGAAGACAGTATATATCATATATTGGAAGGAGGGGTACTGAAAGATGAGATGGTTAATCACATACCACTATTTTCTAATTATATATATGTAGTGTATATATGGGAGAAGGCAATGGCACCCCACTCCAGTACTGTTGCCTGGAAAATGCCATGGATGGAGGAGTCTGGTAGGCTGCAGTCCATGAGGTTGCTAAGAGTCAGACACGACTGAGCCACTTCACTTTCACTTTCCACTTTAATGCATTGGAGAAGGAAATGGCAACCCACTCCAGTGTCCTTGCCTGGAGAATCCCATGGACAGAGAAGCCTGGAAGGCTGCAGTCCACGGGTTCGCACAGAGTCGGACATGACTGAAGCGACTTAGCAGCAGCAGCAGTGTATATATATAAATGTTATAAATGTAGTATATGTATGTGTATATAATGTGTGTGTGAAAATTAGAAAACATAAACATGCTAAGAAGTTAGAAGGTTATTTTTCTGAAAGCCTTTCCTGTCTAACCACATCATAGACACAGAAAATGTACCTACTCTAAGAAATGTTTTAGAGTTTTTATCTGTCTCTCAAACTTGACTCATTCATGCCAGTATATTTAAAATGTAACAAAAGTAAAGAGCAATTCATCAGTTCTTTATCTGAATGGTCATGGTTTAGAAAATACAACTTCATGTACGAAAATATAAAAGTTGTGAGTAGCTATTAAAGTTTTTTTAACATATTACTTGATTTAAAAAAATACACTTTGCTTCTCAAGCTGTCTTGGCTCATTTACATTTCACAATTTTTTATTCAAAATAATTAGTCTAATTGATGGGGTTTGCTTGGTTGGATCGTGTTAATCTATAAAACAAGGAACAGTAGACTCCCTGTATTTGAAATATCCTTTACACATTTTTCCTTTGGGAAATTTTTCTCTCTCCAATTTTGAATTACTGTCTCAAAGAAGTAATTTCATAATCTCTATGAATAGCCAAACTGTACTTACTGTATGGAGTTGAATAGGTTTGTAATTTGGGAACTCTATAATTACTAAGATTATCACTATAGGATAAGCATGTTATTAAAGAAAAACTCATTTCCTTCTGTCTTAAGCATATGACGTTGATACATATAGCTATTTTTAAAAATCCCTTAAGGACATTTCTCAGGCCTTAGGAAGTTGCATCTATTAACATGTATTAGGTTATATTTTGATTCTTATTTCTACTTTCTCTCTTTTATGAGAGCAAAACAAGCCACATGAAAGCAAAGCTGATTTGGAAAGTGGAACTATTTCCAGAGAAGTAAAGTAAGCGTCAGATATGCGTTTACAGTGCTTGGCTAAGTTATCAGCATTTTCCCCGAAGCATATTGGAAAGCATCACTAGTAGAAACCTCCTCCCTCCCTCGCTCCCGCTTTTTAAACCCCCTAAAAACCACAGCTGTTTCCAACTGATAGCTTTTAACACATATCCCTTTAATGTCTTCTAACAGGAAGTGGAAATTGAGAGAAATTTGTGTTCACCAACATTTAAGAGTCACCCTGGGAGCCAGTCCGACGATTCTGTGAAAGATTCAGGCAAGAAAGACAAGGAAACACCTTATGACAAGATCTCATCTGAAAGTGGTCACAGTCACATCGTTGAAGGTTAGCATAATTTTTTTTATATTTCTTGGGATTATACATTGTATAGCATGAGTGGTTAATAAGTAAAATCTTTAAAAGTTTTGTTTAAAAATTGGGAAGGAACAGCTCACAATTCAGGGGAGAAATGGCATATTTAAATACTTCTCTCTATGTATCATATTCTGGAGAAGGCAATGGCACCCCACTCCAGTACTCTTGCCTGGAAAATCCCATGGACGGAAGAGCCTAGTGGGCTGCAGTCCATGGGGTCGCTAAGAGTCAGACACGACTGAGCAACTTCACTTTCACTTTTCACTTTCATGCATTGGAGAAGGAAATGGCAACCCACTCCAGTGTTCTTGCCTGGAGAATCCCAGGGACGGGGGAGTCTGGTGGGCTGCTGTCTGTGGGGTCGCACAGAGTCGGACACGACTGAAGCGACTTAGCAGCAGCAGCAGCATATATCATATTCGCTTTGATTTTTAAAAATAAAATATCTTTTAATTGATTATAAGCCAGTACAATACGTGTTTTCAGTATTAGGCTTTTGGAGCCATGCATTTGACCGTCACTTGACTTTTCCTATTGTAAAGGAAAAAACATGTTTGTCTCCCTGTCTGTGGGAAATAAAAGAATAAAATATAAGTAATTGTCAATGGCAAAAAAAAAAAAAATGTAAAGCCTTCAACATCTCTTTTTCAGAAAATTAAACTAAATGTGCTTAATGAATTCAGAATAAAAAGTGACATGAAAGTGTCATAATTTAAGGGAAAACCTCATAAATTTGATCAGTGTTCTGCAAATGTCATTAAAAAGTTAATAGCTCATATGGTAGAAATTACAGTATCAGTATAATTTCAACTATGACAGAATTGCAAAATATAAATAATTTATTGTAAAATATGGATATAATTTATCATTTCTGATTACTCATATTCTGGGTTTTTCTATTTTAGCCAAGTAATGCATATTATAGCATTTGTGATGTTTGTTAATAATCACAATTAGTACAACTTTTAGGACACTTTTGATATATATATTTATATATAGCCAACCATCAAGATGCCAGTCAAAAGTAATGTGGAATATTCTTTGGAATATGATAGACAAGTCACAATTTGGGAAAGCAAATGATGCTCTACTTTAAAACTTTGCTGTTCAAAGTATCTTCTGTGAATCAGACCAGTAGCATCCCTTGGAGGCATATTACAAATGCAGAACCTTGGGCCCCTCATCAGTCTTACTGAATTAGAATCCGTATGTTAACAAGATCCTCAAATGATTCGTGTGCACATTAAAGTTTGATAAGCTATAGTCTATGACAGTACAAACTGAACCTCAGAATAATTTACATATGATTTAGCCCATTCTGTTTCCAATTGATTTAAGTATGTAATTTGGAGTGGGAGATGATGTGGGAAGAATAAGAGAGAGCTTTCTTTCTTTTTTTGGCGGGGTAGAGGGGAGTAGGGGTGGGTAGTTTTCTAATGAGGGCCAGGCATGGATTTCAAAATACCTTCAAATTAGGATCTCAATCTCTATTTTTCATTTTCAATTCATTGTGGTATGCCCAATAGATATCCTAATATGATTGGTATTAGTCTTGAAGAATTTACTCCATATATTTCTGGCCTTGTGATTAAACTTTGTGTGCACTTGGCTGAATGCTAAGAATTAGATTAGCAGAGGCCAAAAAAAAAGAGAAGCTTCAGTGAATGATTTATGTTCTGATGATGCTGGCCTGTGGAGATCTTAGCACAGAGAGGCTGGCAAACTAACAGCTCCTCTCATCTCACCTTACTTCTTCTCTCTTTTGCTTTCTTTCATTTCCATGCACAGCTTGTCAAAAGCCTCTTAACTTTACAAGCTTAGAAAAGGTAGACTGAAGGGTATTCTTTATTATCAAGGTATGACTTAAATTTTAGAGTGACCACAGATTTAAATTTCTAGGTATATTGAAAATCTCAAACAACTAAACTAAAACAACAACAACAACAAAAGCCAGAGTGGAGAAATTGCACTAAAGACGAACATAGCAACTAACTGAATTTTTATTTTATATGTACCTTGCACAATACCCTAATCCCTCTGCATCACTACTTTTTAAGAGAAACTTCTTTCATTATAGGATCCTTTTAATTCTTCCATGGTACCCCAAATTTTTCTCTCTGATGGAATAGTCATAAGCCCTTTTAATACTTATAGTTAACTTATAATCTTGACAAAGGCAACACAATCAAAGGATATATTCATATTGTTCTGCTGCACAGAGATAGAATTTATTCCAAGAAGGTAAACACAAGTGTCTGAATAATTGTAATAACTGAAAGATATCAGAGTTTATACAATTATGTGAGTGACTGTAATGGCCTCACATATTAGTTAAGCCTCTTAAGTAGCCTCAAGCATTTCATACTTGAAGGTAGCATTTACTTATAGCTCTTTTATAGACAGTAGCATTTTAAAAATAAACTAACAATAGATTATGAACATGTAGTTACCTAATGGCCTGCATTGTTAGAATTTAGTAAAATTGATGTAAATTGATAGTCCCATCTCGGCACTCAGGAACAAAAATGCCGAATGGATTATCCCTGTCCCTCATCCTCAACTGCAGGTCACAGGGAGCAGCACAGAAGGGCACTGGGGTTTCCCCAGACTCCTCTCCATGTCTGATGATCCGTCCCGGGTTGTGTTTAATTGCCCTCACCACCCCTTCTTAGGTTGCTGAGATTCCTCATGGATGGATTAGGGTCAAACAACATATAGTGCTGTGTATACATGTTAGTGCATTGTGTTCATATTTTCTGTGGAATGTACTCTAGTAGTTAGCTGTTCCAATGCTTCTAGGAAGACTTGGCTCATTTGAAATTAAATGTCAAGCATGACGAATCCATAATTTGACAAATTTGGGTGATATGATAGGTGTGAGAAAAGACAAATTCATATAAATGGGTTTTGACTGAAGTGTTCTGGTGCTATTAAAAACCTGATTTATGGAATTTCCTTCAGAAATTTAAAAACCACTAAGTTGGAAAGTAAATAATGAGGGTCCTAGATACTGATTTACATGGTTTGATCTACTTCAGTTTGATCCACATGTACATAGTATACAATATCTACTTTTTCTGATGAAAATTTCTGGACCAAGAGATGCTTCAAATATCACAGGTGATTGGGTAATGTTCATAAATTTTAAATTAATTGGGATTTTCTTATATGACAGATGCCTACTTTTCACTTTTATTCTCTAAACCATCATTTTAATATTTATTTTTTAAATCATCAACATGTAAAATGCTAACAGATAAAGTATACGTTCAAAGGTACTCTTTCAAGGGCTTTTGTGATAAACCTTAAGATATTACCTGGTATATTTCTCATTTTATTATGCCGAATTAAAGCTAAATTTATTTTTCTTCTCATAATGGCCATTCGTCTTCCCTGATAGAGTTCTGGGTTCTGTTTGTTCAAATCTTCCACTAGTCTATAAGTGGTGGGATCCTTTCAGTTATTAATGTTTCTACTATATTGATATATGTGCACTGCATTTACTTGTGTGTGATTATTATTCACATGTCTCATTTGTTCTTTAAAATTAGATGTTTTAATGTTTTTTAATTAGTTTAATTGTAGGCTAATTACTTTACAATATTGTGGTGGTTTTTGCCATATATTGACATGAATCAGCAACAGGTATACATGTGTCCCCCTTCCTGAACCCCTCTCCCGCATCCCTCCCCATCCCATCCCTCTGGGTTGTCCTGCACTGGCTTTGAGTGCCCTGTTTCATGCGTCAAACTTGGACTGGTGATCTATTTCACATATGGTGATATAAATGTTTCAATGCTATTCTCCCAAATTATCCCACCCTCGCCTTCTCCCATAGAGTCCAAAACTCTGTTCTTTATATCTGTGTCTCTTTTGCTGTTTTACAGATAGGGTCGTTGCTGCCATCTTTCTAAATTCTGTATGTATGCGTTAGTATACTGTATTGGTGTTTTCTTTCTGACTTACTTTACTCTGTATAACAGGCTCTAGTTTCATCCACTTCATTAGAACTGATTCAAATGCATTCTTTTTTATAGCTGAATAATATTCCATTGTATATATGAAACACAACTTTCTTATCCACTCATCCGCCGATGGACATCTAGGTTGCTTCCATATCCTAACTATTGTAAACAGTGCTGCAATGAACATTTGGGTACACATGTCTCTTGTAAAAGTGTTCCACATGTGTACACTTCAGTGTGGTAACACCAGTAGCAAATAACCACTAATGACAATTAAGTACTTCAAAAGTACCTGCTGAGATTGAGCAATTTGTGAATTTTACTGAATTTTAATCAATTTAAATGCAAATAGTTACCATTTTGGACATTATAGTTTTAGTAGATGTCATTTCTTCAAGAAACTCATCATCCACCTTTCTCATAGGAAGGGATCCAGATGATAGTCAATTTTAACTTACCCTTTCTCTGCAAATTTACCCTTCTAAAAATATAAGTGGGTAAGTATAAAGAAAGTCTATGTCAGCAAAATAAACAAGTAGCAATAATCCACATAATAAAAAGGTTGTCTACGAGGTTTAGTAACTGTCTCTTCTGTGCAGTATTTCCTAGTGACAAAATTAAGAGAAACATAGTTTCACGTGTGTCCCCTTCTCAACGCACTATAAAACAATGGTACTATTATAGGAACAGACATTTCTACTGTGAGGCTATGCGATTTTCCTATAATACCTTTTCTAGAGCTTAATTGTCTTAGGAATATGAATCTGCTCAGGTCAGGAAGCAAACCATTCTCTAAATACCTAAGGTCAACAAAGTTAAATGAAATACAGTAACAGGATGCCTTAAAATTAACAGAACCATTCCTTCAATAAAAAGGGGCTTCATTTGGAAGCTCATAAATACATTAGACATTTAGTCACAGAGCAGTTCCAGCGACAGCCATCAGCACCATTTGTTCTGCTCTGATGTGTTCTCTCTAATGAAACTCAAAATACAGGCTTTTAGACCTAGTCTCTGGGCACACCGTGGTGAACCCAAGACTCTCAACACCGGCTTCTACTCCCAGACCTGCTTCCTTACCTGCTGTACCTTCTTTCATGCCCCCAGGTAATCTCCTATAAAATAGCCATGTTATTTTAATTCATACAGGAGACATGTCGTCAGGAAAAATATTGTCAGTGAATCACCATTTAAAATAATCTCACAGTGACGTCCTTCACAAAAGTGAAGCCTCCTTTTGTCATATCAAAAGGATTTGCTATGTTTGATCTCTTTACTCAGTTTGAGGTTGCTCTTTTTCTTTCTTAAAGTGGGTTTCACCTGCAGTTTTTCAATGACTCCCATATGTTCCTTTTAGTCCCTTTTATAGTCAGTGAGTCAAAACAAAGTCCAGAGTTAAATCATGGACTCTGCTGGAAGGGGCAGCTGGGGGTTTGCTATTCTGAGGAAACTGTAGTGAAGGATCTATTCATGAGGTCTTTCACATGGTAGCTATAAATCAGCACCTTGGAATGCTGGAAAATTTCCATTGGTTAATAATCAAAATCCCAGGAAATCATTTTGAGCTGGGACATGATCATACTTAATTTTAAAACATGATGCCATCAAAGAAAGAGAACAACAAATATAAATATCCCACTTGAGAACCATTCATTCATCTTGTATATTAGAAGAACTAAATATTATTTTTTAAGTATTCTGATTATAGAATCAGAAATGTATATTTATTCCTGGAGAATATTTTTGATGCACTGTTTTAATTTGTCCATTCATTCATTCATCAAATTTTTTGATTGTTTATTTGAGCCAGGTACTAATCTACATGCTTGGGAACATCCATGAATAAAATAGACTAAGATGAGGGAAAAGAAAAAAAAAAATCTGCCTTCGTGCAGCTTGTATTCTAACAGGGAGAAACATACAATGCACAATAAAAATAGTTAAGTAAATTATATATCAGAAGGCAATAAGTACTATAGAAGATATAGATCAGGATAAATTGGATAGGGTACTGTGAAGGTTTGCAGTTTTAATTAGGATAGTCAGGATGAGCCACAACAAAAAAGATGACATTTAAGCAAAGACTCAAATAAAAGATTTTTTCTCTTTCTTCATCCCTAGGAGTATACAAAGTTATAGTTTTTAATGTGTTAAAAACAGATATATTCAGGAAGGTTTGAAGCAGAATCCTCCTTGAGAGATGACAGTCTCCATGATCTGAGTAGACTATATTGTTGGTATTTATGCAATTTACTTGACGCACAGGTACCATGGCAGTAAAACCGTTATGGGGTTTCACAGATGGAGCTACTGGTAAAGAATCCACCTGCCAATGCAGGAGATGCAAAAGACATGGGTTTGATCCCTGGGTCAGGAAGATCCATGGAGAAGGGAATGGCAACCTACTCCAGTATTCTTGCCTGGAAAATTCCATGGACAGAGGAGCCTGGCAGGCTACAGTCCATGGGACCACAGAGTCGGATGTTACTGAGCAACTAAGCACACACATACCCTTATACCTTACCAGTGTCACCATGCAAAGTGTGTGACTGTTCCTCCCTTTGTTCCTCAGTACACATCTTATACATTTGGCATATCTATTGCTCACTTTTGGTCTCCAGAAGACAGGCTAAGATAAGAGGCAAATGATTCAGGCAGAATCACAGGACTAGCTAAAGACTTGGAGCTCACAATGGGACCTAAACCAAGAAGTGGTTATTCTAGGGAAAGGGACATGAGAATTGTGTTACCTAATAGGTTTGAAATTAGAATGTCAGTACAAAGGTGAAACACAAGAACCCCACATCTTAACCTGAGTTCATGTTCTCTCCAGGTTGGCACGGTTCATATGGCTGTCAGTGTTTCAAAATAAAGGTAACGTTAGAGGTTCACGAATGTGGTAGGTCCACATTGGACAAGTTTGATGACAGGTGTTGAAGATGCAATCATAGCTGGGTTTAAGCACAAAGCTAGTCACAAAGGATTAATGCATGACTAAGAAAACACATTACTTTGAGGCAGTGATTTTTGAGGGAAAAGAAAGAGAGAACGAAGAAAGGAGAGAGAGAGAGAAAGTGACAAAACAGAAGTAGGAATAGAGGCGGAAAGGCAGGAAAAGGCATCAGGGGAAAACAGTCCTAAAACAATTTTTGAGAAATATCTAGAATCCAGTTACTAAATAACTGGCGTCAGAGACAAACACAGAGGGAGAGCAATAGCAACATCCATACATTCAGCAAATATTTACTGAACATGTACTATGGACCTGCTTCTGTATTTGGTATTGGGGAGTAGGGTATATGAAGGCATATTCTGTCCCTGAGCCACTTTTAAGAAAGGAAGCACATCCACAAGCAAAAATTGTCTTTTAAGGATGAATAGTTGTTTAGTAGAAGGACATAGAGAAAGTCATGTGTCCCTGGACCCAAGATGCTTTGTAGAAGTGCTGATTTTCTTCTTTTTCTTTTTTAAGTCTTTTTGCGGAGGGGAATGGTGCTGATCGTGAAATATGATTGGGATTTGTAAAGAAGATGTTTTTTTCAAAGATGTTTGAAAGGGAGGAATATGAGAAAGGGGGAAAATTCCAGGTAGATCAATTGAAAGTAAGGAATTTGGGGGCAATAGGAAAGCTTCCATATATTTTATACTTAGCAGTTCATGTCAATGAGTGTCTTTATACCCAGTGAGGTGGTGCCAGAGTAGGATCTCAATTCCAAAATGAAACAATTTAGGTTGAGGTTAATATGACTCAGTTGCCAGGTTAAGAAAGCTGGTTTCAATGAAAAAGGAAGGCAATTTTTATGCATTCAGGGTTGATTAAAATGTTGATTGAGATGTTTTAACAAAATTTATAAAAGTGAAGGAGTGGAGTATTTATCTATTTTTTACCACAATAAAAAACTAACATTCTAGGGATAATCCTAAGCTCTAGACATCCTAGATATGAGGAGTGGGGAAAAAAAGCTGCCAAGTATATTAGCTAATTAGCAGTTCTTTAAAAATTCAGTTTTCAAAGTATATATGTTTTTTATATATTTGTATTTTCAGATTTTGAGCCAAATATTTTTATTACAAATGTGTATTTTTTTCCAGACAATCTAATATAAGAAATATCTCATTTATTTGAAATCAAAATTAATTAGAAGCATGTTTTTAAAGATAATATCTTATTATTTCTGCTTAATGCAGCTTCACATGCTCCTTAAAATATTTAGTGTCCATGGTGAATTAGAAGAATAAAAACTTATCAATAAGGAATATGAAAGCAAGTAATAATAGCACATGAATATGAAGTTATATTTACAAAGAGTTACATGTTTCTATATTTGGCTTTTTTTGCACATCTATAAATATGAGGATTGAGCTAAAATAATGTTCTATGAATAAATTTTGCATGTCATAGTTATGATTCTTTATTTCCAACTTCCAAAGTGATGAAACACTATATGGGGCCTCAATTAGAAGAGTACACAAAGTCCCAGCCAGAGGGTCTCAGGAATTCTTGAAGAATAACACATAACTTTGTATTGCCTAATAGAAAAGACCAGTTGTTCAATTTTTTGAAGATCATCTATTTAAAAAAAATAATAATCAGTTCTTGCCAAACACAATAGGAAGCAGCCTGTTTAATGGTTTACTAGGTCTAATATTGCAGCACGTAACATTCTAGGTAGTTCCAGATTTATTCAGTTCAGTTCAGTTCAGTTCAGTCACTCAGTCGTGTCCAACTCTTTGCCACCCCATGAATCGCAGCACTCCAGGCCTCCCTGTCCATCACCAACTCCCGGAGTTCACCCAGACCCACGTCCATCAAGTCAGTGATGCCATCTAGCCATCTCATCCTCTGTCGTCCCCTTCTCCTCCTGCCAGATTTATTAGGGGATGCGTAATCACTCTCTAGTGACTTGTTAAGACCATTGCCTTTCAAAAACATCAGGGAAGAATTTTATACACCACCTCCAAACCTATTTTATTTTACTTTTTTCTTTTTTTTTAAATTTTATTTTATTTTTAAACTTTACAAAATTGTATTAGTTTTGCCAAACCTATTTTATATCATCATATAACAATACTTTCGACTCATTGCTTAAGTATCTTCAATCTCTATCCCTAGTGATGATGAAGTACTCTGTGGGAAGATGATGTCAGAGCATGGAGCCCATTACTTTTAGTTATATTATGGATAGGAAACTGTTAAGGAATTTTAATATCAATTTTTAATGGATCCAGGTTAGTAAACAGTTGGTGGGACAAAATATAAATCCTCTCTGGCAGAATGTTCTTAGTTGACTAAGGCCTCAATAAAGTCCAGGGTTAGAGTTCCAATGAACATGAGCTCACAATCAAAAATCACAGTACAGGCAAGAAGCAATACTATGTAAGAGGCAACATATGTAACAAGACAGAACTATACCTACACAGACATCAGATGTGAATTAGAGGTTTTAGAAAGAGAGCTCTGTATAAAATTATATTAATATAAGTATATGCTTATGACTTGAGAAGGGAAAATAAACAGAAAATGTATGAGACCCAATATCATAAAAATATTTAAACTTCTGTTGAATGAAAAAATTGCACGGCCTAAAAGGTGAGAATTATGTTTTAGTTGGGGCATTACTGAAGACTTATCTAGAAAACACAATACTAAGCCCAGAATATAGCCTTTTAGATATCTCTGGGAGTCTGTTCTTAAAAGGTAAGGGAAGAGCCAGGACATTGGAATTTTTGCAAAACAAACAAACAAAAAAAAAAAAGAGTTGAACATGAAAAGATTACTGCTAATTAAAGTAAAAGCAAACATCCTAAGTTAATGAATTTAGCACTTTTCTCTGTATGAGAAGATGCGAGTCTGGGTGTTTTTGGGGGGATCATGTTGCTGGGCCTGTGGGATCTTAGTTCCCCAATCAAGAATCAAACCTGTACCCCTTCTTTGGAAGTGCTGAGTCTTAACCACTGGACCATCAAGGAAGTCTCCTCTTTTTTTAAATCTGGGCTTAATGAAATTATTCCTTTGATATGCTTCTTAACTAAGTAGGGCCAGTGTCCTGTTTTTCGCCATCCTGAACCCCCCTAGGGTGTACTGTCATCAAGGATGGCTGATAGCTTGATAGCCCCATTGTCCTTTGGTTACTTATATGGCAGGTGACATTTTTTGTCTATGGTTCTGAAAACAATATATTAACTAAATAAGAGAATAGAAAAATAGCAAATATTATAGGACATATAACCAACAAAATATTAATATCCAGGATATATGGGAAGCATCTATCAAAGAGACAACCAAATTTAAAACTGGGAAAAGTATCAGTTTCCATTTCAGTTCAGTCACTCAGTCGTGTCCGACTCTTTGTGACCCCATGGACTGCAGCACACCAGGCCTCCCTGTCCATCACCAACACCCAGAGTTTACGCAAACTCAGTCCATTGAGTCGGTGATGCCATCCAACCATCTCATCCTCTTCTCGTCCCCTTGTCGTCCCCTTCTCCTCCCACCTTCAATCTTTCCCAGCATCAGGGTCTTTTCAAATGAGTCAGCTCTTTGCATCAGATGGCCAAAGTTTTGGAGTTTCAACTTCAACATCAGACCTTCCAATGAACACCCAGGACTCATCTCCTTTAGGATGGACTGGTTGGATCTCCTTGCAATCCAAGGGACTATCAAGGGTCTTCTACAACACCACAGTTCAAAAGTATCAATTCTTTGGCGCTCAGCTTTCTTTATAGTCCAACTCTCACATCCATACTTGACTACTGGAAAAACCATAGCCTTGACTAGATGGATCTTTGTTGGCAAAGTAATGTCTCTGCTTTTTAATATGCTGTCTAGTTTGGTCATAACTTTCCTTCCAAGGAGTAAGTGTGTAGGAACCAAAATAAAGCTATAATTTATAATGATCATATGAAAATGTGAACAGCAATATTAATTATTGATAAAATTGACATAGTAATTAGGCATAATATTTTCCATCAGAATGCAAAAACTTTCTGCGACAAACTTCCATTTGTGAAAAAGTGAAAGTTATTCACACAGTTGTGTCCAACTCTTTGCAATTCCATGGACTGCAGCCTGTCCCACTCCTCTGTCCATGGAATTTTCCAGGCAAGAGTACTGGAGTGGGTTGCTGCTTTCTTCTCCAAGGGATCTTCCCCAGCAGGGATCAAACCCAGGTTTCCTGCCTTGTAGGCAGATTCTTTATCAGCTGAGCCACAAGGGAAGCCCCTCCATTTGTAGGATGTACTAGGTAATGAAAGTGTGTTATCTACTCAGCCTTGTCCAGCTCTTTGTGACCATGGACCATAGCCAGGCTCCTCTATTCATGGAATTCTCCAGGCAAGAATACTGGAGTGGGTTGCCATTTCCTTCTCCAGGGGATCTTCCTGACCCAGGAAATGAACTTGAGTCTCCTGCTTTGCAGGAAGATCCTTTACTGTCTGAGCCACCAGGGAAGCTTTATAAAGAAATAGACCCTCTCATACGTTGAGGTGGTGGGGAAAAAAAAAAAAAAAGTATTTTTTCTTGGAGAGACAATTTAACAATGTTAATCAAATTCAAGATTTCAATCTAAAAATTCTTACCAACTTTTATCTATTTTTCTAAAGGAAACACTAGAAGTAAGTACAATCATCAATGATGGGGAATATATATTGAAGAATTGAGTTTACTAGAGAAAAATTTTTGATTAAGATTACTAAAATCTTTATAATATTATTGTTGAATTTTTTTAAATCTTGCTAAAATATTGTTAAAATCTTTATAGTATTGTATCATAAGCTTCTCATAACAAAATTCAGGCTTAAGCCAAAGAAAGTGGGGAAAACCACTGGGCCAGCCAGGTAAGACTTAAATAAAATCCCCTATGTGAAGAGGAACTAAAAAGCCTCTTGATGAAAGTGAAAGAGGAGAGTGAAAAAGTTGGCTTAAAGCTCAACATTCAGAAAATGAAGATCATGGCATCTGGTCCCATCACTTCATGGCAAATACAGGGGGAAACAGTGGAAACAATATCAGACTTTATTTTGGGGGCTCCAAAATCACTGCAGATGGTGACTGCAGCCATGAAATTAAAAGACGCTTACTCCTTGGAAGAAAAGTTATGACCAACCTAGATAGCATATTGAAAAGCAGTGACAGTACTTTGCCAACAAAGGTCCATCTAGTCAAGGCTATGGTTTTTCCAGTGGTCATGTATGGATGTGAGAGTTGGACTGTGAAGAAAGCTGAGCGCTGAAGAATTGATGCTTTTGAACTGTGGTGTTGGAGAAGACTCTTGAGAGTCCCTTGGGCTGCAAGGATATCCAACCAGTGCATTCTAAAGGAGATCAGCCCTGGGTGTTCTTTGGAAGGAATGATGCTAAAGCTGAAACTCCGGTACTTTGGCCACCTCATGTGAAGAGTTGACTCATTGGAAAAGATTCTGATGCTGGGAGGGATTGGGAGCAGGAGGAAAAGGGGACAACAGAGGATGAGATGGCTGGATGGCATCACTGACTCGATGGACGTGAGTTTGAGTGAACTCCAGGATTTGCTTATGGACAGGGATGCCTGGCATGCTGTGATTCATGGGGTTGCAAAGAGTAGGACACGACTGAGTGACTGATCTGATCTGATGAATATACATTGGAGGTGATGAATAGATTCAAGGGATTAGATCTAGTAAACAGAGTGCCTGAAGAACTATGGACAGATGTCCATAATATTGTACTGCTGCTGCTAAGTTGCATCAGTCGTGTCCAACTCTGTGCGACCCCATAGACGGCAGCCCACCAGGCTCCCCCGCCCCTGGGATTCTCCAGGCAAGAACACTGGAGTGGGTTACCATTTCCTTCTCCAAATAATATTGTACAGGAGGCAGCAAACAAAGCCATCCCAAAGAAAATGAAAAGCAAGAAGGCAAAGGGGTTGTCTGAGGAGGCTTTACAAATAGCTGAAGTGAAGTGAAAGGCAAGGGAGATAGGAAAAGATACACCCAAATAAATGCAGAATTACAGAGAATACCAAGGAGAGATAAGAAGGCCTTCTTCAATGAACAATGCAAAAAAAAAAAAAAAGTAGAGGAAAACAACAGAAGGGGAAAGACTAGAGATCTCTTCCAGAAAATTGGAAATATCAAAGATGGAACATTGGAATCAAAGATGGAACATTGGAAGTACCAAAAATGGGCACAATAAAGGACAGAAATGGTAAAGACCTAATAGAAACAGAAGAGGTCAAGAAGAGATGGAAAGAAGACACAGAAAAACTGTACAAAAAAGGATCTTAATGACCTGGATAACCACAATAGTGTGGTCACTTACCCAGAACCAGGCCTTCTGGAGTGTGAAGTCTCCTAGGTCTTAGGAAGCACTGCTGTCTGTAAAGCTAGTGGAGGTGATGGAATTCCAGCAGAGTTATTTAAATCCTGAAAGATGACACTATCAAAATGCTGCACTCAATATGTCAGCAAATGTGGAAAACCCAGCAGTGGCCACAGGACTGAAAAAGGTCAATCCTCATCCCAATTCCCAAGAAGAACAGTACTAAAGAATGTTCAAACCACTGAACAATTGCACTCATCTCCCATGCTAGTAAGGTCCTGCATGCTAGGCTTCAGCATGATGTGAACCAAGAATACGTAGATGTCCATGCTGGGTTTAGAAAAGGCAGAGGAACCAGAGATCAAACCAGAAAAACATCTACCTCTGTTTCACTGACTATGCTAAAGCCTTTGACTGTGTAGATCATAACAAGCTTTGGAAAACTCTTAAAGAGACAGGAATACCAGACCATCTTAACTGTCTCCTGGAAACCTGTATACTGGTCAAGAAGCAACAGTTAGAACCTTTATGGAATAACTGGTTCAGGATTGAGAATGGAGAATGACAAGGCTGTTTATTGTCACCCTGTTTATTTAACTTGTATGTACATCATGAGAAATGCTGGGCTGGATGAGTTATAAGCTGAAATCAAGATTGCCAGGAGAAATATCAAGAACCTCAGAAATGCAGATGATACCATTCTAAGGGCAGAAAGAGAAGAGGAACTTAAGAACCTCTTGATGAGGATAAAGGAGGAGAGTGAAAAAGTCAGCTTTAAACTAAATATTAAAAAAACTAAGATCATGATATCTGTTCCCATCACTTCATGACAAATAGAAGGGGTAAAGGTGAAAGCAGTGACAGATTTCCTTTTTCTTGGGCTTTAAAATCACTGTGGATGTTTACTGCATTCATGAAATTAGAGGACAGTTACTTCTTGGCAGAAAAGCTATGAGAAACCTATATAGTATGTTAAAAAGCAAAGACATAACCTTGTGGACAAAGTTCTGTGTAAGCAAGACTATGGTCTTTCCAGTAGTCATGTACAGTTGTGAGAGCTGGACCATGAAGAAGGCAGAGCACCAAAGAATTGATGCTTTCAAACTGTGGTGCCCGAGAAAACTCTTGAGAGTCCCTTGGACTGCAAGGAGATCAAACCAGTCCATCCTAAAGGAGATCAGTGCTGAGTGTTCCCTGGAAGGACTGATGCTGAAGCTCCAATACTTTGGCCACCTCATGCAAAGAGTCAGCTCATTGGAAAAGACACAGACTGGGCGAGATTGAGGGCAGCGGGAGAAGGGGGTGACAGAGGATTAGATGGTTGGAAGAATCACTGATGCAATGGACATGAACTTGGGCAAACTCCAGAAGATGGTGGGGGACAGGGAGGCCTGGGTACTGCAGTTCATGGGGTCACAAAGAGTCAACACAACAGGATGACTGAACAACCATAACACTTGTTGATCCCAAGGATACACATCACATTGTTATGTATATCCCTTGAGGAGGAACCAGAACCCTGCTGCATCACTGCACTGTTTCTTGACAGTCTTTCCTTTCTTTCTGCATTCCCTCAGCCTTCTAATTAGTAACTGTTTGAATCTGCCCTTTAGAACTCTGGGAATGTCTGGAAGGTTGAAATCTTTTCCTGCAAACAAGAAACAGTGGACACGGAAATCTTTTGTATCTGGGAGGGTCCCATAGGGTCCTGCTTGGTTTCAGTACTGTGAGTGGCATGTCTATATGCTTAAGAGTTGTAAAAAGCTGAGGGGCGATGGCAGCAAGCCCACCCCCCACCAGCAGCAGCAAAAAGAATTGTAAAAAGCTGTAAAGAGTTAGGTTTAAGTTTTATAATAGCAATATAAATGAAAAACTATTATGTTAAAATATGGCTGTTTAGACAGTGGAACTGGCCTTTTTGTTGTTATTTGATTCCACATTTTGTAAAAGACTATTGTTATTTCAATTTCTACTTTGGTGGAAGTTTTTTAGAGATTTGCAAGTTTAACAAATATTAGTGAATAAAGTATTTTAGAAGAGGTTAATGGAAAATCTTGTAACTTTAAATAAAATCTTTTTTTAGGACACAACTCAATCTATGACATTGTGTGAAGTACAAGGTCTAGATTCTTTCACAGGTTTAAAGAAGAATGAATTCAGTGTTCGTCATTTATCACCAAGCAATCTGGATTGGGTCCCAGTGGCTATGGGCTGTTGTTTGCATTTCAACCTGCTCTTAGTAAACAACTCAGTTATCTTAAGTGATATTGGAAATTGTTAATGGCATAGAGAAGGTTCTCATTAAATATAAACCAATAGGCTAAATTTCTATTGAGACTAGGCCATAACATAGGATAAGAAGTGATAGGAAATGGATTCTGGGGCAGGAAAAAGGTTAACAAAAGAAGACAGATCATGAATAAAACTGATGGTCCAGGAAGCACAGGCATCTACATTTTGAGGAAGGATGTTAATACCAATTATGTGTCAGACACAGGCACTGACAATGCCAGGATGCATAAAACATCCTCCCTCAACTCTGGTCTTAAAATTTGAGTTTCTCAAATCACCCTGCTAGCATGATTATTGAAATGCAGATTTCCAAAATAAATAAATAAATAAAATGCAGATTTCTCAGTGCAACCTACAGCTTACAGTAAAATGTAGCTTACCTCTTTGATTTAGACTCTGAATATCCATGCATTTTAATAAACTTCCCAAGTGATTTCTTTGCACTCTGATCTAGTTTGGTAAACAATATTATCTTGGATTTTTGTTTGCAAAGGGAAATAGCACTGAGTTCTAGCAGCTCATCAGTACTAAGACCGATCCTGTATTTGGAGAGAGGCAGGAATTGGGCTGGAGTGGGATCAAAGTTTGAGTTTTGGACACAGGCCAATCAATGTGAAAATAACTAACAATATAGAACACAAGAATGCAAATTAAAAGTACCATAAATTTTAGATTAGCAAAAATTCTCTTTAGACAGAGAGAAACAGGGAAATAAATTCTCAAACAGATCCTGGGATCCTACCTCTCTCCCCTCTCTCCATAAATCAAGGAAATATGTTGTAGTTGTTTGTGTGAGTGGAACAGTTTTGCAACATCTGGGTTGAGTTGATTTATTTAGCAAATTATGATTGAGCATCTCTTATAGACTAGGCTCAGAAGACACCAATATGAATTAAGACTATAATTTTGCTCTCAAGGAGCTCAGAATTTATAGAAGATGGATAGAGATACAAATGCAACCCCTCATGGGACTAGCCCACCAGGCTCATCTGCCCATGGAATATTCCAGGCAAGAATACTAAGGTGGGTAGCCATCCCCTTCTCCAGGGGGATCTTCCCAACCCAGGTCTCCCACACTGCAGGCAGATTCTTTACCATCTGAGCTACCAGGGAAGCCCAGTAGGGCTATAGAAGTCATTATTAATTTATTCAAGCAACACATTAATAAAATGACTACTGGATACCAGGCCCCAGATATACCATGATGAACAAAAATGTGGTTCCTGCCCATATGGATCTTTTCTGCTGGTGAGTAAAGTAGACAATAAGTATATAAAGGGATAACAAAATAAATAATGACAAACTGAGAGTAAAGGAAGAAAAATTGGGTGTATGAGGTGGCTGTGAAATTACTGGGGACAAAGGAACCATTTACACATAATCTTTAAAATTGAATTTCTCTCTAGATTTCAGAAGAATTAGCTAAGTCTGACAAGTTATTTTCTAGTTATGTGTCAGTAGGCTGTCAAATGATTGTATTAATAAAGGTGATATCAACTCTCTTTTCCTGTTGTATTTTTAAATTAACTTAGTCCTAAAGTGAGCACCAGAGGCTGACAGTTCTGTGAGAGAAATGTTTTGACCATGTACTTTCATTTCATTCAGGTTAAGCTTACTTTATTTTAGACCAGCTGGTTATTATTGCTTACATTGTTAGTCTTTATTTATATATATATACATAATCACTTATGTCCTCACAGCAATGAATTTGATATGTCTTCATGCCCAACACAACCGGGGCCTGAGGAGCCAGAGGACAAGTCAAATCATATTTAATTAAAGCTAGAAAAGCAATGTAACAGAAATCTCCGCTCTAGATAAGGTGAATAGCTATTTCATTAAGAATAAATGGGCTGGGGCTTCCCTGGTGGCTCAGTTGTAAATCTGCTTGCCAATGCCAGAGATGCAGGTTCAATCCCTGATCCGGGAAGTTCCCACATGCCACAGAGCAACTAAACCCATGTGCCACAGCTAGTGAGCCTGTGCCCTGGAGCCCAGGAACGGCAGCTACTGAGCCGAGGTGCAGCAACTACCAAAGCCCACACACCCTGAGCCCATGCTCTGCAACAAGAGAAACCACTGTGATGAGAAGCCCTTGCCCCACAGCTAGAGAGCAGCCCCTGCTTGCCACAAACAGAGAAAAGTCCAAGCAGCAACAAAGACTTAGCACAGCCAAAAATAAATAAAATTATTTTTAAAATAAGTAAATAAATGGATCCATAGAAAATTGTTTGCCACATTGATGCCCCTCCCCTATGTAATCACTTTGAGAAGTACAACATTCTACAAAATAGGAAATACCTAGACAGCCTAAAGAGAAGTTGGTATTCTGAGCCACTGGCATTAGAATAACAGATAAAATGATCCCAGGATGTTTTCTTCAGATGCTCCCTCAGATGCAACCCCTTCCTAATTGCACACGCAACCTTTACAAGTATCTATATGATGATTCTACATTGTGTTATGATTTATTTGTGTGTGTTATTCACAAGTACATAGCAATATATGCCTGGTGTGGACTATATGCTCAAAATACTTGTTGAATGAATAAATTAATTTGTAAATACCAATAATCATTGAACATAGTTAAAATTGTGAGCATATGAGAATATGCTCTTTCATATAGGGACTCATGATAAAGTGGTTGAACATGCTGATTTGGTGATGGGCAAGTTTGGGTTAAATCCTATTTGGGTCACTTACAAATTGTGCAACCTTGAGAAAGTTACTTCACTGCTCTAAGCTCTAGTTTCCTATTCTTTAAAATAGTAAAGTTAATAATATGTATCTCTTAGGCATATTGTTAGTATTGCCTAAAATATTACAGGAAAATAACCTATTACTCTGCATAGCACTCAAAATGGCACAGAAATAGTTTACCAGCTAGGGAAAGTGTTCAGCAGTAGGAAAGTGCAGTCCATAAAACTTCTATAAGATATATTTATAATTAGAGTGAATTATTATTTAAAACATATCTCTAAGATGTTTCCAAGTTCTTTGCATCAATAAACAATTGTAAGTTTATCAATGCAAGATAAGTTGTATTTGCGTACTCAGTGCTACATAGATGTTCAAGGAATTTTATTTGTGTGAATACACGATTTTCCAGTTTTTGACAAGGTGGTTGACTATGGATTGCACTTCTAAGGCATAAATTTAGATAATAAGTTTTGAAAAAAAACTTTGTATCAAATAAAGTCTGCTATGTTCATGTTTTATGACCTGTCAATAGGAAAAAACACTTTTTAATAACTAAGTCTTGAAGGGTAAGAGAAACTGACCTATCAGCCTGAAATGACATCTGAAGCAAAGCATAAATGGCTTTTTGGTTAGTAAATAAAAATAGATGAATGTCTAAAACTTCAAAGACAATGAAACTGACTGTTCATGATTTTCCTCTTCCAAGCTCCACTGAATATTCTTTTAGATTTTTATTTTCATCTTACTTATGTTTTTTTTTCCAACTCACAGTCTAAAAATGCACATGCTAAATCATCCTTACACATTCTCCCAATTCCCAATATAAACAAATCAAATGTTGCTCAGAAATATTTTGTTATTTACAACAACAACAAAATGCATCGAGTGCAATAAAGTCATGGAGACAAGCATTCTCAAAAGACACACAAAGCAGTTTATGACATCCAAAGGGCATGCTTGAAAAAAGTGTTAGATTCATGACAAAGCCCAGCGATCCTAGTTTTTATTGCTAAATTCTTCCATCACATCTTCTCAGCTTTGATTCATTCATTCATTCCTTATCTATTTATTCTGTGTGTCATAAAACAAACATGTTTTCAGTGTGCTTTTGACTTAATTCATTATCTTTGGGGGGCTTCCCAAGTGGTGCAGTGGTGAAGAACCTGCCTGCCAATGCAGGAGACACAAGAGAAGCAGGTTTGACCCCTGGGTCAGGAAGATCCCCTGGAGTAGGAAATGGCAACCCACTCCAGTATTCATGCCTGGAAAATTCTATGGACAGAGGAGACTGGCTGACTACAGTCCACTGGGTCACAAAGAGTGGTACATGACTGAGCACACATGCACATACTTGGGATAACATGTCATCCTACTGTGTTCAGTGGGATGTTCCTATGTGAAAAAGTCAGTATCTACTTTATATGGACTTTGCTCTTCATTTACAGGAAGCAAAGGAAAGAAGTTTACACATATGCTGTATACAGTATACATGTAGATATATAACAGCTCAGAGACTATCCTATGTCTTCATTTTTTGTGAAACACCAGACACACAGAGAAGGAAGGCCACCAAAAAATAAGTGATTTTCATTACTTTAAGAAAAAATTTTGTGAATCCAGAATTTTTGCCTGTCTTTCCCCATCCACCCCTGTGATCAAAGCAGCTTGTGAAATGTTACTAATTCCATACTCTAGAAAAAAGCAACAAACTTCCTTGACAAGGCAGCTGAAGATCATTATGAAAAGTGTTGCAATGGGAGGAACAAACAGTATATGTGTGTACAAGCCCATGGACAGATGTAAGAAGAAAACAATTATAGAGCTTCATCTTGGCCATAGTGACATATTTTAACTTGATATCTGTCTAGTCTTTTGGGTGAAACTATTGTAGGAGAGACTATTAAGAGTGGGGAAAAAAAATCTATGAAAGCTGTTTCTTTTCTCCCTGAAAATAAAGGGCATCAAATGTGAAGTTATTTATCTACATAACAACTTAAAACAGTGTTCTAGTTGTGCTGTAATATAAACAGTTTGGCATCAGAACCTATAATTTGCTTAAAGATAACAAAAGAAGACTCATGCACAATTAAATGTTTTCAGTCAGTTCAGTCACTCAGTCGTGTCTGACTCTTTGTGACCCCATGGACTGCAGTACGCCAGGCCTCCCTGTCCATCACCAACTCCCAGGAGTTTACTCAAACTCATGTCCATTGAGTCGGTGATGCCATCCCACCATCTCATCCTCTGTCGTCCCCTTCTCCTCCTACCTTCAATCTTTCCCAGCATCAGGGTCTTTTCAAATGAGTCAGCTTTTTGCATCAGGTGGCCAAAGCAGGTTACAAACAGTAACTGTTCTTACAAAATACACCTGAAAATCATTAATTAGACAGTACATCACAGTTTTATCTCTGGGTCTACATAGGTTTTTTTTCCCCCATGTTTTCTATCTCTTTTATAACTACAAATGTGTTTGAGTCAAGAGTCGAGAAGATTTTGAGATGCTGTTGAAGAAAGCAAAGTAAATTTTTGTTGTATAATATTTACCTTTTGCTCAATGTCTTTATCTGACATTTTTAAAATTAGCTCAAATGGACTTAAACATGAAATGGAATGATAGAGATGTGTTCATGCATCTGTTCACCAAACCAGCATTTATGGAGCACCCACAGTGTACCAAGCCCTGTGAAAGGCACTGGGTATCCAGTAACTGCAGGACAGAAATGCGCCTGTCCTCACAGCATTTACCATGTAGTAATAATAACTCACATTTTTATTGTGCTTTCACAATATGTAATGCATTTTTATAAACATATGTGTCATCTACTTCTTATCCTTTGAGATAAATGTTATTATTCCCAGCATGTAAATGAGATTATTGAAACAGGAACACTTTAAGGCTGGGAGGTTCAGAGATAACTACAGATATGTATAGGGGATATTCAATCTCAAAAAATAGCCATTTGTATATCTTTAAAAACTTTTTATTGGCATATGATTGGTTACAATATTGTATTAATGTCCACTGCAAAGCAAAGTGAATAAGCTATATGTATACATATATCCTGTCATTTTTTGAATTTCCTTCCCATTTAGGTCACCACAGAGCACTGAGTAGAGTTCCCTTTGCTATACAGTAGGTTCTCAATAGTATCAATAGTGCGCATATGTCAATCCCAATCTTCCAATTCATCCCAACCCCGCCTTCTCCCTTGGCATCCACGTTTATTGTACATACTGCTGCAGTGAACATTGGAGTGCATGTTTCTTTTTAAATTATGGTTTTGCCCAGGTATATGTCCAGTAGCAGGATTGGTAGGTCGCATGGTAGTTGTATTTTTAGTTCTTTTAAGGAAACTCCATGTTATTCTACCTAGTGGCTGGACAGCCACATGTAAAAGAATGAAATTAGAACACTCCCTAATATCATGCACAAACATAAAATCAGAATGGATTAAACACCTAAATGTAAGGCTAGATACTATAATACTCTTAGAGGAAAACATAGGCAGAACACTCCTGGCATAAAGTACAAGAAGATCTTTTTTGATGCCTCTCCGGGAATAATGAGAATAAAAACAAAAATAAACAAATGGGACCTAATTAAACTTAAAACTTTTGCATAGCAAAGGAAGCCATAAACAAGACAAAAAAAGTAACCCTCAGAATGGGAGAAAATATTTGCAAATGAAGCATCTGACAAGGGACTAATCTACAAAATGTACAAGCAGCTCATGCAGCTCAATATCAAAAAAAGAAACAACCCAATTAAAAAAAAATGAGTAGAAGACCTGAATAGTCATTACTCCAAAGAAGACATACAGATGGCCAACAAATACTTGAAACGATGCTCAACATCACTTATTATTATAGAAATGCAAATCAAAACTACAATGAGGTATCCCCTTACACCTGTCAGAATCACCATCATCACAAAATCAACAAACAATAAATGCTGGAAAGGATGTAGAGAAAAGGGAATCCTCTCACACTGTTGAGAATGTAAATTGATACATCCATTTATATTTTATTGCACTTAATGGTTCTTCCAGTAAGATTTCAATCAGGAGACAAGAAACATACAGTAAATTTAACAGGGAAAGTTTAAAATAGGGAATCATTAGCTATAACAGGAGATAGGAGCAAAAGAGAATGGTACATAAAGGGGTAAAGAAAACTCTAAGGAATATAGAAATAGAAGATACAGAAAGCAGCCACAATCTCTAGAGGTAACACGGATCACCCAAGAAACTAATGAATATAGAAAGGGTCCTCTGCCCTGTAAGGCTGGGATCCAGACCTCCCTGGAGAGCACACTACTGAGGCCCACCGGATGGCAGAGAGGTTCATAGAGGGGCTGCACTGGGAAACTGGGGAATCACCTTCTGGGTCTCTGAGGGAGGTACCATGGAGAGGTACCATATGCCCTGGCCACAAAGCATTATAGGAACCTGCCAGGAGAGGATGCACAGAAACCAAGAGCTGTTTCTCTTCCAGGATCCCTCCAGGGTTCTCTACTTATGAAGCTTACCATCTTGCCAGCTGGCAAGAGAAAAATGTTCCAGCATTGCAAGCAGAGCCACCGAGGGTAGATTTGGAGCTTAGAGGAATAAAATGATAAATGACACATTGGTATATCAAGAACATTTAGATGAATTACATAATATCATTTATTTGTCACAGTTCACTAAGAGGATACATATTTTATTCTTCCCTGATGGATTAAATCATTTTAAAATATATTTCATCTATTTATTTCTAAAAGATAAAAAATTTTGAAATTACTTTGCCCATTACTATAAAGAGTAAGACTTACAACCTGGTAATCAAAAGCATTGAATTGGGCACCAGACTGTTTGGATCCAATTTCTGACTGTTAGACTTTGAGCAAAATATGTTGGGAAAAATATTTAACCTCTCTCTATATTTTGGTTTGTTTGCTTTAAAAAAAAGCAGAACTTACTACATATATTTCTTATGAAGATTATATTAGATGATGTTTGCAATATATCTGGAATGCAACTGGCACATACATATGCTCACTTGCTGTTATTATTATTTGCTGCTATTATTTTCATATATTATTATTATTTCTTCCGTTACAAATCTTAAATATGTAGGATAAAAAATAAAAAGTCTTATAAGCAACCTGAGAAGAAAATCAGTCATATACAAAGTAACACTGTCAAGCTGCTCTGAATTTTTCTCCAGCCTATGCTCTGCTAGAAAACAGTAGAATGATGTATGCAGGTTTGAGGGAGAAAAGATTATTAATAAATAATTCTATAAGCAATCTAGTTGTTTCTAACATCTTGACTATATAGGCAATAGAATCCTAGAGGTCCAATGGCTAAGACTCCGTGTTCCCAAAGCAGGGGGCACAGGTTCGCTCCCTTGTCAGGGAAGATCCCACATGCCACATGGTGCACCACACACACACACACACACAAAAAGACATAAAAAATTCTAGCTACAAAAGTTCTTGCACTTCTATATTTTCAACAGCAAATGACAGCATGTTTATTCAAAAAACATTAATGAGGCTTATTGTTTTGTTATTGTTATAATGTGATTTTCCATTGTGAGATAAAGTTAAAAAAATTAAAATTACTGATATTCCTACCATGGAGAATCAGGTGTATTTCCTCCTAGTTTTTTCTCAATGGATGTACATGTAACATAACATGTAGAAATACACATTTTTAGAAATTAGTGTTCTACTAGCTGTGTAGTGGTATTCCACATTCTACTAGATGTGTGGTGGTATTTGGTTTTGCTTTTATTAGTTATAGTAATTTTTGAAGACTTTTAAGTATATAGTAATGCTATTTGAATAGTGATTGGTTTACTTCTTCCTAATCATTTGTCTCATATTTATTTTTCCTACCTTATTACACTGGCAAACCCTCCAGCATGATGCCAAGTGGAGAATAAGAGTAGACATCCTCATCACAATCTTAATAAAGACAAAACTTCACTTTCCATCATTAAGTGTGATGTAGGCAACAAAATTTTATGTACATGCTTTTTATGAACTGTAAAAAATCTTTTTGTTCTTAGTTTATCAAAAGTTTTTAATCATGAACACATATTGAATGTTGTCCAATTGGTTCTTGGTTATTGGAATGATAAATTACTTAAAATATTTTTAGTCTACAATTATGATGACTGACTTTTTTTACTTTGGAGACATAAATGGATTTGCATCATTTTTCACAAAAAAATAAGGCAAATATAAACCACTGGGTATAAAATTATCCCATTATTATAAAAAAGGAGAGTATGGAGATATATATATAGATAGATAGATAGATATAGAGATATAGATATAGATAGATAGATATAGATATAGATATATAATCTATATATATATATCTCCATACCCTCCTTTTTTATAATGGGATAATTTTGTACCCAGTGTATATATATACATACACAAATAGATATGTATTTATGCATATATTATCGCTCACATAATGTCTTTTTACGTACAAAGAACATTTCAGGAGACATGAAAAACTTGACAACAATGTGTTGTCCACATAAAAAAGGTTTGGGTGTCTGGACTACAAGAAGATTTAATTTTATTCTTACTCTCTTGTGTGAAATGCTGACTATATATGACTTTGAAAAAATACGTACGTGTCTCTATTTCTTATGGTTGTTTGTTGCATTTAGGCTTAAGTATTTTATGAGCTTAGAATATATATTTGAAATATAAGGTGTGACTTTGAAATGTTCTTTTTTTCTTTTTTCCAGTTATTTAGTTGAGTTTCTATGCTCTAGAAAACTAATTCCATTTTGTATGCTTGACCAGAATGATTATTTTTATTCCACTAAAAGGATATTGATTTCAATGCCAATTTCACTATATTTGAGTTAATGTAGCTTTGTAAATTGTAATTTTTGTTGGGGCTAGTGTGTCGTATTGGTTTATCATGTTTTTTAACTCACTCTTTTTCTTTAATTTTTGTATTTATTTTCCTGATAAAATTTGAAATTTGGTCACTACCTTAAGGTGTGTTCCTTGACCACTCAACCCAAAGTATTTTCTTCTTCATACTGCTGATTTCTTCTCCTTCATCAACTTATCCCTGTATAGTATATCTATTTGTGTATTTACTAGGGCCCATGGATGTTTTGTTCATCCTATAAACACTATCTATTGTGCTTGATATACAGCTGCTCTATTAATATTTGATGACTGACCTACTCAATGAATGAATGTATGAGTGAGTGATTTGAATAAATTCATCAAATTCCAAAAAAATACACACTCGATTTTATTTCCCCTGCTTTCTCTCTGCTCTTGACATTTAATGTCACATAATTTATTTTAATCTGTGATTAGAACCCTGAATTATTATATTTTAAAATAAGGTGTTACGAATACTAAAATGTTGTTTCCCATATATGCTTTTTCAAGGATGTGGGGGAAGTTTACACTCAATTTTTTTTTTTTTTTTTTTTTGGCTGCACTGTGTGGCATGTGGGATTGTAGTTCCCAGACCAGGGGTCAAACCTGCCCTCTCCCCTGCAGTGGAACAGATGAGTCTTAACTACTGGAGTACCAAGGAAGTCCTTACATTCAGTTTTATAACTGTGTTTACAATATTTGTCTGCTTTTAACTCAAATAATAAAGCTTTTATACAATAAATTTCTCATTCTTTAATTCTTGATTTGAATCATCTTTTGTAGGCTTACAGATATATTTTAGCAGCTTCCCTACTGAGGATATATTAACTACTTGCTTTGAGAAATTTTTTATTTATTGAAAATATGTCTCTATGTGCCTCATACATAAATAACAGGTACTTGTCTATAAAGAGAATTGTCCATTCAGTCTATGTCCATCATAAAAACAAACAAAAGCAAAACCCCTCATACACTATATCGCACTCTATCATGGTACATAATGTCTCAGTGAGAACTCTGAGACTAGCTTGTCTTTTTCCTTGTTCATTATTTTTTATCTTTAAAATTCAAAAATTTATAAGGGCATATCCAGGTATCTTGATGAGCCTTTGGTTTTGTCTTCTCAGATCTTTCTTCAGCTTGAAAACTTTTTCTTTTCTTTTAAACTTAATTATTTGTGTCCTTGCTATTTTTTTCTTTCTTCCCCTAAATAGTTCTCTTTCTTTGATCATATCTCTGTCCTTCATATCCATCATTATCTAGGCCATCATTTTCATCTCTGTGATTTCACTCCTGCATTACAAAAAATTTCTCAAATCTTTTCCCATTTCATCGATTGGATTCATCTTTTTCTTACATGCTCTTTGCTATCTCAACTGCTACTTTAATTTCTATTGAATTTTGCATTTTCTTGCAACCTACTATAGCCTTCACTTTTCCCATTTTTTTATTTCATCCTATTCTCTCCTTAATAACACGTATTATAGTTCTGTAGAGGCTTTTCTTCATGAATCTTCTTGAGCACATCAAGAATGTAAATGTTAAAATGAAGAATATAACTGTAAATTTTTCAGCTATTTAAAAAATAAACTAATTCTCAGAATTATGCTCTCAACTGGCCTCATCAAATCAATACACTTTTGCCTTCCTCCAGCAGTGCCTCTTTATGACATCTTGACTTATTTACTTTACTTGCACTGTGTTGAGATTGATTCAGGCTTGCCATTTCCTTCACATAGGGTGAGTGAATTTTTTCTTTTCTTTTTTTTTTTTTTTGCCATCATGGAACACTTGGATCTTCATTCTTACCATAATTTTTCCATTTTCTCTTTGAACTACATCTAAAAGCTTTAATTTTTGCTCCTATCCAAATTTGCTGAGTAGAGGTTGAAGCTTCTACCTTCTACCTTACAGAAGTAAACTGAGATTATCAGGTATAGTGTATAAACTTGCCTTTGCATAGTGCAAAGCATGACAAATTGTACAGAGTTCCTCCATCTACTGTCTAAAGTGCCGCTTTAGAACCCTAACAACCCACCCACTTCTCCATTCTGTTCTGAGAGATGTAGTGTATGTACTGATGTATTGTCAGAGGGGTAGGAGTGGAGATGAGTCAGGGCTATAGTGCGGCTTGGGCCAGAAGGTATTCACATGATATTGAGAGAAGACCTCCTAGTCTTGGTCAGAGCAACATGAGACTGTGGAGTGAGTCAGTCTTTCTCTCTTATTTGAGAGAATTATGCGTCGCCTTCTGATTCGGAGGGTTCTCTATGCAATGTGTCATCCAAAACCGTGATTCATGCACTCAGACTGAAACCACTGTTGGGTATTCTATACAAAAGTCAGCATATTTTCTCCTCTTCTTTCTTCTTTTCTCTCATTGTCTTCTTTGTTCATCTTCTCTCTTACACAAACATAGCATCCCTTTAATATTCTAGCTCTCTCATTATTAGCAATCCATGATATTTTGGACTGCTTTATTCTTTTTTACTATTTTAACTGACAGTTAATATGAGGCTTATTAGGAATACCTAGTCATCTGTCATTTTTTAACCAAACTGTACCCTAGTATTAACTTTATCTGAATCAAATCTCATAGAGTCCCTGTAGTTCTTTAATTCATCTCCATCTTTGTTATAGGGAACATGTTTTATCCAAATTATATTTAAAGAGTAGAGATGATTCACATGCTGAAGTACCTAGTAAAGGACTATTTTATATTGGGAGCCAGGTCACCAGTCTCTTGAATGCAGACCCTGATGGTGAGTCAAGAGGGTCCACATTAGGCTTATTAGTCATGTCATTCCACCATCCTGTTTGTCCTGGACTGTTACAGCTTGTGCTATTGTGTTATCATAATTATTTATAGTGTTCTGTTCACTCTCTAAAGCATTCTGGTTTGCATGATAAATTTCATGATCATCCTATATGACATTATGAGATACAATTTAAATGTCAGTTATATATCCTTGAAGGACTTATTCATGCTTCCTTAATATTGTGATATAATTTTAATGGAATTAAACTTGAGCAGGTGAAAATTGCTGTTAATTAAATTGAGCTACAATTTAGTTACTAATATCCTAATCCTGCTTGCATGAGAACTGAATGGGTCATGTCATCAACAATGTTCAAAGCAGATTGTTAAACTCTAACTGGTGGACTAGTACTTCATGTACGCTAGATAATAACACAGAATTTGGGGCTTTAAATATTCAAGTTCTTTAATTCTGCAGATTCTAGACATTTAGTTGTTAATTCTAAAAATCTTAGATTGGCCCCATTGGTCCAGGGATTATCATCAGGTGACTGAAGCGCAGATGTCCCAGCTGTAAAGTTCTCACTCATCCACTCTTTTTGTCTTTAGAGTGTCCACTATTAGTTAACTTTGCTGCAATGCACAAAGGAGCTTTCTAGAGTCTACCTACTTTGCAGGCAGTGATCAAGACCATCTCCAAGAAAAAGAAATGCAAAAAGGCAAAATGGTGGTCTCAGGAGGCCTTACAAATAGCTGAGAAAAGAAGAGAAGCTAAAGACAAAGAAGAAAAGGAAACATATACCCATTTGAAGGCAGAATAGCAAGGAAAGATAAGAAAGCCTTTCTCTATGATCAATGCAAAGAAATAAAGGAAAACAAGAGGAAGGGAAAGACTAGAGATCTCTTCAAAAAAATTAGAGATACCATGAGAACATTTCATGCAAAGATGGGCTCAATAAAGGACAGAAATGGTAGGGACCTAACAGAAGCAGAAGATATTAAGAGGTGGCAAGAATACACAGAAGAACTATACAAAAAAGATCTTCATGACCCAGATAACCACAATGGTTAGGTGGTCACTCACCTAGAGTCAGAAATCCTGGAATGTTAAGTGGACCTTAGGAAACATCACTATGAAAAAGCTAGTGGCGATGATGGAATTCCAGTTGAACTATTTCAAATCCTAAAAGATGATGCAGTGAAAGTGCTGCACTTAATATGCCAACAAATTTGGAAACTCAGCAGTAGCCACAGGACTGGAAAAGGTCTGTTTTCCTTCCAATCCCAAAGAAAGGCATGCCAAACAATGCTCAAACTACCGTACAATTGTGCTCATCTCACACACTAGTAAAGTAATGCTCAAAATTCTCTAAGCCAGGCTTCAACAGTACATGAACTGTGAACTTCCAGATGTTCAAGCTGGTTTTAGAAAAGGCAGAGGAACCAGAGATCAAATTGCCAACATCTGTTGGATCATCAAAACAGCAAGAGATTTCCAGAAAAACATCTACTTCTACTTTATTGACTATGCCAAAGCCTTTGACTGTGTGGATCACAACAAATTCCCATAGAGATAGGAATACCAGAACACCTTACCTGCTTCCTGAGAAATCTGTATTCAGGTCAGGAAGCAACAGTTAGAACTGGACATGGAACAACAGACTGGTTCCAAATCAGGAAAGAGTATGTAAAGGCTGTATATTGTCACCTTGCTTATTTAACTTAGATGCAGAGTATATCATGTGAAATGCCAGGCTGGATGAAGCACAAACTGGAATCAAGATTGCCAGGAGAAATATCAATAACCTCAGATATACAGATGACACCACTCTTAATGGCAGAAAGCAAAGAAGAACTGAGAAGCCTCTTGATGAAAGTGAAAGAGGAGAGTGAAAAACTTGATTTAAAACTCAGCATTCAGAAAACGAAGATCATGGCATCTGGTCCCATCACTTGATGGCAAATAGATAGGGAAACAGTGGAAACAGTGACAGACTTCATTCTCTTGGGTTCCAAAATCACTGCAGATGGTGACTGCAGCCATGAAATTAAAAGTAGCTTGCTCCTTGGAAGAAAAGCTATGACCAACCTAGATAGCATATTAAAAAGCAGAGACATTACTTTACCAACTGAGGTCTTTCTGGTCAAAGCTATGGTTTTTCCAGTAGTCATATATGGGTTTGAGAGTTGAACTATAAAGGAAGCTGAGCGCCGAAGAATTGATGCTTTTGAACTGTGGTGTTGGAGAAGACTCTTGAGAGTCCCTTGGACTGCAAGGAGATCCAACCAGTCCATCCTAAAGGAAATCAGTCCTGAACATTCATTGGAAGGACTGATGCTGAAGCTGAAGCTCCAATACTTTGGCCACCAGATGCAAAGAACTGACTCACTGGAAAAGACCCTGAAGCTGGGAAAGATTGAAAGTGAGAGGAGAAGGGGACGACAGAGGTTGAAATGGTTGGATGGCATTACCAACTCAATGGACATGAGTTTGAGTAAGCTCTGGGAGTTGGTGAAGGACAGGGAAGCCTGGCGTGCTGCAGTCCATGGGGTCACAAAGAGTCAGACACAACTGCTAAGCAGCTGAACTAAACTGAACAAGTGTCCCTCTCAAAGCATGTCATCCAGCATACATAACAGTGATTGGATAGAATGTGTAGATTATGGTCAGGATAAATAACATATCCCAAATGATCCAAATATATGAAATCAACAAAACTGAATCTAATTTCCAATACTGCTGATTATTAACTTTTGTCTTTGAAGGAGTTCCTTAACTTCACTGACCCCCAGTTTCCTAATATGAAGTTGTAATAATACCAAAAATCTTGGTGTTTTTGTAACAATAAAAGAAAATATATGTAAATCACTCTGATACAATTCTTTTTCATAAAGTCTATATTTATTAAGAGAAAATTAAAGAAAAAAAGATTCACTGCTTTTCTTGGAAATTTGTACTATTAATGAACAAGAAAAGAAAGTGAGCCAAATGAATTCCCAGAGAGTGTCTATACTTTTTGTCAAGGATAATAGTCTTCAACCAACAAATGGTACCAGGAAAAGTAGAATAAGGGAATAAATTCAAGATAACTGATGACCCAGTAAAGAAGCACGTAGAATTTTGAAATCTCCTAATCAATACATTTTATATCAAACCACCAAGAACAATACAATTGTATATACATAAATGAACCTAAACTCATACATCAGTTTCCCCTCAGAAGGAGGTCGTTAGCAGCACTATGACTTTAAATATGTCAGTGGTTCTTTTCTGTTCAATATTCTTTATCATTCACTTAGATAAAACATATATTGCAGTTTGTGAAGAGAAAACTATGGTAAATGGCAGAAGCATGCTGGACTAATGGGATGGCGCCATTACCATTCACTTAGGCATAAATTTTTAAAAAATAAGAGAATGTAATGTGGCTTGTCAGTAACATATGCAAAAAAAAGGCTTACATTTTAATGAACGGTAGTTATATGATTCAACAATAGCATATGTCTACAGAAAATCTCATGAACACTTTTTGATATTCAATATAAAATACCCAAACAAAACCTTTCTATTTTTTATTCACCTGTCTTCCAGATTATTAATCTTGTCTTTCACTGTCTCCCATCTGGTGTTAAACTATCCCTCAAGTTTTTAAATTCTGATACTGTATTTTCAGCACTGGAATGTCCATTTCATTATTATTTTGTAATTTTGACTTTATTGCAAAATTCTCCATATTTTTATATACATCTTGTGATATTTCCTGTATTTTCTTAAATATAGAAATCATGATTGTTTTAAAGTCCTTATTATGTAATTAACCATCTATTAATATCTGCTTTTTTCCCTTTTGTAAGTAGAGACAATGTTCTGTCTCTTCTCATGCCAAGTACTTTTTTTAGTTGAAAGTCAAGCATTGTGTTTTCAAAAAACAAAGGTTTAAACACCTCCAGATGATATACTTTAATTAGAGAGGTCAGCCTCTCCTCTGCTAGGCAGACAGAGCAGAGGAAGTAGAGAGGCTGACTACTTTAAGTTTTTATGGAGAATCTGTCAGATCCTATCTCTGCTCTACTTTTCAAAGGTCTTCAGCTTGGATATGTAGTGACACACCCCGTAAAGCTTCTGAGTTTGGTAAATTGAGGAAGAGAGACTGGCTCTTGTTAAGTCAATTCAAGTCATTAATTTTATCACCCTATGCCTAAACTGGTCCCTCCTTTGCTGTTTCATCTGTCTTCCGTCTTCTAGGGGCTGAGACAGGATCCTCACTCAGCTCCAGTTCAGTCTGCGCTATCAAGCACCCCCAGAGACAAAGCAGTTATTGAAGATTATTTAAAAGTCAATTCCCCTTTCCTTTGAGGATTTGAGCTGTCTCCTGCCCTCCTAGTAGATCATGAAAATGTAGGCTATCCCACTTTTCTGTGTTTGGGCTTATGACTATAGCCTGCTGTCTTGTGAAATTTTGAAACTTAGCCAATGTCTTGAGGAGCAAAATAAATCTGAGGTCCTTCTCCTCTCCAGTTTTGTTATCCCAGTCCTGTGCAACTGCCAAAACTATTGTTGTTCTTTTGTCCCTCAGCCTCAGTGCTCTTCCTGAGTTAGCCTGGATTGTCAGCTTCATCTGCATCTAGAAATGAAAAATAACCTCCAGGGACAGCTTCAGATTCTTAGCTCACACTTGAAAAATCATATTTCTTGGAAGGTACTCCCTCTAGTCCTTATGTTTGGCTGATCCTTGATGCTTTTAATATACTTTTTTTGTAATTGATTCAACTTTTCTAATTGTTCTCAATGGGAACATTGCATGCTGTCGCTCAGTCATGTCCAACTCTTTGTGACCCTTATGGACTGTAGCCGCCAGGCTTCTCTGTCCGTGGGATTTTCCAGGCAAGAATACAGGAGTGGGTTGCCATTTCCTTCTCCAGGGGATCTTCCCAACCTCCACTCAGCTATCATACAATCTCACAAAAGTGTTTTGCAAAAGAGCAGAGAAAAGAGATGAGATTCCATATATAGAAGCATTTTTGCTATTGCATCAGGAGAAAAAGGAGTCAGAGAACTACCATATCACGGTATGGAGGTCGAACGAAAACCCAAAAGGATACATCGACAGAGGAGCTTTAAAAATTCAGGAGAAAAAACAAACCAACTGAGGATCCATCAGAGTTTCTGGAAAGAATTTATCAAGCTTTTAGGTTCAGCTCAGTTCAGTTCAGTTTAGTTCAGTCACTCAGTCATGTCTGACTCTCTGTGACCCCATGGACTGCAGCACGCCAGGTTTCCCTGTCCATCACCAACTCCCAGAGCTTACTCAAAGTCATGGCCATCGGGTTGGTGATGCCATCCAAAATCTCATCCTCTGTCATCCCCTTCTCCTCCGGCTTTCAGTCTTTCCCAGCATCAGGGTGTTTTCCAATGGGTCAGTTCTTCACATCAAGTGGCCTAAGTATTGGAGCTTCAGCTTCAGCATCAGTCCTTGCAATGAATGTTCAGGACTGATTTCCTTTAGGATGGACTGGTTGGATCTCCTTGCAGCCCAAGAGACTCTCAAGAGTCTTCTCCAGCACCACAGTTCAAAAGTGTCAATTCTTCGGCCCTCAGCTTTCTTTATGGTCCTACTCTCACAACCATATGGAAAAACCATAGCTTTGACTAGACGGACCTTTGGTGGTAAAGTAATGTCTGTGCTTTTTAATATGCCATCTAGGTTGGTCATAACTTTTCTTCCAAGGGGTAAACATCTTTTAATTTCATGGCTGCAGTCACCATCTGCAGTGGTTTTGGAACCCAGGAAAATAAAGTCTGTCAGTGTTTCCACTGTTTCCCCATCTATTTCTCATGAAGTGATAGGACTAGATGCCATGATCTTAGTCTTTTGAATGTTGAGTTTTAAGCCAACTTTTTCACTCTCCTCTTTCACTTTCATCAAGAGGCTCCTCAGTTCCTCTTTGCTTTCTGCCAGAAGTGTGGTGTCATCTGCATATCTGAGGTTATTTATATTTCTCCCGGGAATCTTGATTCCCACTTGTGCTTCATCCAGCCCAGCAATTCACATGATATACTCTGCATATAAGTTAAATAAACAAGGTGACAGTATACAGCCTTGATGTACTCCTTTCCCAACTTGGAACCAGTCTATTGTTTCATGTCCAGTTCTAACTGTTGCTTCTTGACCTATATACAGATTTCTCAGAAGGCAGGTAAGGTGGTCTGATATTTCCATCTCTTGAAGAATTTTCCACAGTTTGCTGTGATCCACAACATGCTTATAGGTGCTACATGCAAACAGACCTGGAGGTCCCTGAGAATGTAACGATGATAAATATGACCCTCATCATGCAAAGTGCCCCAGAGATTTAAAAAATGTAGAAGTCAGACTGTGTATTTGAAATGAATCCTTCTCAACTAGTAAGTGTTGTTTCAAAAGTATTCAATAACAGGGAACGATGACAGAAGCAAGGAGATGCAAAACCAAATTCAGCTTTTCTGGTAGCCACATTGAAAGCAAGTAACCTAAAGGAAGGCTTCCAAGATGGGTCAATGGTGAAGAACCCACCTGCTAATGCAGAAGATGCGGGTTTGACCTCTGGGTCAGGAAGATCCCCTGGAGGAGGAAATGGCAACCCACTCCAGTATTCTTGCCTGGAGAATCCCATGGACAGAGGAGCCTAGAGGGCTACAGTGCTTTGGATCGCAAAACAGTCAGACATGACTTAGCAATTAAACAACAACAACAAACACTAGAAAATATGGAAAAAATAATTTTATTTATGTATTTAAATCAAATATATTTCTTCCCTGAAAGGGCCAAAAGGTGAAAGTTTGAAGAAATATTTTCTTGAATTAAACTTACAGAAACAAGTGAAGAAACCTATCACTACAATGGAATGAGAAAGCAGGCAGTTTTGAGTAAGAAGAGAAAATACAAAGCTACAAGTCCTGTCTTTGAGTAACTGACAATATTTTGAAAGACTAAAACCATGATAGCATCATTAGCTTCTATATTCAAATACAAAAGTAAAGATTACTGTATTTACCTTGTAGGTCAATATCCTCATGACTAAAATTGAACTGTTGTGATTATAGGTCCAGTGCCATTTTCTTAACCATATGCAGGATAAATTCCTAATAATAATAATGATAATTTTTAAATAAATATTTTTCCTAGATTTGGACCTTCACGTGTATTATTTATGGTTGTCATTTAGTTGCTAAGTCATGTGCTACTGTTTTGCGACCCAGTGGACTGTAGCCCACCAGGCTCCTCTAACCATGGGATTTCCTAGACAAGAATACTGGATGGGTTGCCCTTTCCTATTCCAGGGGATCTTCCCAACCCAGGGACTGAACCCGCATGTCCTGCATTGGTAGGCAAATTCTTTATCATTTAGCCATTAAGGAAGCTCCTGAGTATTATACACACACACACACACACACACACAGTCATTTAATCTTCACAACCAACATTTAAAGTAGGTAAACTGAGTCCCATTTAGTTATAGAGAAGTAAAGTGAAACATAAACAATGTATGAAATTTGTCAGGTCACAGAGTTTAGTTGGCATCAAAGCTATGTTAAAATCCCGTGCTCTAAATCAGCATAGAATTGTCTGCAATAATAGGAATGTGCTATCACTGCAATGTCTAATACATAGCCACCAGCCACATGTGGAAATTAAGTATTGAAATGTGCCTAGTGCAACTGATGAAATGAACTTTCAATTTTATTTCATTTTAATCAAGGAAACTTTTGCTAGCAAATTTGGAAAACGCAGCAGTGGCCATGGAACTGGCAAAGGTCAGTTGTCTTTCTAATCCCAAAGAAAGGCAATGCGAAAGAATGCTCAACTACTGCACAATTGCACTCATGTCACATGCTAGCAAAGTAATGCCCAGAATTCTCTAAGCCAGGCTTCAGCAATATGTGAACCGTGAACTTCCAGATGTTCAAGCTGGTTTTAGAAAAGGCAGAGGAACCAGAGATCAAATTGCCAACATCCGCTGGATCATCAAAAAAGCAAGAGAGTTTCAGATAAACATCTATTTCTGCATTATTGACTATGCCAAAACCTCTGACTGTGTGGATCACAACAAACTGCGGAAAATTCTGAAAGAGATGGGAATACCAGACCACATGACCTGCCTCTTGAGAAATCTATATGCAGTAAGGAAGCAACAGTTAGAACTGGACATGGAACAACACACTGGTTCCAAATAGGAAAAGGAGTCCGTCAAGGCTGTATATTGTCACCCTGCTTATTTAACTTATCTGCAGAGTACATCATGAGAAACGTTGGGCTGGATGAAGCACAAACTGGAATCAAGATTGCCAGGAGAAAATCAGTAACCTCAGATATGCAGATGACACCACCCTTATGGCAGAAAGTGAAGAAGAACTAAAGAGCCTTTTGATGAAAGTGAAAGAGGAGAGTGAAAAAGTTGGCTTAAAGCTCAGCATTCAGAAAAGGAAGATCATGGCATCTGGTCCCATCACTTGATGGCAAATAGATGGGGAAATAGTGGGAACAGTGTCAGACTTTATTTTTTGGGCTCCAAAATCACTGCAGATGGTGACTGCAGCCATGAAATTAAAAGACACTTACTCCTTGGAAGAAAAGTTATGACCAACCTAGACAACATATTAAAAAGCAGAGACATTACTTTGTCAACAAAGGTCTGTCTAGTCAAGGCTATGGTTTTTCCAATAATCGTGTATAGATATGAGAGTTGGACTATGAAGAAAGCTGATCACCAAAGAATTGATGCTTTTGAACTGTGGTGTTGGTGAAGACTCTTGAGAGTCCCTTGGACTGCAAGGAGATCCAACCAGTCTATCCTAAAGGAGTTCAGTCCTGGGTGTTCATTGGAGGGACTGATGTTGAAGCTGAAACTCCAATACTTTGGCCATCTGACTCATTTTAAAAGACCCTGATGTTGGGAAAGATTGAGGGCAGGCAGAGAAGGGGATGACAAAGGATGAGATGGTTGGATGGTATCACTGACTCATGGACATGAGTTTGGGTAGACTCCGGGAGTTGGTGATGGACAGGGAGGCCTGGCGTTGCTACAGCCCATGGAGTCGCAAAGAGTCAGACACAACTGAGTGACAAAACTGAAACTGAAACTTTGAATGATTGATCACGTGTCTAGTAGCTCCCACACTGGACAGCACTACCCTAAACTAATTAGATTGTATTGGCTCCTGGCCCTGAAAAATCTGTTGGGTGTACAAGAACACTGTTTCCGAAGCTTTTTCCTAGAGTTAATCAGTTGGAATATCACTCCTTGACCTATTTTTATTAGAAAGTACATTATATGGAATATTGTATATGGAAAAATGTAATGTATATACTAGTCTTTATTAGTAAACAATATGAATGGCTTACTTGTAAGCATTTGTATGAAATAAACAATATGTGAGTCAAGTGATTTCTTTAAGGCTGATTTTTCTCTTTATTTGGGCTTCCTGTGAGGCCATTAGTGTACACAGTAAGCCTATCAGAGGCAAATAATAGAAGAGAGGAAAGATAAGGATGCTGCCTCGTTTATGTTTACTTAGACAGTATTAGATGTTGGCATTATGGAGCTAAATTGCAATTCTAGGCGAGTTCTCCCACTTCCTTCCGGGTCAGGTCTCCAGGTTGTGCTGAGTAAGGAGAGTGGCAGCAAAGGACACCGAATATGATTCTCTCAGGAGCATGTGAGGTGACTCCTTTCCTAGCCTGCTCTTCCTTCTGCCAAGTGCGCTTTATTCTCTCTAGAATGCCTTATCACCCCTTCCTCTCTCACTTTCTTTAAACAAGAGAGCACTTTCTTCCTTACAAATATACCACAGCGGTGTTTTGTTTGTATGTGAACTGCAAAAAGCAATCCAATATTTTCAATACCTAAGAGCTGTTTGTAAATAAAAATGGTGTTTCTGCTTCCTGAAAACCCAAATTCCATCATAATAAATTGGAACATTTCCTCTATGCTTTATTTTCAGATTCCTGACTCTTAAAAAGTTGAAATTTAACAAATGAAACTAATTCAAAGACTGTCAGTCCTTTCCCTTATCAGTGCTGGTTATTTTTTAGACTTTGTTCAGAAGTGGAGAGTTGGCTTGATGGTCCTGGCTGCAGAAGGAGGTTTGATTGACTGCACATGTGTTAATACCATGCATACATTACTGAGGAACTACGAGGCAGTGTGCCCTCAGAGACACACTTCTGAAAAGAGTAGTTGACTCAGGCTCCACCTATACAGAGCTCAGTTCCTAAAAATAGGTGCTAAGTTACATCCTTTAGACGCAGGGCTAAAATAAATTCAGCCGTCCCATCTACTTGCTTGATAGACCCTTCAGTGGAGCTGGCCTCCACTCCACCGATTGCTTTCAGGGGACTGGGAAATTTGCTGTACAAAGGAGGAAACTAGTCTGTGAAGAACTGTAAAGATATATGATATTTCCACGAACTTGGGGTTAAGTCTAAATATTGCAGAAGGTATGTGTTACGTCGCCATTGATAAATGTCTACTTCCATAGCTGTAATATGTTCTTACTGATTGCTTAAGATCAATGAAGACCACAGGTCAAACTGTACTTGTTAGCAGAGGAAATATTCAGTCAGATTTTGTTTTTATGACAATATTTAGCATTACTTCAGATTATTACATTTAGGGCTTCATCTATTAATCTCTTTATAGATCAATAGTTAGTCCTTTTTTATTTTTAGTATTAAAGAATAATAAGCCAAATTTGATAAACAGACATGAGTGGAAGTTATACTTCAGGTTATAGCCAAAAGAGAAAACTGAAAAAATTAGTTCATCTTTTATGAGCATAAATTGATAATCTATACAATGAATATGTTTAAAACTCTAAACTATATTTCTTAAAATTTGCTGAGGGAAAAAGAGAACTTAAAATATTCTCAACTGTTGCAGCTTACTCAGGGAAATGTATGAAATGTATTCTTTATCCATCCTTAGTTTGATTTTGTACTTCTTGCCCCAGCCACAGTTTCATCTCCTCTGGGAGTATTACTGGAGTAAGGATTAAAGAATCAGGTTCTTACATGTTTTCCAGAATTAAGAAAAGCACAGCCAGTCAGATCTGCCAGCCCTAATTATAGTAACTACAAACTTAAAGAGAGAAGACAGATTTTACTTTAAAAGTAGCATGCCCTAAATACTGTTTCAAATGAATTTTTTCTGTCTTCAGTTGCCTGTGAACACCTTAATTTGGTCCTGTTGTGCCTTAAATGTTTAGAATGTTAGAAACTAAAGCGATTTGGAAGAGACATTATAACAGATTCTCTTAAATTAAGACACCAACTAAAAGCAAGGACACTTTAAGATTACATAATGCAGGGTTTAAATTTAGCCAGCTGGTGCTGAACTGAAAGATATTTTATTTTTATCAAAGCTCTATTTGCTCACTGACATGTTGGTGTTGGTTTGAATTATTTTAAAATTTTATGTACAGAGTGCCAAAGGACGAGTAAAATATTTACCTCAGCTACCTTCAGAGCCATGAATTTTAATATGAAAGAGCACCTATTTTGAGTTTTAGAAGCTATTACCATTGAGTTTTAGAAGCAAAAATACCAGATCAAAAATGGGAAAGTCTTTAATTCTATGCTTAAGTATTTCTCTACTTCTCTGCCTAATCTTTGACTCTTTTACCTTTTTTACTGTTAATATATAAACAAACAACTAGACCTTTTTTTTTTAAAGTCAGTCAGCATTTCAAATGTCTACAATATGGCAAAGTGCCAGCTGTTTGGGGAAAATGTAGTCTGGAGTTTGGCATGAATGTTTCTGCATGAAGTACTGGGCATCTTTGATACAACTGCCTGTAACCACCTAAAAAATAGAGAGGCACTGTTTCATGATCACAGAGAGCATCACTTTAGAAAACGTCAGGCGAGCCTCAAGTCTTCAGTGATTACAGAGGGAGAGAGGGTTGGTTCTCTTTCTTCAAGTTGACTTTTGGGTAAAAAGACCACAAAGTTCATATATAATTTATTGTTGTTTACCATGGATAGCTGTCTGCTAGTCAAGCATTTTGCCTCTCACGTTTACCACAATTGAAAAGCTTCTGCACATCAGTATTCTTTTTTATTTTTCTGGTAAAATATTACTTACGATGAGACAATTTGGGGTTGGACTCCCGGATAACCTTGGAACAGGGAATTGATACTTGGTTCTTCTCTCACTTTTCTCCATCTCTCTCCTCTCTTTCTTCCTCATGCACCTATGCAACTGGGCAGTAAGAGACCATTTTGTAACACTTATTTGTTAGCTCAAAGTCATGTCTAAATTCAGTAATTTATAGACCAGGGCAGCAACTTAATAAGTGCCTGGCAGTATAATTTCAAGACTTCTGATTGAACAGTCTGTGGGGAACAGTACTTAATTGACAATACGTTGTCCTTTTTGTTTTCCACCTCCTCTTTAAAAGCATTCAAGTTACACTTTGAAATTTAATTAAATTGTAATTTGTTTTTTCCTGTTTCTGAAACAACCACTTGCTCATTCAAATTACAGTTTCATCCTTTGCAGACTGTGGTTAACTTCAGACTTTTCTGATTCAGGAATAGCTATTTGAGAACACTGATTTATTCAATCTTTTTTTTTAAGTTTTTTTTAAATGTGGGCCATTTTTTAAAGTCTGTATTGAATTTGTTACAATATTGTTTCTGTTTTATGTTTTGTGTTTTTTGGCTGTGAGACATGTAGGATCTTAACTCCCGACCAGGTGTTAAACCCACACCCCCTGCACTGGACCACCAGGGAATTCCCCTAGGTAAATGGTTTTCATGTGACTGTGTAAGATATGATATTGTTGGTTTTCTTCCCTGATACCAAATGACTGATGTTTTCTAACACCAACCAGTTCTCCAATTCTCTGATAGCAACTGGGTGTACAACAATTCATTTCAATACTCATACTAACTTCCAGAGTTAGAGCAGAACCCACAGGTTGACCCCACTTTAGCCTCGAACTTGGGTTACAGCTCAAGAACAGTCAAATGGAAGAGATTCATAGAGTAAAGTGTTTGTGTGGAGATGGTGCACAGAACTTCCATGCCCTCTCTGGGCTGACCATCAATCAACGTGTCCACCAGCCTGGAAGCTCACTACATGCTGTTGTTTAGAATTGAGATTTCATTATGTGGGGAAATTGGCTGAATCATGGCCATTGGTAATAGGATTCAATGCCTAATCCCTCTCCCCCTTTCTTAAAGTAGAAAGTAGAGCTGAATATTCCAACTCTCTAATTACTCAATTGGTTTTTCTGAATGCAAACCCTGTCCTGAAACTATCTATATTTCCCCCCCACAAGCAACATGAAGCCAGGAGTTACTTCATTAGCTCGCATACCAAAGACACCATCAAATTCCAAGAGTTTTAGGAGCACTATGCCAGGAATCAGGGAAACAGGCCAAATATTTTTTTTTTATTATTTCACATATGTCCCACAATATTACTCCTCTGTGAAGTGCTACCTATGAATTCCAGAGTGAAATATTCACAGTATTTATTTTCCTAATCACTGAAATCTTTCTTTTGCAAATTTAACTAACCTGAGTATTTTTCTATTTGTACATTATAGTCAAGAAAAGCACAAAGAACAGTGACAATCAGACAGTCAATGTAAAGAACAAAGATTTTGCTTTCTTAAAAGAGTTGAGAGTCAGCAAATTCAATGCGTTATTTGTGTCCGTTGGATATAACAAATGACAGCATGGCTATATTTAATGACTCCTGGGACTCCATGGGCCTAAATGATGGCGTAAAAATAATCTGGTGGTGAGCAGTGCAATAGGTAATCCAAATTCCTGGTAGAGTGGCTGTACTTCTGAAAATGTCACAAAGGATAAAAGGAAGTTGTCACATAGATAACACAAAGAGCCCCACTGACTCATTTGACTTAACACTTTTAAGTTCTAGATAAGAAAACTGAGGCACAGAACATTAATTAGTAACTTACAAGATTTAGAAAGAGAGAAGTAGAAACCTCCTCTCTTGACTGTATTTTATTCTGCAAAGCTTCATGCAATCATCACTCCATCCCCACTCCACCCCCACGACTTGGAATACATTTCAAAGTACAACTTGATAAAGTCTTTTTGTCCCAGGTTATTATTTTTCTTTTCATTTTTCATTTCATATTTCTCTCAAATTTAGGGTAAATTATGGAAAAGGAGACCTGATCCACATATTTATTGACAACTTAATGAATGATCCTTGGTTTATTTTTTAACTTTACTAATCATCTAAGTTTGCTTGTCATCTGTGCTAGATGAACTCTTCCCCTCTTCCCCAGCACTTCCGCCCCATGTCCCCCGCCCTCCACCATCACTTTGTCATTGGACACATCATTTTTCACTGTTCTTTTTGGCAGACCTTCAAGTAGGTTTGTGTCTTCTGCATTTTTCTAATTGCATGCAGGATATATCCTGTTGCCTGATTAACTGAACACTTTAGATATGTCTGGCTGTTCAAAAATAAATAATTGCCAAATTGCTCCAGGCATACATATGACTTAAAATGAATATAATACTAAAATAATTTATTTTAGGAAATTTTTGTTTATCAAAGACCCAATTCCCCCAAAATCTGAATATATCATCGTATGTGTTTCTAACTGTATGTACTTGGTAGTCAGCAACATGGAAAAGCTAAAAGAAAAAAAACAAAAATCACATCACCGTTAATTTTAAAAACTAAGTTCAGTGTTATAAATGGTTTCAAAACATGTCAATGCTTTTCATGTAAACTTTCACAAACAGGAACTATAAATATAAAATAATGTTCAGATAATAATTATTTTATTTTCTTACTTAATTCATAAGAAGTTAATTCCACTGAAGTAAGGTGTAGGCAGATCTCACTTTATTAAGTGGTGGGGTTTTTTTTTAAAGCTATATATATGCCATTTTGATGAGTAGAGTCACATTTGGAGAAGGCAATGGCACCCCACTCCAGTACTCTTGCCTGGCAAATCCCATGGATGGAGGAGCCTGGTAGGCTGCAGTCCATGGGGTCGCTAGGAGTCAGACACGACTGAGCGACTTCACTTTCAGTTTTCACTTTCATGCATTGGAGAAGGAAATGGAAACCCACTCCAGTGTTCTTGCCTGGAGAATCCCAGGGATGGTGGAGCCTGGTGGGCTGCCGTCTACGGGGTCGCACAGAGTCGCACACGACTGAAGCGACTTAGCAGCAGCAGCAGCAGAGTCACATTTCCCCACTGCTGCTGCTGCTGCTAAGTCGCTTCAGTCGTGTCCGACTCTGTGCGACCCCGTAGACGGCAGCCCACCAGGCTCCACCATCCCTGGGATTCTCCAGGCAAGAACACTGGAGTGGGTTTCCATTTCCTTCTCCAATGCATGAAAGTGAAAACTGAAAGTGAAGTCGCTCAGTCGTGTACGACTCTAGCGACCCGATGGACTGCACTGGATTGCATTAAAATCCACAGGTGCTTTATCACTATCTCTGTTGTTGACTGTTTTCAGTCCATACAGTCATAACAAGAATTCAGCTTTATCTTATCTAACCGCTAAGCCTTTTTGTCAAGTAATTAGACTTCAGAAGTAACTACAGTAAATAAGTGTTCCAGAGAAACAGGGAGAAATCTTTTTGTAAAGCTAAGGATCAGCTTTTAATTTATTTGTCATATAAGTTAGAGTTTTTTATTGTCAACACAAGCGTCTTATTATCAAGTTGGAAAATCCTGGAAAGAGACAAAAATAAAATGAGTTCATTCACATTATTTAGAGGTGCCAAGGAAGAGCAGTGGATGGCGATCAGCCGCTTGGTCACTCTCTCTGTCCTCTGTGCCACCCAGACTGCTCAGAGTAAGAACAGAACCCTGTTTTACAGCCCTGTTTTTCCTTCTTCAGTGGAAACTGTACTAGCCCTCTGGATCTCAGAGGACTCAAAAGTATTTATTTTGAGGAATATAACTGTGTTATGCATGTGTGCTTCAGTCACTGACTCATTCTGGAATGGGAATAATTTCAGGATTCATCATCCTTTCGTCATCCAGAGTTAGGCAACAACCACAAGTTTAATTCTATAAAGTATCAGAGAAATGAAATTTGAAAGGAAGCCATGTGTTTGTATTTAAGTTGCAATCTTTTTTATTTTTTTTTCCTGTAAAGATCTAGTTCAGTTGTTTCAATTGTTGGCTCAAAACTACAATTTATAGTTTCTAATGCTATGCATGCATGGTAAGTCGCTTCAGTTGTGTCTGACTCTGTGCAACCCCATAGACGGCAGCCCACCAGGGTCCTCCATCCACAGGATTCTCCAGGCAAGAGTACTGGAGTGGGTTGCCATTTCCTTCTCCGAGTTTCTAATAGTCCACCCTTTAACTAGAAGCAACAAATTACCTCAAATTTCAATTTTCACTGCTTTTCTTTTAATTCATCATTCAACCCAACTGATCCCAGCTTCTCTACTATGTCATTTTGTTATATGGTTACCATCTCTTTTAATTTGTGTTCCATTATGATCATGTATATACACGTATGTGTATATATATGTATGTGTATGTATCTGCATGGGCCTCCCCAGTGGCTTAATGGTAAAGAACCTGCCTGCTGGTGTGAGTTTGATCCCTGAGTCATGAATATCCCCTGGGTGAGGAAATGGCAACCCACTCCAGAATTCTTGCCTGGAAAGGCCCATGGACAAAGAAGCCTGGTGGGCTATAGCCCATGAGGTTGCAAAGAGTCAGACATGACCGAGCAACTGAGCACATGTATATTATACATTATTATACACAAGGCACAGTGTTACCTATGTCTCCATATTGTTTTCCCTTTATTTTATGTTCTCAAAGTCCATTTAGATGTTCAAAAAAAAATGAGTAGCCTTCGAACAATAACCAATAACCACAATATCATCTATAGTGACACTTTACCTTTTGTGTAACATTGCTTTAAAAACTTCCGTTTTGTAAACATTTGTACTGATAAAGTACAAAGCTATATTTTTATAAAAACTATAACAATAATAAACATTTTCTATAAGATTATTCTCCCATAGATAGCTGTATAAAAGGAGTTCTAGGAGTTGATATATAAAATTTCATTATTGATAATCATCTTTATATTTTGAAATTAGAAAACTTTTTGAAAATTTTTCAATATTAGAAAGATTTCAGAAATGGTATGCATTGTTCTCTCTCTCTCTCCCTTTCTCCTTCCTTCTTTTTTTTCATTTCTCTTAAAGACCTGTGGAATATATTACTTAACCCTAGGGCTATCATTATCCTTAAGATTTATGGAGTGTCCTCAGTTTACCAAAATCACAAGAACATCACCTTCTAGAGCCAGAAGAGATCTCAAAGGAAACCCACATAACATTTTACTGCTGCTGCTAAGTCACTTCAGTCGTGTCCGACTCTGTGCGACCCCGTAGACGGCAGCCCACCAGGCTCCCCCGTCCCTGGGATTCTCCAGACAAGAACACTGGAGTGGGTTGCCATTTCCTTCTCCAATTCATGAAAATGAAAAGTGAAAGTGAAGTCGATGAGTTGTGTCCGACTCTTCAAGAACCCATGGAGTGCAACCCACCAGGATCCTCCATCCATGGGATTTTCCAGGCAAGAGTACTGGAGTGGGGTGCCATTGCCTTCTCCAAACACTTTACTAGGAAACCAGAAAATGCTGTGTCACGTAAAATCTAACTAGTTGAGCACAGACTTTGAAACAAGACAGTATGGGTTTGAATTCTGGCTCTTAAACCTAACCAACTGGTTGATCCTGGGCAAATTACTTAATCCATCTCTGTGCCTATTTCCTCATCTGAAAATGGAGATACTAATAGAATCTATCTCATACATTACTGTTTTGAGGATTAAATAAATTCATATTTGTAAAATGACTAAAACAACAGTGCCTGGTATACAGTGTTACATAAGTTTTTGCTATTATTATTATTATCATTATTATTACTGTCTAATATATGGGGTTCATATAATAACATTTATGTGTTTCCCAGAGAACAACTTAAGAATTTAAAGTACCAAGTTGTCCTAGATACTGCAAATTCAAAATAACACCATACTAAATAAAAACGTTTTTAAGAGAGAAAATTATTTACCCGATTTAATAGGTTGTTCCCACTCCAGTACTCTTGCCTGGAAAATCCCATGGACGGAGGAGCCTGGTAGGCTGCAGTCCATGGGGTCGCTAAGAGTCGGACATGACTGAGCGACTTTACTTTCACTTTCTCTTGTTAAAGGTACCCTTCCTTTTCAAAGGTGCACTCTTGAGCTCAAATTAAATTTATGTCCTCTTTGGAGTTGTAGAAAGCTATTAATATCATTTTTCTATTATAATCATTCCAACACTTGAAACTAATAACTTTTTGGTTATCTTCAGTCATATCAATATCACATTACTTCAAGAAACTGAACTCTTGAACCACTTCAGCCATAATGAGTCTGTCTCCTTTCTGATGGAGCTGCTCATAGCCACACACTGGACCCCCTCATTACTTTGACTTAGTTCTTAACTCTCAAAATACTCTTAGATCACAGTCTTTTTTCTTTTAGCTGCAACTAACCTTCTTGACCCGCAGTATAGTGTTCCCATCCTCAACACATCCTGCCCATCAGCCCCTCTGCTCTTTTGCCTCATCTCTCTGTATTTTGAATCCACTCAGTGTCTGAGTAAAGATGCAGGGAGAACTCTTACTTGGGAGGAAAGCATTGAAAGATGCAGCTGTGGGCACCTGTTCATCAGGAGAATCTAAAGCAGAAAAGGCCAAGAGGAATCCAGTAATGGAAGAGAAAGCAAAAGTTTATGAGCCAGTGAAATGGTACAATGTATCAGGTTTGATGGATGAAGCTAAGCTATAAACAGAAAAATAAATCACAAGGTCAGAAATAAGGAAAACTAAGCACAAGACAGGATGGAACCTAGGATGGATTAGGGCACACATTTCAACTGAGGCCAAGAACAGTTCAGGAGTGTTGGTGGCCTGGTGTTAAGCGCTCCTGACTCCAGGCTTCAGGCATGGGGCTAAAGCTTAAAGGACCCATGCCAGACCCAATGCCCACTCAGCCTGGGCCCATTGTCAGCTGCAAGATTAGAAGTTCCATTGATCTCCCATTTCATTTGTCCCCACATTCTTGAGCTAAATATACCTTATCAGAAGCCAGTTTGACATTTTCCTCATCATCTGATATATTTGCCCCCATTCCCAGGTTGTGTGTGTGTGTGTGTGTGTGTGTGTGTGTATTTAAAGGTTTGTGGTTTTGCATATATACTAATACCCAACAATCATTTTATTCACTTTTAATTGACTGCATGTCACATTCACCATTATCCTGACAATCCCAGATGTTCTCCATTGTAATATACAACTGGAAAATTTGAAAATGAAAAGAAGTTTGAGAGTAATATTCTTTTTAAAGTCACACTGAATTTTCAAAAGTATGGCAAGGTTAAGATTAAGTCTTAAATAGTTACTAGAGATATACATTGATATAATATGGATGAAACTGAGAGCTAATAGAATGTGTGTGGTGAGACAAAAACACAAGACTGGGGATGGAACCCTGAAAAATGTACATGATTGGGTGTCAAGAATTGTGTGTGTGTGTGTGTGTGTGTGTGTGTGTTTCAGGAGACTGGTCACAATAGATGAGTATTACTTCTGTCTGGTCTAAGCTACTCACCAACTCCACACTCAGTTTTAAGATTTTATAAAGCACACTGCTGAGAGTGCTGCAAAGCATCAACATTTTAAATTCCTTCTCCTGAGATACTTCATGTAATAGCAAATGTTAGGCTCAGAGAGTTTCGTGATGTTTTCCTCAGGTCCTGCACGGCTGGTGAATGGGGCCTGGGGATTTCTGCCCCATATGTTTTCCTTCGCAGGCTTCCAACTCAGAGCTGCACTGGGACAGTCTGAAAACCTCAGGAGGGCTTCCTCCTCGATCTCATAAAGCAAACAGGATACTACTTGTGATTAAATAGTCCCCCAAAGAAGAGTGTGTGTGTGTGCATGTGTGTGTGTGTATTAGTACTTGCATGTTCTATCTGTAGTCTTGTACTTACCCACTGGAATGAGGAAGCTAGTTATCTTCTTCTGGACCAAACTGTGATGGAGATATGAATGTATCTGAAATTTTTTAGCTATAACACTTTTCTAATTTCTTTCTGCAGATAGGTAATAACAAGAGAATTTCTGACAGAAATGAAACTGGGCAGAAAGCCCAAAGTTGACTTGTTTCATTTTCCGAACACACGATTTTATGCAGTTTTAATTTTCACCTGCTCATATGGTGTCTTGCTGAGCATTTTGGGAGATGAGCTGGATTTCATTGTGGGAGACTCACAGGTTCACAGGCAAGAAGTTTATTTCTCCTCCCTCCTGGAAGCTCTAATCCCAAATTTCACATCACTGCTCTGCTTAAATAACTTCTGTTACAGAATTGGGAACTTGTTTTCTACTCTTTAAAAAGAACTACAAGAGAAAAATTAAAATCTGTCAACAGAAACCCTAAAAGGATGTGCACTGAATTTTGCAGTATTGTTGCAAGGCAAATTCATTCAATAAATGCTTACTGGGCAAGTTATAATGTTATATGTTAAATACCTGTGAAGCTGGCCATATTTATCTCAACTGTCAATTTGCTTCTTGGCAATCTAGGAATTTTAGTTCCTGGTAATAATAAAAATTGCATATAACCGGTTCTTCCAAAAACAAAAAAAATTTTAGGAGAGGCTCTGGCACTCATTGTTAGGAAAAGCACAAGAATATCATTCTTACAAATGGATTGTATTTCTTCTATTCCCATATAAAGGCCCATGGGGATCATTTCTGGCCACTGTTTGATGACCAGACTTTCACATTCACATTGTGGGTGTGACCGCTTTGTAAACTGATGAGGCTAAGAGATTCTTTGACTGAAATAATGGTAAGCATGGTGATGTATGCTACTAGAAGACTGAAGAGATGGAGACTGATGCTGAGTCCCTGACTAGTGATTGTTAGTTCCCATCTGTAGCTGTAGTTAAGTGTCTAGATTTTTAAATAATCTTTAAAAATAAACAAGGACATACTTAACTTTATAGTCTGAGTTCCTTTTCAGGTAAGTTGTCTTAAAAGAGTGGAAGGTTACACTAAGTTGAAGTGATTTGTCCAGCTGCCTAAGGTTTTTTGGTGCCTAACGGGAGTAGTCTTGGAAAGTGATTCTGTTTGAAAGCTGTGAAAGCCTAGCTTCATGTGGAATCTTACAAAGAAGCACAATATATAATTTTTAATTCTTTTTACATTTCTTTCCCCCCCCACCCCCAACAACTTTCCTCCCCTTACCTACCACCACACCTGAGTGGCCTATCAAAACTTTTGTTTGCAAGCTTTAATTAAATTCATTGTTCACAGATGTTACTGTCTTATCGTGCATAGACAAGAGCGAGTTTCAATCCGAATAACACTTAGAGACTGATTTTTACACTTTGCCCTTTAAAAACAGGAGTGAAATAGGCAGCATAAACTGAGTTCCACCACGTATGGGGCCTGATAGGATTAGGTTTTGAATCTGAGAGAAAAGAAACAAATGCCAATGCCAGATTTTCAAGGATAGTAGCTATAAATAAATTAAGGGATGATGAGACTGACTGACTATGTGTCTCATGTGTATCTTAAGCAGGGAAGACTATTAAATTACTTCCATTCTTTGGACTGTTCTAGGACCAGGATATCATTAGGAAACTGACATCATCTCTTTCTTTTGAAATTACAGGCTGTGTTGATATGCAAAGGGTATTTAGGGCATGTTAATGGTGACAGGGACAGTAACCCAGCACCTGGCTGATTCAGTTTTGACATAATTAAAATTATTATAGTTTTAATTTATAAACATCCTTGTTCTAAATTAAAAGACCGTTCAAAATGTATACAGTATTATCAAGTGTCCTTTGCAATTATGGGGGACAATAATCAGAAAGGAGTCATGCCAGTACAAACATTTGACAAGTGCTGATTACCTTTCATTTTATCGCATATTAGGAGAACCTAGAACTTTGGTAAGAGCTGTGTTTAGTCGCTCAGTCATGTCTGACTCTTTGCAACCCCATAGACTGGATGGATTCTTATTATTTCTGCTTAACATTCACAATTTATTTTCCTACCCAGGAAACATTTAAATGACTAAAGATCACATTGTTTGGAATGTGTTTGTTTCTTTAGGTAGAATTTTTCTAGCATATCACATTTACTTCCAGAGGAGTCTGTTATTTAGCAAGCAAAATGTTGCATTACTTAAGCATTTTCACTTTTCTCCTTGATTGCTTAGCCTTTCCAAATAATGTTTGGTAAGGAAACTGTGTGGAGTTTGTGAGGTTTCCTTTCTTTGATGAAGTCTATTAGCCATTTAGTTCAAAAGAAAACCATATCAAAGTATGCTGTTATTTGTGGACTTAGGCAGAGAAAGTATTTTAAACAAAGACTTACTTAAGGTCATTGAAAAGAGTTTGTGTAAATTCAGAGACTGAATTTCTCTAAGACAAAAAGCAGACTGAAAAAAATGCATTTTGTTTTTCAAAGGAAAAGTATGGTCAGTAGGAGAGAAGCTGCCACAGCATCAATTGTCTAAGTCAGTGAGAATCAGAACTGAATGATTCAGGCTTTCTTTTAATGCCCTCTGTCAGAATAAATCTCAGATGCTAACCTTAATGGAGAGGGGAAATTTAGAGGATGAAGAATTGAGAAATTCCTAAAAATGGATCTGGAAATGTCTGGCTTTTCCAGATTGCAGCTAGCATAGACTGATTTAAGTAGAAAATAAGTTTCTTACTCTGCCCAAGCTTGTTTTAAAGGTAGGCATACTGGGAAGATGTTTTTCAAAGCTGCAGATGATTAAAGGTTCATCTGCATTTTATTACTGTTGCTTATTTTTGATCTGTTGAGTGACAACAGCATCAGACCAGATCAGTCGCTCAGTCGTGTCTGACTATTTGCGACCCCATGAATCGCAGCACGCCAGGCCTCCCTGTCCATCACCAACTCCCGGAGTTCACTCAGACTCATGTCCATTGAGTCAGTGATGCCATCCAGCCGTCTCATCCTCTGTCGTCCCCTTCTCCTCTTGCCCCCAATCCCTCCCAGCATCCGAGTCTTTTCCAATGAGTCAACTCTTCGCATGAGGTAGCCAAAGTACTGGAGTTTCAGCTTTAGCATCATTCCCTCCAAAGAAATCCCAGGGCTGATCTCCTTCAGAATGGATTGGCTGGATCTCCTTGCAGTCCAAGGGACTCTCAAAAGTCTTCTCCAATACAACAGCATACTTGGAACTAAATAAAATAGTTTAGTACACATGAACTAGCTTTGCATGAAATTTTTCCAAGCCTGAAAAATAAAAATGGATTGTTTTAGGGAAAGAACATATTCTAAGCTAGTATGCAGTAGGAATATAAAAGGAATACATTAGGAAATAATGGGTGAGAAAAAGTTAACTTACATCAAAGAAGAAATGAGTTAGGGAGAGGTGAATTATGCAGAAACATAGCAACTTTGGAGAGTTTCTAGACCAAGACCTTAGGGGAAAAAGGGGATGGAAATCAATTTAAGTAAAGGAATATACAGATGAAATAGAAAGAATACCTATATTCCAACTAACCAAATATAAAAACCCCTCTTCCTTTAGCAGTTATCAAACATCTCAGTAAGGTACTTAGAAGAGATACTTAGCAGAGGTACCTAGCAATGTAGAAGTACTTACCAGAGCAGCAGTGGAATGGATCATTAAACATGGAATCCAGGATCCTTCTCTTTCTTTGCCTTTGGAAGGCAGAAACAAGGAAGGCAGAATCTTAAGGAGCAGCCCAGTCATCACTACCTAACTGATCCAGGCCAGAGTTCATTGTGCTAAGCCCACTGCTCAGAGACACTACAGGGAAATAAAACATGTGAATAGCTTTGAGTGATGATTTCATGATTTTACCTAAAAACAGAGGGAAGGGGGAAATGTGAGGAACCATTTGCAGGGAGAAAAGGAGTAGATTCATCCCCACAGTGTGATATACTAGAGTGATTTTCACACATTTCACATTTTCTAGGGGACTGCCCTCCTGTTTCCTGGTGAAAAATTGATGGTTCATTGGCTAATGCCAAAAACACAGACAGACTAACACTTTGGATATCACATTCATTGACATTCTTCTCTTTTAAATACTTTCTCCATTCCTGTGGCCATATGAACATGACCGTACACCTTCTTTGCCCCAATCTTTCCTGGTAATTACCTACTCTTTCATGATCTATTGTATTCTCCTTGTTTCAAGTGACATGACAGATACTTGACTTTAGAAAGGAATGGAATAGCCTTGAGATTCATATGGATCAGTCCAGTGCTATCCTTTCTACTTACTAGCTTTGAGATTTGGGGAACTTTGTAACTTTTATTATTCTCAGACTTGTATCATCTCAAATTATCTGGATAATAATACCTAGGATATATAACACCACCTAAGGAGACAGGAAGCTAGTGAACATATATTATTTACTATGTGCAAGATACTATGTAAAACTCATTGCTTTAATCAGATATCCCTCAGTCCTCACAGGCATTCGGGTTCTGGTATCATTTTCTTGTTATAGGGAAGAAGAAGACTTCCAGGGGTTAAGAAATTTGCTTAAAGTCAAAAGTAAGTGTCAGAGACAGAATAAATATCAGGCTTTCTGGGTCCAGAGTAGATGGTTAATCTCCCTTGGGTTTGCCTCATGCAGGATGAAACCCAGGTAGAACGGATATAAAATGGGTTTCAAAATGAGCTTAACCCAGCCCTGTGCTGGAGGAACTTGCATACAGGTGGAAGGGGAGAAAAGTAGGGATGACAGAGAGATTCAACAATACAATAAAAAGTAACACATAATGCAAACAGAAGTGTAATTTTCAAACATTGGGAGAGCACAGTAGAGAGAGTTACTCATTGCTTGTGTTAAGTGGGAAAAATCTGAAGAGAAATTAAGCCATTATGAGGATACATGTGAGGGACTTTTCAACCCCATCAATATGATTAGTCTTGATCTATTTTACTTCAGTTTCATCTCAGTATAAATGAATGTGGTTTGGGGGATGGGGATGTGGTATGTGTGTCACCAAGTTCCTTTAGGATTCCCCACCTCAGGAGGACTCCAGCTGCTGCATATTCACAAAAGCTAACTTCCTTGGCAGGGCCAGCCATATGGGAACTTTTTATTCCTAAGTCAGCATGTGGAAATGATGCAAGCTGTTGTAGTTCTATTTTTAGACACAAGGCCAGAGAGGATCACTCTGGGGTTTTTCTTTTCTTCTCTTTTCAAGTAGAGCAGGACTAAATACAACAGTGATGACTTTGTGCCCTGCCCTGAGCACTATGCGTGGTCAACAGTTGTTGGTGTTCAGTCTTTAAGTCATGTCTGACTTTCTGTGACCCCATGGACGGCAGCACACCAGGCTTCCCTGCCCTTCACTATCTCCTGGAGTTTGCTCAAATTCATGTCCATTCAGTTGGTGATGCCATCCAACCGTCTCATCCTCTGTTGCCCCCTTCTCCCTCTGCCCTCAGTCTTTTCCAGCATCAGGGTCTTTTCCAATGAGTCAGCTCTTAGCATCAGGTGGCCAGAATACTGGAGCTTCAGCTTCACCATCAGTCCTTCCGATAAATATTCAGGACTGACTTCCTTTAGGATTGATGTGATCTCCTTACTGTCCAAGGGACTCTCAAGAGTCTTCCCCAGCACTGCAATTCAAAAGCATCAGTTCTTCGGGGCTCAGCCTTCTTTATGGTCAACAGTAGATGAGTAATAAATGTTTACCAAATGTATGCTGACAGCCTTAAGGGGAGAGTTTATCAAATACCCTTATTGTATACCTGGGATACAGATTTAAACATGAAGAAACTTTGATGGAATCCTGCCACCACTTCCCATGCCCTGAGGCAAAACAAATCAATAGCAATGAGAGTAGTCCTGGCTTTGCATTTCCTTCCCTTACAGAAAAGCTTGACTCTGTCCCTGCTGGCTTGGATCAATACCTAACCCTATCTCAAGTTTGAGCTCCACAGTGAGTGACCAAAGAAATATAGATGAAGAATTTGCTTGATTTCCAGTTCTAAACTCAAGCTTATAAGGACAAAAAAAGAATTCACTTAGAGGCACAAAAATTCACTTTGTTGGTTTCCCTTTGATTTATCCCTAGATACTCTGAAATAAAGGATGTGTGTGTAGATGTTTAGGAAGCAGAAAGGGAGATTCATACCCTTCATTAAAAGTTTACTTTATAATGTTATATGTTAATGAAAAACACTTACATAAAAGACTGTACAGAGTTAAATAGCCTTGTACTCAGAAATACCAGAACTTTTTCAAGCTCAGCCATGTATTGTATGATTTTATCTTTTTAAATGTTACTTTTGCCATTAGTAAACTGGAAATAATACCACCCATCAGGTAGAGTTGTTATAAGAATTAGACATAAAATGATGTGTAAGGTTATGGCTAATACATAATTGATACTCATTAACAAGTAGTTATTGTTGTAATGCAATATAAGTCTCATTGTGTTAGGGAAATATCTAATAAGACTTATTTTGTAAAAGTATGCATCATCTATAGGCATTTAATAGTTTCAATTTATTTGACCATTTCAAAGAAATTTAAGTCATTTAATTCAATTATTGATTTTTTAACTGGCCAATACTTTAAGCAATCAATTTAAAATATTTAATAGCAATATGATTGAATTTTCAAATATGTCCAAACTAGCAATAGTAAGCACTAATGATTATTTAATTTCCATCTAAATTCTATACATTTATAACTGCTCTTGTACCAGGAGAACTTCTTATGAGATGCTAGGGGCTGCAGAAAAGAGAAGACAAATCTATACAAGAAGTTGTTATTACAGTTAGAAATGGCAGTTCTGTTACTCAGAGAGATTAGAATCTAATTGGACTTTTATACTAAGTCTTATATATGAGTAGGTGAACATTTATTCTTTGAGGCACAAAGAAATTCAAAAATGTTTCCAACAGAGCATGGTTTGTGTGTATAAATCTATGAAATTTGGGGCAGCTAGAACTGAAATATGCCATAAAAATAATTTACTGTGTAGTGATTTCCAACTTGGTGAGGTGTATATATATGTATAGTGGATGCTTGTATTAGTTTTCTATTGCTGCTGTAACAAATTAATGCAAACAGTTATTAATACATACAATTGTGCTTACAATAGCACAAATCCATTCTATTACAGTTCTGGAGGTCCAAAACAAGTTTCATTGGATCAACATCACAGTGTTGCCTGGGATGCCCCCCACCCCTTCCTCCTAGAAGTTCTATGGGGGAGCTTACATTTTTAAGCTTTTAGAATCTACCTGCATTCCTTGACTCATGGAATCTTTCCTCTGCTTTCAAAGCCTGTAGCTTAGATTTTGTATTACATCTCTCTCTCTCCCCCACCCCACTCTTCACCTTCTCCTCCTCCCCTCCCTCTCACTCCTCTTCCTCTTCTCCTTCCTCCTCCACTTCTTTCTCCTCTTTTTCTTCTCCTTCTTCACCTTCTTCCCCCTCTCTCACCTCTGTCATTACCTCTCCTTTTTGACTCTGACTCTCCTGCCTCTCTTTCCCTCATGTGAAACCTTGTGACTACATTGAACCCACCTGGACAATCCTGGATAATCTTCCCACCTTAAAATTCTTAATCACATCTGCAAAGTCCCCTTTGTCATGTATTGGGTTGACCAGAAAGTACATTCAAGATTTTCTGTAAGATCTTGCAGGAAAATCTGAATGAACTTTTGGTCAACCCAATAAAATATCATATTCACAGATAATGGGGCCTCTCAGTAGTGCAGTGGTAAAGAACCCACTTGCCAATGAAAGAAAAGCAAAAGACACAGGTTCAAGCCCTGGATCAGGGAGATCCCCTGAAGAAGGAAATGGCAACCCACTCCAATATTCATGCCTAGAGAACCCCATGGACAGAGGAGCCTGACGGGCTACAGTCCATGGGGTCTCAATGAGTCAGGACATAACTGAACATACACACACACACACACACACACACACTCTCTCTCTCTCTCACAGATTTGGGGATAAGGATGTACACATCTTTTGAGAACCTATACTTTGTTTAACACATTGCTAAACCTTGTCTTTCTCCTCTATAAGGCAACTGGATGTGTAGGATCTCTTCCAGTACCTGAATAAGAAGAAGAGTGGTTAGGGAAGACTTACTAAGAAGGCAAGAACTAATCCTTTTTATTACCCTGAGAGATGATCTGTTCTTGTTAATGTATAAATCATGCAAATCACATGAATGAATGGATTTTGGAGAGGTGACTAGAGTACACACGACACAATGCTTCTGGGGGGAATGGGGCCAGAGGGAGGTTGGTTTAAAAGGTGGAATCTGATTTACTGGGTGCATATGCCACAGCATGCCTTTCATGCCATCACGGCAAACACTTTTATTCAGTTAACTCTCTGCCCTTCTTCTCCATGTTTTTTCAAACACTGTAAATTAATGCAAGATTTGCTATACACTTGCTCTTTCATTTTATTCTCCACCTATTTCTTGGTTTTATAATATTCAAATAAGGGTAAAATATATAAAACTCAAATTGAGTACAAATTTGACTTGGCAGCAGCATTCTGAATGCTTAAAAGAGATGAATTTGATTATTAGCTGAGGGATATGCAAATGTTAAGAATTATAGAAAATTTATTCATGGTAATGGCTCTGAGTCTATGGTATGTCCATAGATTTGATCTGGTGTACACAAATTTGAGCTGGGTTATAAATCATATATTTAGATTTTATGGAATTTAGTTCATCATTCTCCCAATTTAGTTCTAAGGCAATTTTCTGAGTACTAAGTAGTTGACTTCCTTAGAATGCATCCAGAATATAATAGCAAGGCTATTAATATGTCTCCAGAACTACACTTGCCTGTTGAAGCTGACATCTGTATTTGCATCAGCTTTGTGGACTTTTGTGACACTCCAGCTCATTCTTTGCCTGGCTTTTAGTTTGGACTAAATAAAGGCTTTTTAAATTTATTTTAGAAAATTTCTAATAAAAAAATCTTTAAATTCTTATTTTTCTGCCTGAGAGTTCAAATTACTATTAAACCTTAGAATTTCTTTTGAGTCATAATTATACCTCAGATCAGTATTCTAGGTCTATCTGTTTATTTTATATGTTTTTATTGCATATGCAATGAGTCAGTTAGCAAAAAAAAACAACATCATTTTGTTGTTTGAATTTTACTTCATCTCTTTCCTTGGGAAGGTAATTGTTTGGGTTTGTCTTCTGGTTTTTGGACATTTGTACTTCTTGAGATATAGCATAGAATTGTACTTAAGTCACAGAACCCAGAGCCAGATTGTCTAGCTTCCTTTCCAGCTCTGAAGCTTACTAGCCACCTCATCTTGAGCAAGTTTGACAGTCTTTCTGTGTCTCTGTTTCCTTATCTGTAAAATGGAGATTAAAAATAAATATAGTCTCTACCTCATAAGGCAGTTGAGAGCATTAGGAAGACTAATGTCTGACATGTAGAAAGCACTTTATACATATTTTCTATTGTTTTTTTGCTTGTGAATCATTCTTTTGAGTCATTTTTTTGTCTTTTCAATAATGTTAGGTTTTTTTTTCAACCAGTGTTCTTTACAGAAAATTAGAAAATTAACACTTCAGCCTATTTATTATACTTGTCTGTCCTCCAGTTTTCTTTTGTCTCAATACATATTTTGAAAGATTTTGTCACTTTGAATTTTTATGCTGAGAAAGTCCAACTGAACTCATTTTATGAATTAGCTATATCTCTCTAAGGAATTTTCATCATTTTAAAAATCAGTTAAGTCTTGCTTTAGAAATAAGATCACGACAAAGCACTTGGTGGTGTGAATCTGGTCATATTAGGTGTTTTCTAAATATTTTCCTGACTTTGACATGTGGTGAGAAACTCTTATGTTTTCCTCAAAAGCATTGCCTAATTTTCCCAACACGATTTGTTGGTAATTCTGCTGTTTCGTTCCTTTTCTGCATCTTCTTCTCTTCCACATGGTCACATGCCAACTCTTTCTTGTTTCAGGGCAGATATTCCACTTCTCAGGATGCCTTCCTGACACCTAACGCAATGACACACCCAGGTAGATTAGGTTCTCCCCATCCCAGGGGCTCCCAACTCAACCTGAGGGAAAACCATAAACGCTCTAAACTAAAATTGCCCGTCTCTCTTACCAATTAGACTGGAGGTTCTGGAGCATGATGAATATTTATTATAAGCAGTATTTGTTTAATAATAAATAATACATAAATGACATTAAAATAAACCTTATTAAAGTATAATTCAGCTAATTTATTTTTGAAGTTTCATATGGCAAAGATGGAAAAACATTAAAGTCATCCACAGCAATTATGTTCACAACAATTATATAAAAATTCTCCTTTTTGTTACAGATGACCTTTATATGTTTCTGTTCTATGCTAGTCAGCATCCAGAAGCCCATTGTTGCTATGGCTTCATAGTGGGATGGCATCTTCTATTTATAGAATAGCTCTCTATTTCATTGAACATATTTTTGTTTTTAATGCTACTGCATGAAAGGAATATAGCCATGATAACTCCTCTTCATTTATTTTTGCCTGGCAATTTCTTGCCCAAGATTTTCTTTTTAAATTTTGTCTTGCAAGTGGCGTATGATTGGACTTATTAATATTTGTCTTTTGTCTTTTAGGTGAAGTTTGGCACATGTTTATTTACATTTGGTTTTACACTATTGCATTTGATTTTGTTAAGTCTCTTTGTTTTCTTTTTGGCTGACTTGTTCAAAGGATTGTGTCTTGATTTTTATTGACTTTTCACATGAGTACCAACTTGAATTCACATAGACTCTAGTTCTCAGAGTCTTGAATTCACATAGACTCTAATTCACAGAGACTCTAGTTCTCTACGGAAACTAAAATTTCAGTAATCAGTTCTCTAACTGCTTTTAGTGTTCAGTGTTAAAAAGAAGACATCCTGAATTTTGCCTCATTATCACAGAAATCCTTCATCTGTCTGGGTAATTTCTTTTCCTTGATTCTGAAATGTTTTACCAGGATTTACTATCAGTGTTTTAAAATTACTTTTTATCCTGGATTATGGTAAATACTTTAAATCTACCAATGCCCAACTTTTATTTTCAGCAAATATTTCTTCTATTTTCAGCAAAAATTCTATTTTTCATTTGTTCTGCTCATTCCTCCACCTTCCCACTGAAATGCTACTATCTTGCAGTAGCATTTTGAATTTTGCTGTCTTTTCTCCATCTTTGTCATCTTCTTTCACATTGTCATTAGTATTTCGCTATTGGTTTTTCTCTTCTGCAGTATATGAAAAATAAAGTCGCTCAGTCATGTCCAACTCTTTGTGACACAACGTACCGTAGTTCACCAGGCTTTTCTGTCCATGGAATTCTCCAGGCAAGAACACTGGAGTGGGAAGCCATTCCCTTCTCTAGGGGATCTTCTGGACCCAGGGATGGAACCCAGGTCTCCTGCATTGCAGGCAGATTTCTTACCATCTGAGCTACCCGGGGAGCCCTCTACAACATATAGTAACTCTATTAACTGCCTTCAATGTGTGCTTTAAGTCTTCTAAAAAAGTTTTATACCTTTAGTTCTTTTCCCACCTTTGATAACTTTCCTTCTGATTTCACCACAGCTAGGAAATCAGACACACCTCTGCTTATACCTGTGCTCTAAATCAGAGAGACCAAATATCAGCTTTACAACTCAGACTCTAGCAAACAGTCTCTTAGTGAAATAAAGAGGTCAAAGTATTTTTTTACTTTATTTCACATAGCTCGTATTGCGCAGGCAAAAGGGAGAAGTAAAGAGGTGACTCACAAAAATTTACACCATCCTTGTACAAGCCAGTTTTGAAGCTCCTGGTGTTCAATATCAGTCTTTCATCCAATAACATCCATTGACATATCGTCTTTTCCATAAAACTTTACCCACAACTACGATTTGGGAACGGGCCTCTTGTATTTTGAAAATAAGAAGACATATTTAAATTTAGAAAATGTGCTGAGATTGAATCTTGCTTTAGAAATAAGATCATGACAAAGCACTTGGCCGTGTGAATCCTGCCACATTAGGTGTTTTCTAAGTAAATACTTTTATGACTTTAACAGTATTTTGAAGCAATACACTGAGCCTACCACTATGTATCTAGACATTAACCTTTATTTCCAAGTCATTACTCTAAAAAGACCCTAGAATTATATTTATAACTTGTTATTTCACTTTTTAGACATTTTTAAATGAGAAATAAGGATAGATTTGTCATTTTTTAATGCTCTAGGAACATATCATTTATAAAATAAAAATACTGAATTGCATCTTTGAAAATTCCTGAACAGCTAATTCAAAGACTAGTTCATAGCAAATGTCTCAGTGACCCTTTTGAAATGCCTCTTGATATTAGTCTCTGCATATTTCTAAGAATTCTTTCACTGATAACAGAAATTGTGAAATTAGGAGAAAATTTCAAAGTGTATTCAAAACATTGACTATTCCTCATCATTTTGTATATCTGATATCTTAAAACTATTATCACCTCCAAGAAAACACAGAAGGCTGACTATGCAAACCCTTCTGTGACTGATTACATGCAGATGAATAATTGCTCAGCAAAATCAGGGCATTCTGCCTTACCTTGTACTACTTTGCTTTTTTAAAAATTCCTTAAACAAGGACTTCCCACAGGAAGTAAAACTCAAGGAAGCATAATAAATTTTGCAACCTAGGTAAATTTGCTTGATTGATCAATTGGTTTAGTCAGTTTCTTCGTTTTTAAAAACTGCAGAAGAAAAGCGCATGTTTGGGGCTCATGGAAAATAGAGACATGAAAAATAGTCACAGACTCTCTCATGATTTAAGAAAATAGGAAGTGGACATCAATTGGGTCTAACTGGAGTATGTAACTTCTTATATTACAAAAGGTAATAATAGAAATCTTTTCCCTAAGAATCTCAGAATTCTTTGAAAAGGCATTCTTACCCTTGGTTTCCAATAGTCTCATAATAACAGCTTAGATTTGTTAGTGGTGTATATTCTTTCCAAGTACTTCCCTATATGCTCTTTCTGCTTTACAGGATATATTCTATTACAGAAAGAATTAATTTTGGGGTGGATTAGCAATTATTTTCTTATCAGCAAATAAAACATTCTATATATAGGGTTACAATAGAGTCTAGGCTGGGCTGGAAAACTCATTAACTGGAGATTTGAGAGAATTCATTGAACTTTTAAAAAAGTTTATTTACTCATCTGCACAGTGAATTACCTCTAAATCCCAGAGACAAATAACTTCTAGAACAATGGTTTTGTGATGTAAATATTTATAATGCTTCCTATCAGAAATAGTCATCTAAAATTTTATTTTCCCTTCCTCTTTTTCACAGACCACTGTAGCCTTATAACATGTTACTCCACCCTCTGTTTTCCATTAGAACACTTACAGGTCCTATTATTCCCTATTTTCTGCACGTATTTTATGACAATAGCATCTTTAGTTTTCAGTCAATTATTAGTAATTTTTTAAAATTATTTAATTTTTAAAGGTTATCTTCCATTTACCGTTATTACAAAATGTTGGCTATATTCCCTGTGTTGTACAGGATATCTTTGAGTCTGTCTTACACTCACTTTGTTCTGTATTGCCTTTCTCTTTAAAGTAACCCTAAACTCAGTTAACACTGTTTCTAATCTCAGTCGTATTCTGAAAGAGCATATCATGAGGTCAGGCAACCAATGTTCCTATCTTCTTTGCCACACATCACTAAGAAAGGGACTGTCCTTACAGATGGCTAACAAATATATGAAAAGATGCTCAACATTTCTTATTATTAGAAAAATGCAAATCAAAACTACAATGAGATATCACCTCACACCAGTCAGAATGGCCCTCATCAAAAAGTCTACAAACAATAAATGCTGGAGAGGGTGTGGAGAAAAGAGAACGCTCTCACACTGTTGGTGGGAATGTAAATTGATACAGCCATTATAGAAGACAGTATGGAGATTCCTTAAAAAACTAGGAATAAAACCACCGTTTGACCCAGAAATCCCACTCCTAGGCATATACCCTGAGGAAACCAAAATTTAAAAAGACACATGTAGCCCATTGTTCATTGTAACACTATTTACAATAGCTAGAACATGGAAGCAACCTAGATGTCCATCAACAGATGAATAGATAAAGATGTTGTGGTACATATACACAATGGAATATTACTCAGCCATAAAAAGGAACGCCTTTGAGTCAGTTCTGATGTAGTGGATGAACCTAGAACCTATGATACAGAGTGAAGTGAGTCAGAAAGAGAAAGATAATATTGTATTCTAACGCACACATACAGAATCTAGAAAAATGGTACTGAAGAATTTATTTACAGGGCAGCGATAGAGAAATAGACATAGAGAATAGACTTATGGACATGGGGAGAGGGGAGGAGAGGGTGAGATGTATGGAAAGAGTAACATGGAAACTTATATTACCATGTGTAAAATATATGCTGCTGCTGCTGCTAAGTCACTGCAGTCACGTCCGACTCTGTGCGACCCCATAGAGGGAAGCCCACCAGGCTCCTCCATCCATGGGATTTTCCAGGCAAGAGTACTGGAGTGGGGTGCATAAAATAGATAGCCAACAGGAATTTGCTTTATGGCTCAGAAAACTCAAACAGGGGCTCTGTATCAACCTAGAGGGGTGGGATGGGGAGGGAGATGGGAGGGAGGTTCAGAAGGGAGGGGATACATGTATATCTATGGCTGATTCAGGTTGAGGTTTGACAGAAAACAATAAAATTCTGTAAAGCAATTATACTTCAACAAATAAATAAGTTAAAAATAAAAAAAGAAGCTGTTTTATGAACCTTACAAATGTACATCAGGTGTCATCAACATCAGGATAGGAACAGATGGGTGTGCTGCCTCACAGTACATTCGACAGGAAGCATCACCTTGTTTTTCAGATGAGGAAATTAAAAGACATTGACTTAGGAGGTTAAAAAACATGGACACAATTTATTTGCTCCAGGTAGGTTTTCTACTCCACTACCCTGCCTGTGTAGGCAAAGTCACTGATGGGGAAAAGAGAGGGGGAGAGAGAGAGAAAAACAGAGAGATTAAAATGTAATGTCTTTTCTGTGATCAGAATAAAGAGCCACAAGGCAATGGAAGCCAAATCTCTTTCATACTCAGGCAACTGATTTCCTGACCATTAATAATCTTAGGCATTTCCCAGTAAGTAGGATAAAAATTGATAAAAATTGAAGTATTTGGAAAGTAAATACTCTGTACATTTTTGCAAAAATAAACTACTGACTTTCTATTAAGACTGATAAAAGAATGACATATTTTATGAATAATGTACAAAATGAAATTTATATCATAATGTGGAAAACCTTTAGTGGTTCACGTTCACTAAAATTTATATAGTGACCATTTACAACAAGAGGAGTATGGCTGAACATGATCAGAATTCATCTGTACAAATAGACAATGCACAGAGAAAAATAAAGATATATTTTCCTCAGCATGTGAAAGACTTTCAGTAGATTGTGGGAATCTCTTTTTATCAGGATTATCTAGAGGAGTTATACTTTTGTGTGGATATATAGAGTTTTCGGAAGACAGGTAAATTTTAAAAACTAATTCACATTTATTGTGAATATATCAGGTTATACAATCACAGCATGCATATGATACAATGTCTTATTCCTTTATATTTTGTTTCTTTTTGATATGAGTGAAATAAAATATAAAAAATTAAAACCTTAAAATATATCCATAATTTAATATAATAAGTCCTTAAGGAAAGCCAAATACTCACGGAGTCAAACTACAAATGATTTTTAATCTCTCCTGGGTCACACATATTATTCTCAAATTGCTGTGTACATAAACTTTGAAGTAGCTGATGGAAAAACAAACAATGTAATAAGATGGTTCAATGTGGGGACAAGGTGAGAAGATAGGGGAACAAGGCAGGGAGGAAACAGCTTGGTGGTCTGTTAACTGGGGTTTTCTGGGGCTTTGAGTCAGTGTTAGTAAACCAATTCAAATAACAAAGTACACCAAAAACCACTACCCTATGAGTCCAAAAAACAACAAGCCCTAAGGAGAAAGGCAGGGTGTATGAATGAGTGATAGACATCAAAACACACACCTTTCACTGGTTGGCCCCAGAAGGAGCCCTTGAAATGATTTTGGAATTACAATTTTTAAAGAGTGAATAGTAAACCAACAAACAGAGTGATAGCAACAAAGAACACTGAATTAAATAACAAAAACTAGTTGTGAAATCAACTCTGGCACCAATATTTAAATAAACATGGAGAATCACACTAACCAGGGAGGGTCCTTATATTCCTTTCACATCAAGAAACATTTAGATGTGTTTCTTTATGCCTAAAAGGAACCGATTAGACCAAATGAGACTACAGTATCTCTAAGACGTTTCTGCTTCTAACATCTGTTATCCTGTGGTCATGCAATCAGGCTTTTGCTCTGTTTGCAAATATGTAATATCTAATGCCCTATATTTTTGTCAGGTAGATGGCTTTCATGGGAAAATATCAGGTGATCTGGAATGACTGGTGAAAGTTTTTTTTAAAGGGAACTATTAATTCTGTCTTATGTAACACATGCCTCTATGAAATAAAAGGAAAAACTCCAGTCTATAATTCTCATAGCATTCACATATTTTAGATCTATCTCAATAGATCTTTCTAGATCTATCTCCTTGAGGGTTGAAGGGTAAGGTGAGAGGCAAAGAGCAATTTTTAGACTTGCTAAAGATTTAGTCAAACCACCAAATCTGACACTAATTGTGTGATCATGGGAAAGTTTTTTAATTACTCTGATTCTCCATTTTATCTGTAAATTTTGGAAAATAATGGAACATACTTCATGAGGTGGTTAGAGAAGTTAATGAGATTATGCTTTTATAGCATTTAGCATAAATCCAACACATAGTACTTCAGGAGTTTCATTAACATTATGTGTCTCTTAATAAATACTTACTGTTTATCGGAATGATGGCAGGAAAGAGGGGCAGTACTTTCATTTGCTGTTTGCATAAGCAGATGCTTCTCTATGGGCTTGTAGCTTTGCTTGAAAGTTTAAAAAAAGAAGGTGACCATGAAACATGGGCAATACTGTGGTATATTACAGTCTGCTTTCCAAAACCAGATGTTTTAACTGCCTTCACTGTTTCTAAGATGATGTTATTTTCTTTTCAAAACCTGAATCATATCTGAGCATGCTACGTTTGTTTTTAGTGACTACTGGCCCTATTAAGCCTGCAAGTGGATTTGCAGAAGACACTGCCGTGCAGAGCAAGAGTGCATCAGACCTCCAAGAGGTGGTGTCCTTGAAGGAACGGATGGCGAAGTACCAGGCAGCTGTTTCCAGGGGCGACTGCCGCAGCTTCTCCGCCAATGTAAGCTGCTCCTGGTGCTTCTGCATTAGGCCAGCTGATTATCTGCCTTTCACATGCCCTCTTTACATGGCAATATAAGAATACTACTGGACAATTGGATAAAGTAGAGAAAACAGAAATACTATGTATCAAATTCAGGGTATCTGAAATTAAGCTTCAGCTCTGCCACTTGCTGGGGCTTCCTAGGTGGCACTAGTGGTAAAGAACCTGCCTGCCAATGCAGGAGACATAAGGGACTAAGGTTTAATCGCTGGGTCAGGCAGATACCCTGGAAGACGGCATGGCAATCCACTCCAGTATTTTTGCATGAAGAATCCCATGGACAGAGGAGCCTGTCAGGCTACAGCCCCTAGGGTCACAAAAAGTTAGACATGACTAAAGCCAATTAGCATGCACCCTGCCACTTACCATTTGTATAAACTTGGGCTACTATCTTAACCCCTCTCTGAACTTCAGTTTCCTTAACTGAAAAATGGGAAAAACCACCTACTGCAGAGGGTCTCTGCGAAGAATCAAAGAGATAATTTACATGTAAGCCATAAGGCACTGTATAAATGTGTTATTATTGCCACAATTATCATTTAACCTATAGCTATTCTCCTCAGGAAGGTTGGGAATTAATTTCAAAATCTTAATAATGTGGGTCTGCCTCCCATCCTCCTTGGTCACATGTATAGTTAATTTAAATTCACTGGCAATATAATTTCTTTTGCTTTTTTCATTTCTCTGTATGCACTAAATCCATTACGAGTAGCTTAATCAACATAGAAATGAGGGAGATTAGCAATGTAGGCACTCTGCTAAACCAATTATGATTATAGGAAACAGCAGGATTCAGTAAGACCACCGATTTTTAGAGCCAGTGCATAATAAAGTCATATTCAAAAGAGTTTGTTGGGCTCCATATTCTGTGGCCTTCGAGCCACAGGATTTGAGAAGTCATTTTATTAGTAGAAGCTTTATAGTTTAATGGAATGTAAGGATATTCTTTTATAATTATAATCTTCAAATTAGCAAAGATGTTCATTTATCCAAAAGAGAGAAAGAATAGCCAAGAAGGGTGGTATTCTAAAATAGCTACTGTGAAGCGGCGTTTTTCTTTACAAATTATTCAGAGACAAGAATGACTGTGCCAAACTCATTAACAATACTGCAATTCTAGATGACATTTAAGATTTTGCATCGTAATTAAAATACATTTGAGACACAGCATAGATGCTGAATGAATGTAGAGAAATAAGTATCTAAATACTTCCAAAACAAATAGTATCCCTCCAGCACCTCCTGCCAGCCTTCTTACATAGCACCCCCTGCTGGATCATTAAGCAACTTCACCACAAGTTAGATAATAAATTGGAAAAATGTTTCTTGGGGAAACAAGCTTACTTTGAAAATACCTAGATAAAGACTAGCTATTTACTAAGCTATCTTTTATCTAGGAAGACTTTTATCTTGCTAGGCACGAGGATACTATACCATAAAACAAATGTGTACAAGGCATGATTTGTATTTATAGTATGTTAAAAGAAAAATATTTAAATCGGGCACATGAGAAAGTAAATTTCTCACTATTTCATATAAAAAATTTTTAATTTCAGTGCTATTCTGAAGAAAGTCTATATAAAAGGAATGTAATAGTCCCTGTCTTTCCTGCCCATGTACAGATAAAACAAACAGGGACAGCGATTTGTGGGAGGTCATGTAATTAGATAGCAACAAAGCCAGACTAGATTAAAAGTCTCTTGACTCTAGTACTCTTTTAACTATATTCAACTGCCTCTTCTTATACAGGAAAGCATCTTTGGTCCAAAAAAAAAGCCCTATTGTTTGGTTTGCCCCTAAGCTAATATTTTGAGAAAAATGAGCACATATATTATCTCAGAGAAATCCTGATAAGTATCTAAGATACAGCAAAATAACTGCCTCATTTGGTCAATTGCTTCAAATGTTTGTTTAATCAAAAAAGCGTGGAAACTACTTATAACCAAGTGTTGTCTACATAAATAAACCAATATTTTATGTGCAGAATTCGGAAGTCATTGATTTGGCCCCAAACTGAATCCATTATATTTGAATCACACTGAGATAGTTTCTTTGTCCTAGATCAGTTTCTCTTTGTCCTAGAATCAGCCAGATGGTATTTTGTTGAACATAAAGGAAAGGCTGGGGCTCCCCTCAGAGCTCAGTTGGTAAAGGATCTGCCTGCAAAGAAGGAGACCAGGGTTCAATCCCTGGGTCAGGAAGATCCCCTGGAGAAGGAAATGGCAACCCACTCCAGTATTCTTGCCTGGAGAATCCCATGGGCAGAGGAGCCTGGCGGGCTGCAGTCCATGGGGTCTCAAGAGTCCGACACGACTTAGGGACTACACCACCACCACCAAAGGAAAGGCCTGCCTGTGAAAAAGCATCAGTCCACAGAAGCCCCCTGGAGGAGAAAGGAGAAGTAACATTTATTAAGCAACAAAACAATACATTTTGTGCTGTGCAGTTTCATTTCCTTTATCTTCTTTTTCAACACTTGCAAAAAATCTGTGAGAAATATGTTGCTACTCCTCCGAGTTTATAAGAAAGAAAACTGAGGTTAAGGAACTCTAGCCCAAGGTTTTAAGGCTCATACATGGGATCAGAATCACTGTTTGTCCTCTCCCCAAATTATGTCATTTCTATTATGCTCTAGAAACCAAGAACAGTTCTTTGTAAACAAAATTGCTGATTCTCTATGTAATATACTTGCCTAGGTTTAAGTGTTATATATTTAAATTAACTTACTATTAAAATAACATTAGGTAGATTTTGTGTTAGGTATTTAAATTGACTTGTTAATAGAATAATTATTATTGGTGTACCCATTAAAATCCAAATCTTGTTGCTGTGTCCAAGAATAGGAAACATAGAATAAGGATAAACATTTTTTGAAAGGTTCAACGCAAAGCAATCTAAGTTATATGGTCATTGACAAGTACATGGAGTAGTTGAGATGTCAGTACATGGTGGTAACCAAGGCAAAATGATTTCAATCTAAGCAAAGAAACATCACTCCAGCTCATAATCACAGGCTGCTTCTTGAGTAAGTCCTGCCATCTTACATAGGTAAACTTGCACTTATAAACTGAAGTAAACAAGAAAACCTTTTCACTCCTACAAACTAAACTATAGCTCAAAGGGCTTTCCCCCTTAGGCCAGCAAGTGGCATGAGGAGTACTGGGTTGTGTTACTAGAAGATATTAACAAACTATGCATCGTTGCATGTGTAACATGGTCTAATTCCAAAGCACAATGCTAAAGGAAATGAATGGATATATTCATTTTCCCCTAATTCGTTTAGTAGATAAGAGGCAATCTGATTCAGTGTAAGAACTGATATTTTTGTGCAAATACACATACTAGGAAAGTATCCATTCATTAGCACAATTAATCAGACCTACCAGATTAATTTGCACATCATTTGGACATTGTTTATAGTTGTTGGAAAAGGTAACTTTCTTCTTAACAAAATTTGGCTTGATTTCTGTAATTTGATATTTATATATTATCTATACATGATCAATTGAAAAAGGTCATTTATGTAAATTAAATGATGGGGATAAGAGAAATACTATAGCCTTAATTTGCCCTTCCCTTTCTTTATCTTAAATTTCAAAAGAGATGCCATAATTTCTTATGATTTTAACATGTATCAAGTGATAGTAATTGACCAGGATTTATACGTGAAGTTTGTTACAGTTTGATAGAAAGTATCCCTTCTTTCCATTGAGCTAATGTGCTATTCTTAAATATTTGGCAGGCCCTATAACTGGGGAAAGGTTATAAACTTGATAAAGCAACCACTTGAGTATCTGCCAGTAATTCAGACAATCCTGAATGTTAATTTCATCTCCGGTATCTTAGAGTATTGCGTGCATGTGTGCATGCATGCACGGTCAGTCCTGTCCAACTCTGTGACCCCACGGACTGCAGCCCGCCAGGCTTCTCTGTCCATGGGATATCCCAGGCAAGAATACTAGAGTGGGCTGCCATTTACTCCACCAGGGGATTTTCCCGACCCAGGGATCAAACCCTTGTGTCTCTTGTGTCTCCTACATTGGCAGGTGGATTCTTTACCACTCCCACCTCTGGAAACCCACTTTAGCGTACAGCAAACCTCAATATAGTGTTGTACTTTTAGTACTTGTTTGAGAAACTATTTCAGTCAAGATTTCAGGATCGTAAGAATCCACAGTCCAGGGAAGCTCAGCTCACAAGTATCCAGTTACTCTCGGGTCTCAAGTCTTCCAGGGTTATGTCAGGACTGGGCCAGACCTCAGGAGACCTTCTGTGCATGAAGTGTCACTGAATCTCCTCCCAGTCTCATACTGGGACACATCCTAGAGGAGAGTGGGTTGGCCTGGGGCCTGTTTGCTTAACAGTTGTCGTCCCACCTGGGCTTGAGTGCCTGCTGGGCTGGGGAATATGCTGAATCGTCAAAACCAAAGCCTTCGAGTTACTACTGCTTCTTACAGGGGCAGAGTATCTGAGACAACTTCTCAAAGTTGTTCAGCTTGCTCCAAGTGACTCCTACTAGAATGAGCTTTCTCATCCGTAAACTGCCATAGACCAGGATCTTTCTAAACTTAGACCCTCCCCCCAAACCCAGAGTCTCATATACCAAGGCTAAGAGCTGAGTCCTAGGGTACATCCAGCCCGGAGTATCTGTTTTTCTGCCTAGTTTTTAAAGGCTAGTGTTAAGACAGACAGCTGTGATTAAGACAGGCAGATGTGGGTTCAAACTCCAGCTCCCACACTCACACCCTAGTTGTAAGAATTCAACAAGATGTCTTACTTCCCCAAACCTCAATTTCCTCATTTTAAAGTGAGGATGATAAATGTTCATATCTCACAGAATATGGAGAAGCATCAAATGAAAAAATATATGTAAACATATAGAAGAAAATCACTCAGCACTATGTATTAAATAGTGGTTATTTTTATTAACTTTAATATTTTTGCGTATGATTAAAAATATGCTCCCCTAAAATAACTCCAAAGCTATTTTATTTATCCTTAATGATTTAAGTACATTTTGGAATAAGTCAAATGTTTTTTAATATTCTTAATAATGTGTTACCTATCTAGACATTTGGGATTTTAATAATGACTTTATTATGGATTAAAATTTAATCCGTTATCTAATATCTGGCTAGTTTGTGTAGTATGAGAGAAATACATTCTAATAGGTCTAATCTCTAGACATCAAAATCTATCTGAGATAAAGAAAATTAACTCAATACTTTGAAGATTCTTCTAACTTTATATCAGAAGACTGACACATGAAAATCCAACATGGATAGATTATTTTTATTAAGGTTTTCTGTAATAAAGCCCTTCTGAAATAATTGTTTATGTTACTGTCTTCCTATTATACCACCCATTAATAACTGTCAATGATTTTTTTTTAAACAGCTTGAGAATCCCACCCTGAGATGATGTAAAGTTGAATTTTCCTTTTTCTTAATTTGTCTTAGATGCTGGAAGAATCAGAAATGTGCACAGTACCTGGTGGTTTGGCCAGAGTGAAGAAACAGTTTGAGAAGGACAAAATTGCTTCTTCCTCTAATACCTTCACTCAGTACCAATACCAACACCAGAACAGATCTGAGCAGGTAATACTACTATCAGTAAAGGATAAATCCTGTCGGGCTGAAATGCTCTTATTTCAGTGCTAATATAAAACACACATACCCGCCCTCTTTGGTGGTATATTTGTTTACATTACTCATCAAGAATGGTAATTTTGAAATGTTTTGAAAATCATCCTGAAAGCATATCAGCATATTGACTTACTAGAGCATTTTGACATGTTTCTAGAAAATCATACTGGTATATTTTTTTCTCAGCTTGTATTGTCTCAAAAATGAAAATTAAATAGTCTAAGTCAACAGGTAAACAGAAATGTTGAGAACAATATTTACATTGAACCTCTGTCTTTACATTATAACTCATGATAAACTACCTGTTATTTGTTTGCATAGATTAAATTTGAAGCATTATTCAGCTGCTTATTCTGATGAGTTTTCTGCTTTCTTAAAATCATCAAAAATTGAGTAGTGGAACCCAGATGTTATATGAAACTTACTGATGCAACCTCTAAATGTTATCTTACATGAAAGATTTATTTTCCCATTTCATTACTCCATTGTCATATATCACCAAATATTATCATGGGTTATAATGATTTTTGATTGTGAAAACATTAGTAATAAAACTCATTAGATTGAGCCTGGCACTGTGAAAAATAGTAATTGCACTATAAATAGCCTTTCTATGAGGAAGAAAGTAACTGGGATAGTTCTGAAATGTTGTCATAGGACATAAAAGTATTTTTTGTTTTTTTGTTTTTTTTTCAGAAAAATCCCAACGATATTTAGAGTTGTCTCAGTTTTGAATATTAAGGCAGTTGAGTGTGTATGGTGGTAGGGTAGCAGGGAAAGTATATCAGATTAATTAAAAGTCTGATATGTGAATTAGTATTTGTTTTCTTTTTCTGGCTTTTTGAAAAAAAAAATTTAAGTAGCTCAAGTTTAAGGCAAGATTTCTTTTAATTTTTCCTAAAGGAAATGTAAATAAATTAAGATTGGATATTGTTTTTTTTTTTTTTACTGTTTTATTTATTTATTTTTTGACTTTTTTTTTTAATTTTATTTTATTTTTAAATTTTACATAATTGTATTAGTTTTGCCAAATATCAAAATGAATCCGCCACAGGTATACATGTGTTCCCCATCCTGAACCCTCCTCCCTCCTCCCTCCCCATACCATCCCTCTGGATTGTCCCAGTGCACCAGCCCCAAGCATCCAGTATCGTGCATCAAACCTGGACTGGCAACTCGTTTCTTACATGATATTTTACATGTTTCAATGTAATTCTCCCAAATCTTCCCACCCTCTCCCTCTCCCACAGAGTCCATAAGACTGTTCTATACATCAGTGTCTCTTTTGCTGTCTCGTACACAGGGTTATTGTTACCATCTTTCTAAATTCCATATATATGTGTTAGTATACTGTATTTGTGTTTTTCCTTCTGGCTTACTTCACTCTGTATAATAGGCTCCAGTTTCATCCACCTCATTAGAACTGATTCAAAGGTATTCTTTTTAATGGCTGAGTAATACTCCATTGTGTATATGTACCACTGCTTTCTTATCCATTCATCTGCTGATGGACATCTAGGTTGCTTCCATGTCCTGGCTATTATAAACAGTGCTGCGATGAACACTGGGGTACATGTGTCTCTTTCCCTTCTGGTTTCCTCAGTGTGTATGCCCAGCAGTGGGATTGCTGGATCATAAGGCAGTTCTATTTCCAGTTTTTTAAGGAATCTCCACACTGTTCTCCATAGTGGCTGTACTAGTTTGCATTCCCACCAACAAGATATTGTTGCCCTTTGGTCGCTAAGGCATATCCAACTCTTTTGTGACCTCAAGGACTGCCCATGGAGTTTTTCAGACAAGATTACTGGAGTGGGTTGACATTTCCTTCTCCAGGGCTATCTTCCCGACCTAGGGATCAAACTTGCAGGTGGATTCTTTACCACTGAGCCACCAAGGAAACCTGGGATTGGATATACTTGTGATCTAAAATATAGCTTTTACAACATAGGAATCTAAGTGAATCAAGTATGTGTATTTACTTGAAATTGATCGACTACATGATATATAGTCATTATTAATAATTTAAATAAATCCTATGTAGAAGTATAGGTTTTACAGATCCTTTAACTTACAGGAAAGCGGTGTGATAGAGTGTAAGAACTATGAGACTTGTAGATATGAGTTCACGCGCCACCTCTGAAGTTTATCAGCTGAGTCACGTAGACCCAGGGCCGCCTTCACGGGGAGCAGGTACACAGGACCCCTTGGATGGAAGGGCCCTGCATTTAGTTTCATACTCTGCTATTATCTTGAAATTCTTCATGATTTTTGAACAAGGAACATTACATTTTCATTTTACACTGAGTATCGCAAATTATGTTGCCAGTACTACATAGTCCAAATTCATAACCCCCTCAAGTCAGTTTCTGTTAAGATGGAGAAAGCGATGAGTGATTTGTCTATTTCACAAGGTGATTGTGGTGGTCAAAGATAACAACGGGCATTTCCGTGAAAGCATTTCATCATCTGTAAAATTTGATATCAATTAGGACACTTTATTTTGCAAAAGACCAAAAACCCAACCACAAACGTCTTAAACTAAAAAGCATATCACAGATTCATAAAAATGCAATCTTGTAGAAGGGAGATTTGATGTAATCTCCAGAGGTATACTAGAGCAGCTGGCTTGTGCCAACCCTTTCATTATTAAATTTTTAGGAATTTTGAAAACCAGATAATATCATGTTAATAGCTTGACATCAGCCATATTATGAATATTAATACCAAGGGAATTGGCAACAAATCAGGAATATTTTTTCTCCCATCCTTCCTGCTTTCCTTCCCTTCTATTCTTCCTCCCTTTCCTCTTTCTGTCTTTTCTTTGAGAACCCATTGTTAAGCAGGTATTACATTACCATTGATTTACCTAAGGATTCACAGTATGTCTCTAGCACAGTAGCTAGGAGCACTTGGATGGAGCCAGATCACTTGGGTCCATATCCCTGCTCCTTAACTCATTGTTGTTGTTGTTTAGTCACTCAGTCGTGTCCGACTCTTTGGGACCCCATAGACCATAGCACACCAGGCTCCTCTGTCCATGGGATCTCCAGGCAAGAATACTGGAAGTAGGTTGCCATTTCCTTCTCCAGGCGATCTTCCTGACCCTGGGATCAAACCCACATTTCCTGCTTTGGCAAGCGGATTCTTTACTGCTGAGCCACCAAGGAAACCCTTCCTAACATATTAGCTGGTGACATTCGGCAAGTTTCTTAATATCTCTGTGTCTCAATTTCCTCAATTATAAAGCCAAGATTAGAATAGCACCCACCTGATAGGTTTGTTAAGAGCATTAAAAAAGCTGTTTTTGTAAAGTACTTAAGATTGTGCTTGGACCTTATAAACACTTTCCAAGTGTTTGTTTTAAAAACTGAATATCTCCTTGATCATATTTCTTTTCTTTTTTAACCTCTCAGCCTTACTTCCTCTGAGTTGGCCCCATTTTCACTCAAATTTTCCCCAGAAAAGACTAAAAATGATGGAGAAAAAGGAGAATCCTTTTCCCAGAAGCCCCAGGAAAAGCCTTTATAACATCTAATTGGCTCTAAATGGAATACATGTGCTTCCCCTAGAACTAAAGTACTATAGCCAGAGGATGCTGATTGGCTGAGCAGCCTCTGTGCATGTCCTCCACATCCCCTTAGGAACAAACAATAAATAGAGGCTGGGTAAAAACCATCAAACCAAAACAATCAACCAATCAAAAACAAATCAAACCTGGGTAAAAACAATCAAATCAAAAAACAATCAAAAAAATCAAAGCAGTCAAGCAATATGTGTGTGTATGTGTTTTGCAGATGTGTTTTTCTCCTTGCAAATATAGTGTACTATTATAGGCTGTAATCCCTGCTCTGAGAACATGAAATACTAAAGTGTGTAAGAGTAAATAAAAAAATGCACTAAAAACCTGAATAGCTGCATGATTCTAAGCCTGTAATGACCTCTCTGAACTTCAGTTTCATTATCTGCCTTTAGACATACTAATAATACCCCATAATTCCATAAGGAATGCAATGCAATATAAATAAAATAGAAAGGAAACGTGGGAGAATGAACAAGTAAATACCATTTATTGACTCTTACACAGAAATCTGTAGGGAATAAAAGAAACAAGTCATCTGTCCTTAAAAGTCAAATTACTGACTTATAATTCTTAATGGAAATTTGAGATATCTATCAAATTTGGTGATAGGGCAGAAAATGCAGAAAACTCATGTTTTAGATATTCACTTAAATGTTTAAAGTGTTCTGAATGCATTCTAAAAATCTCTTCTTTTATCAGCAGGGATTGAGGACAAAACATTTATTGGTAGACAAACAGTTAATTCTGTTTTATCCAAATTGTTGTCATGCCTGAGAGTGTTTTCTGTCTCTTTGTTTAAAGTACTTGAGATTTATCTCTCTGCTAAGTTCTGCCCATAGCCAGAAAAATATTTAGTTTGCTAACATATATAAATTAACTTGGAAATCAAGTTTAATTAGAGTTAAAAGAAAGAACATTTGTTTTGGATTTCTGACAATATTTAACATCACAATTAGTAATAACTTCATAGTGAAGTGAAAATGTTAGTCGCTCAGTCGTGTCCAACTCTTTGCGACCCCATGCACTTGTAGCTTGCCAGGCTCCTCTGTCCATGGAATTCTCCAGGCAAGAATACTGGAGTGGGTTGCCATTTCCTCCTCCAATAATTTCATAAGGTGTAATATGAATTCCAATCTGCCTCTTTTTTTTTCCTAATGTATTGAAGTGAGATGTTTCAAGGTAATTAGCTATTTGGAAGCAGTTTGTCTAGAAGACAGGCAACAGGACTAAACAGGTTTTGAAAATTAAGCTATCTCTGAGGGTAAAATTCCCTCTTTTTTTAATTGATTATACCTATTGAAAAAGAGGTTTAAATAGTGGGGGGAAAGCAGGTACTAGATACAGGAACACTCACTATGCCAAACATTTTAAACTGGGAATAATGTCCTATTTATGTATTCTAGACTTCGACTTCAGAGAAGGCAATGGCACCCCACTCCAGGACTCTTGCCTGGAAAATCCCATGGACGGAGGAGCCTGGTGGGCTGCAGTCCATGGGGTCGCTACAAGTCGGACACGACTGAGCGACTTCACTTTCACTTTTCACTTTCATGCATTGGAGGAGGAAATGGCAACCCACCCCAGAATTCTTGTCTGGAGAATTCCATGGACAGAGGAGCCTGGTGGGCTGCCGTCTATGGGGTTGCACAGAGTCGAACACAACTGAAGCGACTTAGCAGCAGCAGCAGCAGCAACAGTTAGCAACATCACTTCTAGCTTGTGGGAATATCCTTATGTAAATTAGAAAAAGAAGCCACTCTGGACAGTCATGGTCTCTGGGTAACAGGGGTGTGGAATTCAGCTTCTTAGAGGAATGTGTTGGGGAAAACTTTATTGTTATCGGTGGTTCTGGTAGTTAGTACTGTTTTTAATATCACCCATTTAGAGCCTGTTTTTCAAAGTATCCGTTACTTATTCCTGTAGATAAGAATGAAATCCAACCCTCCTTAAGGGATTATGAGCCATTCAGCATGTGTCCTGTTGATATTTAGATTAGAAATACCACATTAGCATTGTTTCTCATTTTGTCTTAGGACTGAATTCTCAGAATTCTATGCCAGTGAAAAGCAGTAGGTTCTTAATACTAGAATGGAAAGGACCACTTAAGAGGGATATTTTTAATCCACTCACTACAACAGGCTCCATTTGGGAAAACATTCTGAATAATCCATCCCCTCATCTTTAAAAAGAGATCTTGAAGTACATGGAGCAGATATTAGGATAAATGTGTTGTTGGTAGGAAAATGTCATTCTGCTTGTCAGAGTTTATTTTCACTCACCCATTGTATGGTTGCTGGGTTGTTGTTCTTTTTAAAGACTTTCATCCTCTCTTTCTTCATTTTTAACAGCTTTATTGAGATAATTTCCATACCATAAAGTTCACCCATTTTAAGTATACAGTTCAATGGCTGTTTAATATATTTACAAAGTTGTGCGGTGTCGCCACAATCTAATTTTAGAACTTTCCCATTCCTCCAAAAACCAAACCTTGGACCCATTAGCAATCTTAGGACCTTCCTTCTCTGAGCCATATTCTCACATTCAGGATTTGATCTTCATCCTCTCATGCTTATTTCCTCTTCTTCTTTCTCTTGTATTTACACAGTACTGAGTAGCTCTTTGTGTATTAATTGTGAAGTCCTAGCAGCTCTTTTCTGGAGTTGCTTCTTTTTTTCCTCATTTTAAGTGGTCTACATAGGGAAGAACAGATGGAGCTCCAAAAATCTGCTAAGTACTCAGTGCAATGCTGTGCTTAGGTAATTGCTTTCATATGAGAACGGCTGCACTGAATCTATGTCAAGAGTCTAAAGCATGCCTGACCTCCACTCCCTGCTGCCAAGTCTGATGTGGACCAGTAGGGAGCTGCAAGACAGGGTGTATCTTTCCACACACATCTGCTGTTGCAAAAAGCCTCACATAAACAGTCGTACTCTATTAAGATTATGTGGATTTGAAGCAATCTCTAGACAATTTTAGGTTGATAGAAAACATTTTTGACAGCTTGTGATATATCTGACATCTGTGTGTTTTAGACTCTTTAAAGGTGACCCATAATTATTTTCTAGCAAGCTAAACATATTTTTATCAACTGTATGTCCACATTGCAAAGCATTTCTCATAAAAAGTGTTTTAAGCCTGACTTCAGCTTTCTGCCACATAGATAATTTTTCAAGGGCCTGGATTGCTATTAACAACCCCAACCTAACCTATATCTCTATCAGCACACAGGATTGTGACCAAAAGTATGTCTTGAAAAAAAAATTTTTTTTTAAGTTGTGTGCATGGTTTTTAAATGACTATTGTAACTAAAGTAACCCAATCAAACAGGCAGTTTAGAGGAATGGTTAAGCCTATCAGTTCCAGAATCAGACAGCCCAGGTTATAGTCTCCTGAGTTAACCACATAACCTCCTCTATAAAATGAGGATTAAGTAACATATGTGTTAAGAATAAAATGAGGTGGTTCATGTAAAATTCTTACCAGAACTGACCAGCAGATATGAACGGTTCCGTAACACCAGCTACTATCAGTAGTAGTATTGACATTACTTTGCCATTCAAAGTAGAATACGATTCATAAACTTATTTTATTTATAAGTAAAATGACAAAGAAGGATGGCATTGTTCTATGCCTCACACCTTCTTTCTTTTCGCCTTTTTGGCCTGGGGAGACAGAATCATTTCCTAGAAGCTCATTAGGCAATTCGAGATTAGTTTAAAATTAACATCCCTGAATATGCTTTGCAACTGGTAACGTCCCGCTACCCAGTCTCCATCTGCCTCCTTTCTTCCTATTCATGTCCACCTTCCTATAGCTCTGTATGTCTTGGTGAAACCATGTCCAGTTCTAACTGTTGCGATTAGACCTGCACACAGGTTTCTCAAAGACAGGTAAGGTGGTCTGGTATTCCCATCTCTTTACGAATTATCCACAGTTTTTGTGATCCACAGTCAAAAGCTTTGGCATAGTCAGTAAAACAGAAGTAGATGTTTTTCCAGAATTCTCTTGCTTTCTCTATGATCCAGTGAATGTTGGCAATTTGATTTCTAGTTCCTCTGCCTTTTCCAGATCCAGCTTGTACATCTGAAGTTTCTTGGCTCACGTACTGTTGAAGCCTAGCTTGAAGGATTTTGAGCATTACCTTGCTAGCATGTGAAATGAGTGCAATGGTGTGGTAGTCTGAACATTGTTTTGTGTTGCCCTTCTTTGGGATTAGAATGAAAACTGACTTTTTCTAGTCCTGTGGCTACTACTGAGTTTTCCAAATTTGCTGGCATATTGCATGCAGCACTTTAACAGCATCATTTTTTGGATTTGAAATAACTCAGCTGGAATTCTATCACCTTCAATAGCTTTGTTCATAATAATGCTTCCTAAGGCCCACTTGACTTCACACTCCAGAATGTTTGGCTCTAGGTAAGTGACCACATCATTGTGGTTATCCAGGTCATTAAGGTCATTTGTATAGTTCTGTGTATTCTTACTACCTCTTCTTAATCTCTTCTGCTTCTGTTAGGTCCTTGCCATTTCTGTGCTTTATTGTGCCCATCTTTGCATGAAATGTTCCCTTTGTACCTCCAATTTTTTGAAGAAATCTGGTCTTTCCCATTCCATTGTTTTCCTCTATTTCTTTGCATTGTTCACTTAAGAAGTCTTTATTTCTCCTTGCTATTCTCTTGAACTCTACATTCAGTTGGGTATGTCTTTCCTTTTTGCCTTTTGCCTCTCTTCTTTTCTCAGCTATTTGTAAAGCCTCCTCAGACAACCACTTTGACTTCTTACATTTAATTTTCTTTAGGATGGTTTTGATTACCACCTCGTAACAGTGTTATGAAACTCCATCCATATTTCTTCAGGCACTCTATCTACAGATTTTATCCCTTGAATCTATTCCTGACTTTGATTTAGGTCATACCTCTATGGTCTAGTGGTTTTCCCTACTTTCTTCAATTTAATTCTGAATTATGCAATAAGGACTTCATGATCTAAGCCACAGTCTGCTCCTGGTCTTGTTTTTGCTGATTGTATAGAGCTTCTCCATCTTCAGCTACAAAGAATATAATCAATCTGGTTTCAGTATTGACCATCTGATGATGTCTATGTGTCAAGTCATCTCTTGTGTTGATGGAAGAGCATGTTTGTTATGATCAGTGTGTTCTCTTGACAAATCTCTGTTAACCTTTACTGTGCTGAAAATGAGCAAAGAAACTAATCTTCCCGGTGGCTTAGACGGATTTAGAAGCATCAACATATGAAGCCCCATCCCTATCCCCTGGTTTCTCAGGCAGGCAGGACCTTGGGGTATAGTACAAATACTCATAAGTAAGACTAAGTTACAAGAATAGATTCAACACTTTCAAAATATCTTGAATTGGTTGCTTTTCTTTCTATGATCATCTTACTGATTCTCCAAAACAAAATTTGTAGGAACAAGATTTATCCCAGTTATTGGAGTATTATGACCATAGTTCCTCTTCTTCTGAATGGTACTGTGAGTTTTCCATTTCTGTAACCTCTTTGTTCTTATAGAACCCATTTTCAATTTCTTTTACAGAAGACAAGTGTGTTTACAGATATACCCTTCACTTCTTTCAAGTAAAAGGAGTTAGGATTGCTCAGGAGGAAAGGAATGGCATTGTGCTTATCACAGGGCCTGTGGTTGTTGAGGGAGTGTCACCTGGACCCTTTCCACAAAGACACAAAATCACAGCAGAATTTCATATTCTTGGTGCTCCAACACATGATCTCAAAAAGCTTTTGATGTTGATAAAGATGTAAAGATTATTTAGACATAATCAAGTTGTATGTCTTCTTTTATGGGAGACAGTAGACATTTAGGGAAAGTTGGAATAGGAAAAGAATATATATTTGTATAGCCCATTCTTCAATCTGAAGTGTCCTATTAGTTTAAAATTATAACTGTGCTCTTTGTATAATTACACCTAAAAAGCTTCTCAAGTATGTAGACAATATAGTATATTTACTAAATACACTTTCTTTTTAAATTTAATAATAAAATGGTAAGATACAGTATTTTAAGTTCTGAGATTATGCTAGTTTGTGAAGAGCAAGGAAAATTATAACAACAATAGAAATCATTAACATTATACAATCATTATGTTTTCAGAACTTAGTAAAATCTGCAAAAATGTGGTTTTTTCCATATAATTACTTTTATGAAAATGGGCACTTGACATCAGAGGATATAGTATTAGCTTTTTCTGCTGCTTCTGGATCTGATATTTCTTAAAATAAACCTGTCCTCTTGGGGCTCTGAAAATGATTGGATTGAGTCAAGCCTGTCTGTTCTTTTGGATGTTCATTTATTCATTAGTTTGCATAATTACAAATGAATTATCCTGCTACAAAAACAAAACTGGAAGAACACAAGGCATGAGCAAAGAAGAAGCAGCATAAAGAGGAAATTCTTCTGCAGAGATATGTTTAGGAAATTCTTGATTTTTTTTTCAGTTTCTTTGCAAATCTTAACATCACAGAACCCAAAAGTAAGATTACATCTCCTTCCAACAGGCTTTTCTTCTGCTTCTTCTTTATCCCTCTCTGTCCTGAGTGATCTACTCAGCATGGTCCAATAGACAGCTCTTTCAGTTCAGTTCAGTTCAGTTGCTCAGTCGTGTCCGACTCTTTGTGACCCCATGGACTGCAGCACTCCAGGCTTCCCTGTCCATCACCAACTCCCAAGGAGCCTTCATTTTCAACCCTGTCAGGAGGACAGAGCATTTCAGTACCACCCACTAGGTGGACACCAAAAGTAGGGAGCCAAGTACTCAATCCATCTTCCTTATCCTTGGGTATATGCCATGGTCTTCTAGAGACATCATTCTGCTTTGGTATTTGAAATCCCTCCATTGAATTATGCAATTCATCATATTGCACAGTGTATAGAAATATATTTGGGGAAGATTTGTGAGGCTTCAGTGAAGTCAAGACTTTAGGCTGGGGTCCAGTTTGTGAACCTGTTATCATAAGCATTTTTTATCATTATTCTAAAAGTATCAACAACAAATTCCCCCAATCACATTTTCGTTGTTTTGTTTTTCTTAGAGGATCTAAAAAAGGGTATTCCTTTCTTCCCCTCAATTTCTTTTCTTTCCTGTCTTTATTGTTTCCAGCCCTTTCATTACTAAAGAGGGGATTATGACAATGACAAGGTGTACCATCAAGTCTGGGTACAGAAAATAAAGAAAGAAAAAGCAGTAATTTATGGAGATGAGGGAATGCAAGGAAATATGGGTGAGAGAATTAGAGATACTTACATACACAACTACTTTTTCTATAGCAGAATCAGATATATTGTGTTGATTTCCTCCTGTAAAAATAGTGGTGAGACAAACAATATCATTTCAGACAAATACAGGTTAACTTATTTAAATATAATGATCATTGTCTCCGTGTTTAGCACTTATGCTCAGTATAATTTCTCTTATAATTCTGAGATATATAATCAAGTATTTATCTTTTACTATTTCCTAGACCACTATACTTGAAGTTTAAAGACTATCACCCCTTCTTAGCAAAGTCTATTTGAATCTCATCTGCTCTGACCCCTCCTTACAGAACTAATTTGATCTTCTGTCGTGAATCTCCAGCAAGTGGGTGGGTGTTCTACCCTTTACATTGCCCTGGAATTGATAAGTACAACTGGAGGAAAATCCAATACAGATCAAAGGCTATGTCCTTAAATTTCATTTCATCTGATTTGTTTCTATATATGTATAGTAGTTAAATGGCTCAATTTTTAAAAGCTATAGATGTATCAGTTCAGTTCAGTTCAGTCGCTCAGTCGTGTCCAACTATATGCAACCTCATGAATCGCAGCATGCCAGGCCTCCCTGTCTATCACCATCTCTCAGAGTTCACTCAAACTCACATCCATCGACCTGGTGATACCATCCAGCCATCTCATCCTCTGTTGTCCCCTTTTCCTCCTGCCCCCAATCCCTCCCAGCATCAGAGTCTTTTCCAATGAGGCAACTCTTCGCATGAGGTGGCCAAAGTACTGGAGTTTCAGCTTTAGCATCATTCCTTCCAAAGAACACCTAGGGCTGATCTCCTTTAGAAGGGACTGGTTGGATCTCCTTGCAGTCCAAGGGACTCTCAAGAGTCTTCTCCAACACCACAGTTCAAAAGCATCAATTCCTCGGCGCTCAGCTTTCTTCACAGTCCAACTCTCACATCCATACAAGACCACTGGAAAAACCATAGCCTTGACCAGATGGAGCTTTGTTGGCAAAGTAATGTCTCTGCTTTTGAATATGCTATCTAGGTTGGTCATAACTTTTCTTCCAAGGAGTAAGTGTCTTTTAATTTCATGGCTGCAGTCACCATCTGCAGTGATTTTGCAGCCCCCCAAAATAAAGTCTGATACTGTTTCCCCATCTATTTGCCATGAAGTGATGGGACCGGATGCCATGATCTTCGTTTTCTGAATGTTGAGCTTTAAGCCAACTTTGTCACTCTCCTCTTTCACTCTCATCAAGAGGCCTTTTAGTTCCTCTTCACTTTCTGCCATAAGGGTGGTGTCATCTGCATATCTGAGGTGATTGATATTTCTCCCTGCAATCTTGATTCCAGCTTGTGCTTCTTCCAGCCCAGTGTTTCTCATGATGTTCTCTGCATATAAGTTAAATAAGCAGGGTGACAATGTACAGCCTTGACGTACTCCTTTTCCTATTTGGAACCAGTCTGTTGTTCCACGTCCAATTCTAACTATTGCTTCCTGATCTGCATACAGGTTTCTCAAGAGGCAGGTCAGGTGATCTGGTATTCCCATCTCTTTCAGAATTTTCCACAGTTTATTGTGATCCACACAGCCAAAGGCTTTGGCATAGTCAATAAAGCAGAAATAGACGTTTTTCTGGAACTCTCTTGCTTTTTCGATAGATGTATACTTTTAGGCAAAATGAAACTATTTAAACATCTACTTAAAGCAAATAGTTCTTTGTCCTTTTTTTGTAAGAGTCTCTTTTCAATTTTGAGACCCCTCTAACTTTTGTATTTTTTAAATCTTTGCACGTGATTACCAGTATTATATTGATAGAAAAGATGTTTCACTGAATCACCAACCTTAAAAGCAATAAAACTGTGCAGTTACCTGATAGACTAGTGAAAACCATATTAGGGGAAAAAGACTCAGTGATATTTGAAATCAATGTGCAATAAAAATTACAGCACATGAATTTTTTAATTCTTTGAAGGTGTTTCAGTGCAGTTCTTCAGCATAAATATTTAGCTACTTGAGGATAACGACCCTCCTTTCTTGTTCCTAGTTTAAACACACTTTAGGTACATCACAAGTGTATGTTGAGCACATAACTTACTGCTTTTAGGTGTTAAAGCATTGATTCTATACTGATGAAATTCTTGTTAACCTCTGTACCATGGTATATGTTTGGAATTTTCAAATCTTGTGCAGCATTTTCCCTTCAACTCCTTTTACTGATTAAGTCCGTGGGTAATCAACATGTAGAATTTAAAATGGGAAAATTCTTAACAAATCAGATGTTATAAAGTGTGAAGGGCCTTGTGTATTTCCTGACATTTACAACAGTCAGTGGTAGGTCTTTCTTTCTGTTTCCTTCAATGCTTCCCTACACTCTATCCCAGCAGATTACGAATCAGGATTCTAACTGCGACTGAAATTAGCTGTCATTTACTTACCTGATTTCTCACTTGAATTGATGACAAACTCCAGCTCATAATCTACCATTCCTATTTCCACTTCATTATCTTTCCATTCCTGATGTTACTAGTAGATACATTCACTAGTGCAACTGCAACTAATTACCCTTTTATTTTTCAGAAGTTTCCCTCATTTTGAAGAAAACCCAAGTGATCAGAGTAATTTGTAATCATAATTAATAATTACCCTGAAAGTCTTTGTTTGCACAGATTATCTTGGAGTGCTTACATCAGAGCTAAATCTGTTTTATTGCACTTTCTTCTGCTTGGATTTTTATATAAGGAATTAAAATGTATCGCTCCAGTGAGTAAGACTGATGACCATAAAGACTCAGAGGGATGGTGAAAGGAGGAGGCAGGTTTGTATAACAGGAGCTCTTTGTGATCCTTTTAGCAGAGAAACTTTACTGTCTCAGTCCTCCCAAAGGAATTTGTAAAGTCAAATGGAACATATATTGCCAAGAAATAAGCCCGAATCAGTTTCATCATAAGACATGAATAGTGTTTTCTACAATGAATGGCGTCCCTTTTCTTGTGTTTTTAACTGGTTTCCATTTGATTAATAAGACTGCAGTGTTGATAAATAACACTTTCTTAGGAGAGATAATGCCCTATTTTCATTCTTTTGGACACCTGCACCTCCGTCTACCCCTGGGGACTTCACCATCCCATGAGGCAGAACCAGTCTCCACTAGCAGAAGCTGCAAATACCATACATTCACTAACCTGGCCTTCCTGGTATGTAGGACTCAAGCTTGTCGACTGGACTGCACCAATCAGACATTTCCAATTCAAGCTTTGCATGAGGAAGTAATGAAACAACATGAGAAGCAAGAACTATGCAGAAACAGTTTTGGTGATAGCTAGTAACAGGAGATTAGCTACATCAAGTTTCAAGAAATAGTCATTGTAAAAACAGTGTTCATGATATAGTATCAATGACTTTAGCAGTGGGTGTGTCCAGTGTCAACTGCAAGGGTGGATTCACCAGAAGGTTCTGCAGCTTTATTCAGCATGGTTTCTCGCTATAAAACCTCCAAGTCTCATTCTCTGAGAATATTTCGGGAATCATATTCCTGGAGAGTCTGAGAAATACACTTCTACTGTGAATTGTTTCTTTAACAAAGTACCTTTCCTATTTATATCAGTTAGACTCTGATGCTTGGCAATGGGAGATGTGACTGATAATATACATATATATATGGTGGTTTAGTCACTATATTTTGAACTTCCCTGGTGGCTCAGATGGTAAAGCGTCTGCCTACAATGAGGGAGACCTGGGTTCAATCCCTGGGTCAGGAAGATCCTCTGGAGAAGGAAATGGCAACCCACTCCAGTGTTCTTGCCTAAAAAATCCCAAGGACGGAGGAGTCTGGTTACAGTCAACAGACTAAGTCTATGGGGTCGCAAAGAGTCAGACATGACTGAGAGAATTAACTTTCACTTAGTCACTAAGTTGTGTCCGACTCTTGCAACCCCATGGACTGCAGCCTACCAGGCTCCTCTGTCCATGGGTTTCTCCAGGCAAGAATACTGGAATGGGTTGCCATTTCTTTCTCCAGGGGATCTTCCTGACCCAGGAATTGAACCCGAATCTCCTGCATTGCAGGCAGATTCTTTACCAACTGAACTATGAGGGAAAATTACAAATCTTAACATTCAATTTGTTATTTACATGAGAGACAAAAAACAGGACCTTTTAATGAAGATGTAAGTGTGCAAAGAATTGTATAATAGTGGAAAGAAGAGAAGCGAAAGCAAAGGAGAAAAGGAAAGATATAAGCATATGAATGCAGAGTTCCAAAGAATAGCAAGAAGAGATAAGAAAGCCTTCCTCAGTGATCAATGCAAAGAAATAGAGGAAAACAACAGAATGGGAAAGACTAGAGATCTCTTCAAGAAAATTAGAGATACCAAGGGAACATTTCATGCAAAGATGGGCTCGATAAAGGACAGAAATGGTATGGACCTAACAGAAGCAGAAGATATTAAGAAGAGGTGGCAAGAAAACACAGAAGAACTGTACAAAAAAGATCTTCATGACCCAGATAATCAAGATGGTGTGATCACTCACCTACAGCCAGACATCCTGGAATGTGAAATCAAGTGGGCCTTAGAAAGCATCACTACGAACAAAGCTAGTGGAGGTGATGGAATTCCCGTTGAGCTATTTCAAATCCTGAAAGATGATGCTGTGAAAGTGCTGCACTCAATATGTCAGCAAATTTGGAAAACTCAGCAGTGGCCACAGGGCTGGAAAAGGTCAGTTTTCATTCCAATCCCAAAGAAAGGCAATGCCAAAGTAATGCTCAAACTACCAAACAATTGCACTCATCTCACACACTAGTAAAGTAATGCTCAAAATTCTCCAAGCCAGGCTTCAGCAATATGTGAACCGTGAACTTCCAGATGTTCAAGCTGGTTTTAGAAAAGGCAGAGGAACCAGAGATCAAATCGCCAATATCCGCTGGATCATGGAAAAAACAAGAGAGTTCCAGATAAACATCTATCTCTGATTTATTGACTATGCCAAAGCCTTTGACTGTGTGGATCACAATAAACTGTGGAAAATCCTGAGAGATGGGAATACCAGACCACCTGCCCTGCCTCTTGAGAAACCTATATGCAGGTCAGGAAGCAACAGTTAGAACTGGACATGGAACAACAGACTGGTTACAAATAGGAAAAGGAGTACGTCAAGGCTGTATATTGTCACCCTATTTAACTTAAATGCAGAGCACATCATGAGAAACGCTGGGCTGGAAGAAGCACAAGCTGGAATCAAGATTGCTGGGAGAAATATCAATAAGCTCAGATATGTAGATGACAACACCCTTATGGCAGAAAGTGAAGAGGAACTAAAAAGCCTCTTGATGAAAGTGAAAGAGGAGAGTGAAAAAGTTGGCTTAAAGCTCAACATTCAGAAAACGAAGATCATGGCATCCGGTCCCATCACTTCATGGCAAATAGATGGGGAAACAGTGGAAACAGTGTCAGACTTTATTTTTTTGGACTCAAAAATCACTGCAGATGGTGATTGCAGCCATGAAATTAAAAGATGCTTACTCCTTGGAAGGAAAGTTATGACCAACCTAGATAGCATATTCAAAAGCAGAGACATTACTTTGCCAACAAAGGTCCATCTAGTCAAGGCTATGGTTTTTCCAGTGGTCATATATGGATGTGAGAGTTGGACTGTGAAGAAAGCTGAGTGCCGAAGAATTGATGCTTTTGAACTGTGGTGTTGGAGAAGACTCTTGAGAATCCCTTGGACTGCAAGGAGATCCAACCAGTCCCTTCTAAAGGAGATCAGCCCTAGGTGTTCTTTGGAAGGAATGATGCTAAAGCTGAAACTCCAGTACTTTGACCACCTCATGCTAAGAGTTGACTCACTGGAAAAGACTCTGATGCTGGGAGGGATTGGGGGCAGGAGGAGAAGGGGATGACAGAGGATGAGATGGCTGGATGGCATCACCAACTCGATGGACATAAGTTGAGTGAACTCTGGGAGTTGGTGATGGACAGGGAGGCCTGGCGTGCTGCGATTCATGGTGTCGCAAAGAGTTGGACACGACTGAGCGACTGAACTGAACTGAGATCAAATCCCTGTGAACTGACTCTTCGTTGGATATCAGTTCATAAAAATGAATCAGAGAAAAACTAAATCAGTGATCTGAAAGCTACTCTCTGGCCATGCCTCTATAGAAATTTCTATGTCCTGGGGACCAGAATGATTTAGAAGGGTTATAATATGCACAGGCACCTTTTTGCTTCTCTTTCAATAAACCTCACAAATCCACTTCTTCTCTGGTAGAATAAAGAATATACATATTGAAACTTGTTTTTTATTTTGTTTCTGGACTTACTTATATAATGAAAAATTTCATGGCAAAATATATTGACATAACCAGAGACAATCTACTTTCATTCAATCTTTTTTTTTTTCTTTTGCCTTATTTACTGTATATCTTGAATTACTTGGGAAATAGCTGATGCAGAGTAAGTGTACAATGAATATTTGTTAAGCAAAAATAACAAATATTCATGTAGCACTTATAAGCCAGGTTTTCACAAATGTTACTCTGATTCTCCTTGCAGTAACCTTCCAAGATAGGCACTATTTCATCTGCCCCCTACACGCACACACACACACACACACACTTTTTTTGGACAAGAAATGAACTCATGGAAGAGCTAAGTAATTTGTCCAAAGAAAGTGAGCAAATGTGATCCAAACTCAAGAAGGCTAATTCCAGAATCTGTGCCTTGTAATTTTTTTATTCTGCTGATAGTCATTAAGCATGCACCATATGTCAAGCACAAAAGATTCCGTGATGAGTGTGATATTACTTTGCCCTCAAGAAGCTCTCTCTATCAGAAAGACAGACACATAACAAATGATTACAAGTGCAATATGGTAGATTCTATGATAGAAAATATAAATGAGGTTTGTGAGGACACAAAGGTTGTGATAAACTTTACTCTGGATGAGGGATAATTGAGGGGAATCTGAGAGTGGAGAATGCTTCAGCTGAGACTTAAATTTTCTTTTTTATAAATATAGAACTACACTGTAGGTGAAAGAAACAGCTTATGCCACAGGTAAATTAGTATATTTATGAATATAGTGAAACATAATTGAGTCGTGGGGCTGGAAGTGTAGCCAAAGCCTGCATAAGAGAAAAAATTTTTTATTTTTATTTTATTCTAAGGCAATCAAAACCCATTGAAGAAACAAACAAGGGAGAAAGAAGAATAGATATGCATTTAAGTAATGTTTTTCCTAGCTGTATAGGATTGACGTAAAGGGTGTCAAAGTTAGATTGAAGAAGGTAAGTTAAGAGACTACTGAAATAGCAGATTAAATATATGAGGGCTTAAATGGGTCAGAAATTCTAGAATAAAGGGGACACCGACTCAAAAGATAATTAAAGGTAGAATTGGCAGGGCTTTCACTGTCAAATCAACTGAATATTGGTGAAGAGGAGTTGTGTAATGAACAGGTACAATTCTTCTTTTTATCTATTTTGGTTTGGATTAATTAACATAATATACATGTTACCCCTGGTTTTCTTTTTAAGTTATTTTCATTCTTTTTGCAAGCTTTTTACTTGCAATTTCACTACTCCTTGAGACTCCATGTTTTAGCTTCTTTTATTGTACTTTTATGTTTATTTATATCCAAATGCCCTTTTGTTTTTAAGATGCCTTACTTCTATGTTAGACTGAAATGCTGTATACGTGTATATGTGTGTGTGTGTGTTAATATATAATATATATATTATACTTCTACATAATACTTCTAGGTGTCTTTTACTGAAAATCAAATGTTTTATGTATCCTGTTTTTTTACTTTATCAAGTAAGTATCCTATTTATATAACTAATATGTTTGATGGCTCAGTTGAGAGTACATCTTTTACAAGTTCTTTTTATGAATCTTTAGCATTTTAGATGCTGAGATATGACTCTATAAATAACACTTTGGGGAAAGAAGAGGACAGAATTTTAGCAGTGAAAGCTGGCATTACTTATTCAGAAACCTCTCTTTGAAGTCAAACATTTCTACTTTTAAATTAAGTATTTTTATTAAAAATGATAAGTTTTGCTCTTTATAGCTAGATGTGACCAAAGCATAATTCTTTTGAGTCAGGAAATAGTTGATATTAATTGAATGATAGCATTCAATTAAATTATGAATTAGTATGAATTCAATAAAGTATGAATTCAATTCTCTCAGAGACTTATACAACAATCCTACATAATTTGTGCATTTCTATATATTACAGATCTTAAGAGAATTTCAAGTTAAGTGAGCCATTTTTATTCCATTAGATATATATGTACATATTTATATATATTGCACAGATATAGAGATAGACTGACAGATTATTGATATGTAGATAGGTTGGTAGATAAAACTTTTATTAAAACAATACTGACAATGCCTAGCAAAATGCTATAGAGATAGGTGGTGCTCAGTAGCTGTTGGTAGAATAAATAAATATATAGGTGAAGTGATATGAGGTCACTCACATTTAGAGATGCAGTAATTTCAAAGGAAAAGGTTGCTACTTTACTTTTTTTTTACAAATGTTTTGCATCACCAGTCTCTTAGGATCCAATAGTCCAACCAGCTTCAGGGAGCATTCATCGCTTCAGGCAGCCCTAGTACTAAATGAAGTAAAACTGGAGTCTTCACTTCCGAGTATATACAGGGATACAAAGGATCATGACTTACATTTGCCTGGACTCTTCTTTCCCCTTTATAGTGAAAATAAGGATAAAATAGTATCTTTTATTGTCATCACAAATATATCAACTTAATTTGTTGATATCGTAGTAATTCTGCCCAAAGCATTCTACTGTTGTTTTTACATAATGCTTGATAATGCATTGATTTACCAACCCAATGAATAATAACAATTTACAAAAGAAAAAAAACATACAGATTAGTTTCTCACCAATAAGATCTTTTATAAAAAGAACATTTGAAAATAAATTTTCCTATTTTGAAAGGTTCTTTACTTTCTGTATGTGTTTGCTGCCTTTGTGTATCTTTTGGTTTCTTGATACAGGCTTTTCTTCCCTCTAATGATTTCAATTGCTCTGTATAGCATAACAGCACTGCCCATGCTCTTCCGTAAACGTTCCAACCATTTGAGTGTTACCAGGAGAACTCTGCTAAGTACACTTTGTCAGTGATTGACATATCATTGCTATATGCATCAGCTTCAGTAACCCTGCCTACCAATTATGAAATGTTCAGTATCAAAGATTATCAACTAAATATCAAAAAATGAAATCATACGATTTTATAGAACTTTAATTTTTAAACTAGATTTTTATAAAATCATAAAGTTTTCACATTCCTAAGAAAAAAGTTATTTATCCATGCATTCACTTCTTGACATTTAGAGGGGAGGATCTACTCTCTACCAGGAAGATAAACATCAAGATTTGAAGATGCATGAGTTCAGTTATGAGAAATGTGATAGGTAGGTAATAGAGATATGTACTGACCATATAGGAATATGATAATAAAAGCAGGAACAGGTACCTCTGTATAGAAAAGTCAGGAAAGGTTTCAAAGAAAAAACAATTTTTGAGCCAAGATTCAAAAGTGTGTAGTGAATGAGGAAAAACCCTAACATGAAGCTCAAACTACAGGGATATCAAATTTTATGCTGTAAAATTTTAAAGTAAATTTTTTAAAAAGTGAAGAGAAAAAACTCAGGGCAAAAATAAAACATGTTTGAATTCAAATATATCCAAATCTAGACAAACACAATATATCAACCACAAATTTTTATGTTCGTCACTTAAAGAACTGATTATTCTTACAAGTCTTGAATCAACTGACATCTTTGTTAACATAAAAAGCACATTTTGGGTATTATTTCTGCCTGTTTGACAATGGTACAAACCCTTCCTGGTTTTATTAAGAATGAGGTTAGTGATGGGTAAAATTGCTGAATTACTAGCATTGAAAATGAGCTATTTTTTCCACTTTAGTGAGACAGTTATTATCTACTCTTCTGCCAGTTACATCACACTTTATTTTAATGGATGTACTTCTAAGAGTCACAATAATAGTGAGTCATCATAAAAAGCTTGTCTTTTTTCTTCCCTTACTCATTATGATAGCATGAGTTTGCATTTTTATCAGTGGAAATGTACAATGCCTTTTCTTACAATGATAAGAACAATGGCAAATTAAGTAGGCAAAGTGTGGAATCTTTTCTGTGCTGGAGAAATCCCTTTTGGAGAAATGTATATCCATGGAAACTTTGTAATATACTTGATTAATCTATGAGCTGATACCAGATTGGCATGAGTTATGCAAACATTATAACATTTTTTTATTTTGCCCGATGTTGTCTAGATTCCAAAATTAGAGCATATATATCATATGTTTCTTTTCAGGGATGAATGAGATTTTTTTTAAAAAGTTAGGTGTGATTTAGTAAGTTACCCATAGTAACTTATGACATACCTAGTATAAAGGAGGGCGTGAGTACTGATTTTGGTTGATCCACCTGTGAACCCAAAATTGTATTTTTATTCTTGCAGCCAATCTATATTTGAATTTAATTTTTTAAGTATTAATACCAATTTCATGAATTGTTTCATGTGAATTTATGTATGGTGTTCTGGCCAGAATTCTTTATTGCATTTATTTGTATAATTGGATTTCTTCCTGATCATTATGATGATCCATCCTTTTATCTAACCCTTCAGTCTATAGACACCAACACTTGGGAAGAAAGAAAGTCAGATTTAAAATCCAACTCCACTAGTTACAAAATATGAAACACAGTAAATAATGGAAACAAAATCTTGGAATAATTTAAGACAGGCTTTATGTAAGTTACAGAAAACAGGGGGCAGTAAAATTGATGCATTGACACTAACATACCGAACTAGTGTAACAATTATAGCTCTGTTTCATAATAGCACATAAGTGCTGAAGTAGAAGCTTATACCTCTAAACTAAATTTATGTATCCTTGTACTGTTTATGTGTTTATGTTGTGTCATCTCCCACAAGAAAATATATTTAGAGATGATAGGCCTGGATTTTTTTAAACCAAATAGATACACATTAAGTATAAAGTGTTTGCCCCAGAAAATAATAATTTTTTAAAAAATGTGTTGAAATATATTTATTTACTGTTTTTCTACTCCCAACATTTTGCATTTATCTTTCTCAACATACCAAGTTAACTTACTGACTTTATTCTTTCAGCCTGACAGTTAGCAGCAAGTATCAGAAACTCAAATTGCTATGGTTCCAGGCAGGTTTGGTGTGAAACATTAGTGAGTGATGGGAACAGGGACCGACTGAAAAGTGTATGTCCCAACTAAGACGGGTGGCCACTACTTTGTCCAGCAAGCCACTGCCATGCTGGAATGTGAATCCAGTGTTGCCGGATCTTCAAAATTTCAAACATAAGCAGGATTCTTGATTTTTTTTGTAGGCGTTAACTAGCTCAAAACCTTAAAATCATTGAGTGGGTCAAATAAATGGGTCTCTGGATCACAGCTTGTCATATGCGCCTCTAGGCAGAGATGTGATTCTGTAGTAATGATCAAAGTGCCCTTCAGTAAGGATCTTGTCACTGATCAAGTTCCCATGTCCTTTGCTCTTTCACTGTTTAATCAGTACTTCCTATTTCTCAGTGTGTCAAAAGAAACTCATAGAATATCCCCATTATATGTAGATAGATAGAAAGATCTGCCATAGTTGCAAACAGTTTTTACACAAAGAAATGTTATTTGTACCCGTGCATTCCTTTCTCTCTGTGGTCTTCAATGACAGTTTTAATTCTCTCCATGCATGCTAAGTCGCTTCAGTCGTGTCTGACTCTTTTCAACCCCATGGACTGCAGCCTGCCAGGCTCCTCTCTCCATGGCGTTGTTCTCCAGGCCAGAATACTGGAGTGGGTTGGCGTGCCCCCCTCCAGGGGATCTTCCTGACCCAGGGATTGAACCCGAGGTTCTTATGTCTCCTGAACTGAGTAGGCGGGTTTCTTACCACTAGCACCACCTGGGAAACCTAGGTGATGACAACAAAAGATAATACTTTTATTATTTCCTCCAGCATAATGTTATTAATAACCTTAAATAAAACTTGATTATGCACAACTTCTTATTATAGAATTATGATTCTCTGAACTTAAAGGAAAGAATATAGATTATTTACTTTCTATACTCCCTCTTGAGAAAGTAAAGTACACATTTGTTCATTGTTCTAACCCCAGGTCCTAGGACATTCTCAGGCAAATAGAAGGTTGAATGAAATTAATTTGTTAATGGAAGTTTTATTTTGTTTTATTCATTCATTCATTAAGTAAACTTTTCCTCAGCATAAACTATGCATCAAGCATGTTAATAAATATCATGTGATAAATGACTAGAGCTGGAAGCACATTCTGCTTAGGAAAATATTACACTGGTCTTTAATTTAATGAGGTATAATTTAAATTTTTTCAGGTACCTTTTCAAATGCCTTTTTTAGATATTCAGTTATAACTTTATTGAAGTATAATTGAAAAAATTATAAGATATTTAAAGCACACACAGTGATAATTGGTATACTTATACACTGTGAAAGGATTCCTCCCATCTAGTTAATTAACACACCTAATGGAATATTAGGTGTAAATATTAGGTTTACCCAAAAATATTTCGGTAAACTCTGGGAGTTGGTGATGGACAGGATGGCCTGGCATGCTGTGATTCATGGGGTCGCAAGGAGTTGGACACAACTGAGCGACTGAACTGAACTGAAGTGAATGGAATATAATCTACATTTTAAAGTACAAACCTAGATTTTGGCTTCAATTCTCTGTAGGACATTTGAGAGGTTATCAATTTTTTGTCTTACTTCTCCTTCCCAGAGAAGTGTAATAAGATCAAGTCATGTTTTATATACATATATGTGTGTGTGTGTGTGTGTGTGTGTGTGTGTATATACAGCTTCCCTAGTGGCTCAGTTGGTAAAGAATCTGCTTGCAATGCAAGAGACCAGAGTTTGATCCCTGGGTCAGGAAGATCCACTGGAGAAGGAAATACCCATTCCAGTATTCTGGCCTGGAAAATTCCATGGATAGAGGAGCCTTTCAGGCTACAGTCCAAGGGGTCACAAGAGTTGGACATGACTTAGCAACTAAACCATATATATATATATATATGTGCAAATATATGACTGCCACTTTATTAACTTTGACCCTATATACCAAATAGACTTGGGGGAAAAAAGCCAAACACTGCAAGTATACTAGCAAGAAGAAGAAAAAAATCACAAGTCAAGATCTCATGAATTAGCTTTAATATAAATTTATTCTTGGTTTAAAGGTTTAGAATTTAATCACTTAAAACTATTTAACTCCATGTTTAAAAAGAAAAACTTTAGTGCTTCTATTTGATTAATAATAATAATTCACCTTTGCTCACTTGACTATACTTTAGTAAGACAAAATTTTTATTACTGAAATCCCATATCAAAAACAGCACTTGCTAGTCATGTAAATTATCAAAAGTAAAGTGAAATCCCAACTTCAAAGGTGTTCAAATAGATGTGTTCTTGGAGAGTCATCAGTCTACATTCTATTTTTTGATGGTAAGATTTTTAGCAGTATGCCAAATGCTTCGTATCAATCAAACAATCATATATTTCTGTCAGATCCCATCCCATAGTAACAGCAGGGATGGATCACCAAAGTTAGTAGCAGTTTCAACCATCCAGTTCAGTCAGGATCACCTATGCTAACTTAACTGGAGAAGGCAATGGCATAACTAAAATCAAAAGTAGCCTGATGTGTGATGATGGAGATATGCTAGCATAATATGGCCTGTTTATATTGGTTTTATGTAATGGTTATACTCTTAAATTAGACTCTAGATCTGCCACCAAATCAGAAGGTCAACTTGAACACAGGAATGTCTTTCTGTAACATGAAAATCTGGCTTATAAACAACAATATTAATATATTTCTTTTTCATCAAGGATTTTCATTTTCTCTTTGAGAGTCATCCTTGTCATACAGGGTATGAGTTGCCTCGTTAACATTTGTTGCTTTTTAAGGGTGGTAAACAGAATACTGGCTCCTGAAGATACCTGTATCTTAATCCTCAGAATTTGTGGATATGTTAAGTTATGTGACAAAGAAGAATTAAGGTTGAAGATGGAATTACAGCTGCTAAGTAACTGACCTTTTGACAGGGAGATAATCCTGGATTCTGTGGATTAGTCCAATGTAATCACAAGGGTCCATAAAAGTGAAAGGGGGATCAGAAGAGAAAATCAGCAAGATGGCAGAGTGAGAAAAAGTTTAACTAGAAGAAGGAGGCCACGATCCAGTGAAAGTGGGCAGCCTCTAGAACTGCTGGAGGCAAGAGAATGGATCCTCCCCTATAGCCTGGAGAAAGGAATGGCACTTGCTAACACCCAGCAAGACCCATTCAGTATTTCTGACCTATACAACTGCAAGATACTAAGTTTGTGGTCATTTGTTACAACAGTCAAGCAAAGCAATATACGGAGGAAACAATTTTTTTCAGAAGTCTCTTTCACTGAAATTGCACTGATAAAATGAAAGTTAAAAATTTCAGAATTCTCTTAAGGCATTGTCTATTCATTCATTCATTTTCAGGAGGTAATCCGTAGCAGCCAGGTCGACATTTCAAGATGCAGCCAGGAAATGGAAAGAAATGAACCAGAAATTTCCGAAGCACACAAAATTGATGTTCTTGGAACAGAAATGGTAACTACTTAGAAAAAACACTTTCCACACAGTTTCCAGAACTGTGTGGACATTCTGATCTTGTTATAAACAATTGCTTTTATATTCCTTTATGTATTTAATACGAATACACATCAGTGTCTCTTTCCCAACTTTGAAGTCTTTGAAATATAAAATGAGCACCCTGAAAATATAAGGGTACTTTAGATGTCCATTCATATATGTTCTGTTATAGCATGAGCTCATGCATTAAAATAAATGATCAGTGTTTAATTTGCATCTCTCTATGTGTACTGAAGTCTTGGATGAAAATCACTCTGCAATGTAGAATACGCTTTACCGTCTGAGCCACCAGGGAAGTCCAAGAATACATGTACAATCCTGAAATGACCTGATTTCTTAAAAACAATTATTTATTTAAAATTATCTTTAAACATAGGTCTCTCATCTTGAAAAACACACTGAGGAAATAAACCAAGCTTCTAAGCTCCATCAATATGTTCAAGAAACAGGTAAGAATCTGATATTATTTGATTTGAATATACCTTTTTACTGTTGATGCGTCTGTGTTTGAATAGAGAACTTCTAAAGTACAAGCCTTCCCACTAAATAAAGTTAGTAACTATTACTCATGATTCTAATGGAGATAGGGCAGTATTTCTATATATAATTAGGTTCTGTCTATGCTAAGAGCTGCAATAAGCTTCTAAAATAGTTCATTGCCCTTCAACCTTATGATGTATCCAAAAGCCTAGAAGGTGATAAGCCAGTCACCTCTGAATTGTTTTTGCCTTAGGGATCTAGAATAAACTTGATGTTTATCAAGCTCCTTGGGAACAGAAAAGTTCTCTAGATTGTATTACTTTTAATGATAGATTCAAGCATGTTTAAGTCTAATTCTCCAACCTCCAGATATGAGATTAGATTCCAGGCAAACTTGTGCGGATCTGCATAAAATGGGTACAGAGTGTCTTGCCTGTAAAAGGGGAATGAGTTTTGCTATTCCTAAGTGCTAGAAGGGAAGATTTAAGCCAACTGTGACCCAAATGTTACTTAACTATATCTGAATTTTGTTTTATTGTAGTTTTGCTTAAGGAAGTAGATCCTTTTCTATTCTTCTGCTGTTCTTTTCTTGTTTTATAACTTTTATTATTATTTGAGCACAACAGTAAAACATGCTTGTAGAAAATTTGGAAAATATATGCAATTAAAATAAATAACAGCTTCATAACTTATGACTTTCCATCCAGTAACCACCATTATTTTTCTTCCTATATTTCTTGACAATTACTAACTTACCTAATGAAGTAGTGCCATATGTATACACTTATATCCTGAATACTTTTACTTAACTTACATTATAAGAAGTTTTCCATAGTATTATAATGACTTCTCAAACATCATGTTTATTAGTTACATAATATCCATGGTGTTCTTTTGTGTTTATAGTCATAGATACACCTGAAGATGAAGAGATTCCAAAGGTTTCGACTAAGTTTTTAAAAGAACAATTTGAAAAGTCTGTCCAGGAAAAGGTCCTTTATTCTGACAAAGAATTGACCCCAGCCAAGCAGATTAAGGTAAGATAATGTCTCTGCACAGAGACATGTTAAGTATAAAACCACATGTAAACACATAACATTTTCAAATTATTGAATGAAGAGGTTTTCCAATAGCAAAAAAATATCTTGAACCAGTACTTATTATGTTCCAGACAAAGAATATTATTCTACATGAGAAAAGCAGTAGAGAGAATTAAAACTTTTCTCACTAAAGCAAATTAGGGGAGAAAAAATTATGTATGTACTTAAGTTTAATAATTCACATTAGATAAAGTAATAAAGCCAGTTTTTAAATGTCATCTACTTACTCTGTTGTGTTTAAAATTCCAAGGAAAACAAAACAACCCTCAAAAGTGCTTTAAGATTTTAATTTTTTCCCTCTAGATTACTCTGCATAGCACATTAAGTAAAGAAGGAAAGACAGTCAAGATTATGTGTAAATGTTAAAATACTGAGTTCCTGATGTATTGAATAGGGAATATCATTCTAAAAAGTGCAAATGGATTATAGGAAAGATAGCAACATATACTGAATGTTGCTTTGAAGTAGGTCTCTAAATGGACTCTATCACCTCTTGTTCCCAATGGAGATATCGTAGCATGGGCAGGTGAAAGGCAGTGCCCAGAAAGTCTCCACCACTATATTCAGCTTTATAAGATTTGATTTTCTCTCCCTTAAAGATGGAAAGTGAATCTGAAGAGACTTTAAAGCCATCATCAATTGTGGGTACCTCTTCTACTTCTTACACTTCAACCAGCCAGAGGAAGGAAACATCAACCACCAGATACAGTGACCACAGTGCCACTTCCTCAACGCTGGCACAAATTAATGCCACTCCTTCGGAAAAGACAGAAGAATTTCCTCCTCCCCCGCCCGACATGCTTCAACCTCCAGTAGATGTGACAGCATTTTCCCAGTCCCCTGAACTCCCCAACCCTCCTAGAAAACCACCAGTCCCCAAAGAATTATACTCCAAACAAAGAAATTTGTATGAATTAAACCGTTTATATAAACACATCCATCCCGAGTTAAGGAAAAACTTAGAAAAAGATTATATCAGTGAGGTTTCTGAGATTGTTTCTCGCCAAATGAATGCAGGGAGCTCAGTTTCAGCAGATGTGCAACAAGCCCGGTATGTTTTTGAAAATACGAATGACAGTTCTCAAAAAGGTCTGAACTCGGAAAGAGAACACGTGGAGTGGGATGAAATTCTGAAGGGGGAGGTGCAGTCCATGAGATGGATCTTCGAGAATCAGCCATTAGATTCCATCAACAATGGCTCTCCAGATGAAGACAACATCTCCAAGGGCATTGCTGATCAAGAAATCATTGCTGGTGGTGATGTGAAATATACCACATGGATGTTTGAAACCCAACCCATCGATACTCTGGGGGATCATTCTTCTGGCACTGAGAAACATGCTGAGAAAATTCCTGAGCTAGCCAGAGGAGATGTCCACACAGCCCGGTGGATGTTTGAAACAAAGCCATTAGACTCGATGAATAAATTGCATCAAAGCCAAGAAGAATCAATAGCAACTGCCATAAAGGACATAACTGGGGGGGATGTCAAGACTGTGAGATACATGTTTGAAACTCAACATCTGGATCAACTTGGACAACTTCACTCAGTAGATGAGATGCACCTACTGCAACTCAGATCTGAGCTCAAAGAAATTAAGGGGAATGTTAAGAGAAGTATAAAATATTTTGAAACGCAACCATTATATGTTATTAGAGATGGCTCAGGTCAAATGCTAGAAATTAAAACTGTTCACAGAGAAGATGTTGAAAAGGGGGATGTGAGAACAGCACGTTGGATGTTTGAAACACAGCCCCTAGACACAATTAACAAAGATATAACAGAAATTAAAGTCGTCAGAGGAATATCCATGGAAGAAAATGTCAAAGGTGGGGTGCATAGGGCCAAGTGGTTGTTTGAAACTCAACCTTTGGAGAAAATCAAAGAAGAGACAGAAGAGGTCATCGTTGAAAAGGAAACAGTAATAGGTACAGATGTCTCTAAAAAGTGTTGGATGTTTGAAACACAGCCATTAGATACTCTGAAAGAAGTTCCTGATGCAGACCATCTAAAGTCTGAAGAGATAATAGGGGGCGATGTACAAACTACTAAGCAACTATTTGAAACACTTCCAATAGAGGCTTTAAAAGATAGCCCTGATGTAGGAAAACTTCAAAAAATTACTGCTTCTGAAGAAGAAAAGGGGGATGTCAGGCACCAAAAATGGATTTTCGAAACCCAACCTCTGGAAGAGATTAGAGAAGATAAAAAAGAGTACATACGGACAGTGAAACTTGAAGAAGTTGACAGAGGAGATGTAAGGAATTATACACATATCTTTGAATCAAACAACTTGATTAAATTTGATGCATCACATAAAATAGAGGTGGAAGGAGTCACAAGAGGTGCTGTAGAGTTAAATAAATCACTCTTTGAAACAACACCATTATATGCCATTCAAGATCACCTTGGAAAATACCATCAAGTAAAGACAGTCCAGCAAGAAGAAATCCTAAGAGGTGATGTAAGAAGCTGTAGGTGGCTTTTTGAAACAAGGCCCATTGATCAGTTTGATGAAAGCATTCATAAATATCAGATAATTAGAGGAATATCTGCTCAAGAAATACAGACTGGGAATGTAAAATCTGCTAAGTGGCTATTTGAAACCCAACCACTTGATTCTATTAAACATTTTAGCAATATGGAAGAAGTAGAAAGGAAAACTGAACAAGTCACTGATATTGTTAAAGGGGATGTCAAAACCTGTAGATGGCTTTTTGAAACCCAGCCAATGGAATCTCTTTATGAAAAAGTTTCACTAATGACTGGCAGTAAAGAAATTCATAAGGGAGATGTCAAAGCCTGTACCTGGCTCTTTGAAACTCAGCCACTTGATACCATAAAAGATGACTCTGAAGCAACAGTCAAATTGCAAACTGTGAAACAAGAGGAAATCCATGGTGGGGATGTTCGTACAACATGTTTCCTTTTTGAGACAGAAAATTTGGACAGCATACAAGGAGAAGAAGGAAAGGAGATCAAAGCCATAGAAATGGATATCCAAGCTGGGGATGTCTCCAGCATGCGGCATAAATTTGAAAGTCAGTCCTTAGATTCTATAAGTTCCGGTTCAGAGGAGGTTTTGAGAAAGATCAAAACCCTAAAGGCTGAAGATATTCAGAAAGGCAATGTTTTAAATTGTAGGTGGCTCTTTGAAAACCAACCAATTGATATGATAAAAGAAAGTCAAGAAGGTGATGAATTAGTTAAGACAGTGACAGACATACAAGGTGGAAATGTAAGAAAGGGGTGCTTTATTTTTGAGACTTTTTCTTTAGATGAGATTAAAGAAGAATCGGACTATATTAGCACCAAGAAAACAATTACTGAAGAAGTAATAAAGGGCGACGTAAAAAGCTATAGAATGCTCTTTGAAACCCAGCCACTCTATGCAATTCAAGATCGAGAAGGGTTTTATCATGAAGTGACTACAGTTAAAAAGGAAGAGGTAATTCACGGTGATGTACGAGGGACAAGGTGGCTTTTTGAAACAAAACCATTAGACTCAATTAATGAATCTGAGACTGTGTATGTGATTAAATCTGTCACACAAGAAGACATTCAGAAGGGGGATGTTAGTTCTGTTAGATACAGATTTGAAACCCAGCCACTGGATCAGATTGCAAAGGAATCACGTGATATTGTGCCCACTGTGGACTGTATTCAAGGTGGGGATGTAAGGAAAAGTAAACAATTCTTTGAGTCTGAAAATTTGGATAAGAATACTTATGTAAGAACAGTAAGTGTCAATGAAATACAGAAGGGCAATGTTAAAACATCCACCTGGCTGTTTGAGACCCATACTCTAGATGAACTGAGAGGAGAAGGGTCAGAATATGAAAATATCAAAACAGTCACCCAGGAAGATATGCAGAAAGGTGATGTGAAGCAGGCAGTATGGCTCTTTGAAAATCAAACTTTGGATTCTATTAAGGAAGCAGATGAAAGCATCACAAAAATCACCAAGGAAGAAATCCCTCCTGCTGATGTCAAGACAACTACATGGCTCTTTGAAACCACACCCCTTCACAGATTTACTGAAAATAGGGTAGAAAAGGTGGAAATTATTGGCAAGAGCATTAAAGAAACCTTAGGAGAACTGTACTCTCAAAAAGTTATCGAGGCTCCTGGAATCATCATTGAAGCTGATGAGGTTGGGGATGTTCGAATGGCAAAATACAAGCTAATGAATCAAGCATCACCTGAGATACAGAAAGAAGAAATTATCAAGGTTGACCTCAGAAATATAATGGTGAACCTTCTTTCCAAAAGAGACTGTAAGAAAAGAGAGATTTTGGTCAGTGAAGAAGAGAAGGGAAATGTTAATCTGACCAAAACTCAGTTATTAAACAGATCAACAGAATTTCATGCTGAAAAAGAAGAGATAGTGAGTGGTGATGTCCAACAAGCAATAAAAAACCTGTTCTCTGAGGAAAGATCTGTAAAGAAAGGTATTTTGATTCAGGAAGATGAAAGAGGCGATATTAACATGACTATCTATTGTCTTCTTCATGAAAATGCTGGTGATACAATTAAGCGTGAAGAAATAGTAGGGGGTGATGTAAAACGTACGATTCATAATTTGCTATCTTCCATATCAAACAATAAAATATCTGAAAGGGCTAAAATTGATGCCTCTGAGAGAGGAAATGTTCAGTTTTTTACAACATGCATAGAAACTGGAGCTTTGGATTATCTCAGACAACTCCAGACAGGCTCAAATGAAATACTAACAGGTAGGAAACAAGAAAAAGAGGAAGAAATCATTGGTGGTGATGTAGAAGGCACAAAACTGTTATTAAAGAAAAGGCAATCTCAGGTTGAACGTACTGTTAATGAAACTGACATCATCCCAGGAGATGTGCATAATACAGTTAAGGTTTTTCTGACAGAGCCTCAGAATACATCTTGTAAGTTACCCAAAGAAGAAATTATTAAAGGTGATGTGAAGTCAACCCTAAACTCCCTCAGCCAGGCCGTAAGTCAGAAAACAGTGGCTAAAACAGAAGAAATTATAAAAGGTGACATGCTGACCACCCTCAAGTCACTTAAGGAATCAAGTCAAAAATGGAAAGATTCTAAACAGCCTGATGTCGTCCCTGGGGATATTGAGAAAGCTATTGAATGCCTTGAAAAGACTGCACGTACGAGGACGGAAATACTGAAAAAGGAGCTTATCCTAGATGACCTCGAGGCATCATTAAGGAATCTAAAAGAAACACAAACAGCTTTCAAAGAGGTAAATAAAAGTGCAGTGAAAGATGAAGTGCAGACTGTGATGGCAGGATCCAAAGAAGAGCAGAAAACAGGGACTCATCAGGTGGCTGTCCAGAGGGACAAAAAAAGCATTCTGCAGCCAAGACCAGGACCCTTTGAGCCAGCAGCCAGGTGGCAGGAGGGAGCAGACATTCTCAATCAAACTATAAACAAATCTTGTCATGGAGATTTAATGAAAGAAAGAACTGAGGTTAATCTTCCAAAAGCCCCCAAAGGCCCTGTAAAGATTGTCATAGATCGTGAACAAAACAATGATGCTCTTGAGAAAAACCTTAGAAAACTATCTAATTCACACCAAGTGGGTATCTGGACTGATAACATGACAGAGCAACATCTTAGGGATGAACATGTAAGCGGACAGTTGACTTCAACCCTGTCAGTTAGGGAACATCGAAAAACCAAGGAAGCAGAGACAGAGAGAGAACAGAAGAAGGAGGCTGTGTTTTTGCAATCTATTGACAAAACAATTGGAAAGCAACAGACTGAAACTGGCCAACTGAGGAATGACTACCAGAAGATTGAGGCTTTCCCTGTCAAGAGTCCTAAAAATACCAAAAACACTAAAACATCAACAGATACACAAAGCTCTAGGCCTGGTTTAACCCAGGGTCCAGTCAACAGGATGGTTGGAGAAACACGTGAGGTTTCAGAGGACTTTCAGAAGCAGACTCTGTTAAAACAAGAAAAGCAATATTCTAATAAAGATATAATGAAAAAGAATGTGACCCTTCAACCAGGGTGGCAGACTTTGCCTGTGAATCAAGACATGTCAAATGTAACAGAAGTGAAAGTCTCCCAAAAAAGCCACAATCAACTTAAGGCAATTGACAAAAAGCAGACTGATATTCATCTGAAGAGCCAGGACTTTCTAATGAAGACAAATACCTCCAAAGACTTAAAAATGGCAATGGAAATGTCCTTTAATCCAATCAAATTTAACCCTGAAAATAATGCAAAGGAAAATGAGTTCCCTCTTCCACCTCCATCTCCACCTCCTCCTCTACCTTCCAATGCATCATCTGAAATTGAATTTCCTCTTCCTCCTCCACCTCCTTTAATGATGTTGCCTGAAAAAAATGTGTTTCCTCCATCACTGTCCACTGAGAAGATACAGGCTGAATTTGAAAATTTTCCAGGCCTCCCTCTTCCTCCACCACCAGAAGATGAGAAATTTGAAAGAGAATGTCTATCCACGTTTCCACCACCGCCCCCTCCTCCTCCAGCTCCAGCTCTAAAACCAGCACATCTCCTTTCCTCTTCTGTTCAAGAAAAGCATAATGGAACATTCATACAATACTCCCAAGAAGAAGCCTCAAGCTCTCAGGCTAAAATCACAACAGGAAAATCTGGAGGGCGTTTGCCACCTCCCACACTCCCCAAACCCAAGTTTCCCAAGCAGATAGAAGATATAAAGAATCATAGTTCCCCAAAAGTTGATTTGGAAAATTCTCTGCCAGATACAGAATGTAAAATGACTCCCTCAAAGGATCAGAAAAGAGTAATAACGGCAACTAGCAGTGAACACATAGAGACAATGCAGAATGTATCTAGCAAAAGTCTTGATAAAAGAAAACAACTATCTATGGACTCTACAAGGTCTTTCTCACAGGCAGTTCCAGAAAGTTCACCACCCAAGAAAAAACCTATAGCACCTCTCATAAAATCTCATTCATTTCCAGCAGGTTCAGGGCAGCAAAGTCCAAAACCTTATATGAGAAAATTTAAAACACCTTTAATGATTGCTGAAGAAAAATACAGACAACAAAGAGAAGAGCTTGAAAAACAGAGACAGGGGAGTTCGGGCTACAACATAGTTAGAACAGAGAGCCAAAATCAAAACATATCAGAGTTGAAAAAGGAAGTGCTGTTACAAAAAACAAAGGAGGAGGTCCCCCTAACTGGAATGGATTCAGAGGTGACTGCAGCCCAAACCAACCCAGTCTCTCAAAGTCTTTCTCAAGATCTAAGGGTCTGTACTGATAACCAGCTTTCCACAACACCGTCAGTGACATTCTCTGCCAAGAGGCTCCAACATGTTCCAGCAACCTTGGAAGGCAAAGATACGATGAAAAAGGAAGTTTTGCAGAGCTCAAAGGGTATGATCCAATCTAAATCAGCTTGTGAAATTAAACAGAGTCAGCAAGAATATAGGACCCAGCAAACACAACAGAAGCATCTGGAGCAGTTGCACTTGCCCAAAAGCCAGCCAGTTTCCCCCAGTTTCAAAGTTAAAACCATGAAGGTTCCAATTCTAGGTCATAAGTTAGATGAAACAAACCACAGCTATGAAAGTCATAAAAAGCAATCTGAAGTTGATATTCAAACCATTACCAAACAACAGTACCAGGAAACCGGGAGAACAGAAGCAAGGACTGAAGGTAGTAGCTATAAGCACTCAGTGACTGAAAAACATTATCAATTACCTGCGAAGGAGAAGAGAGCAACAATACAATTGCCTACAGAAACCACAGGGAAAAGCCATGAAAGTAAGCTCAAAATAGTTCATGAGAAGCAAAGAGAATTTAGAGAATCTGAGAGTGGGAAATTTCTAGGAAGTGAAGAAACAATTCAGGGACCACCAATGATTGGTCCAAAGAAAGAAAGTCTAATAGCTGAAACAAAACAAGAACACTTGAATATATCAGCTCAGAAGGTAGTCGAACAAAAGGTTACTGAGGCACATCTTGATTCTCAGACTCAGAATTTTCAGCAAACACATACACAGTCTTTTGAAAGTCAAGTTGAACATAAAAAATTGCCCCAGCCAAATAATAATCTTCAGGAAGAAAAATATCTTGGCGTCAAGGGCATACAACAGAAACAAGTCTTTTCTAATACTAAAGAGTCAAAGCAAGAGATTACACAGAACAAATCTTTATTCTCTTCTGCGAAAGAATCCCAGCAGGATGATGGAAAATGTGCTGTAAATGTATTGGAATTCTTGAGAAAACGTGAAGAACTACAACAGATTCTGTCTAGGGTAAAAGAGTTTGAAGCAGAGCCAGATAAAAATGGCCTTAAGACATTTCAGATGCTGTTAAAAATTATTCCAGTATGGCTATTAAGTGAAGAAAAAAGAGAATATGGAGTTCGCATTGCTATGGAGAATAACATAGAAAAAATCAAAGAAGAAATAACACACATTAAGACTCAGGCAGAGGATATGCTTGTGTCCTGTGAAAATACAATTCAAACGGCCATGATATCGTCTAAAGCGGGAAAGCAGAGAAATAAAGCTACCAGTCTTAATGAAACATTATCTAAAGTGTCTAATGCTAATGTCAGTTATAATAAAAATACCCAGCAGAAAGAAAATACAATTGTGGAAAAAGCAGAGCACCACCAAGTAGCAACTCATCAAGAAACTACTGCTCATCATCAAGTGAAAACCCATCAGGAAATTAAACTAGATGATGCCAAGGTTCCTCCTCCATCTTTAAAAACACGCCCATCGTCACCAACTTTCATAACGATCGAGTCTACCGCCCGGCGAACACAAACCTCTCCCAAGGATGAGCTTTCCCAGTCCCCTAAAAAGGACAGTTTTGCTGAACTATCACCAAGGCCGTCACAACCAACTAGAATCCTCAAAGCAAATACCTCCCCTTCGCCACCCAAGAGTCGTTCTGAACAACTTGTGAAACTCAAAGACACCACTGCGAAGTTATCCAGAGGGATCATCCCATGTTCATCAATAACCCCGGTTCCCATTGTGGAGAAGAGGTCTGAGATCATCACATCTCCTGCAACACTTCGCCGTCAAATTAAGATAGAGGCTCGTGGTAGGGACTCTCCACCTACAATCACAATACCTATAACTGTAAATCATGCTGACAGTGGTTCTTTCAAAGAATCCATGGAAGCTCAGGAGGAAGTAAGGAAAGTAGAGAATAGGTCGACTTACGTTCACAAAGATGGAGTAAATTCTGCTACAGACATAGTGCCAGATACTGAGAGTTTTGACGCAGTGGAAATCATCCGCAAAGTCGAAGGACCTCGCCTGTCAGAGCACGCGCAGAGATACGAAGCAGCCAACAGGACTGTTGAAATGGCTGAAAATTTCATGAGTGACCATGAACATGAAATAAACAGGTGGTTCAGGGGATTTGAGGATGGCCTAAGTTTTGACACACAGTCAAATAGAAGAGCTTATATAAATGGAGAAGCAAATCGTAATATAAAGCAAGAAAGCCGTTCATTTAAGGAGGAATTTGGATTAACATCTTCAGAAAGCACTAGCTTTACGGGTTTTTCTCACAGTCGTCCTAGAGAGCTACAAGAAATGATGCCCGTTAAGCTGCCCAGCATACGCTCTGAAACAAGGTCTCTCAGTGAACATTTCTCAGGTGTGGATGCATTTGAGAGTCAGGTTGTTGGGTCGAAGACGACAGTCTCTTCGTCACATGGCTCAGAAGCTGGCAGATCTCGCTTTGACTTCAAGCACGCCCCACCCACCTATGAGGATGTCATCGCCGGCCACATTTTAGATGTTTCTGATTCACCTAAAGAACTCAGGAGGAATTTTCAACAGACTTGGCAGGAGAGTGAAAGAGTTATTAAAAACTTGGGATATGCAACCTCAGATGCTTCTGCAACTGAGATGGAAACCACCTTCCAAGAGGAATCTGCATTTATACGTGGTAAATGACCTTGCAAAGAGTGAAGTAAGATTAACCCTTTAAAAGCACAGAGCTAAGACGATTTGCAATTAAAAGAGTACATGGAAAGAACTAAACACCATAACGTAAAACTAACAGCTTTCCCTGGTTGTTGCTATCCTTCCCTTTACCATGCTTGCTTTTACTACTTTCTCTTTACAAAAGCTTTTAATATGATTCACCAGCCCTGTGTGAGAGTAACAAACACTACTCTATAGGTTATTGAGACCTGTGTTTGTCAAGGTAAATAAGGCTTTAGATAAAGCAGCAGGTATAATAATAATTGCTATTGTGATAGCATTAATTATTATATAGATTTTATATTTATTAATTATTGTATACCATTAGTACATTATGAGTATTTCTTATTAAAATATTATTTTATACACTTGTTAAAGACAATAGGAGATAATATTTCTTGACCTATTATTGATAGATTTTTAACTACCAGACTTAAGTGGTGTTTGAGTTTGCATTCAATACAACCTGGTAATAATCCAAGAAACAATTTACACTCTGCATATGTGCTTTAAGGATTTTCATTGATTGGGATCTCTGACAAAAGTGTAGTATGGAATTAGACCTTTTGTATATTTAATTATTGTTGTTGAGTTGGATGGAATTGGCTCTCTAATGCCACTGCTATTTTTCCCCTTGTAATTGATTTTCTTTTGCCTTTCCTAAACCCCAAATTATAGCTCAATTGGCCTCATTCACAGATAAATGTGGACAATAATTTTAAAATATAATTATATTTGGAAGAAAAGAGATTTAAAACACATGAACTTAGTACAGATTTTTTAACATCAGAGAACAGCTCATTTCTTTATATTTTCCTCCTTTTTACAATTAATGAGGCTTCACAATAAAAAGATTTGACATAATTAATGTAGCCCATTATTTTAGATAGATTGAAAGAAATAGCAAGCCTAAAAATAAAAACTGCTGAAACTAATAATTCTGCCCTTATCATATTTGCAACATATGTGTCTACTTTATCAGGTTAATATGATTTCTTAATGTACTGGCTTCTGGCATAATTAAGCAAAGCTGTCTAATTTCAAATGCTGAGTTTCTGTTAACTAAAGACATAAAAAATACAAGGAAACTGGTGTTAAATATAGAAGTGTGTCTCCTATTAGAACAAAATAAATAAAGGAGATTTCTTAGTAGCCCAAATTGAGCATCAAAACATTAAAGTGTGTGTATATAATATTTATTTATATAAAAAACAATGCACTTATATGCTCATATATAAAACTACTACAAAAGCTTATTCTTACAGATGAGTTGTGAGAATCAAAACAATACTCTGGCAAAAGTTGTGTCAGTTTTGAACCACTAGGCAAACATTGGTAATATAACTATGCAAACACTTGGTAATATAACTACTTATAGGAACTGGCATTCACATGTAATTTTGGTAGAGGTAGGGAAATCATAAGAGGCAGAGATAAGAATCCCCGAAGCCCTGAAATCTTAAGCTATTTAGACTGAGGACAAATGGCTCTGAATAGTTCAGTGTATTTAGGAGTCTCGTCTTATTGTTAAGAATTAGTGTCACAGAGTCAACACTAAGTCATCAAGAAAATACCTAAACAAATAAAATATCAGCTGAAAAGATATATGGATATATTTTAGAAAAATCTCTACAGAATACTTTAAAGACTAAAACTTTAGACCAAGTTAGGTATAAACTTTTATATACATAGAAAGTTCAGTCATTTAGAATGATAAGTGGTCTCAGGAGGTCTCCTCGTGGCTGATTTTCCTATATATCCTTTTCAGTGTATTGAAGTTAGTGAACACATTTTACTCATGTATATTCCCTAAAATAATAAAAATTAACTTGTCCCATGTATAAATAGTAGAGAAACCAGAATAAGGTTGATTGTACCAGAACCTTATGCCTAATGGTAGATGCCCTACATCCAGAGAAGGAACATCAAGACCAGTAGTGTTAGAACTTTCTACACTAACTGCATGGCCAGTTAATATGCTGTTGCTGTTTGTTTTGTTTTTACAATGTGACTGAAAACAGTATTACATAAGCTCTTATACATTTTTATTTTTAGAAACTGCAACTCCAAGACAAGGAAATATGCATACTTTGTCAAAAGACGGTTTATCCAATGGAGTGCCTAGTAGCAGACAGGCAGAGTTTTCATAAATCCTGTTTCCGCTGCCACCATTGCAACAGTAAACTGAGGTAAAACTGTTTTGTGGCCTGGGGCACAAATAGTCAAAGAGCTTGCAGTATACTTACATCATGTCTCTTCAAAAATGTCAGTTTTTCCAAATCCTGTTTCCATCAGTTAAAACAACAAATGGAAATGTGGTCATTTTCTGTGTTGCTCGGAATGGCTGTTACCTTTTTCCTTTTGACATTTTGCTTTCTTAATAAAATTCAGAAGGGGCCCTTTAGTCCAAGCATGAAGATCACATAGATAAGAGAAATAACTCTCACCACCACCAACCGTTCCCAATGCCATGCTCCATTGCGTAAGAAGAATGATCTTTCTAAAAATGCAAATCTGGGATCACTTCCCAGTTTTAAACATATAATGGCTTCCTCTATTCCCAAAATTAACATATAAATATGAATTAAAAAGCGATTCAATATCTTGTCCCTTCTCATCTCCCAGCACCCCTTCCTCCTGTTGCCTGTTGCTTTTCATGAAGACTGAATTTCAGTTCCTCGAAGTCATTTTTTTTTTCTCGCTCATCTAGCTGATTCCAAATGTTGTTGCTGCTCCTTTGAGGAGTTTTCCCATGCCTCACCCCCATATCATTCCTCAGACCTCAACTGAGACTTTATGTCTTTGAAGTGACCTGCTTTTGCCCCTGTATATGGATCACAGCATCTCCTGTGTTCGCTCCATTCTAACACAGTCTAGTGTAATTGTCCCTGGCTGTAGGAAATGTGTTAATGTTTGTCTTGTCAGTACCAAGTAAACCCAAATATACAATAAGGACTCAAAAATATTTATTCAATGACTGCTATTTTTAAAAAACATTATATAAAACCCAGGCTTTCCTAGTGGCTCAGATGGTAAAGAATCTGTCTGCAATGCGGGAGACCTGGGTTCAATCCTTGGGTTGGGAAGATCCCCTGGAGAGGGCATGGCAACCCACTCCACTATTCTTGCTGGGGAACCCCCATGGACTAGGGTAACCTAGTAGGCTACAGTTCTTGGGCTCAGAAAGAATCAGACACAACTGAGCAATTAAACACAGTACAACATGTATAACACCCACAGATACAGAAAACCAAGCAAAGCAAATATGTGGCTCACTAAATTATAAAGTGAACACTTCATAAACACTATCAAGATCAAGAAATACAATATTGTTAGCCATTCCAGAAGCTCCTTCCTCCCTTTGCCCTTTGCAAACATAACCAGTCTCTTGCCTATGACTAAATATCCTTTATAGTAATTGTTTCCTTGCATTTTATAGTTTTATTTACCCAAATGTGCTTTCTTAAATTCTGTACTCTGGTTTTATCCTTTTTTAAAAAACTCTCTCAAGTCTTTCAAGTCTTTTTTAAAAATAATCTCTAGGCTTTCCATCCATTCCTTTCATTCCTTATTGCTTACTTGTGAAAAGACCCAGGACATTTGACCTGTGCAGTTTTGCACAGTCTGGAATTGCTGATTACACACTCATACTGCAGTTCATATGCTCCTTTATCCTCTGTATTTTAAAAAACTGTCAGGTGAATCCAGGTTCTATATTAATTCTAGTTTAAAATAAGATTTGATTCCTTTTGGAAGAACATAGGGAGTATTGACAAGAGTATACTTAATACATTATGTCAGCTTTTCTTTCATTTTGTGACATAGCAGATATTGAAGCTTGTAATACCTCTATCCATTCAATGATGTCTGCAAAATGCCGATACTCAAATTTTGTTCTTTATTTTTTATTATTAGAATACTTTCACAGAAGATGCTTCCCTGTATTTGGTATTTGGTTACACGGTGATACAGTTAATTTAAAAAAAGGCAGAATAAGTCCATAATTCTTTCCCTTTATTCATCAGTTTTGTCAATGTATCAATTTTTTATTTAACAATTTCATATAATAGTTTCTTATCTCCTAGAGATAACCACTTTTAAGATATTTTAATGTCTTTATAAACTTACAGATTTACACATGTTTACACAAACAATTATCATCATTACTGAAACTCCAGTTACTCTATACCTGGCCAGTGGAAGCCACTTCAAGTTGTCTCCTGAGTCCTTTTGACAGAACCCAAGTTGTCTGTGATAACCTCCTCTTTATCTGATAGGACTAGATGTCCCATGCTCATCTTATACATTTACCGGCCCAGGTGCAGAATCAGTCATTTCTCTAAGCCTTGGTTTCTTCTAGTGAGAATGTGAAATATTTCAAGACTATAATCTTGACACTCTTTCTACTGAGTTGATCACTATTTCTAAGCTTTTAAGTGTTAAGATCTAGTAAATATTTATATATACAGAAAAAAATAGGAATTCATAGGGATGTTTCCAAATTGAATTCAGAATTTCATAGCTTTTGCTTAGCCTCTTCTCTGTTACAGCTGTATCTTCTTCTACTTCAGGGCTTCTGGTTCTCAAAGACAAAGGAGATAACAGAGTTAGACTATCCCATATTCATTTGAACAACAGTTTTAGAAAAACAAAGCTATCAGCACCACTAATTTGATTATCAAAGCATTAAAAATTGAATTTGCTCCGCTGATCACTCACACCCCATTTTGTTAAAATAGTGTACTGAGTCTTTGGTGTCATCATATGTAGCTGTTACATGTTATAGTACCTCCCTCTATACCCTCATTTCATCCCAGTTAATATATAACAATGTATTTAATCTAACCCACAGTCCTTATGTTGACATTTCCTTAGTTATTATGGTTGCTCAAGCTTATTTTCAAGTAGATTCCTTAGAAAAGGCTCATGGAAAGTTTATTCCTTTAGTTCTTACATACTGATAACAATTTGTGATCTTTCAGTATGTAATTTCATTCTTTTTTATATTGGGAAATGCTCTTTAAATTATAGCTTTTTAGTATTTAACTTGTTTCATAATTTTATTTTCTCATTCAGGAACTCCTATTATATATTTTTCATTTATGATTATAAATTTTGTATCTTTTAATTTTCCTATTTTTCTTTAGTGAAAGTGTTAGTCACTCAGTCGTGTCCGACTCTTTGTGACCCCATGAGCTGTATGTAGCCTACCTGGCTCCTCTGTCCATGGAATTCTCCAGGCAAGAATACTGGAGTGGGTTGCCATTCCCTTCTCCAAGGGATCTTTCCAACCCAAGGACTGAAACCAGGTTTCCCACACTGAAGGCAGGTTATTTACCATCTGAGCCACCAGGAAAGCCATATTTTTCTTAAGACGTTTCCTATTGATTTGCTCTTGTTTTTCTTTTAGTTTGGTTTTTATTGCTGACATGTTTGACTTTTTCCTTTTCTGTTTTCTTCTTGATACCTGACACCTTCTTTATTACTTTTTCTAATTACAATTCATGCTGTTCTTTTGGGTCTTTTATCATTTTCTTAATGTCTTTTAGCTCATTTTGAAATAGTAGGTTAAAAGTTTGATGTTTCAAGAACATGTTTTTCTACCATGTTTTCGTTGCCTACAGTGATAATGCTCCTTATTCTTTCACTTCTCATAATAACTTTATATACTGTTTGGCCTTGATACTTTGCTGTTGCTTATTTTTATATGGTGTTAATTTACACAAATCTTGGAAGGAAGCAAAATTCAGGATGGTTTTCCCAACTTCACAGGGCTACCTTTTCTAATTTTCTTATACTGTTCAAAAAACTGTGGTGCCTTGATTCCTGGGATTTCCTGTCTTGAATTCTCTCCCTCATGTTGACTGGGACCTTTTGATTTCTGTCATCGTTGTTCTCCTCCCTTTTGATTCCACTCCCATGTTTATTTTTCACAGTGTAGGATCTAAACAATCCCAGTGGGTCAGTTTTGAGTTTAATTTCTCCAGCCTCTTCAGACTTTCCTGCCACAGGACTTTTGCACTCTCACTGGCTATTGAAATGCCAAAACCTCTCCCAATTTGAGCTGCTGCTCTCCAATTGGCATGTGATACTTTCCAGGAAATATTGATTATTTTGTAGTCTCATTTTTTCAGGTCCATCAGACACCTTCCTTTCTCCCTCTGTTGTCATCCACACACATGCAACTATTATGCTAGTCTTGTAGCTGATATTGGTTTGTCCTTCCCTCCTTGTATTTTGAGGTTGATGAGGATACCTTGTCACTTAGTTTTGTTGTAATTTTATCCTTGGGTTTTTAGTTTTTCTCTCCATTTTTATGTAGTGATTCAGAAATATTAAAAAATTATGCTGCTGCCTTTGACTAAATTTGATGTTAATTTTAACAGGCATTTCTATTTGTTAATATTTCCAAAGAGACAAGATAAAAAATTGCATAGACAAGCTTTCCAATTCATTCATTCAAAGTCCACTTAACTAGGAAGTTCAAATAGTTAATTTTTTATGCTATTCAGGATTTGTTGAAAACTGCAGCCCCTCACAATTCTCCGAGTTAGCAAAGATTTAGTCCTACCATTTTACATCATCTATAACTACATATGCATTACACTATAGCACCTTTTGTACCGGTACCTGACATACAGCACGAAATTCTGACTACTGCAAGACAAGTATTATAGAGGGCATTAGTGGTGAATATTATCTAACAGAAATGTTCAATTAATAGGCATGTTCTTATTGCCAGTAAGTTAATTGTACTCAATCTCTGATTCATTGCTTGAAATAATCAATTCCCTAACGCTGTAAGAATTTGCAGTGTATATATAAAATGTTTAAAAATGTTTTTTCTTTTTGACAGTTTGGGAAATTATGCCTCACTTCATGGACAAATATATTGTAAACCTCACTTTAAACAACTTTTCAAATCAAAAGGAAATTACGATGAAGGTTTTGGACACAAACAGCATAAAGATCGATGGAAGTGCAAAAATCAAAGCAGCTCAGTTGACTTTACTCCTAATGAAGACCCAAATATGTGTAAAAACAATGTGGAAAATACCCCCATGCTTGGAGAGCTTAATAAACATTTAGATGCTGATAACAGTGAAGGGCTAAGGGATGGTTTGAAAAAATGTGGAAAGAGGGGAAAATTAAAAATCATTTGGCCTCCTTCCAGGGAGATACCTAAGAAAACCTTCCCCCTTGAGGAAGAGCTCAAAATGAGTAAACCTAAATGGCCACCAGAAATGACAACCCCTACATCTGCTGAATTTAAAAGTGGATCACTGATAGAACACATGAAAACTGTGGAAAACAAAGGACAAGAACGAGATAACATTTCTTTCCTGCAGCCATGCCTGCAGTCCATCCACATGTGTCAGAAAGAAGATGTTACAGGAATCAAAGAAATGGAAGCATATGAAGCAAAAAAAGAGAAGAAGGAAGGAAATAAGGATGTACAAGATAAGGTGAATGAGGCTGAAGACACGAAGAATAAGAGGAAAAGTGAAATGGATCTTAATGACAACAATAATGCGGTTGTGCAGAGTGCTGAGAAAGAGAAAAATGAAAAAGCTAATGAACCTGATGGTGCAGAAGTTTTACAGGTTACTAACACTGATGATGAGGTGGTACCAGAAAATCGTAAAGAGAATTTGAACAAGAATAATAATAACAATTATGTAGCAGCGTCATATCTGAATAATTGCAGGCAGAAGACATCTGTTTTAGAATTTCCTAATCTATTGCCACTGTCAAGTGAAGTGTACTACACTGCAAATGAATATCAAATTGAAAACTTAGAAAATGCTTCTAAACTCTCGGAGTTACTTGGTATATTTGAATCTGAAAAGACTGACTCAAGAAACGTGCTGCCTATGACTCTAGATAAACAGACTGACGGAGCTACTGCTGGCAGTCCTGTGCAGTCTGTCTCCAGGTCAGGCCTCGGTGATGGGAAAAGTTCAATGCCCTCTTCTGAGACAAACATTTTAAACATCAAAGGAAACCACTCCAATAATAAAAACCTACATTTCTTCTTTTCGAACACGGTGAAAATTGCTGCTTTTTCCAAAAGGAATGAGAACATTTTTACGCATAATTTAATAGATTCTGTAGATCATATTAAAAATATGCCATGTTTGTATTTAAGAGAATTGGGGAAGGACATCAAACATTGGCATGGGCAAACAATAGGAGCAGCACACGTCACAGATCTTGATGCTCTGAGCTGTGAATTTACAGCCAAGCCTCCGTTTCCCAGAGTGGAAGTCCAGTCTGAACAACTCACAGTGGAAGAGCAAATTAAAAGGAACAGACACTACAGTGACACTGAGTAAGTGTCTCTGGCCACTTGCAGTCCACAGCAGGCACTGAGAAATATCAGTGTTCTGAAAGAAGACTTTGCGGGTTTTGATAACCTCTTGTTGAATTTGTAAACGTTCAGAAATCTCATGTCTATCACAATGGATATAATATATCCATTGTATCCACAATGGATAAAATAATTCCTTGTATTACACTAGATAATGTTTTTCATAATTGGTTTGAATCTACTTTTAGTCTGAATGGAATCAAGAGATGAAACATTCTTGAATGTTTTCTTGTCAAATGATACTTAAGTGTATTGCTCTGTTTTTTCAACATGCCAGATAACATCATGGTGACATTCTGTACTCTGATATTTATCACCATTCTTACACTTTCTCTATAATTTCTGCTGAAATAAAATTGAATCACCTGGGGTGCAAACCAAAACACTCGTGTCTCTTTTCTCCATGTATATTTTCATTCTAAGCATGTGTGTTATCATGATTAGGAAATATATGTCTTGCAGCAAGCATTTAATACGTAAACACACACTCCTGGAAAAATTTAATACTGAGCCAGAGCCACAGTATTATTAGAAAATATAAATACCCTCTTTTTTCCTCTTTTTATAAAGATACAAGAACTATTATGGTTGTTTATTTACCTATGTTAAACTATCATGGAACATACCTATAAACATTTAATGAAAAAAATATCACTTTGCATCAAAATAATGTGAATGTGAAGTTCATACTCAGAAATCAACTGAACTTGAAAGATTTTAGAAGTTACTTAAAAAAATTATGGCACACATTTTTAATGCTTACTATATATGCAATTGGTGGACATATAAATGATATCATTACATTTTGTCAGATTTTTTTCTTACCCTATTTAATGGACGTTAATTTTTTGTTACAAAACACTGTCTTTCAAAAATTTCACTTCTGACTTTTCCTTTCCTCAAATACATGTGATAATTCTGAGAAGAAAAATAATGTGAATATAAATGAGCCACTGCATGTTAACTTCAAGTTTAGTTCAGTCACTCAGTCATGTCCGACTCTTTGAGACCCCATGGACTGCAGCACGCCAGGCTTCCCTGTCCATCACTAACTCCAGGAGCTTACTCAAACTCACGTCCATCAAGTGTGAGGCCATCCAACCATCTCATCCTCTGTCATCCCCTTCTCGTCCTGCCTTCAATCTTTACCAGAATCAGGGTCTTTTCCAATAAATCAGTTCTTTGTATTAGGTGGCCAAAGTATTGGAGTTTCAGCTTCAGCATCAGTCCTTCCAGTGAATATTCAGGACTAATTTCCTTTAGGATGGACTGGTTGGACCTCCTTGCAGTCCAAGGGACTCTCAAGAGTCTTCTCCAACACCACAGTTCAAAAGCATCAGTTCTTTGGTGCTCAACTTTCTTTATAGTCCAACTCTCACCTCCAAACATGACTGCTGGAAAAACCATAGCTTTGACTAGACGGACCTTTGTTGGCAAAGGTCCTTTGTTGTCAAGAATGTGAAAAGGCATTTTGATGTAAAATGTACATATATAAAATAGGCCTTATTCTGTATTTTTCTACATGAGCACAGACCATTGTCTTTCTATCAAGTATGAAACCAAAATGTAATGTTTAAAACTCATTCTTTTTAGGAATTATAACAATTCTCTCTTATTAGTATGTTCTCAACAGGTTTCTAAGACATTATTCATTTGCCAGGGTTGCCATATAAAGAACCACATACTGGATGGCTTAGACAACAGAAATTTACTTTCTCACAGTTCTGAAGGCTAGATGTTCAAGATCAAGGTGTCTGCAGGATTGGTTTCTCCTAAGGCCTCTCTCCTTCACTTGCAGACAGCTTGCCCTCTCACTGCGTCCTCACATGGCCTCTTCTCTATGCAGGTGTACTGATGATGTTTCTTCCTCTTCCTATAAAGATATTAGGCCTATTGGATTAGGGCCCCACTCCAGTAACTTCATTTAACCTTAATCATCTTTAATACAAACCCTACCTCCATATATAGTCACACTGGGGATATGGCTTCAACATACACATTTTGTGGGAATATATTTACCCAGTTTAATGGAGTACTGTGAAAATCTGCAAAGAAAACCATTAACTGTGGTACTACAATAGCAAAATTACTGTTTAAATTGAATTATTCCACTTTTGATCTACTCTTTGAATCTTTATTATTTATTTATTGGCTTTGAGTTGGCTCAGTGGTAAAAATCTGCCTGCCAATAAAGGAGACACAGGAGATGCAAGTTTAATCGCTGAGTCAAGAAGATCCGCTAGAGAAGGAAATGACAACTCACTCCAGTATTCTTGCCTGAGAGATCCCATGGACAGAGGAACCTGGTGAGCTACAGTCCATAGGGTCACAAAGAGTTGGACGTGACTGAGCCACTGAGCATGCACATATTATTCATTTGGCTGCTCTGGGCCTTAGTTATGGCATCTGGGATTTAGTTGTGGCACACACAACCTTTAATTACGTCTTGTGAGATAATATATGCTAAGATTACACAAAAGTTTCCATAGAGAAAAAATAATTTATAAATGATCATGGCAATATTTTGAGATTTAGTTTATTAATGTCAGTTGCACTTTTACAAAAGTGGTTTGCTTTACAAAATTTCTACCTTGGGATTCTGCGCATTTAATTTTGATATCCCAGTCCACATAACTGTTAGTTACATTAAAACTTGGGGTTAAAATTAGCTAATGTAGATATCAGGGAAGACAATAGAAAAATATGAATTGTTCTTTTGTTTAACCTTCATTCAATCAACAACATATTATTTTAAAACCTTTATCAGAAATAATCATTGACTGCCTCACCTTCCTTGGGCAACATGTAAGATTTTTTAAAAATTCAGATATATTTGGGGAGAGAACAAGATGGCAGAGGAGTAGGTGGACGTGGAGTACATCTCTCTCCATGGATACATCAGGAAGATGCCTTCAGCCACAGAAGTGCATGCAGAACACCAGCTGAGAGCAGACAGGAGTACCTGACCAGTGGGAAAGAATATATAGAACCACCCAAAACTCGGTAGGACAAAGGAACTAGGGGGAAAAACAGGAGTGTTAGTAGGACTGGACCTGCCCTCGGCCGGTGGAGGAACTGAAACAGGGATCTGATCCCCACATTGGGGCAACTGTCTGAGTCAGAGGAGAAACATTTAAGGCCGAGTGAAACAGCTGATCTGTGGCAGCCTAAATGGAATGAGAATCAGACAGTCCTTGCCGCAGCCATACCTACTCCAGACAGGGACACAGGTCCCCTGGAAGGCACAGCAGCTGGGAGCTGGATTTTAGGGATTGTGGAGCAATCCCAGTGCAGGGGCTGCTGTTGACTGAGACGAGACAGATCAATGGGATGTGAGGGAGGAGATCGTGGTGGGAAATGCCAGTTAAGGAAAGCCAGGCAGCCATGGAAGCAAGGCAGTACTGCTGAGTCATACATAAAGGGTGAAGCCATCACCATAGCCTCTCTCTCCCCAGGCGCCAGCATCAGCAGCTGGACAATAGAGAGACTGGCCCATCAAACTCCTGACACACTGAACTACAGAGTAGAACCCCACCCAGGGTTCCCCTTTAAGTGCCTGATGCACTGATCTACAGAGTAGGCCCCCAGCCGGGGGCTGGGGGGGAGGGGGAGGGGGCCCTCTATGTGCCTGACATGCTGAACAACAGAGAAGGACTCCAGGCAAGGGAGCACTCTAAGTGCCTGGATGGGCAGAGCTATGGAGAAAGACTGGCCAAAGAGGCTTTCTGATCGCCAGCTACAAGAGGCTTAAAAATCTGATAGGGCCATAACTCCTGTGGCAGAGGCAATCTGTGGCCCTGCACATTTGGTGCAGCCAGGGTCCCCACAAGCCAAGCAGCTGTGCTACCTTCACACTCAGCACTCACTGGGGCAGAGCTGCCAAGGTCAAGCAAAAGTCTTGCATCTAAGCACACAGTGAGTAGTGTTTGACTCTTTGTGACCCTGTAGACTGTGGCCTGCCCGGCTCCTCTGTCAGGGATGGGATTCTCCAGGCAAGAATACTGGAGCATATTGGCCAATACTGGTTCCTATACCCTTCTAAAGAACTATATTTCCTGCTTCCCTTGCCACAAACTCCCCTGAGTACTGGATGCTGCCAGAAGCCCTGTGACCTAAGCAGATGCACCTCCACAACTGGCCCTCACAGGGGCAAACCCAAGTCCTCCAGGGCAGCCTCAGGAGCAAACCCCAGTGGACGAACCACATGTGGAGGTGGAAATAAAACCACAGTTGAAACCCAGGGGCAGTGTGGCTAAGGAAGAAGACCCAAAACCTTCCCACCATCTGTACAAGCTGCAGATTAAATCCACACGATCAACTAGGCAAACTCTGTTATATTCTATTTTACAGAATATAAAAAAGGTCATTGAGAGCTCCCCAAAAAGAAAATGCACTGGTTCTGATAGCTGTGGACATTGTTGGCAAGAACACAGAGGGTAGGACCAGATTAGAATCTGAGCTCCCCCCAAAGCAGGTCCAGAGATCAGCAAGTGCTTGAGGGCATCCTAGGGAGGTGAGGGGGACTGTGACTCTCAGCGAGGGAAAGGACTCTGAAGCACCGACTCAAGAAAAACTATTTTTCTTATGTTTTGACTTTTCTGTAGATTCTTTTGGATTTTGTTACTTTTTTTTTTTCCTTCGCCACCTCCGCCACCCCGCCCCGCCATTGTAGTAGTTGATTTTATTAGCACTATGAAATCGAATTAAGCTTTTGAACTTTTTTTTTCCTCAGTTACATTTGTTATTGTTGTTATAAACCTCTGCCTCTACATTGAGCTTCTGCAGTTCTGTAGAGTTTTCCTTTTTTTTTTTTTAATTGTTCTTTTCTCTTTTTCTAATTTTAATTTTTAATTTTTTAACCTATTATTATTTTCTCTACATTTATTCATTTGTTTGCTTTTCCTACTGTTATTTTCCCCTTGCAGTCAATCTTTAGTGTATGTAAATCTTCTTCATCTACCTCTATTTAACTTTGCATATCTATTCTATCTTTCTTTCCTTTCCTCTCAACATGTTTGTTAATTTTATTTTCATTGCTTTATTCCCCACTTGGCACCTTGCTTTAGTTTTGTTTTCCAGTTTTTGCTTTAGTTAGTTTTGTTCTGGTAGATATAATTTTTGGTTTCCTTTGTTTGCCAGGCCAATCTATTGTACTTTATTTTTGTTGGACTGTTTTGATTTTGCTTATGGGTGTATAGGTATATGTATATATTCAGTCACACTTTTTATTGTTGTTATAAACTTCTGCCTCTACATTGGGCTTTAGCAGTTCTGTGAAGTTTTCCTTTTTTCCCTTTTTTTTTTTCTTTCTTCTGTTTTTTTTTTTTTCTTTTCTCTTTTTTATAATTTTAATTTTTAAAAATCTATTATATTTTTTCTACATTTATTCCTTTGCCTTTCCTACTGTTCTTTTCCCCTTGTAGTTAATCTTAAATGTATATCAATCTTCTTCATCTACCTTTATTTAACTTTGCATATCTATTCTTTCTTTCTTTCCTTTCCTCTCAATATATTTGTTAGTTTTGTTTTCACTGCTTTATTCCCCACTTGGCACCTTGCATTAGCTTTGTTTTCCAGTTTGTGCTTTAGTTTTGTTCTTAACTGATAAATATAATTTCTGATTTCCTTTATTCACCAGGCCAAGCTACTGTACTTTATTTTTGTTGGACTGTTTTGACTTTGCTCATGAATGTATATGTATATGTGTATATTCCATTATTTTAATTATTATTTGCTGATTTTGTAACTGCCATTTGTCTGGAGTTCATCTTTGATTTCTCATTTTTGGATATTTGTTTTAATCTCACTTAATGCCATAAAAAAAAAAAAAAAACCCACTTCTGGAATCTTTGTTCCTGACCAGAGATAAGCCCTGAGCCTTTGGAGTAGAAACACTGACTCCAAGACCCTAGACTACCAGAGAACTAATCCTAGGGAGTATCAAATAGTGAGAACACAAACAAAGGAACCCATTTGAATACAAGACTCAGCATCATCCAAGGACCAATAGTACTCTATGCAGGACCCCTCATCTAAACAACTAAACAAAAATACAAACCCAATCAGCAGTAGACAGGATTACCACCTCACTCAGTCTTTCCCATCAGAGGAAAAACAAACAGACAAACAAACAAAAACTCAGCACAAATCTCACCCTATACAAAGCTTACACAAACCACCGAACCAACCTTGCTGCTGCTGCTAAGTCACTTCAGTCTTGTCTGACTCTGTGCGACCCCATAGACGGCAGCCCACCAGGCTCCCCTGTCCCTGGGATTCTCCAGGCAAAAACAGTGGAGTGGGTTGCCAATTCCTTCTCCAATGCGTGAAAGTGAAGTCACTCAGTCGTGTTCAACTCTTAGCGACCCCATGTACTGCAGCCTACCAGGCTCCTCCATCCATGGGATTTTCCAGGCAAGAGTACTGGAGGAACCAACCTTAGGAGGGCAGAAACCAAAAGGAAGAAAAAATTCCACCTTGAAGCCTGGGAAAAGGAGATCTCAAACACAATAAGTTTTAAAAAAATAATAATGAAAAGGCAGAGAAACACTACATAAATGAAGGGACAAACTAGAAACACAGAAATCCAAATAAATGAAGAGGAAATAGGCAAACTACCTGAAAAATAATTCAGAATAATGATAGCAAAGATGATCAAAACCTTGAAAACAAAATGGAGAAAATGCAGAAATCAATTAACAAAGACCTAGAAGAATTAAAGAATAAACACACAGAGACAAAAAACACAATTACTGAAATTAAAAATACTCTAGAAGGAATCAATAACAGAATATCTGAAGCAGAAGAACAAATCAGTAAGCTGAAAGGTAAAATGGTGGAAATAACTTCTGAAGAGCAGAATAAAGTAAAAGGAAGGAAAAGAACTGAGGATAGTCTCAGAGACCTCTGGGACAATGTCAATGCACCAACATTCAAATTATAGGGATCCCAGAAGAAGAGAAGACAGGGTATGAGAAAATTTTTGAAGAGATTATACTTGAAAATTTTGTCAACCTGGAAAAGGAAATAGTCGGTCAAGTCCAAGAGGCACAAAGAGTCCCATACAGGATAAACTCAAGGAGAAACATGCCAAGACACATACTAATCAAACTAACAAAGACTAAACACAAAGAAAAAAATATTAAAAGCAGCAAGGGAGAAGCAACAAGTAACATACAAGGGAAACCCCATATGCTTAATAGCTGATCTTTCAACAGAAACTCTGCAGGCCAGAAGGGATTGGCAGGATATATTTGAAGTAATGAAAGGGAAATATCTAAACCAAGATTACTGTACCCAGCAAGGATCTCATCCAAAATTGATGGAGAAATAAAAACCTTTTCAGACAAGCAAAAATTAAGAGAATTCAGTGCCTTCAAACCAGTTTTGCAAAAAATGTTAAAGGGACTTTTATATAGTCAAGAATACAAAGAGAAGAATAAAGATCTACAAAATCAACCCCAAACAATTAAGAAAATGGCAAGAGAAATATATATATCAATAATTACTTTAAATGTAAATGGATTAAATGCTCCAACCAAAAGACACAGACTGGCTGAATGGATACAGAAACAAGCCCCATATATATGCTGCCTACAAGAAACCCACTTCAGACCTAAACACACGTATAGACTAAAAGTGAGAGGATGGAAAAATATATTCCATGCAAATTGGAAGCAAAAGAAAGCTGGAGCAGCAACCCTCATATCAGACAAAATAGACCTTAAAATAAAAATTACAAGAGATAAGGAAGGACACTACATAATGATCAAGGGATCACTTCAAGAGGAAGATGTAACAGCTGTAAATATCTATGCACCCAACAAAGGAGTACCTCAATACATAAGACAAACGCTAAAAGACATAAAAGGAGAGATTGACAGCAACACAATAATAGTAGGAGACTTTAACACCCTACTCACACCCATGGACGAACATCAAAACAGAAAATTAATAAGGAAACACAAGTCTTTAATGATACTTTAGATGAGACGGATTTCCTTGATATCTTCAGGACATTCCATGCAAATGCAGAAGAATACACCTTCTTCTCAAGTACACATAGAACATTCTCCAGGAATGACCACATCTTGGCTCACAAATCAAACCTCAGTAAAATCTCCAGCAACAATGCTATGAGAGTAGATAACAATCACAAGAAAAAAACTGTAAGAAACACAAATACATGGAGATTAAACAACATGTTTCTAAATAGCCAACAGGTTACTGAAGAAATCAAAAGGAAAATCAGAAAATTTCAAGAAACAAATGTCAATGAAAACACGACAACTCAAAACCTATGGGATGCAGCTAAAGCAGTTCTAAGAGAGAAGTTTATAGCAATATAATCCTAACTCAAGAAACAAGAAAAACATCAAATAAACAACCTAACTTTACACCTAAAACAACTGGAAAAAGAACCAAAAACAACCCAAAAGTAGTAGAAGGAAAGAAATCATAAAGATCTGAGCAGAAATAAATCAAAAAGAAATGAAAGAAACAATAGTAAAGATTAATAAAAACTAAAAGCTGGTTATTTGAGAAGATAAACAAAATTGACAAACCTTTAGCCAGACTCATCAAGAAAAAAGAAAGAAGAATCAAATTAATAAAATTAGAAATGAAAAAGGAGAGATTACAACAGACAAGGCAGAAATAGAAAGGATTATAAGAGACTATTATGAACAATTATATGGCAATAAAATGGATAACCTGGAAGAAATGGACAGATTCTTAGAAAAGTTCAATCTTCCAAGACTGAACCAAGAAGAAATAGAAATTATAAACAACCCAATTACAAGCACTGAAACTGAAACTATGATCAAAAATTTCCCAAAAAACAAAAGCCCAGGACCAGATGGTTTCACAGGAGAATTCTATCAAACATTTAGAGAAGAGAAGAGCTAATGCCTATCCTTCTAAAACTCTTTTAAAAAATTGCAGAGGAAGAAACACTTCCAAACTCATTCTATGGGGCCATCATCACCCTGATATCAAAACCAGACAAAGACAACACACAAAAAGAAAACTACAGGCCAATATCACTGATGAACATAGATGCAAAAATCCTCAACAAAATTTTAGCAAACAGAATTTAGCAACACATCAAAAAGCTCAAATACCATGATCAAGTTGGGTTTATTCCTGGAATGCAAGGATTCTTCAATACATGCAAATCAATCAATGTGATACACCACATTAACAAACTGAAAGATAAAAATCATATGATAATCTCAATAGATGCAGAAAAAACCTTTGACAAAATTCAGCACCGCTTTGTGATTAAAACTCTTCAAAAAAATGGTCATAGAAGGAACCTACCTCAACACAGTAAAGGCCATATATGATAAGCCTAAACAAACATTATCCTCAATGGTAAAAACTGAAAACATTCTCCCTAAGATCAGGAACATAACAAGGATATCCACTTTCACCACTGTTATTCAACATAGTTTTGTAAGTCCTAGCTACAGCAATCAGAGAAGAAAAAGAAATAAAAGGAATCCAGATCAAAAAAGAAGTAAAACTCTCACTGTTTGCAGATGACATGATACTGTACATAGAAAATCCTAAAGTTAGTATCAGAAAATTACTAGAGCTCTAGTAAATCAGTGAATTTAGCAAAGTTGCAGGATACAAAATCGATACACAGAAATTGCTTGCATTTCTATATACTAGCAATGAAAAATCAGAAAGAGAAATTAAGGAATCAATCCCATTCACCAATGGAACAAAAAGAATTAAATATCTAGGAATAAACTTATGTAAGGAGAAAAAAGGACTGTACACAGAAAATTATAAGACACTAATGAAAGAAATCAAAGACAACACAAACAGATGAAGAGATATTCCATGTTTCTTGGTAGGAAAAATCAATATTGTGAAAATGACTATACTACCAAATACAATCTACAGATTCAATGCTGCTGCTGCTGCTGCTAAGTCACTACAGTGGTGCCTGACTCTGTGCTACCCCATAGACAGCAGCCCACCAGGATCCTCTGTCCCTGGAATTCTCCAGGCAAGAATACTGTAGTGGATTGCCATTTCCTTCTCCAATGCATGCACGCATGCTAAGTCGCTTCAGTCGTGTTCGACTCTATGTGACCCCATGGACAGCAGCCCACCAGGCCCCTGTGTCCACATTATTCTCCAGGCAAGAACACTGAAGTGGGTTGCCATTTCCTTCTCCAGATTCAATGCAATCCCCATCAAATTACCAATGGTATTTTTCACAGAACTGGAACAAAAAATTTCACAATTCATATGGAAACACAAAATTCCCTGAAAAGCGAAAGCAGTCTTGAGAAAGAAGAATGGAGCTGGAGGAATCAACCTTCCTGACTTCAGATTATATTACAAACTACAGTCATCAAGACAGTATGGTACTGGCACAAAAACAGAAATATAGACCAATTGAACAAGATAAAAAGCCCAGAAATAAACCCATGCACCTATGGGTACCTTGTTTTTGACAAAGGAGGCAAGAATATACAATGGGGCAAAAACAGCCTCTTCAATAAATGGAGCTGGGAAAACTGGACAGCTACATGTAAAAGAATGAAATTAGAACACTTCCTAACACCATACACAAAGATAAACTCAGAATGGTTTAAAGACCTAAATGTAAGACCAGAAACTATAAAACTCTTAGAGAAAAATTTAGGCAGAACATTCGATGACATAAATCAAAGTAAGATTCTCTATGACCCATCTCCTAGAGTAACGGAAATAAAAACAAATGTAAAAAAAAGTGTGGTCTGATTAAACTTAAAAGCTTTTGCACAGCAAAGTAAACTATAAGCAAGGTGAAAAGAAAACCCTCAGAATGAGAGAAAATAATAGCAAATGAAGCAACTGACAAAGGATTAATTTCCAAAGTATACAAGCAGCTCATACAACTCAATGTCAGAAAAACAAACAATGCAATCAAAAAGTGGGAAAAAGACCTAAACAGACATTTCTCCAAAGAAGATGTACAGATGGCTAACAAACACATGAAAAGATGCTCAACATTGCTCATTATTAGAGAAATGCAAATCAAAAAAAACTACAATGAGATATCATCTCACACCGGTCAGAATGGCCCTCATCAAAAAGTCTATAAACAATAAACGCTGGAGAGGGTGTGGAGAAAAGGGAACACTCTCGCACTGTTGGTGGGAATGTAAATTGATACAGCCACTATGGAAGACGGTATGGAGATTCCTTTAAAAACTAGGAATAAAACCACCATATGACCCAGCAATCCCGCTCCTAAGCATACACCCTAGGGAAACCAAAATTGAAAAAGACACATGTATCCCATTGTTCACTGCAGCACTATTCACAATAGCTAGAACATGGAAGCAACCTCGATGTCCATCAACAGATGAATGGATAAAGAAGTTGTGGTACATATACACAGTGGAATATTACTCAGCCATAAAAAGGAATGCATTTGAGTCAGTTTTAAGGGGTTGGATGAACCTAGAATCTATTATACAGAGTTAAGGGAGTCAGAAAGAGAAAGATAAATATCGTATTCTAATGCACATATATGAAATCTAGAAGAATGGTACTGAAGAACTTATTTGCAGGGCAGCAATGGAGAATCAGACACAGAGAAAAGACTTATGAACATGGAGAGAGGGGAGGAGAGGGTGAGATGTATGGAAAGAGTAACATGGAAACTTACATTACCATATGTAAAATAGATAGCCAACAGAAATTTGCAGTAGTCTCAGGAAACCCAAACAGGGGCTCTGTATCAACCTAGAGGAGTGGGATGGTGAGGGAGATGGGAGGGAGTTTCAAAAGAAGGAGGGATATATGTATACCTATGGCTGATTAATGTTGAGGTTTGACAGAAAACAACAAAATTCTGTAAAGCAATTATCCTTCAATAAAAAAAGAAAAGAAACACACACAAAAAATTTTTTTAATTCAGATATATTTAAGAAGTCCAAATATTTCTTTGTTTAGTGATGAGTATTGGTTCACTCTAATTATGACAAAATGTTTCAGCTAAATAAATGGACCTAAAGTACAGATAAACACACAAATCCAAATTCAATAAATTTTCTTATTTTTGCAAACAGGGTATTAGTATGCTAGGGCTGCCATAACTAAGTACCACAGACTGGAGTCATTTAAATAACAGAAATCTCACAATTCTGGAAGCTGAAGTCCAAGATAAAGTTGGAAACAATTTTTTTTTCTGAGGCCTCTCTGCTGCTGCTGCTGCTGCTGCTGCTAAGTCGCTTCAGTCGTGTCCGACTCTTCGAGACCCCATGGACCACAGTCTACCAGGCTCCTCCATCCATGGAATTCTCCAGGCAAGAGTACTGGAGTGGGGTGCCATTGCCCTCTCCTGAGGCCTCTCTATTTAGCTTTAAATGGTTATCTTCTCTCTGTCATGGTTTTTCTTTTGTATAGATCTGGGTCCAGATTTCTTCCTCTTGTAATGACTCCATTTATACTGTAGTAGGGTCCATCTTAATTACCTATTTTACACTAATTACCACTTCAAAGACCCAACATCCAAATATAGTCACTTTTCCAGATAATGAGTGTTAGGACTTCAACATATTGCCTTAGGGGACACAACTCAGTCCATAACAGCAGTTATTACATTTTACCTTGATTCTTTTTTTTAATATGTCTATGAATATTATGAATTCCCAATAACTTTTCATTCAATTTTCACTCAAAATTCCCAATAATTTTCTCTAATTTATATCACAGAATTATGTCACATATAGATTTATGCTATCAGTTCAGTTCAGTTGCTCAGTCGTGTCTGACTCTCTGCAACCACATAGACTACAACAAACCATGCCTCCCTGTCCATCACCAACTCCTGGAGTTCACCCAAACTCATGTCCATTGAGTCAGTGATGCCATCAAACCATCTTACCCTGTCGTCCCCTTCTCCTCCTGCCCTCAATATTTCCAGTATCAGAGTCTTTTCAAATGAGTCAGCTCTTTGCATCAGGTGACCAAAGTATTGGAGTTTCAGTTTCAACAAAAGTCCTTCCAATGAACACTCAGGACTGATCTCCTTTAGGATGGACTGGTTGGATCTCCTTGCAGTCCAAGGGACTCTCAAGAGGCTTCTCCAACACCACAGTTCAAAAGCATCAATTCTTCAGGACTCAGCTTTCTTTACAGTCCAACTCTCATATCCATACATGACTACTGGAAAAACCATAGTCTTGCATAGACAGACCTTTGTTGGCAAAGTAATGTCTCTGCTTTTTAATATGCTATCTAGATTGCTCATAGCTTTTCTTCCAAGGAGCAAGCATTTTTAATTTCATGGCTGCAGTCATCATCTGTAGTGATTTGGAGCCCCCAAAAATAAAGTCAGCCACTGTTTTCAATGTTTCACCATCTATTTGCCATGAAGTGATGGGACCAGATGCCATGATCTTCATTTTCTGAATATTGAGCTTTAAGCCAACTTTTTCACTCTCCTCTTTCACTTTCATCAAGAGGCTCTTTAGTTCTTCACTTTCTGCCATAAGGGTGGTGTCCTCGGCATATTTGAGGTTATTGAGATTTCTCCCAGCAATCTTGATTCCAGCTTGTGCTTCCTCCAGCCCTGCATTTCTCATGATGTACTCTGCATATAAGTTAAATAAGCAGGGTGACAATACACAGCTTTGACATACTCCTTTCCCTATTTGGAACCAGTCTGTTGTTCCATGTCTAATTCTAACTGTTGCTTCCTGACCTGTGTATAGATTTCTCAAGAGGTAGGTCAGGTGGTCTGGTATTCCTATCTCTTTCAGAGTTTTCCATAGTTTATTGTGATCCACACAGTCAAAGGCTCTGGCATAGTCAATAATTAGAAATGGATGTTTTTTCTGGAACTCTCCTGCTTTTTCAATGATCCAGCGGATGTTGGCAATTTGATCTCTGGTTCCTCTGCCTTTTGTAAAACCATCTTGAACTTCTGGAAGTGCATGGTTCACATATTGCTGAATCCTGGCTTGGAGAATTTTGAGCATTACTTTACTAGCGTGTGAGATGAGTGCAATTGTGTGGTAGTTTGAGCATTCTTTGGCATTGCCTTTCTTTGGGACTGGAATGAAACTGACCTTTTCCAGTCCTGAGGCCACTGCTGAGTTTTCCAAATGTGCTTGCATATTGAGTGCAGCACTTTCACAACATCATCTTTCAGGATTTGAAATAGCTCAACTGGAATTCCATCACCTCCACTAGCTTTGTTTGTAGTGATTCTTCCTAAGGCCCACTTGACTTTACATTCTAGGATGTGCGGCTCTAGGTGAGTGATCACACCATCATGATTATCTGGGTCATGAAGATCTTTTTTGTACAGTTTTTCTGTGTATTTTTGCCACTTCTTCTTAATATCTTCTGCTTCTGTTAGGTCCATACCATTTCTGTCCTTTATTGAGCCTACCTTTGCATGAAATGTTCCCTTGGTATCTCTAATTTTCTTGAAGAGATCTCTAGTCTTTCCCATTCTATTATTTTCCTGTATTTCTTTGCACTGATCAGTGAGGAAGGCTTTCTTATCTCTCCTTGGTGTTCTTTGGAACTCTGCATTCAAATGGGTATATCTTTCCTTTTCTCCTTTGCTTTTTGCCTCTCTTCTTTCCACAGCTATTTGTAAGGCCTCCTCAGACAGCCATTTTGCTTTTTTTCCATTTCTTTTTTTGGAGGATGGTCTTGCTCCCTGTCTCCTTTACAATGTCATGAACTTCCATCCATAGTTCATCAGGCACTCTGTCTATCAGATCTAGTCCCTTAAATCTATTTCTCACTTCCACTGTATAATCATAAGAGATTTTGTTTAGATCATACCTGAATGGTCTAGTGGTTTTCCCCACTTTCTTCAATTTCAGTCTGAATTTGGCAATAAGGAGTTCATGATCTGAGCCAGTCAGCTCCCGGTCTTGTTTTTGCTGACTGTATAGAGCTTCTCCATCTTTGGCTGCAAAGAATATAATCAATCTGATTCCGGTGTTGGCCATCTGGTGATGTCCATGTGTAGAGTATTCTCTTGTGTTGTTGGAAGAGGGGTTTGCTATGACCAGTGCCTTGTCTTGGAAAAACTCTATTAGCCTTTGCCCTGCTTCATTCTCTACTCCAAGGCCAAATTTGCCTGTTACTCCAGGTGTTTCTTGACTTCCTGCGTTTGCATTCCAGTCCCCTAAAATGAAAAGAACATCTTTTTTGGGTGTTAGTTCTAAAATGCCTTGTAGGTCTTCAAAGAACTGTTCATAAATTTATGCTATAAAAATTAATGTTTCCAGGAATATAATTCTCTTTCAAAGGAATCAAAATGGGTTTATGATAGACAAGTGCTTTACCAAAGGAGTCTGTATGATGGCAGAGCTTAGTATATAAGGGGTTTTGCATCATTTTTCAAGACTGGACATTCTAATGAATATTATAAAAATGTTATGTTACCCAGAAAACTGTGCTGAACTATCTATCTTTTGCAACTTCCACACAATCAATCCTTGTGACATATTTGGAACTCTGGGCAGCACATTCTTTGGTTCGGGACAATTATTTTCCCACAGTGCAATGAAACTTCAGAATGTACCCCCACTACCCCATCTCTGATGTGCAACAATCATGTGCATCCATCCATCATACTTTCCCCAAATTAACAGTTTTCTATAAACATTTCTAGAGTAATTTCTAAAAGGACATTAATTTTTTAAGGAACTTGAGGATAGAAAAAGTATACCTTCTCTGCTATATTTTAATAACTATTAGTTATAAGCCAATGGAGGAGGAGAAAACTTTCCCCATTTCTAAGAAAATGAACTTATAGAAAGATAATCACAGATGTTGCAGTGAAAGAAAAGTACAATGCATTTTTTTCTCTCTGGAAATGCTATTGAGAACCAAGAGTTATTGCCACATCTGATGTAAAAATTTTAAATCTGCATATATTAACAGTAATATAAAATCTTACTTTAGAAAAATCAGTTTTACATGGGGATCACAAGTAGACCATGGATGTAATTCTCAGATTCAAAACAAGAGCCAAGAGTATATGCAAGCGCTGAAGAGTTTAGTCTCAATGTCCTGGAAATTATCTCTAATAAAAGACAAGAAATATTTTTGGATAAATGTAATCTAAAAGTAACTTAATCTCAACTTTGATAGAGTACTTTGTGTGCATGTTAGTCACTCAGTCATGTCCGACTCTTTGCAACCCTGTGGACTGTAGCCCTCTGGGCTCCTCTGTCCATGGGATTTTCCAGGCAAGAATACTGGAGTGGGTTGCCATACCCTCCTCCAGGGGATCTTCCTGACCCAGAGATCGAACCTGGATCTGTGCATTGGTAGGTGGACTCTTTACCATCTGAGCCACGGGTAATTTAATCTCAGCTTTGACAGAGTACTTTGGAAAGGCTAATTTAAGCTCCCTAACAAGGTTCGTTTTTCATGGATGTTTCCCCCCTAAAATATCATGAGAAATTTTAAGATTTTAAAACTGTAAGTATTTATGAATGAAGTGGTAGAGGGAAAGTAATAGTCATAGAATGTCTACAATGTGGCCATTACCTTTTCATACAGTACTTCTTTGTAAAAGTAAACTGATGGATAGAAAGCCTGACTAGTACATACTGTGGCAGGACCCAGTCAACAGCCATTCTGCAAATATCATAGAACATTCAGTATATGTTGGGACTTCCCTGGTAGCTCAGCTGGTAAAGAATCTGCCTGCAATGCAGGAGACCTGGGTTCCGTCCCTGGGTTGAGAAGATCCCCAGAGGAGGGCATGGCAACCCACTCCAGTATTCTTGCCTGAAGAATCCCTATGCACAGAGGAGCCTGGAGGGCTGTCAGACACGACTGAATGACCAAGCACACTCAGTATATGGTGTCAGAGTGACTTTTTAAAGAAGAACTCATGGTATCTTCCATATAAGGTCTCAGATTTGAATTAAAAAAAAAAAAAACACTAATTATAGCTGATGTTTATAGATGTAGAGGGAACCAACCCAGGAAAATGTATAACCATAAAGAGTCTCTTATATTAGAGTACTTCAAAATAATAGTAAATAAACATGTAAGAAATTTGGGACTTTGAAAGGTAAACTATCTTCATATTGCCATAATCACAATTTATTTTGATGGAATTATATGGTTGTGGACTCTATGATGCACAGCCAAGATTCCCCCTACAGGAAGGAGGACTTATTTCCCCCAAAGCTGGAAATACTGCCCACAGAAAGTCCTCCACTTTCAGTCCCATACTAAGATTGCTTTAGCTAAAGAAAGTCACTTCCCTCAACACAGACTGTATTCAATAACTGATGAATTCAAGGACAACTTGGCACAATTCTGAAGGGCCACTCCAGTGTGAATCTCCCTGTAGAGCTAGCTGAGCTCTCCACTGAGCCTGCATCACAACTCACCTTCTTCTGTCCAATCTCCATTCTTTCCCATCCCTTCCCTTCCCTTGGTACCAAGAGCACACCCTGATAAACCATCACCACATCAATCTCTGTCTCAGAATCGATGTCTCTGAGAACCCACCTGGACCAGCTGGTACTAGGAATGACCCCAGAACACAGACACTGGCATGATATTTTGGAGCTGAAATATTTGCTGCCTGACACTGGGCACAAGATGGCAGTGCAATTGTTAAAAATCCCAGCATTGCTGATCTAGAATGGCTGTATTAATTGAAGTAAGTGCTTAACTGGTACCATATGTCAGATATTTGAGATGTGCAGGAAAGGTAGCAACTACAAAATGAAAATGAAACTGAGTGGCCATTATTAAACACTGTCATTCTGTGGGGGAATTAACAAAAACCTGAAATTATCAATCAACAATTAAAGGCTAAATGTAGCTTAATTGTAAGCGTACCTGGGCCCTATGAAAGCTTAAAGGTTTGCCAAGGTCAGGGACTTGTTTGGAAAAAAATGGAATTCAGAACATGGTTGGAGATAAGTTGGCTGATGTAACCAAAATGTTGCAAGATTTCTCTGAATATGTGTTTAATAGTTAATATCCAAATTTCAAAACCATCAATATCAGCACTTTTCTATGCTCTTCAGCCTGTTTTTAGCAACCCAGATCATTCAATCTTAAAGCTGTCAAAATCACCAACTCTGAATATTTCATTGTTAGAAGTTAGTAACAACATTATTTGGATAAATATTTATCACTTGGATAACATTTATGTTACCAATTGTAACATTCAGGCGATGCATTTTACTCTTCTCTTCTTTGTTAATACCTTCAGTGGTTTGTTGTTAATGTAGATATAGTACTGGTAAGCAAGTGTGTGTCTATTAATGTAATTCGTATAACCATGCTATAGCTACTCAAAATGTTTTACTAATTTATTTTATTTCTTCACCTATATGATTCCTAGCAATTTTATCCATACCCAAGGCTTTGATTATCTTCTTAGTATCAGTGACTCCCACATTTATATTACCTTACCTGAGTTTTCCTCTGAATGCTGGAATCATAGACAACTGCCAGTTTGATGGTTTCTCTTGGGTATTTCAACGGCACATTAAATCCAGCATGTCCAAATCACAGCATTACCTCCTCCATACCTCCAGCCTTAAACTTGGGTCTTTTTTGCTATTTCCTATCTCAGACTCTATTATAACATCCAGTTACTTTAAAAAAAAAAAAACAAAACTAGGACTCATAGTTTATATTCTTAGTTTTTAATCCATTCACAATTAAAATCTTTCACCAAATCCAATTGATTTTTACTGCTTAGGAAACTCATCTATTCTTCCTAGCACAAATCACATTTGTGTTGATCATTTTCCATGTTTTTAATAAATTATTTGATGAATGCTGGTGGCACTCCACTCACGCCTCCCACACTGACTGGAAGCTCTACAAAGACAGGAGTAGGTCTAATTTCACTCTCCACATTTCCTAAAATTCCAGCAATAAGTTAGGCCTATGGTAGGCATTTAATAGGAGAAGTCAATGGCACCCCACTCCAGTACTCTTGCCTGGGAAATCCCATGGACGGAGGAGCCTGGTAGGCTGCAGTCCATGGGGTCGCTAAGAGTCGGACACGACTGAGCGACTTCACTTTCACTTTCCACTTTCATGCATTGGAGAAGGAAATGGCAACCCACTCCAGTGTTCTTGCCTGGAGAATCCCAGGGATGGGGGAGCCTGGTGGGCTGCCATCTATGGGGACGCACAGAGTCAGCCACGACTGAAGCGACTTAGCAGCAGCAGCAGCAGCAGGCATTTAATAAATTTTGAAGAAAAAAATGTAAAGAGCCATTGTAAATCTAAAACTTGAGCCACTGTACATACTGTTTTAGAATAACATATGGAAATGGATAAAGATATTTTCTGGGATCACTTTTGGATTAAACACAAAGTATCAATCACAGACCATGTTGGTAGTAATGTAAAAGCAACACTTCTGAGAGAACTGCAGTTGTACTCCCAGACTGTATATCCAAATGTCAGTGGCACCATTGGGCATGTTTCTAGAATAACAGCTGAATGGGTAAACTTTATTATTGCAAATAAGGCTAGGCTGATTTTTTTTACAGGAAAATGTGTTTATTTTCTTAAAGACTGACAAAATTAATCCAATACCTAAGGATAGACAAAATCATTCATATAAATACATATATTTAAAGTCTGTATTAATATTCATTATATTAGCTTTAAGGTATGAATTTTCCCACGTATTACTAGTTAACTTTGTACAACACCTTGTATAGAATATGCTGGTTGGATAGTTAAAGGCTGGAATGATGATAAGTCCTTGATTTGGAGGTCACATTTCAAAAAAATACCCACATATAAATAAAATGCTGTTAAAGATGGAATTTAAAAAAGCATATTTAAAGTATAAGAATGTATATGGTAATATCTCTATTATTTTGACTAACTATAGAAGTTTATATAGTTTCTTGTAACTTGTAAATCACGTCAATATGATTTATCTCAATTTTCCCCAAAATCCTACACTGTATGTAAATCTTTATTTCATTTGACATATAAAGAAACTACAGCTCAGAGAGGTTATGTATTTATCCCCCCAAAATTCAGGGCTTCCCATGTGGTTCAGTGGCAAATTATTCATCTGCAAATGCAAGAGATGCAGGAGATGGGGTTCTATCCCTGGATTGGGTAGATCCCCTGGAGTAGGGAATGGCAACTCACTCCAGTATTCAGGCCTAGAGAACCCTGTGGACAGAGGAGCCTGGGGGCTACAGTCCATAGGCTCGCAAAGAGTGGGGCATGACTGAAGTAACTTGGCACTCAACCCAGTAAACTAGAAGAGAAAGAGATTTTAGTATTCCTAATTTATATTTGAGAAAAACAAGATTTAGAGATATTGAGTCACCTAAGATTACGTGTTCAGTACTGTAATGTAAGAACATAAAAGGGCTTCCCTGGTGGCTCAGCTGGTAAAGAATCCGCCCGCAATGCGGGAGACCTGGGTTCAATCCCTGGTGTTGGAAAGATCCCCTGGAGAGGGGAAAGGCTACCCACTCCAGTGTTCTGGCCCAAAGAATTCCATGGATTGTATAGTCCTTGGGGTCGCAAAGAGTTGGACACGACTGAGCAACTTTCATTACCTTACATTAAGGACATAAAAAAGGTTATTGTTTGAAGTTCCATACCCTTTCTTCCATTGAAACAGTCTCTGAAAGTCTGATGATTTTGCTACCAAACATTTAATTTTTATTCTCTGACTTTGTTTTTGCCCTTTCATTTATCTTTGTATGTAATTGGTGATGTATGTAATATGTGTGTGACTTGTGCATACATGTACATCCATGTGTGCATATACATGTGTATGCACACATACTAATGTTCTAGAACCAAATCTGAAGCATCTATTGCTCAAACAAGGTCCTACACATGATTTGGCTATAAAGTATTAGCTTTTATATAAATGCTCATAATTTCAATATATTTAGAAATTTCTTTTTTGAGTTCTACTTTTTAAAAAAATATAAATTTATTTATTTTAATTGGAGGCTAATTACTTTACAATATTGTATTGGTTTTGCTGTGTTGATCATTTTAATGAACTCAGATAATCTGTGGAGTACATTCGTTTTGGAAGATTTTAACAAGCATTGAAAAGAAAAGAGTATGGACTAACCATTATTTAACCAGAAATTAGAGATAGGCAGAGAAGCAATTGCCATTAATTAGAAAATAAACAGCTATGCTTGTCCATACAAAAATAATATAAATTAGTTGCAGATAGTATTCATCTTTTGCTGTGCTCCAACCTCACAGCAAGGACAAGCACCATGGTCCCTGATCTCATTTAATTCACACAAGTGTTCCATGATTATGATATGAAATAAGGATCTGTGGCTTAAGACGGTTCAGTTTCTTGACTGAGTTTTACAAAGTTATCCAGCTTGTGAGTACAGAGGCACAGATTGAAATTAGTCCTAACTGACTAAAAAGTCCATTAACTGTGCCTTGTCACCTTCTTCTGGCCTTTCAGCCCTTTATTGTGTGAGTAAAACATATGCACCAAATGTTCTCATACTTATAAGCACAAGTATGCCTAACTACTATGTTTATAACTATATTTAGATATTACAATGAGTATACATATGTGTTATCCTCATTGCATTTTTTTGTATAAATGTATCTATGTACAATTTTGTGTTTATACACACACACATATTATTACATGCCTACTACCAGGTACTTATGCCTGTACATTCCAAAGACATGTTTATAATGCAAAGTAGAGAAAAAAAGATTACTTACTGAAAATGTCATCAACCTCAGGGAATGAAAGTGAAGGAAATACATCAATTCGCCCGTCTACCTCAAAGGCGAGAAACAAGCAGAACTGCTCTTTTTAAATCGATGAAATTAACAAAAGCAATTGCATGTGGCAGAGAGATGTCAGGTAGGAATCAGCACATGCGGGACCTGAAGACTGAATAACTTAGAGAAAGACATCAAGGCCTCTGCTGCTACTGATTACCTCACTCTCCGTGTGGCTGTAAAACATGGCAGCGTTTTCTCCTGTGCCAGAAAATTTCAGGATGCAAAAGGTTCAGCCTCGGCCATGTGAAACAGGACAGGAACTGTTCACCCTAAATCCCAAACCTTTTAATTTTCAAAGTTCTGAAATATTTAAGCTAGAAATACTTCCAACACAGAAGGATGTGTAAATGGCTACTTTATAAAGAAGAAAGGAAGAGCATGTGCCTATTTTTTAATTCATAAGAAAGTTATTAAATCACTAGCATTTCAAAGAGCCCACTTTCAATTACCCATGAAGAGATCGCCTACAGAAAATGTTAAGTTCCAGGCTGGCATCTCCAACCTACCCAGACCACTGGCTCCCTGCCACCTTTACTTGAGTCCTCCAGGAACAAGAACGCACTTCAGTATCAGCAGAAGTAAAACATAATGGCCGCATTTACAGAATAATTTCCTCTGATATTTTTATTCCAAGGCAGAAGGAAGAGAATTGTGAGCATAAATGACACAGGCTGGATTTCTGCTGCTTCTGCTTTCAATGGCAATCTTACACAAGATCCTGCTAAGACAGTCCCCATGGACTTCCTTTCCCTCTATCTCCTGCCCCCAGGGCATGCAGCCATTTACTTCCACACCACTTTTCCTAGCTTTTTTCATTAACCATGGCACCCTGTCTCTGTCTCCCTTAATACTAACACAGGATGAGTGCTCAATGAATACTTGATAGAAGAATGAATGAATGAATGGCATATGTTCCTGTGGACAGCAAATGGTAGCTCGTTGCAAAAGCACCTTCAGATCTTTGTTCCCCAATGTAGCTAATAATGGAGAGTTAAGGGAGCAGGAAGAAGAAAAGGAGGGAAGAAACTCAGGTGGATGTCTACATTTTGCCAAAGTTCAGTTTTTCCAAAATAAGTATCTGTTAATATCCATGTGATACTTATGTTAAAATATCTGGCCTATATTTTAGTATCATGTTTTTATACTTGAGGTAACCAATTGAGGTTCATTTAGTTTTAACAACATACTTCTGAGATGAAATTATTATCTCTATGTAAAGAACTTACATCTTGAAGAAAATTAAACTATTTTCTCAAGGTCACCCATCTAGAAAGTGGCAGACCACAATAAATGATGAAAGATCTCGGGAACACTGGCCAAAAATTAGTATTCCTAAACCTAATTTGGGAGAGCCGAGAAGTAGAGGTATATAATAAAAGAGAAACTTAGTCAGGGAAACAGCTTAAAAAATATGTATTTTGGTTTCCTCAGGGTATGTGAGATGTATGTAAAGAATAACATGGAAACTTACACTACCATATGTAAAATAGACAGCCAACGGGAATTTAGGCCAAGAAACTCAAACAGCAGCTCTGTATCAACCTGGATGGGTGGGATGGGCGAGGGGAGATGAGAGGGAGTTTCAAAAGGGAGGGGATATATGTATATCTATGGCTGATTCATGTTGAAGTTTGACAGAAGACAACAAAATTCTGTAAAGCAATTATCCTTCAATAAACAAATTTAAAAATATATGTTTTTATTTGTTTTGCACTTAAATGTGGGTGATCATGAACAGATGACAGAAAAATAACAGGTTTAGCAGCATAACTGGGGTCCAGTCAGTAAAAACAGATTGGTTCAGATTCTAGGACTGAAACCCCAGAAGCCAGGAAGGCAGTTAGAGGAACGTATTGGTTACTGTCAGTGACTCCAGGTGTAACAGATAGACCCTGAAATCTCAGTGGTGTAAGGTAAGAACGGTTTAATTCTTGCTTCTATCACAATCCACTGTGAGCTGGTGAGGAAGAAACTCTGCTCTAAACAGGCCTTCAGGAGCCTAGCGTCCTGGTTCTGCCCTCCTGCACAGCCCTGGAACGTCGTAAACTGGCAGACAGAGAGGTAAGGGGAGTGCAGTTCAGCAGTGGGAGGCTTCTATGAGCCAGGCCTGGAAGTGGGTCACATCACTTTTGCCTGCGTTTCATTGTCCAGAACTCCACGCTATAGCCACACCTGCTAGTAAGGGAGCCTGGGAAATGTACTCAACTTTGGGCCCAGGAAGAAAATAAAAACATGCTTATATCTGAACATCTGCCACAATGAGATAAATGGAAGTCCAGACTTTCAGACACCCAATCACATCTATTTTTCAGAACCATTGTACTAAATGTTATTCTTTAAAATTTGTGCCTGTGTGGGTTATAGTCTTTCATTTAGAAATCCACCATAAATATTTGGGGTTTTTTTTGTTTTGTTTTTAATTTATTTATTTTAATTGGAGGCTAATTACTTTACAATATTGCAGTGGATTTTGCCATACATTGACATGAATCAGCCATGGGTGTACATGTGTTCCCTATCCTGAACCCCCCTCCCACCTCCGTCCCCATCCCATCCCTCAGGGTCATCACAGTGCACCAGCCCCAAGCACCCTGTCTCATGCATCGAATCTGGACTGGCGATCTGTTGCACATATGATAATATACATGTTTCAATGCTATTCTCTCAAATCATCTTATCCTCTCCTTCTCCCACAGAGTCCAAAAGACTGTTCTATACATCTGTGTCTCTTTTGCTGTCTTGCATATAGGATCATCGTTACCATCTTTCTAAATTCCGTATATATGCGTTAGTATACTGTATTGGTGTTTTTCGTTCTGACTTAATTCACTCTGTATGATAGGCTCCAGTTTCATCCACCTCATTAGAACTGATTCAAATGTATTCTTTTTAATGGCTCAGTAATGATATGGATGGATGAATCTAAGTCAAAACAGACAAGTAGACCACCTTTGGGAGGTCGAGCACTGGGCTCAGGGCCATCTCAAAAGGCTTGCAGCTCACAGGTTCAGGAGTTAAGAGCAGGCAAAGTGGAGACCAGGCAAGCCGGCAAGTTACAGCACAGAACTTCAAGCAGGAATGCAGACTGGCCCATTTCAAACAACTGTGGGTCTTTGGAAGATCTGAGAGTTCAAAGCACCCCCAAGTATAGAAAGGTTAAGAAGCTGCACAAGTGGGAGGCACGTGGCAGACGCTACAATAATGACTCAACTCTGAGGGCCAAGATCCAAAGCAGAATATCACTCACTCAGAACAACCTGAGAGCCCAGGTGTGAGCCCTGGGAAACACTGACTACTGTTCTCAGCCTTGCTTGCAGGCATTTTTCAAGACGCCCTGCCAGAGACTGGAGGATTGCTGCTAAACCTACAAGAATGGAAAAGGCAAAAAAAATGATGAGACTAAAGATTACAGATGGGTTGGCAAAGATACAACGCCAGCTCCAATCTCTGAGGGAAAAAGGGAGAATTTCCAAAGTCAATCATTAGTGTTTCTAGATAGATGTGCTAGGCAGAAGGCATTCTAAATCCCAAAATGAACGGGTTTGGCACTGGCATTATCTACTACTTTGCATTATCTTGACCTCTGCATTGTTGCTGGGGTAAACGATGGGTAATTCCACACTTTGGGAACACGGTCAATGGCAAACGACAGGCCCATGGGTCACAGACCAAGTTACCGCTGTTGCCTCCTCCTCCTGCCTGGGAACCTCTTGGTATTTGGCCATCTGAGGCACTTTAGTTTAGTCTTGTAGTTCTCTCTCTGTGTTTTGCGTGTTTCTTCATAATTTTTTTTTTCTGGCAGTTATTCAAATCAGTGCCTCCTTAAGCTTCATGGATTACAAAAACCTGGGAATACTTTGGCAGGGGTAATCTTTTCTTTCCATCCGGGTCCTCGTGTGTGTCAAATAAAGATTCATACTCTTCTTATATATATATGAGTATGTATGGGTGTGTGTCCACAGGTACATGGATACATTATCTTTCCTCTCAAGTATTAAATGGAGTTATGTTTATAGAGATCCTTGGCTTTCATATCTAGTAGGCCACAGGTGTTTTCTAAAGCTTATTTGAATTCTCATTGCTGAAATACACTTCAAACATGTTAACTAACAAGTTAATTCAGTTCTATTGGATATGAAATTACTTGCACCCACAGTGAGTAATAGGTTGAAAGGATCTAGGAAAAACAAAGGGATAAATTTGCCATGAAAGAGGAGTTATTTTTCCCCATAAAGTAAATATATGACAGGATGCATGAAATAGAATATAATTAATAGATTCAGATGTCAGCTTATTAGAAAGTTGACTTTGTGCTGATTTTAAAACTGTTGATCTATCATATAGAATGAGCTTAAATTTTTGAAAAACGTGCTGCGCTGTATCTACAGGTAAAAATATATTGTGCATAAACTTCTCTAAGGGTTGTGACAAGGCTCTCACACTATGCTTTTATATTTTCCTTAATTTCAACATTGTTATGGAAAAGTGGAGGAAATGAAGTTTTTCTCTTTTGCCCCATATCAAAAATCTCAAAAGCTAATTTATGGTTAAACTTTCCTTCTCTCTTCTGGTCTTCATCCTCCTGCTTCTCCAGGGATCTTGTTCTATCAGTGGTACTTCCTATCTCCCAGAACTTCTACCTAATCTTCGTCCTGTTCTGATGGAGCTCACTCAGTCATGTCCGACTCTTTGCAACCCCCTGGACTGTAGCCCACCAGGCTCCTCTTTCCATGGGGTTTTCCAGGCAAGAATACATCTCCCTCCTTGAAACCACCATCTACTTTAGTTTCCCTAACACACATCTCTCCTGGTTCTGTTCCCAGTCTCTTGGTATTCAGCCTTTGCCTTTTCCCCAGCTCCTCCTCTATTTCTCATTGGAATGTGTATTCTCCAGACTTGACTTTTCAGCTTTCTCCATTATACATTCTGCCCAGACCAGTCTATTCACATCCATATTCACCTTGAATGAGTAGATCCTACAGCTGTGTCTCCAGCTCTCGAGACCAGACCTTCCTCCTGAGCTCTGGCACCTTGTCTCTAATTGGTTGGTCTTCCACAAAGACATTCAACACAGTATATTCTGCCCGGACATTGACCTCTAGTGTATGTGATTATGTGTCTGTGTTTCATGGTGTGTTAATTGAGGGAGATGACCATGGCTAGCAGTCGACAAAGCCAGCTGGTGCTCATCCTTTGTTTCTTCCTCTCTGTCTCTCTGTCTTGTCTGTCTGTCTGCCTCCCTCTCTCTGTCTTCCTCATGCTGTCCTTTCCCCCTGGAGGCCCTTTCTCTGCCTTATGCTAGGTTAACCCATCTCTCATACATGTCTCTCAAGATTAATTCAAGCTTCACTTCAACTTGAAAACATCCTTACCACCCTAGACTGATTTAGGTGCCTATCCTCTGTAGCCTGTTGTTTCTGTATGTGGACTTAAAACAAACGGTCAACCATCTCGAGGTTGGAAAAATGTGTCTTTATCCTGCCTGTATTCTCAGTGATAGGAATAAAGTAAGTCAGGGCTTGAAAACTGGAGGCATCAAATTGGAATTCATCCACACAAAATGGATATGGGTATGGATGAAACTGCCTAGGCAGAATATATAAGGACTGATGAATTGAAAACATTAGAATCGTGCATGAGCATGACAATATGTTTTGTGTGCAAAAGTAAATGATTGAGCTTTATGTGTAGTACCTACGAGCTCAAGATTTAAGGCAAACAACACTGGGTGTTGACAGACTAATAAACCACAACCAAATAAAACAGGAGCGTGAAAATACACACGCTCGATGAGTAACATAAGTCATAAAGAATGAGAGGCACCCAAAGTCTTGTAGAGATTACTACTCTGGTTTCACTCTGACAAAATACAAAGCAAGGTTTGAGGAAATAGTTGGATAAACCAAGAAGAGGAGACTTGGATAAGGTATTGGAGTGGGGAATGCCAACAATAGGATATTGATTATGAAAATCAGAGTAGGATAATCAGATAAAGAATAAAGGTGCTGAAATAAGTGTCTAAAACATGGGGGACTAGGACTAAAACAACAGTCATCAAATGTCCAAATAATACAATAAGGGATATAATGTTTGTGGGATGATTCCCTTTCACTTTTTAAGTTTAGACTCTGAATGAATTAGTATGTGTTAGTTTCTTATTGCTGCTATAATAAATAATTGCAGACTTAGTGCCTTAAAACAATACCAATTTATATCTTTTCTTTCGGGAGGACACAAGTCCCCAAATCAAGATATGAACAGGACTGTGTTCCTTCCAGCGACTTTGGGAAGCAGTTTCCTTGCCTTGCCCAGCCTCTATAGCCCTCTGACATTCCTTGGTTCATGCATGCCAGCAGAGTAGCAATCCGGGATAAGCACACCAACACAGTATCTTTAGCTTCATCTCATCTGCAAATGTAAATGTAAATATTATTTAGCCATGTAAATAACATATTCACAGGCTCTGAGGATGAAGATGTGTATATCTTTGGGGGGACATTATTCTGCCTAACATAGATAGTAGAAAGACCATAAAAATTAGGCAAATATCTGAATTTCATTCCTTTATTAACATTTGAGAGTCTATTTTCCATTTAAAAACAATCCCTTACATTAACAGTTTCACGCTCTTTAAAACATTTTCACACTCATGATCATACTTGAGTCTTAAAATAGCCTTGTGAAAGAGATAGGGGAGATATGTCCATTTTATAGATGAGTTTATGCATGTGTTTATAAGAGTTTAGTGGCTTGCTGCAAGGCACAGTGAATTCGAGCTAGTGAATTCGAGATTTAAAATATAATACCATGTTTTCTAACTATAAATCTTTCTCTCCACTATTCCGTAAGTTTTCCTTGAGAGTTTTCTATAAATACATTCACACACAAAAAAATTGACAGAATCACTGAAAAAGGTTTTAGTCTTAAAGATGTGATGAACAATTCTGAAGCCAAAGAACTCTCAGTAATAGTGGGACTGTGTTCTATCATTCCAACCCAAAAAGCTCTGTCATTTTTAAGAGATAAGAGTGAAACAGAAAAAGTCAAGAAAATTCTATACACTTTGAGTAAAGAGGACATGTTGAACGAAGTGAGGACTTCCTGCCCAAAGCAGCAGGGCAGTCAGGACAGATCGGAGTAGGGAGCAGTCCAGCAGCTCACGCACCGAGGAAAGCAAGGATGACCTTGGCAACTGCTGTTTGCTGCTATGCAGCAGAAGCTAACTGGCAGCCTAGACAGAACTTGCTCCGTGACAATGACCCCAGGTGGTGAGAGCTGGCAACATAGAGGCGGAAGACCTTTTCCTGGTTTACAGTTCTTGAAGATGTGGACAGAAATGAGTGCAGCGGCTCTGATTGTGGAAACTCACTTGGAGCATGTTGTTCTTGGCGAGGAAGGTGTAAAATGTGTTACACTTACCTAAGGATGTGGGGTTGGGGAAGTCTCCTCAAGTCTGCATTCTGAGTGGTAGAAGTTGTGTAAGCCAAGGAAGCAAGATTTGGAAATTTTATAATGGTGTCCATTCCTCCCATTTGATATAATTAGAATAACTTTCTTTAAAAGTCAATGTCAAGAGATAATCATTGCTGTTTCTAGGTAAATATTTAAATGCCTTTCATCCTGGGATCCGCCAACCCCCAAAGTGATTTTTTTTTTTTTAGTTTAGTATATTCACTCTTTCTGCTACAAAGTTCCATGAGTTTTGAGAAATGCATCATGTCATATATCCATCATTATAAAATCATACAGAATAGTTTCACCATCCCCAAAATCCCCCTGTATCTCAACTATTCAGCACCCTCCACCTTGAACCCCAGGCAACCACTCACCTGTCTACTATCTCTACAGTTTTGCCTTTTCTAGAAAGTCACATAAGCGGAAAAGCACAGTGTGTAACCTTTGCAGACTGGGTTTTTTTTTCACTTAGCATTATTCATTTGTCTTTGTGTATCATCATAGTTCATCGTTTTTACTTTTCCCCTCTGAATACTATTCCATTTATGGATTACTACAGTTGTTTATCCACTTACCTATTGCAGGACATCTTGGTTGCCTTCAGTGTTTGTGATTCTGAATAAAGTCAGCATCAACATTTGCACAGTATGTAAGCACAAACATCATATGGGGGTTTACCGTACCATAAAAGCACAGCAATGTTGGGTTTGGTAAGAGACTGCCAAACTGCCTTCCAAAGTGCTTGCACTATTTCACATTCCCAGCAGAAATGAATGAGAGTTCCTGTTGCGCCCCATCTTCACCAGCAGTTGGTTTTTGGATTTTAATCACTGGTAACATGCATGTACGGGCATCTCCTTATCATTTTAATTTATAATTCCTTAGTTACAAATGACTTGAGGATATTTCCAAATGTTTGTTTGCTATTTGTATATCTTCTTTGAGGTATCTGTTCAGAACTTTGTCCATTTAAAAATTGGGGTATCAATTTATTGCTGAGGTTTAAGAGTTCTTTGTATATTTTGCATACAAAGGTCTTTTATCAGATATGTGTTTGACTAATGTTTTGTCCCAGTGTATGGCTTGTCTTTTCATTCTTTTTCCTGTGTGTTTCACAGAGCAGAGTTTTTAATTTTAATGCATTCCAACATCAATTTTTCTCTTTCATGGATCAAGCTTGTTTTTGACCTGCTGTTTTCATTTAACAATATGTTTTGAGCATATTCCTTGCTAATAAATATACTCTTATAGTTTGAAAATCCAGAGTAAAAAAGCAAAACACTTTCAGACAGAGAAAAGAGTGTTAAATAAATGTTTTCTAAGATCATTAAACAGAAAATTAGTGCAAAAAATTGTTTTTGGTTTTATGAATAAATGAGTGTGTCATCTGACACACAACTCCCATTATAGTCTCTGTATTTTCCTGATTATCTCTTCTTAATTTAATTTCTATTCCGCTGCTACCACTGTGGCACTGACAAGCCGGGTGCTTAAAGATTATCAGAATGTCAACATGTCTTTGGTTATGCTTCTAAAAGTATAGCCTAGTTCTTTGAGGTATAAAATAGAAGGCTTAAAAATCTAAGAATGGAACTTCAGAGAGAGAAAAAAAAAAATTGGGAATGAATTTGAATCATTCATTCATAGCATCACTGAATTATTTTTATCTTTAAAAGGTAAAATTTATAAGCAAGATCAAGGTTATGGGTCTTTTGAGTTCCTTAGATTACCCTTGATTGATAATAGGGCAAAGATATACTGTAAATTAAAGGTTTGTTTACATTTTTTATTCCATTTTAGATCACATACGCAAAATGCCTTTCAATTCTTATAATTTAATCAAGTAAATTAGTACGTACTCTGTACCTCACTGGTGGCTCAGACAGTAAAGAATCCGCCTACAATGCAGGAGACCCAGGTTTGATCCCTGGGTTGGGAAGATCCCTGGAGAATGGACTGGCTACCCACTCCAGTATTCTTGCCTGGAGAATTCCAAGGACAGAGGAGCCTGGTGGGCTAGAGTCCATGGGGTCGCAAAGAGTTGGACGTGACTGAGAGACTAACCATTTCACTTTCACTTTCTGCACCTAGGGAAAAAATATGGCTTATCTTTTGCCATTATATCCTTTAATCTTCCCAATTTCCTTACAAAGTAGCTATTATTATTCCCTTGTATAAATGAGAACTGATACTCTGGGAAGTTCAGTAACCCAATGGCACAGCTAATTTATGGTGTAGGTGGATTTTGAACACAGGACTAACTGATTCAAGAGCCTAAGCTTTCTCAACTATCAATACAGAAATAGGAACCAACTATATGCTTTATGTTTGTATATAAACAGTTCTCTTTTGGATGGAGATGTGGAAGAATTGACACAAATATAGATCCTGGTGTGATGAAAAATCATCTGCTATGGTGTCACAGTGAGTGTAATGAGAAATCAGTAAGAACTGAAGTGAACTGGTGAGGAACTAGTAAGCTGTTCAGGAAACCCATCTCCCTTTCCTCTGGACAGATTGACCACATTTCTCAGACTGTGCTGTGCTTAGTCGCTCAGTTGTGTCCAACTCTTTGCGACCCCATGGACTGTATATAGTCTGCAGGCTCCTCTGTCCATGGGGATTCTCCAGGCAAGAATACTGGAGTGGGTTGCCATGCCCTCCTCCAGGGAATCTTCCCAATTGAGGGATCGAACCCAGGTCTCCTGCACTGTAAGCAGATTCTTTACCATCTGAGCCACTAAGGAAGTCAAAGAATACTGGAGTGGGTATCCATCCCTTCTCCAAGAGATCATCCCAACTCAGGAATCAAACCAGGGTCTCCTGCATTGCAGGCAGATTCTTTACCAACGGAGCTATAGGCCATGACTATATATTACTTCCAGGCCTTGCTCATAAACATCAGCTATGTAATCTCCTTCCCTTTTTTCCCCTGGGTTTCTATCAGTCTGAATTCTTGAATGGATTCAGTATTGCCAACTTCATTCCTTTCTGCAGGCTGGTGGCAGCACTCTCTGTCACCCTGGCCCTCTTTGCACGGGAGCTGTCTGGTTTCTTCTTAGGAGTTTCCATGCTCAACAGCACCCAGTGTCTCATCTATATCCTTTCTAATATACTCCTTTCCTTCTTGGCCCTTTTCCACCATAATCCACACCTAATTAACTTTATGTGAGCAGGACATGCACATCCACTAATTTAAGCCAATGATATTTCTAGATTTATCTGTCATAGCAACTGGTGTTACCTTGACTAACACAGAAACTGGTGTCAGAAAAAAGAGACATTACTTTACCAGATGCTACAAAGCAAAAACTTAAAATATGTGGCACTGGCTTAGCAGTTGGGCAGTTCAGTTCAGTTCAGTCACTCAGCCGACTCTTTAAACAGTTGTGTCCAACTCTTTACGACTCCATGGACTGCAGCACGCCAGGCTTCCCTGTCCATTACCATGTCCCAGAGTTTGTTCAAACTCATGTCCATAAAGTCAGTGATACCATCCCACCATCTCATCCTCTGTCATCCCCTTCTCCGCCTGCCTTCAATCTTTCCCAGCATCAGGGTCTTTTCCAATGAGTCAGTTTTTCACAGCAGGTGGCCAAAGTACTGGAGTTTCAGCTTCAACATCAGTCCTTCCAATGAATATTCAGGACTGCTTTCTTTTAGGATTGACTGATTTGATCTCCTTGCAGTCCAAAGGACTCTCAAGAGTCTTTTCCAACACCACAGTTCAAAAATATCAGTTCTTTGGTGATCATCTTTCTTGATGGTCCAACTCTTACACCCATACATGACTACTGGAAAAACCATAGCTTTGATTACCCAGACCTCTGCCGGTAAAGTAATGTCTCTTTTTTTAATATGGTATCTAGGTTTGTCATAGCTTCTCTTCCAAGGGGCAGGCATGTTTTAACTTCATGGCTGAAGTCACCATCTGCTGTAATTTTGGAGCCCAAGAAAATAAGGCCTGTCATTGTTTCCTTTGTTTCCCCATCTATTTGCCATGAAGTGATGGGACCAGATACCATCATCTTAGTTTTTGAACATCAAGTTTTAAGTCAGCCTTTTCACTTTGATCAAGAAGCTCTTTAGTTCCTCTTTGCTTTCTGCTATAAGGGTGGTGTCATCTACATGTCTGAGGTTGTTGATATTTCTCCATGCAATCTTGATTACAACTTGTGCTTCATCCAGTCCAGTATTTTGCATTATGTACCCTGCATACAAGTTAAACAAGCAGGTGACAATATACAGCCTTGATGTACTCCTTACCCAACTTGGAACTAGTCCATTGTTCCATGTCCATTTCTAACTGTTACTTCTTTACCTGCATACAGATTTCTCAGGAGGCAGGTAAGGTGGTCTGGTATTCCCATCTCTTTCAGAATTTTCCACAGTTTCTTGTGATCCACACAGTCAAAGACCAGCATAGTCAGAGAAGCAGAAGGAAATTTTTTTTCTGAAATTCTCTTGCTTCTTCTGTGATCCAACGGATGACGGCAATTTGATCTTTGGTTTCTCTGTCTTTTCTAAATCCAGCTTGAACATCTGGAAGTTCTCAGTTCAAGTACTGTTGAAGCCTCACTTGGAGAATTTTGAGCATTACTTTGCTACTGTGTGAGATGAGTACAACTGCAGTTTCAGCATTTTTTGGCACTGCTTTTATTTGGGATTGGAATGAAAATTGACCTTTTCCAGTCCTGTGGCCACTGCTGAGTTTTTCAAATTTGCTGGCATATTGAGTGCAGCACTTTCACAGCATCATCTTTTAGGATTTGAAATAGCTCAACTGGAATTCTGTCACCTCCACTAGCTTTGTTTGTAGTGATACTTCCTAAGGCCCACTTGACTTTGCATTCCAGGACGTCTGGCTCTAGGTGAGTGATCACACCATCGTGATTATCTGGGTCGTGAAGATCTTTTTTGTATAGTTCTATGTATTCTTGCCACGTCTCTTAATATCTTCTGCTTCTGTTAGGTCCATACCGTCTCTGTCCTTTATTGAGCCCATCTTTGCCTGAAATGTTCCCTTGCTATCTCTAATTTTCTTGAAGAGATCTATAGTCTTTTCCATTCTATTGTTTTCCTCTATTTCTTTGCACTGATAACTGAGGAAGCCTTTCTTATCTCTCTTTACTATTCTTTGGAACTCTACATTCAAATGGGTATATCTTTCCTTTTCTCCTTTGCCCTTAGCTTATCTTCTTTTCTCAGCTATTTATAAGGCCTCCTCAGACAACCATTCTGCCTTTTTGCATTTCTTCTTCTTGGGGAAGTTTTTCATCACTGCCTCTTGTACAATATTATAAACCTCCATCCATAGTTTTTCAGGCACTCTATCAGATCTAATCCCTTGAATCTATTTGTCACTTCCACTGTGTAATCATAGGGATTTTATTTAGTTCATACTTGAATGGCCTAGTGACTTTCCCTACTTTCTTGAACTTAACTCTGAATTTTGCAATAAGGACTTCATGATCTGAGCCACAGTCAGCTCCTGATCTTGTTTTTGCTGACTGTAGAACTTCTCCATCTTTTGCTTCAAAGAATAAAATCAATCTAATTTCAATATTGACCATCTGGTGATGTCCATGTGTAGAGTCGTCTCTTGTGTTGTTGGAAGAAGGTGTTTGCTATAACCAGTGCATTCTCTTGGCAAAACTGTTAGCCTTTGCCCTGCTTCATTTTGTACTCCAAGGCCAAGCTTGCCTGTTACTCCAGGTATCTCTTGACTTCTTACTTTTGCATTTAAGTCCCCTATGATGAAAAGGACATCTGTGTGTGTGTGTGTGTGTGTGTGTGTGTGTGTGTGTGTGTTTGGTGTTAGTTCTACAAAGTCTTGTAGGTCTTCATAAAGCCATTCAACTTCAGCTTCTTCGGCACTAGTGGTTGAAGCATAGACTTTGATTACTGTGATATTGAATGGTTTTCCTTGGATACGAACAGAGATCATTCTGTCTTTTTTGAGATTGCACCCAAGTACTGCATTTTGGACTCTTGTTGACTGTGAGGGCAACTCCATATCTTCTAAGAGATTTTTGCCCACAGTAGTAGATATAATGGTCATCTGAATTAAATTTGCCCATTCTGGTCCACTTTAGTTCACTGATTACTAAAGTGTGACATTCACTCTTGTCAGCTCCTGTTTGACCTGGGGAGTTCATCTTTCAATGTCAGATCTTTTTGCCTTTTCATACTATTCATGGGGTTCTCAAGGCAAGAATACTGAAGTGGTCTGCCATTCCCTTCTCCAGTGGACCACATTTTGTCAGTACTCTCTACCATGACCCATCCATCTTGGGTGACCCTACACGGCATGGCTCATATTTTCACTGAGTTAGACAAGTCTGAGATCCAAGTGATCAGTTTGGTTGGTTTCCTATAATTGTGGTTTCCACTCTGTCTGCCCTCTGATGCATAAGGATAAGAGGCTTGTGGAAGCCTCCTCATGGGAGGGACTGTCTGTGGAGGAATCTGGATCTTGCTCTGATGGCCTGGGCCATGCTCGGTAAATCTTTAATACAATTTTCTGTTGATGAGTGGGGCTGTGTTCCCTCCCTGTAGTTTGGCCTGAAACCAAACTATGGTAGGGGTAATGGTGGTAATGGTGACCTTCTTCAAAAGGACTTATGCCCAGACTCTTATATTCAGTGCCCCTGACCCCATGGCAGGCCAGTGTAGACCCACGCCTCCACCAGAGCCTCCTGGACACTCACAGGGACATCTGGGTCAGTCTCTCGTGGGGTCACTGCTCCTTTCTCCTGGGTCCTGGCGTGCACAGGGTTTTGTTTGTGCCCTCCAAGAGTTCGGTGGTAGGTTACCAAAAAATTAGTACTATGAGTTTGAATATGTAGAACGATGCCATTTGCAGACAGAATATTTGGGGAAATTGCTGTTGGTAATTAATCAAGTAAACAATACCAAACATCCACTAAGGTTTTCTTTAGAACTAAGAAGAGTTGGAAAATGCAGTTTTAATAGTGTATATTATTTGCTTATAGCTAAACTTAGCAAAGTACTAAAATAAGTTATGAATTGACTGTTTCATAAGTAGAAATGAAAAGCGGAAGACTAAAAAATTGGTGACTTATAGTTTTGACAAACTTGACTCTGGCCATTGCATATTAGAAAAGACAATTTAAAAATAGATTTAGAAACCTGGTCAATTAAATTGGTTTATGAGTATATCCACCCCACCAGTTTTGTTGATTTATCTCAAAGATGCTTCCATTGAGTTGAAGGGCAAGAGACAGGGATAAAAACAAATACATTAGGCTTGAGAATTATGTCCAAGGAAGAACTTGTGAGTATGCGATTATGAGCATACAGTACTATCTGGAAACAAAAAGGATGGAGCCTTTTAAATTTTTGATGAATTGTATTGTCAAAGACATCAGAAGTCCAGGCTTTAAAAACAACTGCAGCAACAACAAAACTTGAACTCTCCAGGGTATAAAGCAACCATCATGTTTCTGAACTTGAACCAGCAAGAAGCAGACTGCAGAAGCAGAGTATGTGTCCCATCACTAACTTCAAATGGAATCGTGGAGAATAATTTACAAGAGAGACTCCTTCCTGCAGGTAGAAGTGGGGCCAGAGAGAAATATGCACAAGAGACTTCCTCCCAGAAATTAGAAACAGGGCCTCACTAAGAAACTTTTATCAGGCAGACTGGGGGCTTTCAAGAAGCCCACAATAATGTTTTCTTGTTTGCTGTGGACCAGTCTGCTTGACATTTCCCAGTCCTCTCATTCCTAAGAAGATAGCATTTAATTGCTACTATATTTACCATTGTTCATTGGGAAGAAGGTGTAGATAACTAGTCTTTTAATTTACACTTTATGAGGAAGCACACCAGAAGGACAAGAGGGGTGAGCCAGATGTGGTATCTATCAGTAGATGGGAATTGTTTTATCTTTCTGACCAAAGTAGTGGTTAAGTGAAATTTTATTTATTTTTTTCTATTTTGTAATTGGAGGATAATTGCTTTAAAATGTTGTATTGGTTTCTGCTGTACAATAATGCATATCAGCCATAATTATATGTGATATATATATAGGCTTTGCTGGTGACTCAGATGGTAAAGAATCTGCCTGCATTGGGAAGATCCCCTGGAGAAAGGGAATGGCTACCCACTTCAGTATTCTTGCCTGGAGAATTCCATGGATAGAGGAGCCTGATGGGCTCAGACTATGGGGTCACAAAGAGTGCGACAAGACTGAGTGATGAACACACACACACACATACATATATATATATATATGTATGTGTGTGTGTGTATATATACACGCATGTATATATATTTCCCTCTTGAGCCTTCCTCCCCCTCCCATCCCACCTCTCTAGGTCTTCACAGAACACCAGGGTGGTCTCCCTGTGCCATACAGCAGCTTTCCACTAGTTACCTTTTTCACACACTATAGTGTATATATGTCAATGCTACTTTCTCAATTCATCTTACCTTCTCCTTCCCCCCAAAAGGTAGCCTGTGGTAGAAATGGAGGAGCTGTTCACCAAAATCTTGAGTCTCTTTACTCCTGGTGAACAACTAGACTGGCATTCCCAGCCCCCCTTGAAGCTGATATAGCCATTTCACTGCGTTTTGAACAGTGACATGTCAGCAGAAGTGACATGTGGCCCCTGAACAATCCTTCTGGTCTCACATGTCATCTACTTCAGGGATGATGATTCCCTGCGTCATTCTGAAGACTATGTTGACAATGAAAGCATCTGAACAATCCTGTGGAACAAAGCCCTTCGCTTCTCCTTCTCACTACACCAATAGAACAAGAATGAGTAGGAAAGAAAGGTCTATTGTGTTAAGCCATGGATATATTGGGGTTTATCCATTTCAGGGTAGTATCCCAACAACTGCTTTAGGAAAGGTTTCCCAGAAACAAAGAAAAGTGAAATGGCCTCTGAAATTTATTTGTAATGAAGACACATATCTCTTTAGTGGGAAAAGCATGAGCAAAAATTGATCTTTAAAAGAATACTTGAAAGTTGGGGCAAGTCATCCACCCCAACTTTGGTTACTCCTACTCTAACATATCTTCCCTGGTGGTTCAGACTGTAAAGAGTCTGCCTGCAATGCGGGAGACCCGGGTTCAATCCTTGGGTCAGGAAGATCTCCTGGAGAAGGAAATGGCACCCCACTTCAGCACTCTTGCCTGGAAAATCCCATGGACAGAGGAGCCTGGTGGGCTACAGTCCATGGGGTCGCAAAGAGTCGGAAATGACTGAGAGACTTCACTTTCACTTTCTTTCACTTGTCTAGTGCTTACCTGGTGGCTCAGATGGTAAAGCATCTGCCTGCAATGCGGGAGACCCAGGTTCGATTCCTGAGTCAGGAAGATCCCCTGGAGAAGGAAATGGCAATCCACTCCAGCACTCTTGCCTGGAAAATCCCATGGACGGAGGAGCCTGGTAGGCTACAGTCCATGGGGTTGCAAAGAGTCGGACATGACTGAGCGACTTCATTTTCACTCTAATATATTGATCAATAACAATGAAAATGATCTACATAGCTACTATATATTGAGCAATTATCTTCCAGGTACTAACCTAAGCACTTAGAACACATTATCTCATTTAAATTTCAAAGTCCATCTGAGAACTAGACATTATTATCTCTATGTTACACGAGTGAGGAAACTGAGGCATTGAGTTATAAGTAACTGACTCATAAGAGGTAGACCTAGAATTTTAACTCAGATTGGTCTATCCCCACACTCCCCAATATGAATTACTTCTTTGTATATCATAGAAAGCAAAGCACTTTAAAACTTTCCTGCTTTACCCATTCCATGTAAATAAAAATATGCTTGGGATGATTGAGGTTCCATGGTGGGGTTTTCCAAAATGACTCAAACTGCGTCTCTCTTAAGTACATTTTCAGTTGATTACCAAAACCAGCACTCATCTTTTTGTTCCACTGTCACTCAGTCAATGCCCAGAAAATCGCATAAAATTATACCTCTCTTGTATTTGTATCACTGAATACTAGCTTCTCCATTCCGATGAATATAGACATGACACATTAATGACTTAGTGGTTGCTTTTCATTACCTTCTCATTAAAAGTCAAGCAAAAAAAAAATAATACTTGCACATTTTGGGGTCTTGCATTTGTTTTCTTCTTGTGGTTGATTCGCAATTGTGCTTCATGTAATTATCCTATTACTCTTCAGAAAATGATGGTGCTCTTGCCCCACAGAGGCAAAAGCCCAACAAAGAAGATCTACGTTCTGGTACCAGTGCCAGCTGTTGGAAATTATCTTCCAGCTCAAATTCGATCTGTTGCTTTTAGATTTTAGGGTCTACTGTTCAACCCCCAGAAACAACATTTATTTCAAAGATTGAAAAGACACAAATTAGTTAAAGTACCTGATCTAAATGTTCTGTTAAGGGATTTCCAAGTTGCTACAATGGCTTGAGACTTTATACAATGTCTAATGGGTAGTACTGTAGAATATTTTGGTGTACTGGACTAAGGGATATAATGCTGGGATGCTGTTAGAAGGGTTTGAGATGACATGTGGCTGAGGACTGGATAGATTCAGGAAGATTTACACCAAAGAATTAAAATCCACAGGGCAGTGGCTTTATGAGACCTGACCATCCAGGAGGCAGTAGGGGGTGGTATTTAAATAAAAGCAAGGTAAAATACCTTGTCATCTATCTCCCTTATACATATTAATGTTATTTCTAATATAACCTATTTATAGAGTGCCTAAAACCTGGTAGGGATGTTACAAATGTGTTGGGAATCTGACTTATCTAACTATGTGCAGTTATGCTTTGCAATGTCCTTGCTATAAATATTTATAATTAATGTCTCAATTGATAAGTGCTTGATAATAATCAGGATTTCTTCTCTAAGAATGAGGTACTCAAGTCAAGTACTATATAGGTCTAACTGGTGAGTATAATTAAGGAAAAAAAAAAAAAACACCTGAATTCAGTGTATACATGTAAAATCTCAAGCAAACACTGAAGGATACAAAAAAGCATAAAAGCCATTATTATTGCAAGTCTTTAAAATTAAATGAAATAATGAGTTTTTTTTTTTTTTTCCAGAGATATTCACATAAACTGTTAGGAATTCACATCTTTTGGGAAAGAAAAGTCAGTATGAGAATAGAGTTATAAGAATTTAGAAAGGATTGTAAGCCAGGGGCATAAATATATAGACTATAAGACTTCTGGAGAAGGAAATGGCAACCCACTCCAGTATTCTTGCCTAGAGAATCCCATGGGCAGAGGAGCCTGGCGGGCTACAGTCCACGGGGTCACAAAGAGTTGGACACAATTGAGCGACTTCACACACACTCACACATAAGATTTTTAATATTCTAGTTTACATAAGCTGCATTTTAAGATTTTGAAATGTAAAACCAGATTTTCAGTTTGTGATTAAAATAATGCTATTAAGAAAGGTAGGTTTTTCTACCTCTTTAAAACATTTACTCAGTGCTACACTGGGGATCTTTTGAAGGAGGTCATTATTATCTTCATTACCTCCACCATTGTTTAACAGGTAAATAGCAGGGAGGGAACACAGCTCCACCCATCACAGAAAATTGGGTTAAAGGTTTACTGAGCACGGCCCCGCCCATCAGAACAAAACCCAGTTTCCCCCTCAGTGAGTCTTTCCCATCAGGAAGCTTCCATAAGCCTCTTATCCTTCTCCATCAGAGGGCAGACAGACTGAAAACCGCAATCTCAGAAAACTAACCAATCTGATCATATGGACCACAGCCTTGTCTAACTCAATGAAGCTATGACCCATGCCATGTAGGGCAACCAAGATAGACAGGCCATGGTGGAAAGTTCTGACAAAATGTGGTCCACTGGAGAAAGGAATTGCAAACCACTTCGGTATTCTTAAATCTTCCCTGGTGGCTCAGACTGTAAAGTGTCTGCCTACAATGCGGGAGACCTGGGTTCAATCCCTGGGTCAGGAAGATCTCTTGGAGAAGGAAATGGCAACCCACTCCAGTATTCTTGCCTGGAAAATCCCATGGACAGAGGAGCCTGGTGGGCTACAGTCCATGGGGTCACAAAGAGTTGGACATGACTGAGAGACTTCACTTTCACTTTCTTTCACTTTTCTGTATTCTTGCCTTGAGAACCCCATGAACAACATGAAAAAGCAAAAAGATAGTTCACTGAAAGATGAACTCCCCAGGTTGGTAGGTGCCCAATATGCTACTGGAGATCACTGGAGAAGTAACTCCAGAAAGAATGAAGAGACAAAGCCAAAGCAAAAACAACACCCAGTTGTGGATGTGACTGGTGATGGAAGCAAGGTCTGATGCTGTACAGAGAATAGGAACCTGGAATGTTAGGTCTACGAATCAAGGCAAATTGGAAGTGGTCAAGCAGGAGATGGCAAGATTGAATGACGACATTTTAGGAATCAGCAAACTTAAATGGGCTGGAATGGGTGAATTTAACTCAGATGACCATTATGTCTACTACTGTGGGCAAGAATCCCTTAGAAGAAATGGAGTAGCCATCATGGTCAACAAAAGAGTCTGAAATGCAGTATTGGATGCAATCTCAAAAATGACAGAATGATCTTTGTTCATTTCCAAGGCAAACCATTCAATCTCACAGTAATCTAAGTCTATGCCCTGACCAGTGATGCTGAAGAAGCTGAAGTTGAATGGACCTACAAGACCTTTTAGAACTAACATCCAAAAAAGATGTCCTTTTCATTTATAGGGGACTGGAATGCAAAAGTAGGAAGTCAAGAAACACGTGGAGTAACAGCCAAATTTGGCCTTGGAGTATAGAATGAAGCAGGGCAAAGGCTAATAGAGTTTTTCCAAGAGAACACACTGGTCATAGCAAATATCCTATTCCAACAACACAAGAGAAGACTCTACACTTGGACATCATCAGATGGTCAACACTGAAATCAGATTGATTATATTCTTTGCAACCAAAGATGGAGATGCTCTATACAGTTAGCAAAAACAAGACTGGGAGCTGACTATGACTCAGATCATGAACTCCTTATTGCCAAATTCAGACTGAAATTGAAGAAAGTGGGGAAACCCACTAGACCATTCAGGTATGACCTAAGTCAAATCTCTTACAATTATACAGTGGAAGTGAGAAATAAATTTAAGAGACTAGATCTGATAGAGTGCCTGATGAACTATGGAGGTTCATGACATTGTACAGGAGACAGGGAGCAAGACCATCCCCAAGAAAAACAAATGCAAAAAGCAAAATTGCTGACTGAGGAGACCTTACAAATATCTGTGAAAAGAAGAGAAGCAAAAAGCAAAGGAGAAAAGGAAAGATATACCCATTTGAATGCAGAGTTCCAAAGAATAGCAAAGAGAGATAAGAAAGCCTTCTTCACTGATCAGTGCAAAGAAATAGAGGAAAAACAATAGAATGGAAAAGACTAGAGATCTCTTCAAGAAAAATAGAGATACCAAGGGAACATTTCATGCAAAGATAGGCTCAATAAAGAACAGAAATGGTATGGACCTAACAGAAGCAGAAGATATTAACAAGATGTGGCAAGAATACATAGAAGAACTATACAAAAAAGATCTTCATGACCCAGATAATCACAATGGTGTGATCACACACCTAGAGCCAGACATCATAGAATGTGAAGTTAAGTGGGCCTTAGGAATCATCACTATGAACAAAGCTAGTGGAGGTGATGGAATTCCAGTTGAGCTATTTCAAATCCTAAAGGATGATGCTGTGAAAGTGTTGTACTCAATATGCCAGCAAATTTGGAAAACTCAGCAGTGGCCTCAAGACTGGAAAAGGTCAGTTTTCATTCCAATCTCAAAGAAAGGCAATGCCAAAGAATGTTCAAACTACTGCAAAATTGCACTCATCTCACATGCTAGTAAAGTAACGCTCGAAATTCTCCACGCCAGGCTTCAACAGTACGTAAACTGTGAACTTCCAAGCTGGTTTTAGAAAAGGCAGAGGAACCAGAAATCAAATTGCTAACTTCCAGTGGATCATGGAAAAAGCAAGAGAGTTCCAGAAAAACATCTATTTCTGCTTTATTGACTACACCAAAGCCTTTGACTGTGTGGATCACCACAAACTGTAGAAAATTCTGAAAGAGATGGGAATACCAGACCACCTGACCTGCCTCTTGAGAAATCTGTATGCAGGTCAGGAAGCAACAGTTAGAAGTGGACATAGAACAACAGACTGGTTCCAAATCAGGAAAGGATTATGTTAAAGCTGTATATTGTCACCCTGCTTATTTATATGCAGAGTACATCATGAGAAACGGTGGGCTGAAGTACAAGCTGGAGTCAAGATTGCAGGGTGAAATATCCATAACCTCAGATATGCAGATAACACCACCCTTATTGCAAAAAGCAAAGAGGAAGTAAAGAGCCTCTCAATGAAAGTCAAAGAAGAGAGTGAAAACGTTGGCTTAAAGCTCAACATTCAGAAAACGAAGATCGTGGCATCTGGTCCCATCACTTCATGCCAAATAGATAGCGAAACAGTGACAGACTTTATTTTGGGGGGCTCCAAAATCACTGCAGATGGTGACTACAGCCATGAAATTAAAAGATGCTTACTCCTTGGAAGAAAAGTTATGACCGACCTAGACAGCATATTAAAAAGCAGAGAGATTACTTTACCAACAAAGGTCCATCTAGTCAAAGCTATGGTTTTTCCCGTAGTCATATAAGGATATGAGAGTCGGACTATAAAGAAAGCTGAGCACCAAAAATTGATGCTTTTGAACTGTGGTTTTGGAGAAGCCTCTTGACAGTCCCTTGGACTGCAAGGAGATCCAACCAGTCCATCGTAAAGGAAATAAGTCCTGATTATTCATTGGAAGGACTGATGCTGAAGCTGAAGCTCCAATATTTTGGCCACTTGATATGAAGAACTGACTCATCCAAAAAGACCCTGATGCTGGGAATGATTGAAGGCAGGAGAAGAAGGTGATGACAGAGGTTGGGATGGTTGGATGTCATTACTGACTCAATGGAAATGAGTTTGAGTAAACTCTGGGAGTTGGTGATGAACAGGGAGGCGGAGCATGCTGCAGTCCATGGAGTTACAAAGAGTCAGACACGACTGAGTGACTAAACTGAGTAATTTTCTCTAACCTTATCTAAAAGTCCTCTCCACTAGCAGCTAAAGGTAGATGGGCTTGAATGAATCTATGTGCAAAGAAACTCACATTCTGTGGTATTACACTTATAAACACATGCTCTCAACTCCTCAGTTTATTTTAAAGCCTCAAAAATTTTGACATTGTGAGGGCATAAAATATTTAGTTGGCTATTTTTATTTAAGGCCTTCTACACTGAGATGTGCAAGTCTATATAGTTTTCTCTGGGAATGTAAAAGCGTTCCATGGTGTTCACTGGGTTTTGTAAGTCAACTTGTAATGAAACAGAAGTAGCAATGGCTTGTGGGCTTCCCTGGTGGTTAGAAGGTAAAGAATCTGCCTGCAATGCGGGAGACCAGGTTCAATCCCTGGGATGGGAAAATCCCCTGGAGGCATGTCAACACAGTCCAGTATTCTTGCCTGAAGAATAACCATGGACAGAGGGTCCTGGCCAGCTACATACAGGCCATCGGCTTGTAGAGTCGGACATGACTGAGCAACTAAGCACAGCACAGCAGTGGCTTGCACACTTCACTTACCAACTAAACAATGGCGCCTACCTACCCCTAGCATTGCCAGCCATAATACTAGCTGATGACAAAACAAAGGCTGTTTATGTTTGTGACTTGGTTTTTTAAACATTCAGAGAAGTGGATTTAAAAAATCAATCCTATTGTGCATTATCAGTACACTGTTAAATAGACACCAAAGGTTACTGACTATAAAGGACATATCCAGCCTACCTCCAAAGTAATGCATCATCAAAAAAATTTAAAAAGGGGGCTGAAAGAAAATACTATGGGTTTATCTACAGGTACAGAAACTAAGGCAGGCTTTCACAACAGAGAAAAAATTTTTAAGGAAGAAAAAACCTTTACAAACTTAATTTCTAGTATCAAGCTGCATGGTTGCATAAAGTCCTATTGATCCAAATTTCTCTTTCTGTATGAACTCCACAGACTTGCATGACTTGGCATCAGTAAAAGCTAATGATGATTCATGTTATTAGCTTCATCTGCCCCAGTCCCTAGGAACTCAGCTTTGACCTTTTACCCGCACTTTTCTCCCTAGCAAGCAGGATCATTCTCCAGGCATATTTCCTAATCATCCAAAACCACCTGGAGAAAGAGTTACACCTGACTTGGGTGAGGGGCTGGGAAGCTAAGGAAAAAGAAAGATTCAGACTGAGGAGAGAACGTATCCCATCATATGATCTGCCCAGCAATTTTGGGAAAACTTGCAAAGTAATATTGCATATTAAGATTTCATTTACATAAAGGTAAAATAGTCATAATTACAAGACATGTTAAATGTTATCAGTTGATTTTAACTTTTAGCAGCAGCCTGCCCCCTCCCCTGCAAAAACCCATGCAATATTTATAAATTCCTTTTTCCTTGATCAAACATTTATTAAGCTCCTAGCACTATGCTAGGCACTTAAACAGCATTCTACTGTGGTAATATAGAAGTCAATAATTTTTTAAAATTAATTTTTTAGTGTCCTTTACTTTAAGTGGCTTCTGAGAGAAGTATTGATTTATGAAGCCATGGAAAACTGCTTCACAAATAACTAAGAAAAACCTCTACACCTCTCCTTCCTACTCTTTCCGTCCCCCACTTCTCTTCCTTCACTTGCCTAGCCTTCCCCACAAGCCCCCTCATCTCCTTTCCACTTTTCTGCTTGAGGCTGGATCAATGCAACATGCAGGTCCAGCATGAAATAGAAAAGTAGATTAACTTTAGTGATTAAAGTTACAGGGAAAAAAGAGACATTATTACAAGAGATTGGATTATTAGTTATTAGTCAAGCAAACAACCTAATTCGAGATTATAAAAATTGAAGATAATCTAAAGGGTAGTTAAAGAAAGATTTTTTCTTCAATTTTGATAATGGTTTGGTTTCCGTAACATACACACTCATTGAAGGATTGTGTATCTGCAAATGTTTTGTTTCAATGATAACAATAAAGACTGTCCATACTTTAAGACTCTGTGAGATTTTGTGTCAATTAAAATTATTATACAGCCTTCTGTATAAATCATAACTCCACCTTTATTTCAAAATACTAAACCTAGAATGAATAACATAACCCTTTTCTAACATAATAGTAGGGACTTCCCAGGTGGTGCTATTGATAAAGAACCCGCCTGCAGCAGACCTAAGAGATGCAGTTCCAATTCCTGGATCAGGAAGATGCCCTGGAGGAAAGCACAACAACTGCTTCCCGTATTCTTGCCTGGAGAAACCCATGGGCAGAGGAGCCTGGAGGGCTATGGTCCATAGGGTTGCAAAGAGTTGGACACCACTGAAGTGTCTTAGCACACTTGCAGCATGATAGAAGCATGCCCACTGGAACTCCTCTTCCCATTCTGTGTGGCTCAGATGATTTTCATTCAAATCAGCCTACCATAATATCTCTCGTCAACATTTAGAGTCAAGAGTTGGCATATTTAACCTCCAGGCCTTTAACAACTTTATCTTTCCTTGAATTCTACAATGCCAAATTACTTTTCAGTTTCTTCTGGGACTTCATATTAAATTACCTCCCCTGCAAAGAGACCCTGCCATCTTTATGTTCTCTTAATTGTAAGTAATTTCCTACGTTTGTTGCTCTGTCTGTACTTTGTCCTTGGATATCTTTTACATTCTCTTAGTTTCAATGTTTCCCTTTCTCCTGACAACTCCCAAGTCTCAGGAGAAAAGTATGATGAGGGGGAATAGTATAAAGGTAGGTGTTGTAATATTTGCTTGGTTTGGAGACCTGTTCCCTATTAAATTTTGATGAGTGACTTTATTGTATCCATGTGTGTTCATGGGGGTGCTGGTATAAAGTTTGTAAAAAAAAAAAAAATACTAGTTATGATGACCTGAATAGAATACAGTTTCTTTCTGGTGGTTTTGTTTTCTTGTCTCGATTATTCTTTAATCTTTTAACACAAGAAACTTACATAGTAATCTTCTAACATGAGCATGGCATCCATTGTTATAGATGTTTCAGAGTTCTAAATATGAAAAAAGAAAACTTATGTATTTGAGGTTATCTAATTAATTACATTACTGGGTGAAATCCCTTTATTCCAGGTGCAACTGACATCCAATACTAAATGAAATGGGTTGACTCTCATTTAAATGAAGGAACCAGCCTTTAAATGTGCGTATTTCAACCATATTGGAAATGGCCTAGTGAAGGAACCATGAGAAAAACAGTCTCTGGATGACAACAAATAAAATGAATCTGACAGTCAATTTACTGTAAAATTGGTAAAAAAAAAAAAAAAAGCCTCTTTGAACTTACATTCATCTGTAGAAACAGGTATTATCAATACATATCCACAATGAACAGGGCTGTTGTGAGAGTTATATTAAGTCACATTTGGAATAGGGTAATATTATCATTAAATTCCAGTGCGCTACCTTTCTGGAAGATCTTTTCTGCAAAAAGCCCGTTGTGGCTTATAGTTCCAATTATAAATTAATCCTCACATCTAAGAAAATCAGCTATAGGTTTACTTTGTTTTTAATCTCTATTTTACAGATAAGAAATGCTGGGTAAGTTTAAGTGACTGACCTGCGATTTTTCACCTGGTCATAAGCAGAGCTGGAACTAGATTGATTTCTTTCCTTTTTATTCAGTTTTGTGTCTGCTGGATGTAGCTTTTATTCAGGATTGATTCCAATGAAGTATTCAGTTTCTATTCTTGATAAATATAGATTTTTTTGCATCAATTAATATAAAATTATTATATATATATTAAAGTTTGGGCTTCCCAGATGACAATAGCAATAAAGAGCCCACCTGCCAATGCAAGAGATACAAGTTCTATCCCTGGGTCAGGAAGATCCCCTGGAGGAGGGCGTGGCAACCCACTCCAGTATTCTTTCCTGGAGAATCCCTTGGACAGAGGAGTCTGGCAGGCTGTAGTCCATAGCATCTCAGAGTCAGACATGACTGAAGCGACTTAGCATGAGTGCACACAAGCAAATTTCTTCCTCCTCTAACAAGTTGTGTGAGTTCTCTCATCGCATGGGGAGAAAAACAGACATACTTAAAAACGCACACAAAGAGGAATTAGCTCATTAAATACGCATATTTAAATAACACTGGACTTTCTGACCAATATAGATGATGAAATTCACAGCCATGCATAAAACTAGAATCAGCATGCAATCTTTTCAGCTATCTTTTTTTTAAAATAATTTTCAATCGATTTTAAATATTTAATGGTTTTCATTCTTAGTAAGTTGTTAATGGTGTACAGGTTTCTTTTGCTCAAAGCTGCTTATGCATAGCACTGCTACTGCTGCTAAGTCACTTCGGTCGTGTCCGACTCTGTGCGACCCCATAGACGGCAGCCCACCAGGCTTCCCCATCCCTGGGATTCTCCAGGCAAGAACACTGGAGTGGGTTGCCATTTCCTTCTCTAACACAGGACAAGTGAAAAGTGAAAGTGAAGTCGCTCAGTCGTGTCCGACTCTTTCGAGCCCATGGACTGCAGCCTTAGCGGTACGCAGTATTGCTGTTTTATCTGTATGTTGTATGCTGTTAATTTTCTTTAATATTTTTGCTTCTGTAAGAAGTTGTTTGATCAACTTAATCACTACCAAATACATTAGGACCCAAATATTTTCAGGACTGACTGTTGCAAAATACCAGATATAATAGAAAAGATTACAGGATACTAGAAAAGACTGTATTAGGCAGGGCACAGAGGGGTAGTTAGAAAAATTATGTAGATATTATGTGCACCTCTCTAAAAATTTTTAACATTCTAAAGTTTGGTAACATTTTCATATTACACATGCTTTCTTTAGTCAGGATTAGTCTTTTGATTGAATGTCATTTTATTTTTTATCACAAATATTTCTAAACTGTTATTGCATTTAAATTTTCTAATTTTAAGATATACTTTTTAATATTTCTAGTTATTACAAATAACTCCCTTTTCCCCCCAGTTTGAATAAAGCACCTTTTTTTCCCTTTCTCTCCCAGACTTAAACTCCATTCCTCTACTGATTACTTCATGTAGTTAATGAGGGTGTTAATTTTAAGTTACACAGTTACAGAAGTAATTTAAAATGCTAAACAAACAAACAAACAAAAACCCTCCTCTAGATTAAAAATTCAAAGTGATGTGGTGCATACATGTTTTCAGGCTTAAAAATAAATAATATATGTTTTATTTGCACTGTTGTTTTCATAATCAGAGATGGTCTATCTCCCAAACTAGATTGGTCAAATGACTCATGACGCGGGGTGGGGGGTGGGGGGAGGAGTACAAGAAAATTTGGATGAATGGTGCTGATATGTACATACATTTTCTATAGTACTAGAAGACTGCAACACACAAGTCTATTCTGCAATCAAATTTTTCCTTAGAGTGCTCACAAAATTTCCGCAGGGTTTGTTTAAGGTATCATGGGTTACACGGAATTATCTTGGAAGGCAAATGAAGAAAGGTGATTGTTGCAAGAAGACAAAGATCACTTAAATATAATTAGAATTAGCAGCAGCAGCAGCATTCTGAATTCCAACTAATCAGACCACTATGTTGCTAATTTATACACGTGATTTTTGACTTTCGCAACAACTTTGTAAGATAGAGAAGGTTACTCGAAGAATGACCCACACATTAACATCTTCTTGTAGAATTTAAGCTTGTCTTACTGCAACAATAATTTACTGCAATTGATTATAGACTTACTAGAACTCTGGACCTTTGAGTCGTATTTGCACTGAAGGGACTTACAATGCTGCATAAGGAAAGCTCATCATTAATTCTGGGAGATGGTCATGTGGGGAAAGTTTGCCATTTTCTCTTTTTCTTTCTTTGTTAAATATTTCTCTCGTGTTTGTGTCAAGTGCGCGCGTGGGCGCGCGCGCGCGCACACACACACACACGAACAAAAGAGCACCCATTTAATCATTCAGAAGTGATTCCCCAAAGGTTTAAAAAGGGGGGTACAAACCAACTACGTTGCCTGTTTAAATTAGCTTTCTCCTTGCTCCCTGAGGTGTTTTGTTTTGCTGGGTGGAGGTGGGGAAGTTCATTTGGAAGGAAGGTCTGGAGGGACCCTCCACCTACAACTTTGAGAACATTTCTCCAAATTCCTCTTTCATAGCTCGGGCAATCTTTTGGACTGATTACTATGGCAAGGAGCAGTTCGGAGGCTCAGAAGTACCACTCTTTTCAGATGCCAAAGCTACCAAAGGGAGAAGGACGGGGGCGCTGTCTGGTGACTGTTCGCATGATTTCTCCAAGGCGCCGACCACTTCCAGGGATGCGCTCTCCTGCACTGCCGTTCGTGTCCCACTCTGGTCCCACGGCCGGGGCGCAGGGATGCCAAGAAGCTGACCCTCCAATCCGACGCTCTGGGGACTGACTCACCCCAGCACGCCCTTTTCTGCTAAGCCGCGGGCTCCGGACCGTCAAAAACCGCGCCAGGCCCACCTGAGTGGGCCCGGTCGTTCAGCCTCACCTAAGGCTCGAAAGCCAGGAGTCCCGCCGCGCGCTCCTCCCTTGCCTCCCCCATCCCAAACGCGAGCAGCCTCGCTGCCTCTCCCGGAAACGAGCCTGCTGAGCAAAGGCGGAGGAAAACCATGGGCCTTCCGCTCTGATTGGTTTCCCCCCGCCGTGCGGGGCGACGCAGCGATTGGCTAGCCAGCGTTGTCAGTCGCCGAGGCCAGAGCCTTCGCCGGGGAAGCGCAGCCTGGCTCGGGTGCTCCGGCTGCCGCCGCGGCTGCTCTAGCCGGTGCAGCTGGGCGAGCTCGCGCGGGCGCCACCGCCTCCGCTGCTGCCCACCCCGCAGCGCCGCAGGCGCTGCCGGTCCTGCAGGCGGACGCCGGGGAGGGGCGGTCGAGAGAACGGAGCACGAGGAGGCGGAGGCGGCAGCGAAGTGATGCTGCCGTTGGGGATGGGGCAGCGGCAGCGGAGCAGCAGCATCTACGGGACCCCGGCTGCAGCGTCCCTGTGGCCCGCGGGCCAGCCAAGCGGCGGGAGACCACGCGCCCCACGGGTAAGGTCTGGCCCGGCAGTGCGCGCGCCGCCCCCGGGGCCACTGATGTTATCTTTGGGGGTTTCCAGGCTCATTGTTCCTGGGGCATTCAGACAAAGGTGTTTGGGACCCGGGCAGCGAGTCCGGACGCGCGGCTAGGCTGATGATCGCCCGGGTGCCACTCCTGCTCGTGCGTTTTCCCCTCTGCGCCGGCTGACTTTGATAGCGCGGGGATGGCATTGTGTATGCATTTGCGTGTGTGAGCGCGCGGTTTAGGGCACTTTGCTGGGAGCGCGGTGGGTCCCCTCTCGCGTGAACCTACGTCCTTCAGGGCTCCAGGCTGGGATAGAGTGAATTGGATGCACTTGGCTCAGCTGGAGGGAGAGCGCACGAGAACGCACGGGGAAAGTCCTCAGTGGCTCATTTAAGAGCCTGGCAAATTGAAGTTTATTGCCTTGATGAAAAGAGGGAGCTGTCAGTGCGCCAGGGGACAGGCACATTCACCGAGGCTCCCAAAACTCCCACTTTGCGCCGGGGACTTTGGAGGGGAGGAGATGAAAGAGGAAAGTAAAGGTTGGTCCGCTTCGCTGGAAAAAAGGATGACGGAGAGGGGGGGAGAGAACGAGGGTTGGGGAATGGAGCTAGGCTTGGAGAGTGGCGACTTTTTTGTGTGTGTCGGACGCCCCACGTAGGAAGAGGAGCTCGCTACACTTTTCGGGGATGCATAATTGGGGAGGGAGAGAGTCAAGCTTCGAGGGACTGATTGAGGGTGTCCCTGGCCCGCGCCAGTGTGGGGCACGCATGTCACTGGAACGGGGCGGGGCTCGAGTGCCGGTTCAGGTGGAGCCCCTACCTCATCAAGCTACCTTAGTAGATATCTTCGGGATCCGGACACGGCCGGGCGCGCGCGTGGCCGCTGCGAACTGTAGGGTGGCTCCGCCCTCGGAGAAAGTTCCAGCCCGCTGGGGTCTGGGCAACTAGACCTAAAGCAGGTTAACCTCCCAAGTGTAACCAGGGTTACGTACCCAGCTGCCTCCAGTACCTACACTGTTTTTTATTTTATATATTAGATTAACTTATTTTGTAAAGCCACTGGGAGTTCCACCAGCGATGTAAACCTTTTCCGCAGAAGGCTGTTGTTTTTTTGTTTGTTTTGTTTTGTTTTTTTTTTTTTCGCTGCTGCAAATGGATGGTGCTACCGGGCTAAGTCCAGATCTCCGGAGCTCAGTGCAGGGGTTTCTCCATCCCTCTTCCGGACGCACAAAGTTATTCTTGGCTATTGCTTTGTACGTGGTCTTTTGTCTCCTAGGAGTCTTTGCTTGGAAAGTTCTTGAAATACCTCGGCACTGACAAACTGTCCCTGCCTGGCATAGGTGGAGAGGCTGTGGTGGTCCTTTACAGAAGCGAATGAATTGTAGCGGGGAATGGAAGTGGAGAGGGCAGCTCCCTTCTTACCAGCTAGAACCTTTGGAAAACATTTAAAAATTAGCTCAGTACAGGGAGCCGGATATTAAGCTGAGAACAACACTTCCCCAGTTATGTAGATCCTTAATCCCTTTCACTGGAAGAATATTTTGCCCCTAAACACAACGCAGCAAAACACAACAAAAATAAAACCCAAACCCCAGCGGCGGAAACGACTTTGGTGGGGCTCATTTCTGATTTGGCAAAGCTAAAAAAAAAAAAAGTAAAAACACCTCATAGAAATGTTGTAGAAATCAGAAGGGAGCTGTCCAAAATGTCAGCATTTTTTACAAGTTTTTTTTTTTTTTTAATTTTAAAGATTACTTCACCCCTATTTAGTAATTTAAAATAATTATGGAGCAGATGAATAATTTACTGGTGAACTAGGAATGATGTTAATTTTATGTTTGAGAATGGTTGCACATTTTTTTCATCACTTAATGCATGAACTGTAAATGGAATTTTTCGTTCTATTTTACTTGAACACTTATAATTGCATTTGGGTTAGTACAAAATTGGCAGCGAGTATTTTCCCCTTAGTAGTCATCACGTCTGGTTTAAAAGGCTAGTTTTTAGATATCATTAAGGAGAGTATAGCTTGTGATTGTTACATTTCAATACAAAATTTACCTGTTGCCAGGTGAGTACTATAGTATTACAATATTTGGTTGTAACTTTTAGGACTTTATTAAGGTGATTAAACACAATAAACGTGTTGTTGCATTACTAATCAATAGTTTTCAAATAAGCGTAAAGCCACTTACTAAAAGCATCTAGTTATCAAAATGGAACTTTTAAGGAAATTTTCAAATACTTGGCTAAGAATGTGGTTTTTCACTTTGCAAACAAATAACATCTTGTAAATCCACTGCATTATATATCAGGGCAAGTCACAACTTTCTAAGCAGAAACAGAGCTTTTGTATTAATTTTAAGGGGTTTTGAGGTTTTTTTGGAGGGAACAAACTTTTATTTGGGAGTATTTTTCAGGTAATTAAATACATTTTCAAAACCACCAGACCAAAATGTAACAAAGTGCAGAGAAATGTGACAATGAGCAGAAATATTAGGATAAAGCAGCAAGGTCTGTGTGTCACTGAGGGTAACCATGCAGGGAGTGTGTGGGAAGGGGGGCACTCAGGTTTAGGGGAGATAATAGATAAAGTTAGCAACTTAAGTTTATACAAGCAATTCAAGTTCTACCTAGTCTGCAAATTCACTTTAGCTTTGACTTGTTTTGCTGCAGGGCAGCCCATGAGCTCAGATTGCTTTATTTTCTAGATGGAATTTAGTAACTCAAGTAAATGTCAAGTTGTCAAGACTCCAGGCCACCAAATTCACTTTCTGACCTATACTGTAATTTCAATACTGCATAACTTTTGTAAAAAGATCACATTTACTGTGAATAGCAATACAATAAACACCATGATCTTCTTGAAACATAATTTGTCAAATAGTCATGATTAGTTTCTATTAATAAATTGTTAAGTAAGACAGTGAAGTTTATTTTAATTAATAGTAATTTATATTCATTTAATTAATGGTGAAATAATTTTGTTTTTTGAAAACTAACATGTTTCAGGGAATTAAAAACTGCAAGCAGTTCAGTAAACCCAAAATTCATTTGCATTCTCTCGTAGTCTGTCTTTCTCTCTCTCTCTCTCTCTCTCTCTCTCTCTCTCACACACACACACACACACACAATACACACGCATGTACACATACTGGAAAGGCTCTCAGGAAAACTGTAACTACTCCTGAATTTGAAACAAATTCACCAACCCAGCCTAAGTGATGAATATACTTCATAAGGCATAATTCTCATCCTTTCAGGTACTGTCTTACTAATTAATAATGATACTGGTTTATTCAAGTAAATTGTAACAAATTGAACTGTGTTCCAGCTGTGTGCAAAACATTGTTCTAGTTGGCTTTGACAATATTAGAGAGTAAATCAAAACCCTTGCCCTCATAAAGCTTATATTTTTGTGGGGTAAAATAGAATAGATCATAAAAAATATAAGTAGTAACTTTCTATATATTTTCTAACTTATTTATATATGTATATAAATGATTTATCACCTACCAGCCTATCCACGGCTCAGTCTCTTTCCATCTCATTTTGTCTCCCGTCAATACCCATCTACCCACACAAATATACTCACATTAATCTAAGAACTGGAAAGTGATCATGGTTAATATCTGATACATGTTACTTCTGAAGCTGTGTAACTGAAAACACTGCATAGGATGACAGTTCAAGATGATTAAGGAGTTAAAGACGGTTTAAGACTATTTAAAAACCTTTAAAGATGGTCAACATAAAGATGATTAAACAAAATATGACAGGATACATGTCTTTAAAAATTATTTAAAATCAAGTAACATTTTTTTCAGAGGAACTGAAGTGGGAAATACTGTTGCAGGAAGGGGGACCCCTTCCAGGGCCGGAAACTGGGCTCTTGTCTAACACTTGGAAATGAATTGTCCGAGGAGACACATGTGTTGACAAAGCAAGAGATTTTATTGGGAAAGGGCACCCGGGTGGAGAGCAGTAGGATAAGGGAACCCAGGGGAACTGCTCTGCTGCGTGGCTCGAAGTCTTGGGTTTTATGGTGATGGGATTAGTTTCCAGGTGGTCTTTGGCCAATCATTCTAATTCAGAGTCTTTCCTGGTGGCGCACGCATCGTTCAGCCAAGATGGATGCTAACGAGAGAGATTCTGGAAAATGGATGGACATGCGGTGTCTCCTTTCAACTTTTCCCGAACTCTTCCGGTTGGTGGTGGCTTATTAGTTCCGTATTCCTTATCAGGATCTCCTGTCATAAAACAACTCATGCAAATGATTACTATGGTGCCTGGCCAGGGTGGACTGTTTCAATCAGTGTGCTTCCCCTAACAAATACTCTTCTAACATATTTCATTCAAACTAACAACATTTTAAAGGGTGTTTATGACTATTCACGGTCCTTCTACATAAACCCATTTAAAGGAGATGAGTGAATTTGAAGTAGAAATAAAGCACTCAGCTACATAATTTTAATGAGAAACATTCTACTTCTTCCACATTGAAAGGAATGTATTCATGTACCTCTGTGAAAGTCAATCAGAACCCCTAGAGTTTGAGGTCAAAGTTTTCCTAAAGTTTATGCATCACCCCCCCCAAAAAAACCCCCAAAACTTCACAATCTGATCATCTAATAATAAATGACAAAACACTTCAAAATTTCAAAATTAGTTCATCTTTAATTCAAAATTGATTTGGTTATCCAGTCAGTCCAATTACAGATAAAACCTTGCAGTATTTTCTCTACTCTTGCTCATGAAAGTGTGCAATTATGATTCCAGTTTCACTTTCCGTGCTTTTCATTTCATTATTTTCTTTAGAGTCTTTAGCTTACATATCCAAATAAATGTGTGTGTGTTTACCTTCGTGTAAAGAATGGGTCCTAGCTTGACTTTCAACAGTTAGTTTGTGAACAGTATTTTTATATTAGAGGAAAACTGAAATTGTAGTCTCAAGAAGCCACGTTACATAATGAATTAATGCCTTCTTATTCACAAGTTTTAATATGACCAAATATTAGTGCAGGGCACACAATATTAATAATGGTCATTTCTGAATTGATTTCCATCATTCAAGGAAAATCTTTTGAGATTACTGCTCTGCAATTCATTTTTAGCAGATGAGGAAATGTCTTCTGGTACTGCTGTTTCACTATATGCTTAGTTTCAAAAATTCATGTACCACCCATTTAAGCCTTTACCTTTTATTGCCCTGGCTTTTCTCTATTCTGCCCAATACAAAACTTTAGGAAAACAGTTTTTAAAAACGCAAGTAAAGCAACCAACAGTTATTGTGCCTGGCACACAAAGTCAGCTCTGGCTGATTATGAAACAGATGAAAACTTACCAGAAGTCAGGTATTTAGACCCAGGGAAAACCCAGGTCATTAGTCTAAGGTCCCCTATGTGTAATAAAGAACTTTAGGGAGTTAATAATTGCCCAAGGTCAACTGAAAGTAGAGCCAGGTTTAGAAACATTGTTTGTCATCTACTAAGTGGGCATGTTGACTCCATGTCTGCTGCCCGTTATACAGCCTTGCATTTATAATGTGGTAACATTGGAGAAGGCAATGGCACCCCACTCCAGTACTCTTGCCTGGCAAGTCCCATGGACGAAGGAGCCTGGTGGGCTGCAGTCCATGGGGTCGCTAGGAGTCGGACACAACTGAGCGGCTTCACTTTCACTTTTCACTTTCATGCATTGGAGGACGAAATGGAAACCCACTCCAGTGTTCTTGCCTGGAGAATCCCAGGGATGGGGGAGCCTGGCGGGCTGCTGTCTCTGGGGTCGCACAGAGTCGGAAACGACTGAAGCGACTTCGTAGCAGCAACATCAGATTGGTTTATTTTTCTCCCTCAGTTCTTATAGCAACAAAAATTTGGAACAGTAGACTAAAGGGTTTAAAACAACAGACAAGTTACAGCTGAAGCAGACAGATCTTTTATTAGATAGACACTCCCAAGACATGGGAGTAGACCAGCCGGAAAGGAGTTAACCTAACATTCCCTTTTGGCTTCCCGCTTTTTATACTTCTGTCTCTTACCCAGGATAGTATTAAAGAACCTGCCTGCGGATGCAGGAGACATAAGAGATACGGGTTTGATCCCAGGGTCAGGAAGATTCCCTGGAGGAGGGCATGGCAACCCACTCCAGTAGTCTTGCCTGGAGAATCCCATGGACAGAGGAGTCTGGGGGGCTATAGTTCATTGGGTTGCACAGAGTCTGACACAGTGGAAGGGACTTAGCACGGCTCACACTCCTCCTGGTTGTGCCCTGTGCAAAATAGGGCTTGTACCCACCACCAATCAAGAAAGGGAATGCAAATAGGTATATGTCCAAGGCCAGTTGACAGTTGCAAGTTACAGAACAGTTGTATTTGTCTTCCCATAATTCAGTCTGTTATAATCAAATATATGTATATGTATAGAATATTTTGGAGAAGGCAATGGCACCCCACTCCAGTACTGTTGCCTGGAAAATCCCATGGATGGAGGAGCCTGGTACGCTGCAGTCCATGGTGTCGCTAAGAGTCAGACACGACTGAGCGACTTCCCTTTCACTTTCCACTTTCATGCATTGGAGAAGGAAATGGCAACCCACTCCAGTGTTCTTGCCTGGACAATCCCATGGACGGAGAAGCCTGGTAGGCTGCAGTCCATGGGGTCGCCCAGAGTCGGACACGACTGAAGCGACTTAGCAGCATCTTAGAATATTTATGAACCCTTGATTGGCTCCTAGCTTTCTAGGATTCCTTGAGGAAGCCCCTGTGGTTAGTTTGTATCCACTGGGTGCCTAGGGTGCCTGTGTAGGAATTGGAAAAGCCCCTGTGGTTATTTTTGTAGCATATCTGTGAACTCTCCTGGGTGTGTCTGAATGGGGTTTAGAGATCAGCTTGCAACCTTTTCCTTAGCCTCCCATCCTTGCTCATACCTAACTTCCTACCTAACAGTAATGTAAGCAGAAATGACTACATCTACCAATTTGTACATCTGAATATTTTCTAGTAATATCTGAAATAATATATCACATTAATATTATGGTGGATCAAGGAAATGAAAAACTGGGAGGCTTTTGGGGATGTCATCTAAGATTATAGGGCTAGAGGTGTGTCTGCATGTAAAATATTTGTATTTAATACAATCATTTTGTCTAAGATTCCTTTAAAATATTTACCAGTATTTCTAAAACAGGATTTCTTACTTCCAGAAATCTATAGACTTTAAAGTGATCAATAGGTGAATTAGGGACTTCAGGAGATAACCATGGTTTGCAAGTTCTTTCCATTCATGAATATTCCGAATTAGCTGGAAATGGTTAAGAAAACCTTAAAAGCTACTGCTCTAAATTCATTTAGTTCAGTTCAGTCACTCAGTCGTGTCCTACTCTTTGTGACCCCATGAATAGCAGCACACCAGGCCTCCCTGTCCATCATCAATTCCCGGAGTTCATTCAAACTCATGTCCATCGAGTTGGTGATGCCATACAGCCATCTCATCCTCTGTCATCCCCTTCTCCTCCTGCCCCCAGTCCCTCCCAGCATCAGAGTCTTTTCCAATGAGTCAACTCTTTGCATGAGGTGGCCAAAGTACTGGAGTTTCAGCTTTAGCATCATTCCTTCCAAAGAACACCCAAGACTGATCTCCTTTAGAATGGACTGGTTGAATCTCCTTGCAGTCCAAGGGACTCTCAAGAGTCTTCTCCAACACCACAGTTCAAAAGCATCAATTCTTCGGGGCTCAGCTTTCTTCACAGTCCAACTCTCACATCCATACATGACCATGGGAAAAACCATAGCATTGACTAGATGGACCTTTGTTGGCAAAGTAATGTCTCTGGTTTTGAATATGCTATCTAGGTTGGTCATAACTTTCCTTCCAAGGAGTAAGCGTCTTTTAATTTCATGGCTGCAGTCACCATCTGCAGTGATTTTGAAGCCCCCAAAAATAAAGTCTGACACTGTTTTCCCCTCTATTTGCCATTAAGTGATGGGACCAGATGCCATGATCTTCATTTTCTGAATGTTGAGCTTTAAGCCAACTTTTTCACTCTCCTCTTTCACTGTCATCAAGAGGCTTTTTAGTTCCTCTTCACTTTCTGCCATAAGGGTGGTGTCATCTGCATATCTGAGTTTTTTGATATTTCTCCCAGCAATCTTGATTCCAGCTTGTTCTTCTTCCAGCCCAGCGTTTCTCATGATGTACTCTGCATATAAATTAAATAAGCAGGGTGACAGTATACAGCCTTGACATAATCCTTTCCCGATTTGGAACCAGTCTGTTGTTCCATGTCCAGTTTTAACTGTTGCTTCCTGACCTGCGTATAGGTTTCTCAAGAGGCAGGTCAGGTGGACTGGTATTCCCATCTCTTTCAGAATTTTCCACAGTTTGTGGTGATCCACACAGTCAAAGGCTTTGGCATAGTCAATAAAGCAGAAATATATATTTTTCTGGAACTCTCTTGCTTTTTCAGTGATCCAGAGGATGTTGCCAATTTGATCTCTGGTTACTCTGCCTTTTCTAAAACAGCTTGAACATCTGGAAGTTCACAGTTCACGTATTGCTGAAGCCTGGCTTGGAGAATTTTGAGCATTACTTTACTAGCATGTGAGATGAGTGCAATTGTGTGGTAGTTTGAGCATTCTTTGACATTGCCTTTCTTTGGGATTGGAATGAAAACTGACCTTTTCCAGTCCTGTGGCCACTGCTGAGTTTTCCAAATTTGCTGGCATATTGAGTGCAGCACTTTCACAGCATCATCTTTCAGGATTTGAAATAGCTCAACTGGAATTCCATCACCTCCACTAGCTTTGTTTGTAGTGATGCTTCCTAAGGCCCACTTGACTTCACATTCCAGGATGTCTGGCTCTAGGTGTGTGATCACACTATTGTGATTATCTGGGTCGTGAAGATCTTTTTTGTACAGTTCTCCTGTGTATTCTTGCCACCTCTTCTTAATCTCTTCTGCTTCTGTTAGGTCCATACCATTTCTGTCCTTTATTGAGCCCATCTTTGCATGAAATGTTCCCTTGGTATCTTTAATTTTCTTGAAGAGATCTCTAGTCTTTCCCATTCTGTTGTTTTCCTCTATTTCTTTGCATTGATCACTGAGGAAGGCTTTCTTGTCTCTTCTTACAATTCTTTGGAACTCTGCATATAGATGCTTGTATCTCTCCTTTTCTCCTTTGCTTTTTGCTTCTTTTCTTTTCACAGCTATTTGTAAGGCCTCCCCAGACAGCCATTTTGCTTTTTTGAATTTCTTTTCCTTGGGGATGGTCTTGACCCTGTCTCTCGTACAATGTCACAAATCTCTGTCCATAGTTCATCAGGCACTCTGTCTATCAGATTAGTCCCTAAAATCTATTTCTCACTTCCACTGTAAAGTCATAAGGGATTTGATTTAGGTCATACCTGAATGGTCTAGTGGTTTTTCTCTACTTTCTTCAAAAATTAAGTCTGAATTTGGCAATAAGCAGTTCATGATCTGAGTCACAGTCTGCTCCTGGTCTTGTTTTTGCTGACTGTATAGAGCTTCTCCATCTTTGGCTGCAAAGAATATAATCAATCTGATTTTGGTGTTGACCATCTGGTGATGTCCACGTGTAGAGTCTTCTCTTGTGTTGTTGGAAGAGGGTGTTTGCTATGACCAGTGCATTCTCTTGGCAAAACTCTATTAGTCTTCGCCCTGCTTCATTCCATATTCCAAGGCCAAATTTGCCTGTTATTCCAGTTGTTTCTTGACTTCCTACATATAGGGGACATTCCAGTCCCCTATAATGAAAAGGACATCTTTTGTGGGTGTTAGTTCTAAAAGGTCTTCTAGGTATTCATAGAACCGTTCAGCTTCTTCAGTGTTAATGGTTGGGGCATAGACTTGGATTACTGTGATATTGAATGGTTTGCCTTGGAAACGAACAGAGATCATTCTGTCGTTTTTGAGATTGCATCTAAGTACTGCATTTTGGACTCTCTTGTTGACCATGATGGCTACTCCATTTCTTCTGAGGGATTCGTGCCCGCAGTAGTAGATATAATGGTCATCTGAGTTAAATTCACCCATTCCAGTCCATTTTAGTTCGCTGATTCCTAGAATGTCGACGTTCACTCTTGCCATCTCCTTGACCACTTCCAATTTGCCTTGATTCATGGACCTAAGGTTCCAGGTTCCTATGCAATATTGCTCTTTATAGCATCGGACCTTGCTTCTATCACCAGTCACATCCACAGCTGGGTATTGTTTTTGCTTTGGCTCCATCCCTTCATTCTTTCTGGAGTTATTTCTCCACTGATCTCCAGTAGCATATTGGGCACCTACTGACCTGGGGAGTTTCTCTTTCAGTATCCTATCATTTTGCCTTTTCATACTGTTCATGAGGTTCTCAAGGCAAGAATACTGAAGCGGTTTGCCATTCCCTTCTCCAGTGGACCACATTCTGTTAGACCTGTCCACCATGACCTGCCCATTTTGGGTGGCCCCACCCAAAACTTGGGTGGCTTAGTTTCATTGAGTTAGACAAGGCTGTTGTCCGTGTGATTAGATTGGCTAGTTTTCTGTGATTATGGTTTTAGTGTGTCTGCCCTCTGATGCCCTCTCGTAACAGCTACCGTCTTACTTGGGTTTCTCTTACCTTGGACGTGGGGTATCTCTTCATGGCTGCTCCAGCAAAGCACAGCTGCTGCTCCTTACCTTGGACGAGGGGTATCTCCTCACCACCACCCCTCCTGGTGGCGACCTTGAACATGGAATAGCTCCTCTCGGCCCTCCTGTGCCTGTGCAGCCACTGCTCCTTGGACAATTAGCATAAACCAAAACAACACAACAGAGGGAGGGAACATGTGTGGATAAGGAGAGGATTTTAAAGGACTGAAAGTAAAAGTGAAGTTGCTCAGTCGTGTCTGACTCTTTGCGACCCCATGGACTGTAGCCTACCAGGCTTCTCCCTCCATGGGATTCTCCAGGCAAGAGTACTGGAGTGGGTCGCGGTTTCCTTCTCCAGGGGATCTTCCCGACCCAGGGATGGAACCCAGGTATCGCGTATTTCAGGCAGACACTTTAACCTCTGAGCCACCAGGGAAGCCCTTTAAAGGACTAGTGCCTCTCTTATTACTCAAGGAAAAGGGAAAGAAAAAAAAAAAAAAAAACCCTGTTGCTAGATTTTATCAGAAAACAACCAGGGCAGTGGTTTGAAGAGACAATGTGTTGCAAATTTCTAAGATGCAGATTTGCAACTGATCAGATGGCTTGTTACTGATATACTGCACTTGGTTCTGAGTTTCTGCAGTTAGCATTGTTTCTTCTTTGACTAAGAAATGTTTTCATGACCTATATAGATGATATCAGAACTGAATCAATTCCTCACTGAACAACAAAATTTGTGGGTGACTTCACTAGGGCTTTAGTACTCAAAGACAATTGCCAGAGGTGTAGTTGGGTTGGCTATAAATTTAAGTGCTACTAGACAAGAAATCCGGAGAAGGCAATGGCACCCCACTCCAGTACTCTTGCCTGGAAAATCCCATGGACGGAGGAGCCTAGTAGGCTGCAGTCCATGGGGTCGCTAAGAGTCGGACATGACTGAGCGACTTCACTTTCACTTTTCACTTTCATGCATTGGAGAAGGAAATGGCAACCCACTCCAGTGTTCTTGCCTGGAGAATCCCAGGGATTACGGAGCCTAGTGGGCTGCCGTCTATGGGGTCTCACAGAGTCAGACACAACTGACGTGACTTAGCAGACAAGAAAAATTGCACTAAATGTGCACGTTTGCACTGTGACTGCATGGATACGGCACGTAAACTAATATAAACTCCCTCCGTTGCTGGTGAGTTCCCACCACAGTCTATCACTTCTTTATTTCTATGTCCATTAAATGACAATAGCATTGCTGATTACTTGAATTGCGATTTTTTAGGAGTTAGATGAATTGAATGTGAGTAATACATATTGATTTCTCTGAGTGAACACAGCCATCTACTTACAGACAGGAGAAGTGCTATATTTGATAAGCAAGACTAAAAAATAATGAATTACACTGATAAAGTCATTTTAAGTGGGGATTTTGACTTAATTCTTTATTCAAAGAAAAAGATGATCTTTGGTTTCTAACCATGCTGATTAAAATTTAAAAAGTAGGCCAATCCTGAAATGTCTTGAAGGCAGCTGAAGTAGTCTTTTTTTTTTCTCCATCTTTATTGGTTTCTTCTGTGTCTCTCTGTCCCTTTGTCTGTCTCAACAGATAGATATTTTATATTCTAAATGTTGCAAGGAATTATTTCAGAGCTGCCTGAAATTTTCTACTGACTTTTTGTTATAGTAAGTTAAGACTCAGAAGAAATTAAAACTCAAACCTTTACTAATGGATATTGACAAGAACTGAGAAAAGGTAGAGGGTTTTCTGAAATAGAAATGTTGAATGTGTATGTGTGTGTATATACACACATACATATGTAGACAATCCAAATTAAAATAGAAGGAGACTGTTGGGAAATTTAGAGATTCGAAAGTTCACACAGAATAGCAAATAAGGTTTTTTGAATATTAAACAAATATTTATTTGGCTGTGACAAGTCCTAGTTGCAGCACTTGGGGGCCTTTAGTTGTGGCAGGAGAGCTACATGTGGCATGTGGAATCTAGTTCCTGGACCAGGGATCAAACCCAGGCCCCTGCATTGGAAGCATAGAGTCCTAGCCACTGAACCACCAGGGAAGTCTCAGCAAATAAGTTTTAATTGCCAAAGAATGTTTAAATAAAAAAAAAATAACACAACATTGAGACAAAGTTGGACTGTCAACTAATGATATTGAAAATGGCTGTAATTAACACAGTATATTAACATGCAGACAGACCTGAAGAAGAAATGAAAAGAACCTCAATATACAAGCTCTAAAATACAGAAAATAAAGCATAACATGCAATAAGCACGAATCTGTGGGAAAACAAAAAATGATCAATATGTGGTTCTGGGAAAATTGAGTAATTATTTGCAAAAAAGGTACATTCTGTATCTCACATTGCATTTAGAAATAAATGTCAGATGAAGAAACCCTAAATCAAGTTAGAAGAAAATAGACTTCATAAACACAGTATAATGGGGAAAATATACAGATTTGACCTCATAAATTTTAACAGACTTAAAGTGCCATACGTAAAGCAAGAGAATATTTTTAGCACATTATGAATAACAGTTTAGTATTACTCTAATAATAATCTTTCAATGTTTTCTATTAGAGGACTTACCTCAAAATATTGTGATTCACAGCTTATATCCATCTTACTCACTAGATTGAAAACCTCTTAAAGAAAGTGATTATCATCATTTTATCCCTAGTACTTTCAACATAATCAGGGACAGTAGACATTGTCATTGATTACTGAAAGTTCTCCAAGTATACCAGTAGAAAAGTGAACTAAGAAATAAATTGATAATCTATAAAAGCTGGACATATATAAGACCAATAAGCATCCAAGATTTTAACTTAATGATAAAAAGTAAAGGAAAAAAATTAGATACATTTTCTAACTTATCAAAGTAGCAAAGACCATAAGTGAAGGTTGATTCATTTACAACTTTGATGGAGATGAAGATGGGGCAAACTGCAGATTCCCCTACATTTTTGGTAAAGCTCTTCGTTGATGTTACAGAAATCTTTTGTTGCATGCTACAGAAATTGATTATGACTAACTTAAGGAATAAGATCCACAACGAAAAGAAAGTATTTTGTAGCTCACAGAATCAAAAGAAAAGGAGAGGAAATACAATTGCTACAGAGATGATGAGCGAAACTGCTGAAGCCTTTGCCAGGAACCGTCACTGGGATGACTCAGCATCAGGCCTTTTCTGTCCCTGTGTCAATTTGCTCCAAGCCCGAATTCCTGGAATGAGAAACATGACTGACCTAGCTCCAGTTTCATACCTAGGCTTTGGTCAGCAGATCACCAGACACCTTGATTGCCCTGCTGTCAAGACCACATTCAAAAGAAAATCAAGGGACTCTTAACTGAGGAGCTGGTTGTGTAAAACAACAGGTATCCATAGTGTGTGTATCAAAAGCCTTAAAGGTATCGCCTTTGTTTCAGTAATACCACTTCTAGCAGTTAATTCCATGTAATTAGAAATAACACACAATTTCATTAAAATGCCATTTGTAGTAGTTTGGTAGTAAAATATAATCGACTTGGCCAATAACATCAGAGTAATGAAATTATGGCATATATTATTAAATTATGGTTTTGAAAGCTTGGTAGTAACATTGAAAAATGCTGATGAAATCATAGTGGAAAAGAATACAAAATTTAATATGAAGGAGAAGCTTGCATTCACATATACAAAAAGGCTTAAATATTAATGTTTGTTTTGGGGGATATTAGGATTATGGGAATTTTGTGTTTAAGCCTATGAAAATAGTTTTGGCAGGAACAAGCACTACTTCAATAATCATATGAAAATCAATACTAAAACAAAAAGACAAAAAATAACTGGAGAAATGACAGTGGCTTTGAGCTTCTTAACAGCTGTATTGGATGCAAAACATTGGATATTCTTAATTTTGGAAGGAAAGGAGCTTTGTATAATACAACATTACCCTTTCCACATTAAGTTAGTCACTATATCAAGTGAAATTTGGCTAGATTCCCATCTGAGTGGCTTTTCAGGAGCAAATCATGGACTTTGCTTTTTAAATCTTTAGCTGAATGTAATAGAATTTAAAATGTGTTTTCATTTTATGGTTCAAATGAAGAATTCTTACTAGCATAGGAAGTTAGGGTAAAAATAATTACTTATATTGATATGTGTATTTCATTGTTTACCTTGCTCATTCCCATAAGCTCATACTTAAATTTAGACATTATATCTTAAGATAAACTATAGTTTGGCTTGGTTGTTCATTAAATAAAATTAAAGATACTATACAATTTGATGGTAATAAAGCAGAAACCCATGCTTCCTTATATAAATCAGAAAGCACGCATAGCTGACTATTTTTAATATTATTTTCCTCTTGTTCATACCTGCAGCTCAGAAATTATAGTTTCCAAAGAAGAACAAAGGGGTCTGGATATAATAATGGGTGGAATTTTCCTAAAAAAGCAATGTGTTTCTATTGTCATAGATTTTTCCTCTGGCAGTTTACTGTGGTGTATTGGTGGAGCTTTGTATGGGATGATCTTGTGAATTATACTTGAACAAATAATACAATTACTGGAAAAGAACAGAAGAAAAAGAAAATTGGTTGATCTTTGGTTTCCTCTAATAATCACTGCTGCCTTGTAGCTCGTGGGGATGGGCAGTCTAGCAGCTAGTGCCTTCCAGGGCACAGGCTAGGACCATTTCGTTGTCATTTTCCTTTGTTAATGTATGTACTTTTTGAATGGATAGTACGCACATGGCAGAAAACACATGGTAAAAATTCTCCATTTCATATCCCTTCTCCTTACACCCAGTATTCATCTTTCCCAAAGAGGTAATTACTCTTACTAGTTTCTTGGTGTCTTTTCAGAGCTTGCCAAGTGCATGCAAACAAACAGTAAGCTTTCCAACGTTTTCTTTTTTCTTCCAATTTTTATACAGATGCTAACGTTGTTTGTGTATGTATATGTGTTTTGCTTCCTGCTTTTTAAACTCAGCAATGTTGGAAGGACTGTCAAAGTTGATCGTTTCTTCATTCATTTTTAAACTTCATGGTATTACATTTATTGAAAGTACCATAATTTATTATCAGACAGTCGCCTCCTGATGAACGATTGTGGTTTTCATATCTTTTAGCCAACGCAACCAATACTGTCATGCAAAATCTTGTAAGCATTATTTCATGTGTGCAAGAATCTTTAAGACATAGAAGTGGAGTCTCTGGATTAAAATGTATGTGTATTTATTTACTTTGAAAATGTATGGGTCTTTGTTTATATTACGTTTGATTACCTTGCTTTCCTTATTTTTCATCCCGTGATTAATAGTGCGGAATTGAACTGGACCAAAAACTAGGATTCATGAAATTTTCCTAGAGACCCTCCCCCAGGTTTGCCACGGTCTAACAGTGTGCTTTGTGTTTATGCAATTTACTGTGAACTTATCTTGCTGGGTGATCTGTCTGCATCTGCTTTACCATCTTGACCACAATAATAGTCACTAGAATAGGCAGACTTTGTCAAGTTATTCCTTAGTTTCAGATAGTCTCCTCTCCTATCCTTTGGTCTACTAGACTAAGCCAATTATATGAGCAATGGGAGGACATGTTCTTCATCTACTAAATGATACTATTAAAAATAATCATGTCCCGTGTTGGCAAGTCTTACCCACTAATATTAGTTCTGGGAATCTCTCCTAAGAAAATAGTATAAAATATGGAAAAGGTCATATATTTGAAGATGTTGATGGATATATTTTGTGAAATAAAAAACTCAGAAGCAACTCAAATGCCCAATAATACACTTAGACGCATGTATTTGAGGATAATATGTAGCCATTAAAACTAAATATGAGGATTATAATAGAAATGCCTATGCTATAATGTTTCTTCGATAAAACAGGGTACAGGTTCAACCATAGCTAGATAAAAACCTATGCCTATGAACATTAAAATTATAAATGTATTACACAATGGTGGGAAAAGTGGTGATCCCTTAGTTAACTTTTTATTTTTTTTTTCCTTAGTTAACTTTTTAATCTCCATTTTCCTAGAATGTTTTACCACATTTTACATTTAAAATGAAAACACACTAGATTTCCCCTTTTCTTTTTAATATTTTGTATTGAACGTGAGTTACAGCTTTTGATGATTCTTTGCTACCATTCAGTGACAGGAGCTTTTCATCCTCTGTTTTTTGCACAGGTGAATGTAGCGCTTACCATCTTCAGAGATTCTTGGCTCAATCCCATCTGTGTATCAAAAGACATTTTACTCAACTTTCTTTCACTCATTCTCATGCTAGATAATTTTTTTCTTAGGCAACAAATTCAAATATTCAAAATTCAAGCAGTACTGAATTTGCTTTTTACTTCTTTTTAGATTTAACCTCCTACGATCCTCTCCTGTGCTCACTAACCTCTTACCATGTTGATCTTTTTCTGTCTCCGACACTCTAGGCCAAATCAGACTGTTTCCTAATTTTTGTTAAATTTTAAATATTTCATTAAAGTACACTTAGGGAAGGCTAATAACATAGCACAGGTATCATACTTTCAATGTACTTACCCTGTGCAATAGATGGACATTAGATAAGATTGCCCATGATAGTTGTATATTTTTATGAAAAAGCAAATAACTAAAGTATAGTGAGAAAAATACCCTTTTTATGGTATGAGTTAATTTGTTACATATGAGTACATTTAAGTACATTTGTACATGTGAGTTAATTTGTTAACTTGCAGTGAATTAGGAAACAGCATGAGGTATGCATTTTACCCCACTAACTCCTTGGGAAATGGATGCAGTGGCATTATCTCTCTTTATTGAAATGAGTTTTATCATAGCTTATCTTGTTATCTTTGCCCAGTTGATTATCATGTTATCTTCAAAGTGTTCAGCTCACTGTTAATTTCAAAGAGACAGCAACGAGAAGAGTGTCATCTCATGTTGGAAGCACTATATTTTACAATTCCATCTACTTATCTCTCCTGTCAAGAGAACTGATTTTGAATATCTTAATAGTAAAGATGTTAATTTCTGAGACAATGCACCAGTGACTAGACAGGATCATTTTGAAGCCACAGTGAAAGGCAGTGGTGTTGCTGCCTAAAGGATTTGGTTTGGTCAAGTCCCATCAGTGGTCTGCCAGGACTGTCATCTGAGATTGGGTAGGATTTTAAAGAATCTGTCTGTTTCACTTCATTTTAGTTCAGTCGCTCAGTCGTGTCCCAACTCTTTGCAACTCCGTGGACTGCAGCACGCCAGGCCTCCCTGTCTATCACCAACTCCCAGAGTTTACTCAAATTCATGTCCATTGAGTCAAAGATGCCTTCCAACCATCTCATCTCTGTCGTCCCCTTCTCATTCGCCTTCAATCTTTTCCAGCATCAGGGTCTTTTCAAATGAGTCAGTTCTTCATATCACGTGGCCAAAGTATTGGAGTTTCAGCTTCAGCCTCAGTCCTTCCAATGAATATTCAGGACTGATTTCCTTTAGGATGGACTGGTTGGATCTCCTTGCAGTACAAGGGACTCTCAAGAGTCTTCTCCAACACCACAGTTCAAAAGCATCAATTCTTTGGTGCACAGCTTTCTTTATAGTCCAACTCTCACATCCATATATGACTACTGGAAAAAACATAGCTTTGACTAGATGGACCTTTGTTGGCAAAGTAATGTCTCTGCTTTTTAATATGATGCCTAGATTGGTTATAACTTTTCTTCCAAAGCCTCTCTTAATTTCATGGCTGCAGTCACCATCTGCAATTATTTTGGAGCCCCCCAAAATAATGTCTGTCACTCTTTCCACTGCTTCCCCATCTATTTGCCATGAAGTGATGGGACCAGATGCCATGATCTTAGTTTTCTGAATGCTGAGTTTTAAGCCAACTTTTTCACTCTCCTTTTTTACTGTCATCAAGAGGTTCTTTAGTTCTTCGCTTACTGCCATAAGGGTGGTGTCATTTGCATATCTAAGGTTATTGATATTTCTCTGGGCAGTTTTGATTTCAGTTTATGCTTCCTCCAGCCCACCGTTTCTCATGATTTACTCTGCATATAAGTTAAATAAGCAGGGTGACAGTATACAGCCTTGATATACTCCTTTTCTTATTTGGAACCAGTCTGTTGTTCCATGTTCAGTTCTAACTGTTGCTTCCTGACCTCCATACAGATTTCTCAAGAGGCAGGTCAGGTGGTCTGGTATTCCCACCTCTTTCAGAATTTTCCAGTTTGCTGTCATCCACACTGTCAAAGGCTTTGGCATAGTCAATCAACCAGAAATAGATGTTTTTCTGGAACACTCTTGCTTTTTTGATGATCCACCAGATGTTGGCGATTTGATCTCTGGTTCCTCTGCCTTTTCTAAAACCAGCTTGAACATCTGGAAGTTCACGGTTCACATATTGCTGAAGCCTGGCTTGGAGAATTTTGAGTATTACTTTACTAGCGTGTGAGATGAGTGCAATTATGCAGTAGTTTGAGCATTCTTCGGCGTTGCCTTTCTTTGGGATTGGAATGAAAACTGACCTTTTCCAGTCCTGCGGCCACTGCTGAGTTTTCCAAATTTGCTGGCATATTGAGGGCAGCACTTTCACAGCATCATCTTTCAGGATTTGAAATAGCTCACCTGGAATTCCATCGCCTCCACTAGCTTTGTTCGTAGTGCTGCTTCCTAAGGCCCACTTGACTTCACAATGTAGAATGTCTAGGTGAGTGATCATACCATCGTGATTATCTGGGTTGTGAAGATCTTTTTTGTACAGTTCTTCTATGTATTCTTGCCACCCTTCTGCTTCTGTTAGGTCCCTACCATTTCTGTCCTTTATCGAGCCCATCTTTACATAAAGTGTTCCCTTGGTATCTCATTTTCTTGAAGAGATCTCTAGTCTTTCCCATTCTATTGTTTTCCTCTATTTCTTTGCATTGATCGCTGAGGAAGGCTTTCTTATCTCTCCTTGTTATTCTTTGGAACTCTGCATTCAAATGGGTGTATCTTTCCTTTTCTCTTTTGTCTTTTGCTTCTCTTCTTTTCACAGCTGTTTCACTCATGGAGTACTAAAAATCCTCCTTCTCTAGACCTGTTAGGGATATCACTGCCACGGTCATCCTTTTTTAAATCTTCCTAGTTAAACTCAGATATTTTACTCTTACCTATTCCAAAGTCCCCTCCACTCACCACCACCCACAGTTGATAATTTAAAAAAATTGTGTGTGTCTTCCTTAAAAAGACCTTCAAATATACACACTACTGTATTTAAAATTGATATCCAACAAGAACCTACCATATGGCACAGGGAACTCTGCTCAATATTTTTTAATAACCTAAATTGAAAAAGAATTTGAAAAAGAATAGATGCATGTATAATCAAATTACTTTGCTATACACCTGGGACTAATACAACATTGTTAACCAACTATACTCCAATATAAAACAAAAAAAGTCCTTCAGCAACTTCTCGAGCTCTAAAAACATATCCATTTCAATGTCTATCCCATGATTAGGAGTAGGGATGATATGATGAAATTTGAAAATGAAGTTAAAATATAATTTTAGTAAATGGTACAATAGTTCCTATCTCATTAAGCTTTTCATTGAGAATAATAGAAATAGTAATAATATATAATTTTTAGAGTGTTACCATGTGTTGGATATAGGATTGCTTATCCTTTTATAGGAATTTTATCTTTTATAACTTAGCAAAACCTGAGGAAGTAGTTGTTATTAATATATTTTATAGATGTTGAAATTAAGAACACGATATTGAGTTAAATAACATTTCCAAGACTCAAAAATGATTTTTTTCTGATGGAGTCAAGAATCTAACTCCAGAACCTCAAACAAAAAGTGAACTACTTTTGTTTACTGGCTTTTGTTGTAGAGTGAATTTTCAACTTTTCCTTCCTGAAGAAAGTCAATAACGGAGGTGAAATTTCAAATATACATATATCTATACATGTACATGGGCTTCCAGGTGGCTCAGTGGTAAAAAATTTGCCTACCAATGCAGGAGATGCAGGTTCAATCCCTGGGTCAGGAAAGTCCCTTGAGAAGGAAATGGCAACCCACTCCAGTGTTCTTGCAAGGAGAATCCCATGGACAGAGTCTGGTGGGCTATAGTGCATGGCATCGCAAAGAGACACGACTGAGCCCGCAACTCTCACGCCTAGATGTACACACATGCATTTATACATATGCATGTTTATATCTATATTTGTTAGTAAAAGGGAACAGGCCCAAGGTGGTCTAGTAACTGGGAAAACCATCCCGTCTTCCTCAGACATTGGCTATAATTTCTGTCTATATTATTCATGTCCTCTGTCATGTATTTACAATGCTGTTTTATTACTTCACATCTCAATTTAAAAGTTGTGAAATGCAGTAAGTGATATTTTAAAATCAAATTTGTAAGATCCCCTTTGTGTAGTCAAGTTTAAAAATGAAATCAAGATATTTGGCTTCTAACCAAAGCTTTTTTTGTGAGATGGGTATGGGAGCTGAGAGTTGAATACGTTTGTATCACTTTTTTTTAAAGCTTATTTTAAGTTGATAGTTATTTCTCTTTCTTGGTTGGTAATGGGAAAACAGGATCCTATACTTAATTTTCCCTTATAACTCAGATAGGATGTGAGAACTATTTTATGCCATTAGAGGCTTGACAGATACTTATGATGGATGATCTTTTTCATCTATGTAAAATCCTGAAAAATAGCCCAAAATAGCTAAAGCAGTGATTTCAATTCACAGCAACTCAATCATTAACTCCTGTTTGAACTGGGGACTTACACCTGAAGCCTTGTTTCCTAGCTATTTTAAAGTCATATTCATTATCATATTTATATCTATTTACCAGTTGCAAAAGTAATTTTCCCAGCAGGACTTGGCTTAATAGCCAAGAGGCCATGAATCACAATCATGAAATTTTTTTTCATTAAATATATTAATATTATATTTCAAGAAACTGAATTCTCATAGATTATGATTGAAGAAGACTCATAAATGTACCTTGGTCTGTATTGATGCTAGATGCTCCAGAGCAGAAGGGTTAGATCTGGCATTAATCCCCATTATTCAGTTTTTCTTTTTCTTACTTTTGCTTTGCTTTCTTTTCAGTTACTTTTTATACATTTCATGCTATCTCAAAACTAATGTACTATAAAATCCCAAATAGCAGAATTCAAAATTTCTGAGAATGAGAAAATAGATAATGCATGAATGTTGGAAAGATGGAAACTTAGAGTTTGTATACTTTAAAATTATATGTATGCTGTGCTTAGTCACTCAGTGGTGTCCTACTCTATGTGACCCTGTGGACTGTACCCACAAGGCTCCTTTGTCCATGGGATTTCCCAGGCAAGAATCCTGGAGTGGGTTGCCATTTCCTTCTCCAGGGATCTTCCCGACCCAGGGATCCAATCTGCATCGCCTATGTCTCCTGCATTGCAGGCAGGTTCTTTATCTGCTGATCCCTTAGGTATACCCACTTTTTGGCTGTTGCTTCATATTTGTGAACCACTATTTGTGTGTGGCAGAATTAATGTATGTGGTGCACATGATTACTTGTTTTAGTAGAACTCTATTGCTACATTGCCCTACCTCATAAAAGTTCTTGGCTGTTTTCTAATCTGTCCTCTGGTGATGTAAAAAATACTTAGCGTCCGGATGTCTTATGCCTGTCAAATCACATTATAATTCCAAGAGTGCAATAGTATTTATTGATACTAAAGGGTGAAATAACAAAAATAACTTGTAAAAGAGAGAGTTAATAGGCAGTAGGAAAGGAAGAGGGATGAGAGTATAGGAGAGGGAGAGCAGCAAAAAACCAGATAATGTAAGGTAACGTGTCAGGGAGTGTGAGTGCTATGAATAAGAACAAGGCACAGGAGGGCGTAAAGCCAGAAAGAAGAGTGGACGGCATGCTTTAGATTGGGTTGTTAAGAACAGTTTCTCAAAACTTGCAATATTTGAGTTCAGTTCAGTGGCTCAGTCATGTCCGACTCTTTGCGACCTCATGGACTGCAGCACACCAGGCTTCCCTGTCCATCACAAGCTCCCTGAGCTTGCTCAAACTCATGTTCATCGAGTCGGTGATGCCATCCAACAATCTCATCTCCCGTCGTCCCCTTCTCCTCCTGCTTTCAGTTTTCGCCAGCATCAGGATCTTTTCCAATATTTGATATATGAGTAAAGACCTGAATAAAAAGAAGGACCATGCCATTTGACACTCTCTGGGGATGAATTCTCCAGGCAGAGATGCTGCAGGAGGAACGAACCAGGTGTGTTGAGACACCTCACGCAACCCAGTGCTACTGCAAAAAGTCAGTGAGGAGTAGGCCAGGAGGTGAAGATGGAGAGGTTCCAGAGCCTGCCAATGAGCCCCCTGGAGGCTTGAAGAAAGATCATAGAATAGGTTTGAAGTATCAGTGATGGCAGGGTTTTGATTAGAAAGGTAAGATGATGTCTTTTCTGGCTGCTCATGTGTAGAATTGCCAACAGGAGAAAAAGAGCCTGCTAGGAAATGAGTTAGAGGCTATTTTAGAGTAGTAGTTGAGAAATAATGGTGGCCCAGGAGGCATGGAATCGAAACACCCCAGCTGCATTCACCAACCTCTGAAAATGATTCATCTTTGTTTGCTAATGTCTCACTTATGATTATACACATTATATAAGGATAATGGAGGAAACCAAGGTGCTGCACACTCATTTGGGAGCTGTATTCTTCCCTTACCATCTTTGTGCATCTTATCTGTCCTAAGGCAACTTTTCAATAATAAAAACCCTAAGAGATTTGATGACATGTAAATTAAATGTGCTAATTAGCATTTCCATCTTCTCTCTTCTTTAGGTTTAATTCCTACTACACTATTTATCATTTAGCGCACCTTCTCCTTCTCAATTGATTATTGCTCACTGACCTGGATGAGAGGAGAGATATTCTATAGTTACATACATCATTTTATTGTGTGCATAGCTTCTAAAACTTTTTAACTTATCTGGACTCTGAGTTGCAAGACAGAAACCCAATTCAAAATAGCTCAGGATAATTTATTGGCTTCCATAACTGAACAGTCCAAGGGGGAAAATTCAGATATATCAGAATCAGAGATTTAAGCCAATGATATGGGACATTCTTTAACCCAGCATCATTGTGTGCTGCTAACTTCTGCTTGGCTTCATTCTCAAGTGATTTCTGTCTTTTTTTCTCTTTCTCCAACATCACCCTCCCTTCTGTCCCACCTAAACTAGTTATCTCTGAATGAAAGACGACAGAAAGGAAGAACTGATTTTCTTTGCTGAGGATAGTCACATGTGACCAGGAGGAGTGAGTGCCAGCACTTGTCTGCACCTTGCTTTTCTGAAACCTCTTATAAGGGCTAATCATGACCCTAAGGAGAGTTGATGGGGAGACAAAAAGTAATTACATTGACTTTGGTTGATTGACTTCAAATATATTTCAGGGTTTAACAGCTTCCAAGAAATCCAGAATCTACATTTTTTGGGTTAATTTATGTGAGAAAAGGTTTTTTAATAGTCTGAGGTAACAGAACAAACTTCGTTGATATTTGGGTGAATGCAAAAGTTGCCCAATGGCCATGAGATAATGATCGGATCATTGTCTGTTAAACATTGCTTCCAGTTTCGATACAAACATTCACTTGAACCACCCTTTCCACCAAGAGCAGCAAGAAAAGTTGTTGGATGGAATGTAAAAGAAAAGCAAAACTTTCTTAAATGCAACCAAGTGTGTGAGGAATTATAGTGCTGAAATATGGAGAAGGAAGAACCAATAGAAGTGAGTTCAGCCTTTAAGAATATTTTTCTCTCTCTTACACTGTTGGTGGGAATGCAAACTAGTACAGCCACTATGGAGAACAGTGTGGAGATTCCTTAAAAAACTGGAAATAGAACTGCCTTATGATCCAGCAATCCCACTGCTGGGCATACACACTGAGGAAACCAGAAGGGAAAGAGACACGTGTACCCCAATGTTCATCGCAGCACTGTTTATAATAGCCAGGACATGGAAGCAACCTAGATGTCCATCAGCAGATGAATGGATAAGAAAGCAGTGGTACATATACACAATGGAGTATTACTCAGCCATTAAAAAGAATACATTTGAATCAGTTCTAATGAGATGGATGAAACTGGAACCTATTATACAGAGTAAAGTAAGCCAGAAAGAAAAACACCAATACAGTATACTAACGCATATATATGGAATTTAGAAAGATGGTAACAATAACCCTGTGTACGAGACAGCAAAAGAGACACTGATGTATAGATCAGTCTTATGAACTCTGTGGGAGAGGAAGAGGGTGGGGAGATTTGGGAGAATGGCATTGAAACATGTATAATATCATGTATGAAACGAGTCGCCAGTCCAGGTTCGATGCATGATACTGGATGCTTGGGGCTGGTGCACTGGGACGACCCAGAGGGAGGGTATGGGGAGGGAGGAGGGTTCAGCATGGGGAACACATGTATACCTGTGGCGGATTCATTTCGATATTTGGCAAAACTAATACAATATTGTAAAGTTTAAAAATAAAATAAAATAAAAAAAGAATATTTTTATCATCAGGAAGAAGTGTCTGAGGGGTGAGTTGAACTCTTGGTGCTCTTGGTCTGGGTAGAATCCCTAGAACTTTCCCAGCGGGATTCACTATCTTACCATCCTCCACCTGGGGCTGCTTAGGAGTAAGTTTATGGAAAGCAAACCAGTCTTTGCACAACTTGCAACCCACCTCTGTGTTATATGGGTGGCCTGGAAAACCACAAGCCTTGAAATCAGATTAAATTGGCTCAAACTGGCTGGAATCTCAAGTGCCTGGAAGAAGAAAATGAAAAGCCTGTCTAGAAGAAATATCATCATTCTAAGTTTGAAATGCTTTAACATATAATTTTTCATGTATAATAGCCAGTATACATTTAAACCAAACATACATTCACCAGGGAATCAAAATGAACACTTTTCAATGCAGGGCAGATGGTAATCATGTGCCTCTAGATATAATATCCTGAGAATGAGACAGTATCATTTATATAATATTATGATTGAGATTATATAATGTGAATCTAATCTTTGGGAGACAACACATTAATGAGGTCATTTTATTTAAAAGAGGGAAAACAGGAGAAAAGATGTAGTAATGTTCTAAATTAAAAGAGATCAAAGGGACATGACAGCTAAATCCTACACATTGTCCTATGTTGAACTCTGTACCGGAGGGGAAAATATGCTAAAAAATGTGATGTTATTGACTCAGTTCACAAAATAGGATATTGGATGAAAGGCTAGATAAAAATATTTGTATTAGTTTGCACGGCTACAACAAAGTATCATAGTCTGAGTGGTTTATAGAGAACAGAAATCTCTTTCTCACAGTTCTGATGACCAGAAGTCTGAGATCAGGGTGCCACATTGTCACATTCTGGTGAGAGACCCCTTCTGGATTGCTGATGGCTGCCTTCTCCTGGTGTTCTCTCCTGTGGCAGGAAGAGCTAGCCAGTTCTCAGGCCTCTTAAGGACACTAATCCCCTTCATGGGGGCTCTATCCTCATGACCTAATTATTTCCCAAAGGCCCTACAAATACCTTCACTTCGGATTACGGTTTCAACATAGGAATTTTATAAGGACACAGGCATAAGGACACAAGCATTCAGTGCACTGCAGTGTTATAACAATGTTAAATTAACCGAAGTTCATAACTATCTTGTAGTTATGTAAGGTAATATCCTTATCTTAGAAACTAAACTTAAGAGGTTTTATTAAATATCAGTAAGCAGTCATGTATGCAACTTATCCTCAAATGATTAAGAGAAAACTTATAGAAATATATTATAGACTTGTATATATATTTATTTATGGGTAAAATGATAAAGCAAAGGGGCAAAATATTAAAAATATTTGAATCAAGAAAAGGTTATTTGGGTATGCTATGTATTGCCTTTATTCTTAGAAATTCCATATAATTTTCAAGTTATTTCCAAATGAAAGTTAAAAGAAAAATTAGGCCCACCAAGACCTAATATGTAAATTATCAGACATAACCTATAATATCTTAACTAAATAAAAAAAATCATATGTATTTATTATCTTTATTGATGTGAAAAAACCAAACTTGAAAATTTACACAGGGATGACATAGAAGCTTTGAAAAAGAATCATTTTGAAATCATGATTTGAAAATAACAATAACTGAAGCTAAGGATTTACTGGAATAAGTTTAACAGTAAATTAGACATAAAGAAGAGAGACTTAACTAGCTAGAAGAACGGGCAGAAGAAACGATGATGATTGTAAGATGAAGATATGAAGGTATGAGAAAGACAGTGGGTAGTCTTTACATGCATCTAGTTGGAGTTCTAGAAGGGAAGGAAAGGAGGAGACAGAAGCCATTCTTGATGAGACAGTGCCTGAACCTTTTCCAGAAGTGACCATGAATTTTAATCCAAGGAATCCAAAGGAAATTAAAAAAAAAAAGGAAACCATACTTAGACACTTCATAATGGAGTTGCAAAAATAATAATACAGAAGAAAAACGTATCTTTCCATAGTTAGATTAGAACAACATCCAGAACCCTAGTGGAAGGCAGGACAGTAAGATGTTATATTTAATAAATTGACTAAAAATAGCTACTTAGCTCTAAAAATGTACTTAATGGAAATAATCTTAAAGTGAATAAAATGTGGAATAAAACTAGATTTTCAGATAAAGTAAGCCAAACAAAAACTGAGTTTATCACCAGCAAACCTGCACTCAAAGAGTTATTTTGTGTATAAGGAAAGTGATCTTATAGGTACAGGAAACCAAAAGATCAAAGAGAATGATAAATCTGAAGATAAATCTAAATGAGATTTGATTTTATAAAATAATTATGAAATTGCATAAATTGAACTGAGAGAATTAAAATACCTGATAACAACAACAGTATCATATCAGTCAAGGGAAAGTTAAATGAAGATAAATTGGTTATTTTGGTCCTTTAATTGTCTGAAGAGGGATATAAGACTTTAATAAATTGATGATGTGCTGTAAATTCTAGAGTAAATCTAGGAGAATTGAAAAATGTATATAATAGAAAAGTGAAATTCTAATTAAAGGAATATTCAGTAGAAAAGATACCAAAAAATGAAAGAAACTGTAATGACACAACCAGGAAAAATAGAAAAACATAGGTGGTGAAGTCATAATGGATATTTTGTAATGATAGAAAATGTAAATTGATTAAATGATCTCAATCTCAAGGTTATTAGACTGTATTAAAACTATTTTGTTTTCAAAGGAGTACTTGAAACTTTAGGATGTGGAATTTGAATTACGCAGGACTGGAAAAGCTATCACTATTCATTAATTCTTTTTGGTGGTGATCGCTTTATAAATAATCATCAGGGAAATACATTTCAAAACTACAATGAGATACCACCTCAAGCTTACTAGAATGACTGTAATAAAAAAGACAAGAGATAACAAGTATTGGTGAGGATGTGGAGAAAAGGGAACCCTTGTGCACTACTGGTGGGAACATAAATTGGTATCGTCACTATGGAAAATGGTTTGAAGGCTTGTCAAGAAAATTAAAAATAGAACCACCATATGATCCAGCAATTCTGTATATATACACAAAGGAAATGAAACAGGGTATTGAAGAGGTATCTATACCCAGTATTCATTATGTCATTATTGACAGTAGCCAAGATAATTAAACAACCGAAGTATCATCAGTGGATGAATGGCTAAAGGAAATGTGGGATGTACATGGATGGATATGAATAATAATGGATATTATCCATCTGTAAAAAAGGAAATTTTGCCATTTGCAACTACATGGATGGATCTTGAAGACATTATGCTAAGCAAAATAAATCAGAGAAAAATATATACTATAAGATCTTATTTACATGTGGAATCTAAAAAAACTGAACTCATACAAACAAAGTAGAATGCTGATTGCTAGGCACTGGGGGTCAGGAAAATGGGGAGATGGTGGTCACAGCATACACACTTCCATTTATAAGATGATTAAGTTCTAGGATGTAATGTCCAGCATGATAATAGTAGTTAACAATACTGTATTATATATTTGAAAGTCGCTTAGAAAATAGACTTAAATGTTCTCACCACACACAAAAAAGGCAGTTATGTAAGGTGATGGAGGTTTTAACTAACCCTATTGTTGTAATCATTCTGCAGTATATACATGTATCAGATCATCACTTTATACACAAGAGATTTACACAATAAAACTTCAATAAAACTAGAAAAATATTATAAAGCATAAGATTTCATTCACATGATATATATAAATGTACACACACACACACATACATACATATATATATATATGCCACAGGACTGAAAAGGGTCAGTTTTCATTCCAATCCTAAAGAAGGGCAATGCCAAACAATGTTCAAACTGCCACACAATTGCACTCATTTCACATGTAGCAAGGTAATGCTCAAAATCCTTCAAGGTAGGCTTTAACAGTATGTGAACTGAGAGCTTACAAATGTACAAGCTGGATTTAGAAAAGGCAGAGATACCAGAGATCATATTGGTAACATGCATTGGATCATAGGAAAAAGCAAGGGAATTCCAGTAAAACACCTGATTCATTGACTGCACTAAAGCCTTTGACTGTGTGGATCACAACAAACTGTAGAAAATTCTTCAAGTGATGGGAATGCTGGACCACCTTACCTTACTCTTGAGAAACCTGTATGCAGGTGAAGAAGCAATGTTTAGAACCGGATATGGAACATGAACTGATTCAAAATTGGGAAGGGAGTACATCAAGGCTGTATATTGTCACCTTGCTTATTTAACTTCTATGCAGAGTACATCATGCAAAGTGCCAGGCCGGATGAAACACAAGCTGGAATCAAGATTGCCTTGGATATGCAGATGAAACCACCCTAATGGCAGAAAGCAAAGATGAACTAAAAAGCCTCTTGATGAAAGTGAAAGAAGAAGCTTGCTTAAAACTGAACATTCAAAAAACAAAGATCCTGGCATCTGGTCCCAACACTTCATGGCAAATAGGTGGGGAAACAATAGAAACAGGAGAGAAAAAAAAAGAGAGAGAGACTTTATTTTCTTGGGCTCCAAAATCACTGAGGATGGTGACTGCAGCTATGAAATTAAAGACACCTTTTGGAAGAAAAGCTATGACAAACCTAGGTAGCATGTTAAAAAGCAGAGACATTATTTTGCTGACAAAGGTATGTATAAATCAAAGCTATGGTTTTTTCAGTAGTCATATATGGATGTGAGAATTGGACCATAAAGAAAGCTGAGCACCAAAGAATTGATGCTTTCAAACTGTGGTGTTGAAGAACGCTCTTGAGAGTCCTTTGGACAGCAAGAAGATCAAACCAGTCAATCCTAAAGGAAATCAACACTGAATACTCATTGGAAGGGCTGGCTGATGCTGAAGCTGAAGCTCCAAGCTTTGACCATCTGATGAGAAGAATTGATTCATTGGAAAAGATGCTGATGGCTGGGAAAGATTGAAGGCGGGAGAAGAAGAGGGTGACAGAGGATGAGATGGTTGGATGGCATCACTGACTCAATGGAGATGAGTCTGAGCAAATTCCAGGAGATGGTGAAGGACAGGGAAGCCTGACGTGCTGCGGTCACAGAGTTGTACACAGCCGAGCGACTGAATAACAACAACGTCTATGTAAATATGTATGTGTACACACATGCATACACACACTGACATATATATGCGTGTGTGTGTGTTTACATTAACTGGGCTTTAGTAGTGGCTCAGATGGTAAAGAATTCACCTGCATTTGAAGGAGACCTGGGTTAGATCCCTGTGTCTGGAAGATTCTCTGGAGAATGGAATGGCTACCCACTCCAGTATTCTTGCCTGGAAAATCCCATGGACAGAGGAGCCTGGTGGGCTACAGTTCATGGGGTTGCATAGAGTCGGACACGGCTAACACTTTCATATATAAAGTGGTTAGTTTAAAAATAGTATAAAGAGCAGTCATAAATATGTGCCATTAAATTATTACTATATTTCTGTTCTAGTTTTATTCTATTTTCCTGAGATGACTTTTCTTTCTCCTACAGCCCCTCAAAGTACAGTGAACTAAGTCAAGAAGTATCCCAATATAGTGGCCTAACAGAGTAATTATCTTGCTAAATGTACAGTATCTTGGCTTTATTAAGTCCCGATTTTCTTCTTTATTCCTGGAAAAGCCAGTGTGCTGTCACTTTTGCCTTTTTTCTACGAGGATCTTACTAAACTAACTCTCTCTCAGGATGTATGCATATGTGCTAAGTCACTTCAGTTGTGTCTGACTCTGCGACTCTATGGACTGTAGCCTGCCAGGCTCCTCTGTCCATGGGATTCTCCAGGCAAGAATACTGGAGCAGGTTGCCATGCCCTCCTCCCAGGGATCTTCCTGATGCAGTTATGTCACTCGCTCTTTTCTTCCCCATGTCTATTATGTCTCTTGCTTTGGCAGGTGGGTTCTTTACCACTAGCGCCACCTGGGAAACCCCTCCTATCAGGATAACTTGCTGTATATTTTTGCCTGCCTTTTCTCTGCTTTTGATAGAGAAAAGCATAGGGAATATTTTGAAGTTCATATCCTAGTTCCTAAATTGTCTTTTAGTAAGTGATTCACTGTGATTTAAATTACCTTACCTAAAAAATCAACAGACTATTCTTAACTGTGATCAACGTGTTAAATGACTGAATATAACAACTTTAATTTAAACATAAATAGATAACTGTATATAGAAAACTTAAGGGCATTTTTACGATCTAAATCCAGGCCAGATCGCCCAATCCAGGGCAGTTTAAACAAGTACTCTGGTCCTTTGGTGACCAGAGGTCAGATAAAGTTCTCTCATGCAAAGCATTCAGTTTGTTTTTCGACATGGTTAAGGCAAGGAGGGGCTTCCCTAGTGGCTCAGTTGGTAAAGAATCTACATGCAATGAAGGAGACCTGGGTTGGGAAGATCCTCTGGAGAAGGAAATGGCAACCCAGTCCAGTATTCCTGCCTGGAGAATTCCATGGACAGAGGAGCAGGGCGGGCTGCAGTCCATGGGATTGCAAAGAGTTGGACAGGACTGTGCAACTAACTTTCACTTTCAAGGCAAGGAGAGAAAACGGTTCTCTTTTTAGTCCAGCATTCAGATGCTGTCATAGGGAATTTCTTGATTTGGGACTCTGAAAGGTGGTCTTCAGTCCTATTTCTGCCAGTCAGTTATTGAGAAGATAATTGATTTATTGATAAATATCACATGATAATTGTGCATCTGATGGATGCACAGCAATTTAATATACCTAATAAAAATATCCTTTCTTTTCAGACTTTGAAAGTCCATGTCACTTGTAGTCACTTAGTTTTCATTACCATTGTTCCCCTTTGAAAGGAAAGGGCCTTTATATTTTTAAATTGCATTTCTGAAGTCCTAAAGCATATTAAGAGTACCTCTTCTCATGTTGCAATCACTAGGAGTAACATGGCTTTGCCATTAGGTTATATCCTGATGAAGATCATATGGTATTAACATCACTGCTGGGAGATGAGAGGGTCTTGATCCTTCACACAAAAAATTGTTGTCAACAATATTAGCCGTATGTGCTTTTGAACTGAGCTTAGTGAACTTTTTAAAATATTTTCTAATCATGTATGTTTACATGCTGCTTGGCATTGGTTTCCAGACTTAAAATGAGGAGGGATCAAATTTTTTTCAAAAGGAGGTTGGGGAAAACTGGCCTAGATACTGAGGTATCTGAGTCCCTTGGGAGGGGAGAGTAAATTGCTCAAATATTGTCTTTGTCCTGTAATAATGTAAGCTGGCTACTTATCGGCACCAGAGTTGGTCTGTCACTTGACTAGCATGTACAATTTTACTTCAATTGTAGGAACGCTATAAGCTATTTGACATTTTGCCAACACTAACAAGTGTTCCTCTGATTGTGTGTGTTCACCAGCTCTTCTAATAAAGATATAATTTGTGCCAAGAGTTGATGTGTCATTTGTGGTTTTACCAAATTAGTTGTTTGTGTGGAATCAAACCATAGGTTTATTTTGTTGTTTTTAAATGTAAAATATTCAATACTACTAATAGTGATTTGTGTATCACTTTAAATTGTCATTTTCATTATGAATCTGTACTTTATCTTGGCTGGTATACAAACAGGACACATTTTTATATGAACACATTTTTTTTTCTGAGTGTGATAAGGCTGTTAACATGGGTTGCTGAAAGGTTTGGTACATTTATATTGACTAAAATAATATTTCTATTTTGTATTTTAAAGCCCTTCAAGATTCTGGACCTCCCATTTCTCACAAAAAAGATCATAAGTGATATTTTGCATAAATTATATGGATACATAAGCTTATATCCTAGGAAAATTCTCAAATTTACATAAATGAATTGTTACATATTGACTATCCATTTCTAATTAGAGAGCTGTTTCCTGATTCAGTTCAGTGTGTCCATTAGACTACCAGATAGCTCCAGAACAGGAATGCTTAATAAATTATATCGCTTAAGCATTATTAAAATAAATCATGCATATTTAGTAAAAGCTCTATAAAAGTGGTGATAATGATATACATCCATTGATTCTTGAAACATAATTGAAGTATTAGTAGAAACTTTTAAAAACGAAGAGCATGTTCTACATAATAAAATACAAGGCAGTGAATAATACACCTTGTCTTTTGCTCCATGCCAATCCATATTTAAAATCCCAGTTTAATATCATCGTGACTAAGTATAAATCCACCTACTATGAAGAGGCTCCTAGAATAGTTGCCAATCTAGATACAAAATGAAGAGAGAATTTTTTCATAAAGACTTCTTATGTTCTGAACTTTTTTCAGTCTTGGATGGGATTTTTTCAGAGTGCATTACCCACTGGACTCTGGCACGATATGTGTTTTCTTGTGACAAAGGAGCAATAGCTGCTACTACCACCTCCGTCATCCCCTACCTTCTGCTTCTTTCTGCTTCCTATTTTCAGGACTGTCAGGAAGACAGATCTTCACTGCTTATCATTTTCTGGAAAACAGAGGGAGTAGCACCTTACCCATCTCAGAAAAGTTATACGAGGATAAAATGAGGTATTTGTGCCTTGAAAGCTTAGATGGACATAATACTTTATAATTACTATAAAATTCAAAATGTCTTTTCTCCCCTGTCTTGCCCTTCATTGCCAAACACAATCCCATTTTAGCTTAGTTGAGCAGAATTAACTTTTCTGCTGACCTGACTTCACAGCCTTTCTGTTTCTTAGGCAACAGTTTTATGCTGAGAGATCTTTTGAAAGTGAAGTGAGTTTTGTTGCCACAGAGGTAGAGAAAGTGTTCTACTTGGCTTGATTTGATAGGATATGTTTTGAAGCATTTCTGTCCATTTTATCAAATTTATAAGTATATTTTATATATTTTACTTATTAATAAAGTGCAAGTGTTTACATACCTGGTCCTTTACATATTTATATAATTCCTTATAATGTGAGAAGAAATATTAAACAAGTGATCAAGATTTTTTTTTCACATTTATTCAGGCCTTGGAAATAGAAATAAAAAAAGTCCTGCTGAATTTCTAGCATAGTTGTACTTCTGTTGCAATTGTGAGAGCTACCAGACATAATAGCATATTCAAAAGCAGAGACATTACTTTGCTAACAAAGGTTCATCTAGTCAAGGCTATGGTTTTTCCTGTGGTCATGTATGGATGTGAGAGTTGGACTGTGAAGAAGGCTGAGTGCCGAAGAATTGATGCTTTTGAACTGTGGTGTTGGAGAAGACTCTGAGAGTCCCTTGGACTGCAAGGAGATCCAACCAGTCCATTCTGAAGGAGATCAGCCCTGGGATTTCTTTGGAAGGAATGATGCTAAAGCTGAAACTCCAGTACTTTGGCCACCTCATGCAAAGAGTTGACTCATTGGAAAAGACTCTGATGCTGGGAGGGATTGGGGGCAAGAGGAGAAGGGGACGACAGAGGATGAGATGGCTGGATGGCATCACTGACTCAATGGACGTGAGTCTCAGTGAACTCTGGGAGTTGGTGATGGAAGGGAGGCCTGGTGTGCTGCAATTCATGGGGTCGCAAAGAGTCGGACACGACTGAGCGACTGATCTAATCTGACCAGACATAAATGGGAGAGTGGGGGAGCTCGAGTATTTGGTGCAGAGGATACCACACCAGCCTCTTAAGAACTTTTTCTTAAAGTTTCTTGGGAGGAAATGGTAAGGAATGGTTTATGCACAGTGAAGATATGAAAAATGCGTGTATAACAAGAGCAACAAAATCTAAATGGGGATGGGCATCTGATTCACAAAAACTTTTACCTTGGGATTCTTGCATAGCACAGTGCTTCCTGCCCTGTAGTAAGCTGTTGAAAAATAATTATTGTGTAACTCTCAGTTTTGCTAATATCTTTTACAGTATGACAGAATATTTCAAGCATCACTCCTGTTGTGTAAAGAAAATTTGCATCCACCCTTTATTTTATTTCTGCTCATAACCTGCTCATTACTGAAAGTTTGGATCCGGCTGTTCACTGCTGGGAAGCCAGTACTCAAGCGGCAAGGTTGGTCTTTAGCACTGAGCCACCTGGAAAGCGCCAGGTAGAAAGGAAAGTTTGCTTTATTTCAGAGGCTGGCAACTAGGGGAGATGGTGGGCTCATGTTCAAATGGCAACTCCCCACTGATGATCAGTGGGCAAGAGCTTTTAAAGGGGAGTTTCATGGGTATATATATGTGGAGGGAGGGGTTAAACGCAGAAACAACACCTTCAGCTCTGACAGTCATCTTGAAACTGGTCATCAGTGGTGTGATCAGCCATCATCTTGATTGTTTTGAGTACAGTTAATCTTCAGTTCCAGGCTTGATCTATTCCCATTTCTTTGAGGCCATTTCTAGGAATTATGGCAGCTTGTGTCATGGCTTACCAGGTGGCGCTAGTGGTAAAGAACCTGCCTGCCAGTTCAGGAGACCTAAGAGAGACAGATTCGATCGCTGGGTCAGGAAGATCCCCTGGAGGAGGGCATGGCAACCCACTCCAGTGTCTTGCCTGGAGGACCCTATGTACAGAGGAGCATGGTGGGCTACAGTCCATGGGGTCGCACAGAGTCGGACACAGCTGAAGTGACTTAATATGGTTGCATGTCATGGATATAGTCTGGTCATCATGTAGTTAAGTTCTTACAGCTGGTGGGGGTGTTAGTCTCTATAAGACAGCTTGCCAGATATGGCTCAGTTTTATCTGTAGCCCTTGAGAAGGAACTAAATGTCCTTGACTTTGTTTATTACTGACTTTGAAGGACACAACTGTTTATTTTGTCCAGTTTGACTACTTCCTTTGTTTCTGCATTTTCTTACTTCTCTGATTAAACTTATTCTTTGGCTAAAGTTTTTCTGCAGACAAAAGTAGGCAGAAGATATGGAGCTGGGGAGACCTTAGGGTCTTGCTTGTTTCAAGCTCAGCATTAGTATACTGCAAGCTCACCATTAAGTATACTGACAACATTTGCTGCCAATCTTGGTAATCTCCAGCTGAGGGCTTTCAGACCTCAGACAAGGCAGGTTGGACAAGAGCACAGGTTACTGCTCCCAGGAACATTCTTAACTAATAGCATCTTGAAGTTGGAGGTACATACACACCTCTTCGCTCCCCATGTGGGCTAAGTCTGAGATATATTCTGTCTTGTCTCCTGGCATTCCCTGCAGGACCATTGGATAAAGCAGGAACCTACTCAACCACACACCCTTTTTTATAAAATTAACTTTTATTGGTGTGTAGTTGATTCACAATGTTGTGTTTGTTTCACGTGTACAACAAAATGAATCAGTTATACGTATATCCACTCTTTTATTTTCTATTCTCATATAGGTTATTACAGAGTACTGAGTAGAGTTCCCTATGCTACACAGTAGGTCCTTATTACTTATCCAGTTTCTGTATAGTGGTGTGTATATATCTATCCTCATCTCCCAACTTATCCCTCCCCCCGTTTCCCCTGGTAACCATAGGTTTGTTTTCTACATATGAACCATACACCCTGTATTGGCTTCTTTATCTGGCACCTGTCTTCCCTCATTGATACTTCCTGAGATGAGCTCCCAAATAAACTACTTGCATTCAAATCTTCCTCATAAGATCTGATTCTGGGGACATCCAAACTAACATATGCAGCTTCCAAAACATTCTGAGGACGCTAGCAAGGTAAATACAGCACAGATACTAAAGACATACACTAGTTAAATTTTTTGTTTGTTTCTTTTACTAATTTTCAAGTTGTGTCGATCCTCTGAGACTTAATGTAACTATTTCATTTTCCCAGGCTCCTAGGATTAAGTGGGTTGGATATTTTAGGATGAGAGGAATAAAGAAACAAGAACAGCTCTAATTATTTCACTGTGAAGCACTGGAGGCATTAGAAGGCTACATAAATAATGTGTTTGTGTCAGAGGATAGACTGAAATATGCAGGCGTTTCCACTATTGATCAAAACATAAATGAATATTGCAGACGATGTTAGAGAATCCAGATAATCAGCTCAGCTACCTGGGATGGCAGTGGAACGAGAAATGAGTGTACAAACAAGCTTTTTTTTTTTTAAATTGGAGTATAATCGTTTTACAATGTTGTGTTGGTTTCTGTTGTACAACAAAGTGAACCAGCTATATATATACATGTAACTGTTCCCTCTTGAGCCTGCCTCCTGCCCTCATTCCATTCCTCTAGGTCCTCACAGCACCGAGCTGAGCTCAGCTCCCACCAGCTCAGGTCCCACTAGCTCAGCTCCCACCAGCAGCTTTGCACTAGCTATCTGTTTTACACATGGCAGTGTATAGACGTCAGTGATACTCTCTTAATACATCCCAGCTTGTGCTAATAGGACTCAGTCCACCTCCAGAGCCTTCCACGTGTGGATAAGGAAAAGCCAAACTGCTTCAGCTCTGCCAACACAGTACATTCTTCCTGGGAGTGACTTGAGGACACATTTAGAAGCATGTGAACTACGAACCTCACGAATGCCCAGACCAAGATGGTCCAGTAGACTTCTTAGAGCTATAAGTAAGAAGCCTACCCTATTCTTTGAATTTTCAAATGTTTGTGTGTGAAAACACAAAACAGAAACTTTTACATTCTCCTTGAGTGATGACATCACATATTTGGTTGGATATATATTTCATATTTGCAATCCAGCATATTTGCAATTTCTTTAAAAAAATCAAAAGTCTAATAATTAAGGATAACTTCCATTACAGCAATTATATTAAAAGGAATCAGTGTATCATTTGATTTTTATGCAAAAATCTTTGCTGCTGCTTGTATATAAAGAGAATGACAGAATTTGTTTTCTAAACAAATGGCAGAATTTAAATCCTGAGATTATTTTATCTAAAAATGGCAAATTTCTTTTCAGAATTTCTAAAAGGTTAGTTTTCACATTGCAAATAGACCAGATCCAAACATGAAGATCTAAAATTCATTATTAAAACCTCGAATCAAACTTGACAAGAGTTTTGTGAGTACATATATTCAAAAGCAGTTGGTTATACCCAATACCAAAATTATTACTCTATTTGACCTTTTTGTAACTTTAATATTCTGATGCTTACATTTTAAAAGAAATTCTGTGAAATCCAAATAGTATTTCTTTTTGTTGTTCAGTCACCCAGTCATGTCCAACTCTTTGCAACCCCATGGACTGCAGCACACCAGGGCTCCCTGTCCCTCACCATCTCCCGAAGTTTACCGAAGTTCATGTCCGTTGCATTGGTGATGCCAGCCAGCCATCTCATCCTCTGATGCCCTCTTCTCCTGCCCTCAGTCTTTCCCAGCATCAGGGACTTTACCAAGGAGTTGACTGTTCATATCAGATAACCAAAATACTGGAGCTTCAGCTTTAGCATCAGTCCTTCCAACGAGTATTCAGGGTTGATCTCCCTTAAGATTGACTGGTTTGATCTTGCTGTCCGAGGGACTTTCAGGAGTCTTCTCCAGCACCACAGTTTGAAGGCATCAATTCTTTGGCGTTCTGCCCTCTTTACGGTCTAGTTCTCACAACCATACATGACCACTGAGAAGACCATAGCCTTGACTATATGGACCTTTGTCGGCAAAGTAATGTTTCCGCTTTTCACCAACACTCTCTAGGTTTGTCATAGCTTTCCTACCAAGAAGCAGTTGTCTTCTGATTTCATGGCTTGCAGTCACCATCTTCAGTGATCTTAGAGCCCAAGAAGAGGAAATCTGTCACTACTTCCACCTTTGCCTACTCTATTTGCTATGCAGTGATGGGGCCAGATGCCATGATCTTAGTTTTTTTAATATTTAGTTTTAAGCTGGCTCTTTCACACTCCTTCTTCACTCTCATCAAGAGACTCTTTAGTTCCTTTTCGCTTTCTGCCGTTAGAGTGGTATCATCCGCATATCTAAGGTTGTTGATATTTCTTCTGCCTATCTTGATTCCACGTTGTAACTCATCCAGCCTGGCATTTCTCATGATGTGCTCAGCATATTGATTAAACAAACATGGTGACAGCAGACAGCCCTGTCGTATTCCTTTCTCAATCTTCAACCAATCAGTTGTTCCATATAGGGTTCTAACTGTTGCTTTTTGACCTGCATACAGGTTTCATAGGAGACAGGTAAGGTGCTCTGATATTCCCATCTCTTTAAGAACTTTCCAGAGCTTGTTATGATCCACACAGTCAAAGGCTTTAGGGCAGCTGATGAAACAGAAGTAGATTTTTTTTCTGGAATTCCCTTGCTTTCTCTGTGACCCAGCAAATTAGGAAGTTTGATCTCTGGTTCTTCTGCCTTTTCTAAATCCAACTTGGACATTACTAGTTCTCTTCCACTCTTACCCAGTAGCATGTTGGACACCTTCAGACCCAGGGGACTTATCTTTTGGTGTCATATCTTTTTGTTCTTTTATACAGTTCATGAGGTTCTCATGGCAAGTACACTTGGGTGGTTTGCCATTCCCTCTTCCAATGAATCACATTTTGTCAGAACTCTCCACTGTGACCCATCCGTCTTGGGTGGCTTTACACAGTATGGCTCATAGCTTCACTGAGTTACACAAGACCCTTCACCATGAAGAGGCAGTGATCCCTGAAGGGGCAGAGTAGTATTAGGTTGGTGCTAAAGTAATTGTGGTTTTGCATTATTGAACTTTGTTGTTTGATATTGAAATACATTCCTAAATAAATGTGGTTATGTTATACATCATTTTAATGCACATTTTGTGCTTTGTTTTTCTGCTAATAACGAATTACTTGCTGTGTATTTTACATTTATTTTAGACTAGGGAAATGATGTTAGACAAAAAAAGCAAATTCAAGTGATTTTATTATTTGAATTCAAAATGGGTCAGAAAGCAGCAGAGACAACTCACAACATCAGGAACACATTTGGCCCAGAAACTTCTAATGAATGTACAGTGCAGGGATGGTTCAAGTTTTGCCAAGGAGACGGAGAGCCTTGATGATGAGGAGCCAGCAGAAATGGTGGGCCATCGGAAGTTGACAGTGACTAACTGAGAGCCATCATCAAAGCTGAGCCTCTTAAAACTACATGAGAAGTTGTCAAAGGACTTAACATTGACCATTCTACTGTCATACTGAATTTGAAGCAAATTGAAAAGGTGAAGAAGCTGGATAAGTGGTTGCCCCATGAGCTGACTGCAAATCAAAAAAAAAAAAAATCATTATTTTGAAGTGTCATCTTCTTTTATTCTTCACAACAGCAAATCATTTCTCAATCAGATTGTGACATGTGACAAAAAGTGGATTTTATACGACAACCAGAGACTACCAGCTCGGTGGTTGGACTGAGGAGCAGCTTCAAAGCACGTCCCAAAGCCAAACTTGAACCAAAAAAATGGTGATGGTCACTGTTTGGTGATCTGCTGCTGTTCTGATCCACTACAGCTTTCTGAATTCTGGTGAAACCATGACATCTGAGAAATGCTCAGAAAATTGATGAGATACACCAAAAACTGCAATGTCTGCACTTAGGATAGGTCAACAGAAAGGGCCCAGTTCTTCTCCATGACAATGCCTGACTGCATGTTTTACCACCAGTGCTTCACAAGTTGAACAAACTGGGCCACAAACTTTTGCTTCATCCACCATATTCACCTGACCTCGCGCCAGTCGACTACCGCTTCTTCAAGTATCTCAACAACTTTTTGCAGGGAACACACTTCCACAACTGCCAGGAGACAGAAGATGCTTTCCAAGAGTTAGTTGAATCCTGAAGCATGGATTTTTATGCTACATGGATAAACAAACTTATTTCTCATTAGCAAAAATATGTTAATTGTAATAGTTGCTATTTTGATTGATAAAGATGTGTTTGAGCCTAGTTATGATGATTTAAAATTCATGGTCCGAAACCGCAATTACTTTTTCACCAACCTAGTAGCAGACATTTACCCAAGTTTCATTACCTGTTCAAGTCTAGGTATAAAATAGGGCTTGCTGCTGCTGCTAAGTCGCTTCAGTCGTGTCCGACTCTGTGTGACCCCATAGACGGCAGCCCACCAGGCTCCCCCATCCCTGGGATTCTCCAGGCAAGAACACCAGAGTGGGTTGCCATTTCCTTCTCCAATGCATGAAAGTGAAAAGTAAAAGTGAAGTGGCTCAGTTGTGTCCAACTCTTAGTGACCCCATGGACTGCAGCCCACCAGGCTCCTCATAATGATTAGTTTTATGAGACGAATGAGTGACCTAGGTTTCTACCCTTAGTTCCTCTTTCCAACTAGGCCCTTATCCTGTGAAGAACTGTGATATAAGCAAAAAAATCCAACTTGTGTTTTCTGTAATTATTTTCTGTTAGAAAGTTTATTTTTTTAAAAATTCATTAGGATTTCATAAATATTTAAGTGTAACGCTTGTTGATCTTAATTATCCAATTTGGGTTCAGAAATGCAAGCTAAGGAGAGGGAAAAATATTAATACCTTCTCCAACCTCCTGGATTCCCTGAGGTGCCTGGGCTTTCACCCAGCCTCTCTGAGAGACATATTCAACTGCTGTGGCGGGGAGACCCCTGTCTGCACAGAGGCTGCAAAAAGTCTATCTGACCAAATGAAAATCAGCCACAGAGAGCCAGCTGCAAACAGGATAGCGGGGTCCTTGGAAACATCTGGCCCTTTGGGGACTGCAGGGTGCCTGCCATTCTTTGTCAAGAACACCTTTCTCATCACCTTTGCTCTCAGAGGAGTTTGAGCTGCTTCTATTTATAGCTGTGAAGAAGGATGACTTGGAGAATTCAGCAGGAGACACCATTTCCTTGCTTGTGATGGACTTTAGGACTCTCTGTGAGGAATAATAATGCTTAGGGCAAACTGGAAACTGACCCCTTTAGGCTCATGATGTCTGGAGCACATTAGGAACAAAGCTGCCGTTAATCTCCATGTCCTTGATCTCATTTCTGCAATAGGAAACTGTGTGTTCAAATATCCCTGAACTTTTAAGAGGGCTCTTCTAAACCTTTCATCTTTACCTCACTTTAGTTTACCTTTTGTAATTTTTTCCCTGAAGGCAAAGTTCCTTTTCAGGAAGCCTAAGATGGTAGCTTCTGACTTGTTGGTCTGAACATGGTCAGTTCAGTTCAGTTGCTCAGTCATGGTCAACTTTGCGGCCACATGGACTGCAGCAGGCCAGGCTTCGCTTCCACTGCCAACTCATGGAGCTCACTCAAACTCATGTCCGTCGAGTCAGTGATGCCCTCCACCAGCTCATCCTCTGTCATCCCCTTCTCCTCCAGCTTTCAGTCTTTCCCAGCATCAGGGGCTTTTTCCAATGAGTTGGTTCTTTGTGTCAAGTGGCCAAAGTACTGGAGTTTCACCTTCAGCATCAGTCCTTCCAGTGAATATTCAGTACTGATCTCCTTTAGGATGGACTGGTTGGATCTCCTTGCAGTCCAAGGGACTCTCAAGAGTCTTCTCCATCACCACAGTTCAAAAGCATCAATTCTTCAGTGCTCAGCTTTCTTTATAGTCCAACTCTCACATCCATACATGACCACTGGAAAAAACATATCTTTGACTAGATGGACCTTTGTTGGCAAAGTAATGTCTCTGTTTTTTAATATTTTGTCAAGGTTGGTCATAGCTTTTCTTCCAAGGAGCAAGCGTCTTTTAATTTCATGGCTGCAGTTACCATCTATAGTAATTTTGGAGCCCGAGAAAATAAACTCTGCCACTGTTTCCATTGTTTCCCCATCTATTTGCTATGAAGTGATGGGACTGGATGCTATGATCTTCATTTTTGAATGTTGAGTTTTAAGCCAGCTTTTTCACTCTCCTCTTTCAGTTTCATCAAGAGGCTCTTTAGTTCCACTTCACTGTCTGCCAGTGAAGTGAAGGGTGGTATCATCTGTGTATCTGAGGTTATTGACATTTCTCTCGGTAATCTTGATCCCAGCTTGTGCTTCATCCAGGCTGGCATTTCGCATGATGTACTCTGCATGTAAGTTAAATAGACAGAGTGACAATATACAGCCTTGACGTATTCCTTTCTCAATTTGGAATCAGTCTGTTGTTCCATGTCCAGTTCTAACTGTTGCTTCTTGACCTGCATACAGATTTCTCAGAAGGCAGGTCAAGGTGGTCTGGTATTCCCATCTCCTGAATAATTTTCCATAGTTTGTTGTGATCTACACAGTCAAAGGCTTTGGCATAATTAATAAGCAGAAGTAGTTGTGTTTCTGGAATTCTTTTGCTTTTTCCATGATCCAGTGGATGCTGGTAATATGATCTCTGGTTCCTCTGCCTTTTCTAAATCCAGCTTGAATATCTGGAATTCACGGTACATGTACTGTTGAACCCTGACTTGGAGAATTTTGAGCATTACTTTGCTAGCAAGTGAGATGAGTGCAATTGTGCGGTAGTTTGAACATTCTTTGGCATTGCCCTTCTTTGGGATTGGAATGAAAACTGACTTTTTCCAGTCCTGTGGCCACTGCTGAGTTTTCCAAATTTGCTGCCATACTGAGTGCAGCACTTTAACAGCATCATCTTTTTCATATTTGAAATAGCTCAACTGGAATTCCATCACCTGTTGGACTGAAGATGGTACTCATGCATAAATACAGCAAAAACTGGAAATGATTTTCAGTTATCAAATACCTCTGCATTGATGCAAGTGATAGCATTTCTGTAAACTGAGGTCACTGTAATTCAAAAGTAGAAGAGCATGGAGAATTTCTGGATGTCACTCATTTGGATGTTTTAAGAATTCTCTTTCAAGAATTACCCCGTTGTCCTGCTTATTGTTTGACACAAAGAACAAAAAAGAACACACTCTATTTTGTTGGAACTCAAATGAAGAAATTTATCTCCTTCTTTAGAAGAGGGGTGTGCAGAATGATAACACATGTGATTTTTGTAATTCCTCAGACATGGGTACCTAATCATACAGAAAATGTCTATTAACGACGAATAATAGTGACCAGGATCACTGAGTATTTTCTGTGTGCCAAGGCCCTGTGCTAAGTCCTCTGTTACAGGTACCAATTGGATCCCAACAGGCTTGGATGAAAATGCATTAATTTCATTTTCAGATGAAAACACTGTGGCCCAGTAGTTAAGTGATGTAGTTACTCACACACCTTCAGTTCTACAACTTAGGATTGATCAAGTTAGGGTTTGAACCCAGATCTGTTAGAATCATGTGTTGGCTTGATTAATCATTCACTATCTTACATTTCTTGCCTTCTATTTTTTTAAGATTTTCAATATGATGGTTTTATACATAAGTATGTGTATGTGTGTGTGTATATACTCACACTATGAAATGATTCAGTTCAGTTCAGTCGGTCAGTCGTTTCTGACTCTTTGTGACCCCCATGGACTGCTGCACGCCAGGCCTCCCTGTCCATCACCAATTCCCAGAGTTTACTCAAACTCATGTCCATTGAGTCGGTGATGCCATCCAACCATCTCATCCTCTGTCATCCCCTTCTCCTCCCACCTTCAATCTTTCCCAGCATCAGGATCTTTTCCAATGAGTTGATTTATGGCCTATCCAATATTGTTTTTTATGGCATCAAACTTTACTTCCATCACCAGTCACATCCACAACTGGGCGTTGATTTTCGCTTTGGCTCTGTCTCTTCATTCTTTCTGGAGTTACTTCTCCAGTCTTCTCCAGTAGCATATTGGGCACCTACTGACCTGGGGAGTTTATCCTTCTGTGTCATATCTTTTTGCCTCCTCATACTGTTCATGGGGTTCTCAAGGCAAGGATACTGAAGTGGTTTGCCATTCCCTTCTCCAGTGGACCACGTTTAGTCACAACTCTCGACTGTGACCTGTCTGTCTTGGGCAACCATGGCATCAGCTCATAGTTTCATTGAGTTAGACAGGGCTGTGGTCCATGTGATCAGTTTGATTAGTTTTCTGTGATTGTGGTTTTCATTCTATTTGCCCTCTGATAAGGATAAGAAGTGATTACCACAATCAAATTAATTAATACATTTATCACTGTCACATTGATACCATTTTTGTGTTTGTGGTGAGAACACTTAAGATCTAGTCTCAGCATATTCATGCATATACCATATTATTAACTATTGTTACCATGCAGTAAATTAGATGCCTGGAACTTACTCATATTATAACTGTAAATTGGTAAATTTTGGCTTATATTCTTTTTGAAATGCTGTAAAACCTGCCTTTTCCGGTTAGTTTGAATAATGTTTTGATTTTAAGAACTTTTAAGTGTTTATCTATTTTTACAATTCAACATTCTGGACTATATTTCAAGACTCCTGTACATCTAGGTTTCAAAGTTCATCACACAGCTGGATATTGCCATGTTTGTGTTAAAACAGTGAAATCCACTTTCCACTCTTCGCCTCTTTTCTCTCTTCAAAATATCCTCATTCTGAGTATATACATATGAGCATAAAAACCTTTTCATAGCAGTTTAACTAGTGTTTCCTGTATAGATTATAAGCATATCATTTAGCTGTATTTTTAGAAAACAACATGTTTTTTAAAAATCGATGGAAAACACTTAAGTGGATAAATGGGAATCAAGCCATTCAGGAGTGGGCATTGTAATTGTATAATAGCTCTTGAAGAAAAATGTTCACCTAAGGTCTGCTTTTTAGGTTGAAAGGAAGATTTCCAAGTTGAAATACATTAATCACCATAAAACAGAACCCCTACTCTCAAATATTCTAAACAATGGAAAATATGGAGTCACATCTTTATAATGAGTTTTGGTAATTGTGGCAGAAAGAAAATCATTAGGTGATTGAAGAGAAAAATGAACCTAGGCTGAAAATCTAGTATATATTAAAAATAGAGAAAAACCTAAAGTAGAAGAATAAAGTTAAGCCAAAGCCTTCGTGTCACTTTTTTTTTCCCGAAAGTCTTATATCTGTTTCTTTTTGGAAGCGTATTTTAGAAGATTTACTTTACTTTTTTGAACTACTTCTCAGAATTCGACCCATCTGGGGTCGAAGGAGCTGAGTGACTGCACATCTCTGAGTCTCGGTTTGTTGTTGTTTAGGCTCTAAGTTGTGTTCAACTCTGTGACCGCATGGACTATAACCCGCCAGGCTCCTCTGTCCATGGGATGTCCCAGGCAAGAATACTGGAGTGGGTTGCCATTTCTTCCTCCAGGGAAAGAACTCAGTTTTTTAGAGCAGTTTAGGTTTACAACAAAATTGAGAGTATGGTAAACAGATTTCCCATGTACCCCTGTCCCTACAAATGTACCCCTCCTCCATTATCAACATCATTCACCAAAATGGTCCATTCCTTTTTTTTTTTTACCAACAGTGAAACTACATCAACACATCATGACCATCCACAGTTCACAGAATATATTATGGTTTACTTGTAAAGACATATATCCAGCATTATAAAAGCATGCAAAATATTTGCTCTGAGAATCCTTGTGCTCTGCCTATTTCTCTCTTACCCCCAACTCCCCATGGATCTCTTTTATGTCTCCATAGTTTTCTTTTCCAAAATGACATATAGTTGAAAGCAAACAGCTTTTTCAGATAGGCTTCTTTCACTTAGCCATATGAATTTGAGATTCTTCTATGTTTTTTCCATGGCTTAATACGCCATTTCTTTTCCAGGCTGAATAATATTCCATTATCTGGATAGACCACAGTTTCTCTGTTCACCTACTAAAGGATGTCTTAATTTGCTTCAAAGATTTGGTACTTAGGAAGTAAATGCTGTAAACATCCATGTGCAGGCTTTTTTTTTTTTTTTTAAACATAAGTTTTCAGTTTCTTTGGGTAAATAGTACAGAGCATGATCATGTGGTAGGAATTATGTTTAGTTTTGTAAAAAACTGCTAAGTTTTCTTCCCAGTTGGCTGTACATTTTTACGTTCTCACCAGCAATGAATGAGATCTGTTGCTTCATATCTTTGCCAGCATTTGGTGTCAGTGTTCTGGATTTTAACTAGTCAGATAGGTATGTGGTAGAACCTCATTGTTGTTTTTGCATTTCCCTAATGATATTTTAATTTGTGTTTTCCCTGATGTCATATGATGTGGGGCATCTTTTGGCTTATTTGCAATGTGTGTATCTTCTCTGGAGAGATACCTGTTAAGCTCTTTGGGTCATTTTTTTGAGTTGTTTGTTTTCTTGTTGTTGAGTTCTGGGTTCTTTGTATATTTTGAGTAACTGTACTCTGTTGGATGTGTCTTTTGCAAATATTTTCTTCCAGTCTGTAGCTTGTCTTTTAATTTACCTTATCATTATTTTTTTCCTTCCAACTTTATTGAGATATAATTGACATACAACATTGTGTAATTTTAAGGTGTACACATGGGCTTCCCTGGTGGCTCAGATGATAAAGAATCTGCCTGCCTTGAAGGGACCCAGGTTTGATCCTTGGGTTGGGAAGATTTCCTGGAGAAGGGAATGGCTACCCACTTCAGTTTTTTTGCCTGGAGAATCCCATGGACAGAGGAGCCTGGTGGACTACAGTCCATGGGGTTGCAAAGAGTCAGATGCAACTGAGTGAGTAACACATACACAGCATACAAGGTCTACACATGTTAATTTGATACACTTATATATTTCATTATGACCACCGCCAGAGTGTTAGCTAACACCTCCATCATATCACATAATTATCACTTCTGTTTTTGTGGTAAGAACACTCAAGATCTGGTTTCGTAGCAACTCTAAATTTTATTGCACAGTATTGTCATCTCTAATCACAATGTTGTACATCAAAATTTATTTATCTTTTCACTGGAAGTTTGTACCCTTTGACCATCATCTCCTAATTTTTTCCACTCCAGCCCCTGCTAACCACCATTCTTTTTGTTGCTATGCTTTTTGTAGATTCCACATATAAGTGTTACAAACAGTATTCATCTTTGACTTATTTCACTTACTGTAACAGCCTTAAGACTACCCATACTGTCCCAAATCCCATCTTTCTCATGGCTGAATAATATTCCATTATTATGTTATATGATACATATGATATCATATCACATCTTCTCTATCCATTCACTCATTGATAGGTAGTTGTATCCATATCTTAGCTATCTTGAATAATGTTGCAATAAACATAGAGTGCAGGTAACTCTTGGATATTCTATTTTCACTTCCTTTGGATACATACCCAGAAGTGGGATTGCTGAATAATATGATAGTCCTATTTTTAATTGTTTCAGGAACCTCCACACAGGTGTGAAATGATATTTCCTTTTAGTTTTCATTTGCATTTTCTTGGTGATTAGTGATGTTGCACATCTAATCATGTATGTTTTGGTCATTTGTATGTCTCCTAAGTTAAAATGTCTATTCAGTTCCTCTGCCTATTTAAAAATCAGATTGTTTTTTGTTATTGGTTTCTATTAGTTCTTTTTATTTTAGATATTAGACCCTTATCAGATATATGGTTTGCAATTCCTCTGTTTCTTTTGCTGTACACAAGTTTTCTAACTTAATGTAATCCCACGTGCTGCCTTTTTCCTTGTGCTTTTGGTGTCATACCTAAACAGTCATTGCCAAAAACTGTGTCAATGAGATATTTCCCTGTTTTCTTTTAGGAGTTCTGTGGTTTCAGGTCTCTTGCTGCTAAGGCACTTCAGTCGTGTCTGACCCTATGCAACCCCATAGACGGCAGCCCACCAGGCTCCCCTGTCCCTGGGATTCTCCAGGCGAGAACACTGGAGTGGGTTGCCATTTCCTTCTCCAATTCATGAAAGTGAAAAGTGAAAGTGAAGTCGCTCTGTCGTGATTGACTCCTAGTGACCCCATGGACTGCAGCCTACCAGCCTCCCCTGTCCATGGGATTTTCCAGGCAAGAGTACTGGAGTGGGTTGCCATTGCCTTCTCCAGGTCTCTTGTTTATGTCTTTAATTCATTCTGAGCAATATATAATAGAGTCCAGTTTCATTTTTCTACATGTGATTACCCAGGTTCCTGACATCATTTACCTTGGACCTGGGGTAGCTCCTCTCAGCTGCCACCCCTGACCTTGGATGCGGGGTAGCTCCTGGAATGTGAAGTCAAGTGGGCCTTAGGAAGCAGCACTACGAACAAAGCTAGTGGAGGTGATGGAATTCCAGTTGAGCTATTTCAAATCCTAAAAGATGATGCTGTGAAAGTGCTGCATTCAATATGTCAACAAATTTGGAAAACTCAGCAGTGGCCACAGGACTAGAAAAGGTCAGTTTTCATTCTAGTCCCTAAGAAAGGCAATGCCAAAGAATGCTCAAACTACTGCACAATTGCACTCATCTCACACGCTAGTAAAGTAATGCTCAAAATTCTCCAAGCCAGTCTTCAGCAATATGTGAACTGTGAACTTCCAGATGTTTAAGCCGGTTTTAGAAAAGGCAGAGGAACCAGAGATCAAATTGCCAACATCCTCTGGATCATCGAAAAAGCAAGAAAGTTCCAGAAAAACATCTGTTTCTGCTTTATTGACTATGCTAAAGCCTTTGACAGTGTGGATCACAATAAACTGTGGAAAATTCTTCAGGAGATGGGAATACCAGACCACCTGACCTGCCTCTTGAGAAACTTATATGCAGGTCAGGAGGCAACAGTTAGAACTGGACATGGAACAACAGACTGGTTACAAATAGGAAAAGGAGTACATCAAGGCTACATATTGTCACCCTGATTATTTAACTTATATAAAGAGTACATCATGAGAAACTCTGGACTGGAAGAAGCACAAGCTGGAATCAAGATTGCCAGGAGAAATATCAATAACCTCAGATATTCAGATGACACCACCCTTATGGCAGAAAGTGAAGAGGAACTAAAGAGCCTCTTGATGACGGTGAAAGAGGAGAGTGAAAAAGCTGGCTTAAAGCTCAACATTAAGAAAATGAAGATCATGGCATCCAGTCCCATCACTTCATGGCAAATAGATGGGGAAACAGTGGAAACAGTGGCTGACTTTATTTTTGGGAGCTCCAAAATCACTGCAGATGGTGATTTTGCAGCCATGAAATTAAAAGGCACTTACTCCTTGGAAGGGAAGTTATGGGCAACCTCGTGGGCTGCTGTCTATGGGGTCGCACAGAGTCAGACATGACTGAAGCAACTTAGCAGCAGCAGCAGACAGCATATTAAAAAGCAGAGACATTACTTTGCCAACAAAGGTCCATCTAGTCAAGGCTATGGTTTTTCCTGTAGTCATGTATGGATGTGAGAGTTGGTCTGTGAAGAAAGCTGAGCACCGAAGAATTGATGCTTTTGAACTGTGGTTTTGGAGAAGACTGTTGAGAGTCCCTTGGATTGCAAGGAGATCCAACCAGTCCATCCTAAAGGAGATCAGTCCTGGGTGTGCATTGGAAGGACTGATGCTGAAGCTGAAACTCCAATCCTTTGGCCACCTGATGTGAAGAGCTGACTCATTTAAAAAGACCCTGATGCTGGGAAAGATTGAGGGCAGGAGGAGAAGAGGACGACAGAGGATGAGATGGTTGGATGGCATCTCTGACTCAATGGACATGTGTTTGGGTAGACTCTGGCAGTTGGTGATGGACAGGGAGGCCTGGCATGCTGCGGTTCATGGGGTTGCAAAAAGTCGGACATGACTGAGAACTGAAATGAACTGAACATCATTAATGAAGAGACTATCACAGATGGCATTTGTTGAAGAGTTCCCTTGTCAAGGGCTTCCCTTGTGGCTCAGCTGGTAAAGAATCCCTTGTAAAATATTGGTTGACCATATATGTGAGTATTTATTTCTTTGCTCTTAATTCTGTTCCATTAATCTCTGTTTTAATGCCAGTGCCATACAGTTCTGGTTACTGTAGCTTCATAGTGTGCTTTCGCATCAGGAAATGTAATGTCTCCAGCTTTGTTCATCTTTCTCAGGATTGCTTTAGCTATTCAGGGGTATGGTACCATACAAGTATTAGGATTATTTTTTTCTGTTTCTGTAAAAAATACCATTGGAATTTTGTTAAGGATTGCATTAAATTTATAGATGACTTTGGGTAGTATCCTATGGACAGAGGAGCCTGGTGGGATATAGTTAACGGGGTTGTAAAGAGTCAGACATGACTGAGCAACCAACAGTTTGGGTGGTATGGCTATTTTAATAATGTTCTATGAGCTATGAGTATTGGGTATCTTTCCATTTTTTTGTTTCTCTTTAACTGTTTTATCAGAGTCTTGTAATTTTCAGCGTACAAATCTTTCCCCTCCTTGGTTAAATTTATCCTTAATATTGTTTTTGGATGCATCCTTTTAAAATAGTGGATTCTCTGTTAATATAGTGTAACCCACAAAATCTATTAATGTATACTTAAAAAGTTGAAAAGGGTATTTATTCAGTGAAATAAATAAATGCTGAATGTCAATACTTACAAACCTGTTAAAGAAAATATATCTGAGTATTTTCTTCTGTTTTGGGAGTGTGTCACTATTCTTTTTAAAATTTATTTATTTTTAATTGAAGGATAATTGCTTTACAGTATTGCATTGGTTTCTACCAAATATCAGCATGAATCTTACAAACCTATTAAAGAAAATACATCTCTGAGCATTTTCATTTTACAGACAGAGTAGTCTTAGAAAAAATTGTTCTAGTATATGTAAAATGATTAGTTTTAGCATATTAACTAGTGGTTTAAGATTGTCTTAAACCACTAAGCTGAATACTTACTATATATGATGTTTATTTTTTCTCTTGTACCATCTACTTAGCACAGCTTTAAATTCCACCTTCCCACACCTTCTCAGCTTCTAACATATGTCAGTTCACAAAGAAAACCATGGTCAGGAACAGACTGATATCTAAACCCTCAATATTCAGACACCACATTTAGTGAAACACCTACATTCTCACCAATTCATTGATCCTTTAACCAGGTCAAGATGGAAAAAGCATCCCTCCGTTTGGCTGTCAATAATTTTTCTTCCCATTTTCTTAAAAATCTTACCTCCCTCTCTAATGGTACTTCTCTAGGTGCATTTAAAGACTTTCTATCTTGAAAACAATAACAGAAACAAAGTAGCTATCCCACATCCTATTTTAACTGCTACCTCAGCTTATAAATTTGTGCAGGTGGTAATCTAAATTGGGATCCATTTTCCCAATTTCCATTTACTCCTCAGCCAATTTTATGCCAATTTTTGAAGTTACCAGTCACTTGGAAGCTTTTAACCATTAAATCCAAGGGCAAAATATACAGGGAAGTTGTTGGTTCCTTTCTTGTTTAAAATCTTGACGTCATTCAGTACCTTTGGCCACTCCTTCCTTAGTCTAGAAACTCTTCTTTGGTGTTTGCTGCTGCTAAGTCGCTTCAGCTAAGTCACTTCAGTCGTGTCCAACTCTGTGCGACCCTATAGACAAGCACCCCATCAGGCTCCTCTGTCCATGGGATTCTCCAGGCAAGAATACTGGAGTGGGTTGTTATTTCCTTCTCTAATGCATGCATGCATGCTAAGTTGCTTCAGTTGTGTCTGACTCTGTGCGACCCCATGGATAAGCAGCCCATCAGGCTCCTCTGTCCACAGGACTCTCCAGGCAAGAATCCTGGAGTAGGTTGTTATTTCCTTCTCCAATGCATGCATGCATGCTAGGTTGCTTCATTCGGGTCTGACTCTGTGCGACCCCATAGACGGCAGCCCACCAGGCTCCTCCATCCACAGGATTCTCTAGGCAAGAACACTGGAGTGGGTTGCTATTTCCTTCTCCGTCCTTGGTGTTTAAGACACTGCAATTTCTTAATACTCTTTGTAGGATATGGTTGTTCAATCTCAATCTCTTTAATGAATGAAGTGATATTTGCATTCTTTAGTTATTTTTTCTTTCTACTAATATTTAAATATCTACCTAGTAAGCAATTTTCCAGGCTGTCTGGTATATAAATTCTTAAAGTGTCAGAACAATTTATCCCTCTCTCCCACCTTCCTTCCCTCTGTCTTTTCTTCTCACTTCCCCACCTCTCTCCCTTCCCTCTTCCTTCCTTCCTTTATTATTATTATTTTTTTTCTCTCTCACCTGACAGTCTGCCTAAAGTAACTGACTTAAAATCTGACATTCAGGATTATGTAAGTACCTCAGTGTACTATATTTTTCCTGTAATGTGATGTATTATTTCAGAGCTTTTATATACATATTAACATTGGCAAGGTGGTAGATGTTTGAAGAAATAGCAGCCCCAAAGTGGAAAAACTAAAGTTATATCCTTGTGCCTATAAGGATATATATATATTTTTGCTTCTTCCATAGTTTTAGGACAGGTATTTACATTGTTAAAAGATGATAAAATGCTATTTTAAAAGACTGCATTTTCTAGAAAAGGACTGATATGCAAAGCTATTAAGCTATTTTATTTTAATGGTCTTAAAAACAATAAAAGAAGCACACTTTTAGAATAAAATATTGAGGAATTGGTTATTTCTATCTTTCAAAAACTAAGGTGAACTATTTTAAATTAAAATTTTTAATGTATTAAAAATTATTTATTAACTCTACCAATGCCCCCGCCATAAGCAGAAATACACTCAGTATCTTGAGATGTTTGCTCTTAAAAACAGAGATGGTTACATAGAACACTCCATAAAGACATAGGCATGTCTTTCAAAGACTTCAATATAACAAAGACTTATAATAAATTCCACTAGAATGAGCTACCCAGGGATAACTTAATATATTTAATGAGTTAAAAAAATGTGTGGTATCTAATAGTTATAAGCTTTTTAACAAAAAAGAACTAATATTGAGAGAAAAAATATAAGGATATTTCATTTGAGAAATGAGCTATATCTGAGATAAGAGGAGACTAATTTTTAAAATATTAAAATTTTGAATGGTTCCAAGAATCCAGCCAATGATCACTTTTCTCAAGGTGAGACTCTCGTGTACTACTTACATAAAATAAAGACACACATTCTCAGGAAAGTTAGAATCTGCTTATTTTGAACATCCAAACAAATTAATATGGTGGTTAAATGTATTATTTAGTTTTATGGAGAGAAATACAAATTCCCTGGTGTCTCAGACAGTAAAGAATCTGCTTGCAATGCAGGAGGCCTGAGTTCGATCCCTGGGTCAGAAAGATCCCCTGGAGAAGGGCATGGCAACGCACTGCAGTACTCTGCCTGGAGAATTCCATGGACAGAGGAACCTGGTGGGCTATAGTCCATGGGGTCGCAAAGAGTCAGACACAACTAAGCGACTAACGCTTTCTTTCTCTACTTTCTAAACGTATTATTTAATTTCTGTGAATAGAAATACAACTTATCAAATTGTTACCTAATTTTTAATGAAAAGTTCTTCCCCAGTATATTTTTACAGTGATTATCCTGATGCAAGCTGTCCCCTACCTTCCAGTTAAAGCATTTAATAGTTGAATGTCTTGAGGAAAAACAGTAGAATCTCACTAATGAGATTCAACTCCCAGGAAGTTAAAAAGTGATAAAATTGATAATTAGTCTATAAATAGGGAAATTTTATGATTTATAGCTTTAATATTCTTAAAAATTAAAAACTGAATTAAACACCAAATATAAAAAAAAATTTACCTGATATACCTCTCTGAATGCCTGAATGTGCCATATTTTCCCTATAACATGCTAGATAAGTTCACATTACTTGCATGACTTTTAGGAAAATTAAAATAAGTGATTTGACTGTTGAGAAGCATTTTATGATGATTATGCAAGGAAAAGAATAAAAAATTCTGCTGTTCACTTTGATGGCTTCTTATCAACTTCCTTGAAGAATTTCTCATGAGAAATATGAACTCCCAGGTTTTCCTGTCTTGGTGAAGGGGCCTGTACCAGCTGTGTAGCTACCGTCTGAGGGTGGTAAAGCCCTCTCTGAATCCAAATTACTGGCAAGCTTTTGAACCTTGATTTTTAAACTTATAAACTAAAATGCTTATTTATTTCATCTGTCACTGAATGGAAGCTTTCAGACAGAATCCTCGCTGATAGAAATAGGGTGGTTCTTCTTCATGATTTTGGATTGTGTTATTTTTCCTCGCGATTGGAAACACAGCCAGTCAAGCTTAGGATTCATCACTTGTGGCATGACTCACCATTTCCATTTTTGTCTCAGTTATCTCCAAAACAATACCTTCATTTTCTATTTTCTGGTCATTTTTTTATGAAGTAAAGGCAAAGCACAATCAAACATTATTACGATTGCTCTATTATCGCAGCATAGACAAGGTATATTGTTTGTGAGACTACAGCCATGCAAAGCAAGGAGGCAGATAGCCCCATTGTTCAATAGCTTGAAGTATTTGTTCGCCAGCCTGTGATATATAGGTCATAATTTAGCAAAGGAGAGAAAATTTAAGAGTGTGCATGTGTAAGGTTGTATGTGGCATGCGTGTTGGATATGTGAAAAGTTCATTTTAGGTGGTAAAGTATATATCATAGATGCAAATTGATTTCTGTTTTAGAAGATCTTTGGTTAAGGGCCTCTGTCTTCTTTTCTGTACATATGACTTTGAATAGATTGGTGCTCAGAATGTTTATTTGATGTGATTGTTCAGTTGCTCAGTCGTGTCTGACTCTTTGTGACCCCATGGGCTGCAACACGCCAGGCTTCCCTGTCCTTCACTATCTCCTGGAGTTTGTTCAAAGTCATGTCCATTGTATTAGTGATGCCATCCAGCCAGCTCATGCTTTGTCATCCCCTTCTCCTCCTGTCTTCAGTCTTTCCCGGCATCAGGGTCTTTTTCCAATGAGTTGCCTCTTCACATTAGGTGGCCAAACTGCTGGAGCTTCAGCTTCAACATCAGTCCTTCCAATGAATATTTAGTGTTGATTTTCATATGTCTTATTAAATGAATGAGTGAATGAATGACTGAATGGTTGGCTACTTTGCTGAAATGCCAGGTTATTAGGACACTCAATAACTTAGTAAGATAGGCAGCCATGTTAAATTTAGAAAATGCAAAGGGAATTATAACTGAGTATGTACAGACGGAGTATAGACGGGTAATAGAGGTTTTTTAGGAGAGAATTGGGTGTATTAGAAAGAGCATGTTGCAGCGATGCACATCTGTATTCAGATCCTGTTTTATGACATTTGAAGCATTGAGAGTGTCAGTTATGTATATGCTTTTCTCATTTGTCAAACTGAACCTTAGTTTTCTCATTTGTAAAATGGGAATAGTTTTGTTTTTCTCACTAGGTTTTGTGTATAAACCTAGATCAGAGCTTCACATTTGGTAACTGCTCAGAAATTCAAGTTTTTAAGAAAAATTTCATTTGAGAACTCGTACTTGTTTTTGCTTCTGACGTCTAGGACCTAGTGCTCCAAAGTTACTCTGCAAGTTCAAAAGTTAACATTGGCTCAGTTTCCTGATTTCTTTTTGAAATACAGCCAGTGATATTGTCTTGCTTGTGGGAGTTTGATAGAAACAATCCAGGCCACCAACAATCTCCATGGTGGCTTATTGCTTCTTGGCTCACATGTAACTCTGATTGATGAGTAGGGTTTCAGCAGGTGCAGAATTTGGCTACACTCTTTTGGCTGGAAATGCACTAGTGCCCTGCTTCAGAATGAGTATTAATGTTGATTCAAAATGCAATTCAAGTGATCACTGTTGGGTTTTGACGTTCCTAGAGGATATGGGCCAGAATTACCCTACTTATGATTCTTTTTCCTTTATGTGAGCCTAATAGATGAAATTAACAGCAGCTGTTCTGTAAAGATTTCTAGGTATATAGATGAAAAATCTGTAGTTCTGGGATTCTCTGTTTTGACTGCATCAGTTCATGACATTCAGTTCACAATTTGAGGCACATTCCTTTATGATAAATGATGGAGTGTCAGGATGGTAATCATGAGTTATCAGTTATTTATCATTATCAGTTGGTCCACATGGCACCAAAAATGTGCCTAAATTTGTTGCCTGGTGCCGGCTTGTTTGTTACTGTTTATAAAGCTTCTGTTTGTTTTGAGATTTCCCTGTGATAAACTTTAATTTACTCATTCCTGAGGGTTTTATATTATGAGGACCTTAAACCAAGGAAAATGGTTTTTAACCTAGTTAATATAACACACTAATTTGTTGTACAGAAATTACTGAAGCAGTATTATAAAAATTTAAAATTATATGGTTACCTATTGTACTAATAGGGGCAGTTAAATAGTGTTAAATTGCTTAGAAAGAGTCACAAGATCCAAAATGGCAATGCATGCAAACCTGCAATTTATTGCAGGAAAAAGTGGTGAAATACTGCAGCAGGATTTAATCAAGGACATGCATCACATCCAAAGACTGTTGGCTCAAGAGAGGGCAGGTGCCAGCTCTGATTGCCTTCCTTAGTAATGGCCATACTAAATGCACTTCTCTCAGAAAAGGAACCACAAACAGTGCACAAAATTCCTTGGAGCCAGGAAGCCACAAATGGAGTCTGAGCCCAGATGAGTCTGCTGGTCATGGAGACAGATTTTTTGCTCTATAATCAATGTCCTAAGAAGTGTCTCATGGAGACCAGATGCAGATCATCAATTTCACTGTTACCAAGAAACAATCTTGACATAATAGACCAAACCTCCCCAAACTCTTTGAACCCGTGGTTATAAAGCAGCACTGTGAATCAGTCCATGTCATGCCTTCACCAGGTGTCAGTTCTGTAGGGTCTTCTCTAATTTTAGTAGCAGAGCTGAGGCCCATTCCAGGTCTGTTGGAATTAGTCCTCACAGCATATCGTTTTTGAAACAAGTTTAAGAAAAACTAATTCTAAGTAATGATGGCAGGTTGAACATGTGCACTGACTTTCACTCTTTCTGAAATCTTGTTAAAATTATAGTAACTGTTCTTTAAAGGTATAAACCCACAAGGACCAAAAAAAAAGAAGAGACAACAGTAACGTAATTTTGGAAACCAAAAACGTGGATGGGCAGGTGGTAGCTGACCTAGCAGTCCTCAAAACATTCAGTCCTAAAGTAATTGCACAGAAAGCCAAGAAACTACATAGCTAATTTTATAGATCTCCAAAAGGCTTCAATTGGTGCTAAGAGGTACTCCTGGAAATAAGTGTGAAAGTGAAAAGTGAAGTTTCTCAGTCGTGTCTGACTCTTTGCGACCCCGTGGACTGTAGCCCACCAGGCTCCTCCGTCCATGGGATTCTCCAGGCAAGAATACTGGAGTGGGTTGCCATTTCCTTCTCCAGGGGATCTTCCCGACCCAGGGATTGAACCCGGGTCTCCTGCATTGGAGGCTGATGCTTTAACCTCTGAGCCACCAGGGAAGCCAAGATAATAATAGGCTGGGAAGTGTGAAGCAGAGCTAAAACCAGGAGAACTAATTGCATTTCTGTTTAAGTTCAATCCTCAGATCTCCTATTGCTTTCTGTCTTCCACAGTGCTGTAGATTTACAATTTTATAATCTGAAAGTCACTGTTAGATTGGAGTTTGAATCATGAGCCCAAGGGGCCTTCCTCGATCTCAAATAGCTAGTTAATAACCGTGGCTTTATTAGAACTAGGTTCTGAATTTCTTGCTATCTACATTGAAACTACTTGCTAACCCAGAATGATTCTGCAAGAGAATGCTTTGGATCAATAGGTATATCCTCTGGTTAACAGGATATACAACTCAAGATATGGAACCAGACCATGTGAGAAATAATGTATTGGTGGTTTGTAGAATGCACTAGTTTAGATTTAGAAGGCAAGAAGAGAAATCACTTACATTATTGTAGTATTTCAGGGAAGAAGTGGACTAGGCTGGCCCAAACTGTAGTGAAGTTACTGGGAATGGAAGTTTGAGGACATATTGAAAAGATATAAAAACGACCTCCCTTCATAGGGTTGTGTTTCATGGCATTGGGAAATCTTCCTCTTTAGGTTTAAGGAGCTTTTTATTTTATCTTTATAGTGTAAGGTCATTGTACTTTTGTCTCATCATTTTCTTAGTTTCCAGATAACAGCTTACTAAAACTTTTATTCAGGTGCTTATTTTTATTTTATTACTACATCAGTTAGCATTAGTTATTATATTATAATTGACTACAGTTGAGAACATGACCCTATTTATATTGGATAATAAACATAATACAGTGCAATTCAACAAGTATTATACCTACTTACTATGATTAGTCTACTAGTGATACTCAAAAATGACATATACACTATGTACTAAAGAACTTAATGATAATGTGGATCATTTGATATTGACTGTCTTTATGATTAGTGTGGATGGATAACTAACCATCTGGTATCTCCTCCTAATCTTCCTCAAAGAGGAATAATATGGTGGAAAGTAAAGGGACTCTATTCGCTTTTAAATAGTCCCTGCAAGGTGATTTCACCATGCTTTATTATTCATTATATTAAAGACAGTTCATGAAGCATGAAGCAGTCATTTCTGTAGTTTTAAAAGAGGTCACGAGCTGATTCATTCAGGTTTGTAATTCCCTCTGAAACCATCTTTGAGCCAAAGATATTTGAAGATATATTTCTATAGCTACAGATACACACACACACACATATACACACTAACATAGAAATATTTTCTACTATTATTTGGATACTTATTGAAGGAAGAGGATGTTAAACAGCAATAAAAAGAAGTTTGCAGTCCTTCAGTTAAAGATGATAGTATAGCTTCTCTTCTTTAAGGAAAAGGATGGTATTTTAGGGTGCTATTCTTTATGAGGAATTTTAAACTTTATAATACAGATGAAATATGGTGAATAAGGTGACTACAGAGATATTTTAACAATTGAGAATACTTTAGCATAACCAATAGTTTATTTGTACAGATTCATCTGGAATCATGTTTTAAGAATTTATGTCATAGACATAAGATTGCTGTACTTTGATGGTGGCAAAGTTCTTTTCTGAGGTCAGTTTTCCCTGAATTTCCAAGTACTTGTATTCTGTAATTTTATTTTTTCCTTTCTTTCTTAATATTTGTCCTTTGTTCATAGTCTTGCTTCATTTCTCAGATTTTCTGCTGAAGCTCTCCTCCTTTATATTTCAACTTGAGGTGTAATTTTTGGCTTTGCTTACATGGTTGGGTCTCTAGGTTAAGCTCCATTCTCTTTAGAAGCTTAAAATACTTCCTTTTATGTTTTAGTTCTTGGCCTGCTTTCTTCAAAATGTTCTCAAAAGGAAAAAATAGCAGCATACTTTATTCTAACAAAGTACACTGGCTTATCTGTTCTTCCAGTGACCACAGGTATATTTTTGACCATCTATTCACTTAATTAAGAAGTCTGATTTGTTTAAGGATAACCACTTCTTAATATACTATCCACCTTCCCCATCTTGACATCTGAGAAGTGTCCATAGATAAACATTTTCAACTTTGCCTACAGTAATTTATATGTTGTAAAATATAGGTATAAAAGAAAGCATACAATTCTGGTTTGTTTTCAATAAGTATAGTTCAGTGCTACATTGATTTTTAGAAATCATCTAATGATTTAACACATTCATTTTAGAGATGAGAAAATAAAAGACCTAGGGTACTTGGAATTTTATCCAAGTTTCCCAGCTAGACGGTTGCAAATTTTAATTTATTTGTTAGTTTTTTGGTGATTACATTGTTGGGAGAAAAATAAAAATGCTTTGGTTAAAAAAAAAACAAAAAAACACCTAGATATTCTTCCTGCTTTATTGCTAATTCTCGCCTTATCTCAGTTATGTTTGCCAGGTAATGGACTGTTTACTAATCAGTCATCCCTTGGTATCAGCAAAAGGATTGGTTCCAGGGCCACCCCCTCAACCTTCCCAGGGTATACCAGAACCTGAAGATCCTTAAGTCCCTTTTATAAATGCAGTAGTATTTGCATATAACCTATGCACGTGTCCCCATATACTTTAAAATCATTTCTAGATTATAATAGTTAACACAATAAAAATGCTGTGTAGATAGTTACCATCATGTGGCAAATTCAAGTTTTGTTTTTTGAAACTTTCTGAACTATTTTTTCTCAAATATTTTCTATCTGCCTTTGGTTTAATCTATAGAAGTTGAACCCACAGATATGGAGGGCCTACTGTATCTTGTTGATAGGAACCCCAGAGGAAAACCTGATGGAGTTTATTCTGCTTCCACAAATTTACGGCTCTAGTGACTTGCAGATTGAAGTAGTTTTCTGCATGTCAACTTGGATCCACGGTTTTGGACCATCTAAGATCTATTCAAGTAAGCATCTTGAAGTAGAGTCTTAAACATTACATACATTTTCCTCCTCCTTTTAAAGGGTGGAAATTGGGATTCATGCTTGGTAAGGAGGTTAGGATTTTTTCCAAAAAACATGTTTACCACTGAGAAGGCACTTGCTCTAATACTCATCAACAAAGGTACTGATCATTCTAAATAATTACTTGGCATTCAAATTAATCTCTGAAAGATGTTGCTACTGTGGTAATTTGAGCTCAGTGTTCAGTCAACTAGGGCATTCTTACATAAAAGTAGGTTAGTTTAGCAAGGCAAGCTGATGATTTTTCTCCATTCAGTTCCTTGTTAGGTACTTGACAGTTGATTGTGGATTATTTTGTCCAGTTCTTTTTACAGGTGCGGAAGTTAAGCTAGATGACTCCATTTCCTGGGCCCTTTCTTTGTCTCCTTTAAAATACAGATGCTTTTTGGTAATTCTTTTAAAATGTTTTTGTTGTTGTTGTTGTTGTTAGCTCTTTACCAGTCTACCATAACGTCTGTAACCTGGAAGATATAGGCTCTGTAATAATTTTTATTTGTCTTAAATCACTTAGTGATATACAATAATTTTAAAGGTTTGAAGCCTTTTCTCTCAAGGATCCATAGCCAATTGTAACCTCAGCTTGTAGCCACAATTGAGGGTGAGTTCTGCCTGGAAATCCCTTCGCCATCCAGTAGGGCTAGGTGGGCACAGTTCCCCTCCAGCTCTCTCGGTTTTCTTCCCTCCTTGGCTCCCTGTCCTTCTGCCACAGGTAGGATTAGGATGCAGAGAAGCCAGGGCTGGTTAGAACAGGATCAGCATGTTGAACAGCAGCAGCGTTACATGAGGGCTGGTATAAAACTCTAGTTGAAGGTGAACTTGTCCTTTAATTTTAACTGAAAAATACCTTCAATACAGGAAAGTCATAGGATATCATTTCTGTGGCTTCCTATAATGCAGGTCTTACCAGGGGATATAGGTAATATGCTGTGAGGATTGGAGTTTATAAAGTCATTTCTAGAGAGTCTCTTTCTCTCATCCATTCCTTTGCTACACTTTTTAAACACCCATGTATACACATACACCCACATGCACACCACACTCACTCACATATGCGTACATGCACACACACACACACACTCTGCAATAAAAACCTTTCCCAAAATACATTTCCTTTTGTGAAGAAATATCTGACCAGCTGGGTTTCCTGTATAATTTATTTTCTTGTAATAACTTTAGCATGTGGGGTATATAATTAATTCTTTCAGGCCGCCGCAATAGACTTGAGTATTCATTTGGTAGCTGTGATCCTAACAATTTAAAAAATAACAAAGAATGTACCTCCTTTAGTTTCAAATGTCCTCTACTTTGAGTAAGTTATTACTAGAGACAATGTTGTCAGTGCATAGTTGCTGCATGGGATGTCAGTATTTAAATTTGAACTTTAGCTAATAATAGCCATGGAAAACTAATATGCCTTTGTATTTGATGACGTTTTAGCACTTACTATGAAAAAAAGCCTGAAACGTAATCTAGTAAACAATTATTGACATGCATTTGTTTTTCTCAAGTTACTAACAAGAAATATCAGTGTTCTTTCTCTCATTGGACCAATTCTCTGTATTCCCATAAATCAATTACAGAAGGCTTTTCAAGTATATTTTGCCTTATTTTGCTAAATTGGAAAAACTCTGAAGCCCAAGACACAATGGGTCTAATAACTCTTGTTGCATTCTCCTGTGTAAGGTAAATACTGAACATTTTGGATGAAATGATGGTAAGATTGCATATTTTCAAGATATTTTTGGAGGAAGTGACCTACTTTCCCATTTTAGGAAAAATGAATAAGGTAAAAATGATTATACACAGTGGACAGAATCTATTATTTCTTAGATCATATGTTAAAGTGTACAGAGATTATCAAAATGTTAAGCTAGAGTAAACAGAATGTTAGTAATCTTAGTTCTTGGTCTTGGCATGCTTGGCAGATAATAAATAGATTATCAAAGTATTTAGAAGGAATGCCTCAGTGTGCAAAATTAAGTCATTGCATCCTCACATGGCTCTATAGCTCTGTAATCAATTCCATTTCTCTGAAGTGAGGGGTTTTATAAAGAAGTTTAAATAAATTAGAAAGATATACTATATTTATAAGCATAAATATTCAATATTAGGAAGATATCAGTTAAGTCCCTTTTCACCATTCTTTTTCAGTGTTACACTAGAAGTTCTGGCTAGTGCAGTAAGATAAGAAAAAGAAATAAAATGTGTACAGATTGGTAAGGAAGAGATAAAACTCTCTGTGTTCTCAGATCACCTGATAATCTGTGTAGAAGATCCAAAAAAATTGACCAAAAGTACCTGGAACCAGTAAGGATTATATTAAGGCCACAAAATACAAGGTTGATGTTCGAAGGTCACTTGCTTTCCTATATACCAGCAATGAACAAATGAAGCTTGAAATTAAAAACATAACGTCATGTATATTAACAACCCCCAAAATGAAATATTAGTACTTAGATATAAATCTAACAAAATATGTAAAAGCTATAAAACACTGATGAATGAAATCAACGACCTAAATAGATGGAGAGTAATTCATGTCCTAAGATAGGAAGACCAGTATTCAGTTATGCCAAACATGATCTGTATATTCAAAGCAATTCCGATCAAAATCCCAGCAAATTATTTTACGGTCATCAGCAGACTGGTTTTAAGCTTTATATAGAGAGGCAAAAAACTCAGAACAGACAACACCTAAAATTGAAGGAGAAGAACAAAGTGGGAAGACTGACACTACCTGACTTCAAGACTTACTATAAAAGTATAGTAGTTGAGACAGTGTGGTATTAGCAAAAGAACAGACAAAATAGAAAGCCCAGAAGTAGACTCATGTCAAAATGGCCAGCTGATCTTTGACAATGCAGATGGTGTCAGAATCAATCTAGACACAGACTTTAAACTCTTCACAAAAATGGACTGTGAATGGGTTGTAGAACTAAATGTAAAACACAAAACTCCCAGAAGTTAATATAGGAGCAAACATAGATGACGTTGGGTTTGGTGATGACTTTTTAGCACCAAAGACATGATCATGAAGGAAATAATAATGTATATATACTTCATTAAAATTAAAAACATCTGTTATAAGAAAGAAAATGTCAGGAAAATGAGTAGACCAGCCATAGATTGGAAGAAAATGTTTACAAAGGATACATCTGATAAAGCCCAGTTATCCAAAACTATACAAAGAACTCCTAAAACTCAACAATAAAGGAGCAAGCAACTTGATTAAAAATGTACCAAAGACCTTAACAGATATCTCACCAAAACAAATTTACAGGTTGCAAATCAACATGTGAGAAGATTTTCCACACTGTATGTCATCAGGGAAGTACAAATTAAAGTAACAATGAGATAGCACTACACATCTATTAGAATAACCAAGATTGAAAACACTGACAGTACTAAATGCTGATGAGAATGTGGAGCAACAGGAACTCTCATTCATTGCTGGTGGTAATGAAAATGGGGAAACCATTTTGGAAGACAGTTGGTTGGTTTTTAACAGAACTAAACATTCTCTAAGCATATAATCCAGCAGTCAGGCTTCTTAGTATTTACTCAGAAGAGTTGAAAACTTACATGCACTCCAGAACCTGCATACCAATGTTTATAGCAAGTTGGTTCATAAACTGCCAAAACTTGGAAGCAACCAAGATGCTTTTCAGAGGGTAAGTGATGGAATATTATTCAGCACCGAAAATAAATGAGTTATAAAGCCCTAAAAAGACACAGAAGAGCCTTAAATGCATATTACTACGTGAAAGAAGTCAGTCTGAAAGAGGCTGCATACAGTTTGAATTCAAGTATATGCCATCCCGGAGACAATAAAAACTATCAGTAGTTTGTAGGGATTAGGTTGTTGAGATGGTGAGCAGGCAGATCACAGAGGATTTTTAGAACAGTGAAGAGAGTCTGTGATTAATACATGCTGTTATACATAGAATGTATAGTACCAAGAGTGAACTATAAGGTAAACTATGGTCTTCAGATGATTATGATGTGTCAGTGTGGGTTCATCAATTGTAACAAATATACTCTTTTGGTAGGAAATGTTGATAATCTATGGAGAAGGCAATGGCACCCCACTCCAGTACTCTTGCCTGGAAAATCCCATGGACGGAGGAGCCTGGTAGGCTGCAGTCCATGGGGTCGCTAAGAATTGGACACGACTGAGCGACTTCACTTTCACTTTTCACTTTCATGCATTGGAGAAGGAAATGGCAACCCACTCCAGTGTTCTTGCCTGGAGAATCCCAGGGACGGGGGAGCCTGGTGGTCTGCCGTCTCTGGGGTCGCACAGAGTCAGACACGACTGAAGTGACTTAGCAGCAGCAGCAGTTGATGATCTATCACAGGTGAGGCAATACATGTCGGGGGCAGGAGGTTTAGGGAAAGTATACCTTCCCCTCAATTTTTGCTGTGCACCTAAAACCACTCTAAATAATTACAGTTGTCATTAAAAAAAATCAATTCTCTTAAACTTTATCTGACTTCATTGAAATAGATTTAAAGTTGCAATGGGTTTTACATGAATGTTTATATGTATAGCAGAAGCTGTACACCTCTACATTTTCCAGCTTCCCATGTAGTTATTTTAACTAAATGATTAGCACTGGCCAGTAGAACATTATAGAAAATGATAGGCGTCATGGGTGAGCTTCAGGTCACTGAGAGTGACCATGAGGTCACAGATGAAGTAACCTAAACCTCTCATTCATTACTTGGTGGAGAGGCACTTTTTTTTAAGCCATTAAAATTTTGTGTGAACTTTTTTTTTTTTACTTATAAAGCATGGCCTTACCTATCTTGATTAATACAGCTACTAATGACAGAGGATGAGATGGCTGGATGGCATCACTGACTTGATGGACGTGAGTCTGAGTGAACTCCGGGAGTTGGTGATGGACAGGGAGGCCTGACGTGCTGCGATTCATGGGGTCGCAAAGAGTCGGACACGACTGAGCAACTGAACTGACTGAATGAATGAAAATTTATATGAAGCAGAAAAATGTCAGGAATAGGTAGCTAATTTTGAAGACCAATAAATATAAGGTGAGAGAACCGATAGATGAATGACATTGAACAGAGATTCAAAAAGCAACACAAGCATACCTGAAACTTAGTAGATAATATAGGTAGCATTGTAAATCACTGAAGGAATGCTGAGTCCATTGGCTACATACGTGAAAAAAAAAATTAATACTTACCTCATACCTTAATCAAATATTAATTGTAGATGGATTTAAAACTAAAGTGTGTACAGTAAGAATTTAAGACATTTAGGAGAAAGTTTAGACAAAGAATTTCTTTCTTAGTCAAGAAAAAATATATAAGCTAAAATGAAAAAGAAGTGTTATAGGTAGCAATGGAGAAACAGACATAGAGAATACACTTATGGACAGAAGAGGGGAGGAGAGGGTGAGAAGTATGGAGAGAGTAACATGGAAACTCACATTACCATATGTAAATTAGATAGCCAATGGGAATTTCCTGTATGTCTCAGGAAAGCCAAACAGGGCTCTGTATCAACCTCTAGAGGGGTGGGGTGGGGAGAGAGATGGGAGGGAGGTTCAAAAGTGGGGGGATATATGTATACCTATGGCTGATTCATGTTGAGGTTTGACAGAAAACAACAAAATTCTGTAAAGCAATTACCCTTCAATTAAAGAATCAACAAATTAAAATAAAAATTTTAAGAAATGGAAAAAAAGAACAGAAAAAGAAGTGTTATAAATGAGTACTTTGAAGTTGTAAATGCCTGTACATTAAAAGACCCAAAAAACAAAGTGAAAAAGAAAGACCACAGGCTAAGAAAAAGTTTTGCAAAATGTATAATAAACATTAATATTTAGCATATATGAAAATTCCTTCAGTAGATAAGAAAACATAACTCAAAAAAAAATAACAAAAGGAGATACCAGTTCATACCATCAGATTGTCAAAATTATAAAGGCTAAATAAGTACTAGTGAGAATGTAGAGGAGCAGAAACTCCCATAAAATGTGGATACATTTAAATCAGTATTGTCTCATTGGTGAGCAACTTGCTCACTTTAAAGATGTGCATAACCTATGACCCAGCAACTCTCCTTCTAGGTATATATTCTATAGAAATTCTCATACTTGTGAAGGGAGAAACTGTTTAAGGATATTCATAGTGGTTTTGATTGCAATGGCAAAAGAAAGAAAAAATTGAAATGCTCAGTGAGAGTGTATAACAAGAACTGCAAGTATTAACACAAATTTAAAAGTAAGTTGAATTTTTAAAAGCAAGTTGCACAAGGAAATAGAATGCATGATACCTTTAATACAAAGTTTAGAAATACATAAAAACTACTAAGTAGTACGTTATGAATTTGAATGCACATGTGTAGAGGTTTGAAAATGTGTGATGGTGATGAATGGGTGTAAATAAAGGGCATGAAGATGTCTATCAGAATCATAAAGTTTAAATTCAAGATCATTTTTGGGAGGGAATTTTATAGGGCTTTTCTATTGTACTTGCTGTGGTTTATGATGTTGGAAAGTGGGCTGATTTGCAAATATTTACTTCTTAAGCTGAGTAGAGGATACACTGGTGTTTGATATACATTATTCTCTATATGCCTTTTGCTAGTCTTAAAATACTTTACAAGTAAATGAAGTTTTCAGTTGAAGAATAGAAATTCAAAACAATGGGAGCCTTCCATTTTCAAAAAGAATGAAATGGTTCACAGTGGGCCAAGCTTCTCACTGAAAACAAGCAAGCCAGTGAATTACAAAATGATCTACGTAAAGGCATTAGGGATCAATGAAAGCAGTGAGAATTTAAAAGTAAAATTACAGATGGAGAACCCTTCAGAAGTGAGCCGAGGATCTGCAGTAGTCCTCTGGAGACAGTTACTAAACCTTCACACTAGTTATAAATCGTAGATATCAGCTAGACCCAAACAGAAGATCTCTCCTAGAAGCAAAGAATCTAGCAGAACTTTTTACATCCTCATTGGGCTAGAGTAACAGAAATGGAACGTGAGGCATCTCAAACACATGTAGTTTCCAACTGTGACGTTTAGTGAGTTCTGAAGCTGCTTAAGCTTTGAGCAGAACTTTTATAAAAGCAACCTGAGTTCCTTGCATCCATGTTTGGGAAATAAAGACCTGCTGTAGGTGGAGGCAAGGAGAGGTGTATGAGAACAACAGGTGAAAGCTGGAAGGACTTGAAGGGGTGTCAGATGGACTTTGATGATCTCTTCAACCACATAATGCCTAGAGTCTTTTAAAAATCCTGCATAGAGGTTCATAATAATCTAGGTTCTACCTAAAGGGAGAACCACTTAAGTGGGACAGAAAGCTAACAAAAATAGTGACAGTGGAGCAGGGCTGATGTTACAAAATCAAGGACTTAAGAGGTCTCAAAACATCAAGGGGATTCCCAGGTAGTTGTAGTGATAGCCTGCCTGCCAATTCAGAAGACGTAAGAGACGTGGATTCGATCCCAGGGTCGGGAAGATCCCCTGGAGAAGGGAATGGCAATCCACAACAGTATTGCCTGGAGAATCCCATGGACTGAGGCGTCTGGTGGGCTACAGTCCGTAGGGTCGCAAAGAGTCAGACACGACTGAAGTGACTTAAAGTAGCATAGAAAACATCATCATGCAGTCTCCACCTCAGGACATTTGTCAAAATATGAAGCTGCACAGTCAGGAGCCAAAAAACTAGATCCTAAAGATCTTTTTTTTTTTTTTTAAGGTGAATTTTTTGCTGTCTTTTAGTGCTGAGGAGACAAAGATTCATAGGAAATTCCAAGGAGAATCATGAAGGACTATCTTGTAAGAAGAAAGGAAACCAAAGTGGAGCCTGAGTCTTAGCAAAGTAGCTGCCCTCCCCTGCATGACTGTGTTTAAGGTTAATAGCATCACTCTACCCCACCCCACTGTTTCTGACTAGCAGAAGAAAGAATAAATCTTCTCTAATTGAAGATATCATCATCTGGACCCTCTACTGTTTTCTTGAAAATGTGCAGTATCTTGTATTCAAACAAAAATTACTATGGGCTTGGAAAGAAAAGATAGACCTGTGAAATTGATCATGAAACACAATAACAAGTCAGTTACTTGTGTTGGCAGGTATTCACTTGAAAATAGCTATGTTTAATATGTTATGATAGTAGAGGAAAATAAGAAAAATATGGAGAACTATAGCAAAACAGGAATCTCTCAGTAAAATCAAATAGAAACTCAGCAATTGAAAACTGACATTAAGAACTGATGTATTTAACAACAAATAACAGAACATAGGATCACAGAACTTAAGACAGGACATTAGAAGATGTCCAAGCTGAATAAAAGAGATAAAAGGGATAAACAGAAACAATTCTGAAACACAGAGACAACTAAAAGACCCCCAAAACAACTTAACCAAGGCAAAGGAATAGTGTTTTTTTTTTGGCTGTAGTTTTTGTTTGGGGTTTTTGTTTTGTTTTAGTGTTGAGGTTTTGGTTTGGTTTTGGTTGAATGCTTCACTGAGATGTGAGGAAGTTCTGATCAGAGTTATGATTTAAAGTCTGGTTCACTTCAAGTGTTAGTTTACCATTTATTTAGAAGAGAGGCTGATATTCAAGAAAAGGCAAACAAGAGGATCACTGCTCACTCCTTTCTCTCTTGTAGTGAACAGTTGAGCTGTGGTTCTGAATATGTATTCTTCACTCAACCCTGAAAATGTCCTTCATCAAACTCACTATTTTTAGAAGGTTGTCAGTCAACCCTGTTGTTACTTGAATGTGACCTTTATAAGATCACCACTTATCCAAGATATAAGTCTCCAAGGAGAAATAAAACATGCAACATGAAATAAATATTAACAATAAAAAAGAGACATTTTGAAAATGTCTAAGAAAAGACAAAAGGTCTTGGGATCGATATTTCTTAATAGAGATGGAGTTTTTCAATTTGAAAAAAAATTGTAAAATACTGGAAAAGAGTCTATATTGCTTCTCTGGCTATTTAGTACTTAAAAAATTTTTTTTCCTCCCCTTTAATCCATTTTTTGAGTTTCCTGCTCTTTTAACTACAGTTCCCATTCTAGTACATAGCCTGATATGTGTACTGAACATAAAGGGTTTGAGTGGTCGTGGTGACGTCATTTTTGGTGGCTGTTGTTAGTGTTTGACACATGTTTTCACTGCTTTCTTTTTCATTATCTTGAAATTATCTTTAATTATGCTTCTGGGGTCCTAAGAATTTGCTCAAAGGAGAAAGAATAACCACAGCAAAATGAGCTCCTAAGGTGGTCCACATACCTGTCACCTCAAAGGGGCATTTAGAATGTATTCACTTTTCCTTCTTGAAAGAAATTCCTTATCCTGCTCACTGGGTCAAGTGTCTGTGAATATTATAAATTGGAAGATTCTAGGCTTCCCTGGTGGCTCAGAGGTTAAAGCCTCTGCCTGCAATGCGGGAGACCTGGGTTCAATCCCTGGGTCAGTAAGATCCCCTGGAGAAGAAAATGCCTGGAGAATCCCATGGACAGAGGAGCCTGGTGGGCTACAGTCCACGGAGTCGCAAAGAGTTGGACACGACTGAGTGACTTCACTTTCACTTTCATAGTGGTAAGAAGTAGCTTCATATTTTTGTTTCACCTTTTCTCTGATAGTGTTTGAATCATAACACCCTAGGTGTGGAGCAGGTTGAGTGAAAAAGAAAAATCAGTATCCAAAGAAGGAGGGAAAGCCGACTTGCTGTATGGTATCACACAAAAGGAAACTTGTCAATTAATACTCCAGTCATCTCCCCAGAACCCCAAGTTTCCATTCAGTGCACTTTATTAGTAATGAAAGAAGGAGAAAAGGAGGCATGGATTATGAGTATGTGGTCCACCTTCTGGCCTTCTCAGAATGATTGTAAGATGACTTCTCTGTTTTCAGGTTTCAGTTCTTTTTCAGACTTTGTTAGAAGGGGAGAGGGATGGAAGAAGCTAAAAAGCAGAGGATAAAATAGGGTATGCTTTCAAAAGTGCTTCTCTATGTCTTCTCGTATACCCCAGATTTCTACTGGGTAAAATTAGCCAAAACTGAAACACATTTCTAAATCCTGTCTCTGTAATAGAAAAATATGAGGGAGAAGAAAGTATTGGATGGCTTTGGGGTGGTCAGTTTATAGTGTATTTCCATCTCTTCATTTTTAAAAATCATTACAAGCATTATACATAAAAATTATAATTAATGAATATGATGAATAAATAATATGACAGAGGATGTGATCTGTGACTATAATTGTAATAAAGCAAGAATGTAAAAATAAATTTAAAAAGATGGAAAAATAAGATGAGCTATAGAGTCACAATTTACTCTTGTGTCATCAAAAAGAACCTTGGCTGGTAATCATTTTGCAGTATCAAATCAGCATGTTGTATACCTTAAACTTACACAGAGTTATGTGTCAATTATTTCTGAATAAAGCTGGAAAAAAGAACTTTGTCCACTCAGTCCCAAAACAAACTCACCTCGTTTCCAAAAGTGAAGAGAATGGACAAGAAAAGCAGCATAATTGAAAAACTGTTTTGTGTTATTTAAATCCATTTGACATCTTCTTGTGCTGATATTTAATTTTCCTCATGTGCTTATAATCAGCATCTTTTTTTTGCTCTCCTCATACTAATCAAACACTCTGAAATAAACCTGGGGCTTTGGGTAGATGAATGACAATTGACAGAGTCTCCTTAGGGATATTAATCTATCTTGGTGCAGAGCAATGAGCTAAACAGAAAAAAAGAAATATTTTGATCCTTTTGGATACTATACCGAATTTAAAAAGGAATGGACCCCAGTATTAGATAAAAGAAGATTTTTGGGTCACGTTAAATGCTTGACTCTTCAACTGCGTTAGGTGGAGTTATTATTTCCTTTTGAGCTGGATTAACTATATAATCTTTGTAGTGAAACCTCAGTAGAGGACATAGAAATATTGTATAAAAATTGATTACAAAGAACACATGATGAAGATTTGTTAAAGAACTTTATAGGATTCTTTAGAAAATTATGTGATAAATGTGAGTGGAAAAAGAATAAAAACCTCAGTGTTTTACTTGGAAGATCTTCAAAAGATTAAGCTATAATCTGAAGCTTAACTTCAGTGAAATATCTACATCAATTTAACTAGTAAGGTATTTGTCAATTTTTATAAGGAAGGAGTGAAATAACATAAACAAATTCCCATCATATTTTAGGATTTAAGCAAAAGACCTTTGCTGAAACACTGAGATGATTTAAAATAAACCTTCTAAGTTATCTAAAATAAAATTCTAAGTCACTTTCTCCTATTGTAAAAAAAATGCATTGTAGACATAAGTATCATTAATTATGCATTTTTTGCAGTAAAAATGCTAGTTGGGTGATGTCTTCATATTTAAATCCCAGCCAGGAGTAAGTTGTTAACTCAGAGTCCTTTGAGACCCTCCAGTTGTCATTTCAATAATGTGGCCACCCTGACTGTGATTTGTCCTGGGTCTTAGTTCATTTGGGCTGCTATAAACCAAAATTCCACAGACTGAGTGGCTTAAGTACAATAGAAATGTATTTCTTACAGCTCTGGAAGCTGAGAGGTCCAAAATCAAGGAGCTGCCAGATTCAGTGTCTGATGAGAGCCTATTTCCTGGTTCCTAGACAGCCGGACTGTTGCTGTGTCCTCATGAGGTGGGAGGATGAAGGGGCTCTCTTCTTGTAAAAGCACTAATTCCATTCATGAGGGGTCCACCCTCATAAGTAGCTTCCAAAGGCTTCCAAATACCATCACTAATAGATTAAGAGCTTAGAGATGAAGAGGGTGAGCCTGATTGGTAAAATTACATAAGACCTCTTTTACCTAATGACCATTGTTGTTCAGTCACCCAGTCATGTCCGACTCTTTGTGACCCCATGGACTGCAGAACGCCAGGCCTCCCTGTCCCTCATCATCTCCTGGAGTTTGCCCAAGTTCATGTTCATTACATTGGTGATGCTGTCCAGCCATCTCATCCTCTGATGCCCTCTTCTACTTTTGCCCTCAATCTTTCCCAGCATCAGGGCCTTTTCCAATGACCATTAGGAATCCCTGAAACAAATTAAGTTCTGCAATAAATGTCCTTTGCCATGGGGGCCTTCTCACCAGTGTTCTCTCTCTGATTATCAGATCATCTTCCCAACTGGGTCCTAGGAATTGTATTTGAAGTTCTGCATCAGCAGGGTTTATCGTTTTCTTTTTTAATATAGGAAATTTTAATTTATGTGTACTGTAGCACTCTTCAAGCTCCATGTGAGATGAGATTCACAAGAACTGATTATACTGGAAAATGGCTTGATATTTTTTAACATCAGTATCAGTGCCAGTGGAGTTTATATAAAAGTGTGGATAGAATGGTTTCTTACAGAATCTATAATCCTGTCTCGTCTTTGCTTTAGAATCCATGAATTTGCTGGTTTTTTTTCTTTTTAAAGATAACTTTTTTTTTTCCTGTGACTAGGTAAAAGAAGAAAATATAAAATCATTTATTCTTTTATCCTGGAAAAGTTGTATTAGTATATGGAAAACCACATGTATTAATATCTTCAGAGATCGGGTTTACCTTTAGAGATATTGGTTTGGTGTTTCAGATAGCAGAAAGAAGTGACACTAGTTTTGAAGCTTGGCTGACCTGGGTAATCATCCCATCTCCCAAACTTATTTTACTGTGTGATCTTGGGCATTTCTGAACCTTAATTTTATCTTCTATAAAATAGTATTAGTAATCCTCAAATTACAAACCTGGTGTGATGATCCAAGATAGTGTGTGAAATCTAAATTTTACATAGCAACTGGCATGTAATATATATTTAGAAAAGGTTGACTCATTATTAGAAACAGTGATAGATTTTTAAGGCAAAAAGTTCAGTAAATTTAATGAAAGTTTTAAGTCATATTGGCATACATTCATAAGCATAACCAGTATTTTTCCTGATGCTTTTTAAATAAATTTAAAAGTATTCTATGTTGTACGAAATATGAGACTGCAGTGATTTGGAAATAAATTCATTTCTTTATACTCTTGATAGACACTACTACCTTTAATTGCATAGAATATCTTCATGAATAGAACTCAAGAAAGCAAATTTTATTTGATGAAGGTCTTAGGGCTTAAGATCTGCCAGAGAATTGAGGAAATTGATAGAACTTGGTATGCTTAATCACATAAAATGACCTAAATTCAAACTTCTTGGTTAGTCATTCGAAGCCTACTATAAACTGCTCCTTTCATCTTCAAACCTACCTTCTACGAATCCACTTCTTATTACATACACTGAATTTCACTTTCTGGAATTATAAATGATTTTTTATTCACTCAAAATGTAAAGCCTTTCCACCAAACTCATTATGTTCTCATTTCATTTGTTCTAAAAGACTTCTATCAAAGTCTTTCTATTCCAGATTCACTTACTAAAAGTATGTGCTGTTTCTCTAACCCCTATTATTATTTTCTACAGAGGTTTTATAGTATCTATCTTTCTGCATTGTAATATAATCATATTCCCTATATCTTATCTTTCCTGTTATTTTAAAAGTCTCATGAAAGTACTATCCATGCTCAATTAATCTTTGTGTCCCTGCAATAGTGAGCAGAGATTTTATACCTAGTAAGCCAACCATCCATATTTGCTGAACTGGTCATAATTCACATTTTTCAGGTCAGGATATAGGTATTGAGATGTTGTACTAATTGTTAAGTGATGAGATAGATAATTATTTATACTTGTTCAGTAACTAAGTTGTGTCTGACTCTTAGTGACACTGTGGACTGCAGCATGTCAGGCTCCTCTGTCCTCCACTATCCCCTGAAGTTTGCTCAAATTAATGTCCTTTGAGTCGGTCATGCTATGTAACTATCCCATCCTCTGCCACCCCCTTCTGTTGCTTTCAGTCTTTCGTGGTATCAGTGTCCAGTATTCCTTAAAGACACAGGCTGTAACTTCTTGTGTACATTTTTAATGGAGCATTACTTATATCTGTTACAGTTTTTTTTTAATTTATTTTTAATTGGAGGATAATGGCTTTACAATGTTGTGTTGGTTTTTGCCATACAAAAATGTGGATCAGCCATAAGTGTACATATGCCCCCCCTCTCTTGAACCCCCTCCCACCCCCACGCCATCCCTCCCTTCTAAGTTGTCACAGAGTACCAGATTGAGCTCCCTGTGTTTTTCAGCAACTTCCTACTAGCTATCTGTTTTACATATGGTAATATATATGTTATATAACATATATGCTTTATATATATATCATATATATATATGTTTCAGTGCTACCTCTCTCATTCCATCCCACCCTCTCCTTCCCCCACTGTGTTCACAAGTCTGTTCGCTATGTTTGCGTCTCTACTCCTGCCCTGAAGTAGATTCTTCAGTACCGTTTTTCTAGATTCCATACATACGTGTTGCTGTGCTTCATCAGTTCAGTCGTGTCCGACTCTTTGCAATCCTATGGCCTTTAGCCTGCCAGGCTCCTCTGTCCATGGAATTTTCCAGGCAAGAATACTGGAGTGGGTTGCCATGCCCCTCCTCCAGGGGATCTTCCCAACCCAGGAATCCACCTGGGATCTCCTGCATTGCAGGTGGATTCTTTACCAGCCAAGCTACCAGGGAAGCCCATATGTGTGTTAATATATGATATTTTTCTCTTTTTGACTTACTTCACTCTGTATAACAGTCTCTAGGTTCATTCACCTCACTTCCTGTACAAATAATATTGAAGAACTTAAAGTTTGCAGTTAAGCTATAACTTCAATCAATGAATTTCATATATGGAATACAAAAATAGAACTCCATTTTTAAAAGTTTTTTTTTTTTTTAATAAAAGATCTGATATCAATGTAAAGAACTTTAAGTTAAACCTTAAACTTACAGCTTCACATTTGTAATTGCCAATAATGACTACTCAGCATTTTCACAGAGACAGCAAAACATTATTGTTTCCAGATCCAGCCCAAATGTGGGTCTAACCATCATTCCTTTGTCTCACAGTAATACCTGAGATGCACACTGCAGCTCAAGTGGGGGTGGAGGTCTCTTCCACAGAGTTGGAGCTAGACTTGGAGTGTGGTTGTCATAATACATCGCCAATCTACTCTGTGATACCATTGTTTCTTGTATAAACATACAAGATACCACTGAGGCTTCTTGTATATAGCCGTTTTCAGAAAGTTGAGAGTAGAGGTGTATGTTTGGACAGGACTTTGGTATTTCTAGATTTTATGGTTATAAGATTAACAAGTAATACCCCAATATAATGACAAATGTCAACTTAGCTCTTTTGTTCGAAGCAAACTCGTCTATAAAACTTGAGAACAGGTTTCTAAAATTATTAATGGCTGGCTTTGTGCTGCCTTTCCTTTAGGATACCCTTTCCTTACTCCTTTAATCTGTTTATAATCTCCCTCCATTAGATCACCATTTATCTCAAAGATTTGATTCTGATAGGATGTTTTATACTTCATTGCAAAATGAAATCTCTTTTGGAGATTTATATGTCTCCTGAAAGAATGTAAATCCTTGGGTGTGAGGGCTGAGTTTCCTTTATCTTTGTATCTCTAGCACTTAGCACTGTGCCTGACATGTGAGAAATGTGCACTGAAATGTGTTGAATGAGGATGGAAACAAAGAAATGAGTAATTTAATTTCATTGAGTCTTATAACCATGAAATTGAAATAAATATTTAATTATGTCAGCAGATATAAAAAAAATAAAAATAAACCTTAAGGAAAACATGGTAATTGAAAAGAGATTTTAAATGCAGGTAAACTGACCAGAATCATAACTTCAAGTAATTCTACCACTCATTGTTAGAGTGGACTTTTTGGTAGAGTCCTATATCTCTTTGGTTGTTAGTTTTTCATTTTTTTTCATTTTTTATTTGAAAATGAGGATAATAGCACACAGCCTGCCTACTCAGTAGGTTGTTGAGAAGATCAACCATGATTATATATGCAATGGAATTTGTAAAATCTTGCATTGCTTGTGTATATAAATAGCATCATTGATTATAATTCACATTTCAGTCTTTTGAAAGAAAGCTTTATATCGGTGTGGGAAGGGTCCCAGTGCAACTGGACATGTCTTCTGTGTTCCTCCAGTTCTGTAAACCTTGTACTCAATAAGTGACGTGCTGTCAAGCTCACAAATTGCATTTCAGGGAAAAAGCTCAGCACTGACCTTGTGTATACTTTCCTGGTCCATCTGTATCCAGCGCAGGCAAACTTTTCTCGGAACTGTTTAGCTAAGCAGTGGCCGTTGGTCACACCTCCAGCTTTCTGGTTTTCAGGCCCCAAAGGGTCAAGGTTGGAGTTCTTTCACTGGGGCGGGAAGCAAGGCTCGTGCAGCTTCACTGGCCACACTCTGCTACACCGTGGAGCTGGTGCCCCTGGGGGACCAGCGCGTTGCTGGAGGCCAGATACTGTGTGTTCTCTCTCCTCTTTCTGCAAATAAACACTGATCACTGAGGCCTGGTGCACTGCTGTTTGACTCTGGGGCCTCGTACACTTGTCTCTTCCCCAGATGGCACTTCTCTGCCTTTCAACCCGGGCTGCACTTGTTATGTTCTGTCCTGGGGCACAACCTGACCACTCGGTGAAACTACAGCATTTTATTTATCATCATTCTGGAGGTATTTTTGTACAGTCTGTGCTACAACTTCTCTGTATTGTTGCAGATAAAGTAGATATTCAAGTAATTTTTTGGGGGAGCAAAAAAAATCCTATCTCATTTTGATAAAAACCACCCTTTGTAGTTTTGCATTAATTCCTACTGATGACAAGAGAGAGAAATGGCAGTTTTGCTTCTGAAAGCAGACTTGGCTTGGTGAAAAGAGGTTTGGTTTGCCAAACCAAAGGATATGTGTGGAGGAACGGTGAGATATGAGGTTTGTTTGGTGTTCAGGAATAGTTTTGTATTTCTGAATTTTGCCTGTGTAATGAGTGACATATGAGTAAAACAAGATGAAGGTCAAGGGGACTGAAAAGTTGGAGGAATATGAAATGACCCACTTTGCTTTCTTCATTTTCATACCTCCCTGGGTTGCTTAAAAACATTATCTATGTTGAGTAACATGGGTACAAAAACACACAATCACTGCTCTATTTGATTTTTACTTCAAGATAGTGATAAGTTGATGTGGTTGTGAATAATAGCTATGACTGGGGGTAAGTGACAGAATCTCCCAACAAGAAGGCTCCTTGTGAATTATTTTAACAGCCCTTTGCTAGTTGCTTCTCTACACCATTGATTTATGAAGAGATAGATGAGTTGCTTGCTCTCTGTTTGGCATAGACATATCTATAGAGTTTGTCTATGTGAGTAGATTGGGAGTATTAAAGATAGTTCAGGAACTGTAGAAACTGTACCAAGAAGAGGAAGAACTAATTGCATAACAAACATCAGGAGTCACATTTAATAACCTGGCATAGAGGTTTCAATAGAAAAGCGATGGATTACCCAACAGTCTCAAGAGGAGAATTTGCTGTTGAGCAGACATCTCTCTTCTTCTGGGAGAGTGAATGTTAGGATAATAAGAATAATTATAATATTCTGATAATGAGGCATAATATCATAACTAGTAAACCCAGTGGGATTTTGTGTGCCAAGGGTTTATTTATAATGGAGATGAAAAAAGAAGCCCTGTGGGGAGAAATTAAGGATGAGAAAGCAAAATGACAGAGACTGGATCTCCATATTGTAAGTATGCCAGGTTTATTTATCTATTGGTTTATCTATCTTGATTGACCTAGTTCAATAAAAGGGTTTCTTTTTGAGGCTAGGGTTTCACTCAATGGTATTAAAGTAAAAGTAGTTCCTCCTTTATTTCCTCTCTCAATTGGGGGATGAAAACTGGTTGCATATGAAATGACTTGGAAACAGTTATTTCCTAGAATTTTAATTTGAACCTGTGATTTGAAGTCTTGAGGTGATGTGTTTTAGGTGCAAGGTTATTGGCCAGGATTACTGTCGACTATTGGAAGAGTCAACAGTTTGTTCAGTAGTGTTCACTAAAACTCAGGCTGTTCTGCAGGTTTAGGTGACCTGTGACTTGCTGCTTCACAGCTCTCTCAAAGATTACTTGAAGTTGAACCTTACTGGTATTTTTTCCAGTGAGAGGTTTTTCAGGTAGACAAATACCCCTGTTTTGTGATGTTCAGCAATTTTTGTATAAGCACTGCTCAAAGGTTGCTAGGTAGGATATTATTCAAGGCCTTAGAGCATCTTATCCAATCAGTGTATGTATGCAGTGCAGCTAACTGCAAATAAGAGTTTCATGAAGGATTTACTTTTTATTGCTATACCTTGTATCATTGCAAAATCCAAATACATCAGATAAATAATTAATAACATAAAAATCTTTATTAAATTCTAAAACCTTATTGAAATATGTCAGTATAGAAGACGTATGACTTTTCAATTGCTTGTGTTTTTACTGTACTGTGGCCACATGTGTCACTTGGAATACCTAATACCTGCCTAATAAGTGCTGTGTTTGTTGGTTATCTGATACCTCGTAGAAGTTTGGGGAAGGAATTTAGTGTTGCAGTATTGAAGGATGAAATTTCAAGCCTCCTTTTATTTATTGTTATAATAAATGATATAACTATTCATCAGTGACAATAATGAAATCTTACAGAGCTAATTCAATTCATAAAACATGGTATGTGGATGCTAATACAGGTTTTAGTTTTTTTCTTCTTTTGGAAAGATAGTACCATTTTGACACACCATCTGAGGATGCTGTAAGTTGTGAGAAATCGTCCACCACCTATGGTATGTCAGCTCCTTTGTCTGATAGGCATGTTCTACAACAGTACCCTTCCCCAGCTGCCAGGTTGTATCATAGCTCTCAATTGTGTGGGTGTGTGTGTGTGTATATATATATTTCCTGACTTACACCATGCCATAGTGCCATCCTCTCTCTAAAACAGCCAAAGCCTCTTCACGTTATTGCCAACTTTTATTTCCTTCCCTCTCATAGTAGTACATCACAAGTATGGTTGTTTCTCCCTTTCTTAAATCTTTTGTGTCTGTCCTTTTCTTTCTACTTTGCCCCTGCTTGGTCTAAGATCGTTACAACCTCATTCACAGTTTATTAAGAGCCCATTGACAGGACTTTATGCTTCAGTCCATGACAGTATTCCATGCAAGTTATTCCCTGCTTCACCATCCTTCAATTGTCTTATATCGCCTGTACCACATTTACTACCTACTTGCCCAGTCTAATGTACTTTCCCATCTTTCTCTCTCAAAATATCATTACATCAATCATTGATTCCCCCAAAATTGGTTTGCTGAAACATGCCATATGGAGTCTGGACTATCACCATGCTTTTAGTCATTCAATACCTTCTGCTCCTCTTTTAAAATATATTTTAATTTCCCCCATTTTCAGTGACTAACCTCAAGTCTTATCTCTTCCATAAAGTCTTGCAAAATCCATCAGTAGTGGCCCAACAAAAGTTTCGTTCATAGTAGGCTTTAATACAATAGGATGGGAGACTAGGTGAATTTGTTACATGGAGAGTGACTAATAAACATGTATTTTTTCACTCCTCTCTTTCCAACATATGTCTCAGAATGATAATGCACTTCTCGTTTAACCTTCTAGGTAACTATCTCAAGGACTTTTAAAGGCTTAGAGACCTAGAAGTAATTTACAAATTACAGTTAGTCTAAAAGTGGAAACCTAATTGATTAAAATTGCATTACACTGGTGAGGAAGTGAGTGAGGGCTGAGTGGACTCAGTGCTCTCTTGGGATATCCTGGGTAATCCTAACCTTTAAAGTTGAATTTGATGCCAAATACATTCTTGTGTATTATATTTAAAAACTTTAACAGGTCAATAAATAGAGTATTAGCTAGAATTATCAGTCTTTTGCTTTCATGCAGTCTGAGCTATCAATAATGTCTGAACAGGATGTCATTATAACAGTCTTGGTTTTGTTGTTCAGTATTAGCCTAGTAGTAGTTTGTGTTTCGTAAAAATTTCTATTAAAATTAGTTTCTGTCCTTGGTTTTAATATTTTTGAAATTCAGACTATATTTTCTTTGAGTTTTTTATTGTGTTTTTTAGAACAAATGATTTTTCTTAACGACAAAGCTTAAACTGTGTGCAGTTAGTTTGAACATTGTACTGAAATCCCTGTACATTTTTGATGTACTAAGATGTAGAAAGATGAATATTCATAGCTTTCCTTTTCTTCGAAAAGGCTAATTCATGGTAAGTAGACTGAAACATGCAGCTGGGGTGATAAGGGTAGGAAAATGTTTTTGTTTTCAATATGAAAAAAGAGGACTAAGAATGATTAGTGCTACGAATGACTCATGTAGAGCAGAGTTGCCAAGTGCGACCTAGTTTTATTTACAGCAACTGAGTATATCAAGTTTTCCAGGGAAACTAAGCACAACTGATGGAGTGTGAAGACCAAACTGGGTTAAATCTCCTCCAACAAGAGAGTTACTACCCTAACTCCTCTCCCCTGCTCCCTGCAGAAACTGCTGTCCACTTGGTGGTAAGGTTGCTGCTTCATGTATGATACATTATAAATGGTGGCGTTTGAAAGGGGGATTTTGTGCATGTATTTCTGTACCTGTTGCTGCTTTTCTTTAATACAGACTATATCAACTAATGAAAGTGAAATAGACCCTCAACACACACGTGTGTCCTTGGCCAAAATTTGGAGAATGAAAGTTGGAGGAGTATGTAGACTAGAGTGATGCGTTTGGGTTTTTTGTTAATAAGTGCTGTTGTCACTCCAGCATTCTTGCCTGGACAATCCCCATGGACAGAGGAGCCTAGCATGGGGTTGCAAGGAGTTGGACATGACTGAGTGGCTAAGCACACACACATTGTTGTCGTAAAACTGTAATATAAGGTGTACTACTTTTCATGGTAGACACTGTATAATTGTACTAAATTGTATCTCTTGCTTCTATCATTGTAATGGTAAATTTCTGTGTCTGCAACACTAAGTAGATAGTGCTGTATAAACAAATGCTACATACTGTTGGGAGTCCTACATTTAAAGAAAGCTACTTATGAATGCTTTTATAAAGTGAACTTTTTGGTAATCTAAAAATATTGTATTTAATATACCCTAAAACTTCAGACTTCTCTAATAGATTTGTATAAACCTTGGCTCTAAGGTAATTGCTAAAGGTTAATTTTAATAAAATTTACATAGTCACATATATAATGACATAACATATTGCTAGTTTCCAAAGAATAACTTGTATGAGTCAAGCATCATTAGGGTGGCATTTCAGTACACTGATAATGCTCTCAAATTGTCAAATGGGTTCATAATTTAAATTTAAGTGAAGAAATCATAAAAATACTAAACAGAAAATAGATACACCATTAACCTTGACATGACTATTGCAGATAATTTCCCAAGTTTAAGTTGTGTGCATATATACACAGATGCGTGACCATAAACATATACTTGTGAATATACATGTATACAGAATTACTTTTCTAGTGCTTTCTGGAACTTTGCATTACAGGCAAATTATATAAAATGTGGATAATGAATACACAACTGTATATATATTTAACACCATTTAAAATAACTTATGTGCAGAATACATCATGAGAAACTCTGGGCTGGGAGAAGCACAAGCTGGAATCAAGATTGCTGGAAAAAATCTCAATAACCTCAGATATGCAGGTGACACCACCCTTGTGGCAGAGAGTGAAGAGGAACTAAAAAGCCTCTTGATGAAAGTGAAAGAGGAGGGTGAAAAAGTTGGCTTAAAGCTCAACATTCAGAAAACGAAGATCATGGCATCCGGTCCCATCACTTCATGGGAAATAGATGGGGAAACAGTGGAAACAGTGTCAGACTTTATTTTTTTTGGTCTCCAAAATCACTGCAGAAGGTGACTGCAGCCATGAAATTAAAAGACGCTTACTCCTTGGAAGGAAAGTTATGACCAACCTAGATAGCATATTCAAAAGCAGAGACATTACTTTGCCAACAAAGGTCTGTCTAGTCAAGGCTATGGTTTTTCCTGTGGTCATGTATGGATGCGAGAGTTGGTCTGTGAAGAAAGCTGAGCGCGGAAGAATTGATGCTTTTGCACTGTGGTGTTGGAGAAGACTCTTGAGAGTCCCTTGGACTGCAAGGAGATCCAACCAGTCCATTCTGAAGGAGATCAGCCCTGGGATTTCTTTGGAGGGAATGATGCTAAAGCTGAAACTCCAGTACTTTGGCCACCTCATGCGAAGAGTTGACTCATTGGAAAAGACTCTGATGCTGGGAGGGATTGGGGGCAAGAGGAGAAGGGGACGACAGAGGATGAGATGGCTGGATGGCATCACTGACTCGATGGACGTGAGTCTGAGTGAACTCTGGGAGTTGCTGATGGACAGGGAGGCCTGGCATGCTGTGATTCATGGGATCGCAGAGTCAGACGCGACTGAGCAACTGAACTGAACTGAAAATATGTATTTTAATATTTATCTTGAGTTCTTTGTATTTCACAGCTCTCTGCAGTTAACTTGCATTTCTTTATTTAAAAAAATTTTTTGAAATAGACTAAGTATAAAATATTTACTGAATTCTTGTTGCAAATCCAGGAGAAAAACTTTTCATTTTAAAAAGAAAACCAAACATTTAATTAATTTTTAAATGTATTTTTCTCTTGGAAATTCACTTCAATGTTATTATTATTTTGAATGCCAATATTTAACAGTGCTGGCATTTATTTTAGCTTCACCCTAAAATAGAATGTTTGGTGTATTGAGTTACATTTGGCTATAATTCATCATTTGAGTAGTTAAAGAGAAATTTTATTCTTTTTTTTAATCCCTGCCACGACAACTTTGTGTCAAAATGCCAGTTAGTTTTGTCAGGGACCAGGATGGTGGTTAAGAAATTGGAAACATTTCTGCTGGCAGGTTCACTATTCATTTCTGACAGCCGGCTGGTACAATATTGAGTGCTTTAATTTATTGAAGTTGCTGTTCGGATAATAACAGTCGTACACTCTTCTACATGGAACCTATTTGAACATTTTTTTTATATCTGTTTGGACACAGTTCATAGCTTTTTAATAAAACATTGCACCTTCCTCTTTTTAAACTGTAATATAAATGATAGGTAAAACCATTAACTAACTTAAATTCAAGATTCACTTTTAACACTTGCCAAAATTATAGGATATCAAACTAAAAACATTTTTAATGTATGATAAAGTGAATTTTTGTTTGGTTTCCTTGTATCATCAAACTCTAGCTATTTTTAATAGGTTTTAACATGTAGACACCTGTTTTTAAAGCCCACTTATTTGATAACAAAATTACTATCTGCTATTTTTTTTTTTTTGCAAGAGATAAAACAAAATCTTTAGATGTGCTGATGACTTGGATGATTGATGGGAACCAGAGCCAAGATGGTCAAAAATTGAGTCTGAGCCATCACTTTACAAAGAGCCAAGGTCAAGACAGGGGAACCAAGGTAAGTTCATACATGCAAAGTCAGAAATAAAAGCATGTGTGAGCAGCAGGCACAATTTTTAAAAGGAATTCGGGAAGAAGATTCTGGGTTAAAGAATGGCATCAAAGTTTAGGACTTATCTTTATGGGCTACTGGTTAGAGGTGCGTGGATGGATTAAGTTATCATAATGGTAAAACCTCAGGCATTATTCTGTTTGGTAGATCTTGTTTTGTTCAGGCAATATACATAAAATTTTTTTCATTTCTAATTATTAGTAAAGCTAAGAAAAACTATCCAATTTTGTAGAGCATGTTGGTAAACATCTTTTCAGTAATAACTTGAGAATTTTGCAAAAGGCTCAATTTGAAATTGTCAAACTTGAAATTCATTAACTAATACATTCACAGTCTTTATTTTGATGTGATATCTGAATCATTAACACTGTTCACTATTATGAGATGGGATTTTCATAGATTTTAACTATACATGTTGAGTTTTACAGACTTTAATGTATAGAATTTGTAGTTAGGTTAGGAACTGCCATATTCTGGCAAATACAGATAGGTATGTAAGCAACTATATTGCTGTCATTAGTGGTGCTGCTGCTGCTGCTGCTAAGTCGCTTCAGTCGTGTCCGACTCTGTGCGACCCCATAGACTTCAGCCCACCAGGCTCCCCCGCCCCTGGGATTCTCCAGGCAAGAATACCGGAGTGGGTTGCCATTTCCTTCTCCAATGCATGAAAGTGAAAAGTGAAAGTGAAGTCGCTCAGTCGTGTCCGACTCTTAGCGACCCCATGGACTGCAGCCTACCAGGCTCTTCCATCCATGGGATTTTCCAGGCAAGAGTACTGGAGTGGGGTGCCATTGCCTTCTCCGCATTAGTGGTGAGGAATATTCTAATCATTGTGTTCAATTAATGTTAGGAATAAAGAACATTGTTGCTAATCAAGGGACCTTAAGTTTTCACTTGCTGTCATTTACCATATAAGACTAAGTCTTTTGAGACGATCTAGTAGTAGGAAGGATCTTTATCAATGATTCCCACAGTGTGGGTCCCTAGACTAGTAGCATCAGCATCACCTTGGAATGTCTTAGAAATGCACATTCCTAGGCCCCTCTTGGTACCTACTGGGTCAGTAACTGCAGTGGAGACCTGGTAACTCTGATGTATATTTAAGTCTGTGAACCATTGATCTGCATAAATGGAGACCTTATCTATGAAAGGGAGCGTGGGACCAATTATGACATAAGAAAGCCCAGAGATAAATCCACACACCTATGGACACCTTATCTTTGACAAAGGAGGCAAGAATATACAAAGGAGAAAAGACAATCTCTTTAACAAGTGGTTCTGGGAAAACTGATCAACCACTTGTAAAAGAATGAAACTAGAACACTTTCTAATACCATACACAAAAATAAACTCAAGATGGATTAAAGATCTAAACATAAGACCAGAAACTATAAAACTCCTAGAGGAGAACATAGGCAAAATACTCTCTGACATAAATCACAGCAGGATCCTCTATGACCCACCTCCCAGAATATTGGAAATAAAAGCAAAAATAAACAAATGGGACCTAATTAAAATTAAAAGCTTCTGCACAACAAAGGAAACTAGAAGCAAGGTGAAAAGACAGCCTTCGGAATGGGAGAAAATAATAGCCAATGAAGCAAGTGACAAACAACTAATCTCAAAAATATACAAGCAACTCCTGCAGCTCAATTCCAGAAAAATAAACGACCCAATCAAAAAAATGGGCCAAAGAACAAAACAGACATTTCTCCAAAGAAGACATACAGATGGCTAACAAACATATGAAAAGATGCTCAACATCACTCATTATCAGAGAAATGCAAATCAAAACCACAATGATGTACCATTTCACGCCAGTCAGAATGGCTGCTATCCAAAAGTCTACAAGCAATAAATGCTGGAGAGGGTGTGGAGAAAAGGGAACCCTCTTACACTGTTGGTGGGAATGCAAATTAGTACAGCCACTATGGAGAACAGTGTGGAGATTCCTTAAAAAACTGGAAATAGAACTGCCATACGACCCAGCAATCCCACTGCTGGGCATACACACCAAGGAAACCAGAAGGGAAAGAGACACGTGTACCCCAATGTTCATCGCAGCACTGTTTATAATAGCCAGGACATGGAAGTAACCTAGATGTCCATCAGCAGATGAATGGATAAGAAAGCAGTGGTACATATACACAATGGAGTATTACTCAGCCATTAAAAAGAATAGATTTGAATCAGTTCTAATGAGGTGGGTGAAACTGGAGCCTATTATACAGAGTGAAGTAAGCCAGAAAGAAAAACACCAATACAGTATACTAACGCATATATATGGAATTTAGAAAGATGGTAACGATAACCCTATATGCAAGACAGCAAAAGAGACACAGCTGTATAGAACAGTCTTTTGGACTCTGTGAGGGCTCTGTGGGATGATTTGGGAGAATGACATTGAAACATGTATAATATCATATGTGAAACGAATCGCCAGTCCAGTTTCGAAGCATGATACAGGATGCTCGGGGCTGGTGCACTCGCATGACCCAGAGGGATGGTACAGGGAGGGAGGTGGGAGAGGGGTTCAGGAGGGGGAACACTTGTACACCCGTGGTGGATTCATGTTGATGTATGACAAAACCAATATAATATTGTAAAATAAAAAATATATATATATACACAAAATGGTGAAATAAATGAATAAAAAAAAAAAAATGAAAGCAAGAAAATTCTCAGTGGCTCATCTCTCCTAAATGAGGCAGAGAAAATTCTTCATTCAGGAAAAAAAATCCAGTGATCCAGCCAAAATTGAAGAAAGGGATTGGAAAGGCGAAGGCTTCCACATGGCAGTGTGTGAACCACCAAAGTCAAAGGGAGCAGAAATTCAAGTCAGGTGGTGAGCAGGGGACGGGTTTTAGTGCCTCTGTAAACACAGCAGGTTGTGATCCATGAGCAAAAATCCAAAAGGGCAAATTGAAAGAAAAATCCTCTCTGCTTTTCCTTTCTCAGAGCATCTTACTGCTTAGCATTCTTGGTAACTATTCATCTGTTTCCTTCTTGTCAACATGTTGACAACCAGCACCCATCAACATTTATTCCTGTTTCCTTGTTTTTCTCTCTCTTTTGTTTTTCATTCTAAAACCTTCTTTATCCCAAATCAGAGTTTCAGGTTCTAAGAAAATTACCTGTCACCATAGCAGAGATGTTTTAAAAAATAAATACATATTCCACAATTCAAAGCTGTATAATATATTGCAAATCCTCTGAATCAAGGATTGTTTTTCCACTTTTGATTTATGCATTATCTAAAAGACTTTTAAACTGACAAAAATGTAGTGATACAGGGGAGTGTGAATGGAATGTAGTTAGCACTGTAAAATAAGTTACTGTTTTCCCCTCTTTTTCTGTTCTTTCCTTTATTCTCTTCTCACATTCTTCCTTTCTCTTGTTCACACACGCTTACTTCTTGTAACTCTGGGGATATTATCTTTAGTTTTCACACCATTATCTCATGTTCTTTGTTTCTCCCCCTTTTTCAACTTTTCTGTTTTAAAATGAGCATTTTTCCCAGTTCTTTTTTGCTGCATTGTCTCATTCCCTCATTCACATATTCATTATCTCTTCATGTCCCTGTTCCTTCATCTTCATGCCTTTCTCCTGGCTGGTTGTCTGTGCTCTTTCAGCTGGGTCTTACTTAACTGTCTTTTGATCTCGCCCTTCTCAGAACCTTCTGTGTGTTTTTTTCTTCCCCCTCCCTTCTCCACTCATTTTCAGTAAAATAGTTAATGCGCTGATAAAAATGCATAGCATCTGCAAAGCTTGAAATATCTACTCTTCATAGGAAGATGAATAGTCATGGTTCTTGCTCACAAAGAATACAGTATTCACAATGGCCTTTGACTCAGGCCTCTAAAATGTGTCTTGTCGGTTGTCAGCTCGGCCCTCAGTACTTGGTGGTAATGATTTTACTCATTCTTACTTGTGGCATTTTCACACTTGGTCTTATTTTCTTGTCTTCCCTCAAGCCCTGTCTCAGCATTTTCTAGTGTTGGAGGGTAGCGTTGCCTCCAGATTTACAAAGAAAGAGACACCACTGGTCATAACGTTTTCTCAATTTTTCGACTCTCCCTCACCTGGTAAACCTTCAAGTGCCCTGAAATCTGGTTGTGTTCCTACTCCATTTTCTGTTGTTTTGCCAGGAGTGACCTACCTGCTTTCCTGGATCATACTTGTGTGTTTTTTCTTTTTTTTTTAATGCCCAGTGCCTGGGTCACAAGAGGAATTTAAAAAATGTTTGTGAAACTAAATTAAAGTACCTTTTCCCCATCCATATTGTCTGTAGCATTTCCTCCCATCCTGTATGTCTCATGCACCGATTATTGCCAAGTTGTCGTGTACTCAGCTGTTCTTTTCCTTGGTTTTTGAGGGCAGGCTTTCCACCTCTGACTCCTAACATCTTCGTACCTAGTATGTAGCAGAAGTTCTCAAACAGTTTTGCTAAATAACAGCCAATGAGTGAGTCTCTTATTTTGCCTGCTATGAAAACTGAAGGAATATCTACCCAACTCCACCTCTGGCACTTTTGCCATTCTGCACATTTTCACCCTGGGGTCTGGGAGGGAAGCTGAGGTGTGGTTTGCATCAGCCTGAAGACTGGAATCCATTTATAGCTGAATGTTCTCTTTCAGTTCTCATATATACACATATACTTGGACATCACTGTGCTTTATATTTAGCATAAATGTTGATGTTGGGTTTCCTTGGTGGCCAAGTTGCTATAGAATCTGCCTGCAGTGCAGGAGACCCCAGTTCGTCCCCTGGGTCAGGAAGATGTTAGCTTGTATCTTCATTTTCTTTACTTTGTCCTTTCCAGTTTGCATCTCATGTGTATCGTTAGACGAGGCAGAATCAAAACATACATGAGATCCTCTTAAAGCCCACTATTTCTTGGAGCATTGGATATTATTTGATGAACAATCTATATGGACTTGAAGTGCCTGAAATGTAACAACAGGAGCAATCAAATGTGAGCTATATGGGAATGGTTTCCTGATGGGCATTATACACTATTTTTTATATTAGCTCAAGAACAGACTCCAAAACAGTTGTGGAATTTCTTGACTACAGGTAGTTTCTGGGGCTTCAGATAATGAATTACAGTTGAGGGATTAAAATGAGAGACTTGCATCAAGGATCTTTCTTGGCTCACCTCCCTTTGCAGAGAAGGAACTGAAGTCTAAGAACAGTCTCCGAGTGGGATCAGAAAGAATTACGTTCTTCCTGCTCTTTCAGCCTGGAGCAGTTGGTAAAGCTATTTGGAAATTTGGCTTCCAAAGCTAGCCAGAAGTCTTCAGGTTATGTTTCAATTATTCTTACTAAATTCCCTAAAACTTATTCTACTTTGGAGGGATCAGAGATACTGGCTCTTGCATATCTCTTCTTGCTTTTGCTGCTGTCATGATAATATCTTTCTTAATCACCCCTAGTTTGCAGGATGTTGAACAAAAGATATAAGAAAATCATATTTCTCTCATATTCATAATATTAGATGAACACACACTCACTCTAAATTGCCTTTTGCCAAATTCTCAAGAAGAAAAAAAACTGCTTTATTTTTATTATTTTTGCATCTTTGTTTTCTTTCATTTTATTTCTTCTGAGTGAGGATATAAAAGTAGATTGCCCTAAAATCTCTAAACCATAAAAATGAAGTCATATATACTACTGCGGCACATGAAAGAAACGAGGATGATAATAGTGACAATAATTATCGACCAGAATTTATTGAATGCTTTTGTAATGCCCCTAACAATAAGTACTCACGCAAAACAGCAAGGCAGAAATAGTTATCCTGAATTTATGTAGAACGAAACTGCATCTCCAAATGATTAAGTGACTGGCTGAAGGCTTCACACATGTGAGATTCCTGTGTTCCTTTTGTGAAGCAATTTGGAAAACATCAGAAGAAAGAGCGCAATGCTTGCAGAGAACATTATTGGGAAATGTCTTATCAAAGACACATTGTAAAGTTTGCAGAAAAGAATCTGAGAGACTAATGATGATTTTGAAACACTGTAATTTCTTCTCTAAAGTGAAAGTTGGCCCACTATGTGTACGAGTATGGCAACATCTTGTTTATGAGGTATTCAGCCTGCTGACAGCTGGGGTTCACCAACTTGAACTCACGTGCAAAATCAAGTATTCTGTTGCAAAATACGTATTACCTCTTTGGCTCCAAAACTTTACTTTTGTATTGGGAGTAATAGATAAAAATTAGAATAGGGAGTTAAAGGTAATATATTAACATGGAATAGATTCAGAAGTATGGAATAGTTTTGAAAGCACTGCAGGGTGTTTTTTGGTCACATTTTACAAACAGTCTTATGGAATAATCAGAATTTATACATGTGGAAATTGGAAATATGAACAGCTAAATGACCAGACCATAAGTGGTGGACCTGGAATAAGAATCCAGATCCTCTGATATCTTCTGTTGTGTTCTTCAAAAAATTTGATGACCATGAGCCATCAAGAAAAGATCAAGTACAGTGTTTCAGGTGTTCATTATCCCAAAACACAGTGGCTTAGAACAGCAGCAAGCAGTCATTTGCTCATATGATACTTTGCAATCTGGGCATGACCCTGGAGGGGGCTCATCTCTGAGCCCTGCAATGTCCCTGGGGAATATCCACGGTGAATATCCCGGAATATCCACAGAATGTCAGCTGGCTCCACTAAATTGAGACTGGAGAATCCATTCATAAGGTGCATCACTCTTAGGTGTGACAAGTTGATTTTGGCTGTTGACTGGAAGGTCATCTAGGCCTGTCAGTCAGGGACCTCAGACCTCCTTGTTGGCTCCCCATGAGATGCAAGGTGCCTCATGGGGGTTCCTGGCTTCCTATGCAGCACAAAAGCAGAAGCTGCTAGGCCTTCTTAAGTGTTAGGCCTAGAGCTAGCAGAATATCACGTTTGCGGCATTCTTCTGGTTAAAGCCGATCACAGAGCTAGTCCAGACTTCCAGACTCAAGAGGAGGAGACTCCACAAGTGCACAAATAAATTGAGGGTGGGGGGTTGCAGTCTCTTGAGGACCACTGATGTAACTGACTGTTACATCACATACAGTTTAGAGTATTCAGATTAAGAAGGACAGATGTAGTAGACCGTTTAGACAGGTTTCTAGAGAGTCAGGTATTTACAAAAATAAACTTTAGTTAATGGAAAATATTTGTTACTTCCTCCAACGAGCCAGGTAAAAGAATCCACTGTAATTTGAAAAGGGTTCTAAAATAATCTATCTTAACTATTTTTTCCTTTTAGCAGTTTGTTATCTGATTTGGGATAGAGCTTTTCAGTGAAGATGTGATGGATTACCCATTGCTTAGTGTTGGATCTTTGTGAGTGTCCAATGTTGTCTAGCATTCTTACTGGACATAGAGTCCTGAGTACAGCCTCTCATTCACATTTCTATGTCACCCTAAAGAAATCACTTATATTTCATTAACACGTTTTTGAAGAAGAGCCAAGAAGATACCTCAAAGATGAGATGTTGGTTTGTGTGTTATGTATTTAATAGCAAGTGGAACCTGCAGTTCTATTAAGAATTGAAAAATCAACTATTGTCACCAACTTTGCAGCTGGGAAAGATAGTGGAGTTCTTTCCAGTTAAATACATAGGCTGGCCCTGAAGGAGTTTGATCAAGAATTTGAATACTTATTTGCCAACTAAATAAAAAAATACCCTACTGCTCCCTGAGTAAGACTGGCCTCCTTCATGGGATATTTATCAAATGCTATGGCTCCCTTGTTAACATCGCCTTACAGTGGTCTAGTCATTCTTTAAATCATAAATAAGAATCTCTGGAGTGTTTCAAGGCAGAGCAAATCAAATATAACAGAACTTGAAAAGTAAGAATTTTCCCATTTATTCTTCTACCAATCTTGTGAGCAGGAAAAGAATTGACACTAAACTAAACCCTCTGCTGCAAATGCTCCTTCCTTTAGCAGCCAGGCTAAGAAGCAAGAGGACCAAATAGCTATGAGGAACACTTTTCTTTAAGAATGAGAAAAGTATGACACCTTCATCTCAAGTAATCTGTAGACCAGGAAATGTGAAGATTCTCAGAACAGTTAAATGGGAGCCAAGAAACTAATTTGAGAGAAAAATTGTCTTCGGGAGTGTGTGACCAGACTGCTCATGTTCACATGTTTCATCCTTGAGTGTCTTGAAGTTTTGTCCTTTTTACTTTTATTGTTTTACCTAGCAATATAGGAGACATGTAGCTTAATTCCAGACACTATTAGGGAAAAAAAAAAGAGTTGTTATTTGTGCTGATGCAGAAATCCTGAGGGTTATATTTGCCTTTTAGAAGCCTTAAATCTTACTGTCCCCACCCCATGATTTCCATTGCACTTTGCCCCTCTGCTTTAAACCTGGTTCCCTAGATGACAGGTGTAGGTAAAACTGCTGTGACCACTTCATGTTTATGCAGAAACCATATAAGTAAAATAAAATTCTCAGCCACCATTTGCTGCACATGACTCTGACAACTCGCATTTTCTGTGTCTGCAGAGGTCTGGCACTTTTGTTACTTAGGCAGTTTACAAAGAGGAATCACGTTCCCCTGAAACATCTGATTAGGAAGTGTTAATTAAGGCTTTATGTGATTCACAATTAAGTCTCTAAATTTAACATCGTGTATGTCTAAATAAATGTTACCCTTGCTGTCTTGCCTTACTGTTGAGAGGACTGCTTGTGAATTAATGCTCTTGAATCTTGGGAACCTGTCTCCTTCTGCCCCAGGACAAAATGTTATTTTAGTGTGCTCCTTATTTACTGCTTCTCTTCTCCACTCCATCTAATCAGTATCCTGTTTATTTTCTCCTTGCTGCTGTCCTCTGTATGCAAACAATTCATTTTGTAAAATTTCTGTGAAATTTGAGAGTCTGAAAATGATTGAGAATATCTTTAACCACTTTAACTTTCTGTAAGTCTTATGCTATGTGGACATATCTTAGTTTAGGGTTATTTTCCCTCAGCATAGATATTCTACTGATTTTTAGCATATGATTTAATAATTAGTTGTGCGATTCTTATTCACACATGTTTCTTTTTTCTTCCCAGAAGCCATCAATGGGGATTGTTTGGTCTGTTTTGCTTGGCACTTGGTGGACTCTTTAATTTTATGTATATATATATATATTTCTTCAGTTACATAGTATTTTCCAGTAACATTTCTTAGAATTGTTCATACCTTTTCACATTTACTTTTCTTTCTGCTTAAATTCCTATGGAAAAGGTTTATATTTATTAATTGATTCTCTAAATTCTGTAGCTTTTCATTCATATTTTCTATTTGATAAGTTTTGTGCTGATTATTAGTAAATGATTTGTGTGGTCTTCCAAACTATTTCTGTTACAGTTTGCTGCAACTGTTTGATTATTCAAGCTATGGGTAAATGTCTTCATTTTTTTTTAGTAATATACACATTTTACAGTATTATGTCAGTATTACCAGGTTAATATATGAGGATGTAAAGCAGCCAGTTTAAAATGAGGAATTAAATCATTGAAGCGATTATTTATAAGGAATCAGCTACACTGTTTTTTCTTAAAAGATTTACTTTTTAAATCCAAAGTAGTAAGATGTTTTGTATTGGATATATACTATTCATATCTTGTGTGTGTGTGTGTGTGTGTGTGTGTACGTGTGTGTGTATTGAGTATCTTTGAATAGGGGAGAGATTAGTCTGTTTTTAGATGGACCTAGCTTTGCACCCAGTGGGTCCTTTGTGCTGATATGGGTGTGACACAATATAGTGAAGTTGTTTTGAAGCTCTTGCCTTTTGCTAGCTCTATATTCAGAATAGTGGGAAAGAGTGAGGGATGGGATTCTATGAATTGGAACCCCAGTGTGGGAGAATCACATCAAAAATTGCTAAGAATGGTAGTGTTTGCAGTAAAATTGTGTAAAAGATGGGAGAGGTTTTTCAGGAAAGGGCTGTATAAAGATGTTTTATTTTGAGTGATATCAGACAAGATTAAAGTTTGAAGTATTGACGAGTAAGCTAGGGATTGGAAAATATTTGACATCAACTCACTACCAAATTGACTGAGCTGTGAAACAGTTGAGTAAAAGTATATGCCTTACAAAGGTAGTGATAGTAATACTCAATTTGATTTTAACTATCGAAGCATAGATTGGAGTACTTTAAGTGGAGCAAATGAGGCTAGGGTGATTTCATAGGTCTGGAGCAGGATTGCTTTTAGCTTTGTCTGCAGAGCCAGCAAGGAAAGGAATGTATGATATTAAGGATAAAAGTGGTTGTGATTAGACAAAAGCTATGTTTTAGAGAGTATCTTAGCAGGTAACAGGGGACCAAGGAACAAAGTGAAATTCAGCATAGTGCAGGTTAAAAAATATTGTCCTTCTTAGCAGTTTTTAAATTTTATTGATTTATTTTCGGAAGATATTGAATGTTTTTTATTGTACCAGTTCAATTAACAAAACAAAACAAAACAGAAGCTTTAGTTCCATTACTGATACTTCGTAATCCTCTATCGGTTTTTGTTTGTTTTAATAATGGAAGCGGTGATGGTTGAAATTAACTGTAAGTGGAAAGAAAGTTAGGGTTTGGTTTCTTAAAGTTTTTATCTCTGTACAAATGTCAGCAAATTTCCATTGCTTGTATTATGAGATTTTAATATGCTTTAGAATGCTTATGTGAATACCTCATTAGTGTATATACATAGATGTTTGGTTTAGATCCCAGTTTCTTGTTGTTCAGTCACTCAGTCATGTCCGACTCTTTGCGACTCTATGCGCACCAGGCTTCCCTGTCCTTCACTATCTCCCGGAGCTTGTTCAAACTCATGACCAGTAAGTAGGTGGTGCCATCCAACCATCTCATCCTCTTCTGCCCCTTTCTCCTCCCACCTTCAATCTTTCCCAGCATCAGGGTCTTTTCCAACGAACCAGTTCTTCCCATCAGGTGGCCAAAGTATTGGAATTACGGCTTCAGCATCAGTCCTTCCAGTCAATATTCAGGATTGATTTCTTTAGGATTGACTGGTTTGATCTCCTTGCAGTCCAAGGGTGTCTCAAGAGTCTTCTCCAACACCACAGTTCAAAAGCATCAGTTCTTGGGCTCTCAGCCTTCTTTATTGTCCAACTCTCACATCTATACGTGACTACTGGAAAAATCATAGCTTTGAGTATACAGACTTTGTTGGCAAAATGATGTCTCTGCTTTTTAACATGCTGTTTAGGTTGGCCATAGCTTTTCTTCCATAGAGCAAGTGCCTTTTAATTTCATGGCTGCAGTCATCATCTGCAGTGATATTGGAGCCCAAGAAAATAAAGTGTGTCACTGTTTCCACGATTTCCCCATCTATTTGCCTTGAAATGATGGGACCGGATGCCATGACCTTAGTTTTTTGAATGTTGAGTTTTAAGCCAGCTTTTTGACTCTCCTCTTTCAACTTCATCAAAGGATTCTTTAGTTCCGCTTCACTTTCTGCCATAAGGGTGATGTCATCTGCGAATTTAAGGTTATTGACATTTCCCCTGCAATCTAGATTCCATCTTGTGCTTCATTCAGCCTGACATTTCTCACGATGTCTGCATGTAAGTTAAATAAGCACAGTGACAGTAAACAGCCTTGATGTACTCCTTTCCCAATTTGGATCCAGTCCATTGTTCCATGTCTGGTTCGAACTGTTGCTTCTTGACCTGCATACAGATTTTTCAGGAGGCAGGTCAGGTGGTCTGGTATTCCCATCTCTTGAGGATTTTCCAGTCTGTTGTGATCCACACTGTCAAAGGCTTTGGTATATTCAATGAAGCAGAAGTAGATGTTTTTCTGGAATTCTCTTGCTTTTTTTGATTCAGTGGATGTTGCAATTTGATCTCTGGTTCCTCTGCCTTTTTTAAATGAAGCTTGAACATCTGGAAGTTCTTGGTTCACGTACTGTTGAAGCCTAGCTTGGAGGATTTTGAGCATTACTTTGCTAGAATGTGAAATGAGTGCAATTGTGCAGTAGTTTGAACATTCTTTGGCATTGCCCTTTTTTGAGACTGCACTGAAAACTGACCTTTTCCAGTCCTGTAGCCACTGCTTAGTTTTCCAAAGTAATGGCCACAGTTGTATCCCTTTAACTGTTAAGTCTGTGTACATGATAGTTCATTTTGTTAAACATAAGTCCCACACAGGCATATATTATACCTAATGGCAGTGTCTGCAGGCACTGAATGACAGAACCAGGAGTTCCTGTAGTACTTTCTCTCTACAAACATTAACTAAACAAATACTCTTGACTGGCTTAGTGCTAGGCCCTGTGGAGAAGAAATAAAGATATAGCTAGCCCTGCAGTAGAGCGCACACACTCAGGTTTTGGTGCTTCTAAGATGGGAAGATTAGTCTACTAGAAGAATTAGAGAGTTTAAGGATGGCTGCTGTTGGTGGAGGTGCACTGATGTGGGGAAAGGGAGTGGGACACATAGGTAGCTAAGACCAGCAATATTCTAACTGTTGGGGTTAGGTTCTGTTTCCATAGTGTTCATTATTTGTTAAAATACCTAATTGATTAATTGCATGAAACAGTGATGCATTGGTTAAAATCATCAACCATGATTTACAAAATTTCCATTCTGTGCACCAAATAGCCTAAGCGGGAAGTAGGGCAGCAGTGATGTAGCAGAGATAGAAGGAAAAAGAAGATACAGCAGCAGACAATGCCAAGAGCTCTGCAAAATTTCTGCTGTGAGTTTGAAACATCCAAGCCAATTCAGTGATGTCATTCTTCTCATTTGCATTACAAAAATATTTGCTCTATGAAGGCTGGGTTTTTTTAGTGTATTTTTGTTTACTGCTATATCTTGGGTGCTTTGCGCATAGTACGTACTTAAATTTTTCTCAGCTGTTTACCCAGCATGTCACAAAATCCTTTAGTCTTTATAAGTCAAACCTGTTGTCTCATTTTCAAAATTTAACACATATATTCCTAACAAAGAATACATACTTACAAAAGAGCAATGTTTAGATCTTAAAGCTCTTGTTTGCCTTTTAATAACAATGTGTTTAAATAGAAAATACAGATACTCCACCCCATTTTTAACGATAAGGTCCAAAAATGTTCCTGTGACGTACTTTAGAAATTCTCAAAAATAGATTTAATTAAGATTATTGGCAGGCTAAATTTATTCAGACTCTAAGTAAAACACTTAATACTTTATCTAAAGAATATAATAGCATAAATTGAAAGTAATGGGCTGCTGTAGCTGGATGAATTCTTAGAAAGTATCAAATCCAGTTCCTTCATTTCATAAATTAGGAAGCTAAGAATGAGGGTAGAAATTATAAATTGTCCAAATTACATATATTCTTAAGAGAAATCAGTTAATTGCTTTTTATAATTTCTAATGAGTTAATTCTGAATCTCTAGTAAGAGAAATATTTAACCAATATTATTGCTATATCCATTCTAAAATTTTTAATCAGTTGAAAAGTTTTGTAATATTAGAGGCTTTAAAGCACTTGCTGACATAAAGTGAATTTGATCATTAAGTTTTATATATATACTAATATATTTAAAAAATTGGTAGTCTACCACTAAAATGGTTTAAAGGTATTAAAATTATAAAGTTCAGGAAAACTTTGATAAAATTTATATCAACTGAAGTAACTACTTTTATAATAAAAAATATTCCCACATAGTTTGGGTAGTTTCATTGGTAATTCTTCACGTACTTAGAGAAGAAATACTATTTTTGCATAAGCTCTATCACTCTTTAATGAGGACAACATAAGTTTCATAACAAACCATGACCAAGTCATTAAATGAAAGGAAAATTATAAACCAGTATTTCTCATGAACATAGATGGAAAAAATCCATAACAGAATGCTAGCAAATTGAATCCAACAATGCATAAAAAGGTAAAACATCATGACCAAATTGGGTTTATCCTAGAAATGAGAGGCTAAAATAACATTCAAAAATAACTTTTATAGTTTACTATATTTACAGAATAAAAGAAAAAAAAATTATTATTTTGATACATGCAGAAAAAGAATTTGACCAAATTAACACCTATTTATTGTTTTAAAAAGATGTCAGAAAACTGAGGATGAATGTGTCCTCAATCTTATAAATGTAATCTATTAAAAGCCTATAACTAACATTATACTAAATGGTGAAATATTAAATGATTTTCCTAACACTGGGGCCAGAACAAACAAGCGTATTCTTTGAGCTGTCCTAACTTTTGTGGAGGCACAAGCCACTATAGTAAGGGGAGAAATCATAATAAAAGGCCAATAGATTGGAAATAAAGTAACAAAAGCATGATTGTTTATTTAGAATATTCTAAAGAACCTAAAGAATAATTCCTAAAGTTAATTTAGTGAGAGTACAGTTTAACAAGTAAATATATGAATATCAGTTATATTTTTATACATCAAAATCAAATAAAGGAGAATGAAAAATTTAGAAGTCCTTTACAATAATATCAAAGTAAAAACACACCTAGTAAACACTTAACAAAAAACATAAGCCTATAAACTAAAAACTAGAATACATTGCTGAAAGAAATTACGGAAAACCTAAGTAAATGGAGACCTGTATCATATTTGGGATTAGGGCTGCCTTGGTGGCTCAGTTAAGAATCTGCTTGCAATATAGGAGACCCCATGTTTGATCCCTGGGTCGGGAAGATCCCCTGGAAAAGGAAATTGGCAACCCACTCCAGAGTTCTCGCCTGGAGAATCATGGACAGCGGAGCCTGGTGGGCTACAGTCTATGGGGCTGCAAAGAGTCAAACACGACTTAGTGACTGATGCAACAAGAGCACTCAATATTGTTAAGATGTCAGTTCTCTCTAAAGTGATTTGTAGATTCAACACAATCCCAACCATAATCCCAGCAGGTTTGTTTGTAAAAATGTATAAGATATGTAAGATTTATACAACTGCAAATGAAATATAAATGATATGATCTAAAATAGCCAAAACAATTTTGCAAAAGAAGTTATAGGACTCATAGTACCTGATTTCAAGATTTATTTAAACGTACAATAATAAAGTCAGAGTGGCATTAGCATTAACAGTAGGAAAGTACATCAACTGAGTAGAATATCGAATCCAGAAATAGCTACCTACTCATACATGACCAGTTAATAAGAGTCCAAGATAATTCCATTTTGAAAGAATAGCTTTTCAAAACATAGTTTTGAAACAATCCAATAAGTTTATGGGGGAAAAATATTGGGCTTCAGCTCTGCTACACATCATATGCAAAAACTAATTTAAGATAGATGATAAACCTAAATTTAAAAGCTAATTTGAAGCTTCTACTAGAAAATATAGACTATATTTAAAACCTTTGGGATAGACAGGACACAAAGCCCAAGCCATACAAGAACATAATTTATAAATGAACTTCATCTAAACTTAAAATGTCTGCATTTTAAAAGGTACCATTAAGGAAAAAATGAAAGGAAAAAAAAAGTCACGGGCTGGCAGAAAATATTCTGAGAGAAAGAACTCAATATATATGACAAAGACAAGACCAGTTTCCATAATTAACAAATAATTCCTATAAAATCACTAGGAAAACAAACAGGCCAAAAAAAAGAGTAAAGGACTTGAAAGATACATTATAAGAGAAGCTTAATATCATGATTTGAGAAAGAAAAGTGATAATAAAATCAGTATTCAAGTGCTGCCTTGTAAATGCTTTTGTTTTAATGTAATTTTTTCCCCTAATTGTATTGACATCAGAAATGTCTAGGCCAGTGATTTTCAATGCTAACTGTATGTTAGAGTCACTTGGGAGCCTTTGAAAGCACTGCCAAGGCTCCATCCCAGACCAGAACCATTGGGGTGAAGTTGCTGGGGATGTTGGTTATGATTTGCAAGCTTTTGGTGATTGTAATATGTAGTCAGAGTAAAGAACCAGTTCTCTGTAACTAATATATACACGCACACATATTTGTATGCTGCTGACTGGAGGATTGAGAGAAGTTTACATAGACTGTGTTGCACTTGTGTCATGAAAACCTGATTTACCATTGCCAACATGTTGAAGATATATTGAGCATTACTCAATGAAACCAATGGGGAGCAAGTAATACCAACTGTTTACCAGACAGGGACTGTTGTTTTAAGGATCATATAAAAGCCTTTGTGGTATTGAGGCTGTAGAACTGGCAGCCAGCATTTCATGTAATGGTTTATTTACCTACAGTTTTGATCAATTTATCTTTCTTAACTCTGATGATGTAGACAGCGGGATCCTTTTAAATGTGTATCAGATATATTGGGCATAACCTATTACCTCAGTAACCAGTGTTGCCAAATGTGTTTTGTTGGAGGTTGAGGGTATGAACCAAAGGTGGCTAGTTGCAACAATAGTAGCAGGAATAAGTTATTGGGCTTAAATTGAGGCTATTCATTTTATAGTTGCAGGATGTCATTTTTCCATATCTCCATTATCAAGTTACCTTTAAGTCCCAGTTATTTAGCATCAGTGATTCCACCATTTAATAATTTTCGCTCATTTGTAACACTTCATTGGTGTAATTTAGGTTTGGTGATCCAAACATAATTTTGGAATGCAAGCTTTTTCATATTTTCATTCTGCCCTTCTGCATGAGTTTCTTTCTCTCTTCTGAGTTTTTATTTCCGTAAAAATTTTTAATTAACTCTCTCATCCTTACTACCTTTGCATTACTTTTTTCTTTACTTAAGGATGCCACTTACAGCTAAAACTTGTCTTTGAGCTGAGTTCCTGCCTCTCCCTCCCTCCTTTTCTCCATCACTGTGTGTATTTATTAAGAACTCCTCTATGAGAATTATTCAAGGAGTGGTAAGGGTTTTACCTTAAAATTGAAACCAGTAGTTCTAAAAACAATCACTGTTAGAAATACAATAGGCAGAAGACACTGCAGTAATCTGCATCGAGAAATTAAACTTGGTGAATAGGGTGTATGGAAGCCTAGCCACCCTTTGCAGGTGGCGGGGGCGCAAATCATACCTGAATTTGCCTAAGTTCCAAATGTTGCTTTAAAAACCACCGGGGAGGATTGCATCTACATTAAGTTAGATGCTATATTCTACACCTTGTTTATAAACACCCTTACATTCCTTGGTTCCTTATATATTCACTGAAGGAGTTGGAGTCAATTCCCTCCCAGCTCTAGCATTTTGTAATATTATAGTGTGCAGTGCCTTATTTTGACTCAACGCGTGTTTACTACAAAGGCCAGGGGCAACTAGGATTCAACTCTGAGTAATTTCTAGTCTTAGGAGAAACAACTGTTCAAAAAAGAAGCTCCAGAGTCATTCAATATGCAGGGTCTAAATCAGAGATCTCTCTGGGAAGCAGGAAGTTTCTGAAGAATGGGAAGGAGGCCAGACTGTTCCCAGAACAATGCACTTGCCCAGCTTTTATCCTGGTTCACTCTTAGGTATCTTTTTAACATTATTTTATATTGGCGTACAGCCAATGGACAGTGTTGTGATCGTTTCAGGTGAACAGCAGAGGGACTCAGGCATGCATATACATGTACCCATTCTTCTCCAAACTCCCCTCCCATCCAGGCTGCCGCATGATGTTGATCAGGGTCCCCTGTGCTATATAGTGGGACCTTGTTGGTTATCCATTTTAACTATAACAGTGTATACATGTCAATCTCAGACTCCCTAACTATGCCCTTCACCCCATCCTTCCCGCTGGCAACCATAAGTTTGTTCTAAGTCTGTGAGTCTGTTTCTGTTTTGTAGAGGAGTTCATTTGTATCATTACTTTTTAGGTTCCGCATGTAAGGGATGTTATAAAATATTTCTTCTTCTTTCTGACTTCACTCACTATGACAATCTCTGGGTCCATCCACGCTGCTGCAAATCACATGATTTCATTCTTTATAATGGCTGGGTAATATTCCATTGTAGATATGGGCCACATCTTCTTTATCCACTGCTCTGTTGATGGACATTCAGGTGGTTTCCATGTCTTGGCTGTTGTAAACAGCTCTGCAATGAACATTGGGGTGCATATATCCTTTTGGACTTTGTCTATCTCTGCATATGTGCTTTCAGGGATTTCAGGGTCGTATGGTAGCTTTGTTTTTAGTTTTTTAATGAACCACCATACTCTTCTCCATAGTGGCTGCACCAGTTTACACTCCCACCAACAGTAACTCTTACACATCCTTTGATTCAGTGCCTGCCTTCGCTGAAGAGCCCAGGTTAGGAACTGCTTCTCTGTAACACATGGTATTACAGTAATAATTTCTGTGTGCGTTTCTGACTGCTCCACTGGAATGGGATCGGGGATCTTATTTTTCAGTGCTGAAACACCAGAATATAGTATGGTATGATATGTACTGTAAATGTAAAATAAATTTTTTTAAAGCAAATGCCTGAGTATGCAGATGTTCTGTCTGGTGGTAGAACTGTCCACAGTTCCCTTCTGTACAGTTCACAGTTCACTTCAGCACGGTGAACCAAGCACTTCATAGCCCTTTACAGTATAATCCTTCAGTTATTGACAATGGCAAAGTTTTTCTTAACATTTTTCTAATACAGACTTCTCTCAGGTTTCAAGTGTAATGGTTAAAGTTCTGCCTTTTATGGCTAGAGCTTTTATTGTTTGAAATATAGTATAACATTATAACCCTTTTTAATATAGGTATTTTACTTTCAAAATGTGTAATGTTTATATATACATCCTTGCCTACATGTTAAATATAAAGCTATGGTTAGTAGGAGTTAGTGTAAAGAGGACCAGCTCCTTAGGTAATCAGCTATTGGGACTCTAGCAAATCTTTCCATTTCAGTTTTGAAATAGTAGCAACAAAATCTTATCCCTTTAATGATGGGAGATTGTGCAACTTGAATGAGAGAAATGAATCTAGAAGAATTTGAAAACCATGAAGGTCACACCACTTGGTAAAATGCAGCTGATTATCTCTCTTAGATTCTCAGAGATTTGGAACAGAACTAGAAAGCAACTCCCTCCTTGGATGGTGCATATACATGCTTGATGAGCTTGACGACGGACAAGCTGCAGTTTTCCTCCAAGAAACTAGCATATCTTGTGAACATGTGTGTTCTCCAGGAGATGCTCCAGGGGTCCTGTGGCAGGCTTGGGCACTTTAAAGTCTAGACGCTTATTTTAAAGCCCTCTCTAGGCCCCCACCTACTCATCTCCTCGTACACACTCCTGTATTCCCTGATTCACTTGGTCAGAATCGTTATCCAGTGAGCTGCCCTATCTAGACACCTCTGACTTGTGTCTCCTCCCTCCCCACAGACTGCCAGTCCCCTGGTTTCTCCAAAATGTCTGTCATACTATCTCAGCCTTGTCACGCTCACCACCTCTGCCTCTGGCCAGCCGCCTGCATCTCTTTCCTGCATTATTGCCATAGCCCCAGCTCAGTATTTCTCTAAGCATCTGGCTTTTCCTTTCTATTATCTAAACCATTAACTGTGCTTTACCCCTCCTCCAGATATAAAACTCCGTCTTACTAGTTTCCATGGGCTAAAAGCCCATTCTTCTCTATCCAGACCAGCAGTTCCCCCCCAAAAGGTGATTGATCCTTTTTACACTTTTTTAGCAATCAGCAGCATGAAGCCAGAGCTTTGAAACCACTACTTCCTTGCCTCCCAGAAGCAGGCACTCTCCCCCAATGCTGTCCATCCACGTTGTCCCTTCTGCCACAAATGTTCTTTCCTCTCCCTTACCTGTCAACCTTGAACTCATCCTGGGAGATGCTGCCCAAATTCTACCTTCCTCTTGGCAGAGGGGTCATGGAAGATTCCAGGGGCCACACTGAGAGGAAATAACATGACTGAGATTATGAGACAACATGACTATAGCTTTCCTTTCATCAAAATAGTTACTTTGATGGACACCACTAGCCCAGGTTTGAAAATCTACTCAAGACAACTTGTTGACTACCATAGTATTTCACTTGGTAGCCTAATCTCGCACTCCTTGGAGGATGAGCATTAAGAGTTCTGTCAAACCATTTCCCAGATTTTCCATCTTGCAAACACAGTAATGTTTGAAAGGAAGACTGTTTATAAACCTTTGTTCATGTTTTTGGGAACCATATTCCAGGTAAAGGAAATAATCTGCAGTTTCTTGGGTCTCTTCTTCCCTTTCTTATTTGTTTTGCAGGCTACAGCTGTTAAGCCAAAGCAGATTGGTTCCCTACTATGAGACTGTAAATCTTTGGAGAATTTTGCTAATTGGCATAGTCTAGAATTGAAATAGATGCACAGTGGGAAATCCTGTTATATCTTCATCCCGTTATCTCTTCTTGAGCAGAACCCTACCACTGTTGTTCCTTAGAAGATGCTAATAAAGTTCAGTTTGGTTTTGAGAGCTTTCTGGGTGCCCTGGTAGGCCATTTGAAGATGGCATTGCTCCCTCTTAAGAAAGTCCTTTAGTGTAAAATGAAAATTCTGCTTCCCAAACCTAGTTGATTAAATTGGTACACATGGTGGTATTAATTTTATGATGGGGAGCCAAAGAGAAAACTAAGGAATAAAAACACACAAAACAATCATATAAATAATATTTTTTAATATAAGGTGAGCAGCAGAAGAACTTGGGAACGTGTTTTCAAAATGCATACCAACACAACCATCTCGCCTTTTCTCCAGATTTTGACTCAGTAAACATGGGATACTGTCACATGTTGAATTTTTTCCCAAAAGCTTTTTTAATCATTTTGATGTAATATACTGAACTATAAACAGGAATGCTAGTCTCAAACCATGTTATAGCCTTACATAGCAACTGGATTTCATCTTCTAATATCAAAGTCTAGTATAGTATGCAGAGAAGGCAATGGCACCCCACTCCAGTAGTCTTGCCTGGGAAAATCCCACGGATGGAGGAGCCTGGTAGGCTGCAGTCCATGGGGTCGCTAAGAGTCGGACACGACTGAAGTGACTTAGCAGCAGCAGCAGCAGTATAGTATGACTGAGATGCAAATTCAAATTTCTAGTGAGAGGCTTAGGACACATGACTGAGGAGCTTAAATCCTACCCAAAGTGTTCTTCCATTCGTTAAATTGGACAAGACCTTGGCCAATGTTTATTTTAATAGTGTTTCAAACTAGTTTTAGAAAAATGAAATCTTTTTTCCCTCTAACAAAAGCAGCCCTAACTATATAATAGATGAATGAGAAGACCAGTTGAATGAAGTAGGGGCTGCATAACAGCCTCCTCTTTCCTTTAGAACTGGTGTGACCTTCTTGATTCCTTTAGGGATCCACAGTTTTAACCACTGGTAGTCTACTTGTCCCATTTCACAGATAAGGAGACTGAGGCTTAGTGGAAACAACTTGATGTGAAAACCAGTGTTAGAACGTGGGGGTCCTCACTGTCAGTCTAACACACTACATTATTACTTTTCTTCACTCTGCCTAAGAGAGGGCATTAAAAGATGTAGGCTGCCATTGTCCTTACTAGCATTACTAACATTTTTACTGACAATATGCCATTCCTAAACTCAAATTTATGATTGCTAAAATAAATGGAAAAATATATCAAAAGTTAAATTAGATTTACTATCCCATTAAAGGAATCATTTGATTTTGTCAGTTGGGAAAAATACTGTAAAATCAAACGTGATATTAATTAAGTAGCGTAATATAATGAGGCTTCAAAATTGTAAAATTGGATCCTGATAGGGCCCTGTAGTGGAGGTGGTATGTTATCTCATTATAGGAAGTCTTGGGGCGGGGGGTGGGGGGTGGTTTCCTCTTGCATACATTCAACTGAAAAATGTAGGAATTAGTTGAATCCCTTTGACTCCTGTCAAAAAAAGACTGATAGGCATTGCCAATGGAAATTATGAAGATAAAGAAAAGCAAATCATTTAACTCAATGTTAACTCCTTACTGTAGCAACTACTAGGCTTACCTTAGGAGAAGGCAATGGCAACCCACTCCAGTACTCTTGCCTGGAAAATCCCATGGATGGAGGAGCCTGGTGGGCTGCAGTCCATGGGGTTGCAAAGTGTCGGACACGACTGAGAGACTTCACTTTCACTTTTCACTTTCATGCATTGGAGAAGGAAATGGCAACCCTCTCCAGTGTTCTTGCCTGGAGAATCCCAGGGACATGGGAGCCTGGTGGGCTGCCGTCTATGGGGTCACACAGAGTCGGACACGACTGAAGTGACTTAGCAGCAGCAGGCTTACCTTGGTGCCTGGTGATGCAGGAAATGTAAGAGATGTGGGTTCAGTCCCTGGGTCAGAAAGACCCCTACGAGGAGGGCATGGCGGTCCACTCCAGTATTCTTGTCTGGAGAATAATCCCTTGGACCGAAGAGCCTGGCGGGCTACAGTCCATGGGTCACAAAGAGTTGGCACGACTGAAGTGACTTAGCAGCAGCAGGCTTACCTTGAAAGCTCCCAAAGAGAGGCTGCTTCAGTTTGTTACTAAACTTGCACATTTCATTTTTCAGTACTCCTGTTTACTAGTTAAATCATAGAATATGTTGATATACATGCATTTACTTTAGGTTGAATAACTCTATATAATTCTGTAGATATTTTATTTGGAAAAGGAAAAAAAGATAACATAAACCTCTGCTGCCTAATGTCTCCCCAAAAGCTAATAATGCCTTATTTTTTTGGTACTGGCAGAATACAGAATATTGCATTTCAGAATTCAATTTTCTTTATTTCATGGTAGCATTGAAGCATGTTTGAAAGGAACATATGTAACTTAATGCCATCCATTACATCACTAGTGGCATTTTCTAAAGAACAAAACTTGGATAAAAATGTAAAACAAATATTGAATATTTTTAAATAGCAGGTGACATTGGGCTGAAAGATAGCTTTCCTTTCAGCAGCATTAAACATAATTTTGTAAGGGAGCTTTCTAGATGGAGGAGACTAAGGCATTAGAATACTAAATCCTTTGTTTATTGGGAGATGCAAGATGATGAAATAAGTAGATATCACAAAATCAAGGGAGAATGGACTTGCTTCCTTGCAACTCACGCTGGAGGATAGAATAACCTTTACCGGGTAGGATTTAAGATTGCCTTGCAACCACTGAAGGCTTCTGTGCTGTCTGAGGGAAGAATCTGGCCTTAAATCATCAAACAAATTAAAAATAGCAAAATGTTTTGTTAAGACAAACCATCTGTTCCAGAGCAGCAGAAAGAGAGAGGCTGGGGAAATCTCCAGAAGGCTTGTGGATTTAGGAGTAGAATAGTCACACAGAGCTTATACTCCTCTGAGCCTCACTCAAGTTCATTATTGATCCCAACCTCACCAGACTAGGAGATGCTACCTGGGAATTAAAAAGTGAAACCACGTGAGATTAATATTCTACCCAGATATCCAGGATTTTGGTGCACAGTAACGAGGAAATATGCATACACTGACCTTGCAGCTATGATTTTCCACCCTGACTGCACAGCAAAATTGCCTGCAGAGTTTAGAAAGAAATCCCAATGCCTGGGCCCCGTCTTGGGTCAGTTAAATCAAGGCCCCTGGGGGATGAAACGCACATCAGAAGGATTTGTTAAAAACTGGGGAGGTGATTTAACATGCAGACAGCCTTGAGAACTTCCTTTCTGTGTAGTAAGAAGACAATAGCAGTAGAAACCAGGAGTCATCTCCCTGATAAAACCATATGCTGATATTTGGCAAATTTGACTTTTGTAAATACAACAGCAGGACAGGGAAGTCTTGTCCCTTAAGGGCAAATGCATCTGTTTCTTTTGTGGACAAAATAATTTCCTAGAGTGTAAATTATCTTTTTGAAAAATTCTGGCAGAGACATTTCCAAGAATATATCAGCTTTTGGCTGGCAAGAAGTCACAATCTGGTAACAGAGAGAGCCAGTATGTTATATAAGAAGAACATCTTGTCATAGACTTGATTCTGTGATTCTGGTGTGCCCGTGAATATTTCTGATGAGGAAGACAAGTCTTATTTGTTCTCAGCATATAAGCATGGGATACGAGGAATTTGAGGTTTTGTCTATGTTAAGCATTCGGGTTCTTTTGTTTGCAAGTCAGAGAGAAAATTCAGATGTATAGACCTTAGTAGTTTCATTTAGATGAAAGCAGAGAAAAATAAAAATCCAATGAACCAACCAACCAATCATGGGACCGAGATGATTTTCAGTGATTTGGTGCCATTTTATTACTCCAGTGTCAGCTGGAGTAACTGACATGTCTGTAGGAAACAACTATATTAAGAATAAGAGGAGATTTTTCTGGTGGTCCAGTGGTTAGGAATCTGCCTGCCAATGCAGGGACATGGGTTCGACCCCTGTGCAGGAAGATTCCACGTGCCCCGGGGCAGTGAAGCCCACGTGCTGCAACTGCTGAAGCCAGTAAAAGCTAGACCGTGCTCCACAGCAGGAGAAGCCACCACAATGAGAAGCCTGTGCGCCACAACTGGAAAAGCCCACACACAGCAATGAAGACACAGAGCAGCCAAAAACACATAAATAAATATTAAAAAAAAGAGGAGAGGAGGAGCCACCACCAAGAGTATTTGCTCTAGACTGTGTGAATTAAGTCAGCTTGCTGAGGCTACCTTGAGGACAACCGAATACTTCAAGGCCTAACAGAGTGCGGCATGAATGGGTTGTACATGAATAGAGCACTGAAAAGGGAAAGTCTGGGTGGTTGTACAGTGAGCTAGAGCTGCGTGGTGGTTGTAGGAAATTTGCTTAGTTACCAAAGGACCCCAGTCAGAAACCAGTGGTATGAGAAGCAAAGGCTAGTCACCTACAGAAAAAGGCAGTGGCCAGATGAGTTATCAAGAGAATAGACCATGAGAAGAGATCCTGGTAATGACCCCAGTCTGTGAGAGACCTCAGCCATATTGAGGAGGGATCAAGGCAGAAGCTCAGACCTATAAACCTCCTCCTCCTATTGTGGAGGAGAAAGGGTAAAGTAACAGCTACGTAGGGCCCTGGACCAAATCATTACTACTCCATTGCTGGCCTCCAACCCTCAATAGAAGGGAAGACTAAGGGTGTTCCAATATTTGCTGTTCCAGCCAGAATTTATGTTGGGAACTAGAGCTAGACTGGTGTGCTGGTGGGGCAAAACAGTTGATTCAAGTTTGAGGTAGAAGGACTACAGAGATGTAGGAAAAATTAGGCAGCTGATGGAGTTATTCCCAGTGTACGGGATCCTGATCATGCCATTTCCAGAAATTGCCTACAGTGGTCACCACATTTCTTTAAAGAAAATGAACTCATTCTTAATATTAATAACTTCTTTCCTCTCCTATTTTCCTCACTGCTGATGGAGGTGGAACACTGGGTATATTGGGAGAAGATTCACTTTATTTATTTATTTTTTTAAATTTTATTTTATTTTTAAACTTTACATAATTGTATTCGTTTTGCCTAGACTTTGACCTAGGCTCCAAGTGGAGGCTGTCACTGGGAGTACACATAGTAGCCTTATCTCTGGATCTTTTCCAAACTAAACCTGCTCTTTATCTCCATATTTTGCTGGAAATTCTGTTTATATCCTCTCTCTCCATCCCTCTGCTCCTCCACCCCCAGATTCTGTACACAAGGCAGAAATCTTCCTTAAGGTCCTCTTCCACATCATTCATGACATTTGTGACTATGTATTGATGTTTATCATATTTTCTGCGAGGATGTGAGCCATGCTGCTGATTTCTATGAGGGGAAGAATCCCTGTCTGAAGTAGAGAAAGCATTTGGTCAATATTCAAATTGGGGGAGTGAGTGAATCCACTTACTTATCTATTTTAATTCAACACATTCATCGTCCTACCTGCTAAAGAACCACAACATAGAGAACATTTACAGTTTTTTTTTTCTTTTTTTTAAGTTATATTCCCTCTTAACCTCCTTTCTTATTTTAGATGAGATGATGATATAGATATAGAAGGTTGGGACAGGTCTATATTCATTCTGAAATACAGTATGAAACTTGCTATGAGACAAAATTTCTCATCTCTGTCACCTCGAATTCTTCAAGGGAGAAGAACATGAATGCTATGGAAAAGAATCCGGTGGATTGGCTTCCCAAAGATGGAGGTGATTCCTTTGGTTCTATGATCCACTATCATCTAGTTTTATTGTATGAGAGAAATTCTGTTTCCTCAAAACAAGCAGTACTATACAGATGAGTGAATGCACTGGATAACAGTATATTTATGTGGCAATTTTAATTATAGTCTATGGGTACTATATCATGATTATATTTTGATTCTGTGAGCTCCCTGGAACTTGTTTTTCATTCCTTTATTATAGCTCACTTATTATTCAGAAACTCTTATATAACAGCTTCGTGCTTTGATAAGACTTAGAATTACCTCATAATACTGGATGTTAAGCCTAATAAATTGGTTGATGAAGAACACTTTGATGAATCATGGGAATAACTGATGAAAGAATAATGAATGCTATTACACCCACTGCTGGTTGCTTTAATGGTAACTTTCATTTAGTAGGTGTAATTTTGCGAAAGCTCAATCTAGATTAACCTGAGTGAGTAGATTTTTATGGCAAATGTGAGTTTTCCATGTTTCTTGTTTTTAGAGAATCAATAATGTCTGAGCATTGTCTTCCCAACTACCATTATATTTTTTGGTTCTTTGTCGATGAAAACTTAATTTTCATTTCTGCCTTTAATTCGAGTTTTTGTGATTTATTTTCCATCCCATTGTAAGTGGGCTATAATTTCTATAAGGAGGTAGAATGTCTATTGTGTCTCAACTTTGGATCTCTGGTACCTAAAGCAGAGCCTAAGACAAGGAAAGCATGCAATAAACACCTGTTGAATTAAATACCATTGAATGATGTAACTTTAACTACTGTCCCACTTTGAATAAAGTGAGGGTGAATCTGATTAGAAAGTGCACACATTTTTAAAGTGACTAAATGTTGACCTCTCCTGCAGCATTTTCAGACTTGACTTTTTAGTCTCTGGAGCTCCAGAGTCTTAATCAGTTATATCTTGAGATGTATCATCACTGTTTTAAAGTTGAATTATTTTAAAAATCAAACAGTATATAATTTGGCTTCTCTAATGGCTCAGTGGTAAAAGAATCTGCCTGGGTTGGGAAAATTCCCTGAAGAAGGAAATGTCAGTATTCTTACCTAGAAAATCCCATGGACAGAGGAGCCTGGCAGGCTGCAATCCATGGGTTCGCAAAAGAGTCGCATATGACTTAGTGAGAAATGCTGTGCTGGAAGAAGTACAAGCTGGAATCAAGAGTGCCGGGAGAAATATGGATAACCTCAGAAATGCAGATGATATCACCCTTATGGCAGAAAATGAAGAACTAAAGAACCTCTTGATGAAAGTGAAAGAATAGAGTGAAAAAGTTGGCTTAAAGCTCAACATTCAGAAAACTAAGATCATGGCATCTGGTCCCATCACTTCATGGCAAATAGATGGGGAAAAAGCGGAAACAGTGGCTGACTTTACTTTTTGGGCTCCAAAATCACTGCAGATGGCGATTGCAGCAATGCAAATAAAAGATGGTTCCTCCTTGGAAGGAAAGTTATGACCAACCTAGACAGCATATTAAAAAGCAGAGATATTACTTTGTCAACAAAGGTCTGTCTAGTCAAGGCGATGGTTTTTCCAGTGGTCATATATGGGTGTGAGAGTTGGACTCTAAAGAAAGCTGAGTGCTGAAGAATTAAAGCTTTTGAACTGTGGTGTTGGAGAAGACTCTTGAGAGTCCCTTGGACTGCAAGGAGATCCAACCAGTCCATCTTAAAGGAGATCAGTCCTGGGTGTTCACTGGAAGGACTGATATTGAGGCTGAAACTCCAATACTTTGGCCACCTGATGTGAAGAGTTGACTCATTTGAAAAGCCCCTGATGCTGGGAAAGATTGAGGGCAAGAGGAGAAGGGGACGGCAGAGGATGAGATGGTTGGATGGCATCACTGACTCAATGGACATGGGTTTGGGTGGACTCTGGGAGTTGGTGATGGACAGGGAGGCCTGGCGAGCTGCAGTTCATGTGGTCACAAAGAGTCAGACACTACTGAGCAACTGAACTGAACTGACTTAAACAACAACAATTAAAAGATGTAATTAAAATCACTTGGTCAGTAAATCTTTTAAAGTAGCTACTCTGTCTTAGACGACTTTAGTTTTTTGAAAGATGGCGTGAAACAGCATAAAAGAATATTAAAACTTAAGATAATAACAGAGACACTATTTTAATACATTTAACTCAGTATATTTTCAAAATTCTATTTCATCAGCCTTGCCAAAAGTAATTTATAATGCATATGATATTGATGGATAGACCATAACATGCTCTTCTTTAGAATAAACACTTCTAAAAAATCCATACATTTTCTGGGCTGAAAATGAGCCATTAAAAAATATTTATTTATTTTTTAATTTTGTTTGTTTTATAATCTGTGATCTGATGGAAGAACTGAGATTCATTTTAACAGATTTGGGCAAAATCAAGGTGTTCAAGGGGAGGGAGAGTTTCATGCTAAGAGTAGTTGGAGGTGACAGGGATCTGTTTCACATTGTGTCTCTCTCCTAACAGAAGCCCTGCATGAAACAACTACACGTAGAAAACAAAACAACCAAACATCAGTCCACATAGCCATTTGCCTTCTTTTGTTAAAAATAAATGCAACTGCACAGTATTTTTTAAAAGTAAACAATTTTGAAAACAATTTAACTTCATACATTTCTCTTTTTGAAATTAGGAATTATTCTATCTGTGTCAGTAAAGATGCTTTGCTTTCAATGAAACACAAATCTATTGTGTAATATTTTGGAGATCATCTCGAAAAATTTTTCAACATAATGTGGTATTTTTTCAGTGGTAGGCCTCCAAATGTCACTCTTAATTCTCATTACTGGGAGGGATTGGAGGCAGGAGGAGAAGGGGACGACAGAGGATGAGATGGCTGGATGGCATCACTGACTGATGGACGTGAGTCTGAGTGAACTCTGGGAGTTGGTGATGGACAGGGAGGCCTGGCGTGCTGCAATTCATGGGGTTGCAAAGAGTCGGACACGACTGAGCGACTGATCTGATCTGATCTGAATTCTCATTACATAGGGCAGGACTTTAAGGCCATAAATGGAACAGACATGCCTTATGTTTTAGAGACCATCTATTTGTCTTTGCTCCAAATTATTCTAAATTGGACATGGAGTGAACAATATTGTCCTTTATCATTATACTTAAATATAAGAACTTTTTATAGCTTATTAATCTGCATCTATCGTACTACCAAATGTCCCCTTCCTTTATTGGAGCTAGTTTGTTAAAGGCAGAAATGGCTAACATTACAGAGACATCACAACTTTTTTTTGCTTAGAATTCTTATCTAAAATAAACATGCCATTCGTCATATTCAATTTAGTTGTGAAATTAATCCAAAGTAAACATGAAAACTGGGTTCAATCCCTGGGTTGGGAAGATCCCCTGGAGGAGGGCACAGCAACTGACTCCAGTATTCTTGCCTGGAGAATCCCCATGGACAGAGGAGCCTGGAAGGCTATAGTCCCTGAGGTCCTAAAGTGTCGGACATGACTGAGCGACTAAACACAATTATAAAAATAAATTGCAGCCTTTGTATGTACCTGTTAACAATAAATGCTCTGAATTTCTAATGCTGTTGTATCCAACAAAAGTTTGGGGTCAGGAAAAAAGTTAAAAACTAACCATTCCTTCTGCTGATTTAAACACACATGATTTCAGGTCAGACATGCATTGTTTTCTCTATGCAGAAGAGATTTGGCAGTTCTTCTAAATTTCATTTGTCATTACGAAAGCCAGATTATCCTGAAGTAATCATCGCATTTAGTTTCAACACAAAAGTACCATAGCCAGATTTTCATTATGCAAGATGTGTGGATCGCAATAAACTGTGGAAAATCCTGAAAGAGATGGGAATACCAGACCACCTGACCTGCCTCTTGTGAAATCTGTATGCAGGTCAGGAAGCAACAGTTAGAACTGGACATGGAACAACAGACTGGTTCCAAATAGGAAAAGGAGTACGTCAAGGCTGTATATTGTCACCCTGCTTATTTAACTTAAAGGCAGAGTACGTCATGAGAAACGCTGGGCTGGAAGAAGCACAAGCTGGAATCAAGATTGCTGGGAGAAATATCAATAACCTCAGATATGCAGATGACACCACCCTTAGGCAAAAGTGAAGAGGAACTCAAAAGCCTCTTGATGAAAGTGAAAGAGGAGAGTGGAAAAGTTGGCTTAAAGCTCAACATTCAGAAAACGAAGATCATGGCATCCGGTCCCATCACTTCATGGCAAATAGATGGGGAAAGAGTGGAAACAGTGACTGACTATTTTTGGGGGGCTACAAAATCACTGCAGATGGCGATTGCAGCCATGAAATTAAAGGATGCTTACTCCTTGGAAGGAAAGTTATGACCAACCTAGATAGCATATTCAAAAGCAGAGACATTGCTTTGCCAACAAAGGTCCGTCTAGTCAAGGCTATGGTTTTTCCATTGGTAATATATGGGTGTGAGAGTTGGACTATAACCAAAGCTGAACGCTGAAGAATTGATGCTTTTGAACTGTGGTGTTGAAGAAGACTCTTGAGAGTCCCTTGGACTGCAAGGAGATCCAACCAGTCCATCCTAAAGGAGATCAGTCCTGGGTGTTCATTGGAGGGACTGATGGTGAAGGTGAAACTCCAATACTTTGGCCACCTTATGCAAAGAGCTGACTCATTTGAAAAGACCCTGATGCTGGGAAAGATTGAGAGCAGGAGGAGAAAGGGACAACAGAGGATGAGATGGTTGGATGGCATCATCGACTCGATGGACATGGGTTTGGGTGGACTCTGGGAGTTGGTGATGGACAGGGAGGCCTGGTGCACTCTGGTTCATGGTGTCACAAAGAGTCGGACACGACTTAGCGACTGAACTGAACCGAAGATGTGCTCTGCTGTATTTCTGGAGCAGTATAGAAATAGACTATAGACTCATTTGAAAAGACCCTGATGCTGGGAATGATTGAAGGCAGGATAAGAAGGGGATGACAGAGGATGAGATGGTTGGATGGCATCACTGACTCAATGGACATGAGTTTCAGTAGGTTCCAGGACTTGGTGATGGACAGGGAAGCTTGGTGTACTGCAGTCCATGGTGTCGCAGAGTTGGACATGACTGAGCAACTGAACTGAATAGGTAATTGTAGCAAAGAGGTTCTTTAAAATATATTACTCCAGATGCGTGCATGATATTTTGATACTGCAGCTTTGATGCAGTCCTACTGAGGGAAGAACCTTTTTTATTTTTTAAGGAGGGGTATGCTTTGAAGTGGTCTTTTAGGTAAAAGCAGTTTGGTATGAGGACATTTTTTATATGTTATACATTTAATATATACATATTTTCAGCATATGTGTGTGTATATATATATATACACATATATATTATATATATGTATATAAACATATACATTATTTTCAGCATTTCATTACAGAATGCAATATATTTTCCTTTCATTCTGATACACGTTTCACCAAATATGTTCTACTCCCCAACCATGGAAATTGCAAATGAGGTAGTTTAGGGATAGAGAAATGTCCTACAGGGCTGAACTGCAGAGAATTATTCCCAGGAATGGAAACCTAATGGAGTTTACCTAGTTGGATAGAACATTGGTGGTGGTGGTTTAGTTGCTTAGTCATGTCCGACTCTTGTGACCCCATGGGTTGTGGCCCGCCAGGCTTCTCTGTCCTTGGGATTTCCCAGGCAAGAATATTGGAGTGGGTTGCCATTTCCTTCTCCAGGGGATCTTCCCGACCCAGGGATTGAACCTGTATCTCCTGCATTGCAGGCAGATTCTTTACTGACCGAGCCACCAGGGAATCCTGGCACATTGTTGAGGACCAGCAAATCCTTTCTTCTTTGTATTTTCTTCTCGTTGGAATGGACTTGTCTATGGCTTTTGTCCTATGCTGTTCCGCTGTTGTATTTGGGAGCAAATCATTTATCCTCTAATCTCACAAGTCTTCAGATAAAGCAGAATTTTGCCTCAGAATAGCTCATCCCCAGAGTCTCAGCCACATCTGGTTTAGATGATGAGGTTTGGGGTTTCTGAGCTGATGATATTTAGATGAGCTTTCACTTTGAGCTGATGCTGTAATGAGTTGGGGAATATTGGGATGGGATGAAAGTTCCTTATATGTGGGATGGATCTGAATCTCTGGGGGCCAGAAGGGGACTGTAGTAGGCTGTATCCTCCATGTCCTAGTCCCTAAAACTTATGAAGGCTAGTTTATAAGGCAAACAGAACTTTGGGAAGCAATCAAATTAAGGATTTAGAGATTGGGAGATTATCCTAGATTATCTAGATGGGTCTGGTATAATGACAAGGGTTCATATAAAAGGGTCAGAAGAGGAGTCAGAGTTAGAGGGAAACGTGATGTGGTGATTGTGGCAGAAATGTGAATAATACGTTTTGAAGATGGAAGAAGAGGCTACAAACCAAGGGATGCGAGTGGCAACAAGAAGCTGGAAAAGGCAAGGAAACCAGTTACCTCCTAGAACTTCCAGAAAGAATGCGGCCCTGCTGACAGTTTAACTTCAGCTCAGTGAAACTGATTGCAGACTTCCTCTGACTTCCAGAATTCAAACGTAATAAATTCATGTTGTTTAACACCTCTCGGTTTTTAATGATTTGGTACAACAGCAATAGGAACCTAAGACAGAGGGTCCATATGAAACTGCTTTATAATGGATTCTGGCAGAAAAGTGATATTCCTTGGATATTAATTTTATTATTTTTAATTTTATTTTTTTAGATATCACTTTTTCTTTTTTTGTGTGTGTGTGGGGGTTTAATTTTAATTGAAGGCTAATTACTTTACAATATTGTGGTGGTTTTTGCCATACGTTCACATTAATCAGCCATGGATGTACATGTGTTCCCCATCCTGACCCTCCCTCCCACCTCTTTCCCCATCCTATCCCTCAGGGTCATCCCAGTGCACCAGACCTGAGCACCTTGTCTCATGCATCGAACCTGGACTGGCGATCTATTTCACATATGATAATATAGATGTTTCAATGCTGTTCTCTCAAATCTTCCCACCCTCGCCTTCTCCTTCAGAGTCCAAAAGACTGTTCTTTACGTCGGTGTCTCTTTTGCTGTCTCACATATAGGGTCATTGTAACCGTCTTTCTAAATTCCATAAATATACATTATTGGTGTTTTTCTTTCTGACTTACTTCACTCTGTATAATAGGCTCCAGTTTCATCCACCTCATTAGAACTGATTCAAATGCATTCTTTTTAATGGCTGAGTAATACTCCATTGTGTATATGTACCACAGCTTTCTTATCCATTCATCTGCTGATGGACATCTAGGTTGCTTCCATGTCCTGGCTATTGTAAACAGTGCTGCAATGAACATTGGGGTACACGTGTCTCTTTTAATTCTGGTTTCCTTGGTGTGTATGCCCAGCAGTGGGGTTGCTGGGTCATATGGTGGTTCTATTTCCAGTTTTTTAAGGAATCTCCACACTATTCTCCATAGTGGCTGTACTAGTTTGCATTCCCACCAACAGTGTAAAAGGGTTCCTTTTTCTCCACACCCTCTCCAGCATTTATTGTTTGTAGACTTTTGGTAGCAGCCATTCTGACCTGCATGAGATGGTACCTCATTGTGGTTTTGATTTGCATTTCTCTGATAATGAGTGATGTTGAGCATCTTTTCATATGTTTGTTAGCCATCTGTCTTCTTTGGAGAAATGTCTGTTTAGTTCTTTGGCCCAGGATCCTCTATGACCCACCTCCCAGAGTAATGGAAATAAAAGCAAAAATAAACAAATGGTACCTAATTAAACTTAAAAGCTTTTGCACAATGAAGGAAACTATAAGCAAGGTGAAAAGACAGCCTTCAGAATGGGAGAGAATAATGGCAAATGAAGCAACTGACAGAACTAATCTCAAAAGCATACAAGCAACTCCTGCAGCTCAATTGCAAAAAAATAAGCATCCCAATCAAAAAATGGGCCAAATAATTAATTTTATACTTCTTGAAAAAAACAAATACAGAAGATAACTCTGTGTAAAGGTGGTGGGAGTTGGAGAAGTAAAGGTCATGAATATTCACTGTGTGTCTTACTGGCTAACAATTAGAAGAGGAGTTTTACAGGTTGACAGGACTATTTTGTCTAGTATCCAAAAAACCTGCATTGAAACCCCTTTTCATTTGGTTTTCCTGGATATTTTCTCTTCTGTGTCACCCACCCCCACTCCTCCAGAGTATTTCAAGTTGGACCTGCAGGGATCCTTTTGAAGGTTAAATGGAGTTCAAGGGCTTCCATTCTTAGTTTCCCTGCTGAGACAAAAGATACACTAATTAATGGCTTTTATGAAGACTTGACTTTTTACTGGAAATAAAACCAAATAATTCCTCTGAAGACTTTATAACTAATTGCTATTTAGCATAATTTGATTTGAATTTCTCATGGAAAACAGTTGAATGGTAACAGAGTTGATTATTATGAATCCAAAAGTTTCTTCATCTGAAGATTAATCATGCTAAAAGCCGATATATCACTTATTAATTTTATTCTGCAGAACATTTCCTGTTTTGATGTACTGTTTTGGAATGCTTACTAAGTAGAGTGAGCCTTTGGAAAGCTTTTACTACCTGGAACTCTCAAGCAAATAAGTTGTTTCAGACTGAAACATTTTTTGGATGGAATTTTTCCTTTTAAGCAAAAAGTCATATATATTTGTGTGTACTTCATGGATATATATTTATATATATATGCTTATTTTTTGACTTTAACAATTTATAAGGAAACTCTTACAATATATAAAATCATATATATATATTTGTGATTTTTAGATAACATGAAATACAAATGAACTTTTCCTGAGTGATACTGTATTAGCCATAAGACTATTTTTCTGGACCAAAGCTCAAGAACACAAGAATAAGCTTGTTGAGATGTGCAAAACACGAGTCTATATGAGGTCCAGAATATGCCCACATAGGGTCACAAGTATGAGTGTGATCTTTCTAAAAAGTAGTGGAAACAAAGGTGATATGATTTAGTGTGTATGAATAAAAAATATGACTTATCTTATATTCCCTTAGAAGGTTTTCATTAAAATGTCATGTTTTAATGCAGTCTGCAAAGGCCTCAACAGCATCCTTAGGATTATTATTCCAATGATTTTCTAAGGTTTGTTTAAATAAATAGCCTTTATATTGGCTTTATTGGTTAATGGCAGAAAGTCAGAGTAAAGTTTGAATAAAATTGTCTTATTAATGAGAATATGCCAGGTCTTCAAATTCAAGTCTTCCTAAAAGGAATTGGATCTCTTTAAAGGCAATATAATGTTTAGAATAGGATTTGAATTTGTTTCTTTACTAGGTGAAATCTGATTTTTGGTTTATTCATCATCTTTTATTTAGAATGAAGATTTTTCATTCCCTGCCTCATTTCTCTTTCTTCCCTCCCTTCTTTTTTCCATTTTTAAAAATCTTCCTTTTCCATCTTCCCTTTCTCTTTTTACTTCATTCTTCCCTTCTCTCCTTCCCTCGCTTCATCCTTTTTTTCCTTTCTTCCATCCCTCCTTCCTTTTACTGTACCTAACTGGTCAAAGTTGAATCTAAAATGCTGAGCCTGTTTTCTGGACAAATATGGAGCAAACTTTTTAAATATCTCTCAAGTTATTGAAGACGTGAGGGAAAAACATTTTCCTCTTAACTCAGAAGGCAGTGTATTGGAATGTCATTTATATATTTTGAAAATATCTTAGAACATCCTGTTGTCACTGGCTCCCTGATTGCACTAACCATCCCTCAATGCATACAGATTCTTGGACAGTTAAGAAAGGGAATGAAAGAGAATGAAGGGGGAGTGATCGTTTTCTACTCAAATGTTCCATACTGCACGAGTAACTAGTGAATAATGCAGAAATGGTGTCTTGTCTTCTTGATATTATAGACTTGTCACCTAAGACATGAACATTTATTTTCCCCTGTATGCCTTTATGTTCTTCAGTTTGGGTTCTCCATTTCTGGATTTTGCTGTCCCATGGGTGAATGGAATTTACCTTCATTCCATCCGAGAACATCTTCATCAGTTAAAGAAGGCGTATCAGTGAGCAAAATATTCTCTCCCTCTTTCTCAAGGGAGGGTAGTCCTCATTCTGTTACAATCTAAGAAAGAAGGCAAAAGACTCTGAGATTGTACTTCTTATTCAGTTGGTTGAACAGCTTCAGCATTAGCTTTGACTCACAAAATAGTGTGGCATTTCTTATACCTCGAGTGTTATGTAGCAGTTAATCTTTTTTGCCCACACAAAATAATGACAGGGAACTTTTTGATATGCACCTGTATTTGAAATGTAATTCACTAGTTAATAGCTAAAAATAGTGTGTTTTATTTACTAAATGACAGAAGATAAGATGGTTAGATGGCATCACCGACTCTATGGACTTGAGCTCTGGGAGTTCATGATGGACAGGGAAGCCTGGCATGCTGCAGTCCATGGGGTCACAAAGAGTCGGACACAACTGAGCAACTGAACTGATTTAGTAACTTGAACACAGTTTATGGTTCAGTCTTTGAGGATATAATCAGAGTCAGTCCAATGGATTAGGTTGAATGGATCAGGTTCCAAGGAATGACCAAAAGTCTTAGATCCTCACTTGTTAGTCCAGACCTGGCAGTTACAAATTCCATTAGGTAATGAGAGAAACATTTATTTTGCCTTTCTCGTCGTCTCTCTTCTGTCTCCCTTCTTTCCTCTATTGCTAGAGCTATGCCTCTCTATCTCTACTTCTGTGTTGCTTTCTATCTCTGCTGTTGCTGCTGCTAAGTCGCTTCAGTCGTGTCCGACTCTGTGCGACCCCATAGACGGCAGCCCACCAGTCTCCCCTGTCCTTGGGATTTTCCTGGCAAGAACACTGGAGTGGGTTGCCATTTCCTTCTCCAATGCATGAAAGTGAAAATGAAAGTGAAGTCGCTCAGTCGTGTCCTACTCTTCGCGATCCCATGGACTGCAGCCTACCAGGCTCCTCCGTCCATGGGATTTTCCAGGCAAGACTACTGGAGTGGGTTGCCATTGCCTTCTCTGTTTCTATCTCTATTATTGCCCAACTCTTAAGAAATAATAGCTAATCTTTAATGAGTATTTAACATGTTCCAGTTATAAATCTACATGAATTTTATTTAGATTTGAAGGGATGATAAAATGGAAAACAAAGCAATTGTTTTACATTGAAAAGTTATGAAAAATAAACTTCACTATGCATTTCATTTTTTTTAGTTTATTTATTTTAATTGGAGGTTAATTACTTTACAATATTGTATTGGTTTTGCCATACATCAACATGAATCCGCCACAGGTATACATGTGTTCCCCATCCCGAACCCCCCTCTTTCCTCTGTCCCCGTGCCATCCCTCTGGGTCGTCCCAGTGCACCAGCCTCAAGCAACCATTATCATGTATCGAGCCTGGACTGGCGATTAGTTTCATATATGATATTATACACGTTTCAATGCCATTCTCCCAAATCATCCCACCCTCTCTTCTCCCACAGAGTCCAAAAGACTGTTTTATGAGAGGAATACCCACTAAGGATATTCATGAGAGAAATGTCCACTAAGATTATATGTCTGATGAAACTAAGTGGTCAGAATATCATTTGCTTAGTTTTATTTAATTTATCCGTCCTCTCTTCATTCAGCAAACATATCTTAGGTGCTTACTATTAGTATATCAAGATTTATGCTAATAAGTGTAGCTACAGAACAAAGGAAACTTAGTTTTCATCCATCGCAACCTATGTCCTATAGTGGGTTTTGCAATTCCTTGCTGAACTCTGTCTCAGAGATCTCTGTTCTAACACCATTATATCTAAAAACCAAGGTGACATCTGACAACACAGACGTTCATATGCTACATTATTGACTCCAGTCATCAACATTCACAGATCCCCATAATTTTGAGCTACTGTAAATGTGGCAGACTGCCATGACCATGTCTGGCAGAAACTTTTTTATAGTTGTTACAGGGCAGACTTCTCATTTAATTGAGATGCATTAGGTAAATATGATGCAGGTGGCTTCGTTAGTTGAGTTTTACAGAGTGCAGTCAGCCACAGCCCTCTGAAATTCTAGAAACACAGGGGCCAGCAGTAGTAGCACAAATTAATAATTGAGTTGAACACTTCCCCCACCCTGCACCCCATCAAGGGTCATCTTCAAAACAAGCAACAAGGGTCTCTTAGAATGTATCAAATGTCTTCTGTTTCTTAGAGGTCAGAATATGTGTTAATTTATAGCATGGATAGAAATAAATTAGATAAAACAAAATTTAAGCAGCTCTTTTTTCTCTAAAGTATAAATAATATAGTAACACCTGTGCCATATTTCTAGTATTGAGGCCAGATGGCTCATCCTCATTCTTTCTCTCATTCTAGTTTTCTTTTAACTGTTTAAAATCGTGATATACTTGTTTCATATTCTAATACTCATTGTTCTGCTTTCAGTTTTCCCTGCATTTTTTATTGCCATTATATGTTTGCTGGTTCATAGGAAAAGCGTATTCCTTTATTCTTCAGAATTGTTTATTTTTTCAATTATATAGGTAATTCTCTTTCCTCCCAGTGAGATCTCTCCCATAGTCCTTGATCTACTGCTTTACAATGAGTTGTTTGATTTTTTTAGGCGTACTTCATAGTTGTCATTATGGGATTTCTTTTAGGTTACAGACATTGCTTTCTGAAATTTTATACCGTCTTCTATCTTGTTTAGCTCTCACTTTGCTAGGAAAAAATATATATATAACATATACTCACATACACACCCTCTAGTTAGTTTCTTAGAAGTATGAAGTGAAGAGCAAAGAAGTAAAACATAGTTTCATGTCAGAAAGTGTTATTATGTTACCTTTATTAATAACTTGGACATAAAATTACAAATACAAAAGCATTTTCTTTAAAAATTAACACCTCATTTTAGTATTATCTAACTTCCCTAATGTTATCCGTCCCCCACCCTTTTCTCCTTTCATAAACGTAAGTTTGCTTTTTATGTCTGTGAAGCTGCTTCTGTTTTAGAAATAAATTCATCTGAGTCCTATTTTAGATTCCACATGCAAGTGATATCATATGGTCTTTGTCTTTTTCTGACTTACTTAATGTGATAATCTCTAAGCCCATCTATGTTGCTGCAAATGGCAGTGGTTCATTCTTTTATGGCCGAGTACTATTCCTTTGTGTAAATATGTACCACATCTTCTTTATCCATTCATCTGTCATTGGCCAATCAGGTTGCTTCCGTGTCTTGGCTATTGTAAATAGTGCTTCACCACACATGTGGTGCAGTATCTTTTCAAAATATGGTTTTCCCTGAATTTATGCTAGGGAGTGAGATTGTTGGATCATATAACAACTCTATTTTTAGGTTTTTTAGGAATACCGTTTTCAATAGTGGCTGTCCCAATTTACATTATCACCAACAGTGTAGGAGGGTTCCCTTTTATCCACATTTTCTCCAGTGTTTGTTACTTGTGAACTCTTTGATGATGGTTATTCCTACCAGTGTGAGGTGATACCTTTGATTTGCATTTCTCTAATAGTAATGATGAGCGTCTTTTCTTGTACCTATTGGCCATCTGTATGTCTTTGGAGAAATGTTTGTTTAGGTCTTCTGCCTATTTTTTATTGGGTTGTTTAGTTTTTTGTTATCGAGATGTATGAGCTATTTCTGTATTTTGGAAATTAAGCCCTTTTTGGTCTCATGGTTTGTAAATATTTTCTACCAGTCTGTAGGTGGTCTTTTCATTTTGTTGATGGTTTCCTTTTCTGTGCAAAAGTTTTAATTTGGATTAGATCCCATTTGTCTATTTTTGCTTTTGGGACACTAGCCTTAGAAAACCTTGGTATGGTTTATACCACAAAATATTTTGCTTATGTTTTTCTTCTAGGAGTTTTGTGGTTTCATGTCTTATATTTAAGTCTTTAAACCATTTTTGAATTTACTTTCCTGTGTGGTATAGGGGAGTGTTGTAACTTCATTGATTTACATGCAGCTGTCCAGCTTTGCCAGCACCACTTGCTGAAGAAACTGTCTTTTCTCCATTGTATATTCTTGTCTCCATTGTTGAAGATTAATTGACCGCAGTGTGGGAGTTTATTCTGGCTCTCTATTCTGTTCCGTTGATCCATGTGTCTGTCTGTGCCAATATCATGCTGTTTGATGTTTTGAGTACTGTAGCTTTGTAGTATTATCTGAAGTCTGAGAGGGTTATATCACCTACTTTGTTCTCTTTCCTCAGGATCGCTTTGGCAATTCTGGGTCTTTTATGGTTCCATATAAAGTTTAAGATTGTTTGTTCCAGTTCTGTAAAAAATGTCATAGGTAATTTGATAGGGATAATGTTAAATCTGTAGATTGCTTTGGGTAGTATGCCCATTGAACAAAATTAATTCTTCCAGTCCAAGAGAATGATATATCTTTCCATTTCTTTCAATTTTCTTTAATGTCTTTTATCAGTGTTTTATAGTTCTTAGCAAATAAGTCCCCACTCCAGTACTCTTGCCTGGAAAATCCCATGGGTGGAGGAGCCTGGTAGGCTGCAGTCCATGGGGTCACAAAGAGTCGGACGCGACTGAGCAACTTCACTTTCACTTTTCACTTTCATGCATTGGAGAAGGAAATGGCAACCCACTCCAGTGTTCTTGCCTGGAGAATCCCAGGGACGGGGAAGCCTGGTGGGCTGCCGTCTATGGGGTTGTGCAGAGTCGGACACAACTGAAGTGACTTAGCAGTAGCAGTAGCAGCAAATAAGTCTTTCACCTTGATCATGTTTATTCCTAAATTTTTTTTAACTTATTTTGATATGATTTTAAGAGGGTTTTTTTTTTTTTTTTTTACTTTTCCTTTCTGATATTTCACTGTTGGTATAAATAAATGCAACAGGTTTCTAGGATTTTTCAGTGGCGTAAGTTGGGGGACAGCTGTGGGTTCCTGCACCCTGAATACACCCTAGAGATACATAATTTTCAGAAAGTTGTTGTAAGCTCATTCACTGAAGATCTCCCCTCTCAGTTCTGTTTCCATCACTAATGCAGATTTATACTCTTGTACACTTTTTCTGTCAATTTAGTGGGATTTGGAAAGGGTTAGAGGGAAAAAAGTCTGTAGCAATTTGGCCATTTTGAACCGAACAGGATACACATTTTCAATAGCTTAACTGGACAAAGAGCCAACTAGAATACCTGGCTTTTGGTAAGAAATCTATCCAAAAAGATCACTGTCACAGATAGGAAATAGTGACTACAACCTAAACTTCACAGAACTGAATTAAATAAGAATTTCAATAACTGGAACTTCTAGCAGACTTGCTAGTGACTAATACAGGGTGAGAATTTTATTTTGCTTGTCTACTTTTTTAGTTCCGTTTTTTCATGGACATATATGTAATCAATTTGAGTAGGCAGATCTCATAGGATATATTTAGATATCATCATTGTTTTTGTCTTCCACTCTTTCTTTAAATCTGCTAAGTGAGTGACTTTATGTTCCTGCCACTGGAACAGTCCTGGCTGAACCAAAAGTCACTTTAAATTACCAAAGTAATCTTGATTAAATAATTATAACTACTTGGTCCCAGATAGTATTTAATATTTTTAAACTTTATGTAAGATTAGTCTGCCATCCTTTCTTGCTCCTATGTTCTCAGCAGGATGATATCAATTTTATTAATCTTCAGTTTGATAATTTCAGTTGATTAATCAACAACTGGAGTTTAAAGAAAGCAAAGGGAAGGATGTTTATGTGTTTTCTGAGTTTAACCAATGTTTAAAACTGGCTCTCTCATGGGGACTTTTGTGAATTCTGTGAATAATTTTGTAGTGGGTTTTCTCTCTGCAGCTCCCTTGAGGTGGACATCACCCCTTCTTTGCCCAGCTTCTCCTGAGCTCCCAGCTTCAGTCTCCACTGTGTCATCCACAAACTTTTACAATCGGGGTCCTCTTGTCTTGGCAGGCTATCTTCTTTGGCAAGATCCTTTTCAGAAGGATCTTTTCACCAATCCACTGTGTCCATAACTGCAGGGAATACACATCAATTTCTCTGAGTGCTCTCTTAGAATTCTTGGTTACTTTTGCTTGGAGTTAGAGTGTGGCCCCTCCTTGCCCCTTCTGCCTCAGGGAAATGACTCCCAGACCTGTTCTCTTAAAAAAAAATCCTCCTCCCTAATTTTAGCAGACACGAGGCGCTTACTACTCTCAAAATTCTCCTTGGCCAACATCATCTATGGCCTTCACACCTTAACTAAAACTGAGACAGGAAAAGGCATGTCTTAAAACCCTGTTAGGCACAGGTTAATTGAACACAGCATTGACTAAAAAGTTTGAATGATTCTTTAAAACTCTATGAACTTTAGGCTTGAATTCTGCAACTGGAGTAGAATCTCATAAAAAGCAAGAAATTGAGTGGAAATCAATGAGTTGTTACCAATAAATGATTTGAGATTGTCACTAATTCGGATATAAAAGGTTCTCAGACAAAGCTGAAACTAGACTGGCTTTTAAGAAATTCAGACAGCATATATTTGAGTAAGAATTGGCTCAAAGTTTAATTACATGATGAAAATATAAACAATTTCATTAGGAGAGCTAAATGGAAGGAATTGTTAAAATATCTACAATTAATTTTTCCACTAATATGATAATTGTAATTTCTAGAAAAAATTATGAACTATGCTTGATTACCACATTTACGAATGATGAAATATTAGCCTAAATAATTCAGAAGCTTTATAATTCTGAATTTAGTAACTACAACAAATTTCTATTGATTGTGGTGCTGGAGCTGACTCTTGAGAGTCCCATGGAGACCAAGGAAATCAACCCAGGCAATCCTAAAGGAAGTCAACCCTTAATATTCATTGGAAGGACTGAATCTGAAGCTGAACCTCTATTACTTTAGCTACCTCATGCGAAGAGCTGACTTATTGGAAAAGACCCTGATACTGGGAAAGATTGAGGGCAAGAGGAGAAGGGGGCTTTGGAGGATAAGATGGTTGGATGGCATCACCAATGCAATGGACAAGAGTTTGAGCAAACTCTGGGAGATAGTGAAGGACAGGGAAGCATGGTGTGTTGCAGTTTATGGGGTGGCAGAAAGTCGGACACAACCTGGCAACTGAACAATAAATAGCCTACTTTCAAAATAAAATGTCAAAAAACAAATCAGGTGGAGCCTGGAAATATGCGTCTAAGCAAAGCCATTGATAAGCATTATATATTCTGAAATCCACTATCTGAAGGAATGTGTAACTGGACCTACTAGATGCTTTCTTAGTAACTAATATATTTTAATTAAATGAAACCTCATAAGTAAAACCTGTGAGGGGATAGTGTTGTTACTTTATCATTTCTATTGTGTCAATATGGCTTCAAGAACACAAAACTTGAATTATGGATCAAGACATCTAGTGGCAGGACTCTTAATCATTGTGCTGGTGGAAGTGACCGGACCCTTGTGAACTGTTAAAATTTTCATTATATTTGAGTTGGCAATTCAGGGACAGGGGGAAAAAACAGAATGGGCAGAAATAAGCCCAATTTCTTGATATTTTCATGATATTTGATTGGGTTCATTAAGATGGATTTCTGAAGTCCCAGAGTTAGTCACATTTCCATGGCATGAGATTTTGGAATATGATTGAAAGGTATTAGGAAGCACTTAGCAGTGCAGCTCTCATGGTATAATTTAAATTAAATTTTTTTCTGAAAAGCCCAACATGGAATAATGGCAAGACCTCCCACCCATTGCATTTGCCTGTAAATAATGAGTGAGATTTGGTTAAATAGAAAAAAAAATTTAGAAGACTCAGATACTGGTTTGCACAGATATGGCTTTGGTTGAGTCAGGCCAGAGAGTTATGTGATCAATATTATGATGTGGCCAGTGAACTTCTGAAGATGAGTGTAAGAAGAGTGACTGGGATCAGGGAATAGACACCCCACCACACCTATGCTGGAATGACCAGGCTAGAACACTGCACAGTTATGGACAAACCGAACATGTTCATGAGGGAGATAGCTCAGTGTATAATAAAGAGAATTAGAAACCAGGTTGGTGAAGAACAGTTGACTATTACCTTGGGAAGAAGACAGAACATGAGGTTTTTATTTATTTATTTTTTAATGTAAAGGTTAACTTCTATTCATGAAAAGTGATTAGAATTTTTTTTTATTTTCTGCTTCGTCCCAAGAGGTAAGGAGAGATGGATAGAAATAGAAGGTGTGGAACAGACTACTTTGAGATTGTGCTGTGCTATGCTAAGTCACTTCAGTCGTGTCTGCCTCTTTGCGACCATATGGACTGTGACGCGCTAGGCTTCTCTGTCGATGGGATTCTCCAGGCCAGAACACTGGAGTGGGTTGCCATGCCCTCCTCCAGGGGTTCTTCCTGACCCAGGGATATAACCCACGTCTCTTATCTCCTGCGTTGGCAGACGTGTTCTTGACAACTAGCACCACCTGGGAAACCCGACTTTGAGATTAGCGATTGTTTAAGTATTAAACTGGAGAAATTTCTGGTAATTAGCAGGTTGTTCGGTTTTATCGTTCTGTTTCTTCTCTGTTCAATACAACTTGTTTGCGCTGTTTTTCTGGCTGGATGCTTTTGGCCAATATGCCGATCTTGACTGATTTTGAATTGTGAAAATGCATTACATTCTTTATCAACATGTTCGCTGTGATGGAAGTCCTCTTTTTGCAGTGAGAATTGATGTTGGGTGGCATACTCATTGTTCACTCAGTGCAGTTTGCTCAAAGACCTCTCCATTAACCAAGAATGTCTTACCAGAATGCTGCTGTGACTTGTACTGTGCTTAAAGAAAGCACATCCTGGCCTGAAAATAAACGAATGCCTCCTGACGCTCAGTTCATGTATTCCTCAGAGTTTATGATAATTAGGATGCTTGTTTAATTGCTGTCCTTTTATTTCCACTGGATTGTGGCAGGTAAAGAGCAGATTTCAAACCATGCACAGGTAATTTATAAACTCATTTTTGCTGTTACGAGTACATGTAAATCATCCTGAATGTCAGTAAGTCACTCTTTTATTAATTTTGTGCCAGCTGTTACTAAAGGTACATTTGGCCCTCTTCTTAGAAAGGATTCCTTTGAGTGATGGCATTTCATGCCTGTGTCCCTTTGACCATGATAAGTAAGCATTCTACCACTATAATAATTTTTATACAGTAATAACTCTTGAGATGTATTATGGGTGCAACCAGCTTTCAAATGCAAATATGAAAATATCTGTAAGTTATAAAGTAGCTTTCAATTACATCAGGGGCAGATATTTTATCCTATTCAGTATTATTAAATAATTATTATCAAGTAAAAGGATTATATTTTAATAATTCCTTTCAGTTCAGTTCAGTCACTCAGTCCTGTCCGACTATTTGTGACCCCATGAATCGCAGCACGCCAGGCCTCCCTGTCCATCACCAACTACCTGAGTTCACCCAGACTCACGTCCATCGAGTCAGTGATGCCATCCAGCCATCTCATCCTCTGTCGTCCCCTTCTCCTCTTGCCCCCAATCCCTCCCAGCATCAGAGTCTTTTCCAATGAGTCAACTCGTTGCATGACATGGCCAAAACACCGGAGTTTCAGCTTTAGCATCATACCTTCCAAAGAAATCCCAGGGCTGATCTCCTTCAGAGTGGACTGGTTGGATCTCCTTGAAGTCCAAGGGACTCTCAAAAGTCTTCTCCAGCACCACAGCTCAAAAGCATCAATTCTTCCGTACTCAGCTTTCTTCACAGTCCAACTCTCACATTCATACATGACCACTGGAAAAACCATAGCCTTGACTAGATGGACCTTTGTTGGCAAAATAATGTCTCTGCTTTTCAATATGCTATTTAGGTTGGTCATAACTTTTCTTCCAAGGAGTCAGCGTCTTTTAATTTCATGGCTGCAGTCACCATCTGCAGTGATTTTGGAGCCAAAAAAAAATAAAGTCTGACACTGTTTCCCCATCTATTTCCCATGAAGTGATAGAACCAGATTCCTTTAGTTTTCTGAAATATAGCCAATTTATTACATTAGGAATGCTTAGAGGATGTTGAGTTTCTGAGGGTCATTAATGTTAACTATCACAGTGCAATAATTATTTTCCAAATTCTATTGTTAAGCAATAATTTTTTAAATTATAATAAGCCCAATTTCTTGGGATGTTACTGTTGGGTCAGAAAGGGTCAGAAGCTGAGGTGTTGTTGTTCCTTATAAGGAAATCATTTAAAAGTTCATGTGAAAGGCAAGATGAGCTCTTACCAGATAATCTTTACCGAATTTGTTATATTATTAAAGGATTTACTTCACATAAATACAGTTACAGGAATACTTAATTATTGGATTACTTGTGCTTTCCCATTTTATGTAAAATGTATAATATATATATTACATAGTTCAATTCAGTCTCATTTTAAACTTTATTTTAAATGTGATTTAAATGGAACTTCCCCATGAAGAATCATGAACTAAATCTCTTTTCCAGAAAAGCTCTAATAATCCATAGTAAATTAAACATTCTAATGCCCAAAGGGTAGTATCATACAGGCATACCTTAGACATATTGCAGGTTCCTTTCCAAACCACCCAGTAAAGGGACTATCACAATAAAATGAGTCATACAAATTTTATAAATTCAACATAAAGTGAATGATCTTCAATTTGTAAAATGCACAGAACAAAATACAATAAAACAAGTTAGGCGTGTATTCAAAAATTATTGTTGAATAAATGAAGTACATAAACATGTTTGGTTAAGTATGGTCAGCCCATTGTATTCGCAGATTTCACATCCACAGTTTCAGCTAAGCTCAGGTCAAATATATCTGGGGAAAAAATTGTGAAAACTTTGAAAAAGTAAAACTTGAGTTTGGTGCAGAGGCAATCATTTACATAGCATTTATATTGTAATTAGAATGCCATTTACACTGTATTAAGTATTGTAAGTAATCTAGAGATGATTTAAATACATGCGAGGATGTACATAGATTATATGCAAATATCAATACTACACCAGTTTATTTCAGACACATGAGCACACTTTGATTTTCTGATCTGATGGGGACCTGGCGCCAATCCCAGTGAATACCAAGGGGAATGACTGTACAGAAAGGAAGAAAAAGAATACAAGGAAACACTGGGAAATAAAAAAGCTGTTGAGTAAGAAATGATGGTATTTGGGGAAATCGTTTTTGTTAAGCATGAGCATAATTTAAATATTTGAAAATAATCACAGAGAGCACCTAGGGCAATTTCTTTCCTTTAGCAGGATGGCATAAAAGTATTCAAGAGGGAAGAAAGAACGAGAACTGGAAGAAAAGATCTAGCAGGGACTTTGGATCAAAAAAAGTATACATTTTGGCTGAGGAGAATGATATCCAGAAATTGAGTTGCTTCCATTTGACAGCTGTGGTAGATTACAGATCACCTGATTTCCAGTCCCACACAGTACAGCATGTCATTGTTCAAAGAATACTGAAGTTTAAAAAACGATTTCTAGGTTTCATCTATGTTTTTATTTTATATTGGTGGCACCATGCAATATTTACTTTGCAACTGAAGGTAATACCTAAAACTATACTCCAACTTCAGAAAATTTAAGTTACAAAAAAGAGGTGAATTGACTCCAGATGGATTTTAGAAATAAATATGAAAGGCAGAAGAATAAGGCTTTAAAAAAGAAAGCATAGAGGAAACTTTTCATGACATGTTATTGGCAGAGGTTACTTAAATAGCATATAAAAAGCACTAACCGTTTAGAAAAAATGAAAAAGAAGTAAAATAAACTAAATTACATTTTAACTACAAGTTTTTGTTTATCAAATGGCTTCTAAGTGGTTAAAAAAACCTACTCATAGAATTGCAAAACATATTTGCAATATCTCTTAATTAGTTAGGGATTTATATCCAGAATATGTGATGAATTTCTACAAATTAATACTCAAAACACAGACAATCAAATATAGAAGTGGGCAAAAGTCTTAAATAAGCACTTTGCAAAAAAGGAGAACAATCCAAGTAAGCAATATTTTAAATATATGTTCAACTAATAAATTGATAACAAAAACAAAAATTTAATTTGCAACAGAACACCATGCATACTTACCAAATGATTCCTATAAAAAGAAAACCACACTAAGTGTTGGCAAGGCTGTGAAGCAAATGAAACCCTCATACATCAGTAAGAGTATATGAACTGGTGTAAGCACTTTGGAAAATTGTTTAGAATTATTTACTTAAGTTTACCATCTCTCGTTGTTTAGTTGCTAAATTGTGTCTGACTCTTTGTTAACCTGTGGACTATATTCTGCCAGGCTCCTCTGTCCATGTGATTTCCCAGGCAAGAGTACTGGAATGGGTTGCCATTTTCTTCTCCATACTTTTATCATCCCTTGTTACTGCTGTTGATCAGTTGCTCAGTCTTGTCCAGCTCTTTGTGACCTTATGGACTGCAGCATGCTAAGCTTCCCTGTCCCTCGCTCTCTCCTGGAGTTTGCTCAAACTCATGTCTATTGAGTTGATGATGCCATCCAACCATCTCATCCTCTGTCAACCCCCTTCTCCTGCCCTCAATCTTCCCCAGCATCAGGATGTTTTCCAGTGAGTCAGCTCTTCATATCAGGTGGCCACAGCACTGGAGTTGCAGCTTCAGCATCAGTCCTTCCACTGAATATTTAGGGTTGATTTCCTTTAGGATTGACTGGTTTGATCTCCATGCTGTCCAAGGAACTCTAGAGTCTTCTCCAATACCATAGTTCGAAAGCATCAATTCTTTGGCACTCAACCTTCTTTATAGTCCAACTCTCACATCTGTATGTGACTACTGGAAAAACCATAGCTTTGACTATATAGACCTTTGTCAGCAAAGTGATATCTGTGCTTTTTAATATGCTCCATGTGTTTGTCATAGATTTCAAGCTCTTCCAAGGAGCAAGAGTCTTTTCATTTCATGGTTGCAGTCACCATCCACACTAATTTTGGAGCCCAAGAAAATAAAATCTCACTGCTTCGACTTTTTCCCAATCTATTTTCCATGAAGTGATGGGACTGGATGCCATGATCTTAATCTTTTGAATGTTGAGTTTTAAGCCATTCTTTTCACTCTCCTCTTTCACCCTTATCAAGATACTCTTTAGATCCTCTTTGCTTTCTACCATTAGAGGCGTCCCTCATAACCCAGCAATAACATTCCTAATATATAGCCAAAGAACATGTGTACATCTCCTCACCAAAAGGCATGTATATTTTCTGTAACATTGGATCTGAAAATTGTTATAAAGAACTCAAATGCTCATTAGTATATTGTGGTATATTGAAGTATTTTTCGAATATGAGAAGAAAATGAAAGAAATGAGAACGCTACAAGCTGGATGGGTCTTCTAGCATAATATTGAGCAAAACACATCATACAAAAAAGTATGTATTATATGACTCATCTATTGTATGAGAAATCAGAATATTCCTCATAGAAGGCTAACATCTAGAAACAGACAAGAAAAGGGCTTCTTGGATTCTGGTAATATCCTATTTCTTGTTTGGAAGACTGGTTACACTATTTGTTCATGTTTTGGACATTAATTGAGTGTACAGTTATGATTTGTCTTCTTTTCTGTATGTAGATTTTGCCACAATAAAACTTACAGATGGAATGAGTGTGAGAGGGCTGGAGGGACAGAAAGAGAAAGAGAGAGAAGGAATAGATGAAAATGGAAAAAAAAAATGGAGAATACTATCAGCTTTATATTCATCCTTTGGAATTTCTAAGGCATTTTTTGACCTAATAAATGGCCAATATTGTAAATTTTATGTTTGTTTTAATAGATTGTGCATTCTGATTTGACAGAATTTCATATATGTCTTCTGGCTAGACTAGCAATGGCTGCAAAGCTATTTGAGGTTGTCTGTATCACTGAATTTTTTTTTTTTTTTTTGCATGACATTTTCTGAGAGCAGCATGATAAAATTTTCAATCCAAATTTTTTTTATTTATCACTGCTTTTTTTTGTTTTACTAGTCTTTTGTATTTTGAAGTTGTATTGTTAGATGCATATGTATTTGTGATGAATGCATCTTATTTGTTGCTCATTTTTAAAGTACATAACATGTTTGTACTGTATTTTTTGCCTTAAATTCTGTATTTTCAAATATTAATATTACTGGAGATTTGGGGGAGTTTTGTATTTGTCTGACATATCTTTTCGAGTCTATTAATGTTATAGTTCTTATGTCTTTTTGTTTTATGTCATTTATATGTAAGTTGCTCTTTTACTAGGACTTTGCTTTGTCTTCTTGTCCACATCAACTCTCTGTAGTAGTATTCTGTTTTGTTTTAATATATTTTTGCTTTCTTAGAACAGCTAAAGTTGTTGGTTTTTTTCCTGATGACTCATTCTTTCTAATTTCATTTATTTTTGTAGTTGATTAAACTGAAGAACCATATTCAGTTTATTTACCCTTATTGTTGCATTTAACATAGTACTTTCTCTCCCTAATAAGAACAGCACTTCAGTAGTTAAGGGAAGTATTCTTTGATGATGTAATATTGACGTATGTGTGTATTGGATCTAAATGTGAGATGTATTTCTTTTGTGGCTGACACTTAGAAACATTGAAAGCTGTGAGTCTCTTCTGTAGACCTTTTTTAAAAAGGTCAGCATATTTCTTTTAGGTCTTCAGTTTATTTCTCTGCCCCAGCACATTACCAAAATCATTTTTATTCAGGTATTTACTGCAGCACACATCCAGCAGGGAGTTGTTTTCAGAATGATTAAAGAGCATTCAGGTATAAAACTTATAATAGGAATGTCTCAATCATCAATCTGTTGTATTTCTTTAACTGTGCTCTAGACATTCCAAGCATATGACAAGTTATTTTAATCTTGGGAAATGTTTTCAAAAGAGACAGAAAAGGAAGAGTTATTAAAAATTAAAATGGTTTCTTATGTTTCTTTTGAGAAAAAAGAGTCTCTCTGTATTAATGATCTGATAGAGTAGGAAAGATATAGCCAACCTCTTCCTGTCTAATCAGTAATTGTTAATGGAAATAAGACACCATTCAGGTTAGAGGACAATTTCTATGAAAGAGGAATGAGGAAAACTTACTTTTGATGCCTGAGCATTATGCTTACATTGATTTTTTTCATTTTGAAATATGATTTTAAAATCTTATCTTTATCTACATAACAGGTTTTGCACTACATGTAATTCACTGACTTTAGGAATTGGTAGCATTAATTAAAAATTAGAACAAGTTTTTATTGAAGGTAATCTTATTCACTCTAGTGCTTAATTATGTACTCCCAATATCTGTTTTGAAATGTGAATATTTCTGTTGTACATGTTTTAAGGTATTTTTATTAACATGAATGTTTCCAAGTTGGCTCTACAGATTAATTTCACAATACCACCTCATATAGGTTAAATTATAAAACTCTTTTACTAAATAAAGGAACTGAAGAAAAAGAGAAAGATTCAAGTTTTCAAAGAACAGCCTTGCTTTTCTTATAGATAATGCAAACAGTGAAGACAATTTCTTTTTGTCCAGTCTTGGGTCATTAAGTTGTGGCAATTTCCATGAAAACCCAGAACACCTCTAGTTTTCTTCTTATTGCATCTGGAGAGAACAGCAGATATATTGAATATTAACTTCTAAACTAGAAGACTTAAGCTTAAATCTTGACTTGCCAATTGACTGACCATGTAATTCTGGCCAGGCAACATAAGCGTTCTGAGATGCAAAAATTTCTTTTTGCTAATTAGCTCTAATTTATAAGGTCCAAGGAACCAATTAGATTATAATGTTTCCTTTATGGAAGTCATTTTTGTTCCATGTGTGTTACATTTCTCTTCAAGTGGCACATAATTAACCATGTGTCCTCTTCTTGTTTCAGTGCTTTTTGTAAGAACCACAGTAAATTAAAGATGCCAAATCATAGATGTCAGTGCAGATAAGCAAAGTGGGTGTTCTCAGTAAAAGCCATTTATATGAACTGTGGAATCTTAAAAAGATAAGTTATGTTAAAGATTTATTACATTTGAATGAATACATACTCACTCTTAGGAACCTCGGGTAATGCCCACAGTAAACACTGCTGGAAACCATCAATCAGAAGCTCACTTTAATGCCACTAGGAAGTTAACGGTGCTATGGGTTCATTCAAATATGCTTTCATCTCTCACCAGGCTTTCACAAATACTGTATTAACAATCTTGGCAGCCACAGGTGTGAGGAGTGTGAGGTATATTCCCTTAATGCATGGCCCAAACTGCTGTTTTAATTTTTAACAGACATTGTTCAAGAAGCAGGGCGAAGACTAATAGAGTTTTGCCAAGAAAATGCACTGGTCAAAACAAACACCCTCTTCCAACAACACAAGAGAAGACTCTATACATGGACATCACCAGATGGTCAACACCGAAATCAGATTGATTATATTCTTTGCAGCCAAAGATGGAGAAGCTCTATACAGTCAGCAAAAACAAGACTGGGAACTGACTGTGGCTCAGATCATGAACTCCTTATTGCCAAATTCAGACTTAAATTGAAGAAAGTAGGGAAAACCACTAGACCATTCAGGTATGACCTAAATCAAATCCCTTATGATTATACAGTGGAAGTGAGAAATAGATTTAAGGGCCTGGATCTGATAGATAGAGTGCCTGATGAACTATGGAATGAGCTTCGTGACGTTGTACAGGAGACAGGGATCAAGACCATCCCCATGGAAAAGAAATGCAAAAAAGCAAAATGGCTGTCTGGGGAGGCCTTACAAATAGCTGTGAAAAGAAGAGAAGCGAAAAGCAAGGGAGAAAAGGAAAGATATAAGCATCTGAATGCAGAGTTCCAAAGAATAGCAAGAAGAGATAAGAAAGCCTTCTTCAGCGATCAATGCAAAAAATTGAGGAAAACAACAGAATGGGAAAGACTAGGGATCTCTTCAAGAAAATTAGAGATACCAAGGGAACATTTCATGCAAAGATGGGCTTGATAAAGGACAGAAATGGTATGGACCTAACAGAAGCAGAAGATATTAAGAAGAGATGGAAAGAATACACAGAAGAACTGTACAAAAAAGATCTTCATGACCCAGATAATCACTATGGTGTGATCACTGACCTAGAGCCAGACATCCTGGAATGTGAAGTCAAGTGGGCCTTAGAAAGCATCACTACGAACAAAGCTAGTGGAGGTGATGGCATTCCAGTTGAGCTGTTTCAAATCCTGAAAGATGATGCTGTGAAAGTGCTGCACTCAATATGCCAGCAAATTTGGAAAACTCAGCAGTGGCCACAGGACTGGAAAAGGTCAGTTTTCATTCCAATCCCAAAGAAGGGCAATGCCAAAGAATGCTCAAACTACCGCACAATTGCAGTCATCTCACACGCTAGTAAAGTAATGCTCAAAATTCTCCAAGCCAGGCTTCAGCAATATGTGAACCGTGAACTTCCTGATGTTCAAGCTGGTTTTAGAAAAGGCAGAGGAACCAGAGATCAAATTGCCAACATCCACTGGATCATGGAAACAGCAAGAGAGTTTCAGAAAAACATCTATTTCTGCTTTATTGACTATGCCAAAGCCTTTGACTATGTGGATCACAATAAACTGTGGAAAATTCTGAAAGAGATGGGAATACCAGACCACCTGACCTGCCTCCTGAGAAATTTGTATGCAGGTCAGGAAGCAACAGTTAGAACTGGACATGGAACAACAGACTGGTTCCAAATAGAAAAAGGAGTACGTCAAGCCTGTATATTGTCACCCTGTTTATTTAACTTATATGCAGAGTACATCATGAGAAATGCTGGGCTGGAAGAAGCACAAGCTGGAATCAAGTATGCCGAGAGAAATATCAATAACCTCAGATACGCAGATGACACCACCCTTACGGCAGAAAGTGAAGAGGAACTCAAAAGCCTCTTGATGAAAGTGAAAGAGGAGAGTGAAAAAGTTGGCTTAAAGCTCAACATTCAGAAAACGAAGATCATGACATCTGGTCCTATCACTTCATGGGAAATAGATGGGGAAACTGTGGAAACAGTGTCAGACTTTATTTTTCTGGGCTCCAAAATCACTGCAGATGGTGACTGCAGCCATGAAATTAAAAGACACTTATTCCTTTGAAGGAAAGTTATGACCAACCTAGATAGCTTATTCAAAAGCAGAGATATTACTTTGCCAACAAAGGTTCGTCTAGTCAAGGCTATGGTTTTTCCAGTGGTCATGTATGGATGTGAGAGTTGGACTCTGAAGAAGGCTGAGCGCTGAAGAATTGATGCTTTTGAACTGTGGTGTTGGAGAAGACTCTTGAGAGTCCCTTGGACTGCAAGGAGATCCAACCAGTCCATTCTGAAAGAGATCAGCCCTGAGGTTTCTTTGGAAGGAATGATGCTAAAGCTGTACTTTGCCCACCTCATGCGAAGAGTTGACTCATTGGAAAAGACTCTGATGCTGGGAGGGATTGGGGGCAGGAGGAGAAGGTGACGACAGAGGATGAGATGCCTGGATGGCATCACTGACTCAATGGACGTGAGTCTGAGTGAACTCCGGGAGTTGGTGATGGACAGGGAGGCCTGGCGTGCTGCGATTCATGGGGTCGCAAAGAGTCGGACATGACCGAGCAACTGAACTGATACATTTAATGCTTTTCAAGTGAGAAGGAAATCCACACTTCCTGAGTGTTCATTACATGTCTTACATGAATTATCTTGTTTAATTTTGTATCAACCCAATGAGATAGATATATTTTACACTCCCACCCCCCCATTCCTTTTACAGATTAGAAACTGCATCTGAGAGTGGTTGCATCATGTGGCCAGACTTACATAGTCAATCAACTGTGAAGATAGCATCTGTGATCTCTTAAGAAGTAATTAGAGGAAAATAGTATTATTTAGGGTTTTCCTTGAAATTTCTAGGACTCACTGGCCCACCATTGAAGGAGGGCGTTAAGAATAATGGTTAGTCTTACCATTATTAGTTAGTCTAATCATGGTGAATAGCTACATGATTTTAGTTAACCCATTAGGCCCAGTGAATCACAAAAATTCATGGTCATGATTATTCAAAGTATTAACTGCTCAAACAAATACTAAATTCTCTGGCAAAATGACGGTTTTCCTATTGCAGTGGTGACTCAGTGCTCTAATGAACATTGTGTAGACCTTGGTCTAATAAGTGTAAGATATGAATTCCATGGCATGATCAGTATATCGCAGTAGCAGCTTCTGATACTCTCTTGATGGTAAACACTATTTATTGTGGTTACAAAAGTCCGTGTGTTTTGCCGTTCAGCAGAAGAGTTTTTAGCTCCTAAAAATTGCAGATTTGGGTCATAGTTTCGTATTCACTTAGAATTTGCGTATGATTTATTTCCATTTTGGACCTCCACCTTGTGGCCACTGTGCTCTTTTGGTTGAAGACATTTTCAGGAATCACATTTGTCTCCATCATGCCACTGATGCCGTAAGTGGCACACAGCTCTGAGGCCCTGTGCTTTTCAAGTGCTTCTGGAAAGTTCAGATCTCTAGAAATGTGTGAATTAGCTGTCTGACTACTCCTACTTTCTTTTACTTTCTCTCCTTCAGTGTAGGTGTGGAAGCCGTGACTTAAAAGGAAAACAACTTGATGCAAAGTCTAACGTTGTCTTTAAAACCTTGAGGGCAAGAAGACGTAGAGATGTAGGGCTGAAGTGAAGGGAAAGAATGATAAGAAAGAAGAACAAATGTCTTTTCTATGGTGGTTAAAGAAAACTTAGCAGGGGAGAAGCTAGTCACCTCAGAGCCAGAGAAAACCAATTTTCCATTGCCTTAAGTGATACTGCAGAGCTTCCATAGAGCCCAGTGACCTCAAAGTGAGTTGTAGAATGGAATTTTACTTGGTAGTGGTTCCTGACTTTCTCTCATAAACAAGGCTGTGACTTGACCAAGGGCTAGAGCTGAGGCTACTTTCCCACTTTTTCTTCCTCCTCCTCCTCTCTTTTCTGCCCATCTGAGCTTGGAGATGCAGGTTATTTGATTGAAAAGTGCAGTTGCCGTGGTGGCTGTTACTCCATTGGCGAACATTATGTGTTTGCTTTTGGTGAGTGGCAGATACCACCCAGCCCCTGGGTGCTGTGGTTGCTGTCAGTGTCCTACTGCAGGAATGAGATGATTCTATGTGTTTAACAGTTTTCTTACCTTTCCAGGATAAAAAAATCATTAGGAAAGTGACTTAGTGGACTCTGGTTTAAGAATTCTAGAAGGAAAAAAAAAAAAAAGCTTAACCACAGTTCAGGGCAATGTATCTAAATGAAAAGGAGAGCTATAATCTTATCAAATAAAGAACTAAATAAGACCTAGAATATAATGTATTAGGAGCTACTGTGCTTTCAAATATGATCACACAGAAAAATTGGGAAAATTATTTAAAGCATGGAGCACCTACTTGATGTTAGTGCTTAGTCTTTGCCTGCAAAAGACAATATTTAAATCCAGTTTCTTCTTCCTAAGAATGTTTGGTATTGTACATACTACTGATAAGCAAGTATTTATTAGATGCCTTCTAGTTGTCTAGCATGAAACTAGGCACCATGAAAAATACAGAAAATGTATGAGACATATTCCTCTGCCCATAAGCAGAGTCTGTGTGTAAGATAATAATAGATATCATTAAATTGCTAAAATGTGTAATAGAAGCAAGTACCATAGGAATTTAGAAAATGTGGAGGACTGATATGAGGTGCAACATCTGGGATGATCAGCAGGGGGATGTTGGGACAGAATACCTTTATTCATATTATCATTCATACTCAAAGAATGAAAAATTTTAAATCATACCTGAGTTAATCTGTTGTAGTCTCTTCAGCTCTGGAAACACACAATGAAGATTGTACTTCCTGTTTTCACTGACTGTTGACCTTGTTCACCACCTTTAATCAGAAACAGTCCCGTGGGCCTGACTGTGTCAAAACCAATGAGTCTGATAATAATGTTATTTCCCAGCAGATTCCAACAATGCTACATACATCACCTGAGATTATCAGACTGAACTAAAACAATTCTAAAACCATAGTAGTTAAACAAAACATATTGTTTTTTTGTTTTCCTGTGGGATTTGTTCTGAGGATTTAAAGTGAAAGTGAAGTCACTCAGTTGTGTCCGACTCAGCGCCCCCAGGGACTGAAGCCCACCAGGCTCCAGTCCAATGAACTTCCAGGCAAGAGTACCAGAGTGGCTTGCCATTTACTTCTCCAGGGGATCTTCCTGACCCAGGGATCAAACCTGGGTCTCCAGCATTTCAGGCAGACGCTTTTACCGTCTGAGCCACCAGGGAAGCCCTAATAGAATACTTCCTATAAGATTATTCCCAGCAAACTGATACCTGGGTTTCATCTGTCCCTTAGAACATAACTCCAAGTGAAACTCTAGAGCAAACTGAAGGTTTTTGTAGCAGTGTTTAAAAAAAAAAAAAAAAAAAATATGTATTTATATAAATTTATATAAATACGTATATTATATATGTATAAAAACATATATATAAATATATATATAACAGATTGAGAATTGATCCAAAATTCATGTAAGTGTTCCATGAATCAGCATCAGTATTTCTTATGTGCTATCCATTGTTTGAAATGACAAAATTAGTATCTGATGAAATCCTAGAATGTGCCCTTAGCATACTCACTAAAGGTCAGTGTCAATGATTTTCCACTTAAACTGGTGAATAATGGATAGATGATTTGGCCAACTAATGAATGATAACCACAAAAATTAACAAAAAAGCAGAAATAGTGTAAATTTACTAGATGAACTGAAAGTAATGCGGGGCTAATAGTTAAGTTCAGAAATGTCTAGTTCAACCTAGAGTTATCAGAGATGATACAGGTTGTTTGTATGAAGACATAGTGCGTTTCTAAAAAACAAGGACAGATCCAAATACTAGGAAAAATTCACTATATTCTGGGGTTAGCCCTAGTGAAGACTAGTGAGTGCTGCCTAACTCAGATATGTCCTTTGCATCTCTAAAGTATTTTGAAATACATATAAATTACCTCATGCCCAGCATGGCCATTGCAGTCCATATCTTCCATGATGACTGGCTTTGCAAATCACATGAACTGTCTTAGCTGGGTCCATCTTAGTAGTTACACATAGACTCAGTCTCAGAATACATGTAGTCATTGCTCTAAACCTTCTTTGAAGGACAAATGATGCACACTGGGTTAAGTCCTAGCTTCCACAACTACTTTATACATAAAGTAGAAGAAGGGCATAGGCAGAGTTATGGTAGGAAATAGAAAGGGATGTCATTTGGTGTTAGAATATTATCAAAAATGACTTATAGTAATATCACCTACTAGACATAGTTAAGTGCTAATCTTTGATAATGTGAAAATAAGTCATTCAGTACTTCTTGAGTAGAATGATATAATGGACTACAAGTAGAGCATCATTCTGGGTACTGGTGCACAAAGGAAAAAATTAGAGATGGAGCTCCTAATGGTGTGGCAGTGCACTGTCTGGTATGTGGGTACTAAGCACGTGTGGTAGAGCCGGGAGCTCTGCTTCTGGGATGGTCTCCCTTTCCACTGAATGGCAGGGCAAAGATGTGCTTCCCCCATGAGCCTGATGTGGACTCTACAGAAGACAGCCAGGTTTAGGTCATCTTGAAGTGATCCCCACCCAAGAGTTTAGGGGTGAGGTATACTGAGAAAGTGATGTGGGATAAATTATTGCAAGATGGGCCCGAGGAAAAGCACAGAAGCATAAGCCAGAGGAGACAACTTATGTCAGAGAATTATAGCTGGAAAAACCCCACCAACAGCAATCTAAAAATCCCAAAAGCATTCTAGAAGAGGAAAAGCAGCATTCAGATATCAAAATCTAAATATCAATAGATTTGATATAGATCAATCTAAAATCAAAAGATATTAGGCTATTCATCTATCAGTCAAGTGATATCTATTGGATTTTTGCTTCTTTGTTTCTCTAGTCCAACCTGAGGGATCCAGAGGCAGCTCTGTTAATGGGTAAAAAGCCTAGAATAGCCAGGGGTGGGGAGTAAAGAAGTTGATGGCACCCCTGTTCACAAGGGGGCGTTGAGTCCAAGCTTCAGCTGAACGAAGGACAGAAATTTTTAACTGGCTGAGTGATTACATTAAACCAGACTGATCTCTGCAATACCAGAAAGCAACCAGAAAGGAAGGACGATATGTAGAGATTTATGAAGGGGACTTTGTGCAAAATAATTTTCTTTCTGCTTTCAACCAGTTGAGACTAGTTTGTGCATTAAACCAAATACAAATAAGAAAAATTTGTATTAAACCAAATACAAATTTCTCTCCAGTAAAATGAATCATTTAAAATCTTTGAAAAGATGTGAAGAAAGCTGAGCGCCAAAGAATTGATACTTTTGAACTGTGGTGTTGGAGAAGACTCTTGAGAGTCCCTTGGACTGCAAGGAGATCCAACCAGTCCATTCTGAAGGAGATCAGCCCTGGGTGTTCTTTGGAAGGAACGATGCTAAAGCTGAAACTCCAGTACTTTGGCCACCTCATGTGAAGAGTTGACTCATTGGAAAAGACTCTGATGCTGGGAGGGATTGGGGGCAGGAGGAGGAGGGGACGACAGAGGCTGAGATGGCTGGATGGCATCACTGACTCGATGGACGTGAGTCTGAGTGAACTCCGGGAGTTGGTGATGGACAGGGAGGCCTGGCATGCTGCGATTCATGGGGTTGCAAAGAGTCAGACACAAATGAGCAACTGAAATGAATTGAAAGAGCCTTTAAAAGTGTACATGATACATTGTTAAGCAAGTCTGAAGGTTTCCTTTCAGATAAACAAACTGAATATTTCTGCCCAAGGCTTGTGACTGTTATTCTTTGCAGCAATTAGTACTAATTCAAAGAGGATTATGAGTAACCTGTGAACCACAAACAAGACCCAAAAAACTTGATTACTAGTTATATCCCTACAGCTGCTTCCTTGGACCTTTCATTCTTGGCACTGCTGTTTCCACATTTGCAGATTGGCAGTGATAATGTCTAGAATATAAACCCCTTCCCTTAAAATAGGAGCATCTAATTTGTTTCTCTCTGTGTTCCTAGTGCCAAGAACAGTGCCTGGCACATAAGAGATAATAAACATCGAATGAGTGGCTTTCCTGCCAAACTCACAAGAATACTGTGAAGATCAGATGAGGTGGTAGACGTGACAACATGTTTCAAGCAAGACAGAAGCCAAAGGTATACACCAAGTATCGGTGTGCAGGATGGGAATGGTTTGAAATATCCAGGTGTCACCTTTTCCCAGGTACATTTGGCATCTCTAATCATTCAGTGACAATTTATTGGTGTCTAACACCTTTAGTTTTTTGCTTTGATGTGTCTATTCCAGTCTGTCTTGAGTACCACACATGCTGTAAGTGAGAGGGTCTTAAGTGGAATCAAATAGGAAAAGAAAAAAATTTTGGAACAGAATTTCCTATTTTGTTCCCTAAGAATAAGATATAAGAGAATTTGGGATAATGCTCATGCTACAAAATGAATAAATGTGCCAGAAGACCTGGTTTTTATAGGCATCTAAAAATGATGGTGACAATAATGTAATTCTAGAACAGTGGACTGGCAGACTAGCAAAATATACAGGGAAGCCCAGATGCCAGAGATTCATTGATCACTGAAATGCCACCTGCTAAAATGCCAGAAGGAAGACATAATTAAAATTATGTAATCCGAGGAAGAGTCTTTTTTTTCCAACCTAAAACTTTCAAAAGTGTTGTCTACAGAATGTGTGTTGTGTGTGTAGTGATTTCCAAAATGATGAAGCAAAAATATTTTGCAAGCCATATTTAGATTGAGACAAGCCAGTCTGGAAGTACTAGGGCTCTTTTCATCCCCTGCTCATTTTTCTATAGCTGACAATGAAAATATACACTTCTGTAACAGCCAGTCTCCTTTATAGCCAAGAGGGTCTTTGTGAAGGATAGTGGACTTACGAGTGGTAATAGAAGACTTACATATATTACACCTAGTTTCCAACAGCAGAGAGACAATGAAATTTGAACGTATCCTGTTAAGAATCTGTGCCTTGGGGTGAGCAGAGAAGAAGGAAGAGAATTCTTTGCCCATCATTTTGAAGTCAGCATTGCGTTTTCACCAAATGCACACACATATGCCTGCACTTCTTTACCCAGCTGCTCCTTCTGGTTAATTTGTTTACTTCTGAAAGCTACATCTTGCCAGTGGTTTTATCAGCCTTTCCTGCTACAATAAATCTACCCTATTACTTAATATGCTTTAGTAAATAATTTGTATTTGTGACTGTAAACAGCGCTGGCAACCTCTGTGGATGATAGGCACTTGACAAAGCCTGCAGAGTCTTTATTTGTCCCTGGCAGACAGAACCCTGCTGTTTGTGCCCTGTATTGAGTGCAGATCCAAAACTGGGAGCTTTATACATTCCGTTGGCAGTTGCCATTTACCACTTTCAACTAAATTTGAAGGCAGCAACTGCTTTAGTTGTTATTTTGTATGTGATTCAGACTTTTTTCATTTTTTTCTTGATGTAATGCAGTGATGAGTTACACAGAATAACCAAGAGAGTCTGCCCAGGTTCAAAGGCCCACCATGGACTATTGGATGAATCCCACCAAAGGGGAAAAAAGCCACCTATTTAAAGGAAGCATTCATCTCAGATAATATGGGTTTTAAAGGATTAAGAACAATGTAGTAATAAGGTTGAGAAAAATTCACTTTGTCATACATCTTAAGATGATATATAATTTTCCAGTTGCATGCTGTGCAGACTACTGCCAGAAGTGGGTTATCAGAATTAACTCCTCTGGCAAATTAGTGTGGGAATAAGAGAATTTGCTCTGCTGCATGGTCTTTTATTTGATATTCAGCACCAGATTTTCTTTGGTTCTTCTTCATTTTTCATTCTGCATTTATTCACACAAATGTATATTTGTATCTGAGTACCAAAGCTATAATGATTCAATGCTTTTGTACATGACTTATATGCACTAATTTTGTAATTATGTGCACAAATTAGATGCATGTGTAAAAACAGAAGCACTCAGAAAAGTGTGTCCATTGAATTTAAATGAAATCAGAATTAAAGACCACTTAAAAACTGAACCGATTAAATATTATTCTGACATGAAGTGTAATATACCATTTATTGCTTCTTTGAGGTACCTTTTATTCATTTGATTTGTGATTTGTCAGGGTAAGACATGCAACCTGGGATGGGACCAGATGGGACCAGATGCCATAATCTTCGTTTTTTGAATGTTGAGTTTTAAACCAGCTTTTCACTCTCCTCTTTCACCTTCACCCTGCAAAGCAACTATCTAGGAGTTGTTTCCTGTGACATTGAAGAAGCATATTATTCCCCATATAATATGTACATCCCAAATCAACATAACAGAAGTGAAGCAGCTTGAACTGGTGCTGTTGTTGTCAGTTGCTAAGCTGTGTCCGACTCTACGACCCTGTGGACTGCAGCACGCCAGGCTTCCCTGTCTTTCACTGTTTCCTAGAGTTTGCTCAAATTCATGTCTATTCAGTTGGTGATGTTATCTCACCATCTCATCCTCTGCTGCCTTCTTCACCTTTTGCCTTCAATCTTTCTCAGCATGGGGGTCTTTTCCAATGAGTCGGCTCTTTGCATCAGGTGGCCAAAGTATTGGAGCTTCAGTATCAGTCCTTCCAATGAATGAATAGTTAGGGTTGATTTCCTTTAGGATTGACTGGTTTGATATCCTTGCTGTCCAAGGGACTCTTAAGCATCTTCTTCAGCACCACAGTTCTAAAGCATCAATTCTTCCGTGCTTAGCCTTCTTTGTGGCCCAACTCTTACTTCCATATATGACTCCTGAAAATAGCCATAGCTTTGACTATACGGACCTTTGTTGGCGAAGTAATGTCTCTGTTTTTTAATATGCTGTCTAGGTTTGCCATAGCTTTCCTTCCAAGGAGCAAGCATCTTTTAATTTCATGGCTGCAGTCACCATCCACAGTGATTTTGGAGCTCAAGAAAGTAAAATCCCCACTGTTTCTACTTTTTCCCCCTTCTATTTGCCATGAAGTGATGGGACCAGATGCCAGAATCATTTTTTGAATGTTGAGTTTTAAACCAGCTTTTCACTCACCTCTTTCACCTTCATCAAGAGGCTCTTTAGTTCCTCTTCACTTTCTGCCATTAAGGTGGTATCATCTGCATATCTGAAGTTGTTGATATTTCTCCAGGCTGATGCTGATGCTAAGTTGCTTCAGTAGTGTCTGACTCTGTGGGACCCCATAGACGGCAGCCCACCAGGCTCCCCCGTCCCTGGGATTCTCCAGGCAAGAACACTGGAGTGGGTTGCCATTTCCTTCTCCAATGCATGAAAGTGAAAAGTGAAAGTGAAGTCACTCAGTTGTGTTTGACTCTTCGCAACCCCATGGACTGCAGCCTACCAGGTTCCTCCGTCCATAGGATTTTCCAGGCAAGAGTACTGGAGTGGGGTGCCATCGCCTTCTCCGTCTCCAGGCTGAGTATGATGTTAATCATGATCATGATGATGCCTTAGATTCTTTACCTCTGCAATAAGATTCTTTCCTGAAAAATCATATTCCTAGTTTATCGCCAGCCAGGGTGCTGATAGAAATTTAAATCCTGATAGAAATTTAAATCCTTTAAATTTAAAGGATTTGTTTATCATTATTTCATTTTATAATGGACACGGTGAAAGAGTGTCTCATGTATTCATCTTTCTATTCCTTGTTCCTAGCAAACTGGGGCATAGATAATCTTAGAAGTTATCAAATGAATGAGTGGACTGATGGAAGAGCAAATGAGTATGATAGCCTAAGTAATATACAGTTAGGTAGTGACAGAGCTCTCAGGAATGTGCATGTACCATTGATAAGTGTAGAAACTGGCAAAACCACCTTGCAAAATGGTGCAGTATTACCAGCTAAGGTACGCCTAATCTATGACCCCGCATTCCACCGTGAAATATATGTTCCAGAGAAATGTATGGCTGTGTGCTGCAGGCTGTAAGGGAAAATAAGTTCATAACATCGTTGTTTCATATATCCCCAAATTGGATTCAACCTGAATGTTCCTCAGTCGCAGAATGGATAAATAAGTGTGATATAGTCATGTTGTAGAATATGAAATGGCAATTAAAATGAAAGATCCGCTGTGGGTCAGTTTTCCAAGTATTATACTTTATCAAATTGTATAGCAGAAAGGAACAGAAAATAGTTTCATTTATCCAAATTTCAAAAATAAGTAAAACTAAGCTGTATTGTTTAGATCAAATATGCAGGGATAACATGATTAAGATAACATGAAAATTACTACTATAAGTTCAGGGTGATGACTACCTGTATGAGGATGAAAGAGATGTGATTGGAATAGGATATGTGGGTGGGGATCTGGGTGTCGGTGATGTTTTGTTTCTAACCTGATTATTACACTAGTGGTCACTGAATAATTATTGATTAGACTCTATGAAGGCTCCGTGTATTCTCTGTAAGTATACCTCACAGTAAAAAAAGATAAAACCGGTAGAAAGTTTAATTCAACTTATATTACCAGAGTCTATTTAAAATAGTGGGACAGTATATTGATTATGAGCTCTCCCCACAAGGTGCTGTTGGCAAAAAGTAGCATTTTTCCCCAGCTTTGCTGAGATATAATCAACATATAACAGTGGATATGTTTCAGGTATGTAACATGATTTTATATACATATATATTAGGTATAGCCATATGTATAAATAATATGTTTTCCAGAATAAGTTTAGTGAACACATCACATAGTTACAATATTTTTTATGATGAGAACTTTTAAGGACTTGCCTACATATACAATACAGCATGAATAGTTAACTACAGTAGATCACTAACAACAAATCACTAATAACTTTCTCATGATAACTAATACTCACCAAGTTATTATGATCACTTTTACTGTTAGAATCATAAACCATTAATGTCAGCAGTAGTCCAACCCTTTATGTCACGATTCAGATGATGTCATTGAGGCCAAAAAGAATTGGCTAAGTTTAGATAAATCCAACTGTTAAAGGCCAGAAGTGCCAATCTTAACTCTTTCCAATACCAAGGCATGTTATTCTGAAATTTCTCTCCTATCAATAAAGTTAAGGAAAAATTATGTATCCATCCTTCTCCGTTTAAGTCCAGGCTTCTTCTCTTTGAAGCCATGTGGGCTATTCATTTCATTAAACTTTTGATTTTTGTTTCCTCACTGGCTTCTCTTTGTAGTCTAGCTGCAGTAGGATGGATAGGATGAGCTGAATTGTGTGCCAAATAATCGTGAGTGTTTTTGTACAGAAGAGGTTCAGATAGAGATTGTTATGAAAGATTAAGATCGATGCAGGAGTTCTTCAACATTGAGAAGTCCATTAGACAAAAATCCAAGCGTTGCAATGAGTACATTGACATTCCATCCTGCAGCCTTGCTTCTGAACAAATATCCGTAGGATTCTGATGCTCTGGCCCAGAGGAAACAGATTAGATTTAGCTGGTATGAAACACAGTGGGCTGAAGAACCCACCATGAACAAAAAGTTTGTCTGTCCCTGAATTATTGAAAATTTCAGCATAAACTTTTATGAGGTTACAGAATGACCTTAAAATGAAGAATTTAGCTTTTTCTTTTTTAACATGAATTATGAGTTATTTTTGAATATCAGAAATATTTATAATATGACATTACAAATGTTAACATTTATAAAAGGCACATACCATAGAAACTAAAAGCAAAAATGCCATTTTACACTGTCATAGTTCCTTTAGAATTTCTATAAATGAATAAGTAAAAGTTTTTAGGCCTGAAACTTTAATCACATGGGATATTTTTATAAAGCCTTTCTATAACATTAATAATTTTTGGTTCAGCTGTTTAATTAAAACTAAACTTTGAAATGTCACAATGAACTCTGCCTAAAAGACTATTTTTGCCAATACTTTTTGTAAACTGGAAATCAATATAGGGCATTTCAGAAGTACTATATAAGACAATGGATCTCAATTTTCTTTAAAAAGAGTTTGAAACACTGGTAAAAAAGATAGTACCATGATAGCTACATTTTCCAATCCCACGTCCCTAAGAGAAACAAGGAACAAAGGCAGATTGTCCTTGGGTGGGGGAAAGAAAAAAACAGTGGGAAAAGCAGTTATTATTTGTGACCCTCCATTCTGAGAATGTTCTCTTCCTGCTTAATAATGGAATTGCTCCAGATTTTAGACATAATATCTCAGAATTACACTGGAAGTGGAGTTGGAAGGGCCCTAGAGTCTGTCATGAGTTTGCAAGATGTTTATTCTGTACATACAGGAGGCCATTTATGTGATTATTTTAATGGTAAAATGTACTTTAACTTAGAACATGATGTGATCGTCATTCAGTTCCCCATGTGCTATAACCATGATTTAAGTTTTTTGCATTAACAAATGAAGGGAAATAGTGCTTGTGATCATGTTTGAAAATTCAGAATACAGACATGAAAATACATAATTAATAATAGTAACACTATTTACCAAAGATTTAAACTAATAAAATATTTCACATTAAATTATTGGTTGTGAAGAGACTGTGTGGGGAATTGAGAGTCGACTAGAACCACTCCTCCGCTCCTACCCCAGCTCCTCACAAAACCATGCACTGTGCAAAGTGTTTCCATATCTGAACAGCAGGGTTGACAACAAATCCTGGAAGCTTCACAGCCCACCGGTGCTTGAGCAGTAGGATGAGTGAGCAAGTGAGCAGAGCTGATCAGCCCCAGAGCAGAGCCAGTACTGCAGGTCCTGGGTGAGGAATGGTCCCATGCTTGGCCATTAATTCATGGCCAAGGCTGAGGATAGACCTTGGCCACTCCCAGCTGCGGAGCTTGAGAAATTGGTAGTAGCCTGGAGAGCCCGTCCCCACCCTTCTGCCCGCACACCTTGCTAAGGAAACTGTGACTTAACCTCATCTACTGTGAAGAGTGACTTTTGGCTCCATCTGACCAGAAAGGCAGACAATAGCTCCTGGAAGCTGTTTGGCCCAGCAGTGGATAAGCCAAGAGAGGGGCAGGCAGAGCTGACAGTTTGCAGAGTAAAACCAGGGCCTCTGTTTAAGCAGGAAACTTGAGGTGTGGGTCAGCTTGAGTTAAGACAGCAAAGCTTTACCAGCTTTAGGCTACTTCTCCCTCTGGGCAAGGAATCTAATTCATAGCCCTGCTCACCACAGAATATAAGCCTTAGTGTGTCCAAGCAGGAAAACTACCCAAAGCTGCACAGCCCATTCAGTAGTCCTCTGTAGAGTGGCATTTGAGGAGAGAGCACAGCTTGTGACTTCCCTTGTCTGCAGAGCAAAATTAGTGGCCGTGTCTGATCAGGGATTCCATGCACACTCTGGCTGGATACAAGTTCCCAAATGATGAGCTGTTCAGGCACTGTCCTGTCTTGCTGCCCTGCCAGGACAGGCAAGCTAATTCCAAACTCCACCTACTACTGAATGTAGTACCCAGTCCCAACCATGTAGTAAGCCTGACCAGAGAATCCAGACAAATGGAGAAACCATCCTCAGCCTTGGATAGGCAGCCATGCCAACAGCCCTGTCAAACTGTTCTCATCCAGTGGCACCCTCCCCCACCTTTCCCTGTCCTTAGAACTTGAACAGTTGCCTCATCAAAAAAATAGGCCATAATGTTAACAGCTGCCCCCCCACCCTACCCAAGACATGATCAACAGACTCACCCAGAAACCCAAACTGAGCTGACTGGTTAAGAGTTGTTTCTGCCAAAGAAAACCTGAAAAGTTTGGAAGAAGAGACTGATCATTCAAATGTGCAGATATTGATGGAAGGAACCAAGGATCACGAAAATTCAGGTAAACATGACACCACCAAAGAAAACTAATAAAGCTGGAGTCATGACCCTAAAGAAATGGAGATCTAGGAGCTGTTAGACAAATAATTCAGAATAATCCTCTTTAAAAAGTTTAGCAAACTACAAGAAAACACAGAGACAACTAAAAGGAAGTAGGAAAACAAAGATGAAAATAAAAGTTCAACAAGGAAATAGCAACCATAAAAAAAAAAGATTCAAGATTTGAACACACAGTAACTGAACTGAGTAATTAATAGTTTCAAAAATAGACTAGACTATCAGAAGAATTAGCCACCTGGAAGATTGTTATTGTTCAGTTGCTCAGTCGTGTCCGTCTCTGCGAACCCATGGACTGCAGCATGCCAGGCTTCCGTGTCCTTCACCATTTCCTGGAGCTTGCTCAAACTCATGTCCATTGAGTCGGTGATGCCATCCAACCATCTCATTCTCTGTCATCCCCTTTTCCTCCTGCCTTCAATCTTTCCCAGCATCAAGGTCTTTTCTAATGAATTGGCTCTTTGCACAGGGTGGCCAAAATATTGTAGCTTCAGCATCATTCCTTCTAATGAGTATTCAGGATTGATTTCCTTTAGGATTGACTGGTTTGACCTCCTTGCAGATCAAACCTGGACAATAGAACATTGGAAACTATTTCGTTAGAAGAGCAAAAACAAAAAGAATGAAAAAGAGTGAAAACAGCCCAAGAGGGTTGTGAGACAGAATGAAAAAAAGCATATTTACATTGTAGGAATTCTGGAAGGAGAATAGAAAGGAACAGAAAGTATATTTAAAGCAACAATGGCTGTAAACATCCCAAACCTAGAGAGAGAAATGGACATCCAGATCCATAAGGCTCAAAAAAAAAAAAACAAAAAACAAAAACCCTGATAGTTTGAACCTGAATACAGCTACACTGAGACCCTTTAAGGTTAAATCACCAGAAGTCAGAGACAATTTTAAGAGTTGTCCCCATAAGGGAGTCCCTGTAAGACTATGGGACACAGGAGTCCCCATAAGACTATGGGCAGATTTCTCAACAGAAACTTTTCAGGCAAAGAGAGAATGAGGATGACATACTCAAAATACTGAAAGAAGGTAATTTAAGCCAAGAATTCTATACATGGTAAAGCTGTCCTTCAGAAATGGAGGAGGACAAAGGCTTGCTTGAGCAAACAAAAACTGAGGGAGTTTATTAGCTCCAGACCTGCCTAATGAGAAATGCTGAAGGGGGCTCTTAGTGTGGGAGTGAAAGAACACTAATTAACATCATAAAAACATAAAAATGTCAACAATAACAGTAATGGTATGAGAAATAAATCTCCTTGACGTGGGTCTGGGATCTAATGATTTTTTGGATATGACACCCAAGGCATAGGCAACAAAATTTAAAATAAGCAAATGGGAGTTTTTCAAACTAAAAAGCTTTTGCACAGCAAAGAAATAATCAGCAAAGTGAAAAGAAAGCCTATAGGATTAGAAAAAAAAATTACAAGCCATGTATTTGATAAGGGATGACTATATAAAGAATTCAGTAGCAAAATAATTGTAGCAATGGGCAAAGGGTCTGAATAGACATTTCTCCAAAGGAGATATACAGAAGGCCAATAGATGTATGAAAAGATGCTGAATATTAGTCATTGGGGAAATGCAAATTAAACCTACGATGATATATTACCTCAGGCCTCTCGGATTGTCCATCATCACAAGGTTAGGAGATAACAAATGTTGGCATGGATGTGGGGAAAAGGGAACCATTATACATTGTTGGTGGAATTGTGATTGGTATAGCTGTTATGGAAAAGCAGTGGAGGATCCTCAAAAATTAAAAATAGAACCAGCATATGATCCAGTAATTCCACTTCTGGGAATGTATCCAAAGGAAGCGAAAACATTAACTTGAAGAGATATCTCTTCAAAGATATCTTTTCAAAAAAGATAACATGTACCCTCATGTTTATAGCAGCATTGTTTAGAATAGCCAAAACATGGAAGCAGCTTAACCAGCTCTCAATAGGTAAATGGATAAAGATGTGGCGTACATGTGTACCCACACAACATGCACACAAGAATATTATTCAGTATAAAATATGTGGAAATCCTTCCATTTGCAACAACATAGATGCACCCTGAAGGCATTATGCGAAGTAAAATAAACCAGAGAAAGACACATACTGTCTGACTTATATGTGGAATCTAAAAAAAAAGGGAAACCTACCAAATTCGTAGAAAAAAAGATCAGACTTGCAGTTACTAGAGGATGGGGTGAGGGAGAGCTGGAAAACTGTGGTCAAAAGGTATAAGTAGTTGGGTTGCAACTGTAGCCAATGCTGCCATTTCATATATAGGAAAAGTTTTAAGAGAGTGAATCTGAGGAATTTTCATCACAAGAAAAAGTTGTGTTTTTTCCCCTCTTTTTCCCCTTTGTTTTCATTGTATCTGTAGGAAGATGATCGTTAGTTGAGCCTGTTGCATTCATTTCACTACATGTATAAATCAGCAGTCATGCTGCATGCCTTAAAATTATACAGCGATGCATATCAATTATTTCCCAATAAAGCTGGAAAAATTATTGGTTGTTCCTACATTAAGACATATAACAAAACTGTAGATCTTGTAGGAAAGAGAAATTTGACAGAACAGATTTTTAATTTAGCCTTCAGGGTACTCAACAGCGAGATCATTTAAATATCATTTAGAGATTATACTTCAAACCTTGAACATGATATCATTCGAACTCCAAATTCTTTTATCAGTAATTCATATCACTGTATTTGCATGTTTTCTTCTTGGTTTATGTATTGATTTGTCATTGGGTTGATTGATTAGTTTGACTGTGCTTCGTTCCAAAAGGAAGTTGAAGTAGCTTATTATGTTTAGGTCCACAAACTAAGGTTTGCAAGGATGTCACTTTAAAAAAATTTATTTTCTCTCATTTAAATCAGTTTCTGACCCCAGATCCTCAGGATCTGGTGGAAAATTTAGCCTCTATGCTTCCAGCATTCTTACTTTCCCTAGGATGGTTACACAGCTCTGTTGTCTTTCAGAGTGCTGTGGCCATTCTTTTCCAGATCATTGTCTAAATAGATGGCTTTGGGGAAACTCCATTTCCCCTGCTGCATAATCCCGTGGTTCTTTACCACTTATGGGCAAACCTGTGGACCTTGGTGTTCTCTCTGCAGCTGCCTAAGATCTAGCCTATGGATGCTCCCCATAGCCTCACAAGGGTTACTTTTCAGAGTTGCTAATAGAGGTAGGGTCCATCTCTGCTGTCCTAGGTCTCTCTGGTTCCCCCATCCTCTCCTCTCCATCCACAAAAGCCTCCTCCCTTTCTTTGCTGTCTTCCACAGACACCTTTATGTTCTTTTAGGGAGATGTTTGTTGTTGTTTATTTGTTGTTTAGTTGCTAAGTCATGTCTGACTCTTTTGTGACCTCATGAACTCTAACCCACCAGGCTCATCTGTCCATGGGATTTGCTAGGCAAGAATACTGGAGTGGGTTGCTGTTTCCTTCTTCAGGGGATCTTCCCAACCCAGAACACAACTCTTTGATTTGATTTCTAAATAGATATATGTATCTTCATGGCATTTCATTGTAAAGGTATATGGGATGTTTACATAAATACCATATACAACAAAGATAAAATACATAATAAGGGAAGTTGAAACATGTTTGGGAATGGGGACTTTTGGGAAGGTAATATAAAGCCATGGTTAAGATTAGCACCCAACGTTACATGGTAAAACTTGGCTTAACTTTTCTTTCTGAGTTTCCTAATGAACAACCCAGATGGAAACATAAACATTTACATAATTAATAGTGTCCAAAAGATAAAAATGAGCCAAGTATCTTGAGAAACATAGCATGTCTGTTCTTGAGAACTGAGAGAAATTTCTTCTATTGATATACATTAAGGAGAAACTTTCTCAAAGTAGTGAACAGTATTCTCTGCTTAAAATACACACACACGTATCAAATGAGTTTCTGATGAAAGCAAGTACAATATTGTGATTTGAAAGTGGAGACTTAAAGGACAAAGACACTGGGTTTGGCTTTCAGCTCTGCCATTGATACCTATGTAACCTCAGTTAAATTTTTCCTGTGAAGAACTTCAGTTTCCTCCCATGGAGGGAAAATCACTGACTTCATAAAATTGTGAACATAAGTAATTCCTATAAAGATGATGCCTGGCCAATACAAAAAGGCAATTGATATTAGCCTGTAATCTTTTTTTCATAATAATGTATCATATGTATTGAAGCATTGTCTTTATTTAATGCTTGCTATTTGCAAGGTACCATTCTAAACACTGGAGATGCAGATCAAAATCCCTGCCTTCCGAGAGCTTGAATTACACTAGGAGGAGGCAGGCAATGATCAAAGTATTTAAGTAAAGTGAATAGTATGATATGAAACCATAAATCTGTGGATAAAATAGGAATGAGGTTAAATAATGCCAACAGTGAGTGTGGGTTGTCTCAGTTCTAAATAATATAGTTGGAGTGGCCTCCCTGGAAGAGTTGGAGAGAAGGCGTGAGTGTATCTGGAGGAGGGAAGGCCAGGCAGGGAAAGCAGATGGCTGTTCATGAGTGTTTGAGGAACAAGGAAACCAGTTGGGAGAAACAAGGTAATGAGGAGAAGATACATTCCAGGAAATGGTGAAGGACAGGGAAGCCTGGCGTGCTGCAGTCCATGGGGTTGCAAAGAGTTGGACACGACTGAGCAACTGAAAAACAACGACAACAGTCAGGGAGCTTATGAGGGACCAGTGTCATTGGGACTTTGCGACCCCTGTTGCCTTCTGAATGTGATGAGGCTACTGGAGAATCCAGGTTGAAGATGGATATAATCTAACCTACATTTGTAAAGAGTCATCTGATTCCTCTGTCGAGAGGCTTTTGGACTTAGCCAGGTGAGGGAGTAGCAATAGAAGCTAGCATCAGGATGGAAGCAGTGGAGGTGGTGAAAAGTAGAGACATCTATAACCTTTTGAAGTGAGAGGCAGCAAGATGTGAAGGGTTGCAGGTGGCGTATCAGAGGGAAAGAGGAGACCGTGAAGGCTGCAGAGCGTTTGGTCTGAGCCGATGAAAGGATGGAATTGACATTAACTGGCTAAGGTCAGAAAGGGATTGAGGGAAGGTTATGGGAATAGCCAGCTTCAGGAAGAATAATACCAGTATCAACATTATCATTGCTACTTTTAATAGTATTACTCTCTTTCTCAGAGCAAAGTGATGACTTTCACCAGATTATAATTCAGAGGAGGCACTTAAGTGGGGATCTGAAGGAAAGTTGAGTAAATGTGCAGCTTTTTGAGGATCTAACTAAAGCAAGCATAAAATTTAGGGTATTAGAGGACTTAATGCATTGCTTATCCTTCAGACATCCTGCCATGTCATTTCTTACAACTGAAATGCTGGTAATATTTGGACAACAGAGAATTCTTTCATATGAAACTGTCATGTTCATTGTGCTACTGCCTGGAGAAAATCCATGTGCTTTGATGGTCAACTGAGTGGCTAGCATAATTAATTATCTGAAATGAGATGGAAAGAGTTACAATTGAAGAGAGAATCATCTCCTCTTCACATAGCAGAAGTTGAGGGGGAAAATGGTCAGGGATAAATACTTTCCTCAGAGAACAGCACTTAGAAAATAAAGCTCCCAGTCCTTGATTCTTTTCCATGGAGCATCTCTCTAATAACTGTAACCTAGTAAAATTTCATCACAATATTACCTAACACCTACTATAGAAAAATTTCATTAATGGACCCTTGAGAGTTTTTATTTTAAAATAATATAACTTTTTGATGAATTCAACAGGACTAATTAAGTTGCAAAAATGCATCTCTGAGCAGCTAAGTGGGTTAGCCTGTAAGAGGTTATGATTGCAGAGCAATTGTTTGAGAATATCTCCTTCATAGAGATTTTTGCTTGTAGGATATCAGTCCTTAAATCATTTGTCTTGACAGTAGTTGGACCTCATGTTCTGTTGTTTATTGAGACTTCTCTTATTTGAGGTGATAAAAATACATCACTGACAACTTTCTGTTTACTGTGTTAGAGGTAAAAGTAAAAGTCACTTAGTTGTGTCTGACTCTTTGCGACCCCATAGACTGCAGCCCACCAGGCTCCTCTGTTCATGGGGTTTCCCAGGCAAGAATACTGGAGTGGGTTGCCATGCCCTTCTCCAAGGGATCTTCCCAAAGCAGGAATAGAACCCAGGTCTCCCACATTGCAGGTGGATTCTTTACCAGCTGAACCACCAGGGAAGCCCATGGTGGAGGTAAGGGTCTCCAGATCAACCAGAAGCAGTTTAAAGTCATTAGGACACCTGTTGAGAAAAGACAGACAAAGCACACTGCTGTTTCAGGCAATTCAGAATTATCATCTGAAATGTGGTCAATCTCTCCAGAAAAGATGACGGCTAGAGAATTTTTAGGAAAGGAGTAATTCATGTACTAAGAAAAATTTCCAGGAAATATAATAATAGGGGGGAATCTGCAACAACAGTGGAAACTAGAGAATAAGCTGTAAGTCTTCCACTGACTTGAAATACTTTCTGCTAGAATGACGGTAGATGCGGCATGAATAAAGAAGGAATTACTCATAAGTCACTGGCCCAGAAGAGATGGATTGTCATATAGGAAGTATGCAGATATAAGCCCTGAGAGACTGATCTGGCAACTCCCAGAGGGCCCTCATGAGTCATACTGTGTATAAGTGTGCTCAGTTGTGTCAGACTCTTTGCAACCCTATGGACTGTCATGGATCAGCAGAATTCCTGTAAGTTGTAGTTGTGCGAAACCTGGGAAATAGACACATGTATACCTGTGGCGGATTCATTTTGATATTTGGCAAAACTAATACAATTATGTAAAGTTTTAAAAATAAAATAAAATTAGAAAAAAAAAAGAATCAGAAAAGAAAAAAAAAAAAAAGAAAAGTAAAGGAAACAGAAAATGTGTGGTAATGACGACAGCTGTGATTTTGGCTTAGCACTTTAGTGACTTCCATGATGAAATTGAATTGGGGAATTCAATTTCAGGAACTATGGATCTGGAATCATAGTATCTTGATACTGAGTGGGAGGTTCTGTTGACTGGGAAGTTAGTGAGATTGATCCAAAGAAAGACAACTGTTGCTGCACCTGGAAGAAAGCTGGGTATCACCCAATCTAACTCCTGACCCAGAAGCTTCTGCAAACAGAGAGGAAAGCAGGCAGAGGTAAAATTGGTCTGCTGGGATCATTCACAGCCTCCGTGGCCCCACTACTCTTATACATGGATGTCTGCGTATGAGCAGTAAGCCGTCTGGACTGAGCTTTAAAAGAATTTTTCTTACAGTATGCAAGTAGAAAATGAGAAAGCCTATGGCTTTGTTGGGAAATACCAGGCATAGAGAGCCTTGCCACTTTTGAAGAATGAAAAAAAAAAAAAGAAATTCAAGAGGGCTTATGAAAAAATGAAGTATTCAAGAGGCAGAGGGAAATCATTTTTTAACAAATAGACTTTTATTTTTAGAGCAGCAAAATGGAGCAGAAGGTGAAGATTTCCCATAGTTGTCCTGCCCTCCCACATATATAGACTCCCCCATCATCAACACCCTGCACCAGAGTCATTGGTCCCAACCCAGGAGTCTACACTTACACATTGCGTGTGTGCGCTCAGTCGTGTTCAACTCTTTGCGACCCTCATGGACTGTTTCCAATCAGGCTCCTCTGTCCATGGAACTTTTCAGGCAAGAATACTGGAGCTGGTTGCCATTCGTTCCCCAGGGGATCTTCCCAACCCAGGGATCAAACCAGCGATCCCTTGTGTGTCCTGCAGTGACACAAAAGGATTCTTTAGCACTGGAGCCACCTGGGAAGCCCTACACTTACACATTATTATCACCCAAAGTATGTAGTTGATTAATCCATCCCAGTTCACTCTTGGTGGTGTGCATTCTGTGCGTGTGGAGAAATGTATGACGTGCACCAGAGGATTTTAACTGCTCTAAAAATCCTCCACTTACTGCCTATTCATCCTCGGCCTCTTCTTCAAACTCTGGCAATCACTGATCTTTTTCATTATTTTCATAGTTTTGCCTTTTCAAGTTGGAATCACATAGTTTGTAGCCCTTTTAGATTGGCTTTTCCACTTACTAATATGTGTTTAAGTTTTCTCCGTGTCTTTTTGACACTTGATAGCTCATTTTCTTTTAGTGCTGAATAATACTCACGGTCTAGATGTACCACAGATTAATCCATTCACCTGTTGAAGTTCATCTTGATTGCTTCCAAGTTCTGGCAGTTATGAATAAAGATCCCCAAAGCATCTAAAACCATATTCTTTCTGTTATTGTTAATCTGCTGACTTCATTTTTCTTTTAACTTTTGGTGAGGTATAGTTGATTTACAGTGTTGTGTTGATTTCTGCTATATGATAAAGTGATTTAGTTAAAATATGTATCAATTTATTTGGCTTAAATCACATTAGCTATGAACATTGATATCGAATATGGTTCCCTATGCTGTACAGTAGGATCTTGTGGTTTATCCATCCTGTATATAATAGTTTGCATCTACTAGTGCCGACTCCCAATCCTTCCCTCCCCCACCTCACTCCCCGCTTGGCCGTGTCTGTGAGTCTGCTTCAGTTTAGTAGATATGTTCATTTGTGTTGTTATTTGGATTCCACGTATAAGTGATATCATATGGTTATTTGTCTTTCTATTTCTCATTTACTTAGTATGATAATCTCTACATCCGTCCATGTTGCTGAAAGTAGCATTGTTTCATTTATTTTTAAGGCTGAGTACTTATTCACTGTACTTTGATTAATTGTATATTAATCTATACCACATCATCTTTATCCATCTGTTGATGGACACTTAGGTTGCTTCTATGCCTTGGCTGTTGTAAATGGTGCTGTTATGAGCACAGCAGTGTGTATATCTTTTTGAATTATAGTTTTGTCTGGATATGTGCCTAGGAGTGAGATTGCTGGATCATATGGTAACTATTTGTAGTGCTTTGGGGAACCTCCATACTGTTTTCCATAGTGGCTGCACCGGTTTACATTCCTAATGGTGTAAGAGGGATCTCTTTTCTCCACATCCTCTCCAGAGTTTATCATTCGTCGACTTTTTAATGATGGCCTTTCTGACTGGTGTGAAGTGGTATTTCATTGTGGTTTTTATTTGCATTTCTCTAATAATTAGCAGTGATGAGCATCTTTTCAAATGCCTATTGGCCATCAGTACAAATATATTTTCTTGAAAAATATTTTATATATGCAGCAAGAAATTTCAGATTCTATTTGTTCTGTCCTTTTTGACAAAAGAGGAAATCATAGACTGTATAAGAAGAGAGATAAAAAATAAAAGAAAAGAGGTTATAAAAAATGGAGCTATCCAAGTGGCAAATCAAAGTTTGAAGAGAGATCAGCAATAAATGAATGTAAAGTTATGGAAAAAATTTTAAATGTTTTAAAACCAATTAAGAGCAGAAAGTATACAAGAGGAAACTGAGCAAATGTTATAGAGCTCAGAATGCAATAATAACAAACATTTAACTGAGCAGAAAAAAAGATAAATGATGTGGAAAGCAACATAGAATTGGCAGAGAAATAAAAACATATTAAAATGATGTTAAAACACATAAATATCATTTCATAGGTAAAGATATAATTTGATATTTAACAAAATTCATAGAGTTAATTTTAAAAGATAAAGATGTGGAAATAGTAAGGATATTGGAATTTAAGGAAAAGCTATTCAACAAGCATTCTGGCTGAAAATCGTGAGTAAAAAACACCTTTCTTGACAAAGAAACTGTATTTTTAGATCTTTATTCCACAACTATAGAAAAGAATAAATTATAATTAGCCTTTTCCCCATTCTTGTTCTATTATGAAAACTTTCAAATACACATATAACTAGAGAAAATTTGTATAATAAACCCATATGTACCCATTCCCCAGCTCAATATTTATCAACTCATTGCCAACCTGATTTCATTCGTATCTCCAGCCACCATCCCTCTGAGCTTAGAAGCAGTTCTAAGATATCATATCACTTCTTTCATAAATATTTCAATATATGTCTCTAAAATACAAAGTCTCTTTTTTGAAAGCTTAACTGCAGTCCATTACCCTACCTAAAAAACTGTATTTCTGTAATATCATTCAATAGCCAGTCAGTGTATCAGTCATCCCAACTTCATACATTTACTTTTGATTTATTCAAATCAGGATCCTATTTGGGATAGGATTTGCATTTACAAATTGTTTGGTTAATAAATCTTTAAAATGTAATTTAATCTGTAAATATCTCCTCCCATTCTTTTTCCTTGTACTTAATTCTTTGAAGCGATATTTATTTTTCTGTTCTACAGAGTTTGAGGGAAAGCGCTGTGATTCTAAATTCTAATTAAGTTCTAAATTTATTCAACTAGTCACTTATTTGTCTATGAGATTAAAAAATGTTTCATCCTTGTACCTTTCCTTAAATGTAAGCAAACAACAAAATCTGTGAAAATAAAGACTCTTCAAATGGAAATGTTGTGATATAGAACTGGTAATGAAAATAGGAGTAGGTCTTAAAATTACAAGTCTACGTTATAAAATAGAATGAAAACATTGTGACTAATTCTCAAAAGCAAAGATACATAATGTATGAGTCTTTCCTCTTCGATGATTTCAATAAAACCATTTTAAATTAATTTTTACTTTGATAGTGGGTGATCAACACACTTTTTTTTTTAAATGCTTTAAGTGTATAATTAGAAAAGCAAAATTTAAGAAACTGAAAACAAGTTTGTAGAGAGATATACTTTCCTTTTAGTTCTTTCAACAACTTTTTCTTAATTTTAATTGCAAATACAAATTTACTGAAGAAGATTTATCTAGTTGTTTTATTACTTGTTGCCAAATTCTGGGCTCAACCTTTTTAAGAGTACTAAATCTTTATCCTCTGTGCATATTTTCTATAATAGGTCATCCAGCAAAAGTCTAATGCTCTTGCTCATTTGGGTGCTAAAGAGTTTTTTCTTGTGTATCTTCCCAATATGAATATTCTGATATGAACTCCAGCTGCACTTTTCTCCTTTTCCTTTAGAATTGATATCACTAATGTGAGATCTTTAATGTGGACTAGGGTCTTCCCTAGTGGCTCAGTTGGTAAAGAATCCACCTGCAATACAAGAGACCATCTGCAGTGAAAGAGACCCGAGTTCAATCCCTGCGTTGGGAAGATCCCCTAGAGAAGGAAGTGGCAACCCAGTCCACTCTTCTTGCCTGGAAAATTCCATGGACAGAGGAGCCTGGCAGGCCACAGTCCATGGGGTTGCAAAAGCTGGACACAACTGAGTGACTAACCACCAATCTCCAGAGGTCAAATGATCATTTAAGACATCCCTTCATTCGTGACATACTATTTTATACCCTTCATTCATGACATGAATCCTCACATGTTTTACAAGAGTTGTTGTCTGAATACTAGATATTCAACATTTACTTCACTCAGTTGCTTCCCAGCATGAATTACAGGGTGTTCCCCAAGACAATTCCCTCTCCTGGTAAAGAGAACTCACATGGGAGAGAAAGTTGATGTCTATGAGCAACACAATAGAGCTTTCAGTAATTTTTCATCCTTCAAATACCTAAAGTGAATTCATACTGAGGAAAACCATACACGTCTCTATGTGGGAAAGCCTTGACTCATACTCTGCTCCTATCAATATCACAAACTACACTGGAGAGAAACCCTATGAATGAATATGGAAGTGTCTTCTTCCAGAGTGTGTATCAGACACCAGAGAATTCACACTAGGAAAAACTGAATATAATGGATGTGGGAAAGATGTCAGTGAGAGAGCTAACCTGTATTCACACGGAGAACACATGATTGAAAAATTATGTCTGTAGTCATTGTGGAAAGGCCTTTGTTGATAGTTTATCCTTTAAAAATTAATGTGAGCAGACTCCCACTGGACAGCAGCCCGTTCTGTAGTCACAGTGAAGGGGCCTTCAGTGCAACTCCAGCCTTTGTATGCACAGGGCAAGTCAGACTTGGAGTAACACAATAGGAAAGAAGCAGGAGAGGCTTTACCAAGAGACATACATTTAAAAAATACATGCTTGCAATTAAAGATGTATAATTTAAAAAATTGTCGGAGATAGAGTGTGGGGAGAAATCACAAGAAGCCCTGGACTTGGAGAAAAATTATTCTGAGATGTATATCTGAGAAATGTAAGCCTCTCAGTTTTCCTGTATACCTGGGCAAACAAGAAGACTGGCTACAGATTGACCCTGGTTTAGTAAGGACTATCAGGCTATAAGCAAAATGTTATATAAAGGACTTTGAAGATTTTCCAGTGCGTTAGTTTTGTGTTCTAGTCTATCACTCTAGTCTGTTGAGTATAGTTTCATTGTGATTGAAAGATGCTGTCTGTTTCTATTCTGCTTGTTAGAATTGGTTGAGTGCTAATTGATATCCTAATAAATGATTCATTTTTAAAAATGTTTCATAATTCCTTGAAAAATATTCTATAGTCTCTGTTTGATGGATGTGAGTTCTGTTCTCTGCCTTGGTCTCTGTTTCTCTCCATCTCTGTACACACACACGTACTCACACTCAGTTCAAGTATCATTATGCCCCATCATGACTACTACAATAACACTTCAACTAATCTCTCTACCCAGCACTTGCCCCTCTGTATTCTACATTGTTAGAAGAGTCCTTTAGAAGATGACTCCTGTGACTTCTCTACTCAAAACCTTCAACTCATTCAAAATTCACAGTGCTCAACCAAAGCCTGAAATTCCTTACACCATCTGGCCTCTGGCCACTCCTCCTTACTTTTCTCCTTTTTTCTCCTTTTTGCACTCAGGTTAGCCTCCTTGCCTATCCTTCCACCCACCAAGAATAGTCTTCCCTCAGGCACATGTTTTACGTGTGGCTTCCCCTCTCTACTACGCTCTTCCTCAGACGTGTATATGACTTGTTCTCTCTTTACTTCCAGGTCTCCATTAATCTGTGTCCTTATTCAGGGATCTTTCTTGGACCAACCAAATAAAAATAACCCCTAACCATTCCCTTACTTGGATTTAATTTACTTCATTTCTCTTAAAAACCACTCAGAACACCACATATTTATTTATAATCTACATTTTTGTATTGGTATATAGATTATAACTTTCATTTTCTTTCATATGTATTATTTATTTAATGTATTTGCTCAATATCTGTCTCCTTCCACTGAATCATAAACTGCATTGCTGTGTCCCAAGGTCCTAGAACAGCGCCTTTACCCAATAAATAGTTGGTTAATGAATGCAACCCATTTTCATCTCTCACTTTACATACAGGTAAAATCTGCACCACCGTATTAGACATGGTGTGGGCTTCTGAGAGTCATCCATTTTGCTTTTATCCTGCAGTCCCTGATTTGGGAACGTTCACTCTAGTTTGTTACCATTGATGATTAGCCTGACTCTTATCTTGATACTTAGAAGTATTATACCTGAAATTTGTCCCTGCAGTTAACTGCATCCTGGCTTCTGGATATATAATCTCCATCACTCACACTAAATACAGAGATAATGCAACTGAGATACGTTTCCCAGTGTGAAAAAAAGAAAACCAGTATGATTGTCCTGGTAGCATTATGAAACAGCAGTCTATATTGTATCCCTGTTATATTTAGTAGATTTTCATTAAATTCCTCTTCTTGAAGGGCTCTCTTGTTGAGGGATGGAAGGTTCTAGATTTTTGAACTCCCACTAGGTGGAGCACATTCCACACACAGGGTTCTAGAAATCTTCCCCTGAGTCTGAAGCTGTCTTATAGTCTGCTAGGATAAATGAGCATTTGTTTGTGCCTTCTAATCTTGAATGAGATAAGTTGGGTGAAGTATTTAGCCACTACAGATATATTCTCTGGTTAAACACGAAGAGCTCTGAACACTTAATTCCAGTGCTTCCTATCTGAACAGTCTTCATGTTAAGAAGACTTAATGGGTTGAACATTCTGCTGGAAGCAGTAGGCACACGTTTTCCATTTGGATCTGATAACTTCTCCAGTTTGGGAGGGGAGAGGAATCACTGCCTAGTTTAGTTTTTAAATTTCTGTCCCTAATCACATATTCAAAATGATATTTGTCAAGGAGATACTCATGGAGTAAGGCTAATTGTATCCTCTGACCTTAAACTGAAAAGATCACACCTTATTTATGAATTTACTACTCAGCTTATATTTTAAGGCTTGGAAGTGGTCTTGATCCACGTGCTGAAAGAATTTTTGCTTTTCTCTTTATTGCCTGAAGTAATGGAGGCAATGGCGATTTTCCCAGTGTCACATATATCTTGGTTGTTATTCAGTCGCTAAGTTGTGTTCGACTCTTTGTGACCCCGTGGACTGTAGCACACCAGGCTTCCCTGTCCTTCACTATCTCCCGGAGTTTGCTCAAACTCATGTGCATTGATTTGGTGTTGCCATCCAACCAGCTCATCCTCTGTCGCCCTCTTCTCCTACTGCCCTCAATCTTTGCCAGCATCAGGGTCTTTCCCAATGAATTGGTTCTTCACATCAAGTGAACAAAGTATTGGAGCTTCAGCTTCAGCATCAGTTATTCCAAGGAATATTCAGGGTTGATTTCCTTGCAGTCCAAGGTACTCTCAAGAGTCTTCTCTAGCACCACAATTTGAAAGCATCAGTTCTTTGGCACTCAGCCTTCTTGACCACAGTTAAATCTCAAATACTCAGCTGTTCCTTCTTTAAGAGTATCATATGCCACTGTTGTCCCAGATTTCTTTGACTCTCATGGGAAACAGTGTCCTTGACCTGAGCTGAAGAAATTCACATCTTCATGCTGATGTCTGATCTGTGATAGACACTGGAAAATTATAGTCTGCATGGGTAGACCTGTTACCTCCAATGCCAACCTCTTGTGTAACAAGATGTTAAATGGGATATGAGTTTAGTTTCTAGTGAATCAAAATGACAGAAAACAGTAGGTGACAACTTCTGTCATGTTCTAAAGTAAGGTGTTAGACCACCTACACATGCCTTACAGAGCAGATTGTCAACCTCTAGCTATAAAAGAGGATAGGTAAGGAATTGAAGATTGGAGAGAGAATTTCTTTGTAAAAACTTGTTGCAGTGCTGTGGCATACCCCCACATACAACATGACTAAGAAAGGGAGGTGCTTTTCCTCCAATCTTCAGTAGATTGATGGAGGTTTCAAAGAAACCTGAGAAAGTGTGGTGTTTTCTCTGGAGGTTCAAACAATGCATATCAATTAGTGACTGATATGCCTGAGAGAACCAAACTGCAAGAAATGGAAGTTGCTTGTGGCAGCCCAGTAGAAGACTATAATTTGGAGAATAACTGCTTTCTCAAAGATTGATTAAGAAATGCATGTTTCCTTTGGATATACACAGAGAGTTCCCTGGGGTTGTCTGATTGGGATTATTTCTAGGAGTGAAACCTGGAGATTTGGTGGAATTCTGAGGGGTTGGCTAGGCTTAGACTGTTGAGAACTAAAATCCGAATTGGGAGTGGGGAGAGGTCATCCTAAGCGTGCAGCCGGAAAGTGCACCAGAGGATTTCAGAGAAAGATTCTAAGCAGTGAATACTCTTCACAAAACCCACAAAGCACACTCAGAAGTGAAATTCAGCACTTAACCAAACTAAGATCATGGGATCCGGTCCCATCAATTCATGGCAAATAGATGGGGAAACAATGGAAGCAGTGACAGACTTTATTTTCTTGGGCTCCAAAATCACTACAGATGATGACTGCAGCCATGAAATTAAAACACGCTTGCTCCTTTGAAGAAAAGCTATGACCAACCTAGACAGCATATTAAAAAGCAGAGTCATTACTTTGCCGACAATGGTCTGTCTAGTCAAACCTATGTTTTTTCCAGTAGTCATATATGGATGTGAGAGTTGGACTGTAAGGAAAGCTGAGTGCCGAAGAATTGCTGCTTTTGAACTGTGGTGTTGGAGAAGACATTGAGAGTCCATTGGACTGCAAGGAGATCCAACCAGTCAATCCTAAAGGAAATTCGTTCTGAATATTCATTGGGAAGACTGATGCTGAAGCTGAAACTCCAGTACTTTTGCTGCCTGATGCAAAGAATTGACTCATTGGAAAAGACCCTGATGCTGGGAAAGATTGAAGGTGGGAGGAAAAGGGGATGACAGAGGATGAGATGGTTGGATGGCATCACCGACTCAATGGACATGAGTTTGAGCAAGCTCCGGGAGTTGGTGATGGACAGGGAGGCCTGGTGTGCTGCAGTCCATGGTATCACAAAGAGTTGGACATGGCTGAGTGACTGAACTGAAGCTAAGGAATTATTGATTCTAGCTTATAACTTTAGGAAGTTAGTCTCTGCTTCTTTCTTCTGCCCACCACATTCAAAGAGCCTTGGGAGTCTACTGAGTTAATATAGGGAAGAGAGACAGTATCTTCAGGTGGGGTCAATAGAGAAAAACTAACTATGTCACCCTTTCCCCTTGCAGTGTTTCCATCTATAGGAAACAGAAGGACTTTATATTATCATAAAGTGGCCAAAGAAGGTGGAGATCTGCCTAAGATTTTATCTAAGGACAAGGGAAGACCAAGACCCACAGAGTGAATTTTCAAAAGCAGTCATGGAAAAAAAAAAATTGCCTTGTTTTGCCCCTTTCTTCTGCCCTTTGATATTATGATATCACATATCTCATATACATACATACTATATACTATGTATACATTATGGACTCCATAGCATATGTATTATACATATAGTATATATACATATAATGTATATGTATATAATGTTGATGTATGTATCAATGTCATTCATTTTTGTTATTCAAATTCTTTAAACTTTAAATAGGGTTTTACCTTCATATATGGATACCTGAGATAGTTGTGTTAATGATTAACACTCGTAGTATTCAATATGATTATTTTTTTGGTCAACTTTCTTGTACTCAGGTTTTGCTTCTGTACTTGAAAGCTATATTGCATGAAGTCTTGTATTTATATCTTCTTAGACAACTGTAGGGCTTCCCTGGTGGCTCAGACAGTAAAGGATCTGCCTGCCATGCAGGAGAGTTTGGTTTATTTGATCCCTGGGTTGGGAAGATCCCCTGGAGAAGGAAATGGCAACCCACTCTAGCATTCTTATCTAGAGAATTCCATAGACAGGGAAGCTTGGCGGACTACAGTCCACGGTGTTGCAAAGAGTCTGACACGGCTGACTGACTAGCACTTCACTCACACTGATTAAATTCCTTTGAATCCTAATTTTCATACCAGTATTATCAACTCTGCTTGCTTTCTACAGATATTTCCCTCATATACCATTTTAAATTTTCTTATTTTCAAGTTTATATATTATTTTGTTTTAGGTTGTTGGATTTGGGTTATATGTATATACTTTCTGTAATGTTCAGTTCAGTTCAGTCGCTCAGTCGTGTACTACTCTTTGCAACCCCTGAACCGCAGCTCGCCCAGCCTCCCTGTCCATCACCAACTCCCGGAGTCCACCCAAATCCTTGTCCATTGAGTCGGTGATGCCATCCAGATATCTCATCCTCTTGTCATCCCCTTCTCCTCCCACCCTCAATCTTTCCCAGCATCAGGGTCTTTTCAAATGAGTCAGCTCTTCACATCAGGTGGCCAAAGGATTGGAGTTTCAGCTTCAGCATCAGTCCTTCCAATGAACACCTAGGACTGATCTCCTTTAGGAGGGACTAGTTGGATCTCCTCGCAGGCCAAAGGACTCTCAAGTGTCTTCTCTAACACCACAGTTCAAAAGCACCAATTCTTCTATGCTCAGTTTTCTTGATAGTCCAACTCTCACATCCATACATGACCACTGGAAAAACCATAGCCTTGACTAGACGGACCTTTGTTGGCATTTTTAAGATGCTGTCTCTGCTTTTTAATATGCCGTCTAGGTTGGTCATAACTTTCCTTCCAAGGAGTAAGCATCTTTTAATTTCATGGCTGAAATCACCATCTGCAGTGATTTTGGAGCCCCCAAAAATAAAGTTAGGCACTGTTTCCACTGTTTCCCCATCTATTTCCCATGATGTGATGGGACCAAATGCCATGATCTTAGTTTTCTGAATGTTGAGCTTTAAGCCCAACTTTTTCCCTCTCTGTAATGTTAGAATTAGTATTTAAAGTTACAGCTATATTTTGATCTTATTGATTTCATCATAGTCTAGTTTTATTTTGACTAGTAAAAATTACCCCTAATTTTCCACAGATAATATTTAAACGTATATTCTGCTATTAATGGAAACATCTAACCTAAATCTATAACCTCACTTGTGAATGAGAAAAGATGCTTAGCAAAAATTTTACCTATTTCTTCTCCCCTACTAATTGCTTTTCAGATTTTGCGGTAATTGTTTACAATTTTAGTTACCAAATTGAAATAGTTATATTATGTTTTTCCATTATGCCTCTTTCATGAATCCTTATGTAATAAAAGCAGTATGTTTTACAACTACAATATAAACAGTTATTTGAAATTAAATACACATTTTCCTGAGCTCTTGGCATACCTTTCTTTTATCTTTTGTATTCTAGAATCTTGGATTTTGTTTTATTTTCTCAGACATCACTAAGAAAAAATTTAAGGCCAATACATTGTAACAGTTTGAGATTTTTTAATACATTATGAACATGAATTCAAAATACTGATTTAACTGGGCACAAGAGGTGAAGTTTTCATTCATCACTCCTGTGCCTTATGAATTTGCACTATGATTTCCCTAAAATTTCATTTTACAGGTTAAAAGTTTGATATGCGATTCTTTTGTCTATGGAAATAACTTTTTTATTGTTCCTATATGGCCTTTTTTTTCTTTATTTGGTTCTTAATTTAGTTGTGCCCTGGTAATTTATTTTATTTTTTTAATATTGGCCTTTATTTTTTTCCTTTATCTTTTTCATAGCTCTGTTCTGGAATTACCATTTTGCTAGTTGCTAGCTATTTTTAATTGATCCTCTGTGTCTTACAGCGTTTCTTTTGTATTTTTTCTTTCCCTTTGCATTGTATTCTGAGATACTTTCCTGATTGAGCTTTTCAGACCTTTAACCTTGATCTTTTTCGGTTTGTTTTTAAAAATTTGTTTTCTCTATTTTTTCCCTCCAGTCACAGCCATTGTTTTATTTAACCTTCTAATTGAGCCCTTAAAAATAATGATCATGATTAATTTTTGAGAATGCTAATTAAACAAAGTTGGTCATTGATATAAAGGATAGAGTCTGGATTGATCTGTACTAGTTGCCAAACTGTATTAATTTCTCTCTACTGGCTCTCAGGAACCAGCAATCTGAAGTCTAACTGTAGGCTCCCTAGCTGTATGAGTAGGTTGTGCATGTGATTGGTCACGTGGACTCTTGCATTATATGCTGTGAGTAGTTGAATTCCCAGCCTCATGAAGAGATTGAGAACTTTCCTGGCCCATGACCCCACTTTTGGCTTTTGTCTTCACCCATAGTCTGAATCTCTGGTGGCAGGTTGGCTTTAAAGGACTGTTCTTTCATTTTTAGCTCAAACTCTGGAACCAGCCATTCTGAAAGCAAGTGAATTAGACTTGTTAGTACATCCTTTGTTGTTGATGGGCCCACTTACACTGCCCATCATTCAGTCTTGCTCCTCAATTCTTGCTGCCCCAAGTACTGGTTTGTTAATAGGTCTTCTGAAAAAGTCACTGGCAGTTTTGTGAATTCTTACATTTTACATGCTTTTTTCTACCAATCTTATACATATGTTATCATCTAGAAATCTTCAAGATTTGATTTGATGGCACCCTTTCTTATTAGTTATTTAGTATACTGGATTTATTCTTACTTATTTTAATGTCTCATTGTGGTTTAGGATCTATGAATGAATATAGCCAGATGCTTTTCTAGTTTTAATGGCCCAGACTATTGGATTTAGATGTCTGATTATTTAAAAAAAGTACATCTGTTTTTTTTTTTTTTTTATTGTAAGGTGTCTTGTAATATTTACAAAATGACCATTTGGAACAATTCTGATTCTGATATCTAGTTCTCTATAAATTGTTTTACTTATATATTGTTGAAATTGGATGTTTTGCTATTTATGGCTTCTCTTTCTTACATTTGTTAACTTTTATTGGAGAGAGACATTGAAAATCTGCCAGGAAAACACATTCAGAAGCAGAGATACTGAGGAAGAACATGAGCTGCATTGCCTTGCTTCCTGAATTCAGATCAAAATAGCAGTCAGACGCTTTCATCCTGCTCAAACAAGGGAGATTGCCAGAGTGTATAAGGTGGAGAGAGTCATGCTTCTTTTGATACTTCTAGCAAATAATGGCAGTGACCCCTCCTCATAGCTGCATCTTGTAATCCATTAAGGCAAACAAACATTAAAGATATGATTTAAAGTAGGAACTCTCCTGGAAAATGGTCATGGTATGGCAACCTCAACACAGTTATTCTATCAAACAATATGTTTGGGGGAATCATACCTTCAAAGCTTGTTATCAAATCATTCTACAGTGATAGCTCTCTTTTTCTGAAGCACTTCCTGGGTCAGGATCATGAACTCTTATTAATGACCAGATATTTTTTGGCCTTTAGCATCTCCCTTAAATAATGAGAGAATCTATTATTTCCTTGCTGTAAAAAAAAAAAAAAAATGAGTATTTAGGGAATTGTTATCTATCAAAGAAGAAAGAAAAATGAATGTGCACTGGATAATTTCTAAGGCTTGTCATCCTTTCCTGGGAAAGACTCCCAACCATGCAACCTTCAGAACATAAACAAAAATGAATGAATGAGTTAGCAGTAATATTCTTTTCAGTTTTGATGTGAGTTAAAAAGTGAAAGTTATTCAGAATATTCCTTCATTCAAATTAATCTTCCCTGGATTCCTCATACATTATTCAGAATGCTGTGGTAGAATGACCAATTCCATATGAATACTAGATGGTTTATTTTCTTCTAAATAGAGCCTCTGCCAGCTGCATGCATAACTGTAACTCCATGACAAAATTTTTAATGGAAAATATATTTTAAAAATATTTTTCTCTTCCTTTTTAGTAATGACTTTTATTGTCATTCTGACTTCTAAGTGGCATGGATTCATCAAAGATTAACACTCTTCTAGTATTTTTTTTTTACTATTTTGATTAATTATAAAAAAGGTTCATCTTTTGTAAACAGTTCATGATCATAGTTATCTGTGTCTCTCAGGAGTATTTGGAAAAATTATGATGATGAAATGGAAAGATGTGACAGAGGAGTCAGGCTCACAGTGTGTTCAGTCTGGGTGAAGTTTAGTAATGTGCGTCTCTAGCATCATTCAGATACACAGGTGTAAGAACTGTACTTTGAGAAACATCAGTGCACAGTACTTCTCAAACTTTAATAGGAAAAAGAATCAACCAAAAATCTTGTTAAAATACAAAGTCTGATTCAGTAAGTCTTGGGGCTGCCCTGAGATTCTGAATTTCTGAAAGACTTGTAGGTAGTGCCCATGCTGCTGATTCAGAGAAACCACGCTTCACGTAGCAAGTTGAGAGCAGTCTCCAACTTTGCAAATACAGAAGTCTCAATTTTTCCAGTTCATATTGAATTTGATCATGAAGAGACAACACAACAATAACCAAAGAGACAGGAGGCTGATGTTCAAGCCAAATTACCAGTTTAATTATGGCACGGCTTCTTAGCCCTGAGTGCCATGAGAATAACGCAGAGAATGCCAATGCTTAGACACAATTCTGATTTAATTGGTCTGGAATGGTCCTGAAATACATAGTTAAAACTTTCCAGCTGATTTTGATATGCAGCCACAGTGAGGATCCCTGTTTACATTGAGATTTATAACGCCAGTAGATCAACCAATGGTAGTTGACCATCATATCCTGTTTCTTGAAGAAAAGTCTACATAGGGAGCCAGGATTAGGTTGGTTGCTTGCCTGGGGAATGTAGGCTCACAGGGAAGAAGTAGAGTGATGTGAGCCTCAGCAAGCTTGATAGGTGCACCTTTATCATTGGGTATGCTTGCCATGGTTGAGGGTGTGCAGTAAACCCTTCAGTGCCCTTCTCCCATTGATACAATCTTACACTGTATTTCCATCTAATTTTCATTTTCTGTACTGAGTCTATACTAAGACTATCCTACCTCTGTTTTTTTCCTTCATTCTTTAAAAGATATTTCAAATGCTTTATATAAGACAGATTTTTGCTGTATTCATTTATTCCTGTTTATTTTAATCCTCTCTTTCTAGCAAAATTCTTACTCTCCTTGATTGAAAGTGTCCCAACATTGCCTCTGTGGTTCACTTTATCATTCATGCCTTAGGGTAGATTTTCTTTATATAGTTCTGATATTTCCTATTATATATATCCTGCTTTTTAGCTTCTTTCTTTGAGTGTGAGCCTCAGTTCCAAATTCTAGACAGCCCCTCCAATTTTATAATTGCTAAATTATTTGTTCAGTATCAATTAGATGAATATATGAAATGCAGTTTTTTATTGCATTTATATTCCACTAGTTTTTTAATGCAAGAGTTATATTATTTTAAGACAAAGATGAAATGAAAATGAGTAGCACATAGTTTCGGTTCATAGAACAAGACTTCATTTGTCACTTAGGAAAAACTGTTCAGTATAAAATTGAAATGATACAAAGTCACTTTCATACAAAACCATTTCAGCCTGCAAACTGGAGAAGTGCCAACTGAGTGTTTAACTGACTTTCTCTTTTAAGTGGGAGAACAGTTGACCTCGGAACCATTTTTTGTGAGGGGGTAAACTTTTGCTATTATTAAACTCAGTGGAAGTTTTAACAACAGATCATTTTGAGAACATGTGAAAAGAAGGAGGTAGTAATCAGGAATTCTTTGTGAACTTCTGTCAGACTAATTGAATTTTCCTCTCTGTCAGAATGATAGGACTGATATATCAGTTGAAGTAACAGATGTAATTTACCTTGACTTTAAATGAGCTTCAGCGTCTACTTTTTTGGCATACAAATTGCAGTTTTTTAAAGTAATCTAGACTAGAATCTTGCACGTTAGAGTTTTATTTATCTACACCAGAGGCTTATCCAAAATTATCTAAGGTTTTTGTAAATGTGCACTGAATTTTTATTAAGTTATAACCATGTCTAAGTTATATTTGTATATTCTTAACCTACAACTGCAGATGAGCCACAGTAATTGTATACAGTAATGACAGTAATATTGTGTGTGTGTTTGTGTGTATAAACCACCAACAAGTCAACAGCCTGCAAGTGGAGTGTTAGCTTAGCTTGGAATATCAGGACTAATCTTCTGGAAAAGCCATATCAAATAGTCATAGAGTCTGGGATGGAAATCAGATTTCTCTAGAGAACACAACCAGAAACAAATACATATAATGGGGCAATAGTGTTGTTTTGCTCTGTTATCTTGAAGCCCACCACAATCAACAAAGCTAAAATATATGGCTCCGTGGGGGCGGGGGAGGTTTGAACATTGCCTAGATAGTAGTAGGCATTCAATATATGTATGCTGAATTGATTTTAGCACAGTAAACATTGTACACACACACACACACACACACACGTGTGTGTGTGTGTGTATAGGAGTTGACTCGCATGATGTTTGCAGAGGCTGAAAAGTTCCATGATCTGTTGTTTGCAAGCTGGAGATCCAGGAGAGCCGTGGTATATAGTTCAGTCCAAATCTGAAGACTTGAGAACCAGGGAACAGATGGCACAAGATCCCAGTGAGAGGTCAGGAAGAGACTCATGACACAGCTCAAACACTTGGAGGGACCACACTGTCCCCTCCTTCACCTTTTTGTTCTGCAGGCCCCCAGTGGATTGGATGTTGCCCACCCATGTTAGGGAGGGCAGTCAGCTTTACTCAGTCTGACTCAAATGCCAGTCTCATCTGGAAATAACCTCACAGACACACCCAGAAATCATGTTCACCCAAATATCTGGGTACCCCATGACCTGGTCAAGTTGACGCATGACATTAACCATCATAGCCACCACTTCCATCCCAGCCTCCCCTGTGTCTTTGCACTCGGTTACCTGGTGACACTGAAACACAAAAAATCAACCTGGTCATTAAAAACAAAGAGGAATCTGGGGAGCTCTGTGGAAGGAAAAATGCTTTAAAATTTCAGAAGCCAATTTCTCAAATACAATTGATAGTGTAGGAGAGATGCTTAGACATACGCCTCTTGTAAATATCATCTGCTTATTTAATTGTCAGCCTTGTTAGAAAACTGAATATGTTAAGAGGGGAAAGCAATGTTAGAAATGATAACCCCTTTGAATAGGATTTTGCAGTAATAAACAAAAGTCCCATCTGTTATCTCATTTGCGACTAAGAACATCCCTCTGAAATGAGATGACAGTTTTTACTATGATAAAATCAGAGTCAATAAATGTTAATTTTTACTGTGCTAAAAACAATCGAGTTAGCATAGATGTATTGAATACCTACACTTTCCAGGAAGTGTTCAGGCCTCATCCACACCTGAGGATCCACAGGCATGTACAGGAGCCTGCAGGTTATACATTCCTGTACCTAAGATCAAAGAAAGAGCATGAATAAGTCAGGGAAATCTCCCCCTAGAGAACCAGTTTTAAAATACTAAGCCTTATTGCAACTTACTAATTCCATTTGCAAGAATTTCATGTACCTAAGTTAAGCATTTCTAAATCAAAATTTATCCACTCATGGGTCTCCATGCATGGGACATTCCATACTTTCCTGTGTCCTATGATTGCCCTAGATTGAAAACTTCTAAAAAATATGTTCATGCAATAGACTTGTCAGAATGCTGACATTTACTTTTAGGGAAAATTCTAACTGAATCAAGGTTATTTTTTAGTGTTTATGCAAACTTAAACCCAAGTTTCACCAGATTTGGAAAAATATACCTAATATCATTTGGGGGAAATAGCAAGTTCCTTATTCATATTCACATGAGTATGTGATATATATTTCATATATATATGTATATAATTTTTAGTTGATTTTGGTGAACTTCAAGATAGAGAAGTAAAATAAAAATGCCATTGCTCCTTCATTTTGAAGAATTCAGTTCTTAATTCGTAATAGATCGCTCTAAATGCTACACTGTTAATAAATATCTGTAAAATTGTGGAGTACAGCACATCTCATTCTCTTGAAAATGAGGTCCAGCCAACACATATATGATCACCTAATTTAAAGCAAAGAGACCATACAGAGCAATGGAGGAAGATGATCTTTTCAAAAAACTGTTAGTTGGCTATATGAGAAATAAATTTGATGCCTAACTCAAACCATACATACAAGTCAACTGAAATTAACTGAAAGTTAATTTCAGATCTGTATGTGATAAAAGAAACAATAGAACTCTGAGAAGAAAATATACAAAAAGTCTTCCTGACCATGAAATAGGCAATGATTTCTTAAATAGGAAAACAGAAAAATCCCAATAATAAAGGAATTTTAGAAAAAGATAAATAGGACCATATTAAGACTAAAAACACCAGTTCATCAAAATATACTGATAAGGATAATGAAAAGGCAAGGCACACTGGCAGAATATATTTGCAAAAGTCACAGGTTATTAGAGTATGTAATGCTTAAGTTTTTATTTATTTGGGAGATTTCAATTATTCAGGGCAACCATGATTTTTTTTTTTCTTGGAATGCAAAGTGCTGACTCCTGATTGGAATGTGATGTGCACCCTTCGCCTTAATGGCAGCAGGGTAAAATATCAGTTTTGGATCTACTTGTGATGATTTCCCACAGCAACATTTCAGTTCAGAGAGATTATTGTAAAAGGCATAAAGATTTAAAATATACTTCCAAGGAATTTTAAATACTTTGCTCCATCAAGGATATAGGTATATTAGCTACAATGCATTTTTGGTCTAAGGAAAAGAAAATTCAACTCGAACTAGCTTAAACAATGTTGAGAGTTCCAGGGGGCTGTGTTATTAACTGAATACACTCAGAAGTGCTTCAGAAAGCAAGTCCATTTCTCTGTTCCATGGTTCTGCTTCTTCTGTGTGTCAGTGTCCTCGTCAGGTGCTTTACGAGATCGTCACTCTACTCCTAGTTCCCCATGTGTAAGTAGATCAAAGGCAGGGACAGTGGCTCTCACATTTGGCCCATGATTGGAGCTGCTTTTCCAGAACCTATTCTCATCCCTGCCCTTACCTGTCTTTGGTCTGAAATCTATTGCACACCCATTTCTTGAGCAAATGTTTGTTACTGAATGGGCCTGAACTTAAGCTGCCCATCTTGAATGAATCGCTGGGACACGTGGCCTGGAGTTACCCTGAGTAACTTAGCCCAACATTTCTTAAAGTGTGAACTTTGGAATGACAGCATCAGTAGCATCTGAGAATTTGCTTTAAATATAGTTCCCTGGTCTTCATTCTAGATCAGTTGAATTAGTAACTCTGAGGGAGAGCTCTGGCCATCTGTATTTTGTCCAGATCTCTGGGAGCACCACAGATGTAAGCTCACATGCTTACATTTGAATACCACTTTTTGACTAATCAGAGACCACATCTAGAACTGGAGCCAAACACTCAAACAGCTACTGATTAATTGGAAAGGTGTGAGATGTATTATAGATATAGCCATAAAGCCAACTACACACAAAATATACGAAGCATGTTTTATTATGTTTAGTTAATTAAAGTTGTATAGTGTTCTATTTTGGAATCTTTTAAATGAGGTAAACTGTCATTTATTTGGATTGGTTGATTTTTCATACTCTAGATTGTGATGCATTTAGGTGATTATACAATTTATTTAGTAGTGACCAGATTTTTTTAATGTGTAGATTTACTGTATAGAATAGAATAGAAAATAGAATGTAGCAATGTGAAATTGTGATTCAAATTTATATCTACATGTTTACATATGTATGTGCTACTAGGTTGTAACATAACATCCTTAACAACAAGCTGTCTGGTTGCCATGAAGTGATGGGACCAGATGTCATGATCTTAGTTTTCTGAATGTTGAGTTTTAAGCCAGCTGTTTCACTCTCCTCTTTCACCTTCATCAAGAGGCTCTTTAGTTCCTCTTCACTGTCTGCCATAAGGTGGTGCCACATGTTACTGAGTTTTCAGCCTGCAATCTTGATTCCAGCTTGTGATTCATTCAGCCTGGCATTTTGCATGATGTACTCTGCATATAAGTTAAATAAGCAGGGTGACAATATACAGCCTTGATGTACTCCTTTCCCAATTTAGAACCAATCCATCCTTCCATGTCCAGTTCTAACTGTTGCTTCTTGACCTGCATATAGATTTCTTAGGAGGCAGATAAGGTGGTCTGGTATTCCCATCTCTAAGAATTTTCCACAATTTGTTGTAATACATACAAAGACTTTAGCGTAGTCAGTGAAGCGGAAGTGGATGTTTTTCTGGAATTCTCTTTTTCTATGATCCAGCAGACGTTGGCAATTGATATGTGGTTCCTCTGGCTTTTCTAAATCCAGCTGTATATCTGGAAGTTCTCAGTTCATGTACTGTTGAAGCCTAGCTTGAAGTATTTCGAACATTGCCTTGCTAACATGGAAATGAGTACAATTGTGCAACTGAACATTCTTTAGCATTACCCTTCTTTGGGATTGGAATGAAAAGTGACCTTTTCCAGTCCTGTGGCCACTATTGAGTTTTTAAAATTTGATGGCCTATTGAGTATAGCACTTTAACAGCATCATCTTTTAGGATTTTAAATCCATCTTTGTCCTTAGACACTGATGAATTGGATTTGAGCACTGAAGGGAAGAAAGGAGCTGAAAACTATCTGATATCAAAAGGTAGGTGTAGACTTTCCCTAAATTTTGTGATTTTTGCCCCTTACTAGCATTAGAAACATAGTAGTAGGCAATACCTTTTAAAGTTTATTAGAAAGAATTGTGAAGTTTTGCACCTAAGTCCATACAGTTTTGTCTCCCTAATAGTTTATTATTAATATATAATGACTCAGTGCTAAAGAATTTTCCTGCCAATTCAGGAGACACAGGTTTAATCCCTGAGTTGGATAGATCCTCTAGAGAAGGAAATGGCAACCCACTCCCGTATTCTTATCTGGGAGATTCCATGGACAGAGGAACCTGATGAGTTGCAGTCCATGGGATCGCAAAAGAGTCAGACACGACTTAGTGACTGAACAACAGCAACAACAATTAATAGTAATAATTAGTACTTAACAATTCTTAACAGTATTCAAATATTTTTCATGAATTATTCATATAATTCTTACCACAACCTCTAAGTAAAAGGGGGAAAGAAAATTCCACGATCACATCCTTTACATCCAGATATGATTAAGCAGTAATAGCCTGTTTCAAATGTCCAGCACTGATGAATTTCAGTGCTTTTAAGATTATATAAAAAAGTGGATTTAAGATTTTGGGAAGTTCTCTAAGGCTAATGCAGTGAAAGATGTGGAAGTGGCAAATAGAAGGCATAAAAATAGACAGTAATATAGACATTTGATCTGAATGAGAAACAAGATGGGTATGGTAATCCACTGAAAGCGTACTATCAAGACAGCATTTATAAGATAAGACTGACACTTTAGAACTATAGTTCATGTCTTTGGCAAGCTCGGTCTAACCAAGAGGCCTTGAGCAAGAGCAAAGACGAACTAAGCTTGGGACTGGGCCATCCTTTCAAAGCCCTGCCTTACTCTGGTCTGAGAAATGTAATTATTCCATCTTTAACCTTTATTTCTAAGAAAAAGTCAAACTGAAAAAAAAATGGGCTTTCTGAAACATAGTTACCTTAAAAGATTTATATGAGGCATTCATTACTAGAAGCTGAGTCCTATGTGATTTTTTTAAAAGGATCTCTTTTCATTTGAAATAATTATTTGAAAAACCTAGACTATCAGGAGGACAATCATATTATGCCTTTATTGCACTGCTTCAGCTGTTTCTTAAAGGAGATAACTTGAAAATAAAGACAATTGAAATGCAAATTTTTGGCCTCAATGAAATAATCATTCTTTTCAGACAAGGATAAAACATAATATTTAGAATGGGCTTTTTTTTTTCCTTGTAAGAAGATAAAAATGTTCTTTCCTGCAGCAGATTTTATTTGGCCATCAGAAAGTTCCAAGGCATTCCAATTAAGAGGAAAAATATAATCTAACCTCATTATAGAAAAAAAAAAAAATTGAGAGTGCTAATGGTGGCCAGTCCTTATTCATTTAGCAGAATCAGAATCCATCCCATGGAAACATGAGTAAGGCCACTTAGGATAGTGGCTATGAGCAGGGCAGGGTTGAAGTCAGATAATACTAAATTAGAAATGTAGCTTTTCTGAGTGTTAGTTGAGTGACTTGTCGCTTCAGTCGTGTCCGACTCTGTGCGACCCCATAGACGGCAGCCCACCAGGATGCCCCGTCCCTGGGATTCTCTAGGCAAGAACACTGGAGTGGGTTGCCATTTCCTTCTCCAATGCATGAAAGTGAAAAGTGAAAGTGAAGTCGCTCAGTAGTGTCCGACTCTAGCACCCCATGGACTGCAGCCTACTAGGCTCCTCCATCCATGGGATTTTCCAGGCAAGAGTACTGAAGTGGGTTGCCATAATTTTCCCTAAATTCCACTTCCAAATCTCAGACATGGATATGAATGGAAATATTGAGTTAAAGGATCATTTGGGAAATTGATGGTCTAATAGATGTGACATGTCAAGTGCAATAAATGGTAGTTACAGTGTTGTGATGTAAACTCGACACTGCATTTCATTCACGTATTGCTCACTGCATAATTGATCACAGGAACATTTTTCAAATTTGTATTGGCATTATGGTCTATTCTTCTCAGTTCTTTACGTGTTAACATAAATAAGTTACTACTTTAAAATATTCAAATGGTTCTTGAGAGGGAGGGTCTTTTCAATATAAATAAACAAATAGATTCATACACACACATATATAAATACCTCATTTTTTCAAGACAAGACATTCCAGTAGTTATATTGGAGATACCTGTTAACTTCTCTATTTCAGTCACTTGTATGAATATAAGATTTTCTTTCCGTTTTGGAATATGAAAAGGAAAATATTTAAGAAGTACTTATATATTAATAAAGAGTAAAATACTTAAGTGAAAAAAGTAATTCCACTGAACTTGTTTGTGTGTATATGTTTTTAATATGACAAACTATTTGTTTATGACAGGATCAAAGATCTATATATTCAAATGTATTTCAAAAAGAATTCCAAAAAGCAAGTATAAATTATTTTTAATTATTTGTTCAGTAATTGAGATTGAACTGTGAAAAGGAATAGTGCTAAGTGGTTTAAAAAAAAACCTACTTCGTATCACCTAAAGGGAAATGGCAAATTTAATGAAGATGTGACTGAAATTTTTTTCTCTTCCCTTCAGTAAGGTTATTTCTTTCCATCTCCAAGGGCTTTTCTCACAATGACCTCTGAAAGAGAAGCTCAATGACATTGCCTGCAGAAATTATCTGCTGCTTCTAAGTCAGTCACAGGTTTTGCTTCAAGGCAAGAAACACATTGCTCCCAATCATACCTAAGTGCACCATTTTCAGAAAGCTTCACCCTCCTCTAAACGCAGCCCCACCTCCTACAGACAGATAGAAATATTTCAATGAATTACTCAAAGGAGGTATTACCTATGGCCCAGTTTCATGATATGTACTTTTTTAAGAAAAGAAGATGCTCAGTTATCAAAAAAAGGAAGCAATAAATTTGAAAATCAAATATAGATATATTAGCATATATTAAGAAAAATTTGCGTGTTATTTATGAATATTTTAAGCAGAATGTCTTGGAAAAAAAGGCTATTAACTTGACCTCAGTAAGCTGTGTACCTTATTTGTATAATTATTACCTACTATAATATTCCTTGATATTAAAACATGATACCATCATGCTGTAGCTGTAGACTTTTTGATGGATGCAAAATCAGCTACTCTTTCCTTTTGTCCATCTAATGACCAACAGGGAGGGATAGGAGACTTTCACATTCTGGGGGCAGGGGGGTTGGGGGGAAGCAGAAATGAATGGAAGGGAGGCATGCTTAGCAAGGAAAAGAATAAAGCTGATTGGCCCACTCAGGTTCACATTAATAGCATACATCTTTATCAGAAGTAATCTATGACTAGTCTTTGTTCTCTTGGGGAAAAAAAATAATAGATACAGTAACCTAGGTATTTCCTTGGCTTATTACTGATGCAGAGTCTCCCCCAGGTCTTGCTTTTGATAACAGATACATAGTCTTCAGTAACCATGTTGAGCCCTATAGGATTACTCAGTAGTACAAACAGTAAAGAACAAAAATGTTCCATTAAGATTTCTCAAGAGATGACTACCTGTTTCTTTGAGTGATTATTCCCACGTTTGTAAATCCTGTATCATAAACAGTTGGCTAGTTTTTCTTTGTTTTGTCCTGTCAGCTGAGTTTGGACATGATGACATATGACTGGCAGGGCTGTGTTCCTTATAGAGGATGGGAGCAGAAGGCCATTCTGTGGTATAGATAATGAGCAGATAAATACGTTGACTCCTAACTCCCAATGCCATCTTGTGTGGCACTTGTATCTTGTTAGTCAAAAGTATTGTTTTTCACAGCGCGAAAAAAGCAATCGATTAAGCAAATTAATTCAGCATATACTTTTAAACTTGATATAATACACAGGCATAGAGAATATCTAGACTGTATAGTCTGAGATTAATGTATTCATTCATTCAACATTTAATGTGTGGTATATAACAGACATTGTTTACGGTACTGCTGTAAGGTAAAGACCCTGTTTTATGCTGTTTACATTCTGGTAGAACAAAATAGACAATAAACACCCAAACAAAAACACATGGTTAGTTGGGGATAATGGGAAGATATACAGAGTGTGGTAAGGGGGGAGAAGGGCTTCCCTGGTGTCTCAGGGGTAAAGAATTCCCCTGCCAGTGCAGGAGATGCAGCTTCAATTGCTGGGTCAGGAAGGTCCCCTGGAGAAGGAAATGGCAACTCACTCCAGAACTCTTGCCTGGGAAATCCCATGGACAGAGGAGCCTGTCAGGCTGTGGTCCAGGGGGTTGCAAAGAGTCAGACACAATTTAGCGACTGAACAACAGCAAAAGGGGGTAAAAAGGGAAGATAGTGATGCCGTTTATTGCTCAGTGGCACTCTTAAGAGTGTAGCTTTCCAGAAGGATGACAATCTTGGGAAAATTCTATAGACTACTGATTTGCACAGTCTGAGGACTATAATGTTATAGACAGATATTTCATGACTTTAGGTTTATGGTAAGCAATTTTCTGTATAGATTACTTTTGAGAGTAGACTGCAAAATGGTCTTCTAATCAAATCTAATCAAAATCTAACAAGGACATTATACGAAGAGGTGATTATAAACTACTCTTTCTCATAAATGCAAAAATCTTAATCCAAATATAAGCAGGCCAAATTCTATGATATATAAAAATTATAATACATATTGCTCAAGTTGGACTTATTCCAATGATGAAAGATTCAAAAATTAAATCAATATTATATCACATTTAAAAAAATAAATGATATGTCCTGAATAAATACAGAAAAATAATTTGATAACATTTAACATTTCTTCAGAATTAAAAAATAAAACTGTTATATTACTAATAGGAATGATTTTTCCCATCTGACAGAATATTTCTGACATTATTCTTAAAGATGGAATTCTTTTTTTTAATATAAATTTATTTATTTTAATTGGAGGCCGATTACAATATTGTATTGGATTTGCCATACATCAACATGCATCTGCCACGGGTGTACACGCGTTCCCCATCCGGAACCCCCCTCCCACCTCCCTCCCCGTACCATCTCTTTGGGTCATCCCAGTGCACCAGCCCCAAACATCCAGTATCATGCATCGAACCTGGACTGGTTATTCATTTCATATATGATATTATACATGTTTCAATGCCATTCTCCCAAATCATCCCACCCTCTCCCTCTCCCACAGAGTCCAAAAGACTGTTCTATACATCTGTGTCTCTTTTGCTGTCTCGCATACAGGGTTATCACTACCATCTTTCTAAATTCCATATATATGCATTAGTATACTGTATTGGTGTTTTTCTTTCTGGCTTACTTCACTCTGTATAATAGGCTCCAGTTTCTTAATACTCACTCTATAAGATCAGAAACAAGGCAAGAATACATCTATAGCCACTTCTATCCAGCATTGCACTGAAGGGTCTACCCAGTGAATAAAATGAAAAGGAACAAATGTCAAGGGATTAGGAAAAAAGATTACTATGTTGTATATGAAGAGAGGATAAAATATCTATAACAAAATTATTAGATTAGTACCTAATATTAATATATATTATTAGATTAATATCACCATTTTATATAACATGGTAATGGGTTTAAAAAGATGGTCACCATATACATACATACATATATATAGAGAGAGAGCGAGAGAGAGAGAGGGGAGATATATGTATGGATACACATGTGACATGTATAAACATTTCGTTATGGGTTGAATTATATCACTTAACAATTAAATGTTGGACTCCTAATCTCTAGTACCGCAGAATGTGATTTTATTTGGAAATAAATAAATAATAAATTTGCATGGGAGTCAAAGAGAGGTCACTATCATGGACCCAACTGATATAACTGATGACACTCACAGAAGGAAAATATGAGTACACACGGAAGAAGACGACTGTGTGTTAGGAGTCATGCAGCTGCAAGCCATGGAAAGTCAAAGATTGCCAGCAATCCACCAGAAGCAGGAAGAGTCAAGGAAGAATTTTCTTAAAGGTTTCAAGAGGCGTATGAACCTACTGATGGCCTTTAGAACTGTGAGATAATAAATTTCTGTTTCAAACCTCCCTGTTTTTGGTAACTTTGTTACAGTAGCCCTAGGAAACTAATACAGTTCATATCAACATTATTTGTTGTGTTAAAATATTTGAAAACAACCCAAATATCCATCAACAGTACCATGAACTTTTTTTTTTAAGGTGGTATGTTCACATACTGGAATAGATGTATTCATGCACTGGAGTCAGAATAAAAATAAATAGAATACTGCTACAGATACAGATAGGTAGATGATAGGTAGATAGTTATGATAGGTCCATGCATAAAGTAAAAATTAGTTCAACTCCCTGGTGTTAGATCAGAATAATTATTACTTGTTTGGGCATAAAGAGGTCCTCTTGGTGTTGCTGTTGCTGAAATGACCTGAAACACTCATTCTACAACCCAGAGAATTGCAGAAGCCAAATTGTAAGATAAGCTACTTCGTGGTATCCTGAGAACCACGTAGCATTGTGGGAGGTTCAAGAGGGAGGGGATGTAAGAATACCTATGGCTGATTCATGTTGATGTATAGCAGAAACTAACACAATATTGTAAAGCAGTTATCCCCCAATTAAAAATAAATACATTAAGAAAAATTGTGAACTCTCTAGCCAGCCTACTGAAGTTTAAAAGCCAGCCCCACAACTTGCTACTAAGTTAATCTAGGTAAGTTCCTTCTCAGGTTTCAGTTTCTTATCTATGAAATAGAAACAACGTTATCTATTTTAGGAGATTGTTTTAAGGATATAATAAATTAAAGCTTCTAAAACATTTAGAATAATACCTAAATATTTAATATGCATTTCTTAGTATATATTTATTAAATATATAATTATATATTTAATAAATATATATTTATATTATATAATATGTTTAATTTATGTAATTAAATTTATATATTTATTATATTTAGTATGTATTATGTCTTTATTGCATATTTCAGTTCAGTTCAGTCACTCAGTCGTGTCCGACTCTTTGCAACCCCATGAATCGCAGCACGCCAGGCCTCCCTGTCCATCACCAACTCCCGGAGTTCACTCAAACTCATGTCCATCGAGTCGGTGATGCCATCCAGCCATCTCATCCTCTGTCGTCCCCTTCTCCTCCTGCCCCCAATCCCTCCCAGCATCAGAGTCTTTTCCAATGAGTCAACTCTTCTCATGAGGTGGCCAAAGTAATTTTGAAATCTCATGTTTAGAATTAGATTGTTTTTATCCATTTATGCTAAGTCTGTACAAACTAGTAAGTAGTACATTAGTGAAGTGTTAGTCACTCAGTCGTATCCGACTCTTTGTGACCCTGTGGACTGTAGCCCACCAGTCTCCTCTGTCCATGGAATTCTCCAGGCAGGAATACTGGAGTGGGTTGCCATGCCCTTCTCCAGGGGATCTGCCCAACCTGGGATCGAATCTGTGTTTCCTGCGCTTCAGGCAGCTTCTTTACCATCTGAGCCACCAGGGAAGCCCAGTATGTGAGTACACTTAAGCATTAAGCAGTACATGTGAGCAGATATGTTCATGATAAGAGCACATTCTAAATCTTAATTAAATGCATCTTAAATCACTATTAATAGTATTGAAAATGTGATCTAAAGAGACATTTGCAATCATTATAGAATAAAACAGCTAAAAATATTATCTGTATGGAGTTGAGACTTGGATAACATACTGTTAAACTATAGTTATTTCCCTTAAAAGATGAAACTGTATTGAAAGCAGTTTCTAATTATCATTCACATTTTTAGACATGAATGCATGAGTTTAATTAATATACCTAATTATTAAAAATTTAAAACAGGTAAGCAAGAACTATTGCTAGTATTTAAAAACCGTTAGCCTTTAGATAGGCTTCCATGGTAGCTCAACTGGTAAAGAATCTGCCTGCAGTGCAGGAGAGCCTGGTTCCATTCATGGGTCAGGAAGATCCCCTAGAAAAGGGATAGGCTACTCACTGCAGTATTCTTGGGCTTCCCTGGTGGCTCAGGAGGTAAAGAATCCGCCTGCAATGTGGGAAACCAGAGTTCCATCCCTGAGTTGAGAAGATCCCCTGGAGGAAGGCATGGCAACCCACTCCAGTATTCTTGCCTGGAGAATCCCCATGGACAGAAGAACCTGGCAGGCTACAGTCCACGGAGTCCCAAAGAGTTGGATACAACTGAACGACTAAGCACAACATGGCAACCTTTAAATCTCCAACACCTTTGCAAATTGTCAAGTATTCTCTATTTTCTTATTAATAGCAAATTGTGTAAAATTATTTCTGTAGGGTTTGCAATGAAAGACTGTCTTTCCACAATGTTGAGTCTTAAGAGTAGAGTTGTTATTTTTTTTCTGAACACTCATTTTGCCCACTTTCAAAAATAAACTCCCATCATAGTAGCTTTCCTCTGAACTATAATGCTGATGTGTATTCATGAGTTCCAGGACCAAGGGCTCGGCAATACATCTCACCAGCGTCAAACTCAGTGTCCATCTACCTGATTCCTGCTCTATCCCAAAGCGAGTTTATTTGATGCCATTAATTTCACAATACCGAGAAGATTCGCTGAGTTCACTGGTATAATCATCCTTGAAAATGGGACCATTAATCATTTTCTGCTGTCAGATCAATTCAGAAAATACTAAAAATTGGTTAACTTATTTTTCAGGGTTCTGACACTCAAATATAAATAGAAGTAGTAGTTTGAACATGTTCTTTTTCTTTTATTAAAAGATAGATTTTAATCTGGGTATCTTAATTTTAGTTGTATATAGATTAATAGATTTTTAATTCAATATAGATAAATAGCTATATTTGTAAACCAATTCATCAAAATATTGTTAGCGATTTGGATTTTAAATAATACTTCCTAGAGTGATGTGAGGTTATTTAAAAAACTATAATAGTTATTGAGTCTTCTGCTGTAAAAAACATGTTATCTAAATTGCAGTTGGTACCAGAAGGAGCTGGAGAGGGATTGAAAATCATCTTTATGAGTTGAAGTTGCCACCATCCTCATAATCTCTACAGCCCACTCCTAGTCTACTGACTTACTTATCATAATCCATTCAACTCACGTGGAAAATTTTACAGAGTTACTTATGATTATATTCACAAGTTGTTTAAATATTACTTTTGTGAGAGATAATCATCAGTTTCTGGGAGCTAATTTCTATTTAAAGAACTATGAAAAGTATTGAGTAAATCTAAAATTAGAAATAAAATATGTATTTACTTTTCCATGTAGCTTGATCAGTTTCATATACCTATTGTTAAAGAAGCATTCAGAGCCTCTGGCCTAAGGGTTCATTTTTTTTCTACATAGAAAATAGGCTTTATGACTTTAGGCAGCCTGCTATTTTGTTATCCTTTATACGGGTAGGAAAGAGCAGGCTGATTGAAGAGATTCATTATAATGTAGTTTCAGCTCCTTGATCCTGTCCAATGAGAAAAAGTAAAGAAGAACCTGCTAAAAATAGATAAGCAGAATTCTGGGTAAACAAAATGAAGAGACCCTTTCTTATTTAGGTTCCTTTCTTGAAAAAGCCTGTGGGAAATGTTCTTTCTGAACATGACCTGCTAATTAATTAGCACATATTAAATATATGTGCATTTTGAAAACAAAAATTGACATTTGGTTCATTTATGCCACATAAATAGAACTAAGACTTTGTGGGAAGACACGTTCCTATATACAAATTATCCTTTCGTAGATGGGATAGTTTCATCGCTTCAGAGTTAGCTAAGATGCAAAACAAAATCAATATACCAAACTCCATCTTCTAAATTACTCCCATTGAAAATGAAACATGGGTTTTGCAGTTGAAAATTTGAAAGAGCAGATGTAGAAACAGAGATTTTGGCAGGCTCAGTCAGAAACTAATGAGCTTTGGGAAAATCCAGCTGATAATGGAGTTCAGGTAGATTACAGTCAAAACTATAGGTTGTTGAATGCCTACAGTGAACTGGCTTCAAGGTGGCACATGGAAACTGACCAGAGGTAGCCTTTCCAAATTCCTTATAGGATTGCTCTTTATCACAAAAAGCTACCTAAGGTGGTATCATTCAATATGTTCAGAATTTACATTGCTCTTAATAAATATACCACACACACACTTCTTTTGAAGCAGGAGTAAAAGTGCACTGTGCATACCTTAAACTCTTGGTGCATGCCTTACATGGTCCATTAGCCACCATAAAACTATGGATGGCCTTTCCTTCATGGTGGCTATTTATGCCAAGCCTGTGCATTCTCTCCAGTTAAAGGACTCTCAGTGAGAGGCCCAGAGCCCTCAGCCAAAGGTTAGAAAACCAGAAGGATAGTAGGAGAAAGTGCTAGCTGACCATGAAAGCTCAGAGTTCTTGTACTCTGTAATAGGGAACTCTTTCTGTAATGGGTTCTCCTGCTGGTTCTTGATCTGATGAGTTATATACAAACTAACTAATTTCATGTGTTGAGTGTTTTAGTGTGTATTTTGGTATGTTTCAGTATGTTTACAATGTTTCAAATTTAATTAGTACCTATTTGACTATGCAATTCTGGCACACCTGGTTGTAGCTTTACAGAATATACAAATTAGGCAATCTTTATGTGTTGATGCTGATAAAATGTTGTCATGGTACTTCAAGTCAGAATTCATCCATACACATTTTTCAGTTATTGAGTCCTACTTTCTTAATATGTGTGTTTGGAAGGGTATGGAATAAAAGTAGATATAAAAAGTGTTAACAAGAAGAAGCAGGAATCTCTTTGCAAAATATTGTAGTTCCCAAGTATACCATGCCTTTCCAGACCATCTCAGCACCTTCCCAACTCATGAGTCTAATCCAGTGTTTCTCATAAAATCCAGTCTCACTGTAGGCTCTACCCCTTGGGTCCAGTGGATCCAGATCGGTGATTTGCACCTGCTGAACATTCAGTGACATCCCAAGAGATGTTAGAATAAAATGCAGACCTCTAATCATAGTCTAAAGGATCCTACAGATTTTCCCCTGTCCACCAAGCCTTCACTGTTGTCTAGGAAGCACTCAGGTAACCTTGCTCTGAACTATCCAAGTTCCTCCTGTTTCAAAGGCTTTGCCTTGTTCTTCCTGTTGCTTGCTGTGCTCTTCCTCACTCTTCATTTTTGTAATGGAAGTATAGTCTTTATTTGGCAGCATCAAAAGAGCAAATCTGTCAGCTGTTAAGTGGAATGGTGAAAAATGGCAACAACCTGCAGTGATGTTGAAATTTCAGTGTTTTCAGAATTCTTTATGACAAATGGCCATATACGTATGATCTAAATGTCCTTCATATGTTTTCATGAAAAAAAAAAGGGGGAGGAATGTTAAATCCTTTTCTATGTGGAACATTAACATTGCCAGAAAATAATTTAGCCTGAATTTGGCAACTTAATTATATAATTAATTAAGAAATGTATATTGGCACATTTTGTATTTAGAAGGCCAAAAGGGTTTTTACTTAAGGCTTTAAAGTGTTTTTGTAGAAGTTAATTATCCACAAACTCAAATCTTATAAATTCATTTTTTCAATAAATATGGAGCAGCTACTATATGTCAATCACTCTAAAAGTTAGTACACCACATGTTCAGTTATCATGTAGATTGTAAAGAAACATGAACCAAATCAATAGACACTTTGGGAACAACCAGTAAAAATAGTTCGTTTTCCTGCAAGCATGAGAATGTATTCTGTACCTATTATTGTGCTTGGTGCTGAGAATATAAAATCTCTGATTTCAAGATGTTTGGACACTGACAGAAGCAGACTTTGAAAAGAATTCAGTATATTCCATCATAAGTATAGTAACATAAACATGTTAAAGGCATAGTGGTAGTAAAAGAAAAGAAAAGGAAGATGGGGTAGTCAGTCAGTGATGAGAGAAGTGGCAGTGGTCACTAGGGAGGTTTTCCTGGAATATCTGAGAGTATCTGAGTTTTGAAAAGGGAAGAAACACATTACCAGCATAGAGTATCCCCAGCCTTTCCTTTCCACCTGGAGGTAAAGGTAGTTTTCTTAGTTTCCTTCTCTTCACTCTGTTTGATTAGTTCTTCAGTTATGCAAATCAAAGGAAGAAGGGACTATGGGAGAGAACCAGAACTTAGGGAGGAGTTTAGGGATCATTTAGAAGAAAAATAAGTAGAGGCTATTGTACGTAAGGAAAAGAAACGAAAAAAAAAAAAAGAAAAAAGGAACGGGGGAAAGTGGATGCTTTGAGACATTCCTTTTCTCAGACTATGTAACATATTTATGGGTTCAAGAGTATAATATCCTGGCATAATGCAGGGTAGTGCAAACTAACGGATGCTCAACTCATTATTGTAAGGTCTGGGACTGAACCATATGGGACACAGAATGGAAAGTAGATATTTACTAGGAAGTCAGAGAGGGATGACATTGGATCAGATCAACTATAATGGACAGAGGCATGTGTCTCTGTTTCTTTCATAAACACATGAAATTGCAAAAGTTGATGGCTCTTGAAAAGCTTGGTGCTGAATACTTTACAAAGGAAATGGGAATGTGACAGAATGAGGATATGGGATATATCTCTGGAATATGAAAAACTTCTCATCAGTCAGTTAGTTCATACTTCAATAGCTGTTTTGACTGTTTGCATTAAGTTGCCAAACTGGCCCCCAGTTTGCCTTCTCATTTGACACAGTCTTACTCTTTGTATAGCACAGTGGCTTTCTGAGAAATGCTGACATGCGATTCCACTGGATTTATCTGTCTAACAACATTTGCAGTATCTTTTGTCATCATCGTCTTTCTTTTCTCTTGTGTTTCACTTCTGTTTATTTCACAGTTATAATCTAACAAAATTGTGTTGATATAAGCATCACTTCATCCCTGTGAAACTGGTTGTATTGTCTCTTGGCTGTGTTGTCAATGTCTTATCTCCAGAGGTGTATATAAAGTGAGGTTAACCGAAGCTAAGCTTCAAGGCCTGTCACTTCTGTGAGTCTATTACATACAAATCTAATTTTGGACTTTTAGTCTTATCTCCTTTTCTTTTTAATAGGGATCCTAAACTTGTATAAGATTCAGGCCACATAAAACCTGGATCTACTCTTATAGTTATCTCAGATACAAATGACATGACACAGGTTGAAATGGCAGTCAACAGTAATTGAATTGGCTCTTGAAGCTACATTGTAAGTTCTTATGCTCAGTATTTGGTAGACTCCTAAAATTTGATGTGGTTTTGACCTAGATGTTAAAATGTAAATTATGCATCATGTGGTTTGCTCTCCAAAGGGAGTACATAAATGTGATTCTAGAGTGATTCTAAAAATTTTGAATTGCCAATTCAGATATAATTACTGGATGATTGAAGATTTTATCTCCCCATAGTAACAAATAAATATACGTGCTATGCATTGTAAATATCACATCAGATTTTATGTGTCTTCTTACTAAACAGCTGTATGAGTTTGGTAAGGCTGCCGTAAGAAAGTACCATAGTTTGAGTGGCTCGAACAACAGGAGTTTATTGTCTCACCATATATGAGAGTCTAGAAGTGTGAGAAGGTTCTAGCAGGTTCGGTTTCTTCTGCAGGCTGTGAGGAAGAGTCTGTTTGATGCCTCTCTCCTAACTTCTAGGCTTTTGCTGGCATTCTCTGTTGTTCCTTGGCTTCTGCTGCATCACCCTGATCTCTGCCTTCCTCTTCACCTGGTGTTCTCCTTGTGTGTGTGCCTGTGTCCAAATTTCCCCATTTTACAAAGTCAGCAGTCATATTGGATTAGGGACCCATCCTACTCCAGTATGACCTCATCTTAATTTCTTACATGGACAATAGCCGTATTCCCAATAAGGTCACATTCTGAGGTCCTGGGAGGTAAGACTTCAGCATAGGAATCCTGGGGGACCAGTAACAACACGTGATAGCAAATTATGATCAGAAAGAACAGTATATGACCTTCATGCAGTTGGCCTGCTTCTATTGTGGACAGTGCTTAGAATTCAGGTTAGCAGATCTAAGTTATTTATCTGCAATAGCACAGCCAGCCAGGACAGCTAAATGTATTGAGCTTTTTTCTAATGTCAGTGGACAATAGTTATAGGTATTTATTATTGCTATGATCAGGAGTTCAGAAAACATCATATCTTGCCCCCTAGGTTGTGGCTTCAAGTTACATTCAGTTCTGGGGCCTGCATCTTTAAAGCAACTGGTATTGGAAGACACAAAAAATGATCCTTCTTGCTAAACCTTGACAGCTTTTGGCGTTTGCCTTTAAGGGGGAATACCGTTGACACTTTTGAAATTCTTTTGACCATTTAGGGTCTTAGTATCTTAATAAAACATTCTATTCTAAAGGGTATTTCCTCATATAAAAATATAGGTACTGCATTCAAAATAAAAATTTGAAATTTTATCCTCTATACCTCTCACTGAAATAGTGGCTTCCTTAAATTTTTGAGCAAAGTTGAGCGATTGATTTTATCACCTGTGATTCATATTTAATTTTAATTGAAAAATGGAATCATCAAAAAGAAATTAAGAGGAGGCAAAGAGGGAAAAAGAGAGAAAAGCGGGTGACCGAATGTGAAGAAAAGAAGAAAAAAGACCTTCATCTAACTTTTCAGAAAGTCTTTCTTAAGTAAGTACTGTCATTTTGTAAATAATTCTGTCTAGAGAAGATAAAAGGAGCAGATTGGCCAATTACCTTCAAACTGTTTGATCACATCCATGTTTTTGTTAATTATTCAAGTTTTAAGAGTCATCAAAGAATCCTAATGCATAACTCAATAGGAGGAGCAAAAGCGAAGACATGGGCAAATTCTTTTTATGTTTGAGATTTTGCCCACTTATGAGCACATGTGCTTTTGAGTGTTGATCTGATTTAAACCCTGTTCGTGGAGAGGAGGGTGATAGTTTAGTCTTTGGAAAAAGAGGAAGAAGGACATAAAGATGCTTAAAAAGTCAGCAAGTAGAGTAGAGGTGTAGGATGAAATGACGTCCTTGACATTATGTGACCCACTCTGTCTTTCCCCATTGCACCCACATCCTTGGCCCAGCCACACATCTGTTGCTCCAGCCCAAGTGATAATCAACCATATACAGTGATAGAACCAGAATCTTCAAATAAAAACTAGCTGCCCAAACTGTTTAAGGGTCTTAAGAATAAACGAGAGGAGACGATTAGACAAAAGAAGCAGGTTGATAAGTGAGATGCTATAATAATGTGGAAGCGAGTTCCAAAGAAACATTTTTATGAAGCCTGTAATATATTACTTTAGTTGCATCCTGATTGTAAGTTATCAGAGCATTTTATGGGCACTGTAATGGCACTAGAAGTGAATGTCTAACAAAATAATAGAGTGCATTACCAATTCTTCTATGATGACCACTGCTGAGAAACTATTAGACCATTTGTCAATGTACCTTGGTGTCTAATAGTAGTTTTCAAGAATGAGTGATTGTGAAAACTATTCAACATTTTAAAGTTATTATTTCTCCTTATACACATTCCATTGAATCATCAGTTTCGAGTACATCTATTTGTCCACCCATGCCTTTTCAGTAAGCTGATGGAAAAGTAAACAACAAAAACAAATTGTGAAAGGATAGAAGATACTAATAACTGTGAATGGCATTTGGAAGGTCTATTTACTGTTTCAAACGGAATTGATGTTTGGTTACATTTTGAGTATTGTGCAAGTTGGCCCAGAACATTACAATAGAACATATATAAAACAGAACTTTAAAATAGCAAAAAACTGCTTTGCAATAAAACATTAGAGGTCTGGGATAGTAGTTTTCATGCCATTATAAAGAATTTCTTTACAATGGGCAGATGTAACAAGCTCTTTAGAAGCACAGCCTTAGATATTATTTACAGTACTGTAGGCACACCTTGGAGATATTGTCCTAGAATCAAAATTGTCTCAGAGTCAAAATTGTCTCATCTATGATTGTGTCTCTGTCATCTGTGCTCTTGGTTGTATTTAATGCCTGCCCTATAGACAGTGGTGCTTCCCAGGTGGCTCAGTGGTAAATAATCTGCCTGCCAAGCAGGAGATACCAGTTCAAATCCTGGGTTGGGAAGATCCCCTGGAGAAGGAAATGGCAACCCACTCCAGTATGCTTGCCTGGGAAATCCCATGGACAGAGGAGCCTGGTGGGCTTCAGTTCCTAGGGTCACAAAAGAACCGGACATGACTTAGCAACTAAACAACAATTGCAGGCATTGACAACATGGAAGTTGTTCTGTTGAAACATTAAGTTCTGCCCCTGCAGCCCTACAGCTGGGTTTGGCTTTAACTCGGTTCGGCTTTTACTGATTGCCTGGTCCTCTGAGATTTAGCAGCAACCTCCATCTGATCCCTAACTGGAGCTGCCCATCTTGCAAATTTTGTTCTGTTGTGGAATTACCTTGTGCCAAACCCTTTAGGCTCTCTGATTCTTAGCTATTATTATTTCTTAGTTCAGTAGTCATAATCTTGAGAATTTCTGCTATTTCTTCCACATGTTGTGAGAGGTGAATAAAACTTGGATAGGACAGGTGTCCATCTCAGACACGTTACCTAGATCTGCCTGGCTGACTTTTCTATCTACTGAAGCTGACTAGTTTGTTGAAGGGTAACCCGCAAGGTTATTTTCTTCTCAAGGTCCAGAGTAGATGTGGTGTAAGTCACTAGTACGATATTTACTAAATATCTGCGGTATTTTATGTCATCCCACTCATGAATTTCAACCCCAAAGTAGGTTCAGGAAATAGAGCCACCATATTGTCTGTGCTCTCTTTGTTCTCCTTTTTCTATTTCTTTCTCCTTTTCTAGTCTAGAAATGATCTGTATTTTTATCACCTCTCTGTTTTGTAGGGAAAACTGCTCTTCTGGCATCTCTCAGTTTTTTTTGCTTTTCACCGCTCTATGATGTAAACCCTTGCTCCAAGTCCCCTAGGATTTGCTTCTTGATATTTAAATCCAAGCTTTTGGAATTTTTTTCCTCTCTGGCTGCTGCTACTTGTAATTCAAAGCCATGGTTTTAATGACTACTGTCTGCACTGTTGACTTACAAAGGTCAAATTAATTGCTCAAAGGTCAAAATAATGATTCTTTGTTCTCTCTGAATCACCATACCCTGAAGCATGGAGAAAGTCCTCTTCGCTACCTAAATATGGTGGAATAATGTAACTAAAGGAAATTGAAAAAAATCAGCACTTAGTTTAATAGCAAAATACTCCACTATGAAGGAAATCCACAGTGGAATATAATGATAGGTGTACTGTATATTTATTGATGTTTACTTATCTCCACAAGCTAAAACAAAGAATAATAAATGTCCCAGTTACATGTCTTTGTATTTATTCTAAATGGGAAAGACTAGAGATCTCTTCAAGAAAATTAGAGATACCAAGGGAACATTTCATGCAAAGATGGGCTCCATAAAGGACAAAAATGTATGGACCTAACAGAAGCAGAAGATATTAAGAAGAGATGGCAAAAATACACTATACAACAAGAAATATACAAAAAAAGATCTTCATGACCCAGATAATCACGATGGTGTGATCACTCACCTAGAGCCAGACATCCTGGAATGTGAAGTCAAGTGGGCTTTAGTAAGCATCACTATGAGCAAAGCTAGTGGAGGTGATGGCATTCCAGCTGAGCTATTTCAAATCCTGAAAGATGATGCTGTGAAAGTGCTGCACTCAATATACCAGCAAATTTGGAAAACTCAGCAGTGGCCACAGGGCTGGAAAAGGTCAGTTCTCATTTTAATCCCAAAGGTAATGCCAAAGAATGCTCATACTACTGCACAATTGCACTCATCTCACACGCTAGTAAAATTCTCCAAGCCAGGCTTCAGCAGTACGTGAACCGTGAACTTCCAGATGTGCAAGCTGGTTTTAGAAAAGGCAGAGGAACCAGAGATCCAATTGCCAACACCTGCTGGATCATTGAAAAAGCAAGAGGGTTCCAGAAAAACATCTATTTCTGCTTTATTGACTATGCCAAAGCCTTTGACTGTGTGGATCACAATAAACTGTGGAAAATTCTGAAAGACATGGGGATACCAGGCCACCTGACCTGCCTTTTGAGAAACTTATATGCAGGTCAGGAAGCAACAGTTAGAACTGGACATGGACCAACAGACTGGTTCCAAATAGGAAAAGAAGTACGTCAGTCAAGCCTGTATATTGTCACCCTGCTTATTTAACTTATATGCAGGGTACATCATGAGAAACAGTGGGCTGGAAGAAGCATAAGCTGGAATCAAGATTGCCGGGAGAAATATCAATAACCTCAGATATGCAGATTATACCACCCTTATGGCAGAAAGTGAAGAGGAACTAAAAAGCCTCTTGATGAAAGAGGAGAGTGAAAGTGTTGGCTTAAAGCTCAACATTCAGAAAACGAAGATCATGGCATCTGGTCCCATCACTTCATGGCAAATAGATGGGGAAACAGTGGAAACAGGGTCAGACTTTGTTTTTTTGGACTCCAAAATCACTGCAGATGGTGACTGCAGCCATGAAATTAAAAGACGCTTACTCCTTGGAAGGAAAGTTATGACCAACCTAGATAGCATATTCAAAAGCAGAGACATTACTTTGCCAACAAAGGCCCATCTAGTCAAGGCTATGGTTTTTCCAGTGGTCATGTATGGATGTGAGAGTTGGACTGTGAAGAAAGCTGAGCACCAAAGAATTGATGCTTTTGAACTGTGGTGTTGGAGAAGACTCTTGAGAGTCCCTTGGACTGCAAGGAGATCTAACAAGTCCATTCTAAAGGAGATCAGCCCTGGGTGTTCTTTGGAGGGAATGATGCTAAAGCTGAAACTCCATACTTTGGCCACCTCATGCGAAGAGTTGACTCATTGGAAAAGACTCTGCTGCTGGGAGGGATTGGGGGCAGGAGGAGAAGGGAACGACAGAGGATGAGATGGCTGGATGGCATCACCGACGTGATGCACGTGAGTCTGGGTGAACTCTGGGAGTTGGTGATGGACAGGGAGGCCTGGCATGCTGCGATTCATGGGGCCACAAAGAGTTGGACACCACTGAGTGACTGAACTGAACTGAAGTAATGTTCTCCAGTTAAAATACAGTTAACACTAAGATGTTTTTGCTATAATAGAGCAACACATGCTATAATTGAGTCTGTTTTTGAAAATCTAATGTGAACTTGCTGTTTCAGTTGAATCCTCTTACCTACAAACATCATTGGTTCATTTATTGAATGTCTACTGTATGCTGGGAACTAGGGATAAGTAAGCAAACAATGGACATGCCCCTAATCTACTAAATGCTGAGAATTTTCCTTAGTCACTAAAGTAACTATAAAAATCCGCAAGCTCCCACCCCATGTAGTGGGACCGGAACCCTACCTTTCCAAGTTTAAAGCCACATCTAGAAATCTGCACTTGTGCTGTCTCATGGAAGAGTTAACTGCGTATTTGGCATTTCTTTCTCTACCTCTCAAGAGAACACTCCGATAGATCCTCAGAAGTAACCCAGGATACATGACTTTTAAGGGTTTCCCTGGTGGGGCTGAGTTCTATAAACGGTTAATGAATAATATCATAAAGAAAAGTTTTTTAAAATAATTGAAGCATACTTCCAGATCATCACAGAATGCATGCAGCAACTTCTCACCAACTGTCCAGCTCACACCTGATAGTGTGTGTGTGTGTGTGTGTGTGTGTGTGTGTGTGTTTTGATGCTGCCCTCTCCATTTGTCTCACCCTGTCCCTCCCCTGCTGTGTTCACAAGTCCATTCTCTACATCTGCATCTCCTTCCCTGCAAATAGGTATGGCCTGTAGGGATGGGATGGTATGGGGAGTGGGGTGGAGGGCAGCTAGGGAAGGAGGCGATGTATGTATAATTATGGTTGATTTGCATTGTTGTATGGCAGAAATGAACACAATATTGTAAATAAAAATTTTTTTTTATTTAAATAGAAAAAAAAAATACTTCCTTCCTAGCTATAATTTCCCAAGATTTCTTCTGTTTTTTAGAAGAGTAGAAAATGATTCCATAGTTTACACAATGCATATTTGGTATATTTCCTTTCTTCTTGGGTTTAAAATAGATACAGCATAAATCTGCCGCTCCTTACAGTCTTTTCTAATAAAATAATATCATAGTCTGATTCTAATATTACTAAGCTCAAATTAATAATACATCAAAATCCAAAGAGGTAATGATATTTTACACCTACACAGGGGAACTTTGAAAGTTTCATTAGGACTAGATTTAAAAAATAATGACATTTATTTTGAGCGTTCTTTATTCTTATAGTATATGGTCTGATGGAAAGTCAGGAAGAATTAAAGTTGATCATGAGATTGAAATAATCTCTTTCAGGACACCAAAGCTTTATACTAAATTTCCACAAATGCAAAATTTGAAATATACATTTTCCACAATGTTGTCGGCCAGTGTTTCTTAAACTTATATAACCTATAAAGTCTTTTTTAAGGAAAAACAAAAAGAAGCACAAAAATCTTCTATGTGAACCCTGGCATTAAATCATTTTTTTTTCAGTGTTACTTAAAAATATGCAAACATAAAGCCAGGCATAAATACCTTATGCTTATACTTCTTACAAAACATAGTTACAAATGAATGCAAACAAATTTCTAAATATGAGAAATTCAATGTCACAATATTGTTTTTTAATGTAGAGGTGGCGTTTTGTGGACATGAAATGTCTGTTCACCATGTGAAGAAGACATGGGCTTGCTAATGTACAGATTCTCGTGTACAATCCAGTGTAGTATAGTGACAGTTCTCCCTATTTAGTGACCATTCTCCCTATTTTGTGGAAATTCCGTGCAGTGTCATCATTGTCCTTTTTTGTCTGTGTTCCTATTAATACTTCTTGATGCCCAAATGATTGTGTTTACAGACATGAACACTAGGTTCATATGAGAGCACATGGTGATAAGGTAGTGTGGTCCAGAAGACCCAGAAAGCACTTGCATTATTTCTTTTATTATTATGGAAAATCAAAATACAAATATTATAAATATATTATTAAAATGTAATGTTTAAAAGCAAACTCAAGATTTTTATACAAATATGAAAATAACTTGAAAATTTTATTTGACTCCATTATTAATGAGGAAACTAATAAGATGTTATCAACTGATTCAGCAGAGAGTTCAGAACACCAGAGGTGCATAGTTGGGTCAGGAGTGTTGAAATGAATCTACAGATAGATCCAAAACTGGCATTTTTACATAGAGTTGGTATGAGGAGAGGAATTTTCCCTCCAGTAGAAGGAATTTGCATATCCTTGCATAAGTGCTGCTTTAACTTCTATGAGTTATCTGTAATTTACATCGTTGTAAACTAGTTCAAATTGCCATTTAAAAAATCAGATAACCAAAAAGGATATACTTGGTAAATGCCTCCTTTGCATTAAAGATACCCGGTCTTCTTTTGATTCATTTGAGTCTTTCACAATTCGTCCACCCCATATATCTAAGACAGATATGCAGACCTATTCATGGACCTTGCTAAAAAGCCTGAAGTTCTCCTCTGCTCATCTGTCTCTTGAGCACTCCCTCAAATGGCTGATAGGTGAGCCACGTGAGCATTAGTCTTAGCGGAATATACAGCTTTCCCTCAGATATAACACCCAGCAACCTGTTTGAATGAGTTAGATGTCTTCTAGGGGAATGAGAACTGTGATAACTAATCCCAGATGTTTTACACATGAAAGATTTACCCAAAAGAGTTATAATGATAAGTCAAATTCACAGTAGGAGTGTTTAATATTCCCTCCCTCCCTCCCTCCCTTCCTTCACAATTGTTCCATATCAGATACTGCACTGAGAATGTTATATATGTTATTTCATAAAATATCATAATAAGCCTCTTGGCATGTGCATTTTTGAGAAAATTCAACCTGAATATTATACTCAGCACAAATATTAAAAAAAAGATTTACACATCATAGTACTTCCCACCTAATCTGGGAAATTGAGTGTCCAACCTACATTTTTTTTCCCCTAGTCGTGTGTTTCCATTTGGCACATGTGTGTGTGTGTTATTCACTTAGTCGTATCCAACTCTCTGCAACTCCATGGGCTGTAGTCTACCAGGCTTCTCTGTCCATGGAATTCTCCATGGACAAAACTAGGCAAAAATAGTAGAGTGGGTTGCCATTCCCTTCTCCAGGGGATTTTCCCGACCCTGGGATCGAACCCCGGGCTATGCATTGCAGGCAGATTCTTTACCATCTGAGCCACCAGGGGAAGCCTAAATGGCACTAACTTACCTTGTAATGTGTTTATGCCCCCTTACCTTCCTTGGCTAGGCTACAAGCCTCTTTAGCAAAAGAGCCATGTTTTATTCATGTGTCCTTGGTTCCTTGCACAGTGACAGGCACATACTGGGAGCTGATTACTTACTTTGGAGCTTATCTGAAGTACACATACACAGTAGAGCTAATGCCTAAAATTGAACCTCTGGAAAAATTCTGTCCTAAGTCACTAGTTCTAAAGATTTTACTTCCTCTCTCAAGATGTTTCACTACTGCTAGATAGATTTTAGGGTTTAATAGATTTGTTAAATGTGGAGCTGTTAAAATTTGCTCTGGGGACACAGGAAAACCTTGTCTTATCACTGGATACAGGCTTGCAGACTAAATGTCATTATGTGACATCTTTGAGAGTGAAGGAAGCTGTGGCAATGCAAAAACCATTAGACATCATCTAGGATTTTGCACCACAGTTATGTATCCAATGAATGGAGAATAAGAAAGTCTTAAATGCCAGAATTTTGTTTCCTTCAAACCTCCCATGCTCACATACCACATTTTACCCTAAAGTGTTTCTTAGAGTAAGAGTGAATACCAAAGAACTATTAAGAAAGTGGGAACACAGAGAGCTGATATTCCCCCTGGCAAAAACAAGGCATAGAAACCAAAACTCAAGGGAGATTGGAGACTGAAAATTAGAAAAGTGGAGGGAAAAAACTACACTAAAATGCTAGGAAAACGCTTCATTGTGCTATCAACTGTTTGAGGAATAAAAATGAAATGTAGGATTTAAAAACAATGTATTATTGGGCAAAATATACACAGTTCTTAAATATTAAATAGGCTAAACTTACAGAAACAGGAACTGTTGTTCCTTTTCAGCAGTAGAGCATTTCTTTTTAGTTTATCACCGATGAGAGTAAGGAAGTAATTAAAGTGTCTATCCACAGTTTCGACAGCAATCTGGCAATATTTTCTGAAGATACGTGACATGGCTATCACGATTGAGATAGTTATCCAGTGTCCCGGTTACCGTAGGGTTTTAATGGTCACTTTCTTCAGGGTATCTTCCTGACCCGGGGATCTAACCTGTGTCTTCTTGAATTGGCAGGCGCATTCTTTACCACTGAGCCACCTGGGAGGCTTTGTTTTCTCTTAAAGCAGTCTTTGGGAAAAAAATCACGTTGATTTTCTTCTAGACGGTTTCATACAATAAGTAGTATAGCCTCCTTAGAAGCTTAGAAATTCAGTAACTTATATGGTTCATGGTTTTTTTTTTTTTTTTTCCCACTTTTTAATTGTATCTTTTCATCTTATAAACAGCTCCTCCCATTTTGGAAAGAATTTGGGACAAACAGGTTAGAAAACCTTTAATAAAAAGGAACGAGGAGATTTTTTTATACCAGTTAGGCTAAGGAAAATTTTTGTATGATTCAAAAATTGGATTGCCCATAAAGGGACTTCATTTAAAATTGTTTGGGGAGGGAGCTGTGTTGACCTGATAACATTTTATATTGGAATGCTGATCTATTCTTGGTTGTACTTTGTATATCAAGTACCGCACCGGTCACAAGCTTGGGTTTCGTGTGAATATGCATAATACTCCTTGTTAGGAGAGCTTGTAAATCCCTCACTGGCAATAGTCACCAGAAGTAGATGCACCTGTCTTCCCAGCTGGGATTTGCTCATGGGAAAGAGAGTTATTTAACACCATGTTATCCTCATGGACAGCTGTATATATAAGATGCCCTAGGGTGTGCAAGACCTAAATTTTGTTTGTTAAAAAAAACATTGAATGTCAAAATGAAATTTGATGTGAAAAGTGTTTTGATGTTTTGATTCAGTAGCTTTAAGAATATATAGAGTTGGATTAATAGAAAAAAATGTTAGTTGGTTTGCTTTGGTCTGATTGCTCTAACAGCTTTTAATGACTCAGCGCACACCAATATTTTCAGCTCAGATTAGCTTGGGATTTAACATAAAATACTTCATTCTGTTTTGATGCAAGTCCTTTGTTAAAACATGGGGCTTTCCCTCAATGCCACAGCCATAACTGCTTGTTTTTGTGCATTTTAATTTTCTGTTTTCTGGTGACAGACTTTTAAACTCCATAATAGGAGCAGTGTCTATTTTGCTAGCCATTCTTTTCTCTAACTCACTGCCATTGTGTTAGCTCTGGATATATTTGTGCTTAATAAATCTTTGTTGAGTGGATACTTGAGTGAAAGAAAGGATGTAATGTTTTTTGCTGACCAGGAAAGAGGTAGTGATTCCTTCTTAAAAACTCTCTGATTCAAAATCACTGCAAAATCTAGAGATCTCTTTGAGTCCAATTTTTAAATGGAGGTATAATTTACTTATAATAAAATGTAGATTTTATAGACATGGCTTCATAGTTGTTTTTCTTTTTTTTCACATCTATTTACTCATATAATCACTATCTCAACCAAATATATAGATTTCACATTATTCTAGAAAGTTCCCTCCTGCTACTTTCCAGTTAATCTCTCATAACCACTGTTCTTATTATTACTACAGCCTCTTTTCTGTCCTTTCTAGAACTTCATTTAAATGTAACCATGAAGTATGTGCTTTTTTTGTGTCTGTGATAATAAGAGTAATAAGGAAGGACAATATTATTTAAAAAACTATTCTGTGTCTCTTCTTGGAGGTTTTACTGGCCCTATCTTCCCCAGTCTCTAACCATTTGCTCTTAAGAATTCCAAAAATATAGAGAACAAGATTCTTACATGTAGAGTTCAGAAGTACCACTCAATTTATAACTTTGTACTATGAACCTCCATTTGAAAAGTGAAACCCATCAGTAATAATCTAAATAACTCCAATGTTAATAATCTATTATGTAAATAATATATGTATGTAATATAAACTATTACAATATACTAATAAATAACATGGAACTTATTATATTATAATAAATAACCTAAATAATCCTAATTTTCAGAGCTAGGAACATAGCCCTTCTTCCTGACTCCTCTACGCTCTACACAGCAGTAACCATTGGTTTCCCTTATCTTCAAGACAGTTCTGTGAGTAACCAACATGTGTGTGACAGGTTGTAGAAGGAAAATAATATGAAAAAGAATATATATATATATATATATATGTATGTATGTATAACTGATTCACTCTGCTGTACAGCAGAAATTAACACAATATTGTAAATCAACTATATTTCAATAAACTTTTAAGTGAAAAAAAGGAAAAAATCTCCAAAAGTAGATATTTCCTCTAAAAGTTCTTCTTTAAAATATATTTTCAATAACATATAGCATTTGGGGATATAGAAGGTATGTAGAATTGCAAAGGAGGTTTACGAAGAACTAGTCACTTTGCAGGCAGTGGGAAGAGCTTGCCAAGTAAAGCCTGTAGAAAATGGATTCATCGAATTAGAGCAGTCCATGATTGACTGCCAAAGCCAGCTTATTTTCTTTGCTGGTTCCAAAAAAGAATGTCTGAAACTTTGTGGTGATGGAAGGCTATCTTATAGAACATGCTGGCAGAGCATACTTTTTCACTGGCTCAAGTCAGTATTATTATAGACTTGATGGGATACTTAAGGCTCTGGTAAGGATTTTTAGGTCAGAAAAAAAAATTAGACGTAGGAGATTAGGGAGCAAAATGTGTTAGTTTATTTCACAGCAGAGTAAAGCAATAAAACAGCCTTAGCAAAGCCACAGACAGGACTTGTAGAAGTCTAACAATTTTCAACTTCTCTTGTAGAAACATTTGCTGTTACTAAGGAGACCAAAAAGTATAAAATTGTGATCTAGGGAAAGTAAGTCTAGTAGTTGCTGAAAAAGAGTTAATACGGTATTACATTCGGTAAAGAAGGCATCCTTTCAAAGATGGATGAGATTATTGATTCAAAGGAAGAAAATTCCCACAGTCAAATTATGTCTTCTGTAAAGGGTGCGATTTTGTACAAGAGAGTTTGATGCAAGATATGTGGAAATTTCATGAAATGGCAAAAAGAGAATCTGAATAACCTGAAACAGAGTATGAGTGTTAGCTGAAGTGCACCTAGAAGATTATTTATCTATTTTTCTTTCCCTTTAGACCTGGTAGAGACACTTCAAGAACTGCTGAGTCCTGGGGAGGAGGGATTGCCTGAGGACACCGTCGCTTTACCTTGAGGCGAGTGCAGAAGTTTCCATTATAAGGTAATAACTAATTTCTACTTTTGGTTTTTGTAACCTTCGAAAATTAATGAAACCGTGGTGTAAAATTCGGCTATATTATCAGAAGTATTAAAGATGCTCCTAATTTATTTATAGCTTTGTTGTCGGTCATGCTTTATACCTTTCATGTGGAGTATGTGCAGAAATAATTCCTTGGCAGATATTATCTTCATGTTTGAAGTTGGATGATACGTAGACACAGTGGGAATTGCAAAGCACCAATCTGGCCACTTTGGATTAAAATATCGTTAGCAAAGATTCTCTCTTGTGGTGCTTCTTGGCCTTTTCCTTCTTGCAGGCACACAGAAAATGGTAATGTCCCTGTGGTACTCTGCAGAGGCTGCTCATTCCCAGAGACAACTGGTGCTGAGCCCCGGAGCATCTGAAGGGATGGAATCTCAGTAGATCTGTAAACCACTGTGTAGAAGAGCTCTGCTGGGGAGCAACAGATGCTGCTTTTTTGAAAACTCTGAAGTGTATCCCCAGCTTTTTATATGTCCCCGTGATCAGAATGTGGATTTAGAGAAGCTTTTCATAGAGGGAAAAAAAATGATACTTTGCATTCTAAATTTTCCTATGAAGTTCATTTTCCCTAAAGATTGCCCAGTGTTTTATATCACGACACTTGAACAAGTGTTTTCCTTCCATGTCCATCTGTACAATGATAAAGAAGTCCTCTTTTGGAGGACCCACATAGGCACATCAGTTTTCACAGAACTCCTTGTTATCCTAGGGATCTGGGCAAGTTTACAGAAGACAAAATATTCCTCCAGGGATAGAAGGAGCCCCTGCAGCCTGAGGTAACTGTACAGTTTTAGTCCTCCCTTCCGTATTTGGTCTGGTCTGGGTAAAATTAGGTTATCTCATTCAAAAGAAACTGAGTAAGCATTTGACGGATTTGGGGCCTGACTCAAACCCAGACCGAATATTGCAGAATTAGAGGATACAGGCTGATGGGACTCGGCTACTCTGGTGCTGCTTTTATGCCTTATGCCAGTGTTGTCGCATGTACCACCACAGTTACCACCTCAAGGTTAAGAGGTAACAGCTGAGATGTCCAGTGTTATTTCCATGAATGATGGGCATAAATACCCTTTGGTCACAATTCTGTCAGTAGAAGCAGGACCTTTGGTTTGCTTTGCTTTGGTTTTATAACCTCTGTGTCTTAGAGTTTGCTCTTTTTTTAAGTGATTAACAGATTTTTATTAGAGCAGTTTTAGTTTTACAGAAAAATTAATTGAAAACTGCAATGAGCTCCTCCTACATATCCTCCCTGAAAAGCACACATAATTTGTTCCATTATTAACATCTTTTATTGGTATGGTACAATTTCTGCAATTGATATGAACCAATATTGATACATTTTTCTTTTAACGTGTTGCATAAAGGCTCACTCTCTGTATTGTGCATTCTGTGGGTTTGAAAAATGCATAATGACACATTTTCATTGTTAGTGTATCACATAGAATATCTTCACTACTCTGAAAATTCCATGTGCTTCCCGTCTTGGCCCTTCTCTCCCCTCACTGAAATCCTGGCCGCCTTTGGTTTACTGCCTCCACAGCTTTGCCTTTTCAGGAATGCCATACAGCAGACAGCCTTTTCAGACTGGCTTCTTTCTCTTAGCAATATGCTTTATGGCCCCTCCATGTCTATTTGTAGCTGGACAGCTCATTTCTCTATATTGCTGAGTAATATTCATTGTACAGATGTACCACAGTTTGGTTTTCCGTAGCTTGCTAAAGGACATCTTGGTTATTTCCAAGTTTGACAGTTATGAAAAAAAGCTCCTATGAACATTTATCTGCAAAGTTCTATGTGGACATAAGTTTTCAGTTGATTTGGGTATATGCCAAGACGTGTGAGTCCTACATCATATGGTTTAAGTATGTTTTGTTCTATAAGAAATCTCTAAACTGCCTTCCAAAGTGGCTGTATAATTTTGCATTCAGTATGCAGGAGGGTTCCTGTTGCTCCACATCCTTACCAGCATATGGTGTTGTCAGTGTTAAAATTTTAGCCATTCAAGTGATTATGTAGTGTTTTCTCATTGTCTTAGGTTTTTTTAATTTAATTAATTTATAAGGAAATTGTGACTGCCCAGAAAACTCTGGATATTTAGCCACTAGAAATTTCTTTGGCATTTACTTGGTAATGACATTGATTAAGAATCTGAACTTCCCCCTGGCAATATCCACTGTGGTCATGCATTTTTATGAGATAAGCGTGTGTGTACACCTAAGGGTTTATGCACCTGTGTCTGTGTATACCTTTTATTCTCCATGATAGAAAGAGGTCATAGTGGGCAAAGACTTTTCTAAAAATACACCATCAAAATGAACATATACAGAGTATATCAAAGAGATTTTTGTTTCAAAAAATGAAATATGAGTATTCTATGGATCCAACATGAAAATAGGCCATGCTTGATGTTATTTATAGCTAGTTTTTTGACATGAATAACAGTGTTTATACAGGCCACATCAAATTAGGCACTCTTAATTTTTCTATCCTGTTAAATTCAGCCATGCAGATATAGCCACAAGAAAGATTCTTTTTAGTCCTTTTAAGTTACAGTTTGTTTGTTTTTTTTTTTTTTCTGTATGCCAAGTGCATGCTTTAGATTTGATTGTACTACTTGGTAAACATTTCTGGTGAGATGGACTTCCATACTAGGATGTGACTTTCTCCTGTGTAAATACTACTCCTTTCATTTTTCTGTCTGAAATATGGCACGGTGCCTGGGTGAAGGACAGAAATGCATGACACTTGTTAAAGACAGTAGGGAAGACTTTATTCAGGAGGGACTATAGCAATGAAGTTTTGCTGCAAGAGAAAGAGAAATGGCTCACCTTCAAATACAACATGGACAGTGGGAGATTTATAGCCTAGGAGCAAAGTGGGGATCAGTGGATGGATGGAAAATTACCAAGGCCAGAAGAATTCTTGCTAGGCTGACTCAACAGGATTCTTGCTGAAGGCAGGTCAGGGAGAGAAGATATGGGTGTGTGTATGTGTGTGTTTGTGTGTGTGTGTGTGTGTGGAAGCTGATCTAATATGAAAGATACCATAGGAAGAGTCCCTAAACTGACTCAGCAGAATTCTTGCTAGAATTGAACTAAGCAGACCAAGGAGAGACCCCAAGGTCAGAGCCTAGTTGAGAAGAGGATTCAGAGAATCCTCACCCAGATTTGGTCAAGGAAGAGAGTCTTTGTCATCTGACATATTACAGAATTTCAGTGACCCTATATTGTTATTATGTAGATAGCCCTATATTAAATACTGTAGGAATCTATTAACAAAGTCTTGAAGACACTTAAATGAGGATTCTAATTTAAGGAAAAAAATAAGGAAATTACTTTAGATCATGTAAATAGTTTTCTGTAATATTCAAGACTAACCTATTTAATGGAGTATAGATCTGGTTTAAAAGTTAAAGAACTAATAGGTATGAGCAGCTTTTATGTACAAAACAGAATCTGAACAGTGACAGAAATGTGAAGATATAAAAAGGCGCACTCTACTACAGGAGGCTCCAGGTGGGAAGGAAAGAGAACTATTTTGTGTTAGTGATCACAGAATTTATATATATATATATATATATATAATACACACACACAAATTTCATAAAGAAGTAGAATAAGAGGTCTGTTGGCACTGGGTATATCTTAAATCTAGATGGAAAAGTCATTGATATAGTGGTGTATAGAAGACTTTTTTCAAACTTTAGTGTGCATAAAAATAACGTGGAGTTCTTATTTAAATTTCTTTCTCTCAGACTCCAAACCTAAATGTCTGAGTAATTTGATGCGTCCAGGATTCCTCACTTTTAACAAGTATTCCAGGATACTCTATTATCATTGTCATTCAGTTGCTCAGTCATGTCCGACTTTTTGTGATCCCATGGACTGTGGCAGGCCAGGCTTCCCTGTCCTTCACCATCTTCCAGAGCTTGCTCAAACTCACGTCCATTGAGTCAGTGATGCCACCCAAGCATCTTGTCCTCTGTCATCCCCTTCTCCTCTTGCCTTCAATCTTTCCCAGCATCAGAGTCTTTTCTAATGAGTCTGCTCTTCTCATCAGGTGACCAAAGTATTGGAGCTTCAGCATCAGTCCTTCAGTGAATATTCAGGATTGATTTTCTTTATGATTGACTGGTTTGATCTCCTTGCTTTCCAGGGAATCTCAAGAGTCTTCTTCAATAAGGGACCTATAAGCCCTGTTTTTAAAAACACTGAATCTGTACTATAATATTTACAGTTTTCCTCCCTGTAGTGTGGCTGATGTTAGAAAGTACCCCCTGAAAACAGGATAATAGGGAAATTAGGGCAAAAATATAGGAACCCCAAGAATGTACGGATTCTGACTTTACAGAGTCAGTCTCTTACAGAGACTGACTTTCAGTAGTGTCATTTATGAAGGATTGTCTTAAAAGTTCAAAAATAAGAAAACAACCTGGACAAAAACTTTTCAAGTATTAGAACATTTTAAAAAAGAGTGATATGTATATTTTGTTAATATAGTAAGTATTTCTAAATAGATAAAATATAATTCAATTATATCAATGAATTGTTTATTTCACAGGTATCAATTAAAAAATATTTAAAATTATAGGGGAATGATAAATAACGAAAACCAAAAGTGGGGTATTAAGTTAATTAGTGCCTTTATCTCAGTGGAATATTATTTTTACTACTTTGAAGAATGATGACATTTACAAAGTATTTAACATAATATTATGTTAAAGAAAACTTAGAATCTACAAATATGTGCTTGGAATGGCTGTTCCCATATAAAATATGTATGTATATGTGATGAAATTTTAGGTGTTTTGAATTCTAAAATTTTTAAAATATTACATGGTGCTCACAAAATCAGTACTAGAATCTGAAACCTAGGTGAAACAATACTATGTAGAAATCAGAGGCTTTGGTCATGAATTTTTAATAGTTAAAGAGTAAATAATTTTCAGGTCACAAGGTGCTTTGAGATTATGCTACTATCTATCCCAAGGAAAATTTATATATATATATATAACAGGGATACCCATAGCTGGCTGATTATAACAGTTATTTGGGGAGCTTTCTGAAAATATGAATTCCTTAGAATCTAGACAAGTGCTGCAATTTTTGCAGATTGGAGTCTGGGTCTTGGAATCTGATTTTTAAAAGAATATGCTATTGATGGCCTTACTGATTAGCAAAGTTTGGCAACTACTATTGTGGGAAAGATAATTTATGCCTTTAAGAATTTCCACAATGATCAATATATGGCACCCTTCCCCCCCAAAACTCCCAAAACTCTAGACAAATAATGTCAAATTCTAGACTGTTTAATGTATATATATATCATAGTAAATAGCGTAGACATTCAGAAGCAGGAAGGAGTAACATGAGGAGGATAATTTAGGAGAGCATTCTGGATCAAGAACCTCAGAAGCATTAGTGGCAGTGTGACAGGAAGGGGGACCCCTTCCAGAACCCGAAATGGGCTCTTGTTTAACACTCGGAAATGAATTGTCCGAGGAGACACATGTGCTGACAAAGCAAGAGATTTTATTGGGAAAGGGCACACAGGTGGAGAGCAGTAGGGTAAGGGAAGCCAGGAGAACAGCTCTGCCACATGGCTCACAGTCTCAGGTTTTATGGTGATGGGGTTAGTTTCTGGGTTGTCTTTAGCCAATCATTCTGACTCAGAGTCCTTCCTGGTGGTGCACACCTTGTTCAGCCAAGATGGATGCCAGAGAGGAGGATTCTGGGAGGTGGTTGGGCATGTGGTGTCTCCTTTTGACTCTTCCTGAACTCTTCTGGTTGGTGGTGGCTTATTAGTTCCGTATTCCTTACCAGGACCTCCTGTCGTAAAACAATTCATGCAGATGGTTTCTATGGTGCCTGACCAGGGTGGGCGGTTTCAGTCAGTGTGCTTCCCCTAACAGTGGGGTAGCATAGTGCTGCAGAAACCACAAACTTCATCATCTTAACAACCTTCATGTCAAGAGGAGAAGTGGTGAGACCTTGAAGTGCTTAGAGATGGCTGTAAAAAGATTGCACCATTTGGGGACAGCAGCTTTCTCAGCAATCCACAGTGCAAGCCCTTCACCCCTTCCCTAGAGGTTCAGATCCCTTTCCAAGCTTCTCTTCCCATTTTGGATCCAGGTTCTGAGGCACAGAGAAGCACTCATGGGAGAAGCACTTTGGGATGGGAGAGTCTTATGGAGTCTAGAAATCAGTGTTTCTTTTTGTTAGACTTTTTATTTTGTATTGAGGTATTGGAGAAGGAAATGGCAACCCACTCCAGTATTCTTTCCTGGAGAATCCCAGGGACAGGGAAGCCTGCTGGGCTGCCGTCTATGGGGTCGCACAGAGTCGGACACGACTGAAGCAACTTAGCAGCAGCAGCAGCAGAGCTGATTAACAGTCAGGGTTGTGATAGTTTCAGGTGATCCACAAAGGAACTCAGCCGTGCATATACATGTATCCATTCTCCCCCAGACTCCTCTCCCATCCAGGCTATCACATAACATTGAGCAGAGTTCCTGTGCTATACAGTAGGTCCTTGTTGGTTGGTTATCCATTTAAATAGAGCAGTGTGTACATGCCCATCCCTAACTATTCCTTCCCCTCATCCTTCCCCCCAGCAACCATAAAAGCTATTTCTTGAAGTCTGTGAGTCTAAATTAGTGTTTTCTTTAGATGAGAAGAAAGGCAAGGAAAGAAACTTGAGAATATTTGTGGAAGGACAAAGCATTTATAGAGTGTGTTTAGTCAAAGATATGATGGCATTTAAAAGGCATCCATCACAGAGTACATTGAAATTAAATCTTTACGAATAGGTATGACTGGTTTCCCCAAATCAGGAAAGGCAGAGGAGAGGCATTTCAGTGATGGGGACATCGTGTACTGATGTCGGCCACATGTGTGTCTTCTGAGGACTCAGTTTCTTCTTTAACGCAAATGTTAGTGAGTCCAAGCTCACTCTGCTCGCCCTATGACAGGTCAGTGAATCCGAGAGATGAGGTGCTGAGGCAAGGAAGAGATTTTAACCAGGGAGCCAGCAGACCGAGAAGATAAGCAGGCTTAGCCCATGAAAATAACCATCTTCTTGGAGTCTGGATGTCAGATTCTTTTAGAAATTAGAGATGAGGGGAGGTAAGGAAGCCAAGTAAAAAGGCCGTTAATCTTGCAAATGTCTCTGAGAATGGCATACCTCAGGCAGGGAATGTGTTCATTTCTTCCTTCCTGCCATCCACAGGTGGGGTGGACAGGGTTCTGAACAAAGGCACTTTAGTTTAACAGTCAGGCCGAGGGGCAGGATTCTCCGAGGCAGGCCATTCTGTATGATTATAATAAAAGTAAAGAAAAGAAAGTCAAAGAAACAGTTCAACTTGGAGCCAGAACTGGCTTCCTGCAGCATAAATGCTTTTGTTTAAACTTATATTCTTCTAGCTCAGTTGCCTGAACTGACTGAACTTTGTTTTATGCAACATAGGGTCTAGGAGTCGGAGGTCCACGAATGTTTCTTTAATGAACAAAACCAATACCAGCTTGACTAGAGTCATTTGAGGTGTGGGCATAGATGAGTTTGGATGGGGTTGGTTCTCATGTGGGCAGGGCCTCAAGTCCCAGAAGAATGTGGACTTGGTCATACAGTCAAGGTTTCTGAGAAGGATAATGAGAAGATAAATGTGAGTTTTGAAGAAGAAAATCAGCCAACAGTAAAGGAGATGGATTAAAGAGAGGGGAATAGGAAATGTAATTAGCATGCTAATTAGCTAATTACCATGAGAGGAAACCTGGATGAGGCTGTTGGCAGTAAAAAGAAAAAAAGAAGTGGATAGCATAGGGAAGTTTCTCAACTCAATTAGAGTAATACTGATTAATCACCTACTAAGTGCTGGTCACTGTTCTGGACCAATCAGTGAACAAAATAGAGCATATATTTTATAAGGATAAAACAATAATTTTAAAAAAACTAATAAATATAATCAGTAAGGTATATACATGTCAGAAGTTGCAGCTGTTATAGGAAAACACCAATTTGAGCACAGTAAGGACAGCCAAGAGGGAGAAGGGTAGCAGATCGTGATATTACAGAGGATGGTCAGGGGAGGCTGAAGATTTGAGGGAGGTCAAAGAGTGAGCCAGTCCCCAGAGGGAATAGCATTCCAGGCCAAAGAAAGAGACAGAGCAAAGGCCCTCAGTTTGAGGGTGCCTATGGTATTCCAAGAAAAGCTACATTTTGAATTTAAAATCTGTTTCAAGCAAGATGCTAAAAGGCACCCATCACTGACTACTGAGATGGAGGATTTGGCTGCTGGAAACAGTCTTCCTCCTTTGTAGTTCTGCTGCAGGCCAGATTGGATTTAATTTCTAAGGGACAAAAGAGAAGGAAAGAAGCAGTGTGAATTGAGGAGTCAGCCTCAGGCCATGCCTATAGTTAAAATGAGAGAAAGTGAAGTCAGAGGAAAACCCGGATGGAGTCTATCCTTAAAGCTTTGTGGAAAAACATAAATACAGTATACTAACGCATATATATGGAATTTAGAAAGATGGTAACAATAACCTGGGGTACGAGACAGCTGAAGAGACACTGATGTATAGAACAGTCTTATGGACTCTGTGGGAGAGGGAGAGGGTGGGAAGATTTGGGAGAATGGCAATGAAACATATAAAATATCATGTAGGAAACGAGTTGCCAGTCCAGGTTCGATGCACGATGCTGGATGCTTGGGGCTGGTGCACTGGGACGGCCCAGAGGGATGGTATGGGGAGGGAGGAGGGAGGAGGGTTCGGGATGGGGAGCGCATGTATACCTGTGGCGGATTCATTTTGATATTTGGCAAAACTAATACAATTACGTAAAGTTTAAAAATAAAATAAAATTGGAAGAAAAAAAAAATAAAAAATAAAAAACACACACACAAAAAAAATAAAATAAAACACATAGTTACACAGAAAAAAAAAAAAAAAAAAGCTTTGTAAAGAGGGTTTGGCTAAGAAAAGGAGGCCCCCTGGTGCCACATGCAGGGAAAAAAAAAAAAATTAAGGAGACTAAAAGACTGTAGGGACAAAACCCTGATGGGGTTGGGAGAGGAGGCATTGGATTACCACGGCCACTAATGACTCCAGAAAACAGTTTCAATTGACTGAGAAAGAAAGCATAGGATTATGGTGTATCCAGGTATTTCTGTTTCCTCCACCAGGTACAGTGACCGTCTGTGCTGTTAAGAATTAGTATCCTAGACAAGTTGAGTTTTTCAGCTCAGCATTAAAGGTACTTGAATAATGTTTTGAAATCTGTCTTTGTTAAGAACTGCTGACAAGCTTCAAAGACTCAGATTCAGTGTGTGTGGCTTCACTTCAGGAGTACGCAACTTCTCCTTCCTCTTTGCTCCTCCATCTGCTCTGATTTCAAAACGAGGCCCAGCTTTGACATGTAGAAGAATCAAGTTTTCTTCAGGACATCACCAAAGCTTGTATTTTATTAATGCGTCAAGCCTTTTTCTGGGGCACAGTGACGTTCGGCTCTCAAAAGGCCAGCAGAAACGCAGGGTTATCCTAGGGTGAAGAGTGGAGCCTGTCAATATTTGATAGCCTCTTCAATAGCTCCCTTAATGGATTTTTTCTTTTTAAAGTTTGCAAGAATTAAAACGTAGCATAAGTAGTGATTCAATACACGTCTGTTAAAATGTTAATAAAAAGGTACACGGAAGTCAGGGATTTATAAAATCAGTGCTTTCAGCTCTGGTTCCTGCTCCCTCTGCTATGACCTAGAATTTGTTTTTTAAAGTATCTTTTTTAGGTTATGTAGTGAGCATATCAGAAAAAGTGCTTTTAAAGCAATGGGAGGTTAGACATTCAAAGAATGGAAAAACATCCTAATCTAAGAAAAGGGATGGGTTGTTATCCTGGGAGACAAATAAGGAAAGAGTGTTAAAGTTGATGTGATAGATGGTGGCAGTTACATGGAATTTCAGGATTGATTGTAAAGAACTTTCTGAAGGAGATCAGATTCCTATTTAAGGCCAGCCTCTTGCTCCTTGATCTCTTTCTCCCTTTTCTTTTCAGATTTCCATCATCTTGCCTCTTTTAAAACCTGGTCTCAGGAAGGGATCTACTGTCAGTCTTCTATAACTTCATGTGAATTTAAATCAATGTATTACTTCTCGCAAGTGTGTATACATTTTAAAAAGGAAAGGAAGGTTGTGTCTCCATTTAAAAAAATTACAAATCAGTCTACTCAGTCTGCATGTAAGATGTGGGGAATTTTAAGGGAATTTTGACTTGGTGATTGCACTTTTGTATTTATTTTTGCTTCCATTTTATATTAAAGGAACTATGTAGCTCTCATAATTGCAACATGATGATATCCTCATGGCTTTTTATTTACCTGCCTTTTTCTTTGTCAACTCCACAATTTGGATAAATTTGTTAGCAAACAAAAATTTGTAGCTGCCTGTTGCTTTTACCGTTTATTCTTTGATACTGCCATCATTATGTTTCAAATGGGAACAATCTTAAATGAAATCTAGATCTTATATTCTGTGATAAACATCACCACATGTTCCTTGAAGGCATTGTGTCAGAAATGAGTTTTTAAAAGGTAGTACTATTTGTCTCATTTCCCAGAAGGGAGAAATATGTCAGTCAGAATAATTAGATAGTAATCTTGGTATATTTAGTATTATGAGACTAAAGGATTTAGCAGTAGAAGGAAATCTTTTCAGAAGAAAAAATTGGCACATTTTGCTAAGAGGAAGAGAGTTGAGTTGTTATATTTGACTGTGAATCTGACAACACTGGAAGTGATTGCTTAGAAATAAAAGCTTTTCTGAAGCTTTTTATTTGAATTAGTCATTATAATTGCATCAAAAACCATTCTTAGTTGTTATAAGCACAGAAGTATGCATCATTTTTTAATCCTTCAATATTCAAAAATGCACAAGACATAAACTTTATAGAAACAGAGATAGAAAATAACCCTTTGTCAAAACATCTCAAAGCTCTTAAAGGATGAAAGAAATTATGTTTACTTTTAGCCAAGAAAAAGCAGCAAGTTGGGTGGAGGAGATGAGTGAAGCAAATGAGAATACATGGCTGGCTTCGAGATGGTGAGGAGAGGTCAAGAGTGTGTGTGTGTGTGTGTGTGTGTGTGTGTGTGTGTGTGAAAGAGAGGCAGCACAAGATAGACCTAGAGCAGAAGCTCAGAAGGAAGAGTTTAAACTCCCAGCTGAAGGAAATATTCGACTATCTTTCAAGTTTTTGATTTGACACTCGAAAAATGGCTTTTTGTTGCTTTGGAAACATCATTTCACCGTCTCGCATCTGAATTTTTTGAAGAAAAACATCCACTTAATGTCACAATAGCCTCACAGGAACAATTTAATAATTTCTGCTAAAAGCCTTTAAGAACTCTTGGCATAGAAGATGCCTTTTTACAAAGGTGTTCTCAGCCTCTGTCAGTCTTAACAAATTGAGAACTTGATGGGTTTATTTACCAAACTATCAGTTGTAGAGAATAAAAAGCAAGAATACTTTTATTTTAGGACTTGTTAAAATGCTAGTTAAATAATGACCAGAAAATGACAAGTTAACCTTCTTCAGTGGCACTTCCAAAACATGGCTTTAATATGCCTAGTTTTATTTCATCACTTTAAGTGATAAGTAATCAGGAAAAATTCCTTTGGAATGCCATTGATATGATCTTTGGAGAAAATTATCTTTTTCTGTTTTTGTTTTTTGGGATCTTCTCTTGATTTGACCTTAACTGGGTTATCTGGCTATATACATCTCTAGAGTAGCTACAAACATCTAGAGATTCTATGCCACACTTGGATCCCAGACAGACCTTGACATAGGAGGGGAAAAAAATGCCCATATTGTGCTTCCTGTAAAGGTAAGAGTGCTTACCCATGGCTACGTTTTTTATGTGTGAGCATAGTAATTCTTGAATACATTGCTAATACATAGATCTAAAAGAAGAATATGGCTCATCATCTTGGCTAATGTTTTTGGAGCTTTCAACTGACTTGTTGATTGTAACTTATTCCTGGGGCGGCAATAGAAGAATCTTTTGAAGAATGATTTGTAGGAATAGATTTTCCCCAAAAGGTGATTATAGCCTCTTTGATAATTGTTTGAACTGCAACCCTTAATTGATGGTTGGTCTATCATGCTATCTGGGATAGTGAAACTTTCAACTCTAAATTGAATAAGATTGTTTCATTGGTTTGCTGATGAATTCCTAACATAGAATAATAGGATATCCTTTAAAAATTGACATGTAAGGAGTCAGTGATGTTAATTACATGATATATTTTAATAAAGTACAGTAATTATAAAATTATTGTCCTTTTAACTAACTTCATGACATATTATATGGTGATAGCAAATGGAAAAGGACTTTGAATTTACAAAACTAGAAAAGACCTTTTTAAAGTGGATATTTTGAGCTAATTTGTTTTTTCTTTCTGATAACATATCTATTAAATAATAAAAGAAATCAAATAGAAAAATGTATGTTAACTAAATATAAAAACATTTATATTAATATAGCATTATAATTATATTGTAATATTTTAGTAAAACTGAAAAGACTCTGATGCTGGGAGGGATTGGGGGCAGGAGGAGAAGGGGACGACAGAGGATGAGATGGCTGGATGGCATCACCGACTCGATGGACATGAGTTTTGGTGAATCCTGGGAGTTGGTGATGGACAGGGAGGCCTGGTGTGCTGCGATTCATGGGGTCGCAAAGAGTCGTACATGACTGAGTGACTGAACTGAACTGAATACATTAGGTAACTAATATAAGTATTTCTAGTTTTCAAATCTGAAATTTTCAGTTTTTTCTACTTAAGCATTTGAGTTTATTAAAAATTTTTCCCTTGATTTTAGCTTGAAGTTAAAATTTAAAAGACAACAATGAACCAAAATAAGAAATAGCAATACATTTTATATTCAAGATCAAACCAGTGTTTCAAACATTATAGTTTATAGTTGCCTCTTAAATATAAAATCAATTAGAACTTTTCAATATTTGGAAACCATTTTGCCCCTAAAGGCAGCTCTCAGAAATGTTAATTCACTCATCCGCAACAGCAAAAGAATGTCAATGAGTTTGGGCCACCACTGGACTGCTTTTGGAGTAATTAAATACCTTGGACTTTACCTTGCAGTGACTGCTTATTTCTTGGCATTTAGCCTTCAAAGTAGTGTTATGTTTGAGATGAGTACATGAATGAATTACACGTGACATTTATAGCAAGACTCTAGAGGCTCATTTCCACTCTGAATTCTATAGTGTTGATCCCTTTGAAGTTATAAGCATCCTAGTGAAATAAACTTGTCTAATATCACTTCTGTATTTCATTTTTCTTACAATAAAAGGAATAGACAAAGGATTCTGGATGGTTCACTCATTCATTCATTCATTTATTTTAGGAGCATTTACTAAAAGTCTCCTTTGTGTTAGGTAGTGAATAAGGTGGTGAAGGCTTACATTCTAGTAGTGGAGATGTTTTCAGTCGCTAAGTCATGTCCAACTCTTTGCAACCCCATGGACTGCTGTACACCAGGCTTCCCTATCCTTCACCCTCTCCCAGAGTTTGCCCAAGCTCATGTCCATTGAGTCAGTTATGCTATCCAACCATCTCATACTCTCTCACCCCCTTCTCCTTTTGCCCTCAATCTTTCCTAGCATCATGGCCTTTCCAATGAGTTGACTTTTCACATTAGATGCCTTTGTATTAGAACTTTAGCTTTAATATCAGTCCTTCCAATGATTATTCAGGGTTAATTTCCTTTAAGATTGATTGGTTTGATCTTCTTGCTGTCCAAGGGCTCTCAAGAATCTTCTCCAGCACCACAATTCAAAAGCATCAATTCTTTTGGTGCTCAGCCTTCTTTTTGGTCCAACTCTCATATCTATATATGACTACTAGAAAAACCATAGTTTTGACTATACAGACCTTTGTTGGCAAAGTGATGTCTCAGCTTTTTAATATGCCAACTAGGTTTGCCATAGCTTTTCATCCAAGGAGCAACCATCTTTGAATTTTATGGCTGGAGGGAGATATACACTAAACAAAATATTTGACAACTATTTCTGAGTATGTGTGTCTGTTGGTCGATCAGTTGTGTCCAACTGTTGGTGACCCCATGGACTGTAGCCTGCTAGGCTACTCTGTCCATGGAATTCGCCAGGCAAGAATACTGGAGTGGGTAGCCATTCCCTTCTACAGGGGATCTTCCTGACACATGGATTGAACCTGTATCTCCAGCATCTCCTGCATTGGCAGGAGAGTTCTTTACCACTAGCGCCACCTAAAAAGCCAAGTATATCCATAGGTACAATTATGAGAAATGCCATAAAGAAAACTGGATGACTACAATGCCTTATTGTAGTCAGAGGGATCACGAATCTCCAGGGGAAAAACAAGTGAAGAGAAGGGGAACATCTCAGGAAAAGCAACCAGAGTATTCTAGGGATATATTATAATGATCAGGATATTTCCTGGATAAAACTACAACAACAAAAATGTAATGACTTAGAATTTTAATTAGTACTTTATAACATATAGATTCTCATATCCATACATGGCTACTGGAAAAACCATAGCTTTGACTATATGGACCTTTGTTGGCAAAGCAATGTCTCTGGTTTTTGATATGCTATCAAGGTTTGTCATAACTTTTCTTCCAAGGAGCAAGCATCTTTTAATTTCATGGCTGCAGTCACCGTCTGCAGTGATTTTGAAGCCCAAGAAAATAAAGTCTGACACTGTTTTCCACTGTTTCCCCATCTATTTGCCATGAAGTGATGGGGCCGGATGACATGATCTTAGTCTTTTGAATGTTGAGTTTTACACCAGCTTTTTCACTCTTCTCTTTCACTTTAATCAACAGGCTCTTTAGTTCCTCTTCACCTTCTGCCATAAGGGTGGTGTCATCTGCACGTCTGAGCTTATTGCTATTTCTCCAGGCAATCTTTATTTCAGCTTGTGTTTCATCCAGCCTGACATTTTGCATGATGTACTCTGCACAGAAGTTAAATATTAAGGATGACAATATACAGCCTTGACATTCTCCTTTCCCAATTTGGAGCCAGTGTGGTGTTCATGTCTGGTTCTAACTGTTGCTTCTTGACTTGCATACAGGTTTCTCAGGAGGCAAGTAAGGTGTTCTGGTATCCCTGTCTACTTTAAGAATTTTCCAGTTTGTTGTGATCCACACAGTCAAATGTTTTGGCATAGTCAATGAAGCAGAAGTAGTTGTTTTTTTGGAATTCTCTTGCTTTTTCTATGATCCAACAGATGTTGGCAATTTGATCTCTGGTTTCTCTGCCTTTTCTAAATCCAGCTTGGACTGGATTGAATCTGGAAGTTCACGGTTCACTTAAAACCTGGCTTGGAGAACTTTGAGCATTACTTTGCTAGCATGTGAGATGAGTTCAATTGTGCAGTAGTTTGAGCATTCTTTGGCATTGCCTTTCCTTGGGATTGGGATGAAGACTGACCTTTTCCAGTCCTGTGGCCACTGCTGCATTTTCCAACTTTGCTGGCATATTGAGTGCAGCACTTTCACAGCATCATCTTTCAGGATTTGAAATAGCTTGGCTGGAATTCCATCACCTCCACTAGTCGTTTGTAGTGGTGCTTCATATGGCCCACTTGACTTCACATTCCAGGATGTCGGGCTCTAGGTGAGTGATCACACCATTGTGATTATCTAGGTCATGAAGATCTTTTTTGTATAGTTCTGTGTATTCTTGCCACCTCTTCTTAAGATCTTCTGCTTCTGTTAGGTCCATACTATTTCTGTCCTTTATTGTGCCCATCTTTGCATGAAATGTTCCCTCAGTATCTCTAGATTTCTTGAAGAGATTTCTAGCGTTTCCCATTGTATTGTTTTCCTCTGTTTCTTTGCATTGTTCACTTAGGAAGGCTAAGTGAACACAAGGAGATCAAGCCAGGCAGTCGTAAAAGAAATCAATCCTGAATAATCATTGGAAGGACTGATGCTGAAGTGAATACTTTGGCCACCTTATTCGAGGAACTAACTCATTAGAAAAGACCCTGATCCTGGGAAAGATTGAAGGCAGGAGGAGAAGGGGACGACAGAGAATGAGATGGTAGAATGGCATCACCTACTCAATAGACATGAGTTTGAGCAAGCTCCAGGAGATGGTGAAGACAAGGAAGGCTGGTGTGCTACGGTTCATGGGGTTGCAAAGAGTCAGACGTGACCGAGTAAACAACAACAACATGTAGTTTATCTCAGGATACTTTGAAAGATGCTGTTGACATCCATGCTCAGTCACTAGCTCAGTCTTATCCCGCCAGGGTCCTCTGTCCATGGCATTTTCCAGTCGAGAATACTGGAGTGTTTGCCATTCCCTACTCTTGGGGGTCTTCCCAACCCAGAGATTGGCCCCACATGTCCAGCATCTCCTGCATTGACAGGTGTATTCTTTACCAATGAGCCACCTAGGAAGCCACACTGTCCACTAAACTTCTTATTAAAAATTCTCTGCATCATCTTTCATTTTTCCAGTCTTATGGCTTGATTCCACTATTAAAAGTGTTTGCAAATAGTGAATAGATTTGATGGGTATTCATAAGTGATTATTTGTAGAAAATTCAAGGGCACATGTTCTTCAAGTCAAGGTCTGTAGAGTTTCTGGCTGCCTTGAAGCTTCCCTTCACTTGACTATCACCCAGGCTACTATTGGTTCCTCAACACTTGCAAAAAATGAAAAAGCTTACTATTGAGTCTTTATTGCATTACACTCTTTAAAACTTCCAATAGCTGATGCATTTTATGTGATAATGTCAAAAATAGTAGCTTGGCACTAAAAACTCTTTCAAGTCAACGTGATCTCCAGCCTACATTTCCAGCATCATCACCTACTGCTTCCTGACACAGATTGTATGATTTGGCCAAAGCAGTTCATTTACTTTTCTCCTAATGTAACTTATTTCACTTCGAAGAAATTCATGGCAACCAAAACACACCCCCCCCCCCACCATTTATTTTCTTCAAAAGCCCATTCAATCTTCATAATATCATCACTCATCAATGTCATCATTGCTCCAGAGTACTTTTTTAAATCTGAATTCCAATTTTAAAAATCATATAAGCTCTCTCTTGCCATATTCCTGGGTGCCTGTTTGCTTGGTAACACTTATAAAATTGTGTTAAATTGTTTAGTGCACTTTGTTTATTTTGTTCATAGCTTCTATTTATGAAACAGATCTATGTATTGTCCTAAATTCCAGGGATCCTTTTCATAGTTTAAATTCATCTTTCTAGCTTATCTTTAAAGCCTTGAAGTCAGGGTACTCTGCCTATATTCAATGTTCAATAAATGCACATTGGTGGGTTGATGAAAAAGAACAGATTTAGCAATACCACCAAGCAGAAGAAGTGCTGTGTCATCACCAGGAACTTTCTGGCTCCGTGGATTAATATGCTGTGGGTACAATTCCATAACAGATTAATTGCTACCCATCATGAAGAAGTTAAAATACTCTCTGTATTTAGAAGCTGTACTAGAATCATAATGAAGTTTCCTAATTTTGTGCCAAGCCTGTAGATGGAGTATCTACAGTTATTTAGCTGGCCTTATTTATTTAGTGATACTTGTTTCCTGGAGACTGTTCAGATCACTGAATTGGAATGGATACAATTCTAGCCTATAGTCCATATCCTACTATGTTATAAGTTGCTTAGAACTAGATATTATATCCTATTATACATTAACCATGGAAATAAGCACTAGCCAGTCAGTTTTCATTGATAGCTGGCTAATTAACTAAAGGAAGGTACATCTATGCAATGTAATGCATACAGCCATAAAAAAAGAATGTATGTTTCTCTATGCACTAAAACAAAGAGATCTCCGAAATACATGAAGTGAACAAAGCAAGGTGCAGGTCAGTGTGTGTGATATGCTATCATTTGTATAAATATAAATAAAAAAGGATATGGTGGACCTATGTGTGTGTGTAAAAGATATATCAAGAAGATTATACAGTGTGCTGATTATGCCAGTGACTTTGGAAGAGAAAGGAGATGATTAAAATGAAGAAATGAGAGGGAAACATTTCACTGAATGCATTTTGTATTTTTTAAATGTGGAGCCATGTGACTGTATTAACTGTTAAAAATAAATATTTTAAATTTTAGAATGGAAACACAAGAGGAAAAATAATTTTCTTAAACATGACAGAGCTAATGAAAGTTATCTGAAAACAATAGACTTATATTAAGCCTGTAAGCATCTGAAAAACGCCTTCCAAACTCCTCTTTTTGATTTTGTTAACACTCACAGATGCTCCAGTGTCAAACTCAAGAAATAGGATTAGGAATTTCAAGAGGGAAATAGAGTAAAATCGTAGGACTCCCTAAGATGGAAAGGACCAGTTACAGAGCCAGTGTATTTGGTCATGAGGTGTTCAGTCAGCTTGGACTTTGAGCACACAATCGAGGCTTGATCCACAGCTACCCTGAACTCATCCACTCCCCGCTCCCAAGAATGCGCTTTAGAGTCAAGAGTGTTGAACACTTCTATGTATTAGGCACTTTTTAGGAATCTGAAAATAACAAATAATATGGCGTACAACAGATAACAAAAATCCCTGCTTTCAAGAAGCTTACAGTGTTATAGGAAAGAGATAATTTATATTTAAGGAGAATATATGTTATATTAACGTATGCTGATATACTTTATATATACATATATATAAAGTATACATATATATACTCTACATATGTGTGTGTGTGTCTATATATATATACATTTATATATAATGCAATGCTGATTGTTAAGGATTAAAAAAACAAAAGGGAGATTGGATAGGAAATATTGAAGGTGAAGTTACAGTTTTACTAAGATGACCAGAGAAGGCCTTTTAGAGTAGGAGACGTTTCTTTTAAGTCCTTAAGGAAATGAGACAGTTAGCAATTCATGCAGAAAGCATTAGCATTTGCATAGACCTTAATATGAGTCAGTACCTGGTTTGGTCAATGAACCAGTATGGCTGGAGCAGAGTGAGTCTGGGAAAGAGCAACAGAAAATGAGGTCAGAAAAGGGGGAGGAAATAAGTAAATCACATAGGGCTTTGTTCTTTGAAAGGAACTTGGTTCCAATACTGAAGGCTTGGAAGGTTTAGAACAAAGGATTGACATGATCCATTTGCATTTTTTAAGAATTATGACTCTGACTGTTACGTATAAAACTACATGAAAGAACTCAAGAGCAGAGGTAAGGATGCTACTGGGAAAATGAATGAAATAGTCCAGGAGACAGAAGATGTAGATACACTGGGAAATAGAGAGAAGTAGGAGAATAGAAGGTAAATTTTGATAGTAGATTCAGTAGAAGGTGTTGACTGTCAGTTGTGGACAGTGTGATAAAATTAAGGGTCAGATTGTCAAAGCAGACTCAAGATGAGTTACAGATCTTATCCACTATCAAGTTTACTAGTAATTCTTGGTTACAGGTCATAGCTAAACATAAGCCAAGCATTTTTCCATTGGAAAGGTATGAAGCCATGAGTACAGCTCTCCATAAAATGATCTTTTCATGCCTGAGGACATAATACTCTGGTTCAGATTTAACAGGAGAAGTTTAAATACTGTAGGTGATACAGTGCTTGCACAGGAGTCATTTCATTTGTGAAGCATCTTCTTATTAGGTCTTGTTAATTACATAATATGAAAGGTCAACCAGGTCATCCATTTCTTTCTCAGATGGATTAAGGTAACAAACAGATTGCAAGTCTGTTACTAACTTTTGCTTTCTAGGAGCAAAGAGAGTCAAATATGGTGTACAGGAATTTGTCCTGAACACCAAGGACTGAGTTGTTAACTGTGATTGGGAAGACAGTGAGAAGAGAAGTCCTATGGAGTAAAACTGTAATAGCTCAGTTTTGCACCTTCTAAGGTTAAGGTATGAATTTGGCATTTTAGGTAGAAATGTTAATTAGCTATATGAATCTGGCATTCAGGGAGAAATCAGGAATATAGATACAAATTTTGGAATCAATAGTATGTTGACAGTATTTAAAGCCCTGAAATAACATGTGATCATCTGAAGAATGAGAGTGGATGAAAAACTAAAACTTAAAATAGCAATATTAGAATCAATAAAAGAGAGAGGGCCAAAATGTTAGTTAAGGGCCTTAATATATATTAAGGAGACTTTCTAGAGGACAGAAGTCTGCAACTCAGAAAAGGGCCCTCATCTGGCCATGCTGCTACCCTGATTTTGTACCTCTAGCCTCCAAAACTGTGAAAAATAAATTTCTGTTGTTCATAAGGAAAAATAAATTAATTAATTAATAAATATTAAAGCAACAATACATTTATGAAAAAACCTGCCTTTGTTTGTATTTATAAATTTATATAATGTTTTGTGTATGTTTATATTGTAAATAAATAACTATACAAATACACATGTTCATATTTTAATTAATATATTTATATTCAGTGCAAAAAATTGAGTACAATTGCTATTGTTCTTTCTTAACTGTTTGGAAGATTTCACAGTACTGTGTATGGCTGCTGCTACTGCTGCTAAGTCGCATCAGTCATGTCCGACTCTGTGCGACCCCAGAGACGGCAGCCCACCAGGCTCCCCCGTCCCTGGGATTCTCCAGGCAAGAACACTGCAGTGGGTTGCCATTTCCTTCCCCAGTGCATGAAAGTGAAAAGTAAAAGTGAAGTCGCTCAGTCGTGTCTGACTCTTCCAGACCCCATGGACTGCAGCCCCACAGGCTCCCCCTTCCCTGGGACTCTCCAGGCAAGAACACTGGAGTGGGGTGCCATTCCCTTCTCCAATGTGTGAAAGTGAAGTCGCTCAGTCGTGTCCGACTCTCTTACAAAAAACAAAATAAAAAAAAAATTAAAAAATGACCAGTTCAAAAAAAATCTGAAGGCAATGGCAACCCACTCCAGTACCCTTGCCTAGAAAATCCCATGGACAGAGGAGCCTGGTAGGCTACAATCCATTGGGTTGCTGAGTTAGACATGACTGAGTGACTTCACTTTCACTTTTCACTTTCATGCATTGGAGAAGGAAATGGCAACCCACTCAAGTGTTCTTGCCTGAAGAATCCCATAGACAGCAGAGCCTTGTAGGCTGCTGTCTATGGGGTCGCACAGAGTTGGACACAACTGACGTGACTTAGCAGCAGCAGTAGTGCACAGGACAAGTTAAATGACACATGAAGAAGCAATTAACCATGTATAAAATAAAGCAATTTTACAGGATAAATGACCTGATTTCTTCATCATATTTAATGATCAGATCAGATCAGATCAGTCGCTCAGTTGTGTCTGACTCTTTGCAACCCCATGAATCGCAGCACTAGAAATATTGGTATCACAGCTTCTTTTTCAAATTGTAATTTCTGCCCCCTGGTACAAAAAGGAACATGAAAGGAGGAATCGGTTTCAGTTTAGTTGCTCAGTCGTGTCTGACTCTTTACGACCCCATGGACTGCAGCACGCCAGTCCTCCCTGTCCATCACCAACTCTTGGGAGTCTACCCAGATTCATGTCCATTGAGTCAGTGATGCCATCCAACCATCTCATCCTCTGTCGTCCCCTTCTCCGCCTGCCCTCAATCTTTCCCAGCATCAGGGTCTTTTCAAATGAGTCAGCTCTTTGCATCAGGTGGCCAAAGGATTGGAGTTTAAGATTCAATATCAGTCCTTCCAGTGAACACCCAGGACTGAACTCCTTTAGGATGGACTGGTTGGATCTCCTTGCAGTCCAAGGGATTCCCAAGAGCCTTCTCCAACACTGGAGTTCAAAAGCATCAATTCTTTGGCACTCAGCTTTCTTTACAGTACAACTTTCACATCCATACATGACTTCTGGAGAAACCATAGCCTTGATTAGATGGACTTTTGTTGGCAAAGTAATGTCTCTGCTTTTTAATATGCTGCCTGGATTGGTCATAACGTTCCTTCCAAGGAATAAGTGTCTTTTAATTTCATGGCTGCAGTCACCATCCACAGTGATTTTGGAGCCCCCCAAAAATAAATTCAGCTATTGTTTGCACTGTTTCCCCATCTGTTTCCCATGAAGTGATGGGACCGGATGCCATGATCTTAGTTTTGTAAATGTTGAGCTTAAAGCCAACACTTTCACTCTCCTCTTTCACTTTCATCACGAGGCTCTTCAGTTTTTCTTTACTTTCTGCCATAAGGGTGGTGTCATCTGCATATTGGAGGTTATTGATATTTCTCCTGGCAGTCTTGATTCCAGCTTGTGCTTCCTCCAGCCCTGTGTTTCTCATGATGTACTCTGCATATAAGTTAAATAAGCACGGTGACAATATACAGTCTTGACGTACTCCTTTTCCTATTGGAACCAGTCTGTTGTTCCATGTCCAGTTCTAACTGTTGCTTCCTTACCTGCATACAGGTCAGGTGGTCTGGTATTCCCATCTCTTTCAGAATTTTCCACAGTTTATTGTGATCCACATAGTCAAAGGCTTTGGCATAGTCAATAAAGCAGAGGAAAGGAGGAATAGTTAGTTACAAGTGGAAGTGTGACCGTATGTGGGTTTTAACTTGAACAAATCAATAGCAGAAACCATTCTGAAGCAAAGTAGACACTTAAACATCAACTGAGTATTAGAAGACATGAATAAATTATGTTTAATATTATTAGGTATTCTAAAGGTCCATGCTTAGTTGTTCAGTCATGTCCAACTCTTTGCAATGCCATGCCTGTAGCCCACCAGGCTCCTCTGTCCATGGGATATCCCAGGCAAAATACTGGAGTGTTTTGCCGTTTCCTACTACAAGGAATCTTGCCAACACAGGGATCAAACTTGTGTCTCCTGCATTGGCAGGCAGGCTCTGTACCACTATGTCACCTAGGAAGCCCTATTTTAAAGGGACCATTATTTTTTTAAATGATTATCTTTTAGAGACACATATTGAAGGATTTCAAGTTAACTTATATGATTTCTGGGATAAGGAAAACTTCAGAAAAAATTAAATAAAGTGAAAAAAAAAGTAAAAGTGAAATAGATGAGTCAAAATTAGCATTGTTGAAACTAGGTTATGTGTAATGTGTAGGGTAATTATACCACTGTTTTTTTTTTCTTTTTGTGCATATTGAAAATGTCTATAGTAAAGAGTTAATTGTTTATAAAAGAAAAACAGAAAGATATTGTTAGCTAATAAATGTACACATCTGCTTCAGTCTAATTTCTACTGTTGCTGTAAACTAATACTCCTTGTTCTTCCCTATCATACATGGTTTCTATTAAACTTTGAGAAAATTTTCAATGTTGATATGTATTTTACTGACTACCTTTTATAGATATTTTAATCATATATAAAAGAGGATATCAGTTGTCCCAGTTTTGTAAAAGTTTGGAATTTAATGAGAAGAATCACAGCAGTTTTTAAACATATGTTTTTTATGAACATGGTAGTCAACCAGCGACAGTTTGCTGCAGGAAACAGGACAAGGATTGTATTTTCTCTCTTCATGATGCTTTTGAATCTCTCTTTAATGTCCTCTATTGAAAGAATATAACTGGGAGTCATGTGGGAAGGAGAAATAAAGTTCATAGTCACAGAGCTGAATATAAATGAGTACATTTAAGACCAAGACATAACACCAATAACTGACAAGCAGAATATCTGTTGCTTTGAATACTGAAGTTTAGTATTATGTTTGTTTGTTTATAGTCAAATAATGTAAATTGCATAGAATGATGACTGATCAAGGTAGACTTTGTTTTTTTTTAAGTAGATAAATCCTGATTCCTACTTGTGGATATATATGGATAAAGTACTGAAATTCTACACACCATAGTCTTTTCACCCATCAGTTCAGTTCAGTTCAGTTCAGTCGCTCAGTCATGTCTGACTCTTTGTGACCCCATGAATCGCAGCACGCCAGGCCTCCCTGTCCATCACCAACACCCAGAGTTCACTCAGACTCACGTCCATCGAGTCAGTGATGCCATCCAGCCATCTCATCCTCTGTTGTCCCACTCTCCTCCTGCCCCCAATCCCTCCCAGCATCAGAGTTTTTTCCAGTGAGTCAACTCTTCGCATGAGTTGGCCAAAGTACTGGAGTTTCAGCTTAATATGGGACTAATAATGAAATCTACTTCGTAAAGTTGTTGTGAAGAAAAGATAAAATGTAAAATGAGTAGCCTGGGCACATAGTACCTGGTTAATAAGTATAAACTGCTATATTTCTTTTATAATTATCATCTTTCAATCATTATCATCATTGGGATTTCTGTTTTTTAACTTAAAAATGCATTAAAAATTTAGTGAAAAATACAAGAACATAAATATTTTGATAATTTAGTAGCCAATTAGAGTATTTTCAATATTGTCATTCATATGTTCATTTTACACATTACCACCTTCAAGGACATTATATTTAATATTCAAAATAATACTTAGGAGCAAAAGTGATTAATGTCTTCAGCCTCAGCTAACCTATTATAGCTCTGATAATACAGAAATGCATGAGCGATTTTCCTTTGGATGTAAGGAGATCCATTGATTCAGCTAGATGGCTCTAGGTTTGAGGTACACATCCACTGCAAATGTTATTTCATTCAGTATGTTTAACGCTAATCAAGCATCCTTGAAGAAATGCCGAAAGTGCTCACTTCAAATTGTCCTCAAATTTAGGTTGGAGCTTACAAAGCAGTTCTTATGATGGGCCACTGATTAGTGATGGTCCGTGTAGTCACAGAGATCAAGCATCCGCTGAGCTTGTACCTACACAGGTACAGTGAAGCGTAAGTCAAAGTGCTGAGGAGTGCCTCTGTGAACAGATGATTGCTTCAAGGATGATGTGTACTCCCTGTTTTTTATTACAATGAATATAAGACCACCTCCATTACTCTTTATTAGGATGGGATATTTATGTTGGTTTTGTTTTTGGTCTTACTACTTTCACTGATTTTATTCCCCTAGAGAAAGTAAATCTATCACGAAGCAGGTTCATCTAAAAATTTTAGTATAACATGCATGATGACTTAAATTTTGTACTTTCCTCAAGGTATATTTATCTACTGAATCTCTTGAACCTTCCTGAACAAGCATTTTTTTTTTAAGTTATCACTTTTAAGAGTAGTACATTTAAAATTAGAAAATAATAATTAAATAATATTTAATATTAAATGACCTTTATATCAGAGAAGGCAATGGCACCCCACTCCAGTACTCTTGCCTGGAAAATCCCATGGATGGAGGAGCCTGGTGGGCTGCAGTCCATGGGCTCGCTAAGAGTCGGACATGACTGAGCGACTTCACTTTCACTTTTCACTTTCATGCATTGGAGAAGGAAATGGCAACCCACTCCAGTGTTCTTGCCCGGAGAATCCCAGGGACGGGGGAGCCTGGTGGGCTGCCGTCTGTGGGGTCGCACAGAGTCGGACACGACTGAAGCGACTTAGCAGCAGCAGCAGTAGACCTTTATATTATATGGTTAAATGATATTCTAATAGAAAACTGACTTTTAAAAACCAGCTTTTTAACAAAAAAACAAACTACATACATTTTCCAGATGTGCCTATGTATTCAACATGTTCTAGCAATACCTATCCTGAAGCAAAGATTTGGCTGAATGCCCTTGACCTTCTACTTACAATTAATTTTAATAGTAGTTGCCATTTGTGGTTTTTCCCTTTTGCCAAGTTTATATCCTTTCTATTCTCCCCCATTTAAATATTTGAAATACTATACATAATGAGAAGAATCTGTTCAATATGCGGAAAAATTCAAGAGAATTTTTTTTCTGCCAAGGGACATTTGTCAGCTGCCTTCTCCCTTCTATCAGGCCCTTATTATTTCTTGTTTGGACTGATACAAAAACTTCTTTAATGATGGCCCTGCCAGTGTCTTCTCTCCTTCCAAACATCATTACTATTTCTGCCTACGAAAGTTCTCTAAAATACAGATTTGAAATTATTTTTAGCTTAAATATTTTCAGTGTTGGCATATCAACCTCAGTATTAATTCCAAACTTTATTGTGATAGAGAAGGCCATGTTTGCCACTCTAACCTTGAACTCTGAAGAAAGTGTCAAAGGGAACTTAAATTCGAGTTTCAGTGGTTAGCTGCATCACCTTTAACAAGTCATGTCATCTCTGCGCCTTTAGTTTCTCAACTGTAAAATGTTTGAAATAATATTATTACTGAGAAGGTATTATTTTTGAAAAGATTTAATGACTGCGTACATGTGAAATGTTAAGAATGTTCACAGCACAAAGTAATAATTATATCACTTCAGCTCTTACTTTTAACCTATTGTAGCTTGTTTTTTTTTTTTTCCCCTATCACAGCCCTGTCAAACTCATGTACAAACACCTCTTATGCTGTACCCATAATGATCTAATTGTTCTGTGGACTGAAAAAAATGCACAGCCTTAAAGTTAAAAAGTACGTTTTATTTGGGGAACTTACTGAGGACTTCGTGGCTCAGATGATAAATCGTCTGTCTGCAATGCAGAAGACCCAGGTTTGATCCCTGGGTTGGGAAGATCCCCTGGAGAAGGAAATGGGAGCCCACTCCAGTATTCTTGCCTGGAAAATCCCATGGATCTTGGAGCCTGGTAGGCTACTGTCCATGGGGTCGCAAAGAGTCAGACATGACTGAGCGACTTCACTTTCTTACACTGAGGACTTAAGCCTGGTAGACAGCTTCTCAGCCCTGAGGGACCATTCCCAAGAGATAAGGGATGAGCCAGGATAGATAGGAATTTTGGGGGAACAAAAAACCAAAACACGTTGTTGGAGCATTAAAAGATTAACATTAATTAAAGAAAACAAGGCATCTCAAATTAATGTATTTAGTAAGGTTTTCAATGTATGGAAAGATGCAAGGGTCTTGGCTCATAGAAATCATTCCTTTGATATGCACCTTAACTATCTAGGGTCAGTATCTTGCTTTTCTCCATCCTGAATTCCTTCAAGGTACACAGTAGGGACACCCCCACCCCCATACATACACACACACACACACACACACACACAGGCCGATAGCTTGATGACTGCAGTATCCTTTGTTTACTGATATGAAAGTCAACATTCTTTGTCCACAGTACACACTGAGAACTTAGCTTCTACTTGCTCTCATAACCTACTTCATTTTTTCAATACTGTGACAACTCTATATAGGTTACCCACTCATCCTGTATGTCATCCAAATATTCCTTTTCACATTAGCTTTCTTGACTAGCTTTACTGTAAGACCGTAAACACTCTAAAGACAAGAATTCGTTGTTTTGATATTTTTTAAAAAATCTATGTATCTGACAGAACAGAGAGCAGCATATAATAGTTATGTGATAAATAATTGAATAATTGTTTTTGTGAAATGGAGACAAAGAGGAATGTTCTCCTTGAATTTTCTTCTCTTTTTTTAAAACATGAGGAAAATTATTTTCTTCATTAAGATGTTATTATTGATGGCTTTATTCTGTGCATTTTATGAGAAATAACCCAATATGCAGAAGCTGCCTTATCCTTTCAGGGTTAACAATAGCAGCCACGCTGGATCATCTAAAAAGCAAGCTTTTGTCTTTTCTAATGGAGACACTGTTCATTTATAAGAGTGATAAGAAAATATTCTCAAAGCGTTTTTCAGTCTAGAAAGAGTTAAAATATTGCAAATGTTATTTAAGTAAATTTTACTGTTAACCAATTCTAGCCAGCTAGTGTGCTGCCCATGTAATCAAGAACTACTTTTCTGAAATTTTTATGCACTGTTTATTTCCTATTTTATAAGTAAGCTTTTTATTTTTGCATTGATTCCCATTATAGTGAGGAGACCAGTAGCCTAGAAACAACCCATGAATTGCATTATCTAATGTAATTAAGGTGAACTGGCAGTTTCTCAAAAGATTCAACAGTCACCAGACAACTAAAAATGAAACTTTAAAATAGCTTTGTAGTGGACATAAGCTTCTGTCATTTACTATCATTATGCACTCTTACGTTCCTTGACAGGAGTTTATGAATAATTGCACAGATATCCCAATGCTTGATTTACATAAGCAAAGCAGGTGTTTCCAGATGTTAGCCTACTGCTCAGTCCCAAGCAGTCCTAGAAGAAAATCATTTTCTCCAATTTTGTGAACCATACCTCTGATTGTGTGGCGCTCAAGTCTATAAAAGCTATTTTATTGTACCAATATAATCCCATTTGATCCAAGTATCTGTGAATTCTCCTTGCCATGCGGTTTCCTGGTCAGAGGATGCAGTGTGCCTCTATCAATAGGACTTTGATCATATGTGGCTTTCTGGGAAAAGATAAGTTCCTGGGGCAAGGAGAAAGGTTAAGGCTGTAAGAACAGAAGAGATCAGGCATTAACTGTTTTCCTTCAAGTACATTATAGCAAGTTAGCACACCCTGCTGCTACTGCTGCTAAGTGGCTTCAGTCGTGTCCGACTCTGTGCGACCCCATAGACGGCAGCCCACCAGGCTCCCCCGTCCCTGGGATTCTCCAGGCAAGAACACTGGGGTGGGTTGCCATTTCCTTCTCCAATGCATGAAAGTGAAAAGTGAAAGTGAAGGCACTCAGTCTTGCCCGACTCTTAGCGACCCCATGGACTGCAGCCTACCAGGCTCCTCCGTCCATGGGATTTTCCAGGCAAGAGTACTGGACTGGGGTGCCATTGCCTTCTCCGCACACCGAGGAAACCTTAACAAATGAAAAGTGAGGAACTGGCTGACTGACTACAAATCATGAGATTTTGTTCTATATTTTCACTTAGTGTAACACAGACACCCATTATTCGGATAGAGATAAAACACTATGAAACTAGTTCCCAAGTTGATACATTTATATCAGCTATAGAATGCTGATTTCTTACCAATAATTTGCACTCTATTACCTATATAGATTGAAGGAATATTCAGTATTCAGTACTTATTTTACCTCTATCACATTTTACGCTAACATCCTAAAGATTTTTTTTCTTATTCAGTTGTTTTCTAAAGTCAATTTTTACATTTATGCCTTGTAAGAGTCCAAACTGCATGAGAGAGGGTCTAATAACTTCAATATCTTTCATTATTGTAAACCTTTTACTGAAAATAATAAAATGAGTGGTGTGAATTTACATTTAGCTTAAGAAAATAATTTTCCATTTGCTGGTTTTTTAATAAGTAATAGGAGTCAGCTAAATCAGCTAGAATATAGTGTTAATGAAATTAAAATTACAGGTTTGATTCCTGTATAAGGTAATTAGTCTTATGTGGAAGAAAGCTATTCAAAGGCCATAATTTTGATCCCCAGTGGAGTTCTTATGAAAGGAAGACCACGTAATGAGTTGTAAAGGACTTGTGGCAAAGCAGGCTTTCCTCCTTGGGTGAAAAATGACAGATACAAATACTTAATATAATTTAGAGCATGTAGCATGTCAAGTGGCCAAGAGCATCATCATTTTATATGAGGCTACAAATCATCATGTAAATGGGCACTTAAACGGAGTATGGACTCAGCTCATTTCTCCTTTAGCTCCACACCATTGAAAATCAGTTAGAAACAGTGGGACTGAGCATAGATCAGAGTTGCAGAATGCACAGAGAAATTGAGACATAGCCCCCTGCTAGAAAAGTTATTAAAAGTTATTCTATAATTGCTGTAACTGTTCTATCAAGCTGAATAATACCAATTTGAAAAATATTTGTATTTTCATTAGATACATATACTAAGATACGCAATTATATTAACTGTCATTTTACTCTTGTTTCTGATATGGAAAATCTTAGCTAATCAACATAGATACTGTAAGGGTATTTTATATGTACCATATGTTTTCCACATATTAGCCAGATGTTGGTATATTAAAAGTAAAATTGAAAAATCCAACCTAATTTTAGGCTTGTTGAATATAGTAAGTTACTTTTTAGTCATTGAAATTTTTTACTTTGAAAACTCAGTAGTTTTATTTTAATAGAAATGGTCATTTAGAATATTTGGAAAATGTATAAAATTTCAAGTAAAATAAACACATGAAGTATTCATAATTCCAGCCAATGAACATAATCATGTCATTATATTTCCTTTTATGATGCTTTTCCTTTTATTAAAAAAAAGAATTAATATGAAAAATGGAATCAAATACATCCAAAATTGTAGCCTATTTTTTTCAACTTTCCCATCAGTTGTGCTTCAGAAGCAGTACTCTTATGACTGTATAGATTTCCTCTTAGATATATGCTATAATTTAACTATTATCCAAATCTTAGAATTTATGGTTATTTCTGTTTTTTCACTATTAGAAATAATGCTGCAGTGAGCATCTTTGTCTGCATTCTGGCCAGTTTGTAAGACAGGATAGTCTATCTTGGTTCTTTAAATAGTCTTAGAACTGAGGTTGTTGAGTAAAAAGATTTGAATATTTTTAAGTCAGCTACCACAAATAGCCAAATATCTTCTCGTCTCCTAGCACATTGCCCCGATTTATGCTGCCACCATCAGGTTACGAGGGCACTCAATCCTTCAGTTTCCCTACATCTGCTGTTATCACATTGAAGTCTTAATTGCTACAATCTTATGTAATTCCTAGAATTTGCTTTTCATAACTCCCTTTATTTTTAGACCAATTTATGTCTTAAAAGACATATAACTCATGTATGTTTATTTTATTACAACAAAATCAAACGTGTTATTTAGGTCTATTCTAGCCACCAAGCAACGTTAGGTCTTGTAAATTGATGAATAGAAACAGATCATCAGTAGTTTTGTTTGTTTCCTAACTCATATACATGAGATTTGAATGGTAAAGTTACTTAAATGTTGGCCAAAATTAAATAAGTGTTATTAATATGACCATTGTACCACCATAATGACAGATTACAGTTGAATTCTGCCATAAGATTCTAGAAAGGAAATGGCAATCTAACTTTTATGAGATAAGGTTTTGGCATTTTTTCTAAAGAGTAATTCAGTACCTAGCCTCTTGGAGGACAGGTCTGAGGGGGAAAGCTAAATATATAAATTCTTCTCCAGATTTGATCAATCATATGTTCCTCTGGTTTGCCTTGTTTCCCAGATGTGTTCACTTGCAATTAAAAGCATTATTCATTAAAAATGCTTAATTAGCAGGCTGGCAAATTTTCTGTTCTCTAGAATTTTCCATAGCCAGGCCCTAAGATTTTCATACAAATTTCAATGTTGAGCTAATTTGTTGCTATCCAGAGACATATTTGATTAGAAGGGAGAAAGATTACCTAGTAATATGTTTTCCACTGTTTTTTGTGTACTAAATTAACAAATTAAAGTACATTACCAATTAGCAGTTTTTAAAATTTTCTTTCTGATGAAACCTAAGCAGTTTGTTTGTTTTAGAATTTGAAGTAGAAAAACAGTGCATATGGAAAAGAACAGATTAAGTCTCATTTGATCTCCCTGAGTTCAAAATAAAATGTATTTACCAGTTGTTATTGACATGAGATTTTAAATGGTTTTCACTGTTTTTCAAATTATCAACAGTAGAGTTCTCTGGAGTCCCTCAGGTGTGCCTTTGCATCCCACAGGACATATGGTAGGTAGATACTATAAATCAAGATAGCACTTTCCTGTAGGAAAAACTCTGTATGCCCGTTAGAGACATTTTCAGTCTAGAATTAACCTAAAGCACAGTAAACCAGGGATATTCGTGTTGGTGATTCCTTAACCCTTCCTCCCTTCACATGCCATCAAGTCACTGTGACTCCCTAGAAAACACCTACTGTTCCACGAACATCTATACAGCAAACCTCTTCTGTTTGTCTCTAGGCTTAAATGTAGTCCCAATTTAATCTCATTTGCTTCCTACTATTAAAACTAAGATTGTGTTAGATTTTTAGAAAGAATGTCCCAACCCCAGAAGAATGACTTCTTTGGTGGGAATGATAATCTCATACTTGAAGACATATCACTCCGGTTACCAAAGAGTGAAAAGTAACTCTCTCTCTCACTCTTGTCTTCAGTCACTCAGTTTCTCTAAGAACAACCACTGTTAGAAGTTTCACTTGTGTACTTCCAGAAATATCCACTCATCTGTAAGCATTTATGTGAATTCCTTTTACTTTTACATAAATTAGCCCTATATACAAAATGACCTATACTTTCTTATTTAGAAATGTAGCTATCATGAATATATTTTATTTTGTTGCTTCTGGAGCTATCTCATTTTTTGTCATGACCCCATGGTCCATTGGATGGGTGTAGCATCATTTATTTAGTCAGTCACTATTACAGAGAATTTTAAAGGTATTTTCAGACTTTTATGAACAATACTGCAATGACCGCTCTTAATATATATGTAGGATTTTCTGGATAATAGGATGTGAACATTTTAAAAACTTTTACTATGCAATGTTAATTGCCCTCCATAGAGATTGTACCAGTAGGTCACCAACATTTGTCTTTACCCTCACCAACTCAGCATATCAAATGTGATTTTTTCCAGTGACAAGCTAAAATTATATCTTTCAGTTCAGTTCAGTTCAGTGACTCAGTCGTGTCCGACTCTTTGTGACCCATGAATTGCAGCACGCCAGGCCTCCCTGTCCTGTCACCAACTCCCGGAATTCACTCAAACTCACGTCCATCGAGTTGGTGATGCCATCCAGCCATCTTATCCTCTGTCGTCCCCTTCTCCTCCTGCCCCCAATCCCTCCCAGCAGCAGAGTCTTTTCCAATGAGTCAACTCTTCGCATGAGGTGGCCAAAGTACTGGAGTTTCAGCTTTAGCATCATTCCTTCCAAAGAACACCCAGGACTGATCTCCTTTAGAATGGACTGGTTGGATCTTCTTGCAGTCCAAGGGACTCTCAAGAGTCTTCTCCAACACCACAGTTCAAAAGCATCAGTTCTTCGGCGCTCAGCTTTCTTCATAGTCCAACTCTCACATCCATACATGACCACAGGAAAAACCATAGCCTTGACTAGATGGACCTTTGTTGGCAAAGTAATGTCTCTGCTTTTCAATATGCTATCTAGGTTTATATAAAATATATATATCTTATATATTTAAATATATCTAATGTGATATATATGCTTACTATAGATCATATATATTGTATTATGTAATTATATGTTATACCACCCACCCTCTCAGTGGTGTAGAACCTGACCCAATTCGTGGAATACACTGACTTTCCTGAAGCTAGTCCAGCTTGTAGTACCCTGTAGATGACCAAGTGTAAAACTTCTGACATAGATGGAAAGGTTGGACAAATTTATATCATTTTTCCACTTCAAATCACAACACTAAACTAAACTTATTCCCTTCCCCCTTAAGGAGAAAATTCCATGACCTTTTTTGCAATCCACATACCCATTAACCACCGTAGAAAGGATGCAGATCTATTGTGCATAGCAGGGTAACCACTGTTTAGTGATTTCTGTATAACATGAAAATGCTGGGTCAACATTTTCTAATCCGGGATAGATGTAATATCTTTCCCAATGACTATAAACTGCTAACTTTATTCAGTTTATAGCTAATTAATTAGTTAAGGCTGTTAAAACCTCTAACATGTAAAAAATGTCTCCTCAGTTATTGGCAGTGTACTAATTAAAACTTTATTTACTTTATGAAATAATTTAATTACATTTTGGGAAAGATCATGTTGAGTTTTTCAGTTTTTAGTTTTCTGAATGTTGAGCTTTAAGCCAACTTTTTCACTCTCCACTTTCACTTTCATCAAGAGGCCTTTGAGTTCCTCTTCACTTTCTGCCATAAGGGTGGTGTCATCTGCATATCTGAGGTTATTGAGATTTCTCCCAGCAATCTTGATTCCAGCTTGTGCTTCTTCCGGCCCAGCGTTTCTCATGATGTACTCTGCATATAAGTTAAATAAACAGAGTGACAATATACAGCCTTGACGTACTTCTTTTCCTATTTGGAACCAGTCTGTTGTTCCATGTCCAGTTCTAACTGTTGCTTCCTGACCTGCAGAGTGAAAAAGTTGGCTTAAAGCTCAATATTTAGAAAACTAAGATCGTGGCATCTGGTCCCATCACTTCATGGCAAATAGATGGGGAAACAGTGCAAAAAGTGTCAGACTTTATTTTGGGGGGCTCCAAAATCACAAATGGTGACTGCAGCCATGAAATTAAAAGACGCTTACTCCTTGGAAGGAAAGTTATGACCAACCTAGATAGCATATTCGAAAGCAGAGACATTACTTTGCCAACAAAGGTCCATCTAGTCAAGGCTATGGTTTTTCTGGTATTCATGTATGGATGAGAGAGTTGGACTGTGAAGAAAGCTGAGCACCAAAGAATTGATGCTTTTGAAGTGTGGTGTTGGAGAAGACTCTTGAGAGTCCCTTGGACTGCAAGAAGATCCAACCAGTCCATTCTAAAGGAGATCAGTCCTGGGTGTTCTTTGGAAGGAATGATGCTAAAGCTGAAACTCCAGTACTTTGGCCACCTCATGCAAAGAGTTGACTCATTGGAAAAGACTCTGCTGCTGGGAGGGATTGGGGGCAGGAGGAGAAGGGGACGACAGAGGATGAGATGGCTGGGTGGCATCACCGACTCGATAGATGTGAGTTTGAGTGAACTCCGGGAGTTGGTGATGGACAGGGAGGCCTGGCGTGCTGCAATTCATAGAGTCGCAAAGAGTTGGACACGACTGAGTGACTGAACTGAACTGAAAGTAGATACTCTATGCACAAAATTTAAGTGCAAAACTATGTGCAGTAAAATTAACTCACCTATAGTTCTCAATCCCCATCAGTCAGTTATTCTTCCAGAAGACACTTTTAACCAGTTTCTTATACATGTGTGCGAGTGTCTGTGTTTTTGTATGTGAGAGAGAGAGAGCGAGAGAGAGAGAGAGAGAGAGAGAGCGAGCGAGAGAGAGAGAGAGCGAGCGTGCGTACACATATATCGTAATCAAGCCAAATAGACCATTAGCAACTTACTGCTGTTCCCCTAAACAATGTATTTTGGAGGAATTTTCATATCGGTGTATATAAAGCCTTTAAGAAACTAAGATCATGGCATCCGGTCAACAACAACAATCAACCTCTTTAACAGCTATGTAGTACTCTGCTGCTGCTGCTAATGCATAAAAGTGAAAAATGAAAGTGAAGTTGCTCAGTCGTGTCCGACTCCTAGCAGCCCCATGGACTATAGCCCACCAGGCCCTTCTGTCCATGGGATTTTCCAGGCAAGAGTACTGGAGTGGGGTGCCATTGCCTTCTCTGATGTCGTACTCTATTGGGTGGATATACTCTAGTCATCATGGTGGACATTTAGATTATTTGCAAACACTGGATATTAGAAAGTTGCTGTAGTGAGTTTTCATGTGCATAGGGCATTCTCCATATGTACAAAGATTTCTGTAGGAAAAATTATTAGGAAACCCTCTAAGTAAAATAATAAGTGCATTTTCAGTTGTTATATGTTGCCAAATTGCCCTCCAAGAGATACTTCATGCCAATTGCACCTCTACCTCCATGTGTCTCTGTGAAACTGCCTCTTTGTAATCTGAACAACTCAGGATTACCAATATTTTAACATTTGTCATTCTTAGAGAAAAAAAAAATGTTTGCTGTAGATTTGAGGGGTTTAATTTGATATATTTTCCTTTACATTTTCTAAATAGGAATTATATTGTTTATTCAGTTTTTCAGCATACTTAGCAAAATGTTGAGAACATTTCTATTTATGAAATATCTTTATAAACATTATTTGTTATAAATTTAAGATTGTGAAATAATTTTAAATTTATAGGAACATTGCAAAGATACTATATTGTTCTTTTATTCATCATTTATTTTTTCAGTCACATCCATATCAGTATGGATTCATGTACATTTTATGCTTTGGGGTGTTATCTAATAATGGGGCTTCCCAGGTGGCTCAGTAATAAAGAATCTGCCTGCTGATGCAGGAAACATGGGTTTGATCCCTGAGTGGGGAAGATCCCCTGGAGAAGGAAATGGCAAACCCATTCCAGTATTCTTGCCTGGGAAATCCCATGGACAGAGGAGCCTGGTGGATTACAGCTCCTACAGAGGAGCTTGGTGAGTCACAAGTTCAGATATGACTTAACTGAACAAGAACATAACAGTATGTTGTTTATTTATTTTCTTATTCAGATTCTTCCAGACTTAGTCATTGAGAGCTTTTTCAAGTTGACTCCCATGTCCCTTAGACACAGCCCTAAGCTTTTGTTAGTTGAGTATATCCTGTGTTTTAGTATAAAATGCTTTAGGCTTATCTCATATTTTCCCTGCCTAGACCTAGAATCAGTCATTTCTCCAAGAACTCTTGGTTTCCTCAGTGGAGAATAGGATTTAGAAATGAAGATTGAGGCATTGAGTAAGTTTGTTGCTTTTCAAGGGTTAATGGTGCCCTTTCTGTGTACAGAATTGAGTAATGTATCTATAATTATTTATCTCTCCCTCATACATATATGGGAGAAGGCAATGGCAACCCACTCCAGTACTCTTGCCTGGAAAATCCCATGGACAGAGGAGCCTGGTAGGCTGCAGTTCATGGGGTCACAAAGAGTCGGACACGACTGGGCGACTTCACTTTCACTTTTCACTTTCATGCATTGGAGAAGGAAATGGCAACCCACTCCAGTGTTCTTGCCTGGAGAATCCCAGGGATGGGCGAGCCTGGTGGGCTGCCGTCTATGGGGTCGCACAGTCAGACACGACTGAAGAGACTTAGCAGCAGCAGCATACATATATGAATGTAAATGTGTGTTTGTGTTCATGTCTCAGACTTAAATGAAATAGTGAAGGGTTTATTCTAGTCTTCCTTTCTTATTTATCTGTAACTTCTCTCTCCAATAACCAGGCTGCTACCATCCACCATCTATTTAGCTATTTGTTTGATGTGAAGCAGTTTCAAAATTAGTAACCTGTATCCATATGAGAAACAAATTTGCCAACTAAATTTTTGGTTGTAGTTCTAATTTGCCTTTTGTATTATCCATGAGACTGAATTTATTTTCATATGTTTAAGAAATATTTGACTTTTTCCTAAGAAATGTTTATTATATTCTTGAAGCACTGAAAATTGAGTTATTAGCCTTTTCTTATTCATTTGTAAGTATCTTTTACATTAAGGAAATTAGCCTTTGATTCATAATGTGAATTGCAAACTTTTTTCAGTTTGTCATTTGTCCATATTTTCATATATATATAGTTTATATATGCATATATATACAGCTTATATATATATATATACGGTTTACATATATATACATATATGGTTTATATATATCTCTATATTTTTTTAAAAATTCAACTCATTTTTTTCTACTTGAAAGATATTATATACAATAATAATATCAATAATAGCAATCCTCTGAATGGTTGCATGAAACTGCTGTGTATAATAATTTGATTTCAAAATCAAATAATATAAAACAATAATTTTACCTCTTGTTTATGCCTAAATCTTACATTTTCAAAAGTGAAAGGGAAGTCACTCAGTCGTGTCCGACTCTTGGCGACCCCATGGACTGTACCTGCCAGACTCCTCTCTCCATGGGATTTTCCAGGCAAGATTACTGGAGTGGGGTGCCATTTCCTTCTTCAGGGGATTGTCCCAACCCAGGGATCGAACCCGGGTCTCCTGCATTGCAAGCAGACTCTTTACCGCCTGAGCCACAAGGTGGCTTCTATGTTTTCCATGTTTTCACGTGTGTGTTAAAAAATCCCACTTGTGTAAATGAGGAGCAGTGTTCACGTACAGTATTTTGGTTTCTTTTGACTTTGTTCCTAGCATATGTCCCAGTAATAGTAAAAATTACTACAAAATTGTTTTAGGGAAATGTTCAACCAATGTTATAATTGACTTAAGGCATGTAATGAGATAGTTTCCGTCTCTAGGGGGAGAACTTCTGACAGTCTTTATTTGCAAGTTTTCTTCTACACATAATTGCTGAATTCTCAGGGCCAGCCACAGCATCTTCTGTAAGCTGTTGCTCCTCAATGAGTACTGCAGTTACTGTACTTTAGAGCTCAGGCGCTACCCTGCTGTGGTGCTGATTTTATTACAGTGGGGGACTAAGCTGTGGTGAAACAGCGGGAGATTTCTTGTTTGTCAAGTATGTTAAGATTATGGATATCTCTTCTATGTTTAGCATTCCTGTCACTATAATGGGTTTTAAAATTTTGTTTATATAAAATAAGAAAATCCCTATTCTTACACACAAAATATATAGGCTTTTTTACCTTAGACAACAAAGCTATGCTTCTGTCAGGTGTTCATGTATGACCTTCATACTGAACTGTGAATCAGGCAAATAATTACAAAATTAATTGCTCATTGTGAGTTATGATTTATCTTTTTTCCACCTTGTCTTCTTTTGTTAGCACGAACTTATGCAGTACACAGTCCTTAAAGGGTTCCAATATAGACACTTAATTTAAATTTCTTTATTTCTGCTCAAGAATAAAGCCAGTTAATTAACTACTATGGAGTCATTTAATTCTCTAAACTAATTATTTACTATTCAGCTATTCATTTGTCAGTCCCGTTCAGACGCTCAGTCACGTCTGACTCTCTGCGACCCCATGGACTGCAGTACACCAGGCCTCCCTGTCCATGACCAAATCCCGAACGTACTCAAACTCATGTCCGAAGTGTAGATGATGCCATCCAACCATCTCATCCTCTGTCATCCCCTTCTCCTCCCGCCTTCAATCTTTCCCAGCATCAGGGTCTTTTTAAATGAGCCAGCTCTTTGCATCAGGTGGCCAAAGTATTGGAGTTTCAGCCTCAGCATCAGTCCTTCCAGTGAATATTCAGGACTCATCTCCTTTAGGATGGACAGGATCTCCTTGCAGTCCAAGGGACTCTAAAGAGTCTTCTCCAACACCACAGTTCAGAGGCATCAGTTCTTCGGTGCTAAGTTTTCTTTATAGTCCAACTCTCACATCTGTACATGACTACTGGAAAAACCAAAGCTTTGACTGGATGGACCTTTGTTGGCAAAGTAATGTGTTTGCTTTTTAACATACTGTCTAGGTTGTGATAGCTTTTCTTCCAAGGAGCAAGTGTCTATTAATTTCATGGCTGCAGTCACCATCTGCAGTGATTTTGGAACCCAAGAAAATAAAGTCTGTCACTGTTCCATTGTTTCCCCAACTATTTGCCATGAAGTGACGGGACAGGAGGCCATGATCTTCCATTTTTTAAATGTTGAATTTTAAACCAGCTTTTTCACTCTCTTCTTTCATTTTCATGAAGACGCTCCTCAGTTCCTCTTTGCTTTTTGCCAGGAGGGTGGTGTCATCTGCATATCTGAGGTTATTAATATTTCTCTCAGCAATCTTGATTCGAGTTTGTGCTTCATCCATCCTGGCATTTCGCATGATGTACTCTGCATATAAGCTAAATAAGCAGGGTACAATATACAGCCTTGATGTACTCCTTCCCCAGTTTGGAACTAGTCTGTTATTCCATGTTTGGTTTTAACTGTTGCTTCCTGACCTGCACACAGATTTCTCAGGAGGCAGGTCAGGTGGTCTGGTATTCCCATCTCTTTCAGAATTTTCCATTGTTTGTTATGATCCACACAGTCAAAGCTGTTGGCATAGTCAGTGAAGGAGAAGTAGATGTTTTTCTGAAACTCTTGCTTTTTCTGTGATCCAATGGATGTTGGATCCAATTTGATCTCTGGTTCCTCTGCTTTTCTAAATTCAGCTTGAAAATCAGAAAGTTCTCAGTTTATTTACTGTTGAAATCTGGCTTGGAGAATTTTGAGCATTACTTTGCTAGTGTGTGAGATGACTACAGTTTTGCAGTAGTTGGAACATTCTTTTGCATTGCCTTTCTTTGGCATTGGAATGAAAACTGACCTTTTCCAGTCTTGTGGCCACAGCTGAATTTTCCAGATTTGTTCTAGATTTGGCATATTGAGTGTAGCACTTTTACAGTATCATCTTGCAGGAAGTGAAATAGCCCTACTGGAATTCCATCACCTCCACTAGCTTTGTTTGTAGTGATACTTCCTAAGGCCCCCTTGACTTCAAGTTCCAGGATGCCTGGTTCTAGGTGAGTAGTCACACCATCATGGTTGTCTGGGTCATGAAGATCTTTTTGGTATAGTTCTTCCATATATTCTTGCCACCTCATCTCAATATCTTCTGCTTCTGGTAGGTCCATACCATTTCTGTCCTTTATTGTGCCCATCTTTGCATGAAATGTTCCCTTAGTATCTCTGGTTTTCTTGAAGAGATCTCTAGTCTTTCCCATTCTATTGTTTTCCTCTCTTTCTTTGCATTGATCACTGAGGAACACTGTCTTATCTCTCCTTGATTTTCTTTGGAATTCTGCATTTAAATGCGTATATCTTTCCTTTTCTCCTGTGCCTTTAGCTTCTCTTCTGTTCTCAGCTATTTGTAAGGCCTCCTCAGACAACCATTTTGCCTTTTTGCATTTCTTTTTCTTGGGGATGGTCTTGATCACTGGCTCCTGTACAATGTTATGTACCTTTGTCCATAGTTCTTCAGGCACTTTGTCTGTCAGATCTAATCCCTTGAATCTATTTTCACTTCCACTGTAAAATAGTAAAGGATTTTATTTAGGTTATACCTGAATGGTCTAGTGGTTTTCCCTACTTTCTTCAGTTTAAGTCTGAATTTGGCAATAAGAAGTTCATGACCTGAGCCACAGTCAGCTCATAGTCTTGTTTTTGCTGACTGTATACAGCTTCTCCATCTTAGTCTGCAAAGAATATAATGAATATGATTTCAGTATTGACCATCTGGTGACGTACATGTGTAGATTCATCTCCTGTGTTGTTGGAAGAGGATGTTTGCTATGACCAGTGCGTTCTCTTGGCAAAACTCTGTTAGCTTTTGCCCTGCTTCATGTGTTTCCCAGGCCAAACTTGCCTGATACTCCAGGTATCTCTTGACTTCCTCCTTTTGCATTCCAGTCCCCTATGATGAAAAGAACATCTTTTCTGGGTGTTAGTTCTAGAAGGTCTTGTAGGTCCTTATAGAACCATTCAACTTCAGCTTCTTCAGCATTACTGGTTGGGGTATAGACTTGGATTACTGTGATATTGAATGGTTTGCCTTGGAAACAAACAGAGATCATTCTGTCGTTTTCGAGATTGCACCCAAGTAGTACATTTTGGACTCTCTTGTTGATTATGATGGCTGCTCCAATTCTTCTAAGGGATTCTTGCCCACAGTAGTAGATGTAATGGTCATCTGAATTATTGGTCATCTGAATTTGTTATAAATAAGTTTCCTTATTTCATGATGTATACCTTTATTTTACAGGAATGTAAAAAGGGTAATAAATTTATGGTTACTTTGCCACACTAAAAGTGAAGATCATATTTTGTCATTTAGTTATAAAAGATTCATTTATTCCGATGACTTTGACTAGTCAATTACTTTTTAGAAAACCACAAATAATTGACCTTTATTTTCAAACACAAGTGTGTTCTTAAAAAATATTGATTTGACCCTATATTTGTTGTTGTTGTCAGTAGCCAAGTTGTGTCTCACTCTTTGTGATCCCGTGGACAGTAGCACATCATGCTTTCTTAATCATCATCATCTCCCAGAGTTTGCCCAAGTTCATATTTGTTGAATCAGTGATGCCATCCAAGTATCTCATCTTCTTTTGCCCCCTTCTCCTCCTGCCCTCAATCTTTCCCAGGATCAGGATCTTTTCAGTGAGTCAGCTGTTTGCATCAGGAGGCCAAATTATTGGAGCTTCAGCTTCAGCATTAGTCCTTCCAAAGAGTATTCAGAGTTTATTTCCTTTAATATTGACTGGTTTGATCTCCCTGCAGTCCAAGGGACTCTCAAGAGTCTTCTCCAGTAACACAGTTCAAAACATCAGTTCTTTGGTGCTGACCCCATATTAGATGATACTTTATAGCACAATAGTAATTATAATAGTGTACATTTGTATATAGTTTAAAAAGTAGTTTTCACTCATGATACTATTCTGTTCCCTACAGCTTTGTACTTTTCATTTCTAAAAATTGAAGAAATTGAGGCATTCCATGGTCAAGTGGCTTTTAGGATTAACTGCCTGCAGCGCATTTCGAATTTAGAATCTGCAGACTCCCACCACACAAACACAAAACAGTTTTAAAAATATGTTTGTATGAAGGTATTCTCAGAATTGTTTTTTAAAAAGAAAGCAATTTGAGAAATTGATGTCCTTTTTAAACTTTAGGTTAAGGAAGAATTGAGTAAGAAAGATAGGATTAAATCAGCTATAAGGTTAGGAAAGAAATAGCATGCTGCAAAATACACCATCTGCAGTAGAGAGATGGGCCATATATTTGTTCTCAGCTTTGAAGTAAACATGATCTTTCACCCTGTACTGAGAATATAAGCCACACTGCTTTCTGTGATCCATAGGGTGTCAGGATCTAGCCCCTGCCTGTCTCTCAAACCCATTTGCTATAGTCTCTCCTTGAACTTTCTTTGTTCTCCAAGCTGCCTGAGCTGGCCTCTGCTCTATTTCAAGCAAAGCTCTGCTTTTTTTTTTTTTTTTTTTTTTTTACAGGTGGAACTTTGCATTTCTTTTATCTGGGGAACTCTATCCTCAGTCAGCCAGTCAGTTCAGTTGCTCAGTCATGTCCGACTTTTTGCAACCCCATGGACTGCGGCACACCAGGCCTCCCTGTCCATCACCAACTCCCAGAGCTTACTCAAACTCATGTCCATTGAGTTGGTGTTGCCATCCAACCATCTCATCCTCTGTTGTCCCCTTCTCCTCCCACCTACAATCTTTCACAGCTTCAGGGTCTTTTCAAATGAGTCAATTCTTCACATCAGGTGGCCAAAGTATTAGAGTTTCAGCTTAAACATCAGTCCTTCCAATGAATATTGAACTTGTTTCCTTTAGGATGAACTGGTTGGATCTCCTTGCAGTCCAAGGGACTCTCAAGAGTCTTCTCCAGCACCACAGTTCAAAAGCATCAATTCTTTGGTGCTCAGCTTTCTTCACAGTCCAACTCTCACATCCATACATGACTACTGGAAAAACCATAGCCTTCACTAGACAGACTCAATCCTAAGGCCTCTGTAAATCTGGCTCCTCTTTATCTTTATGTTTATGTGGTGCCTGGAGGAAAAAAACAGGCTATGCAAGGTGGCCCATCCACCATTAGTTCACTGTCTTATTCCCCTGCTTACTTCCTTCTCAGCACTTGCCATGATCAGTTGGGGAGGAACCATGTTACTCCATGAGTGAGGCGATATTGATTAATGTCAAGAGTGTATACCCTGTTGCCAGACAACACAGATTGAATCCTACTTTGCTGTTTGTGTTTGTATGGCATTAGGCAAGTCACTTACTGTCTCTGTGCCTGGATCTTCTAACATATAGAATGTCCTTAACTAATACTCTTGCATGAACCCCTGTGAAATAGAACTATGAACTATGCAGATTTTCTGGCTCATTCTTCTACAGTCACTGCAGGTCTGTGGAATGGGAAAGTACAGACGAGAAACCTTATTCCATTGTTATTCCAATAATTGTTGCTATCAGCTTTTTGTTTTGTTTTCTAAGCATAAAAAGTTATAGAATTCCTAGGTATCTTGTTTTCTAGCTTTGTGCTCTTGATTCTCAATCTGCTTCTCTCCTCAATAAACTCTTCCAAAGGATTGCCTATACTCCCTGTTCATCTGCTTTTGTGTCCTGATCCCATTTTGACTGGATTTTCTTTGCTACCACTCCACTGAAACTGCTCTAGTCCATGTCTCCAGTGGTCTCCACCTCATTGAAATCCATGTCACTTCCCAGTTTTCATTGTACTTGACCTGTCGAGAGGATTTAGCACATAGATTATATGGTATTTATTGAACAAATCCTTCACCTAGCCCCCAGGATGTATACTACTTGGTTTTCTTGCTATTTCAATGCTTATGTATACTACTTGGTTTTCTTGCTATTTCAATGCTTGTTGGCTTTTTAGTTTTTATTGCTTGTTTCTCCTCATCTCTCTAACCCTAAATGCTGTCATACCTGAAGGGTAGATCGTTGATTCCATTTATATCTGCATTCATTGGTGGGTAATTTCTTTGTCATATGTCATAAAATACTGTCTATGCAGTTCCATTCAGTTGCTCAGATATGTCTGACTCTTTGCAAACCATGAACTGTAGCAAGCCAGGCTTCCCTGTCCATCACCAACTCCCAGAGCTTACTCAAACTCTTGTCCATCGCATCAGTGATGCCATCCAACCATCTCATCCACTGTCGTCCCTTCTTCTCCTGTCTTCAATCTCTCCCAGCATCAGGGTCTTTTCCAGTGAGTTGGTTCTTCGCATCAGGTGGCCAAAGTATTGCAGTTTCAGTTTCAATATCAGTCCTTCCAATGAATATTCAGGACTGACTTCCTTTAGGATTTACTGGTTGGGTCTCCTTGAAGTCCAAGGGACTCTCAAGAGTCTTCTCCAACACCACAGTTCAAAAGCATTAATTCTTCGGTGCTCAGCTTATTTTATAGTCCAGCTCTCACATCCATACATGGCTACTGGAAAAACGATAGCTTTGACCAGATGGACCTTTGTTGGCAAAGTAATGTATCTGCTTTTTAATATACTATCTAGGTTGGTCATAACTTTTCTTCCAAGGAGCAAGTGTCTTTTAATTTCATGGCTGCAGTCACCATCTGCAATGATTTTGGAGCCCAAGGAAAGAAAGTCTCTCACTGTTTCCATTTTTTCCCCATCTATTTTCCATGAAGTGATGGGACCGGATGTCATGATCTTAAGTTATCTGAATGTTGAGTTTTAAGCCAACTTTTTCACTCTCCTCTTTCACTTTCATCAAGAGGCTCTTTAGTTCTTCATTGTCTGCCATAAGGGTGATGTCTTCTGTGTATCTGAGCTTACTGATATTTCTCCCAGCAGTCTTGATTCCAGCTTGCGTTTCCTCCAGCCCGTCATTTCACACAATCTACTCTGCATATAAGTTAAATAAGTAGGGTAACAATATACAGCCTGGACGTACTCCTTTATTGATCTGGAACCAGTTTGTTGTTCCATGTCCAGTTCTAAATGTTCCCTCTTGACCCGCATACAGTTTTCTCAGGAGATAGGTCAGGTGGTCTGGTATACCCATCTCTTGAAGAACTTTGCACAGTTTTTTGTGAGCCACAGGGTCAAAGGTTTTAGCATAGTCAGTAAAGCAGAAGTAGATGTTTTTCTTCGACTCTCTTGCTTTTTCGAAGATCTAGCGGATGTTGGCAACATGATCTCTGGTTCCTCTGCCTTTCCTAAATCCGGCTTGAACTTCCAGAAGTTCATTGTTCATGTGATGTTGAAGCCTGGCCTGGAGGATTTTGAGCATTACTTTGTTAGCATGTCAGATGAGTACAATTGTGCAGTAGTTTGAGCATTCTTTGGTATTGCCTTTCTTTGGGATTGGAATGCAAACTGTCCTTTTCCAATAATTTGGCCACTGCTGAGTTTTCCAGATCTGGCATATTGAGTGTAGCTCTTTCACAGCATCATTTTTTAGGATTTGAAATAGCTTAACTGGAATTTCTTTACCGCCACTAGCTTTGTTCATAAGTGATGTTTCCTAAGGCTCATTTAACTTTGCATTCCAGGATGTCTGGCTCTAGGTGAGTGATCACACCATCATGGTTTTCTGGGTCATGAAGATATTTTTCATATAGTTCTTCCATATATTCTTGCCACCTCTTCTTAATATCTTCTGCTTCTGTTAGGTCCATACCATTTCTATCCTTTATTATGCCCATCTTTGCATGAAGTGTTCCCTTGATATCTCTAATTTTCTTGAAGAGATCTCTAGTCTTTCCCATTGTATCGTTTCCTCTATTTATTTGTACTGATCACTGAGGAAGGCTTTCTTATCTCTCCTTGCTCTTCTTTGGAACTCTGCATTCAAATGGGTATATCTTTTCTTTTCTCCTGTGCCTTTTGCGTCTTTTGTTTTCTCAGCTATTTGTAAGGCCTCCTCAGACACCTATTTTCCCCTTTTGCATTTCTTTTTCTTGGGGATGGTCTTGATCACTGCCTCTTGTACAGTGTCACGAACCTCTGTCCATAGTACTTCAGGCACTCTATCAGATCTAATCCCTTGGATCTGTTTGTCACTTCCACTGTATAACGGATTTGATTTACGTCATACCTGAATGGCAAACCACTTCAGTATTCTTGCACTGAGATCCCCATGAACAGTATGAAAAGGCAAAAAGGTATGACGCTAAAAGATGAACTTCGCAGGTCAGTAGGTGCCCAATATGCTACTGGAGAAGAGTGGAGAGATAACTCCAGAAGGAATGAAGAGTTGGAGCCAAAGCAAAAACAACACCCAGTTGTGGATGTGACAAGGCAGTAGAAGTAAAGTATAATGCTGTAAAGAGCAATATTGCATAGGAACGTGGAATTTTAGGTCCATGAATCAAGGCAAATTGGAAATGGTGAAAAGGGAGATGGCAAGAGTGAACATCGACATTTGAGGAATCAGCGAACTCAAATGGACTGGACTGGGGGAATTTAACTCAGATGACCATTATATCTACTACTGTGGACAGGAATCCCTTAGAAGAAATGGAGTAGCCATCATAGTCAACCAAAGAGTCCAAAATACAGCACTTGGATGCAATCTCAAAAATGACAGAATGATCTCTGTTCGTTTCCAAGGTAAACCATTCATTATCACAGTAATCCAGGTCTACGGCTCTGACCAGTAATGCTGAAAAAAGCCGAAGTTGAACGGTTCTATGAATACCTACAAGATCTTCCAGAAATAACACCCAAAAAGGATATCCTTTTTGTTATAGGGGACTGGAATGCAAAAGTAGGAAGTCAAGAGATACCTTGAGTAACAGGCAAATTTGGCTTTGGAGTACAAAATGAAGCAGGACAAAGGCTAACAGAGCTTTGCCAAGGGAACACACTGGTCATAGGAAACACCCTCTTGCAACAACACAAGAGAAGAGTCAGCACATGGACATCACCAAATGGTCAATACTGAAATCATATTCATTATATTCTTTGAAACCTAAAATGGAGAAGCCCTACACAGTCAGCAAAAACAAGGCCAGGAGCTGACTGTGGCTCAGGTCATGAAGTCCTTATTGCCAAATTCAGACTTAAGTTGAAGAAAGTAGGAAAAACCAGTAGATCATTCAGGTATGTCCTAAATCAAATCTCTTATGATTATACATGAATGTGACGAATAGATTAATGGGATTAGATCTCACAGACAGAGTGCCTGAAGAACTATAGACAGAGGTTCCTGACGTTGTACAGGAGGCAGTGATAAAGACCATCCTCAATAAAAAGAAATGCAAAGGGCACAGTGGTTGTCTGAGGAGGCCTTACAAAAAGCTGAGAAAAGAAGAGAAGCTAAAGGCACAGGAGAAAAGGAAAGATATAGTCTTTTGAATGCAGAGTTCCAGAGAAAACCAAGGAGAGATAAGACAACCTTCCTCAGTGATCAACGCAAAGAAATAGAGGAAAACAATAGAATGGGAAAGACTAGAGATCTCTTCAAGAAAATTAGAGATACCAAGGGAACATTTAATGCAAAGATGGGCTCGATAAAGGACAGAAATGGTATGGACCTAACAGAAGCGGAAGATATTAAGAAGAGGTCGCAAGAATACACAAAAGAACCATACAAAAAAGATCTTCGTGACCCAGAAAACCATGATGGTATGGTCACTCACCTAGAGCCAGACATCCTGGAATGCTAAGTCAAGTGGGCCTTAGGAAGCATCACTACAAACAAAGCTAGTGGAGGTGATGGAGTTCCAGTTAAGCTATTTCAAATCCGAAAAGCTGATGCTATTTCAAATCTGAAAAGATGATTTTTCTATTTCCAAAAGCAAGTGCTGCAGTCAATATGCCAGCAAATCTGGAAAACTCAGCAGTGGCCACATTATTAGAAATGGTCAGCTTTCATTCCAATCCCAAAGAAAGGCAATACTAAAGAATGCTCAAACTACTGCACAATTGTACTCATCTGACATGCTATCAAAGTAATGCTCAAAATCCTCCAGGCCAGGCTTCAACATCACATGAACAATGAACTTCTGGAAGTTCAAGCCGGATTTAGGAAAGGCAGAGGAACCAGAGATCATGTTGCCAACATCCGCTAGATCTTCGAAAAAGCAAGAGAGTTGAAGAAAAACATCTACTTCTGCTTTACTGACTATGCCAAAGCCTTTGACCCTGTGGCTCACAAAAAACTATGCAAAATTCTTCAAGAGATGGGTATACCAGACCACCTGACCTATCTCCTGAGAAATCTGTATGCGGGTCAAGAGGGAACATTTAGAACTGGACATGGAACAACAAACTGGTTCCAGATCAATAAAGGAGTACGTCCAGGCTGTATATTGTTACCCTACTTATTTAACTTATATGCAGAGTAGATTGTGTGAAATGACGGGCTGGAGGAAACGCAAGCTGGAATCAAGACTGCTGGGAGAAATATCAGTAAGCTCAGATACACAGAAGACACCACCCTTATGGCAGACAATGAAGAACTAAAGAGCCTCTTGATGAAAGTGAAAGAGGAGAGTGAAAAAGTTGGCTTAAAACTCAACATTCAGATAATTTAAGATCATGACATCCGGTCCCATCACTTCATGGAAAATAGATGGGGAAAAAATGGAAACAGTGAGAGACTTTCTTTCCTTGGGCTCCAAAATCATTGCAGATGGTGACTGCAGCCATGAAATTAAAAGACACTTGCTCCTTGGAAGAAAAGTTATGACCAACCTAGATAGTATATTAAAAAGCAGATACATTACTTTGCCAACAAAGGTCCATCTGGTCAAAGCTATCGTTTTTCCAGTAGTCATGTATGGATGTGAGAGCTGGACTATAAAGCTGAGCACTGAAGAATTAATGCTTTTGAACTGTGGTGTTGGAGAAGACTCTTGAGAGTCCCTTGGACTTCAAGGAGACCCAACCAGTAAATCCTAAAGGAAGTCAGTCCTGAATATTCATTGGAAGGACTGATATTGAAACTGAAACTGCAATACTTTGGCCACCTGATGCGAAGAACCAACTCACTGGAAAAGACCCTGAAGCTGGGAGAGATTGAAGACAGGAGAAGAAGGGACGACAGTGGATGAGATGGTTGGATGGCATCACTGATGCGATGGACAAGAGTTTGAGTAAGCTCTGGGAGTTGGTAATTGACTGGAAAGCCTGACATGCTGCAGTCCTTCGGGTCGCAAAGGATTGGACACAACTGAGCGACTGTAATGAACTGAATGAGCTGAATGGTCTAGTGGTTTTCCCTACTGTTTTCAATTTAAGTTTGAATTTGACAATAAGTAGTTCATGATCTGTGCTACAGTCAGCTCCCAGTCTTGGTTTTGCTAACTGTATCGAGGAGCTCCATGTTTGGTTGCAAACAGTCTAATCAGTCTGATTTTCCTATTGACCATCTGGTGATGTCCATGTGTAGTCTTCTCTTGTGTTATTTGAAGAGGTGTTTTCTGTGACCAGTCCATTCTCTTGGCAAAATTTTGTTAGCCTTTGACCTGGTTTGTTTTGTACTCCAAGGCAAAATTTTCCTGTTACTCGAGGTATTTCTTGACTTCCTACTTTTGTATTCCAGTCCCCTATAATGAAAAGGACATCTTGGGGTGTTAGTTCTAGAAGGTCTTGTACGTCTTCATAAAAATCGTTCATGTTCAGCTTCTTCAGCATTACTGGTTAGGGCATAGACTGAGGTTACTGTGACATTGAGTGAATTGCCAGGAGAGCTGAGAAGTGATCTCTAGGGCCAGTGAGTGAATTCATCCTTCCTAAGGGAAAAGTTTGACTGGTTTGACTCCAGAATGGCAGAGTAGAAGGATGTGCCCTCATCTTCTCCTGTGATAACTCCAAAATTACAACTGACTGTTGAATAACCATCGACAGGAAAATCTTGAATGCCACCAAAAAAAGATACCCTACATCCAAGGGCAAAGGAGAAGCCCCAGGAAGATGGAAGGAGGGGCTAAATTTCATTTAGAGTCAAACCCTGTACCCACCAGAGACACTTGGAGGGTTCAAACAAACCTTGTGCTCACCAGAACCCAGAGACCCCCATAGACTGAACCAGAACTGTGTTTGAGTGTCTCCTCCGGAGGTATGGGTCAGCCATGGACTGCTACAGCGGTAGGGACTCTGGGTGTAATAGCCCTGGGTATGGCTTAAGCCCTCTTGGAGGAGGTCATCATTAAACCCACCCTAGAGCCGCCAGACCTTACACAGGACTGGGGTAACAGACTCTTGGAGGGCACAAACAAAAGTCTATGCAGTGGCAGCCTCCAAATTAATGTGTCCAGACCAAACTTCTACACCAATGCGACATTCTTTTGTTTGTTGGTTGGTTTGTTTAAATTAATTGATTTGTTTTTGGCTGTGCTGTGTCTTCGTTGTTGGACTCAGGCTTTCTTTAGTTGTTGTGAGCACCTCTCTTGTTGAGGCACACAGACTTCTAATTGCAGTGACTGTCTGGTTGGGGAGAAATGGCTCATTAGTTGTGACACATGGGCTTAATTTTCTAATGGTATGTGGAATATTTCCAGACCAGGGATCAAACGCATGTCCCTTGCTTTGGCAGCTGGATTCTCAACCACTGGACCATCAGGGAAGTGTTGATGCCACATTCTTGACATTTATCTCTTGACATCTCCAGTAGGACATCTAATAGAAGTCTCAAAGTCAGCATATCTAAAACTTCATTCCATATCCTCCCGCATGGGGAACACCAATCGTTATCCCCATCTCAGTTGATAGCAACTCCATCAGTCTGGCAGCTCAAGCCAAATTATTTTGAAATAATCTTTGCCCCCTCTCTTTTTCTCATCCAGTCATTAAATAAATTCTCTTGGGTATATCTTAAAATATATCTAGAATCTAAGTACCTCTCATCCACTTTTTTGCTCCTACTGTCACATTTTGTTGCAACCACTGAGATAAGTCCCCACCTGCATCATTTCCATAGCCTCTCATGGGGTCTCCCTCTTTCCACCCTTGCCGTCAAGTTTATTCTTCATATAGTGGCTAAGGCAATTCTGTTAAATTGTCCATCATATCATGTCACTCTCCTCTTACCTCTCTAGTGGAGTCCTTAAAATAATATAATATCCAGAATCTTTACTCTATGGCCTGTGAGTCTTCCCTTGATTTAGCCCCTGTTTTCTTCTATGAGCTTAGTTCCTGCCAGCCTCCCCTTTGTCCATTCCTTCCTTGAACATGAAAGCCCATTTGATCTCTGATGTCCATTGTGCTATTGTCTCTGCTTAGAACTGTCTTCCTTCAGATATTTGTGTAGCTTGCTCACTCATTTTGTTTAGACCTCTGCTCAAATTTCACCTTCTCAAATAGATACTACCTCTCACTGCTGACTATTGATAGTGCTAATTGCAATAGTACCTTGTCTCCCTCCGTCTCTTACCTGGCTTTATTTTTATTTCTTATACTCACAGTGCCTGATTGTTATGAATTTTTATCTCTTTTCTAGTCTGTTTTCCCAGCTAGAACATACATGTCATGAGGACATAGCCTTTCTCTAATTTCCTGAGTCCTAGATCAATGCTTAGAACCCAAAAGGTGATTACTAAACATCTAAAGGAAAGAAAGAATGAAGGGGCTTTGTACAAATGCACTATATACATGCTGCTATAATAATTTCTAAAATAAAATTGTAATACTCTTTTTGGATTGGACTGAATGACTAGTTTTCTTTGATATTTGATATTAGTTTTAAGTTAGGCTGTGAAATAGCTACTAAAAAATGTGAGAATCAATGATGGAAGAGAAAATAAAAGTTCATCTGCATCAGCTATCACCTTCTAGCCTGCACTGCACTTAGGGAACGTCCATCTTTATTGAAGATTTGTCTTATTTTTACAACTCTCAACATTTCACCACCTTGACAGGACATCTTTTCCAATATTTAATTATTCTGTCAATTGAGCATCTATTTTTTTTTTAAAGGCAAATCAGATTTAATCACTACATTTTAAGCTTATTTCTTTTTGGAGATCTTCTGATAAATAGAAAATTAATTTTGTGTACAAAATGCTTAGGTAGATTAACCTGAATACTCAGTACAGGGGTACATAGTAGGAATACTAATGCTTGTTGAATGTTGCTGATTGAATCATATGTAAACAAGAAAGGATTTTTTAACCATTTCATGTATTTTAGATTTTTTTATCATAAGTTTTTATCATTTCTTTCTGTTCATTTAATTATTTTTGCTTTATGTGCTCTTTTTCCTACCAAACACAGACATCAAATGTTCACATAAAAAATGAACATTAACTTTAAAATAATAATCCAAAGTTTTGCATGGCAAAGTAATAGATCTTCTCAGTGTCATGTTATAGTTTTAGATAATAGCTTTTCTGGTTGGCTCTGGAGACCCTCAACATAAATCTATTTGAGGATGGGTTAGAATGAAGATGACAGGGAAAATGGAAGAGGAACACAGGAGAAAAATCATGTCTGGAAATTGATGGTCATTTCTATGTATGTTTGTCACCTTGGAAAAGATTAAGGGGATGATGGTACCTCTCTATAACTCATTTTTTTATAATGTGTTAAGATGAACCCAAATAAATGATCAGCCATAACGGTGAGAGTAGGGCTACCGTTTGGGGATTGCATTGCTAAAGTCAGTCACAGAGGCCTACTTCCAGGATAGGAAAGTCTAATCCAGTATTTTTCTTTGAATGGTGTGTGGCTTACTTTTAATAAGTAATAAATACACTAAAATAAAAATAATACATGTTGTAAAAAAGTAAAAATGTGGGTTTTGTAAAAATGAAACTAAAACACCGTGATGCCACCATCTAGATAGAATTGTTACTGTCTTTGTACTTCTTCCTGTCTTTCTTCTATGCATATTTTAACATAATAATGAAAGTAGTATTATCCTCTATAATTATGGATCATGACTTTTGGTTACTATTACTATATGCACTCAGTCCTTAAAAATGCCTAATTTTAATAATCACATAATATCTTATAATTTATCAAGGTATATTAATTTGCCTAGCCATTTACTTATTGTGAATATTTTGGTTACTTTTAACGTTTAATGTTAAACTTTTTTGCATAAAACCTTTAAATTATTTGGGAGAAGAAGTTTCTTTTTTAAAAGGAAGAATGTAAAGCAAATGTTCTGAACACCCGTCTTCTTACAAGTAGTGAATATTTTGGTCTCATGCAGTCTTTGTAATTTTATTTTAGATTGCCAATTTGAATATATAAATTGCTATTTGAATCTTATTATTTTTGTGATTCGTTTAACTTTGCTTACTACCAGTGTTGAACATTTTCTCGTGTTTACTAGCATTTGTATTACTTCTTTGGAGACGTTTTCATATAATATGTCAGTTTATTTGGCTTTTAGTATTTATATTCCTCCATAAATAGTTTCTCCAGTCAAGATAAGAGTGTCTGGCTCACCATCCATTTATTTTCTTGTTTATCAGTTTAACTCAGTACTACAGAATGGTAAAGAAATGGTCAAGTCCATGTAGCATACAATGGCTTTAAAAATATTCTTTTTTTAAGCCCTATTCAAACATTTTCTATAAAATACTAAGAATCTTTTTATAGGCAATTCTTTATAACCTAGATTTATTTTATAAGATAAATCTTTTTGTATTTGTTGTTTGAAATCAAGTGAAACATGGTTCTCAGTTCATACTTTATATATTTTCTTAATTCACACCTTGGTCACACACACACACACACAAATTTCCCATTTATTTACTTATTGTACTTTTTGGAAAAGGATAAAAATTAAAATAATAGTCATATAAATGTTATGCTTAATATAAAATTTATGTGTTTGGTTCTCTCTTTTAAATGAAGGGATGTGATATTTTGAAAGAAGAGTGAATAAAGGTGAGGATGTTGAAATTTTGGAGAATTAGAGAATAGAGAGTTTTTGTCTTGTTCCTATATGTTAAATATATAAGTTGCAAATATTTCTGTGACTAAGCATTTTTAATAGAAAATCCTCTTTGAACTATGGTAAAATTAAAAATCTTGTTCTAAATTAGGAATGTACAGATACAATGAGTACCATAGAGAATCATCAAGAGAAACCCCTAGAGAATAACTGAGCAACTCATGACCCACCTGTGGGACCCCCAGTTTCTCTGTCAACTATGAACACAAATGCAAAAAGAAAATACATGTGTGTGAAGAAATTGATATCTTATATTTACCTTAGCATTTCCTTTCTTACAGATTTAGTAATCAAATCTAGACTGGCAAATAAAGAAAGAAGGATATCAATTTTATGAATCAGTTATGATGTTCTCGATTAAGGACTGCAAATACTTAACCCCTTACAGAGGATTACAAATCTAGCAATGGGTGGATCCAGATTCATACCCAGGTCTGACCCCAAGGATCATGGTCTTTAACAAACCTGAGGTGTTTTTATCATAAGTCCTATTCTATCATACAAGTCATCAAGGAAACAGAGGAAAAAGGAAAGCAAAAAAAAGAGAGATTATCCTATTATCCTAAAGTAAGCAGCTGAAGAGTATAAAGAATCAAAGTAAATCATAGAATTACAGGTTTGGTTTGGTTTTGTTTTTGTATGAGAGGAGACTTCCACTTAGGAGAGGGATAAATTGGCAGTAAGGCCATGGAACAAAGGGTGAACTTTGTACATCCGTAGGGATGTGATGTAATTGCTGGTCCCTTGAGTTCTCCAGTCTATAACTTAAACAGTGCAGCATCCCCATTATGGAAAAACCATGGCCATCTGGTCTTCCTGGCTCTGAGGTGCAACCTGTAATGTAATTTCAGAAATGCATTAGAGCTGGGAGACTGAATCTCAGGGAAAATCAAGTTTGGTCAGCTGACAAAGTTAATTTGGTGCTTCATCATTGTACTGGCCAGCTCTTGTCATAGAAGCAGCTTAGTGCTTTGAAATTGTTCAGTCTGGAAAGAAAACAAAAAACACAAAAATGCAGAGATATGAAGGAGAGGCATACCTTTTCATCCCCCCAAATTTAGCCAGCGCTGTGTGTTTTCAAAACAATTAGATTAGGGAATTTTTTGTCTGTATTTTAAAAAAGGATAATGTCTACACCATTTCTGTTAGATAATACTTATTATTATAGAATACAATAATAAGGGCAAGGGTCAAAGTGTATTTCGCATTTAAGTATGATGCAAGGTCAAAAAGTCCAATTTTGAAAATGTCTTGCTCAACAAAACTTGTTCAGTGTAGCAGCAGTACAATTAGATCCTGCAATTCATGCCATATATGCAGTTTCTAAAATGCCAGGAAGAGAGAAAAGGAGAAAGAAAGAGGAAGGAAGGAGGGGAGACAGAAGATAAAAGGAAGGAGAATGAGAACAAGAAAGAAGGAAATTAGGGAAGGAAAGAGGATAAAAGAAAAAGGAAGAGTAATATGATAATCAAAGAATTTTTAAGTGGTATCAAGTCAACTGAGATGTTTGTTATTAAAAAAGACATAATTTATTTTTTGTAAAGTAGACTGCAAAAGAGTATATTTGTCCTAAAGTGGTAAGTGTGTAAAAAGAAAGATAGGTAGTCTCATCATCATTAATGTTGCTCCATAAAATCTCCTGAACTGCATTTGAATCATCCTTCAGGGTCACTCATTTCCCTTCCTTTCCTGCCTTCCTGCAGCCCTTAAAGAAAACAGCTCTAGTGTTAAGAGAAAAGGATTTGTTTCTGTGTTGAAAGTAAGGAGATGTGAAAGGAAAATATGCAAGAAAAATAAAACATTTCTGGTCCCTTTTGCACGAGGAGGACTCCAGGAGTGTTAAGAATCCTGTGAGACCCACCACACCCAAGCTTTTGCTCCCTACTGCCCTGACTGCAGGGACTAAAGAATTGGGAGTCCACCCAGCAAAGGTGCAGAAAACGTGAAAATTTTAGCTGCCCTTTTCCTTCAGTACTGTCAACACCCTATTTTGGAAGGTAGTTTTGATTTACTTACTTCTGGATGAACCTGAGTTTCTAAAAGCCTACCAAGAATCTCAGATCACTAATGGAAGTAATTGAAGGCTGACATGGTCAACCAGAAGATAGAGGGGAAAAAAAAAAAATTAGTATCTATATATGCAGTGTGTCTCTGAGAGAACCAAATGAAGTGTTAGCAGGAAGAGATATAATAAAGAAAAGAACTTAAAATCAAATGTTCAGTTCAGTCACTCAGTTGTGTCTGACTCTGCGACCCCATGGACTGCAGCACACCAGGCATCCCTGTCCATCACCAACTCCTGGGGCTTGCTCAAACTCATGTCCATCAAATTGGTGATGCCATCCAACCATCTCATCCTCTGTCATCCCCTTCTCCTCCTGCCTTCAATCTTCTCAGCATCAGGGTCTTTTCCAGTGAGTCAGTTCTTTGTATCAAGTGGCCAAAGTATTGGAGCTTCAGGATTAGATGAGACAGTGGCTAATTACCTATACATGTTTTCCCATCAATTCTCTCTTCCCTTATTTCTATAAATGGAACAATGGCCCACCCAGTCGCTCAAGCCAAAATATAGGAGCATTCTAATTCCTCTCCTTCCCTGTCTCCAAGCCCCTCCCCTACCCCATTACCAAACATCAACAGATTCTTTCCACTCTACCTCAAAACCTTAACGACCTTTACTTGTCACCTGTCTAAATTGTTTCCCTCCTTCTACTTCTATTGATGGTCCAAAGTAATCAAATCTGTGATATCTAGGAATCAGAAACCCTTTCCAAACTTTTCTTTAAATTCCTGGATACATGTTCTGAAGTTACCTGTGTATCCAGCTTCTTGCTTCTCTCATCTACTTCATATTAATGCAGATATGCCAAGACTTAATGCTGTGTCTCGATACTGGAGAAGTAAGAAAAGATTTTTAGAACTAAAAAAAAAAAAAAAACACAACTGAGGAAACTACATATGTGTGCATATATATACATATGTATGTATCTGTGCTAGAGCTTCCCTGGTAGCTTAGCTGGTAAAGCATCTGCCTTACAATGCAGGAGATCCTGGTTTGATTCCTGGGTCAGGGAAGATCCCCTGGAGAGGGGATAGGCTACCCACTCCAGTATTTGTGGGCTTCCCTGGGGGCTCAGATGGTAAAGAATCTGCCTGCAAAGCAGGAGGCCTGGGCTTGATTCCTGAGTTGGGAAGAATCCTGGAGAAGGGTGTGGCAACCCACTCCAGTATTCTTGCCTGGAGAATCCCCATGGACAGAGGAGTCTGTCAGGCTGCAATTCATGGGTTCACAAAGAGTCAGACATGACTGAGCGACTAAGTGCACAGCACATGTATCTGTCCGTATGTGTTTTTAAAGTGTGCATCCATATATATGTATTCTCATATATATATTTGTACATATATATATATTTAAGTCTTGCAAATTGTAACATTTTTGAGTATATAAAACCTGTAGTACTGGTGAAAATACATGAAGGGTGTTATTGTAGGCTTATCTCAATGCTCTTCCACTCTTTGTTCTGTTACTGAGTTGACTACTTAAGACTTTAACTCATTAGTGAGCACATCCCCAGAGTTCCACACCCCCACCCCCATCAGGTGGAGCCCTGATTTTATCACATTGTTTGCAGAAGGCAGCTTTGGTCATTCTCCAGGCTGGGTTTGCTTTGCTCACCAGTATGAAAAATTTAGAAAGAAAATAACTTCAGTTCATCCGTGTATAATTCAAATAGTATTTTAGAACATTATGTTAATCATAGAAACTGCTGAATTAAATATGAAACTGAAGAGATTTCTAGCAGAAACTTCTTAAAATACTTAACTGAGGCTTTTCAGCTTTCACAAAAATTCTACACCCTGCTTTTAGAGCCCTGATAGGTAAAATGGTTGATGCTAGATGAAAGAATGTAAGTGTAATTTATTCATCAGGTCTAACAGTACCTCAAAATCGATGTGACAAATATTTCTTGTATTCCAAACTATTATTACTGGGAAAAAAGGAATCCACAGGCAACATTGATTATACTTTCTGTATAGAAATATTCTATCTTAATATATAGGGCTTTCCCTATGGTTCAGTGGTAAACAATCTGCCAGCCAATGCAGGGGACACAGGTTCGATCCCTGGTCCAAGAAGATTCCACATGCCATGGAGCCACAAATACTGAGCCCACGTGCCGCAACTGCTGAAGCCCATGCTCCCTAGAGTCTGTGCACTACAGCCAGAGAAGCCACGGCAATGAGAAGCCTGCGCACCACGGCGAAGAATAGCCCCGGCTCACTGCAGCTGGAGGAGAGCCTGCCCAGCAACAAAGACAGCTCACCCAAAAATAAATAAATAAAGTAAAAAATAATAGTTAATCTAAAAGTGGCATAAAGATAAGTATACTGCTTTTTTTTTTGGTAATTGTTAAAGATACCATGCTAAGAATCAATGACAAATGAAAGCTGTCCAAGAAGAGTAACAAACGTAGGTTAATGTCCTGACGCTCATATGAATTAATCAGTCTCTAGTCTTTTCCCAATACTATAAACATGATTAGAATTCACAAAAAGAGCTTAAATAGAATATAGTCATTTCTTTTTCTGTTTAAAAAAGATCTGGACTAGATCCGAGTTAGCTTTATCGGTGAAAAAAACTTTATATAATTCAATTCAGAGCAGCCAAATGAGACCTCCAAGGACAAAACAAAAATCCAAATATGCAAATATTGTAATTTCCCAGAGTGGTACAGGTATACACTTCAAGTAAAGGTTAAACAAAAATTATTCATTATCTCAAGTAAACCAGAACAATGCATTACTTTTCATAAACAGATTGCCCTCTTTTTAAAAAATGATGTATTTTGAACCTCAACCTGATATGATTTATGGTACTAATATACTCTGTGAGAGGACAGAATAGCGCTGGCTATTCCCTGACATTACAGCATAAACTGTAGATCATTTAAATATGCAGAAATTGAATGATTTGCAGAGCCATATCCATGCTCCTCTTGCATAGCTGTTTGTAGTTAAGCAAAAAATAGCCTTCATTCTGTTTTTACAGCTTTATTTTTGAGATGATCAGAAGGTGAGTTGAAGCACAGATAACATCATTTGGTTTACATAAAATATAAATGAAAATGGTAAGTAATCTGATATAATTTCAAACTAAATTTAAGTCAAATAGCTTTGGGGAAAGTCATTATTTTCTGTTTTCTGAACCTTGTCTAATAATCAAATCAATAAGGAATTTCTCTTTCTCCAACTGTTAGAAATCAACTGTATCTCTTAAAGGAGAAAGGATGTATTGAATATGATTCAGGTTTCATTTATTAGGAACAAGTAGAATCTATTAGAACACATTAAAAAGGTCACAAAACAGTCATTTCTCCGGTCTGGTGTTTGTAGAACCCTACTCGGCTTTCCTATGTCCTAAAAGTCCCCTTACTCTCTTTCCTGGGGGCACGAGCACCCTAGGGTGAAATCAGTAAACAAGAGAACCATTTAGAACAGAAATTGCTGAGGTTATCTCAATCCTGAGTTAGCTCATTGAACGCACGGGCCAGAAAAGCACTTCCACCTGTGCCTCCTCCATGTAATAGTGCCCTGCTGCTAAAAGTGAATGCCAGACTAGCAGCAGACTTCTGTCCTGGAGGAAGCTTGATGGAGACAGAGAAATCTCAGACCCCACTCTAGACCTATGGAAGGTGAATCTGCATTTTCAAAAAATCCCGAACTGATTCATGTGTACATTGTCTGAGAGGTGCTGCTGGAAGCTATTTAGTGCTAGTGGTAAAGAATCTGCCTGCCAGTGTAGGAGACACAGGTTCAATCCCTGGGTTGGGAAGATCCCCTGGAGTAGGCAACCCACTCCAGTGTTCTTTCCTGGAGAATCCCATGGATGGAGGATCCTAGTGGCTCCTCTTAGGTAGCAAAGAGTCAGACACGGCTGAAGCAACTTAGCACACATGGGCATGCTCGAGGCTATTTATGTAGTGCCTTAGCATTCTTCCTGTAATAACTCTCATGTTTATTCGCTTTAAGTATTAAAGCTATGGATCATGCTCTTCTAATCTCAATTATGCAAAACCCACATCCTCACTTTCTGTTATGTCTTCAGTTCAGTTGTTCAGTTGTGTCTAACTCTTTGTGACCTCATGGACCGCAGCACGCCAGGCTTCCCTGTCTATCACCAGCTCCCAGAGCTTGCCCAAACTCATGTCCATCAGGTCAGTGATGCCATTCAACCATCTCATTCTCTGTCGTCCCCTTCTTCATCTTTCCCAGCATCAGGGACTTTACCAATGAGTCAGTTCTTCGCATCAGGTGGCCAAAGTATTGGAGTTTCAGCTTTAGCATCAGTCCTTCCAGTGAATATTCAGGACTGATTTTCTTTAGGATTGACTGGTTTGATCTCTTTGCAATCCAAGAGACTCTCAAGAGTCTTCTCCAACACCACAGTTCAAAAGCATCAATTTTTTTTTTCAGCACTAAGCTTTCTTTATAGTCCAACTCTCACATCCATACATGACTACTGGAAAAACCATATCTTTGACTAGACAGACATTTCTTATAAAGTAATGTCTCTGCTTTCTATTACATGTCTAGGTTGGTCATAGCTTTTCTTCCAAGGAGCAAGCATCTTTTAATTTCCTGGCTGCAGTCACCATCTTCAGTGATTTTGGAGCCCCCCGAAATAAAGTCTGTCACTGTTTCCATTGTTTCCCCATCTATTTGCCATGAAGTGATGGGGCCATATGCCATGATCTTAATTTTTTGAACGTTGAGTTTTAAGCCAACTTTTTCACTGTCCTCTTTCACTTTCATCAAGAGGCTCTTTAGTTCCTCTTCACTTTCTGCCATGAGGGTGGTGTCATCTGCATATCTGATGTTATTGATATTTCTCCCAGCAATCTTGATTACAGTTTGTGCTTCATCCATCCCAGCATTTCACATGATGTACTCTGCATAGAAGTTAAATAAGCATGGTGACAATATATAGCCTTGACATACTCCTTTCCTAATTTGGAACCAGTCCATTGTTCCATGTCTGTTTCTAACTGTTGCTTCTTGACCTGCATACAGATTTCTCAGGAGGCAGGTCAGGTGGTCTGGTATTCCCATCTCTTTCAGAATTTTCCACAGTTTATGGTGATCCACACAGTCAAAGGCTTTGGAGTAATCAATAAAGCAGAAGTAGATGTTTTTCTGGAATTCTCTTGCTTTTTCTATGATCCAACAGATGTTGGCAATTTGATCTCTGGTTCCTCTGCCTTTTCTAAATCCAGCTTGAACATCTGTAAGTTCACAGTTCATGTACTGTTGAAGCCTGACTTGGAGAATTTTGAGCATTACTTTGCTAGCATGTGAGATGAGTGCAATTGTGCGGTAGTTTGAATCTTCTTTTGCATTGCCTTTCTTTGGGATTGGAATGGAAACTGACCTTTTCCAGTCCTGTGGCCACTGCTGAGTTTTCCGAATTTGCTGGCGTACTGAGTGTAGCACTTTAACAGCATCATCTTTTAGGATTTGAAATAGCTCCACTGGAATTCCATCACCTCCACTAGCTTTGTTCATAGTGATGCTTCATAAGCCCCACTTGACTTCACATTCCAGGATGTCTGGCTCTAGGTGAGTGATAACATCATTGTGGTTATCTGGGTCATGAAGATCTTTTTTGTATAGTTCTTTGTATTCTGTTATGTCTTAGGTTAGATTAATATCAGTTGGTATCACTATCTGACTTTTGTGGGTTTTTTCTTGTTTTTATGTCATTAGCTCTATTCAGTGGACAAGTGTGTTTTACCTGACATGTGTCTGTTATTTCTAAAGTGCATAAACCTAGTTTTACTTTTTATCATTTCCCATTAAATCTAATTCTGAAGAATTAATTTATTTTCTCTATTAAACCTTGAGAAAGAGGAAGCAGGTATACTGGCAATAGGAAGTGTCTTCATTCAAACAAGACTACCAACCAAATGGCAGCAATGGATGTTAATATTAAGTCATTGAAATGATCAGTCTTCAGTCTTGGCACTTATAAATCAATTATTAAAACAACTCCAAATAAAAGCATTAGTCATGTTCTGTTTGCGTGAAATTCTGAACTTACTTTAAAACAGGATTATTCATTTTTGCTGAGCACTACCATTTTTTATAGTTAATAGTTCTTATTTTTTAATAGTTTCTTCAGATATGTGCTTTTTTTTTTTTTAAACTGAAGCTTGTGTTCTGAGGCCTCAGTTTTCAAATATACTACTTATTTTGCTTTCTTAACCTGTATCCCTCCTTTAAGGTAGAAAAATTCATACTCCCCTTTGTGCCTTTGCTTTGATTATACGATCAGAAGGATGCACTGTCAGCTTTAGCCTTTCTGACCCATTCTGATGGAAGGCACTGCTGCCTGTCCAAGCCATGCTTCTCTCGTTTGTATTCTCCTTCTCATCCCCAAGTATTAGTTTATTTTATAGCAACCAACTTATATTTAAACAATATCAGATGAAAATTTTAATTTTTTTCTGGGTAACTTGAAGTTGTGAAAGTTGTGTGTTGGCTTTTTCCCTGTCCCACGTCTTTTTTGTAGGTATTTGAATATGTCTCACACAAGATTTAAACTATCTGTACACACTGAAATCGATGCAGATTTGAAGTAATTTAGATTTTTCTAGAGTAATATGAGTATTTCAGTTTGACATCTGGAAAAGTTTGAAATATTTAGAAATCACCTCAAATCCCCGGCTCCCTTTTTATCCTTACTGACAGATTCTTCTATAATAACTGCAGTAGACCTGCAGAACATTTATACAAGGCCTCTTAGACTTTTCCATGTAATGATTGTATCACCCTCCATGAATATTTCCCAGTTCACCAAATTCTTATTGTGGCTACAATAAGACTGCAGTTCTTTAACTCATTATTTCTAATTAACCTATGATTGAATTTCCATAGTAGTGAATCTCTTTAATATGACTCATTCCCTTAAAATACAAGTGATCTTGTGGAAATAGAATTGGGTTCAGAGGTCATAACACCAGGCTTTTGGTCCTGAATCTGCAATTCAGTGATTGATGTCCTGGAAGGAACCACTCAAGCTCCATTATTTTTATGGCCATGTTAACACTGATACTAAACTTTGAGAGATATTTTGAAAAGACATCAAATGCTTTTTTATAAGTTCTTCTGAATCAGTGTTTGAATTAGTCCAGACTATTAACCGTTTTTGCTGCTTTTATTGCTTCCCATTTTCCTTTCTACCCTTTTGAAATGTGAGACAAACATGTTTCACTTGCCGTCTTGTGTAATTGTTGTAAGATGCTATTCCTGACTGCTGTGATAAAAGAGGAAGGAAGGATTGGCCCTTTCATAATTTATCTGTATTCTATTGGTATTTTCAACAGTTTCAATGGTATTCAGTTTCCTTTGCTAACACAAGTTTCAAGATTTAAAACAAGGCTTAAGACGTGATTCTGCTAGGTGTTACCCTAGGGAACGTACGCAGCTCTGCGATGGGGAACCCAGATGGTGGTTTGGCTGTATGCGTGTTCTGTTAAAATGTGGGCAAGTCAGTCTGTCTTTTCCACCTGAAAATATCTGTATTTGGAAGAAGGAAAAAGCACTGGCACAGTTTCTTGTTATGGACAAAACTATATATAGTGACTTAGAAGCTTTACTTATTTTTATGCCAGTAAAATGAGTTGTAAATTCAGCAGAATGCTTTTATAAAAGAAGAGTATTTGGAATGACTTTAGTAATCACTGGTCTGCTTATATAAATGCAATTTATTCTCAAAGATGTCACCAGGATGTTGATGGAAAATTACAACCACAAAGTAGAATTCTGCTTCTTCTATCTTGTTTTTGAAAGGCATGGCTTACATAGGGTAGGTGGAATCCTTTCAGTACTGTAACGTCCTAGAGATCTGTGTATAAGTTGGTCTTTAGGCTTTTTCTTTTTTTTTAACATGAAACGACAGAAAGTCAGATAGGTTCTAATACTGACGGTGACATGTTTTACATGCATACTGACTCTTAATGTTACACTCTACATTTAAAACATACAGCAGAACAGAACATTTTAAGTGAGAGTTCAAAGTTCTTGGTGTGGAAATAGAGCTATAAAAAATCCCATAGGAGATTTTTAAATTAAGCTTTTGCTATTAAAAAATTAGACTGAAAAGTAATTGATTTATTAGTTATTTAATTCAGACATTTTTGGAAGAAAACTATATACTAATTATGCTCTCAGCAAGGTCAGTAAGAGATGTTTTAATTTGTGGGATTTATCCTCTAGAATAGGGGTGTCTGTTTTTCTAAATAAATAGATCATGGCATCTGGTCCCATCACTGTGTGGGAAATAGATGGGGAAACAGTGTCAGACTTTATTTTTTTGGGCTCCAAAATCACTGCAGATGGTGACTGCAGCCATGAAATTAAAAGACACTTACTCCTTGGAAGGAAAGTTATGACCAACCTAGATAGCATATTGAAAAGCAGAGACATTACTTTGCCAACAAAGGTCCGTCTAGTCAAGGCTATGGTTTTTCCTGTGGTCATGTATGGATGTGAGAGTTGGACTGTGAAGAAAGCTGAGTGCTGAAGAATTGATGCTTTTGAACTGAGGTGTTGGAGAAGACTCTTGAGAGTCCCTTGGACTGCGAGAAGATCCAACCAGTCCATTCTAAAGGAGATCAGTCCTGGGTGTTCATTGGAGGGACTGATGCTAAAGCTGAAACTCCAGTACTTTGGCCACCTCCATTGAAGAACTGACTCATTGGAAAAGACCCTGATGCCTGGAAGGATTGGGGGCACGAGGAGAAGGGGACGACAGCAGATGGGATGGTTGGATGGCATCACCGACTCTATGGACATGAGTTTGAGTGAACTCCGGGAGTTGGTGATGGACAGGGAGGCCTGGCGTGCTGCAATTCATGGCATCACAAAGAGTTGGACACGACTGAGCAACTGAACTGAACTGCGATCATGGTCAAGGAAATCTGTGTAATAATTATTTATAAATGCAGTAAATTTACTATTTAAATCAAATAAGAAAAATTAATTTTGAGCAAGGGATACATGGACATGTATCAAGGCCTACCTAGATTCATTTTGAGCAAAAGCTGTATGATCAGATTAACAAACTTGAAGTTCTTTAAAAGTGTTAATGTTTTGGTGGGTGAGATAAAGTGATTTCAGTATGAATGGTATTGGCTTATTTAGGAACCACATATGAATACGTATGTGGTTGTGATGAGATGGAAATTGAGCAAAGAGGAAAAAGAAACTAAAAAGACTTTTAGAAAAAGGAACTAAAGAGCCTCTTGATGAGGGTGAAGGAAGAGAGTGAAAAAGCCAGCTTAAAACTCAGTATTCAAAAAACTGAGATCATGGCATACAGCCCCAGTACTTCATGGCAAATAGAAGGAGAAAAGGTGGAAGTAGTGACAGATTTTCTCTTCTTGGGCTCTAAAATTACTGCAGATAGTGACTGCAGCCATGAAATTAGAAGACAGTTGCTCCTTCGCAGGAAAGCTATGACAAACCTAGACAGTGTGTTAATAAGCAAAGACATCACTTTGGAGATAAAAGTTCATATAGTCAAGGCTATGTGTTTCCAATAGTCATGTACGGATATGAGTGTTGCTCCATAAAGAAGGCACCGTGTGAAAGAATTGATGCTTTCAAGCTGTGGCGCTGGAGAGCACTCTTGAGAGTACCTTGGACGGCAAGGAGATCAAACCAGTCAATCTTAAAGGAAATCAATCCTGAATACTCATTGGAAGGACTGATGCTAAAGCTGAAGCTCCAATAATTTGGCTACCTGATGCAAAGAGCTGACTCGTTAGAAAAGAGCCTGATGCTGGGAAAGATTGAGGGCCAAAGGAGGAGGAGGTGACAGAGGATGAGATGGTTGGATGGCATCACTGACTCAATAGATGTGAGTTTGAGCAAACTCAGGGAAATTGTGAAGGATAGGGAAGCCTGGCATGATGCAGTCCATGGGGGTCTCAAAGAGTCCGACACGACTTGGCATCCGAACAGCAACAACAAAGAGAGAAAAAGATAAAAATGTATATTTAAAAAATAAGAAAATAAAAATTATGGAAAAGAAAATTGATCATTTATGTTTTTTTGAGGGTTCCTATACCTGAAAGATTGTTTCATTTTCTGTACAAAATGGGAAGCTGACCATTTAACTCATCATCATTCATAGGATAAGAGACAGACTAGGGAAAAAAAGGAGTACTAGAAAAGGTGCTGACTGGGAGTCAGGAAAATAGCATACAGTATCAGTCCAACCTGTGACTTTGAACATGGTGCTTCACCACTTTATTCTTTCTGTAGGGACTGTACTTATTATAAGTGTATTTGGATACAAGCAATGGAGAGCTTGCTATAAGCAAATGCAAGTTTGTTTTTCTTACCTAGAAAGAACGTCCTCAAATATCTCAAGGCTAATGCAGTGCCTCAAAAGTGTCTGTAGTACACTAGCAGAAAACAGAATTGTTGTGATTGACTTTGACCAGATTTGGTCTAACGCCTGGCCAGATGGGTACATTGTCTGCCCTTACAAATGTCAAGAAAAGAACAGTGGCTTTTAAATGGCCAATTAACATTGTCAACCATCCTTATGGTTGGTTGACCTTATGGATGACCAACCATCCTTATAGTTGGTCCAGTAGACCCTGACCTGGGGATTGTAAATGAGAGGTACCCAGCCAGAGTTATTCACACTCACGGGCACAGGCCTCCCAGTCTATAGGCATCTGATACCAACTGAAATGAGGGGGCCAAACAGCAAGTCAAAGGGAACATTGCTTCACAAGACTGCTCTCATTTCAAAACTGGACACAAGTTTAGAGGTCTTTAGGACCATCTCATTTCAGATCAGCTGGCTACAAATTCAGAGTCCCCACAGATTCCCGTGGGTTCAGAAATTCACTAGAATAACTTAGAATTCAAATAAGTGCTATAGCTAAAATTACTATTTTATTACAGTAAAAGGATATAAACTAGAACCAGTCTAAGGAAGAAACATAAGGCAAAGTCAGGGAGGGGTCCAAACCCAGGATTCCACTCATCTTCCCCGCTGGAGTATTGGAAGCTATTCCCTCCTCCCCTTACTCTGTGAGACTTCATAACTCAACTTATAGTATTGCCAATCAGGAAAGCTTACTTTGGACTTGATGCCTGGAGTTTTTGTTAAGGTTCAATCATATACTGCCACACATGGTAAGTTTTAGTCTCTAACCCCTCCTGGAGATTATGGATAATGCTTTTAGTTTCTAATTCCTCCAGAGGGAGAGATTGTGATTCCTAAGCCCAATGTATCACATTGTTAGACTATCTGGTGACCAAAGCTCCTAGGCAAACAGATACTCCTATCAGGCAGAGATAACTTCCCAGTAGCAAAGGGTAAGGGAAGGACCACTCTTGGGTTAAATTAATCCTTCACTATTGTTGTTCTAGTACTTTGGGCACCTCATGTGAAGAGTTGATGCGTTGGAAAAGACTCTGATGCTGGGAGGGATTGGGGGCAGGAAGAGAAGGGGATGACAGAGAATGAGATGGCTGGATGGCATCACTGACTCGATGGACGTGAGTCTGAGTGAACTCCGGGAGTTGTGATGGACAGGGAGGCCTGGCGTGCTGCGATTCATGGGGTCACAAAGAGTTGGACACAACTGAGTGACTGAATTGAACTGATTGTTGTTCAGTCACTAAGTCATGTCTGACTCTCTTGCAACTCCATGGACTGTAGCCCACTAGGCTCCTCTGTACATGGGATTTCTCAGGCAAGAATACTGGAGTGGGTTGTCATTTCCTTCTCCAGGGGGTCTTCCTGACCCAGAGATCGAACCCATGTCTCCTGCATTGGCAGGCAGATTCTTTACTGCTGAGCCACCAGGGAAGCCAAATCCTTCAGTACACAGAGGGGATTGAAATGTAGGTCTGATGCAACTCTCATATATAATTCTGGCATTCAGATACTTCACCAATTTATAGTGTTAGGTTCCTGCTTAATTTAGAACAGCCCTCTCCATGACACTGCTATAATTTTTTTTTTGACCTTGAACTTTTTCTACCACTCACATCTTCCCCTGTGGCGCAATCAAGCATCTTCCAACATCACCAGCGTAGAGGAGTGTAAAGCATTCTTAGCACCCGAAAACAACGGTCAATTCTCCAGAGCATTTCTGCATTGGGCCATGCCTGCTAAAGGTGAAGATGAATCCTCATTCATCTGGCCATGCCCCAGCATTCAGCATCAGTCCTGGACTCTGGGACTAAGACTCCGTGAACTGAGCACACAGGCTGCTGGCAATGATCTCTTACTAACCTGGACAGCTGGGCTATAGCTGTGTTGGCTCTTGTCAGTGCCATACAGCGTTGTTCTGCCTCAGATGTCATCCTGCTGTTGATGCTCTTTTCTTGCTATTACAAAAACCTCCACCTGGGGAGCTGCCAGATGTCTTACCAGATTATTCAGTGGTCATTTTGTCTGGTCCATCGACACATTGAAATCTTTGTCAAATCCCTAAGTAGGAAGAAGAGAGACCTCTGTTTCTCTACGTTATTTTCTTGTGATTCCTACAAACAAACAAAAGTTTGCATTTAATAAAACTGAGACCCAAAGAATTAAGTGATTGAGTGAAAGCCCCAGAGGGGTGAGTGGCCATACCAGAAGAGGAGTCAAAGTACTATGACTTCTTTGCCAGCTTTCCCTAGGCTGCCTGCCAAAAAGTTGAATCCAGCCATCTTTGCTGGGTGAAATTTTCTGCTGGCAGGGCCTCGTGAAGCATCAAATCAACAACCTCTAAATGACAGTTTTCACTGGCTGTGTGCACCAAGGTCAGAAATCCCTGAGGAAGAGAGAGGAAGACCTCTCTCTTTATGACTCTGGATCTGTAAACCTTTCTCTAGATCAGTGATCTAATTTAATCTTTTAAGTGTTAAACTCTTGAACCCTTTCCATTTTATAAAGTTACTGGGTCCGGCTCTCTCCGTCTGCTTTTACCCATGATAGAATTATAGTTTTTGATCAGTTAAAGGGGCTAGCTCTCATTTTACAGCTGAGAAAAGGAAGTGGAGAGAGAGACAGCAACTGTACCTAATTAGTGAGAAAGCTGGAGTGGGAGCCCAGATCCCCTTTCTCTCTGCCCACTGTGTTCTAGGGGCATGTTTTTAATCCTCTGCCTAGAGAAAGAGAAAGAAAACAGAAATCAAGCTTAGCAGAGACTCCCCATCCCTCCTATGCCCACCAGCGACCCAATATTCATTCTTTTTTCACTCTAACAAATGCTTAAAGACTCCAGTTCCAAGAAACCTATGACCACATGACTAAGTTCTGAAAATGAGAAGTAAATAGAATTTGAATGTCTTTTTAAGTGGAGCAGGCCCTTTTTGGTCCTTTCCTCCTTTTTGTTACCTGTAATGTAGATGTATGATTGAAGCTGTAGTAGCCATTAGTGTCCTGGGAAATAGATAGCATCAGACAGGAAGAAGCTGGGGTCTGACACTGAGAAGATGCCATACCTTGTGTGTGTGTGTGTGTGTGTGTGTGTGTGTGTGTGTGAGTGTGTGAGAGAGAGAGAGAGAGAGAGAAATTTTCATCTTAAATCTGAAATTGAATGTTTGGAAGTCACTCAGTTGTATCCGACTCTTTGAGACCCACGGACTGTAAAGTCCATGAAATCCTCCAGGCCAGAATACTGGAGTAGGAAGCCTTTCCCTTCTCCAGGGGATCTTCCCAACCCAGGGATCAAATCAAGGTCACCCGCATTGCAGGCGGATTCTTTACCAACTGAGCCATCAGGGAAGCTAATCTGAAATTAACTTACTCTTATTTAGGTTTTCTGTTACACATAGCCAAACCTATCCAACTAAATTTCTAGGATTAAGGTAAATCTAAAAGGCAAGGTATATCTAAAACTTAAATGGGCTTTATTATTATTATCATTGTTATTTGTCTTTTGTTTCCTAAGTAACATTTAGTATCTCCTGTTCAGAAATCTATTTCATCCAGTTCAGTCCTACCTTTCATTTTGTGTTATTCATCATCTACAACCCATGTTCACACTGAATAATTTATGATTTTTATATTAGTATTTGTTTCCCAAAGGTATAAATCCACCAATAGTTGTAATCTCCTTGATTTCAAGATCCAGCTGCTTCTTAGAGTTATTTATAGTTTCTAACTCAATACTACGGCATAAACCTGTCAGTAAATATTTAGAGCATTGTATTGTTCAGTTAAGTCATGTCCAAATCTTTGTGACCCCATGGACTGCAGCTTGCCAGGCTTTCCTGTCCTTCAGAGAGTTGTATTAAATGAATCAGTAATGCTTGTTATCAATGTAAGTTATTCATAGTAGTTAAAACCAGTCATGTATGTGTAAGTATGTGCTGCTCACAAAGTCGAGGCAGGTTATTAAATATCCCTATTTTACATAGGAGGAAACAGAATCAGAGAAGTTCATAATCTGCAAATAGCTTTCCTAGGATGCTCTGAAAGAGAGAGAACTAGAAGCAAACCCCAGCATTTATGACACTCAGATTTTTCCACTGCACCCTGCTGCCTTAAATTTACAAATAATGTTTTATGTATTCTCAGATGTGGTCCCTACTGTCGGATCTAAACAGTAAAAACACTGATGTGATCACTCCTTCATATTAGCAAATAATCATCCCCTCCCCTTACTGTCTTTCGCTCTCAGCTTCATTCCTAGACATGGTGGCAGAGTGAGTTAGCCAAACACAGCACACGCGCTTCCCCCACCCCTAGCATGAACCTATCACTAGAAAGTGACGACCAGCTTCTCTCCTTGCCTGTGATACCATCATTCTCACACTTAAGTGGTCTGGGGTCCACTCACAGTAGACATTAATGCCAAGCAGTGACTATGTTATACAGTCAGAGATTGTGAATCTAGGTGATTTGAAAACCTTATAGAAATGTACTTCTTCTCCCTACCTAATTATATCCTCATATATTACTAGCATTAAAGCTCATAATTTCATTTTTTTTGTTTTAGTGTTTGTATTAAGCTATTTCAGAGCAGAAGTGGTTCCAAAAGAAAAATATCTGAAAAATACTCTTCAATACTCCTCATCTTTGTGCTGATGAATGATCTATCAGACCTTCCTTTCCATTGGATATGTTTTCAATAGTTTTTAAGGTTTTGGGTTTCTGAGTCTCAATTTTCAACTCGAGTCTTGAATTATCTATAGTAGTGTTTTCTTCTTTATTATGAATCTACATATCTTACCATCTACTCAAAATTAATCACAGAAGATGGTTCTAATCATGGAGGAAGTGGGAGAAAGCAGATGAAATAGGCAAGATAATCTCAGATAATGCAGTAATTTTGTGCAGTGCATACACTTTCTGAAAAAAAATTATTAAATACATTTATTATCCTTAGATGAAAGTCTGAGTCCTGAGGGAAAGGGAAGTGTCATGGAGTTCAAAGCATGCATACTGAATTTTGTGATCTGAAATGCAGTACATCTCTGGAAACTTACTTTTCTTTTAATAGTAAACAGTACCAGTATGACCAAGAACACAAAACTAATTCCAAGTATTCTTGTACAGTAATCGGGATGGTATTTCAAACCCAAATAGCTGAGTCAATTATATATTATCAGTGTGGAAGAGTAGAGATTGCATGGTTATCTCCTGAAGTTTGAAAAGCTGAAGCTATTTTTCATTATCCTGAAGTCTTGATGTCTTTGGTCATAGAGTGAGAAGATATGATGTTGTTGAATTTAGGGGTTATTGACTCTTCACCAAACCCTACCAAGTCAGGCCCTGGTGACCTATTGTGGCAAACAATTGCAACGTCTTAGTGACTTACCACCTGAAACTCTCTCACCTCTGTTAGAGTCCTGTGAGGACTGGAGTGAGGTTCAGCTCTACAGTTGAACAGGAACCCATGTATCTTTGATCTACTGACCCTACCATTGCCCATGGTGTATAGGGCTCTTCTAATGCTTCAAGAAAAGAAAAGATGGAGAACATGGATGATTGTACAGGGAGTTTGTAGGCTAGACACACACATGGATTATCTGTTCTGTCCACCTGCCCATTTGCCAGACTTTAGTCATAACACACACCTAACTATAAGGAAGGATAGAAAATGTGCTCTACTTGTGAGCCTAGGAGGTAAGAAAAGAAGAGTTTTGGTGAACAGCTTGCCAGAATACTTAAGAGCAGGGAAGGAGTCAGGATACAGAAAAGGAGGAAAAGGTAAAGGTATAATAAATAAGCAAAAAATGGGCTCAGTAAGACAGTAGGAGGTAAGGTAAGAAGGCATTGATGGAGGTGTTGCCTTTAAATAAAGAGGAAAGGATCACATCCTCTGGGACTAGAGAGAGGTCATATACGTTTTAATGGGCACTTTATGGAGGACTCCACAACCACAACATTTTATTCTAATCTCCAGAGGAAGTCATGAAACAGACAGCAGATCCAAAAGCAAGATCACCAAATGGAGTGGAGTTTGTGTGTTGCATAAAGGCATCCTGCCAAGAATGCAGGAAGGGATGAGAGTCAGCTATTGGTCAGATCTCTAAACTGTGTGCCCTGGGGGTGTCTGCATCCTCCTGGAAGAGGGGTGCATTTTCCTCAGCACAAACTCTTCTTGTGCCTGTTGCTGCTGCTGCTAAGTTGCTTCAGTCGTGTCCAACTCTGTGCGACCTCATAGACGGCAGCCCACCAGGCTCCGCCGTCCCTGGGATTCTCCAGGCAAGAACATTGGAGTGGGTTGCCATTTCCTTCTCTGATGCATGCATGCATGCTAAGTCTCTTCAGTTGTGTCTGACTCTGTGTGACCCCATGGACGGCAGCCCACCAGGTTCCTCTGTCCACTGAATTCTCTAGGCAAGAATACTGGAGTGGGTTGCCATTTCCTTTTGCCTGAGGGGCTTCCACTCACCTGGAGAGAAGGCACCTTTTCCTAAATTCACACAAAGGTACCATATGGGTTAACAGTGTCCCCATTCAAAATTAGGGGTGACCTATGCAGACTTATACAGATTTATGGAAGCATGCCTCCCCTGTATGGGGGTCTGGGAACATTCTGGAAGGAACACTGGAGAAGGGTCATCATGTTGTCAGATCTGGGTCCTTACATTATAGCTTTGCTATTTTATTTGAGTTATTCCTTTTCCCAGTATTATAGTCAGACTGTGGAACAATTCTGTCATGTTCCAAGGTTTTATAGACTTATTGTGAGGAGGCTGTTTGTTTTTCTTAAAACCTTGCCTTCACTGCTAGTTACTGCTAGGATCTCGTAGCCACACGGATTTTGCTAGTAATGGAACATTTTTAGTGCTGGAAGTGAATAGAAGTAGATCTCTGCGGTGACCTAGAGGAGTGGGATGAGGGAAGAGAGGGAGACTCAAGAGGGCCAGGACAGTTATGACTGATTCATGTTGCTGTGCAGCAGGAACCAAGCACAAAGTTGTAAATCAATTTTCCTCCAAGTCAAAAATAAAGAGGCAGATCCAACTTGGTCCCTACCCGGGTGACCTTGAGAGTCTTTGCGCGTCTTGGACCCTGCTTTGCCTCGACTCTCATTTTGTTAGTGCTGACGGTTCCTTGAGAATATGATTACCAATGTCCCCTTCAGTTCTGACATTTCTAGATTCTAGGGGATATAGCAAGCACAGCAGTTTAGACAAAGATATTTTCATATAAAAACTTAGGAAACCCATAAGCCTACAACTTTGCATGTGTAAGTTTTAATGCAAATAAATAAAACAACCTATTTAGAATACAAAAATAAAATACCTTTGTAAAACTTATGTAAACTACTTAGCATGATTATAAGCAGATAAAATGAAATAAATATACAACATAAAGTTTCGTCTGTGAATATACAATATATATTAAAACAGTGCCTATCATACAGTAAGCACAGTATACGTATATACCACTATTGTTATTATTACTACTACTATTATTAATACTCTTTCCTCAGTGGGACCAATATTACAATATAAGCACTCCAACTGTAATAAAAAAAGATTGTCAAGACTCTTAGTGGAGTTTGGAATGTATTTCTTCATCCAGATATGGATTTGACCTTCTACAAGAGCATTAGTGAGCCCTTACTGAAATTTTCCCTTTGGAAAAACCATTTAGAATGACAAAGAATATTAAAACAGCATGAGTTTCCAGGAAAGATAGTCTGTTTATGTTTTAGTCGTACCATATATATTTGCTGTTTTCAGATACGTGCTTCAAGTCCTTGAATCTCTTTACTGGTCACCTCTATCTCTCATTTCTTATTCTTTAATAACAGTCCTAATCAAGCCTTCAATAATTGATTGTGTTGTTAAACATCTTTAAGGGGGTTACTGTCTTATCCCTGATTACATGACCAAAACATATCATCAAATATTTATTGTATAATCATTATTAAGATATATAATCCCTATACAGAGAATTTTTAAGCTACCCTAATAGATTTTTTGAAAGGTTTCAAGGCTAACCAACTCCACAACAAAACTTAGATCTTAGCATAAAAACTGTTCATCTCAGGAAAGCAAATGAGGGCAGTATTTGCATTCTGAATCAGAATGGTGGTGGGTGAAGCATAGGTGATGAGTAACGATGTCTAGCTAACATCACCCGATGAGCTATGATGTAATGAAATGCAGGGTAAAAAAATATTCAAGCTAAAAGCAAAGAAAAAGATTACATAGTAAGAAACTTTTCTTTTCACACCAGGAAAATGAGACTCAGAGAGCATAAATGACCTTCTAAAGAGAACATAGCTGTTTAGTGTCAAAACCTGGACTCAGGGGACCCTTGTCCCCTGAGCCTGACCTTGTCAGGCGTTCTATTTTATGTACCTCCGAGAAAGTATGCAGAATCCTAGGGCCACGATCCACTCCCAGCTGCGCCTGACAGAGGGACCTGGAAAGTCAGGAACCCTCTGGGCCTTCCTTCCTCATCTATAAAATGGCAAGGTTGGACCAGACAAGAGATAAGATCCCTGTTAGCCCCAGATTGCTCTGCTTTCCTGCCATGGTTCATTTTTCAGTATAAACCAGATCGTTTTCTCTGGCACAATTTAAACTTACATTTTCAGAACTATAACTATGGATATGAAGCTCTTAATCATCAAGGCATTTTTTCTAAACACTTAAGCTGATGCAATTTTCAGAAATGCAGAAAACAAATTTTGCAATCAGTTTTCCCAATGATTGAAAAGAAGGCAAAAGGACAGATAGGAGAGACATAATTATATGGTACATTTAGTCAACAACTGTGCAGATAAAATGTCAAAAAGTAAGGGCCTCTATCAGGCATTTTAATGGTACCCTGACTCCCCATGTTATGGATTTTTTTCTTTTTTTGAATTTTGTTTATTAGGACCTCCCGTCACTGGCCTAGATTCTAATCCTGGCCTTTCTACCTACAAATAATAAGACTTTGAGGAAATGATGTCTCTAAATCTCAATTTTCTCATGCGTGAAATGGGAATAAGAATGGTACTTCCTGCATAGTGGTTAAGTAAATAAATGGCAATAATGTATATGAAATTTGGCAACATATTTAAGGTCGTAAACACAACGTATTCTTTCTGAATACTTAGTTCCTATGCTGTACAAGTTGTTAAATAATTTAAACATTGCTCCCAGTCTGTAATGAGGAGGGACTGGGAAGAAAGACAGCATTATCAAGCAGAGAAGTACTTGGTCTGGTGCCAGCTCATTGAGGATGTGCTTGGTAGGTAGTGACTGGATGAACCCATGTTCGATAGCCCGATAAACAGACCAAGGTAACCCTAAAGGATTGTTTCAAAATCAGTGCTCTTTTAGGAACCAGTGTTATGCAGATAATCTGCTTATTGTCTTCCTCCTTATACATACACACACACACACACACACACACACACACACACAAAACATATACATATATACTTGTAGTTTTCTTTATGCTTGTCAGATCAGATCAGATCAGTCGCTCAGTCGTGTCTGACTCTTTGCGACCCCATGAATCGCAGCACGCCAGGCCTCCCTGTCCATCACCAACTCCCGGAGTTCACTCAGACTCACGTCCATCGAGTCAGTGATGCCATCCAGCCATCTCATCCTCTGTCATCCCCTTCTCCTCCTGCCCCCAATCCCTCCCAGCATCAGAGTCTTGTCCAATGAGTCAACTCTTCGCATGAGGTGGCCAAAGTACTGGAGTTTCAGCTTTAACATCATTCCCTCCAAAGAAATCCCAGGGCTGATCTCCTTCAGAATGGACTGGTTGGATCTCCTTGCAGTCCGAGGGACTCTCAAGAGTCTTCTCCAACACCACAGTTCAAAAGCATCAATTCTTCGGCGCTCAGCCTTCTTCACAGTCCAACTCTCACAGCCATATACGACCACAGGAAAAACCATAGCCTTGACTAGACAGGCCTTTGTTGGCAAAGTAATGTCTCTGCTTTTGAATATGCTATCTAGGTTGGTCATAACTTTCCTTCCAAGGAGTAAGCGTCTTTTAATTTCATGGCTGCAGTCACCATCTGTAGTGATTTTGGAGCCCAGAAAAATAAAGTCTGACACTGTTTCCACTGTTTCCCCATCTATTTGCCATGAAGTGATGGGACCAGATGCCATGATCTTCGTTTTCTGAATGTTGAGCTTTAAGCCAACTTTTACACTCTCCACTTTCACCTTCATCAAGAGGCTTTTGAGTTCCTCTTCACTTTCTGCCATAAGGGTGGTGTCATCTGCATATCTGAGGTTATTGAGATTTCTCCCAGCAATCTTGATTCCAGCTTGTGTTTCCTCCAGTCCAGTGTTTCTCATGATGTACTCTGCATTTAAGTTAAATAAACAGGGTGACAATATATAGCCTTGACGTACTCCTTTTCCTATTTGGAACCAGTCTGTTGTTCCATGTCCAGTTCTAACTGTTGCTTCCTGACCTGCATACAAATTTCTCAAGAGGCAGATCAGATGGTCTGGTATTCCCATCTCTTTCAGAATTTCCCACAGTTTGTGATCCACACAGTCAAAGGCTTTGGCATAGTCAATAAAGCAGAAATAGATGTTTTTCTGGAACTCTCTTGCTTTTTCCGTGATCCAGCGGATGTTGGCAATTTGATCTCTGGTTCCTCTGCCTTTTCTAAAACCAGCTTAAACATCAGGAAGTTCACGGTTCACATATTGCTGAAGCCTGGCTTGGAGAATTTTGAGCATTACTTTACTAGCGTATGAAATGAGTGCAATTGTGCAGTAGTTTGAGCATTCTTTGGCATTGCCTTTCTTTGGGATTGGAATGAAAACTGACCTTTTCCAGCCCTGTGGCCACTGCTGAGTTTTCCAAATTTGCTGGCATATTGAGTGCAGCACTTTCACAGCATCATCTTTCAGGATTTGAAATAGCTCAACTGGAATTCCATCACCTCCACTAGCTTTGTTCGTAGTGATGCTTTCTCAGGCCCACTTGACTTCACTTTCCAGGATGTCTGGCTCTAAGTGAGTGATCACACCATCGTGATTATCTGGGTCATGAAGATCTTTTTTGTATAGTTCTGTGTATTCTTGCCATCTCTTCTTAATATCTTCTGCTTCTGTTAGGTCCATACCATTTCTGTCCTTTATCGAGCCTTGTGGTTTTCTTCTTTTCCTTTGCCTCTTATTACAGGGCTGGTGTGAAGAAAAATAAGTATGTGAAATGAGGATGTATACTATTTTATAAATTTAGATTTCATACTTGATTTTCATTGCTAATCCCTAAAACTCAGAGCAAATCTTCAATAAAAGACTTTTTGCCTTTTGCCTAAAAATTATTTTAAACCTATTCTTTATTTTCCCTTACCAAAGTATAAAACTATACTACCAGTAAAATTATCTTTTGCTGCTTGCAAGGTACTTAGTAACTTTAGCCAACTGAGCTAATTTCTTGTATTCTTTCATAATATTCCTTTATATCTTACCATTTGGTCATCATAAAAATGATCATGCAATTCATCACATAACTTTTATTAATTAATAGCATATAAGATAAAAGGCAGTGAAACACACAGTAACAACCATAGGCCTCCTTTCTGAGTTTTCCATCATAAAATAAATAATGCAGAAATGCCATTATGTGTTGAGTGATATACAAATACAAGTTTGTATGATAGACTTACATTTCAGTTAACTGAACTATGCCAATATGATGCATAAAAAGCTTCTAGTATGTGTACGGTTCAATGTTTAAAGTTACAATTTCTATCTAATGTCTGGGAGATCTCAGGGGAGCTTTAGGGGGGTGGAGAACGTGGGAACAGACAGCTCTCAGATATTGTGTCTTGTTTTGTCATGGCACCAGCTCTGGGAACCTTATGCATGTTACCTTACGTAAATCTCACCACAGTATCATGAAGTGAGGGTGCTTATCTCTCTGAGTGCAGAAATCACTTCCCCCTTGGTCTCACTAGCAGTCATAAGCTGAGAAAGAATGGCAGGGCCCCTGTTGTTTCTGTTCTACCATGTGTCTAGGATACAGTAAAATTCAATATTTTATGGCCATTTACTTCATACCCGTGTATAGCTCAACTGCTTGTCACTGAATTACCACATCTGGAGCTATTTCATCTTTTTGCTTACATTTTACTTTTATACACTGTTATAAAAAAAAAAAAAAAGGCTGCATCAGGAAGAAACCCAGGATTTTATTCAGACATAAAAATAGGCTAATAGCAATGACTGTGAGAGGGGAAGAGAAGGAAGCAATATTAACAGACCTATATTAAGAGTTACAGTGTTCGTCAGCAAAGAACTTGAGCATGTCATATTGTCAAATAGCATGTGATAGAAAATACAATATGATGCTGTGATTGATTCCACTTACCATATGGTGTGTTGATATATCCTGTTTCCTTGGGGAGTGCATTGAGGATGAAAGGAGAAACAGATCCTTCGAAAGTGTATTGAATAATCAGCTGAGTCTGAATGGATTTTGATGATACCACCATGCACAACGACTCCATGAGGATAATGAAATACCAGGCTCTTTAAATACATGTTGCACCATTCTGCAGCTATTGACATCACTCATATATGAATTATTTCAACAAGATGGAATTTCCAAGGATTATTCCATGGATCCCAGGGACAATGTGGAAGAGCCCAATGTCAAATGCCACTTGTTTGTGAATTGCTGTTTTTATAATTATAACTCCTAAAGCTTCACATTTTTATCTATAGTCAGAGGGACAAGTAATGAATAGAAATCTCTTTCCATATGAAAGGAATCAGCAACATTGTCAAGAATATATTAAAATCATAATTATGGGATATTCATCTACTCAGAGGTTAGATGGAAAGAACACTGATTTAATCATCATGTGTAAAATTTAGTACAGAGAAGGAAATGGAGTGTGTGTGTGTGTGTGTGTGTGTGTGTGTTCAGTCGTGTCTGACTCTGCAATCCCATGGACTATAACCCACCAGGTTCCACTGTCCATGGGATTTCCTAGGCAAGAACACTGGAGCAGGTTGCCATTTGCTTCTCCATTGGATCTTTCTGACTCAGGGATCAAACCTGCATCTCCTGTGTCTCCTGCATTGGTAGGCAAATTCTTTACCATTACGCCAACTGCAGTGGAATAGAAGAGACCAAACGCTCTTGTTGGAATCGAACAAAGCACTGAAAATTTTGTAATGTGAAAACACTCTGTTTATCTGTATTTATCAATAATGCATGTAGTGGGAATGTACAATTTCTTGGAAACAATTACTGTCAAGCATCAAGCTGAAGTATTAAAAATATAATTATTGAAGGACACTACAGGGAGATTAAAGTAAACTAACGAGGTCTTTTCAGAGTCTTTCTCAAATTCTACTCTTTTAAAAAATGATTTTACTTTGACCAAAATATGTAAACTCAAGAATCTGTTTTATTAAAGTCTGGAGCTAAGACAGTGAGGGAATATTCACCAAAGCATGACCAAAACAGACGTAGTGAGTAGACTATTTGTCTCTCCTCGTCACTAGTCGGTGGTGCCCTTGGTTGTGAAATTTCCCTTCACTGCAACTTCAATAAAGTGTGAATATTCTAGGTATGCTTCTCTCTTCAGGGTGCCATTTAGGAATAATAACTCTCTTGTGGAAAAACTGATTTATCTCTTACTAAGTACAATATTCCTGTGGGTAATCTTATGCCTGTTTTATAGTTGATGCTTGGGGAGGTGAAAAGGACTGGAGAAATAAAGAAATGTGCCCTGGGGTCGGGCCAGAGCCGAACTATAATTCTAGAGTCTATCCTGTAAAATAAGCCATTTGGCTACACATTGTAGATTGCTTTTACATTGTAGAATAATAATATGTACCTACTGCCAGAATTACTGATGATATAAGCTAGTTATCTACATAACACACACAATTAAAAATTCTGTTCATATACCACAAAGTAAATTTTAAGGTGAGATTAAAAATGGATTATGTGATCGATGACATTTTCATCTAAATACTTTATCTGTATATTTTTATTAATTGCAAATACAAACCAAGTAGCCTTGATTGCCAAGGACTTCACCTTTCCTAATAAAAAGTTATGGGTATTTTTTTACCTTCTCCACTAAAACTGTATCATCTTAATGCACAGTAATAAAATTCTTGGCTACAGAATAGACTTACTCTACCTGGTTGAAAATTTATGTTTATTTTATTATTTAATATCTAAATTGTTCAGCTCTAAAAGTTCCCGTAGAACAGAGAAACACTTTATCTTGGATTTTAAGAACAAACAAATATTTGGCAAACACAGGGCAACCGGTTTTTTCCTTCCTTTTCAGAGGGCAGAATATAGGAGCTGAGAACCTGTGTTTTAGCCCTTGCTGTGACTCTGACAGTGAAGCTGATCAGGGACCATACTCCATCCCCCACTCACAGATGCCTCTTATTTTTCCTTGGTGGCTCGTGTAGGAGACAAAAGGCACGTGTTGGTTTCTTTAACTTACCCCAAACAAACCAACGCTGACTACTCTTATATTCCATGTAAACAGACCTCACAGGCTTGACTAGAAGCCAAGAAGAGAGTGTATTGAAATTTCAGCCTTGGAAAGAAAGTATCAAAGCTATTTCCTGGCATCATTTTCACAGTTCAGTTTAGTCACTCAGTCGTGTCCAACTCTTTGCAACTCCATGAATCACAGCACGCCAGGCCTCCCTGTCCATCACCAACTCCTGGAGTTCACTCAGACTCACATCCATCAAGTCAGTGATGCCATCCAACCATCTCATCCTCTGTCGTCCCCTTCTCCTCCTGCCCTCAATCCCTCCCAGCATCAGAGTCTTTTCCAGTGAGTCAACTCTTCACATGAGGTGGCCAAAGTACTGGAGTTCAGCTTCAGCATCATTCCCTCCAAAGAAATCCCAGGGCTGATCTCCTTCAGAATGGACTGGTTGGATCTCCTTGCAGTCCAAGGGACTCTCAAGAGTCTGTATACTATTCAGTCTAAATCTTTTGCAAACTAAGAGTTGCACCTACCTTCAGTTACTTTATCCATTCAAGGAAAAGGGGTGAAATACCCTCAGTGCATTCAGTCACTTTTTTGTTTTAATGTTTATTGTTTCTTCTTATTTCTGAAAGAAATGGAGGCAATTTGTGGTCTACTGTGAAAGACACAGGTGTTAGGTTATCACAAAAAAATTGAATTGAAGCTCATTTTGAAAACCTGTGGCTTAGATAAAATAACCTAGAAAATAAAAAGAAAAATTGAGGTTTACCCCTAATTCACTAATTTATAAAGGGGATTGTGACTTTTGAAATAATATAATACCATCTACTATTTGAATAACAAGTTATGAGATTTGCTAATTGGCCATACAATTTAATAGCATTACTGGGACTAGAAGCCACATTTGTAGTGGCTGAACAAAGCAAGCTCAAGTGTAGATGAAATAGGAGCTAGAGAGGTTTATGAAATAAGGAAAGGTGGGCATTTCTATGCTGAATTTCTAAGTGACCCATTAAGTCCTTTCCCGAACACTGCCAGTGGCTATGCCCTCTTGGAGTGGGAGGGCAATTGAGTTTAAATACAACTAAAATTTATCTCCATTGGCCACATGCTCTTCAACAGCAGTTTTTTAGTACTAGACCAGGCGCCACTGTCTGAATCACCTGGGGGTACTTCTCAGAGATGGAGATTCCAGGACCTCAGGCAGTCTTCCTGAGTCAGGATCTCTGGGAACTGGCCCAGCAAATCTACATTTTAAACAAACTCTTAGGTGATTTATATGGACACAGGTTTGAGAAAGCACTTGTGAAGAAACTGAATTAAAGTGAATTGATTTTCCCTTCCCTGAATGGGATCTGAATATATATATATATATATATATATATATATATATATACTGGAGAGAATGTGGTTATATAAAATTGATATTTGGACAGTGACTTTGGCGATTAGGAAGCTTTATTTTAAAACTTAAAAAATAAGAAATATTAATCTGTAAGACTGTAGGTAATAAGACCTGATTATTTTTTCAAATAGTGTTCAAATGAATGTAATCCCTTGATTTGAATATAGAAGTTGCCTTTTATTATGCATGCAATTTTTATTTGATTTTGATAAATCCAAGGCCATCTCAAGGATGTATTAAGCAGCCTGAATCATTTGAACACAAAGGGATCATTCTTGAAGTTTTGTATTTGAAATAAAGTAAAATGATAGTGACAATGATGAGTAAATTGATTTTTGGGAAAAAAACTCTCTTATAATGCATGTTTTTTAGTGTTTTCAATACACCTGTGTTTTTAAAGTTTCATGCATTTGTGCTTTATTTGCTTCCAAGATATTATAGTAGATAACAATAAGAGTATGATGCTCTTTAATGCAATATAATTATATTAACTAAAGAGATACTTTGGATACTCTGAGTGGTTTATTTAGCTTTGTGCTTCTTAGCAGTTAAGTCAAAAAAGGAATGCAAAAAACTACATCCTAGCATTCAAAACTATGTTCTTTATATTTTTCTTTGCTTCTTTAATTATTTAGAGAGATTTTAATAGTGTTTTGAAAACAAGAATTCTGTCTTCTAGTGAGCTTGGGAAGTGTGGCTGTTAAATCTCCTTCTTGGACACTCAGTACACATTAGCAAGTCAAAGTCTTAAGAAAATCTTACAAAGAAACCTGTTCAATTTTTGAATCTTGGTTCAATTGTTAAATTTAATTTCACAGGTGGAGACTTTCTCTTTTCACACATAATAACATCCTCCACAATAATTTTCTTTTAAAACTATTTTGGAATCTGTTCAGTTACATAATTCTCATTCTGGTGAAGGGAAGTATTCTATCTCTTCAAGCGGTATATTTCTCCAAGACACTGTAAAAGAAATTCACCATGGCAGGCAAGGAGATTTCTATGCGAGGCATTAACACAGCAAATAGGAACTTAAGCAGAAAGCACAGAAGAATTCTTTGTGTAATCATGTCTTATATCTGCACTCTGTGAATGTTTCTGCATGAACACGAATGTATAAATCCATATCCACGGTTTTGTCGTGGAGGAATCTCACATCATTTAGACATGCACCTTCCCAAACATGTAACTTGACACTTGACTGGAGCTTAGACCACCTAGGAACAGGACTTCCCTTAAGTCTCTTTATTAAATATCACTTCTGATAGCCTGGAGTTTGATAGGCTTGGAGACAGCAAAGAGAAATTTATACTCTGTGCATGTGTGTGAGTGCTAAGTCACTTCAGTCTTGTCTGACTGTTTGCGACCCAGTGAACCATAGCCCACCGGGCTCCTCTGTCCATGAGATTCTCCATGCAAGAATTCTGGAATGGGTTGCCATGCCCTCCTCCAGGGGATCTTCCCTACTCAGGGATCAAACCTGCATCTCTTACTTCTCCTGCATGGGCACACCGGTTCTTTACCACTAGCGCCACCTGGGTTCTTTACCACTGCTGTTGCTGCTGCTGCTGCTGCTAAGTCGCTTCAGTCGTGTCCGACTCTGTGCGACCCCCTAGACGGCAGCCCACCAGGCTTCCCCGTCCCTGGGATTCTCCAGGCAAGAACACTGGAGTGGGTTGCCATTTCCTTCTCCAATGCATGAAAGTGAAAAGTGAAAGTGAAGTCACTCAGTTGTGTCCGACCCTCAGCAACTCCGTGGACTGCAGCCTTCCAGGCTCCTCTGTCCATGAGATTTTCCAGGCAAGAGTACTGGAGTGGGGTGCCATTGCCTTCTCCGTCTTTACCACTAGCGAATGGTAAAGACATATTCCGTGAGTCTTCTGTATTTCTGATGGAAGGGCAATAGGAAAACAAAGGCAGGATTGGTACCTAATTAGAAAAGAAGATAAAGCTCAGTTGAACCTTACCCAGAGCACCTCACACAGAGATGTGCTGCAAAGTTTCCTCTAGGAGCTCATGGGGTCTGATCTGGTGCATGGATTAGGATTCAGTTAAGTCCCCAAAGAAAACCCACTCCAGTATTCTCACCTGGAGAATTCCATGGACAGAGGCGCCTGGCGGATCCACGGAGTTGCAAAGCGTTGGACATGACTAAGAGACTACCAAGTCCCCAACTTCCAAGCTATGGAACAGGCTTTTTCACCTGGATTCTTTGAAGGTCAGTAGTAACTAGCAGTTGTAACCAACCATAAGACTTTCAGTACTACTCCTGTGGCACTACTCTGAATTTAAGCAAGCTTTCTTTGTAGTATACCGGCCAACATGGGTTAGGCAAAACTTGTAACTCCAGACAACTGAAAATAATTGACCTGCTAATAGAGTAACTCAGAGACTTATAAAACTGCAGTTATGAATGGGCTTCCCTGGCAGCACAATAGGAGACAAAGAGAAAGAGATGAATCCAAAATCAGAGTAAACTTAACTTTTGAAAGACATAGACAGAAAGATATCATAACCTACTGTGTCAGAACCATAAATAACGAAGCAGAAAAGGTCAAATTACATTGATGCAGTTTGAAAACAGTATGAAATCTAGCCTTGACCACTCATTATGTTATTGTAAGTCAATAATGAGCATAAATACAATTCATTGAAACAGAAGTAAAAAGAGAATAATTAAAATGAAGGTCATTCCATGAACATTATTAATCAGTATATGCAATTAGTATAATGTTCCTTCCTTCTTTAAGTGTCTGCTTGCAGTAAGTCTCTTCACTTTAATAATATTCTATGAAAAATATACAAATGCTATGCATTTAGAAATATTTCTAATTAGGTAAGTTTGCTATACCTATTCAAGATTTTTAATTATAGGGCATATCCATTTTTAAGTTGTTGACATTTTCAGCTTTATGAAAAACCCTTCCAGAAAACATGTTTCAGATTCAGAGTTTAGAGCAAATAGATGCTTTACTTCCTTTCTTCGTTGTTGAGGATTAACTGTCCCAGTACAATAAACTTGCCATAAACTCTAAGCATATAAAAGGAAACAGGACATTATAGTTATATCTCACCAACCAACCAAGGATTGGGATTTATGAATATTTAAGTTGTGGCTCTGTGCTTGCTTGAATATTTGGTACACATCCACTTAGTGAGGTCACAGCCTCCACCTTGCATCAAGTTTTCATTTGTCTGGGATTAGATCTTGTGTTGTTAACACTGCCGTTTGTGTGATCATCTGGTAGATGGCCTAGCTCAGTTTACAGCAAATACATTCATTCGTTTCACTCTTGAGGTCATAACCTTGGTAGCAAAAGGAAACTTCCGGCGGCTTTTGAACAGACTTGGTCAATTGGTGAAGGATGCTGGGGTATGCGTGCCTTAGGTTACAGCAAAGAACATCACTGGTTGTCCTGTTAATTAGAAATAATGAGGGGAAAAGAAATTAAATCCTGCTACCTCCTTGCCCCGATTCAAAGAGACATTGATCAATTGAAGCTTCTAAAAATTCGCTGTCAAATTATCTCAAGTCCTTAACGATGCTTACTGAAGTTCCTGCTCTCAGGAACTTCTTCTGCATGTGCAATTTTTGCTGTGTCTGAGGGTGATCTATGAGTCAAAATGATGTACTGAATTAAGGCAAGTGGAAGGTGAAATGAGGTGCTTTTACTAGTCTGCAAAGACAAAGATTTATCCTGAAAATAATTTGGGGGGAAAAAAAGAAAAGCTTTTAGAGGTAAGAAATACAGTGTTCATATTTTACATGTTTGACATATTTTGGATGTTATTTGATTATCTCAGAAAACTGCTTTTGGTTTCCAGTTAGTGAATTGAAACATAAAAGATATAAACTTTTAAAAACTATTTAGAATATTATTGAATTTTGTTTGACACTAGAGATGACAGCAAATGTGATTAATTGCCACTCATAATTGCAGTTTCATTCCAGTGGTTATTGCTTGTCAGTATCAATTAATAGCTCAACCAAAACCTCATTCATTCCAGAATATTAAAGATGATGGCTTGTGGGAATTATGCTAAACTAGCACTTTCAATTAAATTTGAATTTTATAGGGTACTGAATAATAGTTTATGAGTTTATAATAGTAAGTACCAGTGAGTTATTGTTGAATTGTAATTACTATAATTATGTATGTTTATCTGGAGAATTGTAATTAGCATTGTCTTCATGTTTAAAAATAGACAATTGTACTTAATTTTCCACTTAATGTATAGTTTCTGAAGTTCATCGTATAAGGGAATGGGATTCAAAAATAACCCATTCCAATAATTTGGAAGTTTGTGGAGCATGACTATTGGTTGATTAGTGAGGGGAAAAAAAAAATTGAAGGTAAACACAAGCTGACAAGGTACATATCAAGAATTGAAGCTTCTGTGCATCCTGTGTGTAGTCTGAACTCTCTGTTAGAGTTCATTTTCTATTTGTATAAATTATTTGACCTACAAGTTTATAAAAATAAGGATATATCTCAAGTAATTATATCCTACACTAATGAGTCACTTCCTTTATCTTGGACTTCTCAGTCCACAGAATTGTTAAAAATATATTTCTGTTGTTTATAAGTGAGAAAAAAATGGACATATATAAGAGAAGCAAAGTGGAATGTAGTACAACTTCCTAGTTGAAAGGATTACTTGAATTTTATTTTGCTTCTAGAATCTTTATGAATTTGCTTCCAAACATTATTTTACTTATAGAATAAAAACTTGAATTTCATCAGTCCTCAGAATATTAGAGAAAACATATAAATTTCTATATTGGTGCCATAAAATATAAGCTTTTAATTTATGTAGTAATACTGTATTAACAATATATAGGGTATTTAGCATTTAAATAAAGCTTCAAAAAGTAGATGGTGGAGAATTAAGCAATCTAACCATAAATTTAAATTCAAAACTAAAATCTATTAAAATTATTAAGAGCTATTCAGAGTGGATTGAAATCCACTAAATGTAGGTCCAACTCCTTTTTTCTTAGTATCAGTGAACTGGTAGCATTCAATTAAAAAGGAAAATTAGAAACTGTATAATCAAATGAAATAATTGTCAAAGGAAAGTCTGGCTGTTTGAGAAACATGAAAATTGTTCCAGTTCACCCAAATGACTTTGGCTCAATAGACTATGTGGTATTTGTACGTTAATGTGATTGAAAAAATAAATAAATGGACTATTTACAGGTTTCGATTTCACTTTATTATCAATGTGATTTATTGAAATATTGCTCAATTTTTAAAAGTATATATTTTGAGCTCAAATTATGCTATATTTTGTTTTATATTATTGTTTGTTAATGTGTTAAGTTTCTTTATCTGTGTCAATATAAAAGCAGGAAATTCAGGGCACATAAAGTTAGATCATGAGTGAGTTTGAAGCAGGATGACACCATATGGAAGAACAAGAATGTTATCTGTCTTGTTCTAGATATATGCTGCTGGAGATGCCATTAACCATTCTGGCAATACTGATGCCTCATGTTGAACTCTCTGTCAAAGAAAATTTTCACTTATGGGCTGTTAAAAATGTCACCCTTAGCAACCTGTGCTAAGTTTTCTTTTTTCTTTTTTTTTTTGAAAGCGAAGTATAGGATTTGTGACATGGTGCTTCTTGAATTAGATGCCCCAGGCTGTATCCTTGCCTCTTATCTACTTAGAGTAGAACTCTGTAAGCTCTGTGACTTACAGAAAGTAACTTTCCTTCCCTTGACCTTGGTTTTGTCATCTGTAAAGTAGGAATGAAACTCTCTCACTGCCCTTTTTTAAGGACTAAACGTACAGGAAAACATGTAGAAGTGTACCTGTACATAATAAGGGCTTAAATAAAAATTGGCATTGTTAGCATTGCTTTTATTCTTTTTACATCACAGATTAGATTGTTAAAAGCTGACTGCTTTCTTGGTTTAAGCTTAAATATGGTCTCTCTGAGAAGCTGATGCACTTCTGTCATTGGCAGCCCATCACGCCAGCCTGTCAGTTTACTTAGATCTTGGTTGTTTTACAGTTTTTAGATATGTGAGATCTGCAAATATGACAGTATTGCCTTTATGTCTTCATACAAGTCATTCATAATAATGTTCAGTGAGACATAGCCGAGTACAGAGCTCTTTGGCACACCAACAGAGGTCTTCTTGCCAACGTAAAACTGAGCCACTAATCTCACACTCTTCATACAGTGGTTCAACCAGCTTTACATCTGCTTAACCAGATTATTATTCTGCTCATACATCTCTATCTTGTATATGAGAATATCATGACAGATACTATGAAATGACTTTCTGAAACACAAAACTAACAATGCCTTTCTCCAAATCACCTCTTAATTGAAGTTTTAAATAGACAGTCTGTTCAGTTCAGTTCAGTTTAGTCACTCAGTCATGTCTGACTCTTTGCTACCCCATGAATCGCAGCATGCCAGGCCTCCCTGTCCATCACCAACTCCTGGAGTTCACTCAGACTCACATCCATCGAGTTGATGATGCCATCCAGCCATCTCATCCTCTGTCATCCCCTTCCCCTCCTGCCCCCAATCCCTCCCAGCATCAGAGTCTTTTCCAATGAGTCAACTCTTCGCATGAGGTGGCCAAAGTACTGGACTTTCAGCTTTAGCATCAGTCCTTCCAAAGAACACCCAGGGCTCATCTCTAGGCTTACTCAATTATCTCACTCATATATATCTGCCACATACAAAGAACAAAGATGGGTAAACCAATGTAATAAATAATTTTATTATCATTATTATAACTTTCATGGCTTCCCAGATATTTCAAAAACAGGAGTTCATGTTTTTAATTTCTAGGATACACATGAAATATATATTTGTGTATCTCTGTCTTTCAGTTACCCCTGCAATCTTCTGTAATTATCTCTACATAATCTTGTACTTGTAATAAACACCATAAATGAAAATCCTCTTCCTGAATTTGTATGATGATACCTATCCTTCCCAGGTGATGCAGTGGTAAAAAGAAAATCCATCTGCCAATGCAGGAGACACAGGAGATGAGGGTTTGATCCCTGAGTCAAGAAATTCCCTGGAGGAGGAAATGACAACCCACTCCAGTATTCTTGCCTGGGAAATCCCATGGACAGAGGAGCCTGTGGTCTACCATCCATGAGGTCGCAAAGAGAAGGATACAACTTAGTGACTATACAATAGCAAAAGAATGTCAGTTACATTGAAAAAGGTCCTTCTTTGTGTCTCAGGATACTTATTTACAAAATGGAAAGCTCAGACTAAATTAATAGTGATATATTAATTAAAACAAGCACCCTTGTTTTTATTTTCACCATCAACATCAGTATAAAGTGCCAGAACCATGTTCTGAAGCTTGAGAATGGTGGACCAATAAGGCATTGCTTTCAGTAATCAATCCATATATGTTATTCACTTAACTGTGCTTCATGGTATCTTTCCTAAGAAATATGTTCCTTTTCCTTACTCACCTGTACTTCTTTAAAAGCTCAATCATTTATCTGATTTGTACATAGCATAGCAGTATTTCTTCATATGGAATATGGCTTCAGGGATTGCAGTCATTAAAATGAATTTCCTATAGGTCCTACATATTTTGCATGAATTACAGTCCCACCAGCAGTGTGAGCATTCTCTTCCATATCCTTTCCAACTCTTGTTATTGGTCTTTTGATAATCAGATCAGATCAGTCGCTCAGTTGTGTCCGACTCTTTGCGACCCAATGAATCACAGCACGCCAGGCCGCCCTGTCCATCACCAACTCCCGGAGTTCATGGAGACTCATGTCCATCGAGTCAGTGATGCCATCCAGCCATCTCATCCTCTGTTGTCCCCTTCTCCTCCTGCCCCCAATCCCTCCCAGCATCAGAGTCTTGTCCAATGAGTCAATTCTTCACATGAGGTGGCCAAAGTACTGGAGTTTCAGCTTTAGCATCATTCCTTCCAAAGAAATCCCAGGGCTAATCTCCTTCAGAATGAACTGGTTGGATCTCCTGGTAGTCCAAAGGACTCTCAAGAGTCTTCTCCAACACCACAGTTCAAAAGCATCAATTCTTCGGCGCTCAGCTTTCTTCACAGTCCAACTCTCACAGCCATACATGACCACAGGAAAAACCATAGCCTTGACTAGATGGACCTTTGTTGGCCAGGTAATGTCTCTGCTTTTGAATATGCTATCTAGGTTGGTCATAACTTTCCTTCCAAGGAGTAAGCGTCTTTTAATTTCATGGCTGCAGTCACCATCTGTAGTGATTTTGGAGCCCAGAAAAATAAAGTCTGACACTGTTTCCATTCTTTTCCCATCTATTTCCCATGAAGTGGTGGGACCGGATGCCATGATCTTCGTTTTCTGAATGTTGAGCTCTTAGCCAACTTTTTCACTCTCCACTTTCACTTTCATCAGGAGGCTTTTGAGTTCCTCTTCACTTTCTGTCATAAGGGTGGTGTCATCTGCATATCTGAGGTGATTGATATTTCTCCTGGCAATCTTGATTCCAGTTTGTGTTTCTTCCAGTCCAGTGTTTCTCATGATGTACTCTGCATATAAGTTAAATAAACAGGGTGACAATATACAGCCTTGACGAACTCCTTTTCCTATTTGGAACCAGTCTGTTATTCCATGTCCAGTTCTAACGGTTGCTTCCTGACCTGCATACAAATTTCTCAAGAGGCAGATCAGACGGTCTGGTATTCCCATCTCTTTCAGAATTTTCCACAGTTTATGGTGATCCACACAGTCAAAGGCTTTGGCATAGTCAATAAAGCAGAAATTGATGTTTTTCTGGAACTCTCTTGCTTTTTCCATGATCCAGCAGATGTTGGCAATTTGATCTCTGGTTCCTCTGCCTTTTCTAAAACCAGCTTAAACATCAGGAAGTTCACGGTTCACGTATTGCTGAAGCCTGGCTTAGAGAATTTTGAGCATTACTTTACTAGCGTGTGAGATGAGTGCAATTGTGCAGTAGTTTGAGCATTCTTTGGCATTGCCTTTCTTTGGGATTGGAATGAAAACTGACCTTTTCCAGTCCTGTGGCCACTGCTGAGTTTTCCAAATTTGCTGGCATATTGAGTGCAGCACTTTCACAGCATCATCCTTCAGGATTTGAAATAGCTCCACTGGAATTCCATCACCTCCACTAGCTTTGTTCGTAGTGATGCTTTCTAAGGCCCACTTGACTTCACATTCCAGGATGTCTAGCTCTAGGTCAGTGATCACACCATCGTGATTATCTGGGTCATGAAGATCTTTTTTGTACAGTTCTTCTGTGTATTCTTGCCATCTCTTCTTAATATCTTCTACTTCTTTTAGGTCCATACCATTTCTGTCCTTTATCGAGCTCATCTTTGTATGAAATGTTCCCTTGGTATCTCTGATTTTCTTGAAGACATCCCTAGTCTTTCCCATTCTGTTGTTTTCCTCTATTTCTTTGCATTGGTCGCTGAAGAAGGCTTTCTTATCTTTTTTTGCTATTCTTTGGAACTCTGCATTCAGATGTTTATATCTTTCCTTTTCTCCTTTGCTTTTCGCTTCTCTTCTTTTCACAGCTACTTGTATGGCCTCCCCAGACAGCCATTTTGCTTTTTTGCATTTCTTTCCCATGGGGATGGTCTTGATCCCTGTCTCCTGTACAATGTCCTGAACCTCATTCCATAGTTCATCAGGCACTCTATCTATCAGATTTAGGCCCTTAAATCTATTTCTCACTTCCACTGTATAATCATAAGGGATTTGATTTAGGTCATACCTGAATGGTCTAGTGGTTTTCCCTACTTTCTTCAATTTAAGTCTGAATTTGACAATAAGGAGTTCATGATCTGAGCCACAGTCAGCTCCTGGTCTTGTTTTTATTGACTGTATAGAGCTTCTCCATCTTTGGCTGCAAAGAATATAATCAATCTGATTTCAGTGTTGACCATCTGGTGATGTCCATGTATAGAGTCTTCTCTTGTGTTGTTGGAAGAGGGTGTTTGTTATGACCAGTGCATTTTCTTGGCAAAACTCTATTAGTCTTTGCCCTGCTTCATTCCGTATTCCAAGGCCAAATTTGCCTGTTACTCCAGGTGTTTCTTGACTTCCTACTTTTGCATTCCAGTCCCCTATAATGAAAAGGACATCTTTTGGGGATGTTAGTTCTAAAAGGTCTTGTTAGGTCTTCATAGAACCGTTCAACTTCAGCTTCTTCAGTGTTACTGGTTGGGGCATAGACTTGGATTACTATGATATTGAATGGTTTGCCTTGGAAACGAACAGAGATCATTCTGTCTTTTTTGAGATTGCATCCAAGTACTGCATGTCGGACTCTTTTGTTGACCATGATGGCCACTCCATTTCTTCTGAGGGATTCCTGCTGACAGTAGTAGATATAATGGTCATCTGAGTTAAATTCACCCATTCCAGTCCATTTCAGTTCGCTGATTCCTAGAATGTCGACATTCACTCTTGCCATCTCTTGTTTGACCACTTCCAATTTTCCTTGATTCATGGACCTGACCAGCCATTCTAATATGTATAATGTGATGTCTCATTCATTTTGATTCACATTTCCCTAGTAATTTGAGATGTTGAACATCTTTTCATGTGCCTCTTGGCTGTGTGTATGTCCTATTAAAAATTGTCTATTTGGGTTTTCTGCCTGGTTTTTCTCCAGTACTCTTGCCTGGAAAATTCCATGGACCGAGGAGCCTGGTAGGCAGCAGTCCATGGGGTCGCACAGAGTCGGACATGACTGAGCGACTTCACTTTCACTTTCCACTTTCATGCATTGGAGAAGGAAATGGCAACCCACTCCAGTATTCTTCACTGGAGAATCCCAGGGACAGGGGAGCCTGCTGGGCTGCTATCTATGGGGTCGCACAGAGTCGGACACGACTGAAGTGACTTAGCAGCAGCAGCAGCCTGGTTTTTAATTGGATTAGTTTTGTTGTTGTTGAGTTGTATAAGTTCTTTACATATTTTGGATATTAATTCCATACCAGATATAGGGTTGGCAAATATATTCTCCCATTCAGTAAGTTGCCTTTTCATTTTAATGATGGTTTCGTTTACTGTGCAGAAGCTTTTTAGTTTGATGGAATCCCATCTGTTATTTTTTGGTTTTGTTTCCCTTTCTTTTGGAGTCAGAACCATAAAAACTAACACAGATGTCATGAATGTTACCATCTATGTCTTCATCTAGAAATTTTTTATTGTTTCATGTCTAACACTCAAGTCTTTAATTCATTTTGGGTTAGTTTTTGTAAGTGATGTAAGATAGTGGTCTAGTTTTTTTTTTTTTTTTTTTAATGTTTCTGTCCAAATTTTCCCAGTACTATTTATTGAGAGACTGTTATTTTTCCATTGTTCACTTCTTTTTCATAGAGTAATTGTTATATATGAGTGTGTTTATTTCTGACTCTTAATTCCATGTTGGGCTATGTGTTAATAGCATACTGTATTGTTTACTAAATCCTTGTAGTATAGTTTAAAATGAGAGTGCAGGATACCTCCAGCTTTGTTCTTTCTTAAGACTTTTTTTGGGGGTGGTGCTATTTGGAGTCTTTTGTGGTTTTATACAAATTTTAGAATTATTTATTCCGCTTTTGTGAAATATGCCATTGGCATTTATAGGGATTATGTTGAATCTGTAGATTGCTTTAGAAAATATGGACATTTTAATATTAATTCTTCAAATCCACAAGCACAGAATATCTTGCCACTTTTTTGTGTGTCCGGTTTCTTTCATTAGCATCATATAGTTTTTAATGTACAGATCTTTCACTTCCTGGATTAAATTTACTCCTAGGTATTTTATTCTCTTTGATGACGTTGTAAATGAAAATTTTTTTTAAATGCTTTTCTCAGAGTTCATTATTAGTGCATAAAAATGCCATACTGATTTTGTATCTATGACTCTGCTGAATTTGCTAGTTCTGACAGTTTTTTTGGTAAAGTCTGTAAGGTTTGCTTTATGTAGTATCATGTCATTTGCTAATTGTGATGGTTTTACTTCTTCCTTTCCAATTTGAGTGCCCGGCTAATTGCTGTGGCTAGGGCTTCCAGTACTATGTTGAATAGAAGTGGCAAGAGTGAGCATCTTTGTAGTGTTCCTATTTTAGAGAAAAAAACTTTAAGCTTTTCACTCTTGAGTATGATGTTAGCTGTGGGTTGTCATATATGGCTTTTCATTGAGGCACATTCCTTCTGTACACCATTGTTGAGACATTTTAGCAAAAATAGTTGGTGAATTTTGTTAAGTGCTTTTTCTGCATCTATTGAGATGGTTTTATGATTTTTATTCTCTATTTTGGAAGAGTTTGAGAAATAGATATCAAATCATCTTTGAATGTGTGCAAGAGTTCACTGGTGAAGCCATTTGGTCCTTGACTTTTGTTTGTTGGAAGATTTCTGATCACTGATTCAGTCTCCTTACTAGTAATCAGGCTATTTGAGTTTTCTATTTCTTCAGAATTCAGTCTTGGCAGATTTCATGTTTTTAGAAATTTCTTCTTGGTTGTCTTAATTCGTTGACATATTAGTTCATAGTATTCTCTTATGATCCTTTGCATTTCTGTGGTGTGAGTTGTAACTTCTCCTCTTTCATTTCTGAGGTTTTTTAAGTTTATTAAGCCCTCTATCTTCTTTAACTTGGTTAGTGTAGCTGTGTCTTATTTATATTCTCAAAGAACCAGGTCTTGGTTTCATTTTTCATTTTCTGTCTGTTTAGTCTTTTACTTATTTCTACTCTGACCTTTATTATTTCCTTTTGTTTTCCTTTTTCTAGTTCTCTTAGTCATAAATTTAGATTTCTTATATGAGACTTTTCTTGTTACTTGAGGTAGGCCTGATGACTATGAACTTTCCCCTTAGAATTGCTTTTACTGCGTTCTGTACATTTTGAAATGTCGTATTTTTGGTTTTCATTCGTCTGTAGGTTTTTTGTGACTCTTCCTTTGATTTCCTTGGTGACCTATTGGTTGTTCAGCAGCATGTTGTTTAATCTTCATGTTTATATGGTTTTTACAGTTTTCATTTTATAATTGATATCTAGTTTTACACTATGGTGATTGGAAAAGATACTAGAATTTATTGAGACATGTTTTGGGGTCTAACTTCTGATCCATCCTGGAGAATGTTCCATGTGAAGTTGAGAAGAATGTGTAACCTGCTCCTTTACGTAGAATGTTCTATATATATATGTCTCTTGTTCATCTAGTTTAATGTGTCATGTAAAGACAATGTTTCTTTATTGATTTTCTGTCTGGATGATCTATGTATTGTTTTAAGTGGGAGCTTGAAATCCCCTACTATTATTGTATTGCTTTTAATTTCTCCCAATAGGTACATTAATATTTGATTTATATATCTTGGTGCTCAAACGTTGGTTCCATATACATTTTTAAATGATGAAGCTTCTTGCTGGATTGACCGCTTTATCATTATATGCTACCCTTTTTTGTCCTTTATTACAGTCTTTGTTTTAATGTCTGTTTTGTCTAATATGAGCATAGCTGTACCAGCTTTCTTTTCATTTATATTGGTATGGAATGTATTTTCCCATCTTCTCCCATTTAGTCTGTGTGTGTCCTTTTTCTGACCTCTGTCTCTTAAATATATAGGCAACATACATTCAGCCACTGTATATCTTTTGATTGGTAAATTTACTCCATTTAAATTTAAGGTAATTATTAATAAGGATATAATTATTGCCATTTTGTTCATTGTTTTTGGAGCTGTTTTTGTAGTCCTTCTCTTTCTCTCTTCTCTTGTGGTTTACTGACTTTCCTTAGTGTAATATTGAGATTTCTGTTTCATTCTCTTCTATATATTTTCTATAAATTTGTGTGTATGTGTGTGTGATTGTGTGTGTGTGTGGTTACCATGAGGTTCACATAACCATCCTATGTATATGGCGTTCTCTTTCAAGTTGATCACAACTTAACTTTTAATATGTACTAAAATTTACATTTTTACTCCCCTACCCACATTTTATGTTCTTGATAACAGCTCTTACATATTTTATTTTATGCTTTCTTAACTAATTATTCTATATAATTTTAGTTTCATTTACTATTTTTGAATTTCAAGCTTCATACTTGGCTTATAAGTGATTGATCCACTACTTTTAATGTATATTTGCCTTTTCCAGTAAGAGTTTTACTTTTGTATATTTTCTTATTAATTAGTGCCTCTTCTTTTCAGTTTAGAGAAGTTGCTTTAACATTTTTTTTAAGGCTGGTTTAATGATGGGAGACACAGGGGACACAGGAGATGTGGGTTCAATCCCTGGGTCAGGAAGATCCCCTGGAGAAGGAAATGGTAACCCACTGAGTATTCCTGCCTGATAAATCCTATGGGCAGAGGAGCCTGGTGGGCTACAGTCCATGGGGTCACAAAGAGTTGGACGTGACTGAGCATGCACACATACACACATATATGCAAATGTATTCTATATATTATATAACTGAATCACTTTATTGTATACCTGAAACTAACACAGTATTGTAAAGAAACTATAATAAAAATAAATAAATACTGATGTACTATTTTAAAAAATATTCTATCTTCTTAACTTTTGCCATTTAATTTTTAATGTGTTTTGATCTGGTTCTCATGGAGTTCATTTTGTTTGGGGTTTTCTGTGCTTCCTGGATCTGGATATCTGTTTCGTTCCCCATATTAAGGAAGTTTTCTACCATTATTTCTTCAAATAATTTTTCTGGCCTCTTCTCTCTCTTTTCCTTCTGGGACCAGTATAAGGCAATAATTATTTCATTTCATGTTGTCCCACAGTTCCTTTAAGATATCATCACTTTAAAAAAAAAAAAAACCTGTTTTGCTCTATCCAGGTGATTTCCATTGCTTTTTCTTCCACTTCACTAATTCATTCTTCTACTTCATCCACTCTGCTGTTGAATCCTGCAAGTGTATTTTTCAGTTCAGTATAAATTCTGTGTGGTACTTCGGTACATCTCAAATGAGTAAGACCATCTCAGAGTTCTCACTGTGTTTATCCATTTGTTTCCTGTTGAGTGGACAACTTTTGAACTCTTTTTTAGGTAGGTTGCTTATCTTAATTTTAAGCAAGTCCGACAAATTTTCCCCAGATTTGTCTTATTCTTTGGTTTGAAACATATTCCTCTTTCTACCCATTTTGTCATGTTATCTGCTATAGATTTCAAGCAATAGAAATACTAGTGAATCAGTTGTTTCTCTTTTTATGAGTTTTGAGCATTATATTAGCATGTGAGTAATCAGTCCTGTATGCTTATAAAGCACAACATTGAGTTATGGAAGGGGCCATTCAGATATTACTTGGCCTACCTCCCTGGCAAAGAGAACATAATCAAATTATCTCAATGAAATAAGAGGAAGATTTGATACAACTACAGATGTGAAAACTTAGTTAATGAAAAATTCTAAGTTTATCCAAGGACAAATTAAAATGCTATGGTGGCAATAGGTTGTAATATCTATGTGAGTCCTCTGAATCTGCATTCTCTCCATTACCATTATTTCTCTGATGAGAAATTGAATTTTAAAATGCCACTAGAATGATGTCTAAATAAGCATTAAGTCAAGATTTTTCCTGTTTGTATCAGTATATTCAAGCAAAATTTTCCTTGCCATTTTTCAAGGGAGAAAAAAGCTCATATTTGAAAATGAAGCACAGATATCTTCAGCTTTGGTAATAAACATATTTTCTCCAGCAAACAAAGCAACTGAAATCAGATGTTCTAATAAGACTACTCTTAAAATCACAACAGGTATCCTGATGGAGGTGGAGAAACAAAATAGCCTAGGTCAGCATGTAGGTATACTCATAATCTTTAACATAATCTTTTTTCTCATTTGAATATGTTTCAAGGAATTCCCAGAAGTTGAAAATCAAGTACTGAGAGTTATGGGGACATCTGGAGGGCAAAAATGCTGCTTTTTTCTTGTACAACTATGATATTCAAGCCACAGGATGGAATGTGTATAATAAGAAACCTAATAATATAGTGGGAAGCATTTCCTTTCAGCCAAAAGAGAGGGATGTACAAAAGGAACAGATGGTGATAAGTTTGTGGTAATAGGGCGAAGCACTAAATAGTCTTTGACAGAGCTTGCCCCTAGATAAAATGGCAGCGGCGGGCTTAAATCATTTTCTACATTGCTCATTGACTTTCTTTGCCTACTAATAAGTCTTCAGAGAATGAATTTAATTTGCAGCTCGACTTTGCCTTCCTCTGCTAATGTTACATGGCCTATGCTGAATTTGTTTAACCCTGTGACCCCAATTTTGGTTTCAGAACCCTATTTTCCATCTTTTCTTGTCTTAAAATGAAATTTTGTAGAAAGCAACCATTGCCCTGAACTATTCTAAAATTTTGCATAATAACCAGAGAAATCTGGACAGAAGTGGTTCTCAGCCTTAACCATGCAGCAGAATCAGTTGGGGACTTGTATTTTGTTTTTATCTTTTAAATATTGGTGTTCTGTCTCTAACCCTAAAAAGCAATTAAATCTCTAGAAATCTCTCTAGCTGGAACAGTCTAGATATATAGGTATGTTTTCAAAATGTTCTCAAGTGATGCTGTTGCTCAGTAAGAATTGATAACCTCTGGGTTAAAGTCTTCAAAAATAGGGAGGTTTTCATACAAACTGTTGTAGCTGGACATTTGATGCACTGCTGAGAAAAGAAAGAATTTATTTGCATTGGAAATTCTTTTTTTCCTGGTGCTACAGTACCTTGGGCTTATTTTATCATAGTGCTTATCCTGTTTTATCGTAATGATTGCTTTCTTTGTCTCTTCCACTCATAGAGGTCAGAGATTAGAATTTAATATCTCTATCTTTCAAGTTCCTATAGCCTTTACATAATATGTTGTTGAAAACTAACTCCTAAAGGGCAAGGCTAGGCAATTTTTTGTATATATTGTTTCTTTTCCTTCAAGTTCCTAGCCTTACATAAATGACTGATAGTACATGATTGAAAAATAGTGGACCTGAATTGTTTTAACTGAACTTAAATTGTTAAAAGGAACAAGTTAGATCAGTTCTTCACAATTTTCAAACCTTCTTGAGTCAACTTTACAATTTGAGGAAACAGGGTGTTGACTAAAAAATATATTTTCATGTAGTTCCTCAGTATTATATTGCAAATTCTTTCTCAGCCTGTCAAGCCTTATGGTAAGCCATAAATGGGCTTAAGAAAGATAAAACTAAATATTAAAAAAACTAAGATAATGGTATCCGGCTTCATTACTTCATGGCTAATAGAAGGGGAAAAGATGGAAGCGTGATAGATTTTCTCTTCTTGGGCTCTAAAATCACTGCAGGTTGTAACTACAGCCATGAAATCAGAAGACAGTTGCTTCTTAGGAGGAAAGCTATGACAAACCTAGACAGTGTGTTGAAAAGCAGAGGTATCAATCTGCCGACAAAGGTCCGTATAGTCAAGGGTATGGACTTCCCAGTGATCACGTGTGGTTATGAGAGCTGGACCGTAAAGAAGGCAGAGCGCCAAAGTATTGATGCCTTCAAACTGTTGTTATTGTTGTTCAGTTGCTGCTGATATTGTTCAGCAGTTGTTCAATGAACTGTTGTTCAGTTGTTGTGTTGACAGACCATAGCACACCAGGCTTCCCCATTCTTCACCATCTCCAAGAGCTTGTCACACTCACGTCCATTGAGTCAGGGAGGCCATCCAACCACCTCATGCTCTGTCATCACCTTCTCCCCTTGTCTTCAGTCTTTCCCAGGATCAGGGTCTTTTCCATTGAGTCAGCTCTTCACATCAGGTGGCTAAATATTGGAACTTCAACTTCAGCATCAGTCCTCCCAATGAATATTCAGGATTGAGTTCATTTAGGATGGACTGGTTTGATCTCCTTGAAGTCCAAGGGACTCTCAAGAATCTTCTTTGACACCACAGTTCAAAAGCGTCAATCCTTCGGCGCTCAGCTTTCTTTATGGTCCAACTCTCACATCCACACATGACCACTGGAAAAACCATAGCTTTGACTATATGGACCTTTGGTGGTAAAGTAATGTCTCTGCTTTTTAATATGCTATCTAGGTTAGTCATAGCTCTTCTTCCAAGGAGCAAGTGTCTTTTAATTTCATGGCGGTGGTCACCATCAGCAGTGATTTTGGAGCCCAAGAAAATAAAGTCTGTCACTGTTTCCATTCTTTCTACATCTAATTGCCATGAAGTGATGGGACTGGATGTCATGATCTTCATTTTTTGAATGTTGAATTTTAAGACAGCTTTTTCACTCTCCTCTTTCACTTTCATCAAGAGGCTCTTTAGTTCCTTTTTACTTTCTTTCATAAGGGTGATGTTATCTGCATATCTGAGGTTATTGATATTTCTCTCTGCAATCTTGATTCCAGCTTGTGTTTCATTCACCCCGACATTTCACATGGTGTACTGTGCATCTAAGTTAAATAAACAAGGTGACAATAGCCTTGACATACTCCTTTCCCAATTTGGAACCAGTCCGTTGTTCCATGTCTGCTTCTAACTGTTGCTTCCTAACCTGCATACAGAATTCTTAGGAGGCAGTGAGGGTGGTCTGGTATTCCCATCTCTTGAAGAATTTTCTACAGTTTTTTTGTGATCCACACAGGCAAAGGCTTTAGTATAGTCAATGAAGCAAAAGTAGATGTTTTTCTGGAATTCTTTTCCTTTTTCTATGTCCCAATGGATGTTAGCAATTTGATTTCTGGTTCTTCTGCCTTTTCTAAATCCACCTTGAACATCTGGAAGTCTTCGGTTAATGTACTGCTGAAGCCTAGCTTTGCTAGCGTGTGAAATGTGTGCAACTGTGCAGTAATTTGAACATTCTTTGGCATTGCCTTTCTTTGGGATTGGAACTCAAATGAAAACTGACCTTTTCCAGTCCTGTGGCCACTATTGAGTTTTCTAAATTTCCTGGCATATTGCATGCAGCACTTTCACAGGATCATCTTTTAGGATTTGAAATAGCTCAGCTGTAATTCCATCACCTCCACTAGCTCTGTTTGTAGTGATGCTTCCTAAGGCCCACTTGACATCTCACTCCAGGATATCTAGCTCTAGGTGAATGATCACACCATTGTGGTTATCTGGGTCATTAAGATCTTTTTTATATTAGTTCTATCTATTCCTGCCACCTGTTAAAACCTTCTGCTTCTGTTAGGTCTATACTGTTTCTGTCCTTATTAGGCTCATCTTTGCATGAAATATTCCCTTGGTATCTCTAATTTTCTTGAAGAGATCTCTAGTTTTTCCCATTCTTTTCTTTTCCTCTATTTCTTTGCACTGATCACTGAGGAAGGCTTTATCTCTCCTTGGTTTTCTTTGGAACTCTGCATTCATATGGGTATATCTTCCCTTTTATTTGCCTTTCACATCTCTTCTTTTCTTAGTTATTTGTAAGCGCTTCTGAGACAACATTTTGCCTCTTTGCATTTCTTTTTCTTGGGGATGGTTTTGATAACCACCTCCTATTTATGTTACAAACCTCCATCCATAGTTCTTCAGGCACTCTGTCTATCAGATCTAATCTCTTGAATATATTTTCACTTCTACTGTATAATTGTAAGGGATTTAATTTAGGTCATACCTGAATGACCATTCGGTGGTTTTTCCTACTTTCTTCAATTTAAGTCTGAATTTGGCAGTAAGGAGTCATGATCTGAGCCACAGTCAGCTCCTGGTCTTGTTTTTGCTGACTGTATAGAGCTTCTCCATCTTCAGCTGCAAAGAATATAATCAACCTGATTTTGAACTATGGTGCTGGAGTAGACTCCTGAGAGTTCCTTGGACGGCAATGGGAAGATCAAACCTGTCAATCTTTTTTTTTTTAGGTGCAACTAGTGTTAAAGCAGTTTTCTTTCTTTTTTTTTTTTTAATTTTTTTTTAATTTTTAAACTTTACAAATTGTATTAGTTTTGCCAAATATCAAAATGAATCCACCACAGGTATACATGTGTTCCCCATCCTGAACCCTCCTCCCTCCTCCCTCCCCATACCATCCCTCTGGGTCGTCCCAGTGCACCAGCCCCAAGCATCCAGTATCGTGCATTGAACCTGGACTGGCAACTCGTTTCATACATGATATTATACATGTTTCAATGCCATTCTCCCAAATCTTCCCACCCTCTCCCTCTGCAACATAGTCCATAAGACTGTTCTATACATCAGTGTCTCTTTTGCTGTCTCGTACACAGGATTATTGTTACCATCTTTCTAAATTCCATATATATGCGTTAGTATACTGTATTGGTGTTTTTCTTTCTGGCTTACTTCACTGTGTATAATAGGCTCCAGTTTCATCCACCTCATTAGAACTGATTCAAATGTATTCTTTTTAATGGCTGAGTAATACTCCATTGTGTATATGTAACCACAGCTTTCTTATCCATTCATCTGCTGATGGACATCTAGGTTGCTTCCATGTCCTGGCTATTATAAACAGTGCTGTGATGAACATTGGGGTACACGTGTCTCTTTCCCTTCTGGTTTCCTCAGTGTGTATGCCCAGCAGTAGGATTGCTAAACCTGTCAATCTTAAGGGAAGTCAACCCTGAATAATCATTGGAAGGACTGATGCTGATGCTGAAGCTCCAGTATTTTGGTCACCTGATGCAAATAGCTAACTCATTGGAAAAGAGCCTGATAGCTGGAAAGATTGAGGGCAGAAGGAGAAGAGAGCATCAGAGGATGGGATGGGTGGATGGCATCTCCAAAGCAGGGGATGTGAACTCTGACAAACTCCAGAAGATGGTAAGGGACAGGGAGACCTGGAGGGCTGTAGTTCATGCGGTCACAAAGAGTCAGACGTGACTGGGCGGCTGAACAACAGTAAGAGGACAGTAAAATGTGTAATCTTTTCATTTTTTAAATATTTATTTATTAATTTGGCTTCTTCCAGTCTTAGTTGTGGCACGTGGGAACTTGGTTGCATCATGTACAATCTCTCACTGTGGTGTGCGGACTCTCTAGTTGTGGTGTGTGGGCTCGATAGTGATGGCATGTGAGCTGAGTTACTCCATGGCATGTGGGATCTTAGTTCCCCCACCAGGGATTGAACTTGTGTCCCCTGCATTGCAAGGTGGATTCTTAGCCACTGGACCACCAGAGAAATCCCTGTAATCTTTTTAGATGATGAAATTGAAACAAATACGCCTTTAGAATCATGCTTTGTTTCAGTTTCGTTCAAATAAAACTAAGGCGTTAAAAGTAGTCCATCCATCCAACACTGTCTCCTTTCTCTGGCTTTTCTTGTCTAATGAGCATTTAACTGCCCCCTTCTTATTTCCTTCTCTTAATCTTAGAAGGGAAGGCCCGACTCTATTGGTATCTTTCCTGATGTCATTCCCCAGCCTTGGGACTCTGAGGAAAAGGTCATTTTAACCCTAGTGAGAAATTATCTACCTTTACAAGGAGACTGAAGCCCCAGCACCCTCCCCACCCAACCACCTATAGAAATGCAAACTACTCTTCACTGGGCCTGAATAGACATCACTATATTAATAAGATTTTGCAATTGTCATTGCTTTTCAATTATATTAGTTTCATTTCAACTGATTAAAAGCTTATTGGGTGGGAAGGGAAAGATTGGATTTTGTTCATCAAATCTCTGTAATCTTGTTTGAAGAATATACTAATGGTCCCAGATGAAGATAGAGTAAGAGGTTTACCTAGGAGCCTTCCAGCCTTTCAGTGATGAGAGGAGGCTTCAAGTTTAAAGAGGGAGATCTGTAGAGACACTGATACATATTCACATTTAAAAAAGGGGGGAGGGGAGACCATCAGAAAGATCTTTTTAAACCTCTTGTTATAAATTATGCTCATCTTCCTCATTCACCTCATTCTAGGCTCAATAGAAAATATATTATGTTTATTACAAAACATTTCATCCTAATAAACATTTAAATTTATTCCATAGTATTTCAATTTAATTCATCTTAAAGGTTTTGCATTCCTACAGAGTAAAGGATCATTTGTCATCTTTTAATAATATTGATTGAATTCCAACACTGTAATAGGATTTTAAAATAGGTCCAGCCCAAAACTTTCCTGCATTTACCAATAGAAACCACTATATAAGTAAATACTTTCACTATAATATATTATGTGCTGTAGTATAGGTATATACAAAATATTTAAGGGCATTTCATTATGCCTTAGAAATGTTTGAATGAATTGCCAATAATCATTAGAATCATGCTTGCCCAACTGACTGCTCTGTTATTAATTTAGTCAGCAATTTATACTCGTTCTCTTATTCGTCCACTGAGGTTTTTAACTCACAGAAAATGTATTTGCCTTGAATGCACTGAAAGAGGCTAAATATCTCTGCTGGATTTTCTGTTGCTTTAGAATATTTCTCAAGCAGATGCATTTGGACACCATTAAATCTCATAGTTCTTGTGAACCGGGTGTTTTCTGCTCCCAGCCCTGCCAAGCCTCCTGTGCCATTCATGCAATTATATCAAGTGAAAGTCATGAATAACAAAGTAATGACCGAGCTATATTGCAGGACCAACGTAACATCTATTAAATCAGAACATTAATTTTGGAAACACAGAGGTTTTGGGAAAACCATAAAGGGAGCTACAAATTGTTTGAGGAGCCACACTCCAAATATTTCCGTAAGCGTGTTAGTTTACAAACCGGTCCCTGTACACAGAGGGCAAAGAGAAAGTGAAGAAAGAGGCAGGCCACTTCAGAGGGGTAGGGGCAGGTTCATTAAGCAAAGAAACTTACTGTGAGGTTTTTCCTGGGTGGTCGCAAGATGAGTAAATTGTCATACTTGCCCAGCTGAATCTTAAAAGATTGAAAGACACCTTAACTAGGTTCAGTCATGCATTCATTCAGACCAGGTGGTCTCAAGCACACCTTACTCTCAAGGCTGTGTCCTTGGAACAGCTCCCCCTGTGGGAACACTAGGCAAAGTGTACCTTGCAAGGGCAGGGGAGGGGCTGGGGAGCCTCCAGTTGCCCAGGTCCAGCTCATGGGTCAAGCACAGGTCATATCCTCTTAATTACTGTTCCATCAAGAAGGTAGCTACCCTTTCTATTGAAGAATTTGTCCTTTGGGAGTCAAGTGGGCCCTACGAATCAGATTGACAGGAATAATTTCTTAGGTCTACGTTACGTTAATGTTTGTTAACCGTTAAATCCTGTGTGCTTCCTCCTGGACAAGTGTGTTCCTGGTGACAGTGCAGGGGTCCCTCTCTGCCACAGATTATCAGCAGCCTGCAGAGCGAGAGCATCAGGACAGAAGGATAGCTTTTCTCCACTGAACTGATGAAAAGTGAAAGGAGAACCAAGGCCACGTCCTTTGGTCCACCTCCCAGATTGTCGAAACTAACCATCTCATTGGTGATTAAAACAGCAGCTGTTAATGTCCTGGAGCTGGTTGACCAGTGTAATTATCTTGGAACCTGGCTAAAATCCTCTTCTTTTAGCCAACGTGAGAATTTCACTCTCTCCAAACTCACCCCAGAGCAAAAAAAAACCTTTCAAATGGTCCTGAAAAATGAGTGTCATTGCCTACCATGGGTCTTCAGACTGGATATGCTATTGTTTTAGCAGTAGTAATAAGTATTATGCAACTGACTTTGTGGTTAATACTGCAGTGGGGTCATAAATGTACTCACAGTGTACTCAGATGTGCCAGAAAAATACAGTGCCTTTATTCTATAAAATGGCTCATATCTCTTTTCACTAGCCTCCAAGGAGTAGCAAGTAGAGATATAGTAACATTAACTGAAACATAGCCTGAGCCAATAATTAGTTTCTCTAAATTTAACTGTTTTTTGAAAACTTGTGTAGTTTCACTATTTTCTTTTTTCCTGATTCTTCCTCAGATGGTATGTGAGCTATGGGAGGTGATCTAGTACCTTGGCAAGCCGGGGTCCTCCAGGCCCCTGCTGATCCTCAGGCTTGTGCTGGCAGGAGTCTACAAACGAATGATGCATCCAAGCCCTTTCTGGGCATTCTACGGGGACATGTGCTGAAGTTAGAGAATGGCACGTCCATTCTCTAATCTCTCCTGTGTGTATCAAAGCCCGGGGATGATCCCTGGGCAGCTCTCAAATACATGTTGTGGTTTCACCATGTTCTTTGAGGCTCTCAGTCAGCATCCCTGCCATGTGGGAAGAGCCAGGAATCTAGAATGGACTCTGTTCTTGGCTATTCCATCTCACCCTGATGACTTGATTGAGGCAGCCCTCACACTATGTTCTTTGCATCAGGGAGTCAAGACTAATAACTGCTCTTGCTGCTGCTGCTGCTAAGTTGCTTCAGTCGTGTCCAACTCTATGCGACCCCATAGACGGCAGCCCACCAGGCTCCCCCGTCCCTGGGATTCTCCAAGCAAGAACGCTGGAGTGGGTTGCCCTTTCCTTCTCCAACGCATGAAAATGAAAAGCGAAAGCAAAGTCGCTCAGTCGTGTCCGACTCTTCGCCTACCAGGCTCTTCCATCCATGGAATTTTCCAGGCAAGAGTACTGGAGTGGGGTGTCATTGCCTTCTCCAATTGCCATCGCCTTCTCCAAATAACTGCTCTTAGTGTTGTCTTAATTTTCTGTAACACGCCTGCATCATCGGCTAAAGGAGCAAGATAGTGGCTCAGGAGTCTGACACTAGTGCCTTTATCATTGTTTTTTCCTACTTCCCACCCCCGCCCCCACTATCCCTAACATGGCAAGAAGCAGGCTTTTCTTTGCTTTCCCATGTCATTTCTTCTTTCTACCATATGACTGCAAGCTTCATGTAATAGTTGCAAAAGGAGAATCTTCTCTACATTAAGGAGGAAATTCTATGATCTATCCATCACTTTCAGGATTAGATATGCTTGAGAAGAAATTTAAGAAATTCTCTCTCTCTCTCTCCTCTTCTGTCTTCCTCCCTCCCTGCCTGCTCCCTTTTCCCACCTCTCTCCTCTCTCTCTCTTGCTTGTCAAGGTCATTTTTCTGTTGTTAAAAGCAATCAAGTACCCCCCTTTCTGGGGTGTTGTTAATAGAAGACTGAGGAAATGTTTTTTAAAGGGTAAATTACAATGCACCTAGTATAATTTTAGAAATATTATAACTTTTACCTTACTCTGCTTTTAAGGTCCATTTTAATATATTAACTCCTCAAACTATTCTGCATTTCTTCAGATAGTTTGAACATCATCTGGGATAATATCAGTATACTTGGAAAAATGTACTTAGTATCATAAGGAAATAAAAATTTCTCTTTCTATCCAGCTAGGTTCTTCAGCTAATGCTCAAGAAATTAGGCTGATAAAAACAGCTTAATATGAGAAAAGCTGAGCTTATTAATGTGTGTTATATGCATACATGTAGAAGAACTCAGTGATGAATAACTCAAAGGGGTAGTTAGGACTTGAGATTAATATAGCATCTGAACAAAATAAAAAAAATAAGTTTCAGAGAAATGACAAGACAAAAGGGGTTTAGGTTCTTATGGGCAACAAACTGTGGAAGGATAAATTCAGAGAGAAGCCAATGGAAGGTAAGAGTTGTTTTAGTGAGTTTGGTGGAGGCCTGGCGTGCTGCAGTCCACGGGGTGGCAGAGTCAGACACAACTGAGCAACTGAACTGAACTGATATGAACATGCCTATCAATGCTGTCTCTCGGTTGGTAAGAATCTAGAGTTTTCTCTTATGATTAAGAATCACCTTTCCTGTCCTGGTAGAGAGGGAGAAGAGAGAAGGGTTTGTTTGTGTGTATCTGTTTCACGTACCCTGAGCCCAAAACAATCCTTAGGTCAGTGGATTTCACTCTCCATTCAAAATTTTAAGTTTTGTATATTAAAAATCAGAGGTTTGATTAAGAAGCTGTGAGATAAAGGATCTGCAAAGGGTGAGAAAACATGAATTGGAAAAAGCAGAAAAGAACAAATGGGGCACACCATTCCATATCTTACCAAACCAGTTTCTTATTTCAGGAAATAGGTCCATCCAGATAAGCAGTTATGTCTCATTGCTGAAGGCAGTGATGCAACTGAAAATAGGAAACCTGCCTAAGTTAGGTTTCTATATCGTGTGAGCATTCAGGCATTTTATGAGATTCATTTCTGTGGAAACAAAAGAAAAACAGAGTTTAATGGTTGGAACAAACTATTAACCCAGTTTTTGAATCCAGAATGCAGTCAGTCAAGATTTCTAGATGTTGGGCTTGAAATGTACTTAGATAGTAGAGTGAGAACATGCAGTAGCAATTGGAGAAATCTGGAGAGTCAGGTTTTAGTTCTCGGGAACTTCATTTCAAGGGGATGAGAGAAAAATTGAAAGCTCAATTATTGACAAAATTCACAAAATGCAAAATTAGTTTACAAAGAGATAAAATTACCTCAAAGATAATGAACATCTATAAAGATTGGTTATAATTTTTCATTGAATTTCCATCAGTCTTCCCCCTTTCTATCAAAAATAATCAAAGTAGGACTAATTTGCTTATAACTAAGTCTTGTCTCATTAAGCTTATTGCCTTTAGCCTTTCCCAGCATCAGAGTGTTTTCCAATGAGCCAGTTCTTTGCATCAGGTGACAAGAGTATCAGTTTCTGCTTCAGAATCAATCCTTGCAATGAATATTCAGGAATGATTTCCTTTAGGATGGACTGCTTTGATCCCCTTGCAGTCCAAGGGACTCTTAAGAGTGTTCTCCAGGACCAGTTCAAAAGCATCAATTCTTCAGTGCTCAGGTTTCCTTGTAGTCCAACTCTCACATCCATACATGACTGCTGGAAAAACCATAGCTTTGACCAGACAGACCTTTGTTGGCAAAGTAATGTCTCTGCTTTTTACTTCTCTGTCTAGATTGGTCATAGCTTTTCTTCCAAGGAGCAAGTGTCTTTTAATTTCATGACTACAGTCACCATCTGCAGTGATTCTGGAGCCCCCAAAAATAAAGTCTGTCACTGTTTCTGTTGTTTCCCCATCTGTTTGCCATGAGATGATGGGATTGATGCCATGATCCTAGCTTTCTGAATATTGACTTTAAAGTCAAATTTCACTCTCCTCTTTTCACTTTCATCAAGAGACTCTTTAATTCTTCTTCACTTTCTGCCATAAGGGTGGTGTCATCTGCGTATCTGAGGTTATTGATATTTCTCCCATCAATCTTGATTCCAGCTTGTGCTTCATCCAGCCCAGCGTTTCTCATGATGTACTCTGCATAAGGGTGGTGTCATCTGCGTATGGTTATTGATATTTCTCCCATCAATCTTGATTCCAGCTTGTGCTTCATCCAGCCCAGCGTTTCTCATGATGTACTCTGCATATAAGTTAAATAAGCATGGTGACAGTATACAGGCTTGACATAATCCTTTCCCAATTTGTAAACAATCTGTTGTTCCATGCCCAGTTCTAACTCTTGCTTCTTGACCTGCATACAGATTTCTCAGGAGGCAGGCCAGGTAGTCTGGTATTCCCATTTCTTTAAGAATTTCCCACACTTTGTTGTGATCCACACAGTCAAAGGCTTTGGTGTAGTCACTAAAGCAGAAGAAGATGTTTTTCTGGAACTCTATTGCTTTTTTGATGATCCAACAGATGTTGGCAATTGGATCTCTGGTTCATCTGCCTTTTTCTAAATCCAGCTTGAACATCTGGACGTTCAGGGTTCAATTACTGTTGAAGCCTACCTTGGAGAATTTTGAGCATTACTTTACTAGTGTGTGAGATGAGTGCAATTGTACAGTAGTTTGAACATTATTTGGCATTGCCTTTCTTTGGAATTGGAATGAAAACTGACCTTTTCCAGTCCTGTGGCCACTGCTGAGTTTTCTAAATTTCCTGGCATATTGAGTGTAGGACTAGCATTATCTTTTAGGATTTGAAATAGCTTAACTGGAACTCCACCACCTCACATACCTTTATTCATAGTGATGCTTCCTAAGGTCCACTTGACTTCGCATTCCAGGATGTCTGACACTGTGTGAGTGATCACACTATCGTAGTTATCTAGGTCATAAGATCTTTCTGTAGAGGTCTGTGCATTCTTGCCACCTCACTTCCACTGTATAATAGTAAGGGATTTGATTTAGGTCATACCTGAATGGTCTAGGGGCTGCGCGGCTCTGGAGCATTCAGGTATGACCTAAATCAAATCCCTAACGATAATACAGTGAAAGTGCGAAATAGATTTAAGGGACTAGATCTGATAGACAGAGTGCCTGATGAACTATGGATGGAGGTTTGTGACATTGTACAGGAGACAGGGAGCAAGACCATCCTGAAGAAAAAGAAATGCAGAAAAGGAAAATGGCTGTCTGAGGAGAACTTACAAATAGCTGTGAAAAAAAGAGAAGAGAAAAGCAAAGGAGAAAAGGAATGATATAAACATCTGAATGCAGAGTTCCAAAGAACAGCAAGGAGGGATAAGAAAGCCTTCCTCAATGATCAGAGCAAAGAAATAGAGGAAAACAATACAATGGGAAACACTAGAGAACTCTTCAAGAGAATTAGAGATACCAAGGGAACATTTCATGCAAAAATGGGCTCAATAAAGGACAGAAATGGTATGGACCTATCAAAAGCAGAAGATATTAAGAAGAGATGGCAAGAATACACAAAAGAAGTGCACAAAAAAGATCTTCATGACCACTCACCTAGAGCCTGACATCCTGGAATGAGAAGTCAGGTGGGCCTTAGGAAGCATCACTATGAACAAAGCTATTGGAGGTGATGGAATTCCAGTTGAGCTATTTCAAATCCTAAAAGATGATGCTGTGCAAGTGCTACACTCAATATGCCAGTAAATTTGGAAAACTCAGCAGTGGCCACAGGACTGGAAAAGGACAGTTTTCATTCCAGTCCCTAAGAAACACAATGCCAAAGAATGCTTAGACCACCGCACAATTGCAGTCATCTCACACGCTTGTCAAGTAATGCTCAAAATTCTCCAAGCCAGGCTGCAGCAATATGTGAACCGTTAACTTCCAGATGTTCAAGCTGATTTTAGAAAAGGCAGAGGAACCAGAGATCAAATTGCCAATGTCTGCTGGATCATCGAAAAAGCAAGAGAGTTCCAGATAAACATCTCTTTCTTTACTCCAGGTGTTTCTTGACTTCCTACTTTTGCATTCTAGTCCCCTATAATGAAAAGGACATCTTTTTTGCATGTTATTTCTAGTTCATCGAACCGTTCAACTTCAGCTTCTTCAGCATTACTGGTCAGGGCATAGACTTGGATTACCATGATATTAAATGGTTTGCCTTGGAAACGAACAGAGATCTTTCTGTCGTTCTTGAGATTGCACCCGAGTGCTGCATTTTGAACTCTTTTGTTGACTATGATGGCTACTCCATTTCTTCTAAAGGATTCTTGCCACAGTAGTAGATATAATGGTCATCTGAGTTAAATTCACGCATTCCAGTCCATTTTATTTCACTGATTCCTAAAATGTCGATGTTCAATCTTGCCATCTCCTGTTTGACCACTTCCAATTTGTGTTGATTCATGAACCTAGCATTCCAGTTTCCTATATAATATTGCTCTTTACAGCATCAGACATTCCTTCCATCACCAGTCACATCCACAACTGGGTATTGTTTTTGCTTTGGCTCCATCTCTTCATTCTTTTTGGTATTATTTCTCCCCTGAATTCCCATAGCATATTGGGCACCTACTGACCTGGGGAGTTCATCTTTCAGTGTCCTATCTTTTTGCCTTTTCATGCTGTTTATGAGTTTCTCAAGGCAAGAATACTGGAGTGGTTTGCCATTCCCTTCTCTAGTGGACCATGCTTTGTCAGAACTCCCCACCACGACCCATCCATCTTGGTTGGCCCTATATGGCATAGCTCTCAGTTTCACTGAGTTAGACAAGGCTGTGGTCCTTGTGAAAAGCTTGGTTAGTTTTCTGTGATTGTGGTTTTCAGACTGTCTGCTGTCTGATAGGTAAGGATAAGAGGCTTATGGAAGCTTCCTGATGGGAGAGACTGACTGAGGGGCAAACTGGGTCTTGTCCTGATAGGTGGAACCATTTTCAGTAAATCTTTAATCCAATTTTCTGTTGGTGGGCTGGGCTGTGTTCCCTCCCTGTTGTTTAACCTGAGGCCAAACTGTGGTAGAGGTAATGAAGATCAAGCACTGCTGTCTTCAGTGCCCCTGACCTTGCAGCAGGCCACCATTGACCCACGCCCCTGTGGGAGACTCCTGGACACTCCTATGCAAGTCTGGGTCAGTCTCTTGTGGGGTCAGTGCTCCTTTTTCCTGGGTTCTGGTGCATACAAGTTTCTATTTGTGCCTTCCAAGAGTCTGTTTCCCCAGTCCTCTGTAAGTTCTTATGGCTCTATGGTGGGGTTAATGGTGACCTTCTCCAAGAGGGCTTATGGCATACCCAGGTCTACTGCACCCAGAGCCCCTGCTCCTGCGCCAGGCCACTGCTGACACATACCTTCGCAAGAAACACTCAAACATACTTCTGGCCAGTCTCTGTGGGGTCTCTGGGTCCTGGTGCACACAAGGTTTGTTTCACCCCTTTGTTACAAACTTCTTTATAACCTGACTCCTTGAATCCTTTTTCTCAGGGTCGCCTGAGAAGCTGTCTCCCAGGCTTGAAGTCTTTAACATTCCCGCCAAATGAAATGTAACTCAATTTCTTGATTGTGACTGTTTAAGTCAACACCATGGAGGATAGAGCTGTCTCTAGAATGAATACAAATAATCCAAATACAATAATCCAATAATCCAAAAACATCACTCCCACCCAAAGATAGTATTGATAAAGAAAAGCAAAAACTTCATTGCCACAGGCAATTAGAAATCTCTGAGCTTCCAGAAAAATGGGACACTCCACTCACAACCCATTAATCTATGGTAGCTAGTAGAATATACAGAGATGAGATTTTCCTAGCACTGACAAGGCAATGCAGGGAAAAGACAGAAAATATCCCTTGTGAATTGAGACCCCCTTATTTAGACAAATTCCTCTGAGAGCTGGCATTAATGGTAGGGGTATGTCTTAGGTCCCAAGCTTGACAGATGGCCACCTACAGATGCATGCCCAACAACCTCTGCTGCCCAGCAAGCATAAAAGTCAGGGAGAGTGCACTTGCCCTAGATACTAGCCCAGCTCTCAAGACAAAAAGCAAGAGAGAAGGAAGATCTCATGTTTTTTTTTTTTTTTTTTCTTTTTGTAATTGGTGACTCACAACAAAATTTTGTCCAAAATGACTCCCCTATGGTGAGAACTATGAACTCGCCAGTTTGTGAGGCTGATTCAAACAACAAGCTTTTCAGATTTTACCCTATGCCTATGATTCTCCACCTTATGACAAAAGACAATGATAGAGGGAAATTGTGGCTACCCAAGAATGGATCAATAACAAATGGCCAAAGCCACATACAACCAAAGTAGTTCACAGAAAAGTTTTCTGCTGCTCATCTCAATTTGGAAAACAGATGTTTTTATTACCGTTTTCAGGTAAACTCTACAGATTGAAATCTTAGAGGCTGATTTTGGTAAGAATTCTTACCTCTTGCTGGTTTGGTCAGTTCTAAGATTTAGTTGTAACCTCTGGGGTAGGTGGGATGTCTCAAGCATCCTATCTGGGTCAACAAAACAGTAGGGGAGAAAAAAAATTCCTCTATTTCCTCAGGTTCCCTGACTGGGCCTTCAAAATAAGCTGATGGAACACAATTTAACAAGAGATAAGCAAGCACAGTTTATTAACATGCGTATTACACATACACCCAGGAAAACTTTTAATGTTGAGAATCTCAAAAGGTGGTTAGAACTTAGGGTTTATATAGTATATGGACAAAGAACAATATTTTTAGAGGAGTGACAAGACAAAGGAAAAGGGCTTTAGGTTCTTGGAGGGTGACAAACTGTGGAAAGATAAATACATAGGAAGCAGGTGGAAGATAAGCGTTGTTTTGGTGATGTTGGCTGCGTAGATTCCTCTCATCACTATCTCTGGGCTGATAAAAATCTAGAGTTGCCTCAGATGATGAAGAATCATCCTGTTCTTCCTGGTAGGAAGGAGGACAGAAAGTTTGTGTATTTGCTTCTTTCCAGTGGCCTTTAGCTCAAAATAATCCTGATGTCAGAGTGCAAATGTTGGGATAGCATACCCTGAAAATCTGTAGTATTGATCATATATATTCAATTTGTGAGACCTTAATGAGCCACTTGAAGTATCCACAGCAGTAATTTCTTTTCCTTACCTCCTGCCAATCTGCCAACATTTTTTTATACTCTCTTGGGCTCCTAGAAATTACAGCAGTGATTCTTAATTCTTTTATGTCATATGTTTTTAAAACTGATGAAAAATTATGGATTTTTCTGCTCCTCCCTTGAAATATTTTCACACTCACATGATTCTGCTTAAATTTAAGACATAAATCCAGATTGTGAGTTCTATGACTAGAGTCAGCTCCCAGCCATGACATAATAGTTTCTATTAAACTAACCTCCCCTCTAAGAACAGCTGCAGTAGCAAAATAATGTAATAAAAAAATAGCCAAGTGTCTGAAGGCATTGCAGAGCAACCAGGATATCCAGGGACAGGGGTACTAAGAGCCTATGAAGATGGAAAATGCATTCAAGTGAACTTGGAGTTTTTTCCCCCCACTTTTCAGGTCAAGATACTTTCTGATTCTTAAGTCCCACAGGCTTAGGGGTGGAGCAGAATGTGGTGATGTGGGCTTTCAAAAGTTTTAAGAGGCCAAGGAGATGAAAATTAGAATTAAGATTTCTAAGAAATCTAATAGAATTTATGGAACCAAGGATTCCAGGAATTTATAGAATGAAGATTTCTTAGGAAAAGTAAACACAGAAACACAAGCTCTTTTTCCATTGAAGGTAAAAGGCTAAAAGAACTCTTAGTAGTGTCATCATTTCAGTTCAGTCGCTTAGTTGTGTCTGACTCTTTGCGACCCCATGGACTGCAACACACAAGCCTCCCTGTCCATCACCAACTCCCAGAGTTTACTCAAACTCATGTCCATTGACTCAGTGAACCATCCAACCATCTCATCTTCTGTCATCCCCTTCTCCTCCCACCTTCAACCTTTCCCAGCATCAGAGTCTTTTCAAATGAGTCAGCTCTTCGCATCAGGTGGCCAAAGTATTGGAGTTTCAGCATCAACATCAATCCATCCAATGAATATTCAGGACTGATTGCCTTCAGGATGGACTGGTTGGATCTGCTTGCAGTCCAAGGGACTCTCAAGAGTGGTTCTCCAACACCACAGTTCAAAAACATCAATTCTTCCATGCTCAGCTTTCTTTATAGTCCAACTCTCACATCCATACATGACTACTGGAAAAACCATAGCCTTGACTAGATGGACCTTTGTTGGCAAAGTAACATCTCTGCTTTTTAATATGCTGTCTAGGTTGGTTGGAGAAGGTGATGGCACCCCACTCCAGTACTCTCGCCTGTAAAATCCCATGGATGGAGGAGCCTGGTGGGCTGCAGCCGATGGAGTCGCAAAGAGTCAGACACGACTGAGCGACTTCCCTTTCACTTTCCACTTTCATGCATTGGAGAAGGAAATGGGAACCCACTCCAGTATTCTTGCTTGGAGAATCCCAGGGATGGGGGAGCCTGGTGGGCTGCCATCTATGGGGTAACACAGAGTCGGACACGACTGAAGTGACTTAGCAGCAGGTTGGTCATAACTTTCCTTCCAAGGAGTAAGCGTCTTTTAATTGCATGGCTGCAGTCACCATCTGCAGTGATACTGGAGCCCAAGAAAATAAAACCGGCCACTGTTTCCACTGTTTCCCCATCTATTTGCCATAAAGTGATGGGATTGGATGCCATGATCTTAGTTTTCTGAATGTTGAGCTTTAAGCCAACTTTTTCACTCTCCTCTTTTCACTTTCATGAAGAGGCTCTTTAGTTCTTCTTCACTTTCTGCCATAAGGGTGGTGTCATCTGCATATATGAGATTATTGATATTTCTTCCAGCAGTCTTGATTCCAGCTTGTGCTTCTTCCGGCCCTGCATTTCTCATGATGTACTCTGCATATAAGTTAAATAAGCAGGGTGACAATATAGAGCCTTGACATACTCCTTTCCTATTTGGAACCAGTCTGTTGTTCCATGTCCAGTTCTAACTCTTGCTTCCTGATCTGCATACAGATTTCTCAAGAGGCAGGTCAGGTGGTCTGGCATTCCCAACTCTTGCAGAATTTTCCACAATTTTTGGTATCCCCACAGTCAAAGCTTTGGCATAGTCACTAAAGCAGAAATCGATGTTTACCTGGAACTCTCTTGCTTTTTTGATGATCCAGCAGATGTTGGCAATTTGATCTCTGATACCTCTGCCTTTTCTAAAACCAGCTTGAACATCTGGAAGTTCACGGTTCATGTATTGCTGAAGCCTGGCTTGGAGAATTTTGAGCATTACTTTACTAGCATGTGAGATGAGTGCAATTGTGTGGTGGTCTCAGCATTCTTTGGCATTGTGTTTCTTAGGGACTGGAATGAAAACTGTCCTTTTCCAGTCCTGTGGCCACTGCTGAGTTTTCCATATTTCCTGGCATGTTGAGTGTAGCACTTTCACAGCATCATCTTTCAGGATTTGAAATAGCTCAACTGGAATTCCATCACCTCCTCTAGCTTTGTTCGTAGTGACGCTTCCTAAGGCCCACCTGACTTCTCATTCCAGGATGTCTTGCTCTAGGTGAGTGGTCACACCATCGTGAAGATCATGATCTTTTTTGTGCACTTCTGTGTATTCTTGCCGCCTCCTAATATCTTCTGCTTTTGTTAGGTCTTATTGAACCCATCTTTGCATGAAATGTTCCCTTTGTATCTCTAATTTTCTTGAAGAGATCTCTAGTCTTTCCCAATGTATTGTTTTCTTCTATTTCTTTGCACTGATCACTGAGGAAGGCTTTCTTATCTCTCCTTGCTATTTTTTGGAACTCTGCATTCAAATGGGTATATCTTTCCTTTTCTCCTTTGCTTTTCACTTCTCTTCTTTCACAGCTATTTGTAAGGTCTCCTCAGATAGCCATTTTCCTTTTTTGCACCTCTTTTTCTTCAGGATGGTCTTGCTCCCTGTCTTTCTGTGTTACAAACCTCCATCCATAGTTCATCAGGCGCTCTGTCTATCAGACCTAGTCCCTTAAATCTGTCTCACTTTCACTGTATAGTCATTAGGGATTTGATTTATGTCATACTTGACTGGGCTATTGGTTTTCCTACTCTCTTCAGTTTAAGTCTGAATTTGGCAGTAAGGAGTTCATGATCTGAGCCACATTCAGCTCCCAGTCTTGTTTTTGCTGACTGTATAGACCTTCTCCACCTTTGGCTGCAAAGAATAGAATCAGTCTGTTTTCAGTGTTTACCATCTGGTTATGTCCATGTAGAGAGTCTTCTCTCATATTTTTGGAAGAGGGTGTTTGCTATGACCAGTACATTCTCTTGGGAAAACTATTAGTCTTTGCCCTGCTTCATTCCGTATTCCAAGGCCAAATTTGGCTGTTACTCCAGGTATTTCTTGACTTCCTACTTTTGCATTACAGTCCCCTATAATGAAAAGGACATCTTTTTTGGATGTTATTTCTAGAAGGTCTTGTAGGTCTTCATAGAACCATTTAACTTCAACTTCTTCAGCATTACTGGTCGGGGCATAGACTTGGATTACCATGATATTGAATGGTTTGTCTTGGAAACGAACAGATATCAGATTTCTGTCATTGTTGAGACTGCATCCAAGAACTGCATTTTGGACTCTTTTGTTTACTGTGATGGCTACTCCATTTCTTCTAAGGGATTCTTGCCCACAGTAGTAGATATAATGGTCATCTGAGTGAAATTCACCCATTCCAGTCCATTTTAATTTGCTGATTCCTAAAATGTCAATGTTCACTCTTGCCATCTCCTGTTTGACCGCTTCCAAATTGCCTTGATTCATAGACCTAGCATTCCAAGTTCCTTGCGATATTGCTGTTTACAGCTTTGGACCTTGCTTCCATCACCAGTCACATCCACAACTGGGTGTTGTTTTTGCTTTGGCTTTGTCTCTTCCTTCTTTTTGGAGTTAGTTTCTCACTGATCTCCAGTAGTATATTGGGCATCTACCAACCTAGAGAGTTCATCCTTCAGTGTCTTCTCTTTCTGCCTTTTCATACTGTTCATGGGGCTCTCAAGGCAAGAACACTGAAGTGGTTTGCCATTCCCTTCTCCAGTGGACCACATTCTATCAGAACTCTCCACCGTGACCCGTCTGTCTTGGGTGGCCCCACCCAGCATGGCTCATAGCTTCACTGAGATAGACAAGTCTGTGTTCCATGTGATTAGATTGGTTAGTTTTCTGTGATTGTGGTTTTCATTCTGTCTGCCCTCTGATGGAGAAGGATAAGAGGCTTATGGAAGCTTCCTGATGGGAGAGACTGACTGAGGGGGGAACTGGGTCTTGTTCTGATTGATGTTCAGTAAATTGTTAATCCAATTTTCTGTAGATGGGTGGAGCTGTGTTCCCTCCCTGCTATTTACCTGGGCCCAAACTATGGTGGAGGTAATGAAGATAATGGTGACCTCCCTCAGAAGATCCCAGGCATGCACTGCTATACTCAGTGCCCCCAACCCAGTAGGGTCATAGTTTTAAGCCAACTGAAGTTGTTGTTCAGGGCCAAAAGAATGTGTAGTGTATGTATGTATGAAGATCTCAAAAACAGACAAAGCTGGTCTATGTTGAGAGGCCAAGATACTTTATACTTGGCAAAGAGTAACACCTAGCATAGCACAAGGGAAGGTCTCAGTTTTGGACTGTTTCTTGAAGTGGGTGATACTTTTATAGCACATTGTCTTGGAGTCCTCAGTAATGAAGCTGTATCTTTTTGACTTGTGCATTTTTCAGTGTGTGTGTGTATGTATGTACATATTCTACTTCAGTTTTTAAAATGTTTGCTTGAAAATATTTTTCCAGTTTATGGGAGACTATGTCTTTTGAACAGACTCCTTTAATCCTTCCTCATTTCAGGAAGCAGTGAGCAAAGTCCAGAAGTCCCTTTGGGGCATGCAACACAGTAATGAAAAAAAGTCATATTTTTATGGATGCCTCTCAACTACACATTGAAAGTTGGTCATAACAAAGAGTCCAGTGTTTGAAGTTATATGCTAATCAATACATTTCATGGAGTAAAAATGACAGAATGTTGATAACCAGTTTGAAGCTGAGTTAAGGAAGATGGGAGTTCATGATATTATTTTTCCATTTGTGTATATGTTTGAAATTTTTTATAACTTTTTATAAAGAAAGAAAACACAAGGAGCTACTTCTTTGATAGCAAAAAATAATGTCACAAATGGAATCCCACAGAGGATGAAAAAGAGAAGTCAGAAAAATAAATTCTATACAAAATTGGATTTGCTTCAGCTAGAAATTTTAGACATCTTTTACTCCTACTTTCTTTTGAGCAAATTGAATCCCATTTCTGTTTGTAGGGCTTATTTTAACCACACCTTTTCTAAGGAGTCTTAATTACTACTCTTGCCTCTAAACTCCCAATTACTCAATTATTATTTGTTGTCACTTCATTGATCTTCACTGTATTATGTGCTGGGTTGCCGGAGTTGTTATGTCTTTATGCATGTTATTTTTATTTTGAAATATTTTACCGCATGCCAAGGAGGCTTGTCATGTTGACTAAATATTAAATATGATATATATTTTAATTTGCAGTTTATCAGATTTATCATTTTATTGGTTATTTATTGAATGCTTATTTTTTGCCACAACTTTTTCAAACATGGTTTGTTCTCCTTAGGTGATACATATCAAATTCCCATTCACTTCTTTAGTCCTCATAAAACCGATATGAACTTGCCATTCTTAGTATCCTTATTTTATGAATCAGGTAACTGAGACACAGAGTAGGTTGCAGGATGTCACACAGTGAGTGTAGGAGCTCTGGGCCTAAATTCTTAAATCTACCTGATTTGGCCTCTTAATTGTAGAGTAGAGAAAGAAACTTCCCAAGGTGCTTCAAGAATCTAAAGCATTTTCTTCAGAGTATTGACTTTCTTAATTAAAGCAAAATTGTCTTAACATAAAATCTATTGTCTTTAAATTTGTATGGTCTTCACAGAGTTATTTGAATCCTATCCTTAAAACTTAGGGCTGAATTTCTGCAGCTGATGTTGAACTGTTCACCAATAATTATTGTATTTGCAGATTTTCTGTTCTAGTATTTCAATGTATTTATGTTATCTTCAAAACAAAATTTCCACAGCCTTGTGAGAATAATTGGAGAAAGAATCTTAATGAATTATTTTGCTGTCCTTTGTAAACAAGTCCCATTGTGGAGTGAGAGAAATACCTGCCATGTTACATCACAAAGGCTCATTAGATGAAAGTTAGGTTCACTGTTAAACTTTGGAGGACCAGAAATTGACTGGCGCTAATGAGTATGTGCTCACTGATACCGATGAAGTCATTGCACTTCTTTAAATATGCTTTGCTCTTCTTAACTGCCACATATTAAATGTGCTTAGGAAACCCACTGTGCTTCTGAAAATACCCTTCCCAGGATTATATCCAAAGATATGACTGTTTCCAAGTAGGGCTTCTAGTCAAAACATGGGCACACAAATAGAAAGCTAATCTAAATTACCTGAGATCTCCAAACCCCATAATTAGCATTGATAACATTGTGAAGTATACTTCCTGTCTTCTTTTCCTACATAAATGTTAATCTTTATGTTAATTAAACTGTAAGAAAAAAAAATACTATCATTGCTTATATACTATCATCCACTTATATTTGCATAACTGACAAATTATATGTATTAAATGCCGCAGAACTCCCTAGAACCAGTGCAGTTTTAGACTTTTTATGCATACTGATAAATTGCTTTCTTGAAATTTTGAACCAGTTTACATTCCCTTTTTAAAAAAATTTTTATTGGAGTATAGGCTTTCCAGGTGGTGCTAGTGGTAACCCACCTGCCAGTGCAGGACACATAAGAGACATGGATTTAATCCCTAGGTTGGGAAGATCCCCTGGAGAAGGGCATGGCAACCTACTCCAGTATTCTTTCCTGAGTAATCCCACGGACAGAGGAGCCTGGCAGCCTACAGTCCGTAGGGTCCCAGAGAGTCAGACACGACTGAAACAACTTGGCACACACATTGGAGTACAGATCATTTACAATGCTGTGTAGCTTTCAGGTGAACAGCAGAAGTGAACCATATATATATGTATGTGTATGTGTGTATGTGTGTGTATATGGATGTGTGTGTCCGTTGTTTTTCAGATTCTTTTCCCATATGTGTTATTACAGAATATTGAGTAAAGTTCCCTATGTTATACAGCAGATCCTTATTAGTTATGTATTTTATGTATACTAGTGTCTATATGTTAATCCTAGTCTTCCAGTTTATCACTTCCCCATATGTTTCCCCTTTGGTAATGATAAGTTTAATTTTAAGAATTGTGAGTCTGTTTCTATTTTGTAAATAAATTCACTTATATCATTTTATATTAGACTCCACATATAAGTGATATATATTTATCTTTCTCTGAGTGAATTCACTTAGTATGATAATCCCTAGATCCATCCATGTTGCTGAAATTAACATTATTTGCTTCATTTTTATGGCTGAGTATTATTCCATTGCATATCTATCTATCTATCTATACACACACACACACACACACACACACACACCACATCTTCTTTATCCATTCCTCTGTTGATGGATATTTAGCTTGTTTGCATGCCTTGGCTATTGTAAATAGTGCTGCTATGAACACTGGGGTGCATGTATCTTTTCAAATTATGGTTTTCTCCAGATGTATGCCCAGCAGTGTGGGATTGCTAGATCATATGGTAGTTCTGTGTTTAGTTTTTTAAGGAACTCCCATACTGTTCTTCATAGTGGTTGTGCCAATTTACATTCCCACCAACAGTGTAGAACTGTACTCCACACCTTCTCTAGCAGTTAATGTTTATAGATTTTTGATAACGACCATTCTGACTGGTGTGAGGTGATATCTCATTGTAGATTTGATCTGCATTTCTCTAATAACTGGTGACACTGAGGCCACAATAGTTGATAAGAACATCAGTTAACAATAGCTATACCAACAATGGTTATTATTTTTTAACCATCATCTTATTTTTTAATCATTATCTCATGAGATAAAATGTCATCTCAGTAGTTTATTTCACTTGAGAATTGTGGAACTTGAATGCTTCTGTGTATTTATTGGCCTTTGAATTTCTTCAGGGAAGAATTAGAATTGTTTATGTCATTTTTTTTCCTGTTTTGCTATTCAAGCTTTTCTTATTAATTTGTAAGCTCACATTTACTTCATGCTCACTCTCACTCTCCCCACCCCCACCTGTGTGTGTGTATGTATGTATTTATACATGTATCTATATCTATATGTATATATGGGTACATGTATAAATATATATATATATATATCCATTTTCTAAATATGGTGTCATTTTCTTTAATGTAACTAGACCTTTCAGTCTTTTCTTTTATGGTTTTGGTCTTTATTGTTTTGTTTAAGAGAGCCTTCCCTACCGCAAGTGTTAATAAAAGTACACGTTACTTGTAACTGTTTTGTGATTTTACTTCAAAATTAACCTAATCAAAATTTATTTTGTTACAAGGTGTAAGGTAGGGATTGAAAAGTTATTCTTTAAAAAAACACGATGTAATTATTTTAATATTATTTATTAAATAATCTACATTTTGTCCACAAATTTAATATCCCAATTTTATCACAACACTTCTAATATAATTGGTTCTATTTCTAAACTTTTATTTCATTCCATTAATCTATCTTCCTATTCTGACATTAGTACCACTCATTGGGATTTTTATTGGATTGCATTAAAATAATATATTATTTTGGAAAAAGTTGCCATAACCTACTTTAAATTTTTATTATAGATATAAAATACTGACAGTTTTCTAATAGCAAAAGATAAAGAATTTTACTTTCATTTATTATTGAAAACCATAATCCTCTGAATGATAAGCTCAGCAACAAAATTGGAATCCATCTCCAATCAACTCTGCAGAGCTTGAAGGTGTACATTTTGTAAATCAGCCCTATCCTGAGCTTAATTTTTCCCCATCTTTTTTTCCTATTCTGTCTCCATTGACTAATTTAATTATTTATTTTTGTAAAATCTTTGCATTGTGTTTACAACTGCTAACTACCTTCCTCTAGTTTTAAAGTGATTTGGAAGTAAAACTGAAAGCTTTTAATAGATTATCAAAGAAATCCATGACCATAAACATTAAAAACCACAGTTCTAGATCATTTAAAGTGGCTCATTAATGGCCAAAATTGAATGTAATTTTACAAATTTCTTTATACCATGCTATTTTATGAAATCAACCTGACCTAAATGATCCTGACATCATTTGAAGAAGCATATGTGAAATTAAATTGTTAATGTCCAGAAGACTGATGCTGAAATCAAGTACTACCCACAAAGTCCACAGCATAACACTTGTGTTTCAGGATAACTGCAATAAAAACTATTCAACTTTAAAAAGAGAGAATGTAAAACAATAGAGATTGGTATCTAGTATATACCAGATATATACCATAACCTGGTTGATCAGACTTCATTTATTCATTCATTCGTGCCTGCATAAACTTTGAAAGTGAAGTCGCTCAGTCATGTCCGACTCTTTGAGACCCCATGAATCACAGCACACCAGGCCTCCCTTTCCATTACCAACTCCTGGAGTTCACTCAAACTCATGTCCATCGAGTCAGTGATGCCATCCAGCCATCTCATCCTCTTTAGTCCCCTTCTCCTCCTGCCTCCAATCCCTCCCAGCATCAGGGTCTTTTCCAATGAGTCAACTCTTCCCATGAGGTGGCCAAAGTACTGGAGTTTCAGCCTCATCATCAGTCCTTCCAATGAACACCCAGGACTGATCTCCTTTAGGATGGACTGGTTGGATCTCCTTGCAGTCCAAGGAACTCTCAAGAGTCTTCTCCAACACCACAGTTCAAAAGCATCAATTCTTCGGGGCTCAGCTTTCTTCACAGTCCAACTCTCACATCCATACATGACTACTGGAAAGACCATAGCCTTGACTAGATGGGCCTTTGTTGGCAAAGTATCTAGGTTGGTCATAACTTTCTTCCCAAGGAGTAAGCGTCTTTTAATTTCATGGCTACAATCACCATCTGCAGTGATTTTGGAGCCCCAAAAAATAAAGTCTGACACTGTTTCCACTGTTTCCCCATCTATTTCCCATGAAGTGATGGGACCGGATGCCATGATCTTAGTTTTCTGAATGTTGAGCTTTAAGCCAACTTTTTCACTCTCCTCTTTCACTTTCATCAAGAGGCTTTTTTAGTTCCTCTTCACTTTCTGCCTTAAGGGTGGTGTCATCTGCATATCTGAGGTTATTGAGATTTCTCCCGCAATCTTGATTCCAGCCCAGCGTTTCTCATGATGTACTCTGCATAAAAGTTAAATAAGTAGGGTGACAATATACAGCCTTGACGTACTCCTTTTCCTATTTGGAACCAGTCTGTTGTTTCATGTCCACTTCTAACTGTTGCTTCCTGACCTGCATACAGATTTCTCAAGAGGCAGGTCAGGTGGTCTGGTATTCCCATATCTCTTTAGGAATTTTCCACAGTTTATTGTGATCCACACAGTCAAAGGCTTTGGCATAGTCAATAAAGCAGAAATGGATATTTTTCTGGAATTCTTTTGCTTTTTTCATGATCCAGCAGATCATGAAAATTTGATCTCTGGTTCCTCTGCCTTTTCTAAAACCAGCTTGAACGTCTGGAAGTTCATGGTTCACATATTGCTGAAGCCTGGCTTGGAGAACTTTGAGCATTACTTTGCTAGTGAAATGAGTGCAATTGTGTGGTAGTTTGAACATTCTTTGGCCTTGCCCCTTTTTTGGGATTAGAATGAAAACTGACCTTTTCCAGTCCTGTGGCCACTGCTGAGTTTTCCAAATTTGCTGGCATATTGAGTGCAGCACTTTCACAGCATCATCTTTTAGGATTTGAAATAGCTCAACTGGAATTCCATCACCTCCACTAGCTTTGTTCATAGTGATGCTTTCTAAGGCCCACTTGACTTCACATTCCAGGATGTCTGGCTCTAGGTCAGTGATCACACCATCATGATTATCTGGGTCGTGAAGATCTTTTTTGTACAGTTCTTCTGTGTATTCTTTCCATCTCTTCTTAATATCTTCTGCTTCTGTTAGGTCCATACCATTTCTGTCCTTTATCGAGCCCATTTTTGCATGAAATGTTCCCTTGGTATCTCTAATTTCTTGAAGAGATCTCTAGTGTTTCCCATTCTGTTGTTTTCCTCTATTTCTTTGCATTGATCACTGAGGAAGGCTTTCTTATCTCTTCTTGCTATTCTTTGGAACTCTGCATTTAGATGCTTATATCTTTCCTCTTCTCCTTTGCTTTTTGCTTCTCTTCTTTTCACAGCTATTTGTAAGGCCTCCTCAGATAGCCATTTAGCTTTTTTGCATTTCTTTTCTGTGGGGATAACCTTGATCCCTGTCTCCTGTACAGTGTCATGCACCTCATTCCATAGTTCATCAGGCACTCTGTCATCAGATCTAGTCCCTTAAATCTATTTCTGACTTCCACTATATAATCATAAGGGATTTGATTTAAGTCATACCTGAATGGTCTAGTGGTTTTCTCTACTTTCTTCAATTTAAGTCTGAATTTGGCAATAAGGAGTTCATGATCTGAGCCATAGTCAGCTCCCGGTCTTGTTTTTGCTGACTGTATAGGCCTTCTTCATCTTTGGCTGCAAAGAATATAGTCAATCTGTTTTTGGTTTTGACCATCTGGTGATGTCTATGTGTAGAGTCTTCTCTTGTGTTGTTGGAAGAGAGTATTTGCTATGACCAGTGCATTCTCTTGGCAAGACTCTATTAACCTTTGCCCTGCTTTATTCCGTATTGCAAGGCCAAATTTGCCTGTTACCCCAGGTGTTTCTTGACTTCCTACTTTTGTATTCCAGTCCCCTATAATGGGAGAAGGCAATGGCACCCCACTCCAGTACTCTTGCCTGGAAAATCCCATGGATGGAGAAGTCTGGTGGGCTGCAGTCCATGGAGTTGCTAAGAGTCGGACACGACTGAGCGACTTCCCTTTCACTTTTCACTTTCATGCATTGGAGAAGGAAATGGCAACCCACTCCAGTGTTCTTGCCTGGAGAATCCCAGGGACGGCGGAGCCTGGTGGGCTGCCATCTCTGGGGTCGCACAAAGTCAGACACGACTAAAGCGACTTAGCAGCAGCAGCAGGTGCCCCTATAATGAAAAGGACATCTTTTTGGGGTGTTAGTTCTAAAAGGTCTTGTAGATCTTCATAGAACCATTCACTTCAGCTTTTTCAGTGTTACTGATTGGGGCATAGGCTGGATTACCGTGATATTGAATAAGTAAGTTAGATATTGCTATATCAATAGAAGATTAGGAAGTTACTAGGAAGTATATATGAAAAGGTAGAAACATTAGAGTAGACTGGAAAGTCTCACTGTGAGGGTGGTATTTTGAGTTAAGACTTGCTGTCCAAAAGCTATGATTTGGGAACACAGTAACATGCAGAGGAGGTGAATTGGATGAAGTAAATAAGGTAAGGAGGCAGAGGACTAGGTGATGAGGTTAAGTACACAGTGAAAGTGAAAGCGAAGTCACTCAGTCGTGTCCGACTCTTTGCAACCCCACGGACTATAGCCCACCAGGCTCCTCCGTCCATGGGATTCTCCAGGCAAGAATACTGGAGTGGGTTGCCATTTCCTTCTCCAGGGATCTTCCTGACCCAGGGATCGAACCCAGGTCTCCCTCATTGCAGGCAGACGCTTTAGCCTCTGAGCCACCAGGGAAGACTTAATAAGTATACAGTGAGGGGTACCAAACACCATCATAAACCCTTTTTCCTTTAGAGAAACACTGGAGGATATTAAGTGGGGCAGTCACTTGATCTGACCCATAGGTCAACTTTGTTGATACATTTGAAATTTTTAAATAGATCAGGGAATAAATATGTACTTGTGTGTTTTTAAATTAATCAGAAGTAAAACTATTAACATGAATTGGTTATAGTAGAAAAGAATAAATAGGTGGAAGAAGCAATTGAAATAAAAATTCAGCAGCATGAGGTGGTAGGGACGAAGCAGGGGATTCACTAAGGGCAGCATCAGGGTCCCCAGCCTGGATGATGGGTGGTGTGGTTCAACCATAGTGACTTTAGGAGGAGAAGCCAGATATGGGAGTTTGACATGAAAGCTTACAAGAATGATGAATTTAAAGCAATAGAGAAAAACTGAAGTTGAGGAAACAGAGGGAAGAAAGTATCAGAGATATAAATTGAGAAGTTACCAGGAGGAGATAGGCTGAAGCCATGAGAATGGAGAAACCACTCAAGGGATTAAATTGCAAGAAACAAACAAATGAAATTCTCCACTTAATATTTTGCACTATATCTACACATATTTGAGATAAAAATGAGCACTTATTATGTACCTAGCTGCCCCCAAAATATCCATCTAATTATAGATGTACAACAGAAGAAGAGTAGAAGGATAGAAGAACTCAGTTAAGTATGATTAACTTAAAGTGAGTGAGGTCGCTCTTTGCGACCCCATGGACTGTAGCCCACCAGGGTCCTTCCTCCTTGGGATTCTCCAGGCAAGAGTACTGGAGTGGGGTGCCATTTCCTTCTCCAGGGGATCTTCCTGACCCAGGGATCAAACCCGGGTCTCCCGCATTCCAGGCAGACGCTTTAACCTCTGAGCCACCAGGGAAGCCCATGATTCACTTGGGTGAAGATAACTTTTGCTTTAGGACACTATATAGTATAGGTATCAAAATGATAGACTTTGCAACTTCATGCTTGGGTGGCATTAGACGATTGGATGTGAAACAAGTCGCTACTGGATAGTGCTCAATAAATTGTAGGTTGTCTGCTTTTGCTGGGTATATTGTGAATTTCTATACATCTCTTTTCATTCAAGACAGTATTGTTGTAAATAATATTCTGCATTAGTTGATTGACTAAAATTCCATGACTGAGTAAAATAATGCATATATTTCCTGATGTGGCATGACTAGAGTATGATTTGATGTGTATGATTGAACCCAATTTGTTATCACATCAAAACACATTTTTTGGGGGGGGTGTTCTTAAACTTTCTAAAAATCAAATAGTCATTTAATCTCATGCCTTCACAGCCTTGCATTACAAATGTTATTTAAAACTTGGATAAGGAACATAGGTGTAGGCAGCTCCTTGCTCTGAACTTTAAAGATGGGGCTGAAAGTCATGCATAAGGAGGATGCAGCAGGTTGGGAGTTCCAGGCAGAGCAAGGGAGATAGGGCAGGTGCCCATGTTGGGGAGCAGGGTGGATAAAGATGACAATGGAAGGTACACCAGGGGGCCAAAGCTGATTTTAAAAGTCTCTGAGGGTTATAGGGCAAAAATATACTAAAGTTAGTCATTATGGCTGTCTGCTGTAGTTAAAACTGTAGATAAAACCTGTATCATGTTTTATCTTATTTATCTGTTTTGCCATAATAATTCTTCTTAGAAGTAAAACCAGTCACAGTGAAGATGGTCCTGTTAACTCATAGGTAAGGACAGCCTTCAGATTCCCCAAGAATATGTTGAAATATTGTACCTTTATCCACACATGTATGTACATCAACTCTTTATTCTCTCTTATATTTAGAAAAGTAAACTGGAGAATCACTGCAGCCCAAACTTAAAACATTGTGAAAACTCCTAGCAAACTCCTAGCAATAGTCAATGTCTTTCACCGATGACTTCACCATGGGGAAGAAGAAAAAAGAATAAATTGTTCAATTTAGAAATATAATTTTCAACATAAATCCCACCAATATGTTGTTGTTGTTCAGTCGCTAAGCTGTGTCTGACTCTTTGCAACCCCATGAACTGCAGCACGCCAGGCTTCTCTTTCCATCATGATCTCCTGGAGCTGCTCATACTCGTGTCCATTGAGTCAGTGATGCCATCCAATCATCCCATCCTCTGTGCCCATCTCCTCTTGCCCTCAATCTTTCCCAGCATCAAGGTCTTTTCCAAAGAATCAGCACTGGCCAAAGTATTCAGTACTTAGTTAATTGAGATACGTATAAGCTTATGCATTTTGGCAAAATAAAAGCGAAACTTGCTTACCTTTTTGAAAATATCAAAGACCTGTTCCAGAGAGACTGATAACTCTTTCTATCTGTCTCTTTCTGTGTTACATATGCTTGTAATGGTTATTTTCATTCATTAGAGAGGGATTTAAGCTTTTCAATTTTTCTAACTTTAATACTGCTGTTATGTAAGAGAAGGAAAAGCTCTGAGGAGCCTTCCTAGGAGAGATAATTGTGCAGAACTCCTGGTCTCCTTCTTCAGTCGTGTAACATATATCAGTTGGTAATGGTTAATTAGTGTATGCACTTGCAATTTGGTCTCCTGAGGAGGGAAATTACATTTCTTACTTTTAACCTAGAAGAGCATAGAATTCTGTGAATGTGTTCATCTTACTAAGACTTTACAGCCTTGCCTTAAGCATCTATTGAGGGGAATGGAATGGAAACAAGAGAAAATGACAAGCCATTTGCTGAGTACGCCATTTATAACAAGAAGTACCTAAGGTGTTAGGTGCCTGATTTACCTGTTGGACTTAGCAGTGGACTGTGCGTATACTTGTATTTTTACATACGTGTTCATTTGACTGAAAATGAGAGACAGTGTGTTCTAGTTGAGAGAACACCAGCTTTGGAGTTATTTGTATCTGTTCCAAGCATGACTACCTGTTAGCAGTTGCATAACCTTTGAAGACGTACTTAATGTTCCGATTCTTATTCCTCTCATCTGCGAAACAAGAAAAATATTACTATACCCTTGAAGGATAGTTGAATTAGAAGTAATCTGTATATAATCCTTAGTATAGTGTATTCCACATTTAAATGTTCAATAAATGATAGAATTTTTATGATTGATATTATCGAGATCTACCTCATTTCTCTGCCCCTTCATTTTCTTCCCTTTTAATATATAATTTAAAACTTAACAGAAAATATTATAGGAACATAATATACTTTAGTAACTTGTTAAAATGATCACATTATTGTCCACAGCAATCAGTAATTTTAAAGGAAACTTGGGTGACACATTTATTGCAAAGTTCTCTTGGGGTAGACCTCAGTGCTGTTATTTATAAAATAGTAATTTGATAAGTAACAGAGTTGTGTGAATTAAATGGCCTAAGATCTGTAGAAATATTCTGCAAGCTATAAAAAATTATGTGAATGTCCACTGGTCCTGAAAAGCACTTTAGAGTTCATCCAACTCCTTGTTTTAAGGATGATAAAAATGAGAACTAGAGAAAGTATGATTCATCCAAGAGTACATAATTAGTGAGTGGCAAAATAAAACTCTAGCTTTAGTGACCAGTGTTCCAGAGTATTACCCACTAATGTTGATAATGTGTGTTCATTGTCCTGTTTGAGTGGGCCTTTAATATCCTTCTAGTTTTCTAACCGGAGCCTGGTGGGCTGCCGTCTATGGGGTCGCATAGAGTTGGACACGACTGAAGCGACTTAGCAGCAGCAGCAGCAGCAGCAGCTTTCTAATGCTCCATTGTTATAGCTATCATTCAGGTACAGAATGTGTAAAATGTGTAAAATTAGTATGATATAGTACTGCCAACTGACGTCGAAGAAGATCTGGTTCTGTCTTAGACAATGAGGGAGCTATGGGATTTCCCTATCTTGCCACATCACCTGTCTTCCTTGAATCAACTCCAGTTTGCAAGGCCATTACCATGTGTCGTCTGGCACTGTTTCAGAATGAGGTGTTGCTGAAGTTAAAGCCATAGGGTTCTGCAGTTTCATTTGGGAGAAAAATTTGATTCCAAACTGAAGCAGCTATTTGATCGATACACGAGATCACTGTCTCTGCTGCCAGGGCAAAAATGCATGAAAATGAAAGTCCAGTAGTGTCTTCTTTCAATATTAAGAACAACTTCTCGTCTCCCTAAATGATTAGCATCTGTGAGGTGTGCTCAGAAACTTAAATCTCACTGGATTTCTTGATACTAATGTGAAGGAGTAAATAGTGATAAGAAGTTAGGATATCAGATAGGCCTGCTTACTGAGAGCTGCCTATACAAACTAGACAATTCTAACAGATGGCATTTAGATGTAGAATGACAGATGGAATTACTTTTATCCTGTTATTGGAAAACAGAAGCAAAGCTGAAATAGATGGCCAACTAAATGAAATCAATCAGCATAAGCCACCTTTATGTTCAGATGCTCAGTTCTAGTTTTGCATATATGTTCTTTCTCTCTCTCTCTCTCTCTCTCTCTCTCTCTATATATATATATATATATATATATACACACACACACACACACACATATGTACACACACATGTATGTAGGTATATATGTGTGTACATATATACTGTATACATATAATCTGTGGTGGTGGTGGTTTAGTCACTAAATTGTGTCTGACCTTGTGACACCATAGACTGTAGCCTGCCAGGCTCCTCTGTCCTTAGGATTTCTCAGGCAAGATAATTGTAATGGGTAGGCCATTTGCTTCTCCAGGGGATCTTCCTGATACAGGGACTGAACACGCGTCCCTCAGATTGGGATTGCAGGTGGTTTGCTACATTGCAGTCAGATTCTTTGCTGCTGAGCCACCAAGGAAGCCTCATATATACTCTGTATCTAGTATATATGTATGTGTGTGTGTGTGTGTATCATACTATATATTATAGAACATATTTACTTATTTTAATATTCCAAGGAACTGTCCATATTATTAACTCATCAAAGTTAGGGAGAGACAACCAGTGTGACTGGCAGGTAGATTCAGTGTAAATTGCTTCATTTAGGTGTCACACAGACTTTGTTTCATCACCAATAAAGAACAGTACTCATAAAATGAAGAGGAAAATTATACCGAAACAAAACCCCACCTCAAAAGCAATATTTGAAAAAATGTCATTGACTCATATAGGCTCACATAGCATTAACTCAGTCTATCCTGGAGAACTGTAGTAAACTGTTGTTTTTATAACACATTCTCAGGTGATGTGTCCACTATTAGTCTTTTGTATAATACGGTTTTCTTTATTAACTTTGGGTGTTTATTACATATGTAATAGGCCTCATTGCAGCAATACCTGAACTGGCTTCAGTTATTCCATTTTTGTTGGCTTAAAATCATTAAGTGTTTAAAATTGTTAGGAGTAAAAAGATACTATTATAAAGATGACTTAATTAAAATGTGGTAGAAAGGACATACATTCTGTTAATCTATTGGTCTATCCAGTGCCATATCACAGAATCATAGACTGCCAAAGCTTTTAAAAATTGTTGTATATGGATTGAGGCCATCTGTTCCAAAAGTTGTGTGTTTTTTTTTTTTTTTTTAACAAATGAGAAGAATGAGGCTCAGAGAATTGCTCAAAGTGAGCCAAACAGCAAGTGGAATTAGGGTTCCTCAGCTCCCAGGTCTCAATTTAACCGAAGTTGCCTCTGCATTTGCTTTGGATACTGGTTCTTAGCTGAAAAATACTCAATTCTTTCTGATTGAGAAATTACTATAATAATTTTTTATTTCTTTTTTTTAATTGGAGGCAAATTACTATAATAATATTTTTTGATGAACAGACTTCATGCTTTTTCATTATGATTTGTGTGACTTTTAGGGTCTAGAGTATAAGTCATCCATAAGTAGAAATAGAATAATCAAAGAAGTAAAAAATAATGAGATGCCACTTTATGAAAAAAACAAAATCAAAAACAGGCAGATCACATTTCTGCTTTTGGTTTTCAATGATATTATCAAAATCTTCATCTGTACAACAAATTTAAGAGTCCATTACAAGTTTTGTTATATATTAGTCTTCATATTGCATAGGTGACCAAAGATGGGCAGTTTTTCCTGATGGATGTGTTGGATAAAGCTGTGATTTTTGTGGGTGTTTTTTCCCACATGGCATAAGAATATCCCCAAATTAAATATTTTTGTTACATGACACCAAACTATATTTCAGTTTGTATTAGAACATTTCATTTTACATAAAACTTAAACAAAGTCAGATCATATTCTTTATCACAATGTACCCTGCTTCACTGTTAAAATTATTATTGCTACACAAAATTGATAGTAATTCTCATGCACTATAACTGCACACGTGTTTTTTGTTTTGTTTTTTTTTCCATTTCTGACAGGTTACTCCTGTGGAAAAGTTAGTTGTATTCAGGATATTAAATACTTGGTTTTTGATCATTAATTATAGATATGGAAAAGACAGCAATAGGCAAAAATGGAGCATTTATCTCACTTGTATCTGTATATAGCAGAAATGTGTCTCCATGATGTATGTCCTTGTAAGCATCTGATGTTGTAAGGTACCAATCTAGTTTTGTGTTACTTGATGCATTATTTATTTCTTTTCTGTTTGGAGAGAGCCAGATGAGGATAATAAGAATTCTTAAGAAAAATTCTACAAGTATGATCAGAGTGAAATGATCTGCAAAACCAAAGTAGGATGAAGTATTGCAAAACCCTGAGAAACAGTCACGATGTGGCAACATCTCAGAATCAATCACCCCTTTTTTATGAGTCCAAGGCCACTGTGATACTGAGAGCGACCAGTGCTGTAAAGTATTATGGTTTCATAGCTTTTGTAGCCTTTCCCAATGTTTAACCCCTATTTTTGTGGCAACTTTATTGAGATATAATTCACAAATCAGATAATTCACCATTTTAAGGTGTACAGTTCAATGGTTTATAATAGTTGCAGAGTGGTACAATAATCACCACAATTTTCAATCCTTTTCATCACCTGAAAAATACACCTATACTTTTTCATTATTATACCCTCTTTCTCCAATTTTCCCATACCTAAACCACCACTACTCTACTTTTTATCTCTGGAGATTTGCCTATTTGGGGCATTTCATATCAATGGAATCATATAATACATGGTCTTTTGTGAGTTACTTATTTTGCTTAGCATAACTTTTTCAAGGGGATTCATATAAGCGTGTATCAGTGTTTTATTCCTTTTTTTAGACAATGTTCTATTTTATGGCCATACCACATTTTGTTTATCTAATCAATTGTTCATCCATTCAAAAGGTGTTATTTCCAACTTTTGCCTTTTATAAGTAACACTGCTATGAACACTCATGTACAAATTTCTACATGAAATTATATTTCCATTTCTATTGAGTTTAGATAGATAGATGGTGGTGGTGGTTTAGTGGCTAAGTCATGTCCAACTCTTGCAACTCCGTGGACTATAGCCCGCCAGGCTCCTCTGTCCATGGGATTCTCGGGGCAAGAATACTGGATTGGGTTGCCATTTCCTTCTCCAAGATAGATAGATATATTGGAAGAATTTAGTAACTTAAAGTAACATTTATTTTCTTATCTAACTAGATTATCTTACTGTCAGATTATGTTGTTTTGACCTCTGTGGAGGAAAACTAGATCCTTTATGGTTAATGCTTAAGTTATAGAGATTAGTTAACGCTTTATCTCAATTCTATATAGGACAATTTGAATTCAGGTGTTTTAAAAATCTGTTCTGTTAGTCACATTGACTGTAACATGATACTGATGTAATATTCCCCAATATTTCCATTACTCAGTTTTATACTTCTCATAAACCAGTATTACTGAAATAGCTTCCAGGCTTAGAACTACAGGTTTTGATTTTTTGACTACATTTTGTGTACAGGTACTGTGCTGATTGCTCTATGTGCATTTCTGGAATTCTTAAATGAACTATGTGAGATAAATATTATTATTCCGGTATTACATTTGAGAAAATGTACAGTATTACATTTGAGGAAACTTGAGACTCAAAGAAATTAAGTGACTTACCCAAGGCCTTCAGTTAAGCAAGTGATAGAAATATATTAGAAGCCAAAAGCCATCCATCCAGCCCAGAAGCCTGGGTTCTTCTCACATAACAGGCTGTCCATATTGAGAAGTCTTTGACCAACAATACCAAATAAAATAATTTTATTGCAGCTCTTATAAAGTTGTTTCAACTATTCACTTCAACATAGATACCCACAGTAAACAGCATGAAAAATGAGTAAAATCTCAAATATCTGCCAATATTTAATATATTATACATTAACATATTATATATATTATACATTAAACTTAATATATTATACATTAAACAATATTGAAGAGTAGTTTCAAAATTTTTTTATCATGATACAGAATTAGAAACATGTCTCATATCAAAACCCAGTTATCACTTATATATAAAATTTCAAGCATGAATTCATATTCTTCACAGGTTTCAGGACCCATAGGTCTCCAAGCACAATTTTAAAAACACTGGCATAGATTATCTGGAATGAGGCAGACTAATTTTTATCAGAGACTAATCTGACAGTTACTCCTCTTTCTTGAAAATAGCCAGGAACTATGAAAATCCTTCCCATTCCCATAGGGCCATGAAGCAGCCAAGCATAAGATGGCAGGTCGACTGGAGACACAGTAGTTTATAGAGGCTGCAGCTTGCATAAATGAGTGCCCAGCAAAGAGAAGAGAGAGACAGAGGACCATAGTACCCAAATGGAGAATTTCAGAGTAATCAACAGCACATCATTAGCAACTTCTAAAGCATACTGAAGGAAAGAAAGTCACTTTAGAAATATGGCCAAGACTTTCTTTTCAAACAAGTGCAAATTTAAAATCAAAGAACTATAAAATAATATGTAGTTTATGGTAAACTACTGCAAACTTAAAGAATTGCTGGATAATCTGCAATTTATGGGATAGGCCTTGCTATTAGGAAATGACTTTCAACTATATATATCAGTTTAGGGTCACAACAAGCAGAAATGATCAATGATCAAGGATAAAAGTATCATACTGATACTAATCTGTTGAGAAATATTTCTACTGGGTATTTTTTAAAGATGTCCATAAATTTTATGGAGAATATTACTTTAACCATATATATGTTACCTATAGTTAGTTATAGACTCAATTATTTTTGACTCTTCACTGTAATTCTCAGCCCATAGTTGCCATAGTTGCCTTTACAATTTTTTTTTTTAAATCAATATATTTTCAGGGATGACTCTTTGGTTGGGTTGGTCCCAAATAATGGTTGTCACAAAGTAGGCAGATAAGGTAAGCAGCATCTCAGATATAATATTCCTTTAGCAAGAATTATTCTTGTTTGGCTACGCTTCACATCCATGGGAGGAAAGTCACCACATTATTAATGTTATTAATTATATTATAATTAGTATAATACTTTACATTGTTATAGTAATATTATATTAATTATAGTAATTATTATTATACCAATAATTAGCACAGTCATATAAAATGGTACTATTGCTAGATCTCCTCTTTGGAAAGCTTCCTCAACTTTCCACTTGACAGTAAATAGGGATTACATATAAGCTGTAGTTTTCAGGGCATGTGTCATCAAGACTTTAATAAAGAAATATTTACATAATCAACCTATTAAGATAACCAATTCTAGTTCTTCTTTAGCATTGGAAAGATGTAATCTTTCATGTGATTTCTGAACTTTACTTACCTACACTCACAACTTTATATGTCTCAAAATTTAAGCCACAGAAGAATTTAGCAGAAGGATCAGCCCTCAAGAGATGGAAGACCCAGATAACTACTAGCTCTGTCTTAATAGTCATGGATTAGGTTTCCTCTTAGTGAAAGTAATAATATTAGGAAAGTCAGAAATCACTTTGGAATCTCAATTTTCTTACAGGTAGAAAAGGGAAAACCTTATTATTACTGGCCTCGATGAGCACAGGGTTGTTGTAGGAACTGAATGCGATAAAAGGTATGCAAATTCTTTATAAATTGAACTGCACTAATGTAAAAATAAAAGGAACTTCATTGGGCAGCCACTTTCTTCATACCTCTGATCCTCACAAGCGAGTTATCAAAATATGTCTACCCATGATACTAATGAATTATTAGGACTGCTTTCTTTGCCTCCTTCTTGACATCTATATTTGCATCCAGTTGCCTCTAAAGGTGATTCTTACCTCCTTAGTTTTCTCAGGTTGAATCCCCTTTCTTTGCAGTTTAAATTGTCTTCACTGAGAATGTGCTCTGGTGAAATGCAAAGACTGCACCGTGTCATCATGTAGATCCAGACAGCTGAGAAACAGCTGAGGAATAAATATGAAAAACATTTCTTCAAACTGAAGACTTAAGAAAAGAATTTTTTTCAAACTCATGTAGAACAAAAACTGCTACAATTTTGAATGATTTAACATTTCTATGGCTTAATTGAGTTATCTCAATTAAAAACACAGTGAGAAAATTTCAATAGAAAAATTGCCAGAGAAGAAATAATTAAAATAATTACTATGTTTAAGAGGAAATTTCCTAAATTGAGAATATTGTTCATGCAAAAAATCTGAAATCATATAATATACAGTAATCATTTTCTTCACATTACAAATACACAGCAGCTGCTCTGTTCCTAAATTGGTTGTGTATGGCCTCTTTGGTGAAGAAATGGTAGCTCCCCAAAGCAGAACAACTTGAATGTACTGATGCCAAGCATGCCGTGGTAATTAATTGCTTAGCAGTTCCCATGTTATTATATTTGATTACAAACTCCACCAGGGCTGACAAGAATTTGCTCCTCTGGAAGTAGGAACTTTCAAAGGATTCAGGAGCTTGGCTTTATATCAAAAACAAAGAGTGTGATTGGTTACTGAATATACAGTTATATATTTTTATATTGTCACCTCTATTAGGAAATTTACCTAGAAACACATAACCATTTTCTTTTGTAAATTACTATAATTTTCTTTCATTTGTGCCCTAAGGAAAAAAGGTACTTTGCATTTATATACCTGCAATTAAGATAATATCGTATCTGTTACCACAGTGGGCATGGCAACAATGATTCCCAGTGGGGCCAAGACTGAAAATCTAAAAGTGATGTTCATTAGATTTAATAGATTCTAGGGATACAGCTAATCAAGGTCAAGGATGGGTGGGAGAGAGAGACAGCATGGGGAGAAGTTTTAAAAAATACCATAAGGAAGACATAGGAAGCCTACCAAGAAAATGAGGGCAGATAAATAAGTTTGGTGCTAGGTCTATGATGGCCACCAAAATAAATGGGACAAGGCGCAGGGAGGCAAAAGGAGAGTATAAATCTGCAAAGGCTGTAAGCAAAGAAGAACAAGTGAGTCTAAGAACTGTACCCTTTACAGAGACCATGAGACCTGATTTTGGGGCAAACATTCCTTGGTCCTACAATTTATAGTCATATAAGAACTCACAGGTATGTGATATAATGAACAGATATGCAGTACAGTAAAGATTGCAATCTAGAATTGGATTTAGAAAAGGCAGAGCATTCAGAGATCAAATTACCAGCATCTGTTGGCTCATATAAAAAGCAAGGGAATTCCAGAAAAAACATCTATTTCTGCTTCACTGATTACACTAAAGCCTTTGACTGTGTGGATGCAACAAACTGTGAAAAATTCTTCAAGAGATGGGATTACCAGACCACCTTACCTGCCTCCTGAAAAATCTGTATGCGGGTCAAGAAGCAACAGTTAGAACCAGACATGGAACAACAGACTGGTTCCAAGTTGGGAAAGGAGTACGTCAAGGCTGTATATTGTCACCCTGCTTATTTAATTTATATGCAGAGTTAATCATGCAAAATTTCAGGCTGGATGAAGCACAAATTGAAATGAAGACTGCAGAGAGAAATATCAATAATCTCAGATATGCAGATGACACCACCCTTATGGCAGAAAGAAAAGAGCTAAAGAGCATCTTGATGACAGTGAAAGAGGAGAGTGAAAAAGCTGGCTTAAAACTCAACATTCAAGAAACATTCAAAAAAGATCATGGCCTCTGGTCCCATCACTTCATGGCAAATAGATGGGTAAACAATGGAAACAGTGACAGACTTTATTTTCTTGGGCTCCAGAATTGCTGCAGATGGTGACTGCAGCCATGAAATTAAAAGACGCTTGCTCCTTGGAAGAAAAGCTATGACAAACCTAGACAGTGTATTAAAAATCAGAGACATTACTTTGCTGACAAAGATCCGTCTAGTTAAAGCTATCATTTTTCCAGTAGTCATGTATGGATGTGGGAATTGGACTGTAAAGAAGACTGAGTGCTGAAGAATTGATGCTTTGAACGGTGGTATTGGAGAAGACTCTTGAGAGTTCCTTGGACTGCAAGATCAAACCAGTCAATCCTAAAGGAAGTCAACCCTGAATACTCATTGAAAGGGCTGATGCAGAAGTTCCAATACTTTGGCCACCTGATGCAAAGAGCCAACTCATTAGAAAAGACCCTATTGCTGGGAAAGACTGAAGGCAGGAGGAGAAGGGGATGACAGAGGACAAGATGGCTGGATGACATCGCTCACTCAATGGACATGAGTTTGAGCAAGCTCCGGGAGATGGTGAAGGACAGGGAAGCCTGGTGTGCTGCAGTCCATGGGGTCACAAAGAGTCGTACATGACTGAGTGACTAAACAACAAGAACAAGATTGCAATGGAAAGAAAGCACTAGTTCTCTTAAAGAACTTTCTTTTCTTTTTTTTTCTTCTTTTTTTTTGGTCAAGTCCCCTATTTATGACTTCCCCAATATTTTGGTAGTGAGCTGCGGTATACGATACATTGACCCTAAGGTCTCTAAGTAGAGCACAGAAGCTCCAGTGTATGCTATTTTCAGTCATCATTGGAGAAAAATAATAATTGCTCCAATTTTTGCTCCTGTTTTGGCTATTACTGTGTAAGAAACTACCCCAAACTTAAAGGCTCCATTTAAAACTTTGTGACTTGGGAAAACAAAACTGTTATCTCTCGTATTGACTAAGCATATGTGAGTGGGTGATTCTCCTTTAGTGTTTAGGGTTGATTAGGGCTGCAGTTCTCTGGAAGTTTGAGTGACCTGGAGTATCCAAATGGCTCACTTACATGGTTGGTGCTGGAGATGTGGCTGTCAAACCAAGTTCTTTGCGTTTCCCCCTCATGGCTTTTGTATGTGGCTTGGCTTGCGTGGCTCAGTGGTTGGGCTCAAAGAAGTTGAATTTCCAGCATGTGCGTGAAAGCTGCATATCTCTTAAGGCCCAGCCTTGGAGATTATACCACAGCATTGCTGCTGCATTCTTCTCACCTGGGCAAGTCTCAGGAGAGGCCCAGATTCCAGGTGGGGAGAAGTAGACTCCACTGTTGGATGGGAGGTGTGGCAAAGAATGTGCTACCATCTTTATTTCACTCCAACTACCTACTATGTGCCAAGTACTCTGGTAAGTGCTTTGTCCACTGTACATTATATAAACCTCAGAACCATAGAGCCGGTTAAACATCATTATCCTCAGTTTGTCATTTAGGAAATTTGGAGATCAGAGATATTCAATTATAGAGTTAATAAATGAGTGAAGTGGGATCTGGATGCGAGTGCCTTTGTCTCCACAGCCCCAGTAAGCCATAGAGAAAGAGGACAGGAGTGACAACTGCTTGTGTATTTGTTAAGTCAGTTGTATGGCTCTATTAGTGGATCCTGAATTGCTGGTTGAGTCCCCTTCCCCACTCCCTTTAAGATTATGAAGTTTTACTGTTTTTTTAAGCCTATAAGACTAAATTGTCTAGAAATTTCCAAGATACGATCTTCTATACTAATTCACTTTGCTTCTTCTGAAAGTGAAAGTGTTGTGACTCAGTTGTATCTGTCTCTTTGCAACGTCATGGACTAGCCCACCAGGCTCCTCTGTCCATTTAATTCTCCAGGCAAGAATACTGGAGTGAGTGGCCGTTTCCTCCTCTAGGGGATCTTCCTGACCCAGGGATTGAACTCAGGCCTTCTGCATTGCAAGCAGATTCTTTACCATCTGAGTCACCAGGGATTCTTCCAAATAAATGAGTGTGTTGAGTTCTCACCACGCAGAAAATTACAAAGAGAAATTAGGGCAAATCTCATGCCTCTAAGTTTTTCAATCAAGTGCAGTTGTGGTCTGATCAAGTGTACTTAATGATAGAAACCTGCGGGGCATGTGCCTAGTTGAATTGAAAAAATCTACTATTATAACTAATTTAAATCCAAACTAACTGTACTGTAAAATATGCATAGATATCTAACACTTTAAACCTGTACAAATTATTCTCTTAAACACACTCATTACAAGTTTCCTTTATATATTTCAGAATCCTTTTTAAGGCCATAAAAACTGTGTGAAAAATGGAGCCTTCAATCAAAAGTAGTTTTGTCTATGTAAACAGTTGGTTGGTTGGATTTCTTTTCTGCTTCAGTTTCCTTTTCCACCAAATAGATCAATTATGCGACTATGGCTTATGAAAAAGAGACAGAGAAAAGTTGAAACTGTTTAAAGTTTTGAAACTCATTTGTGAGGAAAGATTAAAAGACTGGTGTGATGTAGTTTAGCCTTGAGAAGAAAAGACTGGGAAAAAGTAGGCTCAGTGATGAGAACTTGTGCACTCTATTTAAAGTAAGACAGATGTGAATGTGCTGAAATTACAGTGGGGTGGTGAGACTTCTTTACAGGTAAATTTCACCAGGAACAGTATTGTAAATTCCTGGCTTAGATTTTGAAATAAGGATGTAGACTGTTAGCACTGCTGCTGCTGCTGCTAAGTCACTTCAGTCGTGTCCGACTCTGTGCGACCCCATAGACAGCAGCCCACCAGGCTCCTCCATCCATGGGATTTTCCAGGCAAGAGTACTGGAGTGGGTTAGCACTAGCACCTTTAAAGACAATAAAGGTTCTCTTATAATCTCTAGCATTGAGGGAACAGGTTCTGCATGAACACATGGAGACAGAGGAATTTTCTTGCAAAAGGCACTGTGGATTATGATTTTATGAAATGCTTGAGTGTGTATCCTCAGGCTAATGATTGGGAATAAGAAGCCCAACAAAATTAACTAGCTTCCTCAAAGTCATTGGCTGTATCAATGATAACAAAACATTATTAGATGTTTTCTTCCTTCTCTCTTCAGTTGGTAGATTCTACCCTGTGTAGAATGATAGAAGGGAAAAAAAAATGAAAGAAGGAAGGAAAAAAGAAGAGAAAATCAGAATGATCTAACTGCATTAAATGTAGTCACTTCTTGGTGTTTAGTCGCTAATTCATGTCCGACTCTTCTGTGACCTCAATCAAGGACTGTAGCCCACCAGGCTCCTCTGTCCATAGGATTTTCCAGGCAGGAGTAATGGAGTGGGTTGCCATTTCATTTACATCCTCAGAAATTTGGTGGTATAATTTTCCTGTTTTTGCTCACTAATAGTCCATTGTGGATATTCAGCAAGCATCAGGGTTTGGAGGCCTCTCCTGTTTCAAGCAGAGCGAATGGAGAGAGTACATACAGATTTGTGGAGCAGGTTGTTATGGGTCATGTTTGTATGAGTCGTTTGTCCAAACTCAGTCATATGACCCTATCTTACTGAGAGTGAGGTTAGTACATGTAAGCTTAGCTGTGTGCCCAGGACTTTTGTATGTGTGTCCAGACAAGCGAACAAGTAACAAAGCCAATAACAGACCCAGAAGACTTTCTATCAGAAAGTTTGTTACTGTTTGTTACTGTTATTGGCTTTGTTACTTTGTTACTTGTTCTACCAGCGTTCTTCTTAAGCATGAACTTTGAAACTGCCAATTAATACTAGAATGCTCTAGTGCTTCAAGCACAAAATAAATATTTTTATATTTAAAACTATAATTTAGGAACAAAATGTTGAATTTTTTAGTGTGGACTTCTAATATAATTTCACTTGAAAAATCAAACTTGCTATGAATTCCGTTAGAAATTCTTAGGGCTGAGCAGTGAAATAGTGTAACTTTTAGCAAGTGCCAACCATTTCCATGTGAATGGAGCCTTTATTAAACATATTTTAACACTCCTGTGGGTTAATAATGTGTTAGCAGAAAAAGACATGTTGAGCTTAGTGCAGTTATCCTTCCATCCCAATTATACTGTGACATTAAATCTTGTGACATTTAATAAGAAAAGCCATTTCACCCATGGCTACTTCTAGTGCAGACGATTTATGCAACAGTGTTCCCATAGACAAAATTATGAAAAGAAGGCATTCCAACATGCTGATATGTCTAACTGCCCATGTAAATTAAATAAGGTGTAGCAAAATATATAAATTTTTAATATTATGATTACCTGGTACCTGAGACAAAAAAAGAAATTAACGACCATGGCTTGTAAATTAATAAAATTAAACAAATATAAATGGATAACTCATAGGAGAAGTTGCTTCATTAATAGGGATCCAGGAAGTTATTTTTCCCCATGGGAGGCATTTAAAGCTTTTTTCATAATGTATATCCGTCTGGTCTATAGCATAGCTTAATATTTGTTGAGATTTAAATTAATTTGTCTTTAGAGTTATAAGATGCCTTGATTACCTTAGAGAGTTGAAATTCTTATATCTGAGGTTGAATTCTTCATCTTTTAAATTAAGGTCTGAATTTTACTATTATGTATATGTGCTTAATCTGCCAGTGATTCTATAACCTATCCCTTTCCAAAGTGGTTGTATGTATAACACTCATCCTGAATTTACTGACTTCTACAATTAAACCATTCATTTGTTATTAAGTGATAAGAAAAAGTATAAGATGTGATGCTTAAATATTTGTTAAGGTACATGTTCACTTCTGTTTCTCATCTTTACCCTGTTGACATGATGGCAAATATGTGATAGAAAACAAATCATCAAATCAGACATTTAAAGGGCCACATTAGACCTCAAATGATCAGAATGAATTTTTAATTAATTTTAAGTAAAATTTCTAGTTGCTTCCATTTTAAATCTGAATCAGAGTTTTCAAGAGAAAATGTTAGAGTCATGTAGAGTCATATTTTTGGTAAGCTGAGAGGTCTGGGGAGAAAAAGCTTTTTCCTCTGTCCTCTTATGTTCTATGACTGGGCCTGGGAATTAAACTGACAAAAGAGAGACAAACAGACAAAAACGTACAGATTTTACTTAATGTTAATATTATTTTATGTACACAGAATCCTTCATATGTAAGAAATAAATAAGCAGGTAGGCTTGAGAACTTATATACCATTTTAATAAAGAATGATAAGTTATGGAGATGTGACAAAGTGAAGGAAAAGGGGAGTAAATTGTGGAAAAGCAACCAGGAAATATATGAGGGAAACTAATGGAAAATAAGGATTATTTTAGTAGGTTTATCTGTACAGATTCATCTTAGGGTCAGCTCTCTGTCCCCAGTGAAAAGAATCTTCTCCTCTTCCTGTAGAGAGAGGGCATCTTTCTCATGGGAAATGTGTGCCCTACTTATTGATATAAAGGGGGAGGTCAGGGAGCCCTTCCTGAATCTCAGTCTCCTTGAGCTCAAAATAATCATATGAAAAAGTATTTGGGGATGGCAAATTTGGGGATTTTCTGATCGCCTTCAGAGTTTTGTATTATTTATTTAGTTAGCATTTGTAATGTAATTATATACACATATAAGTAGATAAATAGGAAAGATAACTAGCTAAATGAAGGCTTATCTTAATCAAATGGTCTAAAAATGACTATCGTTGAATTTCAGGCCCTTAAGAATTTTAGATAGTGCTCAGATCCATAGCTTCCCCAAGGAACAGGGCAGCTGGCTTCCCCAGTGGCTCAGCTGGGAAAGAATCTGCCTACCAATTCAGGTGACACAAGAGATCTGGGTTCCACCCCTAGGTCAGGAGGATTCCCTGGAGGAGGAAATGGCAACCCACTCGAGTATTCTTGCCTGGAAGATTCCATGGACAGAGGAGCCTGGCTGAGCTACAGTCTATGAAGTGGCAAAGAGTCGGACACGACTGAGCACACATGTGTGCAGATCCGTAGATGAGAAATGGCAGAATATTAGAATTGAAATAACCCTGATAGAATGTTAACCATTCTGAAGACAGCCCCTATCTATGATAGAAGTAGATTTAAAGGATAATGATCTTGAGATTAATAACTGCCTCCTAATATCATTATCCCAGAATCACTCCCTCACATTAATATAAGTGACACATATCCTCTAGATGAATTCAGTCATATCTGGCAGGTGAATGACCCTCATTGACTTAGTGATGGGACTGAGTTCTAAGAATCCTAGAGTAATCTATGGTTAGAGAACAAATATTATTGCCCATTCCCATCCTAAATGTGCTTATTGAAAACAGGACCCATGACTTACTATACTATATTTATAACCTCATGACTACTGTCTGTGTGATTATTTTGATACAACCAGTTATTGTGTAAATATTTTTGGAAATTTATATCCAAGCTAAATAGCTGTGCAGACATAGAAACCAGTAAGAATCTATTTTCATCTGTGTTTTCATGACATAAAGGGAAACTGAAGAAATAAAAACTTAGCTCCCACTGGCAACAGTCTTTATCAATGTGACAGCTTTTATTGGTCTAATTGGAAGTATATAGGGTGAAGTGTGGCAGGCAGTTTGGATCCTTTGGACTATCGATAACAGACCAATCCAAGCAGATTGTAGCAATAAGAAAGCAGAGCATAAAATAGGATGGGTATAACAACTCAGTAATATTTTCACATTCTAGAGTTTGTATCTCTCTCCTCTCCATCAAGAATGTCTTCATCTTGAAGCTGATTTCTCTTGGATTTAGAATGACTTTCAGTGGCTGCTACATACTCCCTTGTTCAAGTCAAGAAGGCAAAAGAGAGATTAACTTGAACTGTTCTTTAGTAAGAGTCAGAGAGGATTTTCTCAGAGGTCACAAGCTTGTGCGTTGTCTGTTTTTGTATCACATGCTTTTCTTTTACTTACTACTTTCCAGGGGGATAGAATGCCCAAAGGCCAATCACAATAATGTTAATCTCCCCAATTGCACTTCTTCTTCTCTTGTAGGAAAGGAATGGAATGGATGTTGAGTGACCAGTCACAATGTTTACAATAATGGGATAAATGAGGAGAGAGATGATAGAGAAATAGATGCGGAATGAAGGCACTGGAGGTCCAGTAGGACCACTCTTTTGCCAGAAATAGAGACAATACAAGCCAAACAAAACAGTGAAGATAAAAGAGGAGAAATGACAAATCAAAAATGTTGCTGTTTAGTCTCTAAGTTGTGTCTGACTCTTCTACAACCCCATGGACTGTAACCCACCAGGCTCCTCTGTCCTTGGGATTTCCCAAGCAAGAATACTAGAGTGGGTTGCCATTTCCTTCTCTAGGGGATCTTCCTGGCCCAAAGAGAGAACCTGTGTCTCCTGCATTGGCAGGCAGGTTCTTTACCACTGAGCCACCAGAGAAGCTCAAATCAAAAATCAGTAAGAACTGTTTCATTTGAAAGAAAAAATGGAGTGCTAGACTTTTTCCAAAAATTTATGATTATTCATACAGATACTTTATTTTTCTGAGATGATGAGGATATATTTTAAAAATATAAAGGAAAAATAAGGCAACAGATAGCTCTTTTAATTAACGTTAACTCATAACTTGTGAAAGGGTTGTATATGAGAAAGACCCTATTGATCCTATTTCTGTGGGTTTTTTTTTTTTTTTTTTTGGCATGGAGAGATTTAACCATATAAATGTCAACATATTGGATGGTTTGTTTTAAGTGGGAAGACTACAGATAATGAAAAATTCAACTGTACTTAATGTCAATGAGCTTGTCTTTGTGATAAGTCGTAGTGACTTCTCTGGTGTACACTGGAACATGCATATTCTTTATAGAAAACCTATCTCCACATCCTTTCCTGGATTTCTGCTTCTAGAGAGAGATTTACTGTTTCATAATCAAAATTACGTACAGGTACCAGCTCTGAAATGTTCACTATCCAAATGTATCAATATATAGCCCTAGGGGACTAACAAGTTCCCCTGTTCCAAGGAGGAACTGTCACTAAGGCAGGCCTGGTTAAATATCTATAACCACAAGATTTCCTTTAATAGCATTTCAAGTGGAAAATAAAAACCAAACCTGGTCAGTTCAGTTCAGTTGCTCAGTTGTGTCCAACTCTTTGTGACCCCATGGACTGCAGCACGCCAGGCCTCCCTGTCCATCACCTCCTGAAGTTTACTCAAACTCATGTCCATTGAGTCGGTGATGCCATCCAGCCATCTCATCCTCTGTCGTCCCCTTCTCCTCTTGCCCCCAATCCCTCCCAGCATCAGAGTCTTTTCCAATGAGTCAACTCTTCACGTGAGGTGGCCAAAGTACTGGAGTTTCAGCTTTAACATCATTCCCTCCAAAGAAATCCCAGGGCTGATCTCCTTCAGAATGGACTGGTTGGATCTCCTTGCAGTCCAAGGGACTCTCAAGAGTCTTCTCCAACACCACAGTTCAAAAGCATCAATTCTTTGGCGCTCAGCCTTCTTCACAGTCCAATTCTCACATCCATACATGACCACAGGAAAAACCATAGCCTTGACTAGACGGACCTTTGTTAGCAAAGTAAGGTCTCTGCTTTTGAATATGCTATCTAGGTTGGTCATAACTTTCCTTCCAAGGAGTAAGTGTCTTTTAATTTCATGGCTGCAGTCACCATCTGCAGTGATTTTGGAGCCCAGAAAAATAAAGTCTGACACTGTTTCCACTGTTTCCCCATCTATTTCCCATGAAGTGGTGGGACTGGATGCCATGATCTTCGTTTTCTGAATGTTGAGCTTTAAGCCAACTTTCAGTCTCCACTTTCACTTTCATCAAGAGGCTTTTGAGTTCCTCTTCACTTTCTGCCATAAGGGTGGTGTCATCTGCATATCTGAGGTTATTGCTATTTCTCCTGGCAATCTTGATTCCAGCTTGTGTTTCTTCCAGTCCAGCATCTTATGATGTACTCTGCATATAAGTTAAATAAAGAGGGTGACAATATACAGCCTTGATGAACTCCTTTTCCTATTTGGAACCACTCTGTTGTTCCATGTCCAGTTCTAACTGTTCTTAAGGGATCTATTAAGCAAGTGATTGCTTGTGGGTGTGTGAGTGTACATCAATAAAATGATTGGAAATATCTAGTCTGAGTGGTTTGTAAACATCAGAAATCCATTTCTCATAGTACTGGAGGCTGGGAAGTCCACGACCAAGGCATTAGCAGATTTGGTGTCTGATGAGAGCTTTCTTCTTGCTTCTTAGGTGACTGTCTTCTGGCTAAGTCATTACTCAGCAGAAGAGGAAGAGAGCTCTCTGAGGTTCCTTTCATAAATACACTAGTTCTATTGACTAGGGTCCCACCCTCATAATCTAATCACCCTTTAATACCATCATATTGGGGGTGGTAGAATTTCAACATATAAATCTTGAGAGGACACAAACATTCAATCTATAACATCAGGGATTTTTCTATTTCTGTTTTTCTATTGCTCACTCAACATGTTGACATTTCCATTTTAAACTTAATGCCTCATGGTCATAAGATGGTTGACTCGGCACTAACCATCACATTCATCACACACCACCACATTAAAAGTAGGAAAAATAATGGGGAGGGGACATGAATGTTTTCACCTTGTGTGTTTCCCTCTTTTTACCTGAAAAGAAAATACTTAAGAGTCTCTCTGTCTCAGCAAACTTACCTTTATTGTTTTGGCAGGAGTCACATGGGGTTTGATTCCTAGGTTGGGAAGATCCCCTGGAGAAGGGAAAGACTACCCACTCCAGTATTCTGGCCTGGAGAATTCCATGGACTGTATAGTCCATAGGGTTGCAAAGAGTCCAACTGAATGACTTTTCACTTTCCGCCCTTAAACCCATCATTGGCAAAAAGGCACAGAGTTCCCTTTGGTTGCTTAGAACAAATGACTCAGCCTCTAGGGCTGGAAGAGAATCTACTCTCACTGTATGAAAGGGTGAATCCCTTTACTCCTCCCTCAATTATACAAAATTAGGGCTCCGTTAGCAGTGAAAAAAAGGGTGCAGGCTGTTAGGTAGACCAAAGGAGTGTCTGCCATATATACTGAAACTAAAAACTGAATCCTTGTTAATACAGTAAAGCGAAACACAGCAAAACCTTTGTCAGACTTTTATTGGAGAAATAGTGTAGCCCACATTTCGAATTAACACATTCATTTATCATTTGTAATTTGGGAGATACAAAATCATAGAAATTTAGCTAGAAGTTAAGAATTGTGCTGCCTAATTCACTTAATTAATGAGGTAAGTGGAGTCCAGCAGGTCATAATCTTCACCACATTGTGATTAGGGAGCCAGCCCAGCCTGTTGATTTCCTCTTCAAGACAGGACCACCCATGTTGGCCTCTAGCATGCTTCAGCCTACATAATTAAAAGCAGTGTTGTAATGGATTTCTCTTCATTTATGGTGTTTTATCTGCTTTTTTGCTGTTGAATTAAGATTTTTTTTTTAATTTACTAGTTCATGGCTTTCCCTTATTTACTCTTTATTAAATCCAAGTGAAAACTCATCACATTTTACCATGACAAAAAAACAAATGGAAGCAAAGGTATGAAATACTTTGCTAGTTTGTTAGTTTGAAATACTTCGGAAGTTTTTTCTTCCTATTACCTGTCCCACCATGAAAAACTCTTCTTTGAACCTCTGTTTCACCTTTTCAGATTCCTCATAGTTAATGCTTCCATAATTTTCTCTAACACAAAATTTCCAAAAGTGTATTGGACTACACTATATTTATAAATTTTTAAAATTGAAACTCGTAGGAAGATTGCAAAGTAGCACAAGGAATTTTCATGTATAATACCAAAATATTAACATTTTATCTTACCCTTTGCTTTATGCATGTATATGTGTGCATATATAAACTTTTCTGAGCCTTTTGCAAGTAAGTTATAGGCATGATACTCCATTTTCAAAATACTCCGGCATGTAGTTCCTAAAACATGGACACTGTCTTACATAATGTAAAACACACAAAAAATTATCAAAATCAGAAAAATAACAGTGGTACAGCATCATTCTCTAACCTACAGATCTTTTTAAAATTTCACCAGTATTGTACTTTCCTTCATAACAAAAGAAAATTTTCTGTTCTAAGCACTGCAGAATCACATGTATTTGGTTGTCATGTCTTTTTAATCTTCTTTTCACCAGAGTGCTTCCTTATGGCTTGTGTTTTTGAAGCATATGGGTCCTTTGTAGAATCCCTCTCAATTTGGTTTGCTTTGTTACTCATGATTAGATTCAAGGTGAGCATTCTCGGTGCTTCAGGAAGCAAATTGTGTCAACTTTTTCCTTTATGGTTGATGTTAATGTTGATCTTTAATGAAGGCGGTGTCATGCCAGATTTCTCGACTCTAAAGTTACTTTCTTTCCCCTTTGTAATTAATAAACATCTTATGGGGAGCTGCTTTGACACTATGTAAATATTCTGTTTCTCATTGCAATACCCTCTGCCTTTGCTTGAAGCTATTACTATAATCAGATCAGATCAGATCAGATCAGTCGCTCAGTCGTGTCCGACTCTTTGCGACCCCATGAATCACAGCACGCCAGGTCTCCCTGTCCATCACCAACTCCCGGAGTTCACCCAGACTCACGTCCGTCGAGTCAGTGATGCCATCCAGCCATCTCATCCTCTGTCGTCCCCTTCTCCTCCTGCCCCCAATCCCTCCCAGCATCAGAGTCTTTTCCAATGAGTCAACTCTTCGCATGAGGTGGCCAAAGTACTGGAGTTTCAGCTTTAGCATCATTCCTTCCAAAGAAATCCCAGGGCTGATCTCCTTCAGAATGGACTGGTTGGATCTCCTTGCAGTCCAAGGGACTCTCAAGAGTCTTCTCCAACGCCACAGTTCAAAAGCATCAATTCTTCGGCGCTCAGCCTTCTTCACAGTCCAACTCTCACATCCATACATGACCACAGGAAAAACCATAGCCTTGACTAGATGAAACTTTGTTAGCAAAGTAATGTCTCTGCTTTTGAACATGCTATCTAGGTTGGTCATAACTTTCCTTCCAAGGAGTAAGCGTCTTTTAATTTCATGGCTGCAGTCACCATCTGCAGTGATTTTGGAGCCCAGAAAAATAAAGTCTGACACTGTTTCCACTGTTTCCCCACCTATTTCCCATGAAGTGATGGGACCGGATGCCATGATCTTCGTTTTCTGAATGTTGAGTTTTAAGCCAACTTTTCACTCTCCACTTTCACTTTCATCAAGAGGCTTTTGAGTTCCTCTTCACTTTCTGCCATAAGGGTGGTGTCATCTGCATATCTGAGGTTATTGATATTTCTCCCGGCAATCTTGATTCCAGTTTGTGTTTCTTCCAGCCCAGCGTTTCTCATGATGTACTCTGCATATAAGTTAAATAAACAGGGTGACAATATACAGCCTTGACGAACTCCTTTTCCTATTTGGAACCAGTCTGTTGTTCCATGTCCAGTTCTAACTGTTGCTTCCTGACCTGCATACAAATTTCTCAAGAGGCAGATCAGGTGGTCTGGTATTCCCATCTCTTTCAGAATTCCCCACAGTTTATTGTGATCCACACAGTCAAAGGCTTTGGCATAGTCAATAAAGGAGAAATAGATGTTTTTCTGGAACTCTCTTGCTTTTTCTATGATCCAGCGGATGTTGGCAATTTGATCTCTGGTTCCTCTGCCTTTTCTAAAACCAGCTTGAACATCAGGAAGTTCACGGTTCACATATTGCTGAAGCCTGGCTTGGAGAATTTTGAGCATTACTTTACTAGCGTGTGAGATGAGTGCAATTGTGTGGTAGTTTGAGCATTCTTTGGCATTGCTGTTCTTTGGGATTGGAATGAAAACTGACCTTTTCCAGTCCTGTGGCCACTGCTGAGTTTTCCAAATTTGCTGACATATTGAGTGCAGCACTTTCACAGCATCATCTTTTTCAGGTTGGCTTTTATGTCCTTTCTATATGTCCTAATCATTCTTTGAACACTTCCTCTTCCAACCCCCTTTCTGAAATCAGCCTTTTTTCAAGGTTCTTTGTTCTTTTCATGAGAGAATGGTAGTATTTAGACCAGTATCCAGTCACTAGATGTATTCAGTGTTACTTGGGTATTATTACTCATGTACAGCTTAAGAGTATAATACACCGATGGAAAACCAACTGAGATTCTTAAAATAGTTAATATATTTAAATTAAAGTACACAGGGAAAAAAGTCTTTAATAAATGACAAAACTTTTATGCATTCAAATTTTTATAACATGACAATTAGAAGTCCACAAATTTTACAGAGTCTAATCATGGGATAGAGGTAGAAGGACAAATGAATGGAAGGGCAAAAGGGGGGACAATAAATGTTTTATAGAATTTGGCTTTAAAACTCTATTACCACTCTCAAGCTCTAAACCAGTAGGGTACTTTTCATTTCTTCCCCTTTCCTTCATCAGCATGTGAGGATTAAACTCATAATGTCCCTAATAGCCTAATGTCCTTCTTTTGTCCTCCTTCCCCAGTATTGGCTTAGAATTCATTGCTTCTTTTCACTACTAAAACTTGAATAAGTAAAATTGTTTTTACGGCATTAGTGTTAAAATGCATCAGAGATTCAGATAAAAAATTTCTTTGTGCTTTGCATTATAATAAATGATCCTGTAATGATTTCAAATATAGTAGGCTCTAACTTCAAAGCTAGTAGAAATACACTTACATTTTAATTATTTATTGTTTAATGTCAGGAAAAAATAAAATTTTATGTAAACTTGAGACACTTGTATCTGTGTCAAAAAACCTTATGTAGATAGATACCCCCTCTCTAGAATTAATTTTAGAATAATATCTTTTAGATCTAATTTTGGGGTTCTCAGCATTGTGATTTTGTTTAAATTCTTTACCCCAAGCTACTGAACTGTAGCTTTTTAAGTGTGATTCCTTTTAATGCTTTATATTGAAACCTCAGTTTCATAGCACTTGATGACATGTTGACAGCTGTAATTCAGCATGCTCTCCTTCTCTTTCTGTCTCTCTTACACACACACACACAAACACACATTCTATATATACTGTATACATATCCCCTTAAGAAAATGGCAGGGAAATCTCAGCTTTCAGGTGATTTATTGAAATTACTGAAAACTCTGGGTTGTGGAATCTGCAGGGGATGGATTCTCGTCTCAACTGTACCCTTTACTGGCTATGACCTGGGGGTAACTTACTTCTCTAAACTTCAGAGTCCTCTCCAAATGGTAAAGTGACCCAAAGGTGTATAATCTAACACTGTGTGTCAAAATATCTCACCAAAATAGTGCAGCCACATGAGGTAATACGTATAAAGTGTTGGTGCTAAACCTGGCTCAATGCAAATGTTCACCAATCTCCATTATTACTATTTTCTAAGGATATTTTTCTAGAAATGGATCTGGTCTTAACAAAAAAATCAGCTTAAGGATGAGCAGGCTGATTTTTTTCTTCCTCCTCAGGTGCTGTAGGTTTTCAGAGTTTTAGAGCAAAATGATACTGGAATGAAAGTCAATGTGTGACCTCATGGACTATCGCCCATCAGGCTCCTTCATCCATGTAATTCTCCAGGCAAGATTATTGGAGTGGGTTGCCATTCCCTTCTCCAAGAGATCTTCCTGACCCAGGGATCAAACCCGGGTCTCCTGTATTGCAGGCATATGCTTTACCATCCGAGCCACCAGAGAAACCCATTGATGTTGAAATACTACAGTCCAGTTTTGGATGCCTTGGGTACTGGTGAGAATTTTTTGGCTTAGTTCTGTTGAGTCCTACCTTTATTTACTGAGAAAGTACCCTCCCCCATGGCTTTAAAACACACCTGGATTTTGATGATTCTCACAGGTACCAAGATCCCCTGGAGGAGGGCCTGGCAATCCACTCCAGTATTCTTGCCTGGAGAATCCCATGGAGAGAGGAGTCTGATGGACTATGGTCCATAGGGTCGCAAAGAGTTGGACACAACTGAAGCAACTTAGCGCGCACACATAAGTACCACTCTGATTCAGAAATATTTTTGTTTTCCTCTATCCCCTCCCCACTGACTGCCCCCATAGAATTTTGACTTTACTCTCTAGCACTTACCAGAGTTTACAGTTATGTATTTATGTATAATCATTGTCTAATAGCTGCCTCTATCCTTACACTAGATACTAAGTTGCATGAGGGCAGGGACCAGAACTATTTCAATCATTGAACATCCGGTGGAGTGCCTAATCATGACAGTTGTGTTTTAGAAGAACATTTCTGTCCTTGAAAATATTTTAAGGTAAACCCACATGTACATTGCACTGTGCTTTTGAATTACTGACACTATTGTTGAGAACATATAGACTGAAGGATAAAGAGACGAATTAAGAGGTAATATTAATTAACTGGTTCCAGCTAAGTGATAATGTAGAATCTTCCAGGTACTCTGTGGATATTGTCCTATGTACGCTTATGTGCAGAGATCCCAATATACAGAAATAACATTGTTTCTTGTGATATTGCATGGTGATATTAGTGAATTATTGATAATGTATTCTATCCTCAATGCTTGGCTCAGGGTCTGGAGATGGATTATACTCAGTAAATATTTGTTAAATGATTCAGTTTGCGTGTGAGACTGAAAAACATTTTGGATAAGTAGAGAAGGAAAGTCTTCATTTAAAATAAGCATTTGATATCAGGTACTTTTACTGTATCCTGTTCTGTGCACCCTATTCCCCAGCTATAGCAGTCGTGGTCTTTACTGTTGATAACAGCAGTGCAGTTGCAGTGCGAGCTAGCTGCCTGTGTGATGGCAAGCTTCTGCCCACAGTATTTAGCTTCGTGTTATATGTTGTGTCATAGTGTTATATATTGCAGACAAATGTCACCAGCTCAAAATTCTGGAGTAAGTCTAGGTTTGATGAATGGTATGTGCTGTGCTGTGCTTGGTCGCTCAGTCGTGTCTGACTCTTTGTGATCCATGAACTATAGCCCACCAGACTCCTCGGTCCATGGAATTCTCCAGGCAAGAATACTGGAGTGGGTAGCCGTTCCCTTCTCCAGGGGATCGTCCCACCCCGTTGATCGAACCCAGGTCTCCCATATTGCAGGTGGATTCTTTACCCTCTGTGCCACTAGCGAAGCCCAGGAATACTAGAGTGGGTAGCCTATCCCTTCTCCAGGGAAACTTCCCAACCCAGGAATTGAACTGGAGTCTCCTTCATTGCAGGTGGATTCTTGGCCAGCTGAGGTACCAGGGAAGCCCCAGTGAGTGGTTTAAGTCTTACAAAAGTGAATTTTTCCCACCACCATCATCAATTGCCAAATTTGTGTGTAGTGAAAAACAGTTGATCCTTTAAAGTACTATTCATTTCAATAAGTCAGTCAGTTGGTAGCTAATATTAATATTCAGGGATTTCAGTGATCACACAGATGTTAAGAATACCAGTCATCAAATAGGCTGCCTTCAGGGAACTTGCAATCCAAAAAGAGTGATGGGCATTAAGCTAATAGATTGCTAGCTACTAATTGTACTAAGCTAATGAAAAGATCAAGGAGAATGTTATAAGGTAGTGGTCTCCAACCTTTTTGGCACCAGGGAACAGTTTTGTAGAAGACAGTTTATCTTCTTGGAAGACCGAAAAGTGGGGGAATGATTTCAGGATGATTCAAGTACATTACATTCATTGTACATTTCATTTCTATTATTATTACATCACTCCACCCCAGATCATTAGGCATTAGATCCTGGAGGTTAGTGACCCCTGCTATAAGGGATAATAACAGAGGGACCTACTTGAAATTGGATGGATAGAAAAATCCTTTTTGAGATGTTAACTGAGATCTGATGGACAGGAAAAAATTGTGGAAGGAGATAAAGGGATGTGTGTGTGTGGATGAGGAGGAGAGGAAGAAAAGAAGAACTTTCTAATGAGGAGGTAAAATGTAAAAGTGTGTGTGAGCCTCAGCTGGGGAAATAGTGGGATGTCCAAAGACTGCTAAATAACCCTGTTGCTGAATTCCAGTATGCAGGAAGGAAGTGGCTGGAGAAGACTTGGACAGAGGCTGGGGTCAAGCTGTCAGGTCCTTGTAGATAGTGGTAAGGATTGGGGATTCTTTCTTTTTCTGAGTCAAATGAGAAGTCATTAAAAGTTTGAAGTAGGGCATTGCATGATTCAAAGTATAGTCACTCATTATTCACAGATTCTGTATTTGCAGATTCACTTGCTGCTGCTGCTAAGTAGCTTCAGTCGTGTCCGACTCTGTGTGACCCCATAGACGTCATCCCACCAGGCTCCCCTGTCCCTGGGATTTTCTAGGCGAGAACACTGGAGTGGGTTGCCATTTCCTTCTCCAATACATGAAAGTGAAAAGTGAAAGTGAAATCGCTCAGTCGTGTCCGACACTTTGCGACCCCATAGACTGCAGCCTACCAGGGTCTTCTATCCATGGAATTTTCCAGGCAAGAGTACTGGAGTGGGGTGCCACTGCCTTCTCTGCACTTACTTGCTAATAACATTTATTTGTACCCCAAAATGAATATATGAGGAGCTTCATGGTTATTAGCGGAAATGTGCAGAATAGTGGAAAAATTCAATTTACCCTACACACAGGTTCTCAGGTGAGGTCAAACAAGGTGATGCTGCTTTCCTGTTGTAGCTCTCATAATGTAAACAAGTATCTTTTTCACAGTGTATTTAGAACCACGTTTTGTTCATTTTTATGCTTTTTATTTGTGATTTTGCTGCTTAAAATGACCCCTAAATCAAGGTACTAAAGTGCTGTCTGGGTTTTCCAAGTGCAAGAAAGCTGTGATATGTCTTGTGGAGAAAATCCATGTATTAGATAAGCTTCATTCAGGTATAAATGATCGTGCTGTAACCATGAATTTGGTAGTAATGAACCAACAACACATATTAAATAAGGGATCTTTAAATAGAAGCACTGACTGACTCAAAACAGAAGAACTGACTCATTAGAAAAGACCCTGATGCTGGGAAATATTGAAGGCAGGAGAAGGGGACACCAGAGATGATATGGTTGGATGGCATCACCAACTCGATAGACATGAATTTGAGTGAGCTCCGGGAGTTGGTATTGAATAGGGAAGCCTGGCATGCTGCAGTCCATGGGGTCACAAAGAGTCGGACGTGACTGTGTGACTGAACTGAAACAGAAACCCACACAAAACAAGGTCATGTGTCAATCAGTTGACCAGAGGATTGAAAGAACCTAACCCTATATGTCCTTTAGGAGCAGTTGTTCCATATTTGTTAATTCATTGTTTGTAGCCTGGTGGCTCAGACGGTAAAGAATCCACCAGCAATGCGGGAGACCTGGTTTGATCACTGAGTTGGGAAGATCCCCTGGAGGAGGGCATGGCAACCCACTCCAGTGTTATTGCCTGGAGAATTCCATGGAGAGAGAAGCCTGGTGGGTTATAGTCCGTGGGGTTGCAAAGAGTTAGACGTGACTGAGTGAGTGAGTACAGCACACAGTACAGCAACTTTATAGATCTTAACTACTATGAATATCATGAATCTACTATATCAGTTTAAACGGTTGCTGTTCTGCAGTATGGAATATGGAGAATGAACAGAAGGAGAAGTAGGAAGTTCCATAGAAATATTTCAGTGCAAATGTGAGAGATCTAGCAGCCTGTACTGGGAATATGGAGAATATGGCTTATGAGGAGACATTGAGAGACTAGGACTGACCGGGGGTAAAGACCCAGAGTAAGGTTTCTTTGGGGCAGTTTCTCTGCTGCAGATACCCAAGGTACATCATTCTATCAACCCCTTCTGTCTAAAAGAAGGTCTCCACTATATATTAGTATTTGTTATGTTTTCAACTAATGATATGTATGCTTATAACTTAGCTAAATACTTAAGTTAGTATTTAAATATGATTCTTTTAAAAATTTTTCAAAGAATGATACTGATATTCACCATATCATCCAGACTATGGTTGATATTATTTTTTAATTAGTGTGATCTTAATTAATTTATTCTTTGTCATATATTTAATAGGCTTTCAAGGGCTATCAACTCATTTCTCTGAGGAAATGTCTTCTTCATCAACTTGTAATACTGACATTAATCAGCCTAGAAAAACAGATTTTTGCATTGTCATCATCTAGAGAACCTCAACTAGGTTTCACCTCCTTTCACCATCAAGTTGAAGGGAATTTTCTTTCCATAGTGAATGGATTGGCATATTAAGCAGACTAGTTAATGCTAGCTGCAGTTGTAACATTTATATAGTGTCTGTCTTTTACATTTTTATAAATTAAAAATCAATTTACTTTACTTTTAAATTTAATTTACTTGACCAGAGCAGTTTCTAAGATGAAAGTAGTCAGTGATGAGTCTTTCTCCTACAAATCATGAGACTTCCTTTTTTTTAAAAAAATTGAAGTTTAGTTGATTTACAATATTGGACTAACTTTAGGGGTACATAGTCAATTACTTTTTTCTGATGAAATTCCATTATATGTAATTATAAGATATTAGATCTGATTTCCTATACTATACAGTAAATTCTTATTCCTTATCTGTTTTACGTGTAGTATTTTATATCTGTTAATCCCATATTCCTAATTTATCCTTCCCCCAGGATACCTCTCTTTTCATTTCAAATAAAATACAACAGCTTCAAGTTATAAAGGTAAACAATTCAAGCAAACATATTACTTTAGCAAACAATTGGCTTTAGAAATATCTACATAAGCAGATATATAAATAAACTATAGTGAATACATTGGTATCTACACAGATAGATACCCCTCCATTCTTGTTAGAACCGTCTCAATACTATGCATGCCATCTTCTCCGCATGTCCAGGTTCTCAAAAAAGAGGATGCTATCTTCAGCCCTGGAGGTTTGAAACTTAACCTTCTTTATTCAATTCTGTCCAAAGAACTATGAGGAGGAGTGTGCGGGGGTAACTTCTGAGAAAGGTTTTCTGCTGATAGAAAGAGACAGGGATGGACAATACGTTTCTGAATGTGTGGCTAGATGAACCAGTGGTGCCAGAAGTTGGGCAGGCCATCTGACAGCCACAGTAGCTCAAGCATGAGGACAAAAGCTGAGGCCTTGGGGAAATATGCTAAAAGCCTGAGTATGTGATGTCACTGCTGAGACATTTAATTAACCAAACCTACAGAGGAAATTTTATCTATAATTTATTATTGTTATGTTTAGGGCTTCATGATTTGACTCTTCTGTAATTTGCATCCTAATATGGACCACTATTAAGCATTTTTTGTTTTATAGTTCATAGATGTAAGATGCACATATTTGTACACTTTAATATCTGAAAAGAGATGTATCTTTAAAATTGACAGTATCAGATTCAGTGAACTAAATGATTTTTTTTTTTTGCTAAATTAAACATTCAACACTAAAATATACAAAGGCATGGTGTTCAAGAATAGTGTTCTGGTGACATTTTAAGGTATCTAGTGTTAATAGAATCTAGAGCAGTCAATATTATTCTGATCCAAAATGAAATAATGCACCATCCATTATATTAGTTAAAAAATAATATGACCGTAGAGCATGAACTAAAATAATGGAGTCAAGATAAAGCAATCAAAGACTATAATATCTTTTGATTCTTCCCAAATATATTTTTAATATTTAAACAACGTTACTTATATTGAAAAAATATGTAGCTATTTGTTTTGGAAATACAAAGTTATTTCTGATTCAGTTCAGTTCAGTTCAGTTGCTCAGTCACATCCGACTCTTTGCAATCCCATGGACTGCAGCACACCAGGCTTCCCTGTCCATCACCAACTCCTGGAGTTTACTCAAATTCATGTCCATTGAGTCAGTGATGCCATCCAACCATCTCATCCTCTGTCATCCCCGTCTCCTCTTGCCCTCAATCTTTCCCAGCATCAGGGTCTTTTCCAGTGAGACAGTTCTTTGCATTAGGTGGCCAGAGTATTAGAGTTTCATCTTCAGCATCAGTCCTTCCAATGAATATTCAGGACTAATTTCCTTTAGGACAGACTGGTCAGATCTCCTTGCAGTACAAGGGACTCTCAAGAGTCTTCTCCAACACCACAGTTCAAAAGCATCAAATCTTCAGCGCTCAGCTTTCTTTACAGTCCAACTCTCATATCCATACATGACTCCTGGAAAAATCATAGCTTTGACTAGATGAGCCTTTGTTGGTAAAGTTAATGTCTCCACTTTTTAATATGCTATCTAGGTTAGTCATAACTTTTCTTCCAAGGAGCAAGCATCTTTCAATTTCATGGTTGCAGGCACCATCTGCAGTGATTTTGGAGCCCAGAAAAATAAAGTCTGACACTATTTGCACCGTTTCCCCATCTATTTGCCATGAAGTGATGGGGCCAGATCTTAGTTTTCTGAATGTTAATCTTTAAGCCAACTTTTTCATTCTCCTCTTTCACTTTCATCAAGAGGCTCTTAAGTTCTTCTTTTCTTTCTGCCATAAGGGTGGTGTCATCTGCATATCTGGGGTTATTGATATTTCTCCCAGCAGTCTTGATTCCAGCTTGTGCTTCATCCAGCCCATCATTTCACATGATGTAATCTTCATATAAGTTAGATAAGCAGGATGACGATATATAGCCTGACATACTCCTTTCCTGATTTGGAACCAGTCTGTTGTTCTATGTCTAGTTCTAACTCTTAGTTCTTGACATGCATACAGATTTCTTAGGAGGCAGGTAAGGTGGTCTGGTATTCTCATCTTTTGAAGAATTTTCCAGTTTGTTGTGATCTACACAGTCAAAGGCTTTGGAGCAGTCAGTAAAGCAGAAGTAGATGTTTTTCTGAAACTCTCTTGCTTTTTCAATGATTCAGCAGATGTTGGCAGTTTGATGTCTGGTTCCTCTGCCTTTTCTAAATCCAGCTTGAACATCTAGAAGTTCACGGTTCACGTACCATTGAAGCCTAGCTTGGAGAATTTTGAGCATTACTTTGCTAACGTGTGAGATGAGTGCAATTGTGTGGTAATTTGAACATTTTTGGCATTGCTATTTGCGATTAATAGATCATAAATTCATAAATACCAATTTATGACTGTTATGTAACAGTAAGTTTATATTAGGCATGTGAAGTGCCAGGCTGGAAGAATCCCAAGCTGGAATCAAGATTGCTGGGGGAAATAACAACAATCTCAGATGTGCAGATGATACTACTTTAATGACAGAGAAGAGGAACTAAAGAGCCTCTTGATGAAGGTGAAAGAGGAGAGTGAAAAAGTTGGCTTAAAACTCAACATTCAAAAAACAAAGATCATGGCATCTGATCCTATCAGTTCATGGCAAATTGAAATGTGGAAACAGTGTCAGATTTCACTTTCTTGGGCTCCAAAATCAATGCAGATAGTGACTACAGACACAAAATTAAGACTCTTGCCCCTTGGAAGAATAGCTATGACAAACCTAGACAGCATATTAAGAGACATCTATTTGCTGACAAAGGTCCATATAATCAAAGCTATGTTTTTTTCCAGTAGTCATGTATGGATGTGAGTGTTGGACCATAAAGAAGACTGAGCATTAAAGAATTGATGCTTTCAAACTGTGATGTTGGAGAAGACTCTTGAGAATCCCTTGGACAGCAAGGAGATCAAACTAGTCAATCCTAAGGGAAATCAACTCTGAATATTCATTGGAAGAGCTGATGCTGAAGCTCCAATACCTTGACCATGTGAGGTGAAGAGCTGACTTAATTAGAAAAGACCTGATGCTGGGAGAGATTGAGAACAAGAGGGAAATGTGGCAGCAGAGGATGAGATGGTTGCATGGCATCACTGATTTAATGATGGGAGATAGCAAAGGACAGGAAAGCCTGGCATGCTGCTGTTCATGGGGTCGCAAAAAGTTGGACATGACCTAGCATCTGAACAACAACAACGAGGATAAAGTCTACTCACCCATAACATTTTAGAGAAGATAAGACATGCACTCAAGTAACAATAACACACAGCAGTGTTTCACTGATAGTACTAACTGCTGTCAGAACACCAGTGACGTAAAAATAGATACTCTACAAGGGTATTGGGAAGTATTCATGCAGAATAATCATTTGAGCTTTATTCTGAAGTATGTGTGTAATTTGGACATGTCAAGACGCAATGGGGTAAGGATACCTCAAACAAAGAGACCTCTCCAAACAAAATTATAAAACCTATAATTGCTAGAGTTTTTTTCCAAGAAAAGTGAAACCTCACACTAAAATAATAACACTAGAATAATTGGCAACAGAGTTGACAGATAGGCAGAGGATAATTGTTTGCTCACCACCAAGTTCTTTCTCCTAGATTTGCTAAAAAGGTGGAGTAATGAAATTCTAACCTTTGACCCCTGACCTTTCCTACCTTCCCTTCAAAAGCAAAAACTGGATCTTCATCTTTTTATCATATACTTCCTTAAGATTTTTCTCAAGAAACAAGACAGGACAGTGCAGAACTAAAAAAGAAATTGCAACTAAACACTCGTAATTATAAGTAAAACGAAAACAAAGCACCAGTTCTTTTGTGTTCCGTGCCAGCACTGTGCTAACATTTTACATATAATTATGAAAAGTGAAAGTCTTGCATTCGTGTCCTACTGTGTGAGACCCCAGGGACTGTAGCCTACCAGGCTCCTCTGTCCATGGAATTCTCCAGGCAAGAATTTTAAAGTGGTTAGCCATTTTCTTCTCCAGGGGATCTTCCCAACCCGGGGACCGAACTGGGGTCTCCTGCATTGCAGGCAGATTCTTTACTGTCTGAACCGCCAGGAAAGCCCTGCATATAATTTTAATGTCCAAACAACCTTGTGACTTAGATATGATCTTCATTTTATTGGGAGAAGATTGAGGCTCAGTACCTTGCAAAGGTCAAACAATGATTAAATAAGAGCTGGAATTTGACTCTAAGTCAGTCTAACTCTAAAATGTAAACTTACATTTTATATCCACATATTATATTGTGTTCCAGTCTCTTTTTCAAGTGTGGCTTTAAATAGGTATGCTTCACTCTTTGGTTTGCCATGTTGGGTAAGGGATTTGGAAGAATTTTTCTCTCTTAGTTAAGTGTCTGGAGGTATTTTTCTATTTCTTTTAGTTTATTTGTTCTTACAGAGTCCTGTTTGCTTCATTTGTGAAGTCCTATTTACATTAAACTGTGTGAAGAATGTTGATGAGGAACATTTAGTATTTATTACTAGGAAATAGCCTATAATTACCTATTTCATTAAAAAATTACTGAGTAGCTATCTAAAGATTGGTCAGTCCCAACTGATCAACCAGCTAGTGATTTTCTATCAGCATAAAGTATTTACCGTTCCCTTGGGCCAAATTTCATTCCATAAGGAACAGAGGGCCAAGCCTAATTGGAGAATAAATCTCAGACATGCATCATGAGGAATATAGATTTTATTTTCTTTTCTATAAATAACTTGTCGTGGAGGTACCTTGAACTTTGGAAAAATTTTGGAGTTCTGCAGACTAAAGTACAAATAAAATAGAAAAGTATAAAACCGTCCATCTTTTTATTTTAAACAACTTAAAATCCAAGTCGTGTACTTTTTATTTTTTTTAAGTACAGACCAGTCTGGAAGTTGAAAGGCCACAAAATGCCATAGAAATAAAAATGGATGGCTAACCTTTGAGGCAATGCCAACCTGGCCACAGTCATTCTGACTTTCACCAGTTTGATCCTTTTATAACAGCTTTGTAACTCCTTTGTTTGAAGTGTTTTCTAAATATCACATAATAGGCTAAAACATTTAACTAAACATCAGTATTTAACAGGGTAGTACAAAGCAGATATCTGTGCTTATATACTGTGATTATTTGATCAATAAAATAAAAATATAAAAAGGCTAAATATCAGAGAAAGAAATTGGATATTAAACTTCAGACCAACCCAACCCACAGGCTGATTTATATTTTCGCATCAGAAGGAAAATCCTCTAAGACTCTTCATTTTCCATGTCAAAAGAGAGCTTTAGTGTTATAATGGTATGGCATGATTCATTCCAAAATATGGTTTCTCTGTACTTTGCTTGTGATTAATTTTCGTCTTTTTAACCTTTGGAAACTGATTTTGTTTCCTTCCCCCATTTAATTTCTCCATCTTCTGTAACAACTAATTATTGACTTCTAAATTATCTCTGAATGTGACAAATTAACGTGAGGCTGTATAAATCAATAAGTATAGAGATATTTGTAATGTTTGTTTTCTGCTTTTTAGCCAGATCATATAAATTAGAAATGACCTGGATGACAGAAAAATCAACTTCTAGACTCCTTGATCCTTTTTTTTTTTTTTTCACATCAGGAATTTAGAAATTTAAGCCATGGCAGTGGTTGCTGTAAACTCCAAGCAATTTCCCTTTGAAGGGAACAATCTTCAGCTCAAGTGAAATGGCAGCAGAGGGGTTAGGAAAAAGAAAGGACACAAAGTTGCTCATTGTTGAATAAAAAATATTTTAGAAAATATATTTTGCAGTTTTTTATTTTTTTTTCATTTTATTTTATTTTTAAACTTTACAATATTGTATTGGTTTTGCCAAATATCGAAATGAATCCACCACAGGTATACATGTGTTCCCCATCCTGAACCCTCCTCCCTCCTCCCTCCCCACACCATCCCTCTGGGTCGTCCCAGTGCACCAACCCCAAGCATCCAGTATTGTGCATCGAAACTGGACTGGCGACTCATTCCATGTATGATATTATACATATTTCAATGCCATTCTCCCAGATCATCTCACCCTCTCCCTCTCCCACAGAGTCCAAAAGACTGTTCTATACATCAGTGTCTCTTTTGCTGTCTCGTATACAGGGTTATTGTTACCATCTTTCTAAATTCCATATATATGCGTTAGTATACTGTATTGGTGCTTTTCTTTCTGGCTTACTTCACTCTGTATAATAGGCTTCAGTTTCATCCACCTCATTAGAACTGATTCAAATGTATTCTTTTTAATGGCTGTTTTCCAGAATGGCCATGTGAATGGAATCATGCAGTATGTAGCCTTTTGAGTTTGACTTCTTTCTTCTAGCATGATGCTCTTGAGATTGATCTGTGTGGCTGCATATATCAGCATGTGCTGAGTAGTATACCATCATATGAATATACCACGGTTTCACCACACCCTCACCGGCTGTGGCATTTGAATTGTTTCTAGTTTGAGGCAATTATGAATAGAGCTGGTATTCACATTTGTATACCAGTTTTTGTGGATGTATGTATCTTCATTTCTCTTGCACAAATACTTGGGAGGGAATGGCTGGGTCTTATAAGTGCATGCTGAACTTTAAAAAATAAACCACCAAACCATTTTCCAATGTGGCTGTACCACTTTGTCTTCCCACCACTAGCAATGCACAGTTCTAGCTGTTCTGCATCCTTGTTAGCATTTGGTATTGTCAGAATTTTTAGTTTTTGTGGATCTGTGTATCATTTCTCTTGCACAAATACTTGGGAGGGACTTTTTAATAAGTGTGTGGTCGTATGTTGTGATTTGATTTTAGATTCTTCTAGTGACTGGTAATTTTGAGTAACTTTTCATGTGCTTATTTTCCATCTGCATCTGTTCTTTCTTTGGTAAAGTTTCGTTTTATCTCATTGGCTCATTTTTAAAAATCGGAATGGTTGTTTTCTTATTATTGATATCTGAGAATCTTTTACATATTCTGATGAACAGTTTTTTTATTATATATGTGATTTCCAAATATTTTATTCCAGTCCTGGATTATCTTTTCATTCTCCTAACAGTATGCATTGTATTTGACCCCAAATGATTTTCCTAACATGGTATCCTATTGTAAAGTGAAGATGATAAACAAAAACTATTTTAGTGGAGGTGGCCATTTGTACATCATTACACAAATTGATTCCACTTTAGCACCTTTTAAGTCTGTGAGAATAAACTTTAGAAGGACAGAGCTGAGACAGTTGCTTTTTAATTTGGAAATCTGGCTTGCAATGCCATGCAATGCCATTCAGTCAAATCTCAGATTATACCTGTAAGCCGTACGCTAAACATAACTGAATATGTGATCAACCTTTTGAAGATGGAAACTTTGAAGGTGGACATACCTGGCCCCCAGGTTTAACCTGGATCCACAGCTACCTGCAAGATATATCTAGAATGGTGCAAATAAAAGAAAAACTAGCTAATGGATTTGACAGTCCTCACTTTTCAATCCATTGAATGAGTATAAATAATCAAAATCCTCTTGTATCTCTAATGCCACTGAACCAGGTAAATGCAACAACAGTGAAAAAAGTAGAGGAAGCAAAGATAACTGGGAAAATTATTCAAACTTTGGGGAACTTTGATAGGAAGTTAACTATGTTTTAATTTCACTGTATTACTTAAGCAGTAAGGGAATATATTTTACTTATTATGTATTTTTCTATCAGATTCCTTAATGTGGGAAAATTTATTTATTCTGAGAAAATTACTTGGATGGCGCTGAGTGATATAGAAGAGATTGCACAGAGTAAGGAGATGGGAAGCCAACAATTGAAACCAAGATCAGTAGTAACAATTGTTTGTGTTTAGAGACAACCATGAATTGACATAAAAGAAGTAAAAATAACTTCTCAGAGTTTTATGGTATATACAACAGATGGTAGATTGGCACAGAGATATGTTATGAGTCCTTAAAAAGGCAACTATCTTCTCAGGCACAACTCTGCAGTAACCATATTGGATGTGAACATATCTAATCCACCAGAAGAGAGAATTGGTCAGCTTGTCATGTCTTTGTGCTATGTAAGCAATAGGAGATTTTGGACAGTGAAGCTTTGATGTAAAGATCCCATTGCCAAGACCAGTAGTGTTCTGAAGACGGATGAATTAGACGTACTTGAAAGTGCAGTAAAATTGAAAGGCACTCATTTGTGTCTGACTCTTTGTGACCCCAATGGACTGTAGCCTGCCAGACTCCTCTGTCCATGGAATTCTCCAGGCAAGAATACTGGTGTGGGTAGCCGTTCCCTTCTCCAGGGTATCTTCCTGACCCAGGAATCAAACTGGGGTCTTCTGAATTGCAGGCAGAATCTTTACCAGCTGAGCTACCCAAGAAGCCCAAGTCATACTTGACCTGAAGTTATTAAACTGAAGAATTATTTAAATAACTTTTCTTGTTTTTATTTTGAGGTCTGCCTATAGGCAGATAATTTGCATGTCACACAGATAAAAGAGTTATTGTGCATACAACTCTTTTCTCATCATAAATGAATAAATGTGCACTCTGGTTTTGTACATGAATTAGGTTAGTATGAGCTCACCCCAGAAGACAGAACTCCTCTATGACTTATGGAGTCATTCCCCTCCATCATCATGATTCTTTTTTTTTTTTTTTGGTCTATATACCCTCTGCCCCATTATTTTCTTAACATTTTTCTTTAAGTTGACTTTAAAATAACTCATCTTTATTTTTAATTGAACCTTTGGCTAAAGAAAAATACCTGGGGTTAGTTATATTATTTCCCTAACATGAATTAAAATAAATAACTACAAAAAAAATTGTTTGTACAGTGACCTAAAATGACCTTGCACATCACACTTTGTAAGTATTCTGTACCATGGCAGATTTACACATATGAGTACAACCCTGTGAAAAGCCAGCTGACCTTCCCCAGTGACACCAGCCCATTAAGTGCTTTTTACATTTGAAAATTAGGTACTAAATAATTACAAGAGTACAAAAGCTATGATAAACCTACATAGCATATTAAGAAGTGGAGACATCACTTTGCCAACAAAGATCTGTATAGTCAAAGCTATGGTTTTTGCTGTAGTCATGTATGGATGTGAGAGTTGGACCGTAAAGGCTGCGTGCCAAAGAATTGATGCTTTCAAATTGTGATGTTGGAGAAGACTCTTGAGAGACCCTTAGACATCAAGATCAAACTAGTCAGTCATTAAGGAAATCAACCCTGAATATTCATTGGAAGGACTGAAGCTGAAGCTGCAATACTTTAGCCACCTAATGCAAAGAGCAGACTCACTGGAAAAGAGCCTGATGCTGGGAAAGATTGAGGGCAGGAGAAGAAGGGGGCAACAGAGGATGAGATGGTTGGATGGTATCACTGACTCAATGGACGTGAATTTGAGCAGACTCTGGGAAATGGTGGAGGATAGGGAAACCTGCTGTGCTGCAGTCCATGGGTCACAAAGAGTCAGACACGACTTAGCAATGGAACAACAACAGCAAGGCATATCATGCTACTGGTCTGTCTGGACCTCTTTTTCTTCTATGTAAAAGTAAGACTTTTCCAACCCTAAATGTTATAATACTCAATGAAATTATGTGAGACATATATGTGATTCACATATGAAGAACAGGGAAGACAAAATGTGACCATCGAGAACTGAGTTCACTTCTTTTGCCTCCATTTTCTTATCAGTAAAATAGATGTACTAGTATTATTAATATCTTAAGACTGTTTTATACTCATGGGAAATAGATGGGGAAACAGTGGAAACAGTGTCAGACTTTATTTTCCTGGGCTCCAAAATCACTACAGATGGTGACTGCAGCCATGAAATTAAAAGATGCTTACTCCTTGGAAGGAAAGTTATGACCAACCTAGAGAGCATATTCAAAAGCAGAGACATTACTTTGCCAACAAAGGTCCGTCTAGTCAAGGCTATGGTTTTTCCAGTGGTCGTGTATGGATGTGAGAGCTGGACTGTGAAGAAGGCTGAGCGCCGAAGAATTGATGCTTTTGAACTGTGGTGTTGGAGAAGACTCTTGAGAGTCCCTTGGACTGCAAGGAGATCCAACCAGTCCATTCTGAAGGAGATCAGCTCTGGGATTTCTTTGGAAGGAATGATGCTCTAGCTGAAACTCCAGTACTTTGGCCACCTCATGGAAAGAGTTGACTCATTGGAAAAGACTCTGATGCTGGGAGGGACTGGGGTCAGGAGGAGAAGGGGACGACAGAGGATGAGATGGCTGGATGGCATCACTGACTCAATGGACGTGAGTCTGGGTGAACTCCGGGAGTTGGTGATGGACAGGGAGGCCTGGCGTGCTGTGATTCATGGGATTGAGAAGAGTTGGACACAACTGAGCTACTGAACTGAACTGAACTGAAGACTGCTTTAAGAATCAAACAAGATTAAATGCATGGTTTTCAATTTCAGAATGCAGGCACATTGGTTAGTCATAAGAAGTCGGGTGAGTAGTGAAACAAATTGAGCAACATTCTGAAGAAACAACCAGTTTGATCTCTTCATGAAGCCAGTGCAATTTATTTTGAACAAAAGGTGTAGGGGAGCATTGTTCTAGACAATAAGCAAGTTAAAAGATTTTACATCAAATTCAAGGTGGGATTCTTCATTAAATACAAGTCCTTCCACCAAAGAATTTATTAATTATATTCAGAAAATAATTGCAGACATTTTAGTAGTTGTGGATATTAAAATATACTTGGGAATTATTCATTTTGTTAAATACCAAAATGGCTGCACCGGATAATGTTCTTAAGCTGCAAGCATTCAGGAATGAAGTGTCATGATACATGCAGTTTATTTTGAAATGATTCAGAAAAAAAAAAAAAAGTGAGACAGATAATTGAAAGATGGAAGAAATGAATTGGGCAAAATATTAGGAGTTGTAATTAATATGGAAATACATGGCTGCTTAGTATATCAAAGTTTATACTTTTCTGCATACTTAAGAATTCTCATAATAAACTATAGAAAAAAGATCTAAATAGAGAAAGGGTTCCAATATATACTATAGAGCAAATAAAGCCAAATGCTAAGGACTGTACAGAATAATTCAATTTTATGCATCTTTTTTCTTCCTTCTTTGCTTCCTTCTTTCTATTTTTCCTTCCTTATGCTAGAAGAATAAACGAGAAAGTTTAAATTACAATATATTTTTTCAGAAGACAACTGAAATTAGGGAAAGTAGTTTGAATTTTTCTTTCAAAATTGTTTGAATTTTTATTATGTATTAACTTTTTAAAATATTGCAGAAAAATAAACTCATAGCCAAAAGTTTATATGTGTTATCATTCACTATTTAACCAAAATTATTAGTATTTCTCTGAACTAGATCTTCTGTAGAGTATATCAGGGTACCATATTCTGAAACCAGTGCTTTTGTAGAAAGTATCATCCACGGTACTGATTTGATCATTAAAAATATGGAGATTTAATCAGGACACAAATACCCGAAGAAAAGGAACTATTGGTGCCAAAATACTTGTCATTTATGTGAATAGAAGAAATAGCCACATACTTGCTCTTTATTTTCTAGGATTAAAAATGCAGATTGTTTGAATGATTATTTTCACTGTTAAAATGTAGTTTTAAAAATTTCCCTTGGTATATAATTCTCAATTTCCTGGTCTAATAATTCTGTTCTAACATTCTATGGCATTGATCATATTTTGTTAATTCTATCGGCCTGCCTGTGGTGAGAGCAAGGAGCTGTGCTTAGTTAATATTCTCACAAGTCTGAACTTCTAAACAAGGCACGTTTTACATGTGGTTAAAAATGATTTCAGGTGAAAAGGAACCCAAATAAGAAGTCTACATATATTAGCTCTTTCCAAGACATACATTCTCTCTGGGAGAGAAGAAGATAGAAAGTTACACGTTGTAAACCATTTCGTGCATCTGTTTTCCCAGTGCTGTACTAGATGTCTGATACTTCGTTTATCTGTGGTTTGAGAACTTTTAGTCTGCATGTTAGTAGTCATTTTGCACCCTTAATTTGAATTTCGAGTCTTATTGAAATTATTTTTAAACATCAAGTAACAAACCTATAAACATTATTCAGTCAAAACAGAAACACCTTAAAGAAAGAAAGCCTATTCTTTTGGGAACTACTTCTTGCTTGTTCACAGTAAAGTTGTAAGCAGGTTGAAATTCTCTATTTGTTTATGTTCTATTATTGACAATTTAATGCATGACTTATGTATTAAGCAGTTACTATAATCTTAGATAGAGGGATAAACAGACAATAGTATGTTTAATCAGCTTCTTACTAGCTTCCTATCATGAAAACGAAGTAACCTTGCAGCACCAATACACTTGAAAAATTCAATAGTGCTGGGTTTTTTAGGATATATAATCTTTTTCTTTGGTCTGTATATAAATGGTATATAATTCTATGGCTCCAGATAACAAAGCACTCTACTACCTGATCAAAAGAAATAATTTAGCTGACATCCAAATCATTGAAAAATTAGCTGGTTCCTGCATGTAACACTTCAGTTCCACACTTACTTGATGTCAAATGCCAAAAGCCCCATCAGGAAAACTGTGTGACATGTGAAAGTGGATGAAAGAAAACTTTGTTTGAGGTTACCTGGGATACATTGTAATTTAAGATGATAAAAAAAAATCTTTTAAAATAAATATAGATTAGACTATTATTTGTCAGCATTGCAACAGACCATAACTTTGTGTAAAATGATATTCCAGATGAATCTCTCTAAATATATTCGTTTGATCTAGGCAGTGAACTATGAGGAGTGCCAAGCAGTTATAAAATATTTACCTGACTGTAGATTTTTTTTTGTAAGAAGTTGACCTCATGCCTGCCATTTCTGTGAATGGTGCCTAAGGCTGTCACCTCAACTGGGGAGGAGTATAATACATTATACACTATACAGTGATTCCCAGCACCATGCCTATATATTGGGTTTTCCTTGGATCATACAACTTTTCAGGTAGATTTGTTTTAGATAGTAATTAAGACCTATGCTTCTGTTTTAATCTCTTTGAAGGCCTTGAAATATATATTTTCTCCTATGAATTTTATTTTTAAACATTGAGCTGTCCTGCTATTTAAAATTATGGTAAATGTCAAAAAGTCTTTCAATTTACTTGTTTTACTGAAAATTTGACTGATTTTTCCTCTGAAAACAATTCTTTTCATTAGCTGGTTGACATTGTACAGACCAGAAATGATAAATGAGTGCCCCTTGGGCCAGTACACTCCACAGGTGTGTTCTGTTTACACTGAACAGTTATTGAAAAGTTAAATTAGATGCTAGCATTTGAAACTAAGGGAGATTTTATGGAAAAGAAAAAAAAGCCTGATTTTTGGCTTCTCTCCAATATGCCCCCATCATCTTTTTCTAAAACTTACAACTGGCTCATTTCACTCATTTCCATTGCAGCCTGGTCTCTGTCGGCCTTTGAGCTTTGAATCTCTGATCCAGACAGATAGACCTATCCCATAAATGAACATTTTGGACAAATTACTGACTTAACATTTCATAAAATTTTACATACTGAGCTCAGTAGTGGTCTGAACATCTTTGGTGATATTATACTTAACCTTCCTATCTCTTCAGACTCTACCTATCTATAAAGCCATCCCCAAATTAATTTCCTCCATTAACCTCTTCCTTATCCTAACCCAGGTTAACACTAATTGAACACCGAACAGATGAGAGAAACCATGGTAAAGCCTTAAGTAACAGAGATAAAAAATATAGAGTGTGCCCTCAGAGTGCTTAGTTCAGCAGAAAAGACAGTTATCTGAAAGAATAATTGCAAAAAAAAAAAATAATAATATTATCAGCACTGTTTTAATAATAGCCATCAATTGTTGAATATTCTGGGTGCCAAGTGTAGTAACTGTGTGCGTGTCTGTACCGACAGCCTCTACTTTCTCATTTCCCAGTTGTTCTGCAAACCATTCCAGGTTCTGTGGTGCTTTTCTGAAACAGCTCTAAGGTCATCAACCGTCTCCATCTTCCTAAATCCATTAGTGAAACTGCAGCATCAGGGGCAAGTTATTAATAATCTATTCCATAGTCTCCTCATCTGTAAAATTATGACAGTAACTACCTACTATACACGAGTATTGTGAGGATTATACAGGATAATCTATATAAACCCTCAAAGCAATGTTTGACAGATAATAAGGGTGTAATATATGCTAACTATTACTACGTTGCCATCATTAGTACCCTGCTATTATAACTACTCATTTTTGCAGCAGTACTCGACACAAATGGACATTTCTTTCTTCTTGTCACAGTTTCTTCCCTTGGTTTGCCTTTCCTGTGTCACACTCTCCTGGTTTCCCTGGAATGTGACTGGCCTTGGTTTTCATTGCTGACTGCTGCTTCTTGTCAAATCTGCGGATATCAGAGTCATCCAGAGTGTGGTGGTGGGCTTCCTTCTCTTTCCTATCTATTCTCTATTCACGGTAATCATATCTGAGCTGTAGCTTTAGATGCCATTTATGTTCTCATGGCTATAATATTTGTATCTCCAAACTGACATTTTCCATAAACTTTAGTCTTGCATGGATATCCAAGTGCCTTCTCAACATACTTATCAAGCATCTGCAACTTGAACTCCTGATTCCCTTCACACATCTGATCCTCCCATTTTAACTCTTTTTCCGGAGGGTCCATTCTCCATGAAGCAGCAGAATGATTTATTAAGTTTCACATCACTCAATGATTCTCTGTGAGTTGGCGACTGCTGTGAGCCCCACCTAGTCTGCTGACATCTCTCCTGGTGTGTGACAGCTGCTTACTCTCACTACACACTTGGGGAGACAGAATCCAAGAGCAGTCACTGTTTCCAGCTACCCCCTGGGCTTATCACTTGCTGCTGGAATTCTAGAATAAAAAAGAATGATCATCATTAAAGATGATTTACCATTAGTAGCTCTAGCCAGGGATTTTATTTTGCGCTCAAAGCCAGTGAATCTAAAGCTGTATCTTACTTTGTATTTATGTACCACAAAAATAACTGATAGAGTGAAATACGCAGACTACAGACTACTTGTTTTGTCCATGTTTATTAGGGCTTCCCAGGTGACTCAGTGGTAAAGAATCCACCTGCCAAGCAGGAGACACAAGACATGCGGGTTCAGTCCCCTGGAGAAGGAAATGGCAGTGCACTCCAGTATTCTTGCCTGGGAAATCCCATGGACAGAGGAGCCTGGACGACTGTGGGGTCACAAAGAATTGGACACAACTGAGTAACTAAGCAACAGCAGTATTAGGCGGATAGTTGACTTAATCGTATTTTTTGATGGCCTTGTTGTTGGATTAGTGTTGTGTAAATACAGCCCATCAGAAGATAAACCTTCTTTCCCTAATTATCGGTCTTCTTTCTAAGCCCTTCATTCAACTGTCTACTCAAATGTCATCTTATTAGGTAAGCTGTCCCTCAATCCACCTGATTGGAAATGGCACCAAATGGCACTCTCTATGCTCATTCTCTCTGTTTTATTTGTCCCTGGTAGCTCAACTGGTAAAGAATCCGCCTGCAATGCAGGAGACCCTGGTTCAATTCCTGGATCAGGAAGATCCCCCGGATAAGGGATAGGCTACCCACTCCAGTATTCTTGGACTTCCCTGGTGGCTCAGTTGGAAAGAATTCACCAGCTGTACAGGAGACCTGGGTTCGATCCTGGGGTTGGGAAGATCCCCTGGAGAAGGGAACAGCCACCCACTCCAGTATTCTTGCCTGGAGAATTCCATGGACAGAGGAGCCTGGCAGGCTACAGTCCAGAGGGTTGCAAAGATTCAGACATGACTAAGCGACTTTCAATATATTTTTATTTGTTGAGTTGTCATTGTGGTTGCTGTGGCAGTTGTTTTATCTGACTCAGTCCTCAAGAATAGAAGCTCTACAAGAAGAAGGGCTTCATATTTTGTGCTCCTATTGTATTTCTAATACCTAAAATATTGGCTCACATTAGGCATGCAATAGACAAATGTGAAAATGTACAAATGAATAATTACTATTAATGTGTAAAATGTATAACCCAGGGAGTGCTCTCAGAGGGTTCATCCTGTATCATTTCACCACACAAGAATCTAAGGTTATAGTTATATGTAAGGATATGAGGAATCTACCCATTATAGAGGTGGTTGGAGCTTCAGTTTATAGTATTTTAAAGGCATATCTTATAACCATGAAATGGGTTAGTTACAAGAAAATGAACCTTTAGGCAGTGAGCTTTGTGCACATACTTTTTCAAAAATTCTCAGATATATATATAAATAGCATATATAAAACTAATGTTTAATGTAGCATGTGTTATTCACTCAGCCCTATCCGACTCTTTGTGACCCCGTAGACTGTAGCCCTTCAGGCTCCTCTGTCCATGGAATTCTCCAGGCAAGAACACTGAAATGGGTTGCCATTTCCTTTCCCAGGGGATCTTCCTGACCCAGGGGTTGAACCTGGGTCTCCTGCATTGCAGGTGGATTCTTTACCATCTGAGCCACCAGGGAATGCATTAAATCTCTTTGATAATTTAGGGGAAAGTGACTTGTCTACATTAAGAATGAGAAATTCAAAGGTTGTTCTTTTTACTGCTTGTTGATGACCCAGATATTATTGATATATTCTTTTTATCTCTGCTGCCACTAATTACATTTGTAAGTGACATACAGATTGGGATTGAATCAAAATCCATGACATCCATGGTTACATCATTGTCCATTTATTGGCGTTCCTGGCCATATAGATGCACTGCATGACTTGCAGCTTCATGCTTCTATCTCTGAGAATGATAGAGGCAAGAGAAAGAAAAATGTTGAAGTTGTCTATGGAGAAATTGGGGTGATCATACCAAAACCTAAATTTGGAATGGTGACCCAGGAAACCTGATGACAGAAACAGGGAAAGAAAAAAGCAGTAATGCCAGATTTCTCAAGACTTAAACAAACATGCCATAATCCTTTTCCCTGCAGTCGTCATGCTAATGAAAGAGATTCCCACACATACCTAATTCTTCCAAATGTAATGCCTCTCATGAGGTTCATTTGAACTGAACTTTATTTACAAATGTGTAAGATGCAGGTGTATGGCAGTATGATCAACACAGATTGAGAATCTCAGGTGTCATATGCACACTGCTCTGTATTATTGTGGAAATTATTTATGGTTAGAGTTCTTTGTGCAAAGTGAATTCGAGAACTGCAGCACTTGTTTGGAACTGTTTTGCCATCACTTCCACGGCTCTTTTATGTATAGCGTGAAAGTCACTCAGTCGTGTCTGATTCTTTGCGACCCCATGGACTATACAGTCCATGGAATACTGGCAAGAATACTGGAGTGGGTAGCCGTGCCCTTCTCCAGGGGATCTTCCCAGCCCAGGGATCAAACGCAGGTCTCCAGCATTACAGGCGGATTCTTTACCAGCTGAGCCACCAGGGAAGCCCTCTTTTGTGTATAGACATTGTCATTGTCTCTAAACTGGGTGGGATTATCTATGCAGAAAGAGAGGAAAGGAGCAAAACACAAATTAAAGCCGAAGATAAAAGAGCACAAAATAACCACCGGAGTCTAGTGTTCACAGTTGTGCAGGTTGGGTTTAAAACTGTTTACAATAATTATTTTCTATCATCTTCACTATTTGTTTTGATACTGGCTGAAGTGGACAGTCATTGGCATTCCAGTTTTGGAGTGAATGGTCAAAAGTCAGATAGTAGTTGAACCTAAAGTAAGAATGTTTATAAATGAATTTAATCGAGCTGTTTCAAATGAGGGAGAACAGGTTCTTACTGGTAGGATACAAACCTAAACAAACCAAAAGAACCAAAAAAAATCCTTATCTGGTTTAAAAGGGGAGAAGGCTATTTTCTAAGAGCAGTTGTCCCCATCTTTTTGGCACCAGGGCCTGGTTTCGTGGAAGACAATTTTTCCACAGATGGTGGGGGAGGGAATGATTTGGGATGATTCAAGCACATTATCCCATGGGCAGAGGAACCTGGTGGGCTACAGTCCACGGGGTCGCAAAAAGTCGGATGCAACTGAGCGACTAATACTTAATAAGCACATTACTTAGGGTTCACGCCCATGAGAATCTGATGCCACCATCACTGATCTGACAGGAGGCAGAGCTCAGGTGCTAATGTGAGCCTTGAGGAGCAGCTATAAATACAGATGAAGCTTTGCTGTTTGCCTGCTACTCATCTCCTGATGTGCAGCCTGCTTCCTAACAGGCCATGGACTAGGACTAGTCTGTGACCCGGGGGTTGGGGATCCTAGTTCTAGGGGTCTTAAGAGGAGTGCTGTCATTGATTTGACTTACATCAGTTTCCAACAAAAAGCCCCATAGATGCTATACACAAGATAACTAAAATAAATCTCTTTCAAGGTATTGAACTGATCTTAAAAATATTTTACTGGCTTTTATTCTGACTAATATATTCTTAATAGATTTTCTATGCCCTTCCAAACAGGAGTCTTCTTTCCTGAATTTACCATATTGATTTTGTTATCTAAGCTATAGCACCATTCAGACTCAGAGCCATGTTTACCTGAAGTGCCTAATTGCAGCTGAATATTTATGGAGAATATTCGAAACTTTACTTTGAGAATATTTTCCAATATGTTTCCCATTTATTCTGAGTACAGCCCTACAGAGAGTACTAGGCCAAGAGCTTTCTTTATCTTTCACCATAATTCTCTTCTCTTGTTATCTTTAAGCAAAACTCCTATTGAAGCAGGCAAGGCTTTAGGGGCTGAGTTGAATTGAACTCAGCCATCCACAGTTATTTAAGAAAAGCTGCCTGCTGAACTGGCCACCATATGCTTATCATCCTGATTTATTTTTCAAAGCTCTTCCAGATCTTCCAATAATTTTTTTTTCTTTAAAGGAATGGCTATAATGAAACATCATGTTGAAAATTCTTGACAATATTTTGCAGTTCTTCTCTAAAAAGTCACTTAATAGCTTTTTGGAGAAACGGGGTGAAGCAAGCAAGATACAAAATTTAAATACCCAATGATAAGCTCAGGAGAAAACTGTGGACATTATCAGAAATAAGAAGCACTGCTTCACTGCGAACTAAGTTGTCAACAAGTATCACGATGCTTCCAGGGTTTTAGTAGTGTTTGTACTTGTCCTCTCTTTGACCACTGCCAATAAAAATGTATAACTGGGGACTTGCGACAGTTGTGAAATATCTGTGTGAGTTCACCATTGGGAGAATGACTTCAAAAACCATGAATGAAGCTGTAGAAGTAACTTACAGGTAAATTATACCTGGCTTTCCTCATGAACAGTTTTCTGTAGCTTTTCTGAAATCATGGAAGGTTACAGTTGGAAGAAAGCTTAAAGATTCTCTCTTCTCATCCCTTATTTTTATAGAAAGGCACCTGCGGCTTGGTGAAAAGAAATGGTTTGATGCAAAAAGTGAATTAGATTTTTCAAAGATATATTGTGAAAGGCTACCGCAAAGCCAATGAGGGTCACCCTAGGCCTAATAATGATCTGAAAGCAGTTCTAAGTAGACCACACAGGTTGGGTAAAGAAGCAGAAGAGTCTCCTTGCTGTAGACTCTTGTTTTAGACCCTGCGCTTCCTCGTGGGCATGACCCGTGGTGTCTGCCAGGCTTACCTCAATCTAAGTCAGTCAGAAAGGGGCTCTTCCTTGGGGTGCAGGGAGCAAAAGGGAACTATTATCACCATTCCTCCCTGTCCCCTGCCTTCTCTTGCCTACCTGGCATTCTCTTGGTCTAACCCTGCAGTATAGCTGCTGACACAGCTGAGACTACCTACCCTTCTGTGAGTTTCTGGTTGTTGTTTTTGCTTTGTTTTCCACCTTGACTTCAGCCACCATTACGTGATCCACTTAAACCGCTAGCTGCAGCAATGAAAAATCAGATACTTGTAAAAATGCATTTACCAAACAAGTCTGAGTTGGCACAGTTCTGAAGCCATCCATTCACTGAGAGTGAGTGAGGACACATTCAGCCTTGTGAGAAGAAAAAAGAAGTTAAAATGCCCAGGAAAGAAAGGAATAGCTGTAGGGTTGTCAGTGGTAATTTGCTAGCTAAATGTATGTAACATTTTTGCAGCAGTGACTTTTGAAAGCTAGGGGATTTTATTAACAGATTTGTGTGGGTTTGTTTTGCATCCTCCCTAAGGTCTTAACCTAAAAGTTTAAGGTTTTGTCTTCTCTTCATTCACTCAATAGGCATCGTTGTGTCATTGGATCCTCAAACGTATTCTAGAGATTTCTTCTTTGAAAGCATCAGTGTAAGGTTTATTTATCCTAGTTTAGTTTGCCTTATTGTATTTGCTTTTGATACTCAGTGTCTTCACTTACTTTCTAAACCAGAAAATTGCATTTATTAGAATAGATTGTTCTGAAGACTCCCAGGTAAGCCAGGTTGCAATTGGATGTGAACTGTCTCAACCACCCACAGTGTGCACCTCAGAGAGGAAGTGACAATGTTCCCTGTGAATTCACTCCACGCAGCTGGCATGATGGGCTGAGTGGGACCCCAAACACACTCTCAAGTTTTCCTGAAAATCCAACTAGATTTTCACACGTTTGCATATATATTTCCTACTTAGCTTGTATTTCTTACGTCTTCTGCCAGGTCTTCAAACAGAGCCAGGCATGATAAGTAAAGAAAGGACGCCCGTGAAAATAATCGTTCAGAAGAGGAGCAGTGTACCCATGTGGCTGTACTCAGTGACCACACTTCTCATCTCATAATACATCTCTTTTTCCTCATCATTTTAGATGGAATACACAAAATCAACAGGCAAGGCAGAGAGTCCCTTCATTAAATAGTGCTGTGATATACTATTTTAAATCATTTATCCAGAGTATCTCTAAAACTTGAGACCCCTTGAGAGAGTACTACAAGTGTCCCATACAATGGCTTAGAAATCTACATATCCTGACCCAGATTCTGTTTTTACTTTCTGTCCAGAATGTTTGCCCTGCAGGGAATCTCTACGCTGCTTTGTTTCTGGAATTTCAAACTCTGAATGTCCCATTGGACATTCATGCCCGCAGATCTAACTCTTCTTTCCAGTTACTCCATGGTTTGTAGTGTTTCCACTGGCCTTCTAGCTTTCCATCTTACAAACCTTGAAATCATCTAAGGATTTTTTCAATCTCATTCATCCCTTATAGTTATCAGTCACCAAATTTCATGTCCATATAATCCTTTCAGTCTCAGTGTAATCATTGTAGCCTCAGGATAATCCTGCCTGGATTACTGTCAAACCTCCTAACCAATCATCTTCCTCTTGTGACCTCCTGTATTTTCAGTTTATCCTGAATACAATTAAATTTACCTTCTAAAATTCTGCTCTTATAATAGTATAGCCTTACTCTGAATCCTCTAATAGATCCCATCTGCATGTGGGATAATGTCCAAACTTTCCACATCAGCATTTAAGGACTACATTTCTTTGGTTCTAAAATATATATATGATCTTAATTTCTTTCCATGTACAATTTAAGTGTTACACTTAATAAAGTCCTCACTGTCTCATCTATCTTCTCTCCATGTCCACTCATTCTGATCCTTACTTGCAAGTAATATCTCTACCCCTTCCATCTGTGATCAATTTCTACCCACTTTTTAGGATACAGTATAAGTCCTCAGTATATACCTGAAATAAGTATATTTCATTATTACATGAAATAATCTCACCTGTCCATATTCCACAATGATCTATACATCCCTCTTCTATTCACCAGTGAAGACATCTGGTCCTGGACTTGTATTTGTTGGAAATCCTTCAAAAACTGATTCAATTTGTTTACTTGTGATATATCTGCTCAGATTTTTTATTTCTTCTTAAGCCAAGTTGGTAGTTTCCATGTTTCTTGGATCCCTTACTTTCCTTAAGCACATTTTCTTTTTCTTTCCATTTTTGGAGATTAAATCAAGCTGAAGTCAGTGGAAAGACGTTCTCCCTTTGAAAGTAAGTCTAAATGAAAATACGTTAACTAGAGTTAAGCCAGCTTCCTCACCAAAACTAACTAAACGAGAGAAAAAAATATCTCTACCTTCCATGTAATAAATGGCTCTTACTATTTTTTCTGTGTTTTGGAAAAAAATTCCTAAGGAAAACCAGTGATAGGCTTGATTTCTCAAAGCCTTTGTAAGACCCATTTTTTTCTTTCCAAAAAGGTGATTTGTCCTGAGATTCTAAATGAAAAGAGTACTCTAGTATTTTGTGCAGTGAAATTTTACTAGGGAACTCACAATAAAGTTGCTCTCTAGTTTTTGTCTTATTGTGTTGCTTCTTCTAGGAATTGCATATCAGCTTTATATGCATGTCCAAGGGACGGAGGAGCCTGGTAGGCTGCCGTCTATGGGGTCGCACAGAGTTGGACACGACTGACATGACTTAGCAGTAGTAGCAGTAAATGTATTCCTGGAAGAACGAAAAAGGGCTGTGTATATGTTTAAGAGAAAGGGTAAAATGGCCACTTTATTTATGATTATTAGTTCTCTGAAAAGAAGTAGAGATTAGTCAGGATAGTAAACTACACCACAAAATGTCCTCTGATTGAACCTACATCTTCATTACTTTCCCTATACATTTATACCTCTTTTAATTGGAATCACTTAAATTATCTTTTAATCTACGCTGTCAGCATAAATAATTATGCTTTTTCATTGAGGGGAAAAAAGAGATATCTGCAAACACAGACCAACACATACCAATGGCTTCTCCGAGTTTATTTATTCCGTAAGTATTTATTGAGCACCTACTATGTGTCAGGTATATGTTATGTTGGACTTCACGTACACAGTATGAACAAAACAGATATGTTTTTGTCAAGGATTCGAGTTTTGACTCTTTTTGTCAAAGATCCAGTTCATAAGAATCCTGCTTTTATCGTGTGCGGAGTTCAATAGTGCAGTTGAACAAAACAGTTGAAGGCTCACAGACCAGTGGAAGCTAAATGGTAATTCAGCAAGGAGCCCTAAGCTTCTGCTGCCCGGGGACACATTTAATGGCATTACCCAGGAAGTATCATGACACCGCACAAAGGGGCATCTGTTTGCAACTCTAACCTCGACAAAGAAGCAATTCTTCTTGCCAAAGGGAGTAGAATAAATCCCTTCCCTTTGCCCCAGCACGCCCCCACACCACTGATCCGGCAGAGAATGCTGAGTGCTCACAATAGACAGAAGGCTGTGGGGTCGACCAACCCAACAAGCGCCACACCAGGGGTTAACAAGGAAAGCAGGAAGCCAACACTTTGCTGAGCATATTGGGGGGAAGCAAAGCCTTGAAGCCATTGATCGAAGCTGTATCCAGCACCGTTTCAACAGCCAAGAGTGAGATAATCTACCAACAGCTCAGAGTTCAGAAATGAAAAAGCAGCCAATGTCAAAACAGACAGCCTGGGGAAAAAAAGTGGCCCTGGCTACAGAAAAGAGGATCAGGATAGCCAAGGCCGGACAGGCCCGTTCTTACTTTAGCAGTGTGGAATTGTGGCTAGACCTAGAATTCAGTTCCAGCTTGTCCCTATCCTGCTGTGACATTGTGTAAGTCCCTGAACCTCTCTGAAGCTTAGATTTTTTTTGCCTGTAAAACAAGTTTCCAAGATTATGAGAATTAGAGAAACTGAATGTAAAGTAGGCGTTCAATAAATGGCAGCTACTTTTGTTTTGAAATGTATATTCAGTCATTAAAATGAATCCCTTGATAGTCTTCTTAAAGTTCCAGCATGTCATTTGCTGTTAAAAGTCCGGTGTCAGATGAGGTTCCTGCCTTGGTGATGATGCGTCCCTGGGATTCTCCAGGCAAGAACACTGGAGTGGGTTGCCATTGCCTTCTCCAATGCATGAAAGTAAAAAGTGAAAGTGAAGTCGCTCAGTCGTGTCGGACTCTTCACGACCCCGTGGACTGCAGCCCACCAGGCTCCTCCATCCATGGGATTCTCCAGGCAAGAGTACTGGAGTGGGATGCCATCGCCTTCCCCATTTAAATGGCTTACCTGTGCCTAAATGCGGTACACCTGGTTTTGTCCTTAGCGCATAGTCCTTATCTATTTCTCTGTCTCCCTAGCATTACTTGCCTTGTGTCCTCTCCATACTAGAAGCTCTTTGGGGTCAAACCTATGCCTCGTTCATATTAATCCTCAGTGACTGTCATAGTTTTTATATATGGTAAGTACTCAATAAAATCGGGGCTTCCCAGATGGCGCTAGTAGTAAAGAACCCCTCTGCCGATGCAGCAGATGTAAGCGATGTGGGTTCAGTCCCTGGGTTGGGAAGATGCCCTGGAGGAGGGTACAGCAACAAAGTATTCTTGCCTCCAATATTCTTGCCTGGAGAATCCCCATGGACAGAGGAGCCTGGCGGGCTATAGTCCTTGGGGTCACAAAGAGTCAGACATGACCGAAGAGACTGAGCACCCAGCACAATAAAATTTAACCCTATGTATGCCTCTCTTTCATCACTTTGTGCCACATTTTCATTCATTTTTGGCTTCAAAAATCAGATCATAAGAAAAGTGAAGTATTGTATATGTGTATGAGCATGTATATGTGTATATATATGTCTGGGTGTAGAAAATGGGAAACCACCTCACCTTCATTAATAGCTGGATGTCTACACCTGCCAAGGATTTGTGGAGAATGTCTTTCCTTTTTATTGAGGGAAAAACTTACAAATGAGACTTTAAAAAATGTTTATATATATATATATATATATAATAAATGTAATGTATATATATAAATGTTAGCAATAGTAAAATTATATGAAGAAGACTCCCTGGTAGACTTCCAAAATAAAATCCAGTCAATTTAATCTGTGTAACTATTTGCATATTTATTTCTCAAAAAGTATTTAACACAAGAAGGTCTAAGAAACTTTAGGATTCAAAACAGCAGGCAGTTACCCATCTGTGCCCAATGTGGACATTAACCATTTTGCCTCATTTGCTATGTATTGTTAATTTTAGGCTTCAGGCTCACATATAGCAGTTTTGAAACCCTGAAAATTTCGTGAGCTCTTTTGTTAAAACTCAGCCTTGCCTGTGTGATCTCCCTGTTAATTATTTTTTAATAAGTAGCTTCACTCCAGCATCCCAGAATCTGTTTGAGCTGCCAACATTAAAAGATAGAAACTGCAGAAAGAGCAGCAGTATCTCCCTGAAATCGTCAGGCCTCTGAAATGCAGGAGCTTTAGAAGTCTGCAGGCTCAGCTTCCCTGCCCTGCTCCAACATCCTCTGCCAGGTAATTTACAGGAGATGCTGCAGGCTCAGGCTCCTAATTGGTTTTCCCATGTGCTGAGCTGTGCTTGCATCCAGTGTTAGGAATCTATGTTCGAGTCTCCTTAAAACCCAGAGAATTAAGGGATCTAAAACTATTTTAGTAAGCAAAAGCTGTGTGTGTCACTGAGGCCATTGCCCTGGTGACAGTTCATCAGTTGGTTCCATCTAGTCCCTCTTTACCCAGTTTATTACCACTCCCAGTTATCCAGAGTCCCAAAATGCTTTCTTGAGGGCTTATGAGTGATTATCTTGGGTCACTGAAATGGGAGCTCTGAAGGCACAGTGCATCTGTGGGGCTGGTGAGCAGTCTTGGGTACCACTCCTGCCAGATGACACATGAGCTGGTTACTAATGGACCCTTCTGAAAGGGCAGTAGAGTGGTGGTCAAGAGTGTGGCCTTCGGAGTCAGGTTGGCCAGTTGACATTGTGGCTTCAGTGCTTATTTGTTGAGTGATTGTGGGCATGTCATTTTTTTGTCCCTCCATTTCCTCTTTTATAAAATTGAAATAATTATAATAGTACCTGTTATAGGATTCCTGTGAGGATTAAGTGAATTGATACTCATCATGCACTTAGACTGAATAGCACTTAGTGGATACGTAGTAAGAGTATTGTCTATATTATCAACCTCCTTCTCTTGGAACTGAGAGGCACAGACATTAGAGCTCTTTATTACCCATTTCTGCTATTGGTCAGTTCTGATGCTGGCTGGTCAAGCTGAACTTTGACATCAGACCCCGTGAAATGTTTCCAGCCTTTCTACTTCCCGCTTCTCCCAGCTCAGGAATGAGTTAGAAGTGGAAGCTAAAAATTTAACTCTGGAAATCTGCATCAAAAATTTCTCTCTTCTATCTATCCCTAGATCACCACTCCCCCCTTTTTTTTAAGCTTAAGGTTTTGTCATTTTGACTCTCAGGTTCTATAATGACCCCTTTCATATTCTTCCTACCCTAAGTAACTCCCTACTAAATTAGCAATCATTGCCTCTAATGGAACAAGGTAGAGAGGGCCTCTGTATCAGAATCAGTGAACAAATTCCATGAGTAAAGGGAGTCAAGGGAATTGATTAATATTCTTGAAAATAGTATTCTATCATGTAAATCTGGAACTATACTTATTACCCAGAAATTTATACTAATATCTTGTTCAAGCCTACTTAATTCTAAACAATTTTGATCATACCCAATGAGCTACACAAATCCCATTTGAATGCTGGCAGAAATGATTGACCATACATGATTTTAAGTTAGAGTAGGAAGAGTAATAGATGACTTAGCTGTGTAATCTAGACTCTCAACTTAAACACTGTTGAGAGTTGTTAAAGCCTAAGGCAAGGTGGTGTATGTTGCGATCCATAATATAACTCAGGAGAGTAGAAATTAGAAACTCAGTGGAAGAAGGTGAGTATTCAAGAATTCACAGTAAAAAATAAAAGTAAAGAAATACCCCATGCCTGTGACCTGACCAAATCACTGTCTTTTCTTTCTTAACCACAAACAGCACTAACTAAATTTGATTATGCAGTCTCCAGAAAAAGTAATTTAGCTCCTGAAAATCAATATATTGTGACACTTATATAGAAATGGAAATAAAATACCACTTTTGCAAGGAGAGTTTAGAAGATATATTTTGGACACTGGAAATTTTATTTTGGGATAAGAATACACTTAAAACTGATTATTGATAGTTGGTAAACCATTTTTTCCCATCTTTCTCTGTGTGGTACAGATGGGAAACTAACATCTTCCAAATTCATTTCTCGGTTATACACATGTGTAAATTAGCCTGTGCAAATTACAAGTCTCTTGTGTATGCTTTATTAAATCCTGTCAAAGCTGTTATTAGGACTGATTTTATATTGTCTAGTACTTATGAAAATTGACAATGTAGTTTGTGAGTTAGTCACTACAAAAGATTTTTAAATACCTGATCAAATGCTAGTGAACTAATACAAATGCCTGCATATATAAATATCCATGCTCACCCATTAATATTTTCTTTCACATAAATACAGTACTTAGTTTAGAAAGAGTCAAAATATTTTCTCCACTGGACTAGCCACTCTGGAGCTCCTCTTCCCTTGATAACACAGACAGTGGTCTCACCTTAGTATATGTAGACAGTCTAGTGGACTCAGATAACACTACTGCTAAGTCACTTCAGTCGTGTCCGACTCTGTGTGACCCCCATAGACAGCAGCCCACCAGGCTCCCCCATCCCTGGGATTCTCCAGGCAAGAACACTGGAGTGGGTTGCCATTTCCTTCTCCAATGCATGAAAGTGAAAAGTGAAAATGAAGTCACTCAGTCGTGTCCAACCCTCAGCGACCACATGGACTGCAGCCCACCAGGCTCCTCCATCCATGGGATTTTCCAGGCAAGAGTGCTGGAGTGGGGTGCCATTGCCTTCTCCGAGATAACACTACAGTTGTCTTCAATTCTCATTCCATAGACACCTTCCAGATTTATGTAAGGGAAGAACATTAGGCTTCCTAATGTGCTAGAGATCTCCAGACTGAAAACCACTTCACACTTTTCCTCCTGCCACAATTTTCCCACTCAAATGGTATCCTCTCACCCTGTCCAGGTTAGAATAGAGCCCAGTTTCAGTTTGAGAAGCTGATCATTCAAAAATTTTCCTTAAAGTTCAACACTTGGGTTTAATTACTTGATGGATTCAAGGAGAAATTATAACAAAGAGCAAACACAAGCGAAGTAACCACAACAAATTTAATTATAAAACTCATTGCTGAATGGAGAAATCTCTAAGGTCTGACTTTTTTCTTTTAGAATTGCACTTAGCAGTGTTGACTTTTATTGTGAAGTTTTAATAACCTTTCAATCCTCTTCTGTATGCATTTCCCTTAAAATTCTAAGGAACCTAAATTTAAACCAGTATGATATTAAGGAATAAGAATTATAGTTCATTGTATTGTGCTTCAAGCATGTAATTGGAAAGAAAAAGGCATCAAAAATGAGAATAATGACAAGGCATTCAGGCATTGAACTGGCATATTTGAAAGTTGTGACTTACACTGGACTAGCCGTCCTAAAGCTTATTGTTGGTGCCACAAAGAGAAAACTGATTATAGTGTATCACCTCTACAGAACTTGACCACATTCACTTAATAAATACTCGATTTGGCACTTGCCTAAATAGATATAAGTGTCTTGATTGTAGAGAAGGATGAAATACTCAAAGGATTCATGGGTCTTTTCTCTAATACCTTAGAGAAAAGTAAGTTTCAATAAATACTTACTGAGAACTTAAGTTTGTTAAGTATACTGCTGGGTGCTTCACCTCAGTGAAAATTGGGCTCACCCTCTAGAGAGGTAGATAAGAAGAGAAGAGGCAACTCAGAATGAGTTGATAAAGGTTTACGATGGGGGAGAAAATGGCTTTACAACTGGGTAGAGAATGGTATCATTCTCTGAGACAGTCTGAGTTGGAGGATTAGAAGAGTACTTGGGGGAGTTGGTGTGCTAAATTGCTTCAGTTGTGTCGGACTCTTTGCAACCTTATGGACTGCAGCCCACCAGGCTCCTCTATCCATGAAATCCTCTAGACAAAAATACTGGAGTGGTTTGCCGTGCCCTCTTTCGGGGGATCGTCCTGCCCCATGGATGGAACTAGCATCTCATATGTCTCTTGCATTGGCAAGGGGGTTCCTTACCACTAGGGCCACCTTGGAAGGGGAAGTTGAAAGAAGTTATATTCAGTTGGGAACCTGTTCCTTTGAGATACCTGTTTTATTCAAATGGCAAAATCTGATAGGCATTTGGTTTTGCAAATTTTGTATCTCAAGAAAGATTTGGAATGGAGAGTGAGATCTGGGGAATTGTCCACTTTTTTTCATTGAAACATCAGGACTGGCTGAGATCTACAGGAGAGGGTGTGTAGAGAGTAAAAAACAGAGGGCCCAGGAAAGAAGTCTTAAGGGTCAAAATTTAAGGATTGGACTGGGGTCGGGACCCAGGGTCAGTCCCTTGGTTGGGAAGACCTCCTGGAGAAGAGAATGTCAATCCACTCCAGTATCCTTGCCTGGAGAATTCCATGGAGAGAGGAGCCTGGTGCACAACAGTTCTTGGAGTCACAAAGAGTCAGACTCAATGAGGGACTTAACACCAGGGATACTAAGGATAGGTCAGGGAAGCCTTCATAACAGTCTGGTAAGGGGCAGTATCAGTGCTGAAAGATGTATATGTCCAGGGCAAAAGGGAGTAGAGGTCATTTTGGTAAGTTCTGTAATCATTATCAAAATGTTTAAGACAGACCATCTGCCTGGGATCCATAGAAAATCGTATCAGTTAAGTTTAGTTTCTAATGTGAAATATATGACATTAAATTTGGATATCTCATAACTCATTTACCAGGAGTTATAACCAAGGAACAAGTAATAAGGGTTTTCTACCCTTCCTTAACATTAATGCTCAGGACATTTACCAATAAACAGCAATTTCAATTAACATGGTGTATGTTATAAGAATGTATAACATAAGGATAGATGAGCATGTATTTCATTACTTTCAAACTTGTATGATTCCCTCAAGTAATTGGTGAAGGTGTTTGATGATTTATGCATACACTGTCCTTTCCCTACTCTTTAGAGAATCAACACGGGAACTCTATTCGTTTATCTTAATTAGCATATCTGAAGCCAGTAACATTCGAAGGCTCATCCCCATCAACATAAAGAAGACATTGCTAGCAGTAAGTTCTAACAAAACCCAACAACTGTACTATGAAGTTTCCTATTCTTTCCATAAATTGGTGACTATTTGTTGAATATGAACTATGTGCCTAGAACTATTGTAGGTCCTGGAGATACGGCTGTGAGCAAACCAGAAAAGGTCCCAGAACATGTAAGACTTATACTCTAATTGAGGGAGAATATGAATACATTTAAAAATTTAAACATATAAGAACTATCAAGTTGCAATGAGTGCTATTTAAAGAATAAAAGAGAATGCTGTACTGTACATATCATGATAGACACTGGGAGGAAAATTCCTCCAGGAATATTAATAAATAAATTGATGATTCAGAAGAGAGATGTTTATCTGTGCGTGAAGTTTTGAGAAAATAAGGGGGAATTGGATCCAGAGCTAAAGTTGAGGGAGTGGCCTTTGACAGAACATCTTTATCAAAGTAACAAAAGGGAAGGACTATTTGTTCATGAGAATAGATAATGTGCACCTCTTCTGAACTACACTGCTAGACAGCCTGACATAGGTATTTTCACCATGGGAATCAGCAAATGATACAAATCAAGGCTTTTATTTTTCATGCCTCCTGTTTGTGAAACATTTTACCAGCACATCACTGGCAAAGTGTATGAATAGGTGGATGCATTTCATCATAGGAGGATAAGGCATTTCCTGCCTGATGATAGCTATTTACTCCTATGAAGTATGAAGCCTGTTCATCAACAGAATACTATATAGGAGATTTGAGGCGTTTAAAGAAAATCTGAATGGCTGCTGTCATTAGATGCTATACGGATTTAAGTGATTGGAGTTTGATCTAGATAATCCCAAAAGTCCCACTCAACCCTAAGAATACATGATAATATTATAAAATTGGTTGCTAAGAAGCAACAAATTCTAATTTACTTTTATCTTTTTAAGATAGTTTTCCAGATTTTTGCCCAGAGTTGTGAACATAGGAATCATTTTTCATTTTTCTTCTTGAGGTATTTTTATCAGTACTATTTACTGTTCATTATTTCATTCTAAAAAGTCCAGAGTTCTGTGGTTTGGAATTTGATTGCAATTTGGAAAAATGAAAGAACCAAATCAGAGATGGAGACAAAAAGTATATCTGAATGGATGAAATTGTGGAGCTGGTATAAGAGCTTTAATTAGAAAATATTGTGGGCTATTTAATGTAATATTTGTTTATAATTTTATAATATTTTAATTTTTGGCCTTGTCAACCATTGTTCTGTTATGCTTCTTTGACTCAGAGTTGCAATGCAAGTACTACAAGTACTATAGAGTAGTTCAGTGTGTGTGGTTATACAGAAGCCTTTTGACACGTGACCAGTCAGAGGAAAACTTCAACTTTGAAATCTTACTACATGAAAGGCTAAAATTGTTTAAACATTTTTTATTGAGGGTATATTTGAACAGTATGTCTCAGATGGACAACACAGTGATTCACAAATTTTTAAAAATGATACTCCATTTATTGTTAATACAAAATATTGGTGACATTCTCTGTGCTATACGATACATCCTTGTAGCTTACTTAGTTTGTACACAGTAGTTTGTACTTCTTGATCCCCTATCACTATCTTGCTACTTCTGCTTTCCCTCTCCCCCTGGTAGCCACTAGTTTGTCCTTTAAATCTGTAAGTCTAAGTTGCTGTATTTACTAGTTGTATTTTTTAGATTCCACGTACAAGTGATATCAGACAATATTGTCCCTGTCTGACTTCTTTCACTTAGCATAATGTCCTTGAAGTCTATCCATGTTATTGCAAATGACAAAATTTTGTTCTTATTTATAGCTGAGTAGTATTCCATTCGGAGAAGGCAATGACACCCCACTCCAGTACGCTTGCCTGGAAAATCCCATGGACGGAGGAGCCTGGTAGGCTGCAGTCCATGGGGCTGCTAAGAGTCGGACACGACTGTGCGACTTCACTTTCACTTTTCACTTTCACACATTGGAGAAGGAAATAGCAACCCACTCCAGTGTTCTTGCCTGGAGAATCCCAGGGATGGGGGAGCCTGGTGGGCGGCTCAGTCTATGGGGTCGCACAGAGTCAGACACGACTGAAGCGACTTAGCAGCAGCAGCAACAGTATTCCATTATGTATACCGTATCTACTTTATCCATTTATCTGTTGATGAACACTTAGAATGCATCCATATCTTGGCAATTATAAATAGTGCTGCTGTGGACACCGGTGCATGTATCTTTTTTAATTGGTGTTTTCATGTGGGGTGTATATATATCCCCAGAAATGGAATTGCTATATCGTATGGTAATTCTAGTTTTAGTTTTCTGAGAAACTGGCATATTGTTTTCCACAGTGGCTGAACCAATTTACATTCTGACCAACAGTGTTCTAGGATTCCCTTTTCTCTATATTCTCACTAACATTTGTTATTTGTTTCTTAATTTTTTTCAATTGTAGCTGATTTACAATGTTGTGTTCGTTTCTGATGTATAGCAAAATGATTCAGTTATACATACATATATTCTTTTCCTATTATTTTCCATTATGGTTTATTAAAAGATACTGACAGTAGGACCTTCTTGTTATCTATTTTATATATAGCAGTTTGTGTCTGCTAATCCCAAACTCCTAATTTATCCCCCTCCCCTACTTTCCTCTTTGGTAGCTATACATTATTCTCTATGCCTGTGAATCTGTAGATAAGTTCATTGTATTGTTTCCTTAAGATTCTGCGTGTGATATCATATATCTTTGTCTGACTTCCCTCACTTAATATGGTAGCCTCTAGGTCCATTCATGTTGCTGCAAGTGGCATTATTTCATTTTTTATGGATGAGTAATATTCCACTGTATGTATATCCTTCATCTTCTTCAATAATTCATCTGTTGGTGGACCTTTAGGTTTCTTCCATGTCTTGGATATTGTGAATAGTGCTACTATGAACATTGTGTTACATGTATCTTTTCAAATTAGAATTTTCTCCAGATATGTGCTCAGGAGTGAGATTGCTAGACCATACAGTAACTCTATTTTTAGATTTCTAGGGAGCCTTCATACTTTTCTCCATAGTGGCTGCACCAATTTACATTCCCACCAACAGGGTAAGAGAGTTCCCTTTTCTTCACACCCTCTCCAGCATTTATCGCTGGTAGATTTTTTGCTGATCATTCTGACAAGTGTGAGGTCATACTTCATTATAGTTTTGATTTGCATTTCTCTAATAATAGTGATGTTGAACATCTTTTTATATGCCTATTGGCCCTTTTCTTGTCTTCTTTGGAGAAAGATCTATTTAGATCTTCTGCCCATTTTATGATTGGTGGGTGTTTTGTTGTTACTGTTATTGAGTTTATAAGCTGTTTGTATGCTTTGGAAATTAACCCCTTGTCAGTCACATCATTTGGAAGTATTTTCTCCAGGTCTTTAGGTGGTCTTTTCATTTTGTTTATAGTTTTCCTTGCCATGCAGAATCTTATGTTTGATTAGGTCCTATTTGTTTATTTTTGTTTTCATTTCTATTGCCTTGGGAGAATGACCTATGAAAAAAATGATAGGATTTATGTCAGAGAATGTTTTGCCTATGTTCTTTTCTAAGAATTTTATCGTGTCATGCCTTATATTTAGAGGAGGGCAAACCCACTCCAGTATTCTTGCCTGGAGAATCTTATGGACAAAGAAGCCTGTCAGGTTATAGTCCATAGGGTCACAAAGAGTCAGATACAACTGAGGCGACTTAGCACACACACATACATATGTCTTATATTTAAGTCTTTAAGCCATTTAGAGTTTATTTTTGTGTATTGTGTGAGGGAGTGTTCTAATTTCATTGATTTCCATGTGACTTTCCAGCCTTCCCAACACCACCTGCAGAAGAGTCTTTTTTTTTCCATGTTGTATTCTTGCCTGCTTTGTCAAAGAGTTATTGACTGTAGGTGTGTGGCAACATTTGTTTTGTATTCTTTTTGATCACAGCCATTCTGACAGATGTAAGGTGTTACCTGATTGTGGTTTTAATCTGCATTTCTCTGATGATTGATGATGTTGAGCATGTTTTCATGTGCCTATTGACCATCTATGTATCTTTCAACAGACATTTGGAAAAATGTCTATTCAGGTCTTCTGCCCATTTTCAATCCAGTTGTTTGTTTCATGTTGACTTGTATGGGCTGTTTATATATTTTGGATATTAACACCCTATTTTGCCCTGTCATTTTCAAATATTTTTTCCCATTCTGTAGGTTTGTTTCTTTCATATATGCCCTTTATTATGTTGAGATATGTTCCCTGAATCCCAGTTTCTGGAAAATTTTTATCATAAATGGATGCTGAAGTTTGACAAAAGCATTTTCTGCTTCTATTGAAATGATCATATAATTTACATTCTTTAATATGTTAATATGCTGTATCACATTGATTTCCAGATATTAAATATCCTTATATCACTGCATTAAATCCCACTTCATCATAGTGTATGATCCTTTTAATGTACTGTTGGATTTAGTTTGCTAATATTTTTCAGAATTTTTGCATCTGTATCAATATCAATGATATTGGCCTATGATTTTCTGTATCTGTTATTTCTTTTTCTAGTTTTGGAATCAGGGTGATGGTGGCCTTATAAAATGAATTTGGAAGCATTTTTTCCTCTGAAATGTTTTGGAAATTTTGAAAAGAATAGATGTTAACTCTTCTCCAAATGTTTGATAGAGTTCACCTGGGAAGCCATCTGGTCCTGAACTTTTGTTAGGAGATTTTGTTGTTTTTTTTTAATTGATTTGGTTTCATTGATGGTAATTGGTTTGTTCATATTTTCTATTTCTTCCTGGTTCAGTCTTGGGAGATTATATTTCTAGAAATTTATCCATTTCTTCATTGACCAGTTAGATGAAAACATCAACTGTGAACTCTTACTAGATAAAAACATTGAAATTTTATCAAAATAAACAGTAAGGGAAACTTTAAAAACTGTCACTATGCATATTCAAAGTTTGTCCTACCACGTTGTGTAATATTTGTTTTACTTATTATTTCTCTGTCACTTTCTTGATGACTTTGTTTCCTCAGACATTTGCATCAGTTGTACAGATGCCGAAGGAAAAAATGTTAAGGAAAATATTGTTTTCGGTGGATTTTAGGGAAGTCTGCCTGTACTGGGTTCTCTCTTCTTGCTCCATTACCAGCCTATGATAAAGCCAGAGAGACATTTCTGAAGAGATTGTATCAACCATTTTATTGTAAAGTATTTCTGTAGTCTGATGTGTATTACTTATGCTCTTTTGCAGGGAGACACTAGTGAGTTGATAAATGTGTCAGATCAGCAACAGTTGAATCTTAGGGCATTTCAGAGAGAGAAAATCTCCTTCTTTCTTCCTACAGTGGAGGGAAAACAGCTTCGCTTCTACCCTGCAACCAGAGCCTCAACTGCTCCTGCTTGAGAATGATGACCAGTAATGATGGTTCCCCAATTCCAGCAGTGAGTGGTACCTAATTCCAATTGTTATCCCAGTTCCCAGAAGCCTGTTTCTTTCTCTGAGTCTGGTCTTCCCCAGGAAGGTTATTTTCTGAAAACAGCCTGTCAGAGAGGGGGAAATTCCCCCTTCTACCCCTCTTGAGTTCTTGTGGCTGGACTCATAATACATAGACACAAGACAGATTAACAAGAGAAAAAGAAATACATTTTAACTCATGTGCAAGGTAATGGGACCTAAGAAGTGACCAGAGAAGACAGATTTTATATTTTTCAGACAAATAAACAGTAAGTGAGGAATTAACAAGACAAAGAAAGAGGCTTCAGGTGCTTAATTAGTGAAGAATCTAGAATTTGGGCTTCGAGTAGTAAACTAAAGAAGTAATGAGGTTTGTTTGGGCTTCCCTAGTAGCGTAGACTGTAAGGAGTCTGCCGCAATGTGGGAGACCAGGATTCAGTCCTCGGTCGGGAAGATCCCCACTCCAGTATGCTTGCCTAGGGAATTCCATGGACAGACCATGGGGTTGCAAAAGAGTCAGATACGACTGAGCACTAAGTATCAACAAGGCTTGCTTATATAGACTACTTGGCCCCAAAGTTTCTCTCTCTGGTGAAGAGTGTCCCTTCTACCTCCAGATGCAGGAGGTGTACCTTTCACGTGAGAGATTTATTTGCTGCCTTCAGGGAGACAGATGGGAGAGTCAGAGTGTCCCTCTTGCATCAGATGTTTCTTAAGTAACTTTCTTTCAAAATGATCAGTTTGCCATTGAGGCATATTTGGAGGGAGGTCTGCCCTGGGCTCCAACAAGCCCTTGGCATACTACTGCCCCACATATCATTGGCCCAGCTCCAGATAGATGGTATTTTTATTTTGTAAACTAACTGGGATTTCATAAACATAGCAGTACTCCATGACAGGGAAATTTTAAATTTATGCAGCATATTTGGGAAGTGGGCTTTGTCACTTGAGTATTTGGAGCACTCCTCATTTGCTTGCTTGCTTAGTCACTCCAGTCATATCCGACTCTTTGCATCCCTTGGGACTGTAGCCTGCCAGGTTCCTCTGTCTCTGAGACTTCGTTCAGGTAAGAATACTGGAGTGGTTACCATTTCCTTCTCCAGGGGATCTTCCGGACCAAGGGATCGAACCCATGTCTCCTGTGTCTCCTATGCAGGAGGATTCTTTACCTCTAAGCCGTTCCTAAGTCAAAGGTGCAGACCTTAGAAGTTATTAGAAGAAATTAAATTTAGCTGTTATTTTGTCTTCCCTCCCACTGTGTGGCTCTATGGGAATGTGAACAATGATGGGTACTGTGGTGTGAAGCTATGTTTTGAGGGGCCAGAAACAGCCCAGTAGGTTAGAAAAGAATGTTAGTGCAAACAGTTCAAGGGACATTTAGTAGAAGGAACAGTTTGCTCTCTCTGCTAGGTTGGCAAGGTATCTTGAGAAAAGACTCTTATTGTGATTTGGCTTTTCAGGCCTCAGGGGCCTGACTACTTTCCATATTCTAATTACTTGCCTACTGTTTCTAGAATAATTCATAAAGGGGCTATGTGAATTAATACCTATAAAGGATCTTGCAAAACACAATCTGTGAGGGTCTGGATCCTTCTTTCAGGACTCATGTAAGTCTTACTGTGGCCAGAAAATATTGACTATGCCTCTGTTTACTGACTTCTAAGGAACCACCTTTGTTTTCTCAAATGAATGATACATGGATGATGACATTTTCTTTATCTTGTCAGAAGGTTTTCACATAGCTACAGCATGACTGCTCCCTGGCTGGCTGCCTGCATTATGCATTGCGTTGTAAGATAAACCTTGCTTCAGAAAGGTTAAAAAGTGACAATACAGTGTACCTGACAGTTGATGAAATAAGGTAGTTGAGGAGGAATTTTCTGGACTGCCTTATCCCATTTACAAATTTGATAAATAACCTCAGCAGTGGCCACAGGACGGGAAAAGGTCAGTTTTCATTCCAATCTCAAAGAAAGGCAATGCCAAAGAATGCTCAAACTACTGCACAGTTACACTCATCTCACATGCTAGTCAAGTAATGCTCAACATTCTCCAAGCCAGGCTTCAGCAATACGTGAACCGTGAACTTCCAGATGTTCAAGCTGGCTTTAGAAAAGGCAGAGGAACCAGAGATCAAATTGCCAACATCTGTTGGGTCATCAAAAAAGCAAAAGAGTTCCAGAAAAATATCTATTTCTGCTTTCTTGACTATGCCAAAGCCTTTGACTGTGAGGACCACAACAAGCTCTGGAAAATTCTTCAAGAGATGAGAATACCAGACCATCTGACCTGCCTCGTGAGAAACCTATATGCAGGTCAGGGAGCAACCATCCAGCAAACTGGACATGGAACAACAGACTGGTTCCAAACAGGGAAAGGGGTACATCAAGGCTGTATATTGTCACCCTGCTTATTTAACTGATATGCAGAGTTCATCATGAGAAACGCTGGGCTGGAGGAAGCACAAGCTGGAATCAAGATTGCCGGGAGAAATATCAATAACCTCAGATATGCAGATGACACCACCTTATGGAAGAAAGAAAAGAAGAACTAAAGAGCCTCTTGATGAAAGTGAAGGAGGAGAGTGAAAAAGTTGGCTTAAGACTCAACATTCAAAAAACTAAGATCATGGCATCTGGTCCCATCCCTTCATGGCAAATAGATGGGCAAACAGTGGAAACAATGAGAGATTTTTATTTTCCTGGGCTCCAGAATCACTGTGGCTGCAGCCATGAAATTAAAAGACACTTGCTCCTTGGAAGAAAAGTTATGACCAACCTAGACAGCATATTAAAAAGCAGAGACATTACTTTGCCAACAAATGTCCGTCTAGTCAAAGCTATGGTTTTTCTAGTAGTCACGTATGGATGTGAGAGTTGGACTATAAAGAAAGCTGAGTACTGAAGAATTGATGCTTTTCAACTATGGTGTTGCAAAAATAAACTAAAAATGGATTAAAGATCTAAACATAAGACCAGAAACTATAAAACTCCTAGAGGAGAACATAGGCAAAACACTCTCCGGCATATATTACAGCAGGATCCTCTATGACCCACCTCCCAGAATATTGGAAATAAAAGCAAAAATAAACAAATGGGACCTAATTAAAATTAAAAGCTTCTGCACAACAAAGGAAATTATAAGCAAGGTGAAAGACAGCCTTCCGAATGGGAGAAAATAATAGCCAATGAAGCAACTGACAAAGGATTAATCTCAAAAATATGCAAGCAACTCCTGCAGCTCAATTCCAGAAAAATAAACAACCCAATCAAAAAATGGGCCAAAGAATAAACAGACATTTCTCCAAAGAAGACATACGGATGGCTAACAAACACATGAAAAGATGCTCAACATCACTCATTATCAGAGAAATGCAAATCAAAACCACAATGAGGTACCATTTCACGCCTATCAGAATGGCTGTGATCCAAAAGTCTACAAGCAATAAATGCTGGAGAGGGTGTGGAGAAAAGGGAACCCTCTTACACTGTTGGTGGGAATGCAAACTAGTACAGCCACTATGGAGAACAGTGTGGAGATTCCTTAAAAAACTGGAAATAGAACTGCCTTATGACCCAGCAATCCCACTGCTGGGCATACACACCGAGGAAACCAGAATTGAAAGAGACTCATGTACCCCAATGTTCATTGCAGCACTGTTTATAATAGCTAGGGCATGGAAGCAATGTAGATGTCCATCAGCAGATGAATGGATAAGAAAGCTATGGTACATATATACACGATGGAATATTACTCAGCCATTAAAAAGAATACATTTGAATCAGTTCTAATGAGGTGGATGAAACTGAAGCCTATTTTACAGAGTGAAGAAAGCCAGAAAGAAAACACCAATTCAGTATACTAGCACGTATATATGGAATTTAGAAACAGGATAACGATAACCCTATATGCAAGACAGCAAAAGAGACACAGATGTATAGAACAGTCTTTTGGACTCTGTGGGAGAGGGCAAAGGTGGGATGATATGGGAGAATGGCACTGAAACATGTATAATATCATATGTGAAACGAATTGCCAGTCCAGGTTCGATGCATGATACCGGATGCTTGGGGATGGTGCACTGGGATAACCCAGAGGGATGGTATGGGGAGGGAGGTGGGGGGGCGGGGTCAGGATGGGGAACAGGTGTATACCTGTGGCAGATTCATGTCGATGTATGGCAAAACCAATACAATATTGTAAAGTAATTAGCCTCCAATTATAATAAACAAATTTATATTAAAAAATAAAATAAACTATGGTGCTGGAGAAGACTCTAGGGGGTCCTTTGGACTGCAAGGAGATCCAACCAGTCCAGTCTAAAGGAGATCAGTCCTGGGTGTTCATTGGAAGGACTGATGTTGATGCTGAAACTCCAATCCTTTGGCCACCTGATGTGAAGAGCTGACTCATTTGAAAAGCCCTGATGCTGGGAAAGATTGAAGGCAGGAGAAGGGGACGACAGAGGATGAGATGGTTGGATGGCATCACCATCTCAATGGACATGAGTTTGAGTAAACTCCTGGAGTTTGTGAGGACAGGGAGGCCTGGCGTGCTGCAGTCCACAGGATTGCGAAGTGCTGGACACGATTGAGCGACTGAACTGAAATAACCTTTGAAGAATTATTCCTGATATTTTGTCATTGTTAATGCAATTTGTAGCTTTCAGGTGTGTGTGTGATCAACTAGAATGAAAAGAAAGAAGGATATGTCATAGTCTCTGTATTTTCTTCACTGTGTATTGGGACTTAAGTCCTCCAGCCAGGATGCATGCTTACCATCATCACTCAGGCTACAAAAGAAATTAATTGAGTAAGTGGTGAAATATTCCTTTAAATCTGGGAAGCCATGTCATCGCCCTTGATCCCTCAATTACAGTGTGTGAAATCTCATTAGTATTTTATTTAAGATGCTATTTAGATATTGTATTTCATTAAAGCACAGAGCAGTTTCTGTAATATATACTGTGGCAGGTGCTGAAGTGCTGCTTGAGTTATTCTATGGAAAAGCCCCTTGTGGAGGAGCATTAACTCACTCTATCCCCAGGAGGACTGGCCTGTACAGTTTGATGTCTTCAAACTGATGAAGAAGTTCTATCCACTGAGAATGCCATCCACCTCATTCACGTGTTTCTCGGCTTTTTTTTTCTAGAAGAGGGTTTCTCAATTTCACTACTATGGATGTTTGGGATTAGATAATTCTATGTCCAAAGGACCTGTGCAGTGCCCTGTAGGATGTTTGGCAGAATTCCTAGTCACCAGGTGCCAAAAACATCCTCTCCCCAAAACTGATAATTTAAAATGTTTCCAGACACTGCCCAGTGTCCCCTGGGGCACAAAGCCACCCTGGTAGAGAACTGTTGTTCTCGAATTCTCTTTCAAGCCACAGAGACTCTGGAAAGACAGGGATCAGATGCTTCAAGAATTAGTTCTCATCCATGTTATTATGATGTTCAAATGTGAAACCAAAGGATGAATTAGCCACAGGTTATATAAAAGCTACAAAAGAAAGAAATCAGCAGCTTTCAACGTATGGGCTCAATACTGTAATATGAAGCTACATTGTGAGATAATTTAGTGTCAGGGTGAGTTTGAAGATAGAAAGGATGACATATACCTCTCTCCCTCTCAAACATTGTCTGTAATGGAAAATTTCAAGTTTTCGGAAGTGTAAGGAAACTGCAAAAGCACACAAAATCAGCTCTGTTCAGTGTAGACTTGGTCCTATATTTTTTCTAGTGAAAAAAAAAAAAAACTCTAAGTTTTTTATAAACATCATAATGAAAACAAAGAAAAACAAACTCTGTGGTACAGTTCAAATGAAACTGTTATTATAATCACTCCTCCCACCTCATTAGTGCATGGCTCATCCCCTTGAAAATATTTATCACCTCCATGCTTGCCCAGAAGTACATCCTTTTGTATATAAATGGCTTATTTTTTAGTATTCTTTAGTAATTCAGCCATGAGTGGTTGTGGCTTCTTTTTAAAGCAATTATTTTAAAAGTATGTCAAAACAAAGTACACTGTTATTTTACACATTCAGGAAAAGTCTCTGAGAGTTGGCTTCAGAAAAGTAGGCAGTGCTCTCTCCCCAGTTCCTTAATGGGAAAAACCAAGTACATCATCTGCAAAGATCAGTGCTCACTTGGCACCAATATGGAAAGGCATCTGTCTCATGTAGCTTATTGCGGTAACCCATTTATTAGTCTCCTTGCTTCCGCCTTGCTACTTAATGTCTTCTTCTCTCTACTTTAGCAAATAGAGCAGTCCTGGTAAACATCATTGAGATCGTGTAAATCCTTTACTCAAAGCCCTTTAGTGGCTCCCCATGTTGCTTAGAGTAAAAGCTAAAGACTGTAAAAATGGTCTGCAAGGCCCTACCTCTGGTTTCATCTCCTCTTTTTCTCTCCATTGTGCACCTCACCACAGCTTCATCGGCCTCCTCGATGGCCTGAGGACTCACCAGCTCTAGCTCAGAAATTTTGTACCTGCAGTTCCTTTGCCTGAGATGCTCTCCAAGGATATATACATGCATCACTCCCTCATCTCCTTCAAGTCTGCTTTCATGGCAACTCTTCCAAGAGGCCTCCTCTAACTGTTTAAGTTTGCTATCTCACCCACATTGCCCTGCCACTGCCCTTCTCCTGCTGCTGCTTTTTGTGTACTATCATGATATCTCTCTCTCTAATATACTAATTCCTTTTCATTTTGGTCTGTATTCTCCACTCCTTGAAAGAACAAAAATTCAGTGAAGACAAGGAATTTTTACTGTTTAATCCTCTATTATGTCACAAGATTCTAATAAGGGCTGGTGATATAACTGTCTATTGAAAGGATCTATAATCATGATAGTAAGTAAAAGGTATTATAAGCAAAATTTATTTTCAAAGTATAAATTGAAAGATCATTTCAAGATTAGCTTGATACTTGATTTTTTTTGAAGAATGAAGTTTCAGATGTTATTGAATATAGTTTTTAACTTTAAAAAAATGAAGTATAGTTGATTTACAAATTAGTTTCAGCTGTGCAACATAGTGATCCAATATTTTTATAGATTATACTTCATTTAAAGTTATTGCAAAATAATGGCTATATTTCCCTCTGCTGTTAACATGTCTTTTTGCTTATTTTATACATAGCAGTTTGTGTTTCTTAAATCCACACTCTTATCTTATGCCCCTGCTTGCTTCTACACCCTAGTAACTAATAGTTTGTTCTCTGTATCTGTGAGTCTGTTTTGTTGTATACATCCCTTTATTTTTTAGATTCCACATACAAGTGATTTATGTAGAGTGTTCGTTTTTTGCTGTCAGACTTATTTCACTAAGCATACTATCCTCTGGGTCCATCCACATTACTGAAAATGGCAGCATTTTGTTCTTTTTTATGTCTGAGTAATAGTCCATTGGGAAGATCCCCTGGAGAAGGAAAGGACAACCCACTTCAGTATTCTTGCCTGGGAAGTCCCATGGACAGGGGAACCTGGAGGGCTACAGTCTATGGGATTGCAAAATAATGGGGCACAGCTTAGTGACTAAACAAGAAATATTCCATTGTATATGTGTGTGTATGTATACATATATAGGATGTGGTCTCTTTAAAATCGCTATTCCCTGCAAATACAAAGCAGGTACCTGTGAAGTTTAATTTACAAGTCAAAGAACTTCTCATTATGAAATATGAAATCTATTAACTTTTAAACATCTTGATTTTGAAGTGTGTATAAATTTTGTGGGGAAATGTCATTGACTAGATTATTGCAATTTGCCTTGAGTCAAGTTAAGGAAAAGGGGATGGATCTATAATTTAACTGTTTTATGTTTTGAAAAACACATTATGAGGATGATCAACAGTTGATTCTGTCTAGGGCTTCCCTGGTGGCTTAGCTGGTAAAGAATCTGCCTGCAATGAGGGAGACCTGGGTTTGACTCCTGGGTTAGGAAGATCCCCTGGAGAAGGGAAAGGCTACCTACTCCAGTGTTCTGGCCTAGAGAATTCCATGGACAGTATAGTCCATGGGGTTGCAAAGAGTTGGACATGACTGAGGGACTCACTTTCACTACTTTTCAGGATATATATATATGTATTTAATCAAATGACTTTTTAAAAATCAAGTTAGATAGTAACAAGGGATCTTCTGTCAGTGTTTCCACGTTTCAGTTTTCATTGTGTATATTAAGGTTCTCCAGAGAAACAGAGCCAACGGGAGGTACACATATGTATATGTCCCCCCATAGTGACATTTATATTTACTATTATAAAAAGATTTATCTTAGGGAGTTGGCTCATGTAATTACAGAGGCTGAGAAATCTCAAGAGCTACAGTCAGCAAACTGGAAACCCAGGAGAGCCAACTAATACAATTATGTAAAGTTTAAAAATAAAATAAAATTTAAAAAAAAATTAAATAAAATTATACTTCAAACTTCAAAAAAAAAAAAAAACTTCTGGTTAGAAAGCCAGCAGGCTGGAGGCTCAAGAAAAATCAGTTTGACACAGTGGAGTATTGTGCTCAGTTCTCAGTCGTGTCCAGCTCTTTGCAACCCCGTGGATTGTAGCCTGCTAGGCTCCTTTTTCCAGAGAGTTTTCCAGACTAGAATACTAGAGTGAGTTGCCATTCCCTACTCCAGGGGATCTTCCCAACCTAGGGATCTAACCTGCATCTCTAGTGTCTCTTGCCTTGACAGGCAGATTCTTTACCACTAGCTCCCCCTGGGAAACCCTGCTGCTGCTGCTGCTGCTGAGTCACTTCAGTCGTGTCCGACTCTGTGCAACCCCATAGACGGCTGCCCACCAGGCTTCCCCGTCCCTGGGATTCTCCAGGCAAGAGCACTGGAGTGGGTTGCCATTTCCTTCTCCAATGCATGAAAGTGAAAAGCGAAAGTGAAGTCGTTCAGTCATATCCGACTCTAGTGACCCCATGGACTGCAGCCTACCAGCTCCTCCATCCATGGGATTTTCTAGGCAAAAGTACTGGAGTGGGGTGCCATCGCCTTCTCCACTGGGAAGCCCTACTTGACCATAAAAAATAACAACATAATGCCATTTTCAGCAACATAGATGGACCCAGAGATTGTCATACTGAGTGAAGTAAGTCAAATATCAGACAGAAAGACAAGTATATGATATATGTAGAATCTAAAAATAGGATACAAATGAACTTATTTACAAAACAGAAGTAGAGTTATGGATATAGAAAGCAAACTTATGGTTACCAGAGCATAAGGAGGGAGGGATAAATTGGGAAGTTGGGATTGATAAAATTATATATATATACACACACACACATGCTAGTATATATAGAATAGATAACTAATAAGAACCTGCCATATAGCGCAGGGAACTCTACTTAATATGTAACGGCCTATGTGGGAAAAGAATCTAAAAATAGAAAAGAGTGGATAAATGTATATGTATAATTGATTCACTTTGCTGTTCACTGGAAATTGACATAACATTGTAAATCAACTCCAATAAAAATTCTTTTAAAAAAAAAAGAAAAACAAACCAGAGGACTGAAAGTGAAAAAAAAGAAAAGACATCATTTTCAGTTCAAATCCAAAAGCAGGAAAAGATAAAGATCAATGTATTAGCTACAGTCTGGCAGGAGGACTTCCCTCCTACTTGAGAGGTAGCCAGACTTTTTGTTTCATTAAGCTTTCAGCTGATTGGATGAGGCCCACCCACATTACAGAGGGCAATCTGCTTTACTCAGTCTACAGATTTTGTTATTCTCATCCAAAAACACCTCACAGACTCACCCATAGTGTTTAACTAAATATCTGAACACCCTGTGATCCATTTAGTTTGGCACATAAAATATAACATCGCCTTGTGTTCCGAATGTCCTAAGTACTAAATATTTTTCCTCAAAATGACTTTAGGATAAAAGTATATATCTTCATTGTCTTCAAAAATAAAGGCAATACAGTTTGAGGGGAGGGGGATTTATTAAATTATATTGGATTTACAATGTTGTATTAGTTTCTGCTGTACAGCAAAGTGATTCAGTTAGAGATATATACTTTTTCATATTCTTTTCCATTATGATTTATTACAGGATATTGAATATAGTTCTCTGTGCTATGCAGTGATACCTTGTCATTTATTTTATATGTAGTAGTTTAATATGTGAGAGAATTAGTTATGTGAGAGAAATGAATATTTCAAAAACTATCCAACATAATGTCAGAAACTTATATTTTTTAAAATCTCTTATGAATTTTCTACTGAAACCCTCCCTTTAAAGAAGAATGCAGATTCTGAGGTGAAGGATTATAACAACTTCAAGAGTACATTTCTATTTCCCTGTGAAAGCAGTATAAGTAACACTTCTTTTTGGGGGGTGTGTCTCTTTTATTTCATGTTTTAGACAATGATAGAAACAAAATGAAACAAATTTTAGAACTACTTTTTTAAAGTAGTGACAGTGAAATATGTGAATGATTTCAGTGGCCCCAAGACAAATACATTCTCACAACTTCAGAATTACACAAAGTTTAACTTCACCTATAAGCATATTATCTTCAGTGTTCGTTCTGTTTGTTTAGTTGATACAGTTTTGTTTTGTTTTTTTTCATAAAATGCCTTGATCTTAGAGTCAACTATAAGCTCCGTTAACCCTACAGAGACAACTGGGTGCTCATTTTCTTCTCTGTATTGCCCAGTAATCTGCTCAAGCAAACATCAGAGTGGGGAAAAGTGAGCCTGTGACTTGAAACTGAAGCAAACGTTGGTCGGTATGGGGCTGTGTTCCAAATACTTAGCAAATGGTGAGGCATGAGTAGCAGTCAGTCAGAACACATGCTATAAATGTCACTAAATGGAACATGCCTAAAGTTGTCAGTGGAATTTTGGAAACTATTGTCACATTTTAAAATGTTTACTAATTTAATCATACCTAGACCTCTGTTGGAGAAGGCAATGGCACCCCACTCCAGTACTCTTGCCTAGAAAATCCCATGGACGGAGGAGCCTGGTAGGCTGCAGTCCATGGGGTTGCTAGAGTCGGACACGACTGAGCAACTTCACTTTCACTGTTCACTTTCATGCAGTGGAGAAGGAAATGGCAACCCACTCCAGTGTTCTTGTCTTGAGAATCCCAGGGACGGGAAGCCTGGTGGGCTGCCATCTATAGGTCGCACAGAGTCGGACACAACTGAAGCGACTTAGCAGCAGCAGCAGCAGTAGACCTCTGTTGGGCTTCCCTTGTGGCTCAGCTGGTAAAGAATCTGCCCGCAAGGCGGGAGACCTGGGTTCGATCCCTGGGTTGGGAAGATCCTCTGGAGAAGGGAAAGGCTACCCACTCCAGTATTCTGGCATATAGTCCATGGCCTCACAAAGAGTCAGACATGACTGAGCGACTTCACTTTCACACATCTGTTACACTTTGGTATGTTGTCTCATTTTTTAATTTCAAATTCTAAAGGCCCTAAAGCTTGATGAGGATGTAATAGTTTCAGTATGATGCTGGCACTGTCATCATGGAAATTGAGATTTTAAGAAAATATTCGATACTAAATAATGCATCTGAAAATTAAATTTTTTAGAGAACTTCTTTAAAACATCAGTTTTTTATTGAGAATGGGCCAGGAAAGAAAGAGGAAGTATGTGTGTGTGCACGCTTGGAGGGGATGTCTAATAAGGGTACACACAGAAAAAGTGTAGCCCTCCAGAAACAAAACAGATAGAAATTGGGAAATATGGACACATGAAGCATTAGAAAACTAGATCAAAAATAGGGGTTCCTAAGAAGGGGACTGAGAAAGGGACTTGAGAGTCCCTTGGACTGCAAGGAGATCCAACCAGTCCATTCTGAAGGAGATTAGCCCTGGGATTTCTTTGGAAGGAATGATTTTAAAGCTGAAACTCCAGTACTTTGGCCACCTCACGCGAAGAGTTGACTCATTGGAAAAGACCCTGATGCTGGGAGGGATTGGGGGCAGGAGGAGAAGGGGACGACAGAGGATGAGATGGCTGGATGGCATCACAGACTCAATGGACGTGAGTCAGTGAACTCCGGGAGTTGGTGATGGACAGGGAGGCCTGGCGTGCTGAGATTCATGGGGTCGCAAAGAGTCGGACACAACTGAGCGACTGAACTGAACTGAAGAAGGGGACATAGGAGAATGTTACAGAGGATCAAGAGAGAAAAGATCCCTTTGTACTAGGAGACCTCAGAGAAGGCTTCATGGCGAAGGTGATGGCATAGAATATGAGAGAAGAGGAGGGAAAATGAATGAAAAGGCAGCGTTTGGATCATCTTATTGTGAGCCATAAATGGTAAACTAAGGCACTGTGCTTACTAACATGAGGTGTGGAGAATGCTGAAAGACAGAAAAAATGCTCTCCCAGGCAGAAATTAGTTACACCTTGATAGAAGAGAAACTGACACTTGTAAAGGATTCAGGTGATGCTTGTTAGAATCTGTGATCCTCTGAAAAGAGTAAGTGCTGTTAATCAGGTTAGATTCTGTAGTTCTTCCCAAGGACTCCCAGTAAACCCAGCACTGAGAGATACACTTGTACAAGATTAGCACCTTGTGCAATGTCTTGCTCAGAATGAATGTTTTTCAAATACATATTTATAAGTTAAGACTAAAATCCTTATATTGAGAGCTCAAAAAAGGTCTAACATGCATTTTTTCAAAATACCAAATTGCCTAATTTGAATTCTTAAAAGTCCCAAGAATTGTCTACTTCAGAATTATTTCATTAGATATTTGTATTGTAATTAGAATATAGTTAGATATTATGATATAGTTAGTTATCTAGAAAAGCCTTTGGGGTAAACCAGTTTTAAGGACCTTTAAATAATCAGAAGAATTGTTCCCCTCATTACATTACATTACTGAAGAAAGATTAAAAAGTAATGACTGATTATTATAACATTTACTTTGTACAATTAATCCTAATAGATAAATTGGAAGTAGGATATTAACTAGTTCTAAATTAAGCTTTGCTATTTTATTTATCCATGGAAATTATTGTTTTAATTAAAGACACCACCACAGTGAACAGTAGTAAGTGGTCTCAGGACCTACATAATCTACCAATAACAGGATTGCATATAAATTAGACACAACTAATATTGGTATTAAGAGGACAGAAATTTACATTTGTATTCAAGGCCTCTAGGACTGTGAATCAAATATTTTTTACTTATTATTAAGATGGTGCCTGCCAACCAGCTGTTCAGAAATACCCATTAGAGCTATAAGGCAAGAATTTATTTTAGTTTATTAATGGAAACTTAATGAGTAGAAAGCATGGTCTCTATCTCTCCTTCTCCTGCCTCCTATCCCATTATAGATCCACATCTTCATTTTCTTTGGAAAAACAAAAATAGTGTTCCAGTTTATTTTATGTAAGCAAAAGACTAACACTTAGAAATATATTTGTAATATAAAAATTCCCAGTTAGTAAGTGTGGGGCCGTGTCTGGACTAAAAAGCATTTTGATGCAGCTGCCTGAGAACCTTGTGTCAAAGAATAACAAACATATGACATTACCAGCTAGTCCATCCTGATCTCAGTTTGTTCAGCTGTTTACAGGCCCAGGTGGATGCAAAGAAGTCCACAATATCCATTGAACATATATAAATAATATGCTGGCAGATACATTATTGGTGAACTGGCACAACTTGATGAAAATGTTAGTTCAAAGAGAGGAAGGACTGAAGAAGAAAATCAAGATTTGTCTGGTTTTTAAGATGTAGTTTTCTGAAAGAATTTATATTTTATCTCTTTTTAAATGCTGGGCAATTTGGCCTGTAATGAATAGTTGCATCTTTGTGATTAAATGTCTACAACATATGTGAATAGATTATTGAAAGTTACTTGCCTCCAAAACAAAAAAGAAAAGTTTAATACATCACTTCCTGAAATTATTTTTGACTGCTGTCAAGACAAGCCGCTGGGGTGGGACTTGATACTAGAAGTATATTTTCCCAGACCGTAGACATGCAATGACCTGAAGCATCTTGCCCAAACGAGCCCCTCTGCGCCTTTCTGGTCCGGCCCTTGTGTTAATGCACACAAAGATCTTCTTGCCTTTGAAGTGTGTTATACCCGCCATTATTTTCTACAGCATGTGAATAAACCTTTCCTCTGCTTGGAAAGGTTAAAGTCAAATCAAGAAATGAACTTGATTCCCAATCTACCATAGTATAAGAGACTGAGTGGCTTGAAAAATGCTTTTGTGTTACTTTGACCCGTTGACTCTCAACTGTGTCGTACTCCAAGCCCCATTTTTATTGCAAATATTTTATGAGACGTCTTGATTTGCCTCAAAGAAATTCCCAAGATAAACTACCTGCACAGACTAAAGAACAGACATAATGCCCTGAATCTAGTGTCCTGAAAGTCACTCAGTCATGTCTGACTCTTCGTGACCCCATGGACTATACAGTCCATGGATTTCTCCAGGCCAGAATACTGGAGTGGGTGGCTGTTCCATTCTCCAGGGAATCCTCCCAATCCAAGAATAGAACCCTGGTGTCCTGCATTGCAGGCAGATTCTTTAGCGTCTGAGCCACCAGGGGAACCTGCATGTAGTGTAAGGGGAATATATATAAATACCCTGGAGCACAACTGCATAGGTGACATGATGAAGTAATCAGACACTTGCATCTATCCAGCACTAGACTCAGTGGAAGCTCATAGTGAGTCTGGAGCTCCAAAGGCTGGCTATTAAGGGTGAGTATCTTGGGAACTCAAATGCCTTGTGAAGTTATTTTTCAAATAATGAACAGCTCCTGGAAAATTCTTAAAAACTGAATAAAATACAATATTTACTCCATTCACACAGCAACTCCATTCTTGATAAATTTCAGCATATACTAAAACCATGCCAGAAATACTTTGTGTTTTACTTTGTATAAAAAGAGTTAGGTTACAGGCTTCTGTTAATTATACCCAGATATTTTACCTTCATGCATATGTGAAAGCCAGGTCAGATAGGGACTACTATATACATTGCAGGGTGTCTATTATCCATGGTCTCCACCTACTAGTTGCCAGTATGCCAGTAGCACCCTCTCCAAAACAACCAAAACCATCTGCAGAGATTAATAGGGCAACCCCAAAGGGCAGTACCTATGCTGTTGAGAGCTTTGCCTGGTTCTCAGCATGGCATGTAATCACTCATAACTTCTACCAACCCCAGTACTGTTAAAATCTAGAGCATAGCCCTACTGACTTCCTTACCAAGTGATTTTATACTCTTTCCTAAAGAAATTAGATCAGATCAGATCAGTCGCTCAGTCGTGTCCGACTCTTTGCGACCCCATGAATCTCAGCACGCCAGGCCTTCCTGTCCATCACCAACTCCCAGACTTCACTCAGACTCACGTCCATCGAGTCAGTGATGCCATCCAGCCATCTCATCCTCTGTCATCCCCTTCTCCTCCTGCCCCCAATCCCTCCCAGCATCAGAGTCTTTTCCAATGACTCAACTCTTCGCATAAGGTAGCCAAAGTACTGGAGTTTCAGCTTTAGCATCATTCCTTCCAAAGAAATCCCAGGGCTGATCTCCTTCAGAATGGACTGGTTGGATCTCCTTGCAGTCCAAGGGACTCTCAAGAGTCTTCTCCAACACCACAGTTCAAAAGCATCAATTCTTCGGCCCTCAGCCTTCTTCACAGTCCAACTCTCACATCCACACATGACCACAAGAAAAACCATAGCCTTGACTAGACAAACCTTTGTTGGCAAAGTAATGTCTCTGCTTTTGAATATGCTATCTAGGTTGGTCATAACTTTCCTTCCAAGGAGTAAGTGTCTTTTAATTTCATGGCTGCCGTCACCATCTGTAGTGATTTTGGAGCCCAGGAAAATAAAGTCTGACACTGTTTCCACTGTTTCCCTATCTATTTCCCATGAAGTGGTGGGACCGGATGCCATGATCTTCGTTTTCTGAATGTTGAGCTTTAAGCCAACTTTTTCACTCTCCACTTTCACTTTCATCAAGAGGCTTTTTAGTTCCTCTTTACTTTCTGCCATAAGGGTGGTGTCATCTGCATATCTGAGGTGATTGATATTTCTCCCCGCAATCTTGATTCCAGTTTGTTTCTTCGCCTGATCATATTTCTTCCTTGGTCAAACTGTCAGTGGATATTTATTTATTTGTTTGTTTGTTTTATATTTGATTTAGAATGTTGTGTTAATTTCTGCCATAGAGCAAAGTGACTCAGTTGTATATCAGTCAGTCAGTTCACTTCAGTTCAGTCGCTCAGTCGTATCTGACTCTTTGCAACCCCATGGACTGCAGCACGCCTGGCTTCCCTGCCATCACCAACTCCCGGAGTTTATTCAAACTCATGTCCACTGAGTCGGTGATGCCATCCAATCATCTCATCTTCTGTCATCCCCTTCTCCTCCTGCCTTCAGTCTTTCCCAGCATCAGATTCTTCAAATGAGTCAGTTCTTCGCATCAGATGGCCAAACTATTAGAGTTTCAGCTTCAGTATCAGTCCTTCCAATGGATATTCAGAACTGATTCTCCAACACCACAGTTCAAAAGCATGAATTCTTTGGTGCTCAGCTTTCTTTATAGTCCAACTCTCATATCCATCCATACATGACTACTGGAAAAACCATAGCTTTGACTAGATGGACCTTTGTTGGCAAAGTAGTGTCTCTGTTTTTTAATATGCTGTATAGGTTGGTCATAACTTTCTTTCCAAGTAGTAAGCGTCTTTTAATTTCATGGCTGCAATCACCATCTGCAGTGATTATGGAGCCCCCAAAAATAAAATCAGCAACTGTTTCCCCATCTATTTGCCATGAAGTGATGGGACTGGATGCCATGATCTTAGTTTTCTGAATGTTGAGTTTTAAGCCAACTTTTTCACTCTCCTCTTTCACTTTCATTAAGAGGCTCTTTAGTTCTTTTTTTCTTTCTGCCATAAGGGTGATGTCATCTGCATATCTGAGGTTATTGATATTTCTCCTGGCAATCTTGATTCCAGCTTGTGCTTCTTCTAGCCCAGCGTTTCTCATGATGTACTCTGCATAGAAGTTAAATAAGCAGGGTGACAATATACAGCCTTGACGTACTCCTTTTCCGATTTGGAACCAGTCTGTTGTTCCATGTCCAGTTCTAACTGTTGCTTCCTGACCTGCATACCAATTTCTCAAGAGGCAGGTCAGGTGGTCTGGTATTCCCATCTCTTTAAGATGTAAAATTATACATAGTTACATTATTTTTCATATTCTTTTTCATTATAGTTTATCCACAATTATTGAATATAGTTCCCATGCTGTACAGTAGAACCTTATTTATCCATCCTTGATCATTTTTTAAATTCAAATACTTTTTAAGGAGCAGATCTTTGTATTCAAACAAAAGTTGCACATGAAAGCATGGCATATAAAAGAGATAAAAGCAGTTTTGCTCTGCTTGGGAGGGAACCCAACACCATACCACCCAACACCATACCACATTGTAAGGCTCTCCTTACAATGCCTGGGGCAGTCTCACAAAACCTTTCACCTTAAGGCTCTAGGGAGCACTGTTTGGAAGGCACTGACTTACAGGATTCAGACTATTAGTGTGGCTCTATAAGATTGCCAGGCTCTGGCCTCAGAACCCCTCTGTCACTGCAGACATTCTTCATACTACAGCATCCAGACATACCTGCTTGGGGCTGTTTGCTAAATGCCTCCAAATGGTCTCCTGCCCTTTACCTTTGTTTTCACTGCTCCTTCTCCCCTGAATTCATCTTAACACCAAGCTTGTCCATATTCTCTCAGCTCTCATTTCTCTGGGATGTTTTCCTTCACACAGCTAGATAATCAGGCTATTTATTTTTTGTGTTTCCTTCCTGCTCTGTTCTCTATCCATCATGGGTCTAATAACAGCAGCTGGAAATGGTTGACAGTTGTCCCCATTTTATGGATGAGAAAACTGAGACCCAGAAAAGCTAAATAAGTTTCCCAAGGTTGTGCATGACTAGAAAGTAGAGGAACCACAATCTGAATTTAGGTTATCTATGTGATCTGATTATCATACCTCCCTTTATTTTTCACCCCTTATCTTCTTCTACTAGTGGCCAGATGGTAATGAATCTGCCTGTAATGTGGGAGACCTGGGTTTGATCTCTGGATCAGGAAGATCCTCTAGAGAAGGGAATGGCAACTCATTCCTGTATTCTTTCCTGGAAAGTTCCATGGACAGAGGAGCCTGGCAGACTACAGGGACTGGCAGACTACAGGGATTGTAAAGAGTCAGACATGACTGAGCGACTGACACTTCCACTTTCATCTTCTACACTGGGAATTCCTTAAAACATCAACCACATCTTACTCATCTTCCTGTACTCAGCACTCAATAAGCCTCCAAAAAAAAAAAAAATTACTTTCAGAGAATCAAATGAGTGCTTTCTTCATAGACTCAGCACAGTGAGATATTTTAACTCAAAAATTCATAAAATGTTTACTGGGCTTCTTATAATGACTTTTCCTTTTCTCGCTTTCATTACCTTCTTATAAGCTGATAAAGCAAACAGTGTTCAATCACAGTGCACCAAGCAGCGTGTAGCTCAAATGGTAATAGAAACTGGAAATGTTTAAAAGAAAGCTTAATTTATAGATTTATAACTGTTTTCTGAATAAACTTTCCACTAATATATTAAATATGCTTATTGAATCAGGAATCTGTTTCATGTAATACATAGTTTTTGTGTTGCTATATTAAATAGATTTGTTTCCTGTCGCAAAATAAGCAATAAATATACTTCTTTTGACAGAGGTGAGCTTTCTATCTTTTTTTAGTTTTTAAATTGAGATATAAATGACATGTAGCATTATATTAGTCTCAGGTGTACAGCATAATGTTCAATATGTGCATATTACAAAATGATCACCACAGTAAGTCGAATTAACATCCATCGTCACATATCGTTACAATTTTTTTCTTGTGATGAGAACTTTGAAGATTTACTCTCTTAGCAGCTCCCAGATGTGCAATACGTGTTATGAAGTATGGTCACCATGCTGTGCCTCACACCCCTGTGACTTATTTTAGAACTGGAACCTTATGCCTTTTGATCACCTTTAGAACTGGAACCTTATGCCTTTTGATCACTTTAGCCCATAATAATTCATAGGAATATATTCATAGGAATGCATGTATTTCTATTTCTGTTTTTCCAAAGACTCATCTTTATTTTTATTTATATTAATTATATGTAATTTCAAGTATTTCCAACCTTTTTATACCTATTCTTTTATTCATTCGCTTATGCAATTATATTTCTTTTTCCCCAGCATATTGTCTTAATTCAGGCCTTCATAGAACTAAGAATTTTCCTGATCTTGAGATTTCAGAGCTTCTAGTAGTTAAGACTGTGGGTCTCAGAATCTATCATTCTTGGCTCTGCCTTTTACTAGCTGGATGACACTGAGCAAAATTACTCATCATCTCTGAGCATCAGCTTTCTCATCTGTAAAACTGGATCATACTTGTTCCTGCTCAGTGTCTCTGTCTCTAAAACGCGTACTTCAATGAATGACTCATACTATATGTTCAATAAATGTTAGTTGTTTTTAGCTTTCATGTTTATCTTGGGAGGAGAGGCTGTTCTTTTAAAAATAAGTGTTTCAACTTTCTCTAGACCAAGTACCCCTGTTAATTTCCTTGTGACAACTAGCACAGACTTCTTTCTTAGTTCCCCTTTATGGATAGAATGTGTTATCTCCTGTTGGTCTTACTAATTCATAAGCATATGAGCTCTTTCTACTTCATAAACCATGTTAGTGCCTAAATTACAGTTTTTTTTTTTTAATTGTTCTTTGGTGAAACCTTGGAGCCTGGCATTTTCTAAATGCTAATTGCTTTCTTTCCTCACTCTGGTAATTCATCCCAGCACACACTTTTGATGAAGGATTAGTTCTGTATAAATACTTTGTGAATGAAAAAATATCACATAAAAAGTTAAACCTTTATTCTGGATGTAGGGAAGATTTATAAATACACATCGGATTTAGAGTCACCATATTGTTCAAAACTCAAGAAGAGGGAGTTTCTGTTTCTACAGTTCAGGAGTAAAGTGAAAGCTATTCAGTAGTGTCCAATTCTTGGCGACCCCATGGACTATATAGTCCATGGAATTTTCCAGGCCAGAATACTGGAGTGGGTAGCCTTTGCCTTCTCCAGGGGATCTTCCCAACCTAGGGATCGAACCCAGGTCTCTTGCGTTGCAGGTGGATCCTTTCTCAGCTGAGCCACAAGGGAAGCCCTTGTATGTAAAAAGGCTGATATGTAAAAAGACATTCACAAGTCAATTTGTTTAGATGGTTTTTGCTGTTGTTGTTAAAATCCAGAAAAAGAATGAAGATCTGATCCCTCTTCATGTCTCTCTCTCGCCCCCCATTCCCCCACATACACTCAGTGCTTTGCCTGCCCTCATAAGCACACATCAACATCTGTGAGTGGTTTGCATGGTACACAGGGGCAGATGGGCAGGCAACCTTTTTAATGACTGAATAAGTAAATGACCAGGTTTCCAAAGCATTCAGGTCACTGGATGAGGGCTTTTTAAAGGGGATGTGGGAATTAAACTTTTTTCCTCTTTTTTTTTGTCCTGTGTTATTATGTAATTTAAATGTTTTTCCAGTATCCTCTAGTTCACTGATTCTGAAAGAGCTAGATATTTAGGATTCATGTAGGTTTTAGTGAGTGAAACAGGTATCTTAAGAAGTTCAGATTTGTCTCAGCCAAGACTGAGCCAAAACAGAAAATGTCAGGGGCAGAGTTAGAATCTGGACTTGGAGAACTTTATCATATCTTCTCTGTTTACTGGTGAAGAATTTACTTTTTTCAAATAACTGAGAGCATTAAGAAAATCTCATTACATTTCTGATGAAATAAAATATAAAAAATCAAATGAATATAATACAAAGTTGCACATAGTTGCAGAAGTCTGATATAATGCATAGAAATAAACTACTTTTATGATTTTTCTGTGCATGTTTTCAGCCATTTAAAAATCCTAAAGCTAAGTAATTATTTTTAAAATTTATAATTGCAAGGTTTTTGCTGTTGTTGTCTAACCTGAAGACATAAAACATGACAACAAAGGCTATGACAAGGAGCGCGGCATTACCAGACACTACCAGAAAGTTAGGGGACGGAATGAGAGTGAGGAGGAGAGATCCAGCGGACTCCACTGTGGTTAGCACACAGCTCGGGAGAGGGCCACATGATATAACCCGATCACACTGTTTCGCTTTCAAGGAGTGAAGTTGCCACCTCTGGATACAGTATTTTTCCATCCATCCCCCAAATCTGCTTTAAATAGTAGGTATTTTCTCCTGGATCAAGCAGAGTTTGAGTCAAATTATTCTTTCCTCTTTGTTTTAATGACCCCCAAGAGTCTGAAACCATTTCCATTGTGAAATATTTCCAAACCCTCTCACTCTTCATGAAACCATTGAGAAAACTCCTGGGCTTCTCAGGAGTTTCCATGATGCTTATGGGGAGGGGGCTGGTCTACAAAGTCACAAAGATTCGAGTCCCAGATCATCATCCAAGCTCTCTGACTTTTTAATGATATGACCTTGGCAAGTTAAATTTCTGATCTTCAGTTTATTAATTTGTACAATGAGGATAATCTTACCTCGTATGCAGGATAATCTTACCTCGTATGCTCACCATCAGGATTAAATATGAAGATAACATGTGAAAGGCTTAGCACCGTCCTGACATTTAAACAAGTGGTAGCTACAAATGTTCTCCACCAACTCAAGATCAGTCCCACTGAGTAGTCATTTTCATTGAACCATGGAAGTTTCTCAGTTTCTCTTTACACATTATGGACCATAGAAATGTCTTTCTCAATTTCACTGTACACATTATGGACATAATTGATTTACATAGAAATGGACTTGGTGTTCTCCAAATAACCAATAATGATTTTGGCTGGTTTATGGTAGAGTCATTCCATTTACTGAGCTTTATTAACCGTAAATCACTGAGAAAATAGAGGTGAGCAGCAAAGAAATAGAAGGAATTTGAGAAGAAATATACAATAGGTATAAATGAGAAAGGAAAATATGCACTTCATCAAAATAAGTCTAAAGGAGAATCCTTGCATGTTAGACAAATTACTCCAAGAGCTTGATTCTCAAACTCTGCAGTCAAGTCCTGAGCCACAGACCTTAGACACCTCACTCAGCTTGTGTGGGACCGAGTTTGCTCATTTATAATATAAGGACTGAACTGAGTTGTCTTCCAGGTCCCATTCAGGGCTAATATTCTAGAACTGTTTTAAACTGGAGAATGTTAGCAACTTGCATCTTAAAAGCAAATACAAAGCTTTCCAAATTCCTCTGTCTTTAAATTCTGTGAAGCAAATGTAACTGGAATCTTTCCAGCCTGCAGTCCTTTCACTCTCTTATGCAAAAGCTTTGTAGAATGCAATCTGAAGGACCAAGGGCAAACCCAGGTCATGTCTCCAAAGTCAAACTGATGGTGGCTGTTGACCAAGAAAAACATCTGGAAAGCCATCTGGTGCAGTTCACACAGGGGCTCTCACATCCAATGTATTCCCTGACAGGACATTCAGTATCCTAAGTAACTGTGTGACTGCCTCAAGTACCTTTCACGCGGATTTCCGGGGACAAGGATACTGCCAGAGGACAGTGTATTTAGGGATGCCCTCGTGGAAAGCAAAGGCATGCAGTAGGGCTTCTCTGGCAGTTATTTTAGGCTGGAAAGTGCTACTTCCAGTCAGCACCACAGTTAATCAGTTTGTGTTTTCTAAAACCAAAACTGGGGGGCCTACTCTCTGCGCATCACTGTAGCAACAGAGGAAGAGCGTGGGTCTTACTGTCATACGCTCACAGCACCGTGTAAGAGGCAGGTGCACAGCATACAATTGCCACACAGCGTGGAGGGGCCCAGAGAAGAGGAGCCAGCCTTGAATCCACGGCCAATGCAGAAACTCTGTCATCGGTACAGCTGGTTTTCAGAGCAGTGAAGGATGACACTGAACTGTGCTTTCTTTTTTTCTGTTTTCCATTGAAGCGTTCTGTAAAGTGATCTCATTAAGGTAAATAATTTTGAATTGGTCCTATATTTGAATAATTCCAGAATAATGAATTTTCATGTAAAAAAGTCACAGCTCTTGTGCTACCTATCTTTTCCATCCGATTGAGGACCAAGTCCTTTAGCATTTCCCTTGTTGTTAATACTCCCGTCTTACCATGCAGTTCCTGTTGCCCAAGATTTCGTTCTCCTTATCTCTTGCTTTGACTATTATGCCCTCCCTGTCTGTGCTTACCTGGCTCCAATTCATTATCGCTTTTGTTACCTGATATTTTAACTATTTGACCCAATCAACAAGCCTTCACAAAAAGATAAAATGTTGAACTTTCAACTAGTTAAAATTATCAAATAAGATATGAAGCTAATTCTTCATCTGAGTTCTAAATGTAATTTCATCTCTGTGAATCAGCCCATCCTTCAGCCCTTAATTGATCAAAATGATCCACTTTGCGTTGGAAAGTTAAAATGTCCTGTCTCCCTCCACATGTCTACCAGGGCACTTCTCCTGAAAAACTTAACCCCCTCATCCTGCTTGTTTGCTTGAAACTCAATGACATCTGATACTGCCAAAGAAAAGGTTTTCAAACTTGAACATGTGTGGAGTTAACCTAACGAGTCGTTTTGTTTTGCTTTTTTTATACTGAGTCTCAAGGCTGAACCCTCCTGAGGTGCTAATTTAGTAGTTCTGGGATGCAGAGCCTAAAGGATCCCCTCCGCTGTGGCACAAGGGCCCTCTTCCCTGACATCTCCTCCACCTCTACTCTCCCCTTCCTGTAAATTCCTTGCAGATAGGAACCTAGTGTGTCCCTGTACCTAGCAGAAAATGGATGGCTCAGGAAATTGATGGCTTTCCATAATTACTTTTAAATGAAAGAAAGAAGCAATATATAGACTCAAAATTATTCTGCCTGATTTGATAAAGCTGGAAATGTGAGATTTTGACAAATATCTGAAATGAATGCATCAATTGATCAAAGACTGAAAGAAAACTTACAGAGCATTCAACATTGGTTTTAATTAACATCTATTCCTGATTGTTCTTGGGGGAAAATTCTAATTTATGACGATTGTGATTATTGTGAAGATGATTTATAAACATGCAGATTTGGGGAAAAACAATTTACTTGCTTTTGATATTCAGGGTGGGTAATTTACAAAGATGCCCTGAATGCTTTAAGGCAGTTAGAGCGAGAATAAAATTGTATTGTTCATTTGTGACAGTGTATTCATGTTATCAGGCACAGTATCTTCTTAACGTGCTTATTTTTAATTACATAGTGATGAAAGTGAAAGTCGCTCACTCGTGTCCAACTCTTTGCGACCCCATCGACTATACAGTCCATGGAATTGTCCAGGCCAGAGTATTGGAGTGAGTAGCCTTTCCCTTCTCCAGGGGATCTTCCCAACCCAGGGATAGAACCCAGGTCTCCCTCATTGTAGGCGGACTCTTTACCAGCTGAGCCACCAGGGAAGCCCATACATAGATGTGGTAGGCACCAAAGACTTTCTGAGGAAGGTGTGGGGTGATCCAGATGAATGTGAACCTGGCCTTCTTCAAAGGCGTTTATAAAGCCCTGCTCCTGTATAGTTCTAGTCAGGGGAATCTCCCTGTAACCCACTTTTCCAGGGTGTTGAATCTGTTGTAAAGTGATGGTGCTGATAGAAATACATCTTAGGTGATCCACATACTGAAGTGCCATGTGTGATTCCACACAGGGAACTGTGATTTGAAAAATCACAGAAGAATAAAAATAATTGCTATTTTACTTTGTGTTTTGGCCATGGTGAATGGGAAGATACATTAATGCATCCACATTGTTATGCATGTTCTTCTCTCTGCCTAGAACATTTTGCATCTTTACACAACTATTTCTTGCTCATCTTTTAGATATCAGCTCAGATGCAGTATTTCCCAGGAACCCTTCCTTGCCACCACCACATGGTTTGATAACCCTTCCCGAATGCTATCTTTCTGCATTCCCTGGTACTGGTCTTTATCATAACATTTAGTAACATACGTTGAAATTAAACACTTGCTTGGCCTCACCATTTGACCATGAGAAAGAAAGGCTGTTATACTCTCTGTTGTAACCCCACTGTCTAAGAATAGAGCCTACGATAAAATAGTCATGAAGTAAACAATTGTCAAGTGAATCACTGATTTATATATATTTGTTAGATTTATTAGTATCATCATGGCTTAAAAAACTTATTTTGGTTTTTATCTTGTTCTTGTTTTCATACTTCCAGGCCCTTAAAAATTAGCCAGTGTCAGATTTAATTTCAAAAGAGGCATAAATTGTATAGACTGCGTCTAAGAGGGCAACGGTCTGCCTTCAGCCCTGTCTCCCACCAACTCGTGAAGTGATCTCTTTGGATCATTGGGTCTTTCTATTCTTTTATTTTAGAAAGAGCTTAGAAGAGCTGATTTCTCACTTAGAAGAGCTGATTTCTAGCCTGAAGATTCCATTAGTCCAATAAAGTAAATCATTTTTCAGGCAAAATACCTACTCCCAATTTTCAGCCTAAGCCTTGATGGTTCTCCAGTCATGCTTGAAAAGTTTTCTCAATAGTAGTTTGTAATACTAACAAAGATCCAGTGGCTTTAAGCCCATAGCCATTTTTTTCCTTATTCTAAGCAGAATTAATGTGAAAAGGAAAAGGTGAGTGTGCCTGATGGTGGCGGCAGCAGCTTGGTGGTCAGATCAGGTAGCACTGGTGCCAGATGCGGGTGGATCTGTTAACAGAGTCCGCAAAGCCATCTGTGGTACATGTGTTGCCGCCCCATCAGCTTCATCATAGCCATTTGGGGCTCATGAAAAGTGAACAGTGGACAAATGACAATGAAAAGCATGAACTCACCATCAACCACACCACTGGAGAGGAGTCACAACAGAGCCACTTCCTTCTCTAAACTGTAGAAATTAGGATAACAACACCTGACCTTCATTTCCTCTCAATTTATGTACATGTCTAAGAACATCACAAGATAAGGTACATGGAAATCTTGATAAGTTGTAAAATGACTATGCAAATATTCTTACCCAAAATCAGACTGTCACAGAGCCTTCCTTGTTAACACCCTGAGAGTCAGACAGTCTATAAATATTTATTGAGCACATAATGTATGTCAGATGCAATGCTAGGCATGGTGCTAAAAGAAACTTATCCATTATTCTATGTAGTATAAACAGAAAATAAACACAGGAAAATAAATAAGCAGACAAACAAATTAGAAAATTATTAAAATAATTTTTAGAGCATCTGGAGAGGGCAGCAAGACTCTCAAGGAAAGACCTAAAAGATATCATTTGAGGTGAGAGCTGTTCAGATCTGAGGAAGTTCCCCCTCAGCAGGTACAAAGCCCCAGAGGCAGGAATGAGCTTGTCATGTTTAAAGAGTGGAATAGGCTGCTGAAGCTAGAAAATTAGAGAAGATGCACAGAGCGAGGAAGGGGCCAAGGAAAAGAGTTTGGGTTTTATTTTATGCAGTCTCTCCAGCAAAATTAAACCAAATAAGAATGCATACTGTTTTGTTTGCTTTCTAAAACCAGTTAAATATTTTATTCTGCCTGCTTCACTTAAATGAAAAAGTCACTTTTAATTATTTTATTATTGATTTGCTTTACTGAAAATCAAAATAAGATCAGGAGTCGTTTGCAATAAGTAGTGACCATCAGTTTGTGATCCTGGAATGTAAAGTGGAGGATTATTAGAATTCTTTCCCTGCTTTGACTTGTTAATTATTTTTAATATTCTGTTTTGAGAGAAATCTGAGGCAGGAAGATTAAACAGTGCATTAGGATTTATGAAAAGCCCATTTTAATAAAAATATTTAAAGACTTTATGCAAAATTAGGTTTACTAATAAAAACATATTCTGCATGCCATGTGCCTTCTATTCTATATTTTATTTAGAATCTCATCTTACAGTTTTAATTCAAGCAAAAACCTCTATTTAAAATTTTAATTAAAAATTTTTTATTGAAGTGTAGTTGATCTATAATGTGTTAATTTCTGCTGTACAGCAAAGTGACTCTGTTATACACATATATACATTTTTATATTCTTTTCCATTATGGTTTATCCCAAGATATTGAATATAGTTCCCTGTGCTATACACTTTGTTGTTCAATCACTCAGTCATGACCACTCTTTGTGACCCCATGGACTGTAGCACACCAGGCTTCTCTGTCCTTCACCGTCTTCCAGAGCTTGCTCAAACTCATGTCCACTGAGTCGATGATGCCATCCAACCATCTCGTCCTCTGTCGTCCCCTTTTCTACTGCCTTCAATCTTTCCCAGCATCAGGGTCTTTTCAAATGAGTCAGCTCTTCACAACAGGTGGCCAAAGTATTGGAGTCTCAGCTTCAGCATCAGTCCTTCCAAATGAATATTCAGGACTGATTTCCTTTAGGATGGACTGGTTGGATCATCTTGCAGTACAAGGGACTCTCAAGAGTCTTCTCCAACATCACAGTTCAAAAGCATTAGTTCTTCAGCACTCAGACTTCTTTATGGTCCAACTCACACATCCATGCGTGACTACTGGAAAAACCATAGCTTTGACTAGATGGACCTTTGTCAGCAATGTAATGTCTCTGCTTTTTAATACGCTGTGTAGGTCGGTCATAGCTTTTCTTCCAAGGAGTAAGCGTCTTTTAATTTCATGGTTGCATCACCATCTGAAGTGATTTTGGAGCCCAAGAAAATAAAGTCTGTCACTGTTTCCATTATTTCCCCATCTGTTTGCCACAGCACTAGGCAAAATTGCATTTAAAATTTTAATAATAATAAATGAAACATGATATTAGAAAATTCAGTAAAGCTTTATTAATTCATGTGTATTTCTATTTGATTAGCCATTAGAAGAATCTATATTTTTGTGCTTTAATTCCATAAAATTTTTAATGAATATGACTTTAAAGGTCAAACCAAAGTTATCAGGGTCAAATCAATTCTTTCTCCTTGGTATATTGTTATTTAAAGATTTTGCTTTTATTTTTAATTGGAAAGAACAATATTTGAATAAAATCAAGCTCCTCCTCAAAGCTTAATGTCTTTAAAAAATAGTATTTATGCAATCCAGAGTGTACAAATTCTTATGTTGGTCCTGTAATGGCTCATTCCAACATGGCTGCACACATTAAGACATGCACACACACACGCACACACACACACACACACACACATACAAGTAAATTATCTTCATTCCCTAATACATGGGGCTCCTAGAAAAGTGGTGACCAAGTATAAATTTTGGGATGCTGACTATTCTTCATTTAGGGCCGCTGCGCCGTCTCTCTGCAAAGCTCACCTCTAAGCAAGTCAGCCTGGGCTTCCTGCAGTGTGCAGCAATCTCATCTTCACACAGAGAAAGGATGAAGGGGTGCCTCATCTAGACAGACATTTTTAAATCAGTCAGGAAGACACATTTGTTACCATTTGAGCATTTTTCAGTATTCTGATGTGGGTGTGCTTAAGAGGTCTTGATGTCAACTCAGACATCTTGGAATTTAGAAAAAGCCTTCAGATTTATTTAATGATATTCATAAATTTTGCTCTGTATCTGAGTGTCAAATTCCTATACAGAACTTGAAAAGCTCTCTTAGATAAGTGTTGGCCTTTTTTCTTTTTTCCAAACTGCCTCTGGAGGAATTAGGAAACAGAATAGATGTTCTATAGTCAGCAACTCTGTTGCATTATTCTTTTGAAAGAGTGAACTTGAGACTTATTATATAACCAGTGTTTTAAACAAAATTACAGAGTATCCTGAATTGCTTAAGCTCCATCTCTAATTTAACAGTGAACATATTTAAATGAAGATGAGCTAAAGGGTTTGGTAGTCATGGCAACATGATATGAAAATATACCATGTCATTCAAGTCTATTAGAAAAAAACATTATCATTGCAAAGGTTTTTGTTGCTACTTTAAATACTGACTGTAGAAGAAAAAAGAAAAGAAGATGAAAGAATAGATGAGCCATGAAATATTTTAATTTTTTTGTTACAAGAATGCTAGCTTGAAAATAATGTGATCTAAATTCTAAATAAATTTAGCTGCAAAGTTGATATTAAAAATAAAGACTATGAGAAAATAAACAGATATCAAATCTGCTGCTTGACAAAAATGTATTAAATCTACTTCCTGCAAGTAAGCTTTTAGAAGGGAAAAGTAATTTCATATTTTTAAGATTTAAGTGAGTTGCTTTTAGAGCACCTAATTTGTGACTATTCATATGAGAAATAAAACCTCAAAAATACAACTTTAAATAAGTTTAAACAAACATGAGATATTCAGAGCTTCATTCAAAATCAGGTGATTAAATTGTGATTATTGTAGATAATTAAAGACACAGAAGACAAAAATGTGAATCACCCAAATACTATATTCATAAAAAATACAAGCCAGCATTTTGAGGTCTACTCTTAAACTTTTTCTATGCTGGAAATATCTAGCTGTACATTTTGTCTTGTGAAAATAGAACTGCATTGTACTTATTTGTCTGTAATTTGAAAGCCTAAGAGCCTGGCTTTTATGTCGGACACACTTGGATTCTAGTTTCCCCTCTCAGTCCTATTTCCAAAGGTGTATTTTGAAGCCTGTCTGAGCTTCCACTCCCTTAAGTGAAAAAAGAACAGAATAAAAGCACCTCTAGCAAAGGACCATTTTCAGACCAGGAGATATCTAAAAAAAGACAATCAATAGATGCTAAAATAGATTGACCGAATATTAGAATTTTCTGCCAAAAATTTTAATGCAGCCATGATGAAAATACTTCAACAAACAATTATGAACCACACTTAAATGAAAAAAAAAAAGGCAGAATCTCAGTGAAGAAATAGAAAATGTAAAGAAAAACCAGATGGAAATTTTAGAACTGAAAAAATACAATAACTGAAAATTTTAAAACTAAGAAGATAGGCCCAAGACTAGAACGAAGCGGGCAGTGGAGAAAAAAATATCAGTGAAATGAAAGATGGAACAACAGAAATTACTCAATCTGAACAATAGAAAAGAAATTGACTAAAAAAAAAAAAAAAAAAATAGGGCCTTAGGGACCTATAATTAAGGTAAAAGATCTGATATCCATATCATTAGATTCCTAAAACGAGAGGAGAAAGTAGGTAGTACTGAAAAAATATTCAAAAGAATAATGGCTGAAATGTTCCCAAATTTGACCTCAAAAAAGTAAACCTATAAATTCAAGAAGCAGATCAACCCCCAAACAAAGTCTAAAGAAATCCACACCAAGGAACATTCAAACTTCTCAAATATAAAGACACCCTCCCCACACAACCCCCTCGCCCAAATCTTGAAAGCACCAAGGAAAATGACCTTATTTAACCATGGAGGCCAGAAAAAAATAGTGCAGCATTTTTAAATGCTCGGGGAAAAAAAGAACTACCAACCCCAAATCCTGTATTAAGCAAAACGTATCCTTCAGAAATGAAGGGAAAATCAAGACATTCTCAGATGAGGGAAACCAAGAAAACTGTGACCACAGACCTACATTAAAAGAATAGCTACCGAAATTTCTCTAATCAGAAAGAAGACAATAAAAGGAGAAAATCCAGTGGACGGAGGAGCCTGGTAGGCTGCAGTCCATGGGGTCACTAAGAGTCAGACCCGACTGAGCGACTTCACTTTCACTTTTCACTTTCATGCATTGGAGAAGGAAATGGCAACCCACTCCAGTATTCTTGACTGGAGAATCCCAGGGATGGGGGAGCCTGGTGGGCTGCCATCTATGGGGTGGTACAGAGTCAGACACGACTGAAGCGACTTAGCAGCAGCAGCAGGGAGGGAGAAAGAACATGGTAAGCGAAAATATGGGTAAATATAGTAAACTTTACTTTTCTTACTGAGTCTTCAGAAAGAGATGAAGGCTAATTTCCTTATAAGGACTTCCAGTCTCCAAAAGACATGGAGATTCATTGGAGACCTGGTACAGAGGAGTGATGAGATCTGCTCTGACATTTAAGAGGAACATCCTGCTGCTGTAGGGATGCCAGAGTGAAAGCAGGGAGTCCAGGACGTGGTAATCCAGAGTGAATGATGGAGACCTGGACCAGGGTATTTGCAATAAAGGTGATAAGAAGTGATCTATTTCTGGATACATTTTGAAGTTAGTGTAAACAGGATTTGCTGTCAATTATTGTAAAACAAGAGAAAAGAGCAAGTTCATGAAGGACAATGCCAGGACTTTTGTTTACAACCACTGGAAGCATTGCTAGCAGCTAATGGAAAAGACTGCTGGTGGAGCAGACAATGGGGGAAGATCATGAGTTTAGTAATAAGCCAATGAGAGTTAAAATTTGGGAATATTTGAATTCCCTGATTATCTTCTCACACAAACATCCAAAGAACCACATTACTCTACTTGCATATTAATTCTACTCTCAAATTTGGAGATTTGGAAATATTCAAAGCCATTAACTATGACTTGAGTGAAATATACCCAATGATGCAATACAAGAGGAAAATGACAAAAATTATAACTGAATGTTAAAAATCCATGATATAAAAAAGTGAAAATAAATATTTAACATGAAAATATGTAAACATTATAAAATGCCAAATAAAAATTAACTATAAAATATGAATAAGCATACCTTAATATTCCGATGAATATAATTACTAGGTAAAATTAATTATAATGTTCAAATTTAACAAACTATTTATAGTATAAAAATGAAAAAAAAATAACCAATAGGATGTTTTTTAATTAATTTATTTTTTATTGAAGGATAATTGCTTTACAGAATTTTGTTGTTTTCTGTCAAACTTCAACATGAATCAGCCATAGGTATACATATATCCCTCCCTTTTGAAACTCCTTCCCATCTCCCTCCCCATTCCACCCCTCTAGGTTGATACAGAGCCCCTGTTTGAGTTTCCTTAGCCATAGAGCAAATTCCTGTTGGCTATCTATTTTACACATGGTAATGTAAGTTTCCATGTTACTCTTTCCATACATCTCACCCTCTCCTCCCCTCTCTCCATGTCCATAAGTCTGTTCTCTATGTCTGTTTCTCCTTTGCTGCCCTATAAATAAATTCTACAGGACCATTTTTCTAGATTCCATATATATGTGTTAGAATACGGTGTTTATCTTTTCTTTCTGACTCACTTCACTCTTTATAATAAGTTCTAGGTTCATCCACCTCATTGGAACTTACTCAAATGCATTCCTTTTTATGGCTGAGTAATATTCCATTATGTATATATACCACAACTTCTCTATCCATTCATCTGTCGATGGACATCTAGGTTGCTTCCATGTTCCAGCTATTGTGAATAATGCTGCAGTGAACAATGGAATACATGTGTCTCTTTCAATTTTGGTTTCCTCAGCATGTATGCCTAGGTGTGGGATTGCTGGGTCATATGGTGGTTTTATTCCTAGTTTTTAAAGGAATCTGCATACCGTCTTCCATAGTGGCTGTATCAATTTACATTCCCACCAACAGTGCGAGAGTGTTCCTGTTTTTCCACACCCTCTCCAGCATTTATTGTTTGCAGACTTTTTGATGAGGGCCGTTCTGGCCAGTATGAGGTGATATCTTATTGTAGTTTTGATTTGCATTTGTCTAATAATGAGCGATGTTGAGCATCTTTTCATGTGTTTGTTAGCCATCTGTACGTCTTCTTTGGAGAAATGTCTGTTTAGGTCTTTTTGCCACTTTTTGATTGGGTTGTTTGTTTTTCTGGTGTTGAGTTGTATGAGCTGCTTGTATATTTTGGAAATTAATCCTTTGTCAGTTATTTTCATTTACTATTGTTTTCTCCCATTCTGAGGGTTTTCTTTCACCTTGCTTATAGTTTCCTTTGCTGTGCAAAAGCTTTTAAGTTTAAACAGGTCCCACTTTTGTTGTTTTTTACTTTTGTTTTCATTTCCATTACTCTAGGAGGTGGGTCAAAGAGGATCTTACTTTGATTTATGTCATTGAAGACGTTTAAAGAAAATGAAATAATGTTTTTCAAAGTGAAATCTTTAAAAAGCAAGGAGTATTAATGATTAGAGTTTCAAGTATATTTTTGGTGCACAATTTCTAGTTCTTGCATAAAACCCTTTGAATCTAAAAGGGTTTAGGCAAGAGTGAGAACATAATTATAAACCAACCCCAAGTACTTTCCTTCCACTCCCATTTTGAAACAACTGTGTGCCTTATTTGATACCTTTAGAGATTGTTTTAACAAGTTTTTGTTATTTGCAAGAGCTGAAATGTTTTTATTGAGTGAAAGCCGCAATTTGTGTTTCAAAGACTGTATTACCAACTTATCTTTGTTTAGGCTCATCATCTACAGATGGAGATTTTACTTTTCAGAAAGGCTTTGAACTAAAGTAAGAATTATTTGGGCACTAGAAGCTGTGCTCTGTTGATTTCCATTGTTTTCTTCCTTTTGGAAATGAATGATTTACATATGGAAGAAAGCTTTCTCAGCAGATGTACCTTTGTTTATATAAAAGTTTAGCCCTTTCTAACTAAATTGTCACATGAAAACTATTCAAATTTCAGATTTTTTCAAAGAACTGAAATAACAATAAGAATACCTAAATATCACCATTTCAGTTATTTTAAATGGCATAAAATGCCAGAAGAGCCGAACACAGAAAGAAATCTATATATAAATTCACTAGTAAATAACTTTGTTCTAGTATCTTTTTAAGTAATTATAGCTACATTCTAAAAAGCCTAGAATTCTCACAAGTAGTTTAAGGTCTTATTCGGTTGTTGTTTTTTTTTTTTTTGCTCTTCAGAGCTAGTTAGAACTTAGCTTTATATTTGCATCAGTATAACTTTGTTTCAAAGTGCACTGAAATCAAAATTGACTTTGGCCCACTTAATCCTTCCCACAGGGAATGGGGGCTCTTTCCTAAACATCCCATCTGCAAGTGTTATGTTTCTCTATATTGCCTACCAGTCCAATTGAAAAGTTATATTTTAACTGTGTATTCACTTTGTTTTTGCCATGAAAACATACTCAAAATGGGTTAACTTTTATTTTTTCACATTCAGTAAAGTTAACACGAATAAAATAAAGGTCATTTTATGAAAAAAAAATTAAATAGATTGTATGTGCTGTGTGCTAAGTTGCTTCAGTCATGTCTGACTCTTTGCAACCACATGGACTGTAGCCCACCAGGCTCCCTCTGTCCATGGGGATTCTCCAGGCAAGAATACTAGAATGGGTTGCCATGCCCTCCTCCTAGCATTGCCATAAATAAAAAGGTTTGACCACTTAGAATACATTCGAAGATTTTCTTTGTTCTCTGTTGAACAAGCAGAATTTTTTTGTTTAGGGAAATGTAAATTTTAAAAATAATTTTTATTGGAGTACAGTTGATTTGGGGTTTCCTTGGTGGCTCCACTGTAAGGAATCTGCCTGCCAATAGTTTCAAGTGTACAGCAAAGAGAATCAGTTATACATATATCCACTGTATAGAGTCTTTTCCTGTATAGATCATTACAGAGTATTGAGTACATTCCCCTCTGCTATACAGGATGTCCTTATTAGTTATCTACTTTATATTAATATATGAGTATATGAGTATAATATATGAGTATATATTAATATATGCATATATATGTCAATCCCAGTTTTCCAATTTATCCCTCTCGCCTTTTCCCCCCTGGTAACTATGAGTTTGCTTTATCTACATCTCTGTTTCTGTTTTGTAAATAAGTTAATTTGTACCTGTTTTTAGATTACACATGTAAGTGATATCATATGATTATTGTCTTTCTATATCTGGCCTACTTCACTCAGAATGACAATCTCTAGGTTCATCCATGTTGCTGCGAATGGCATTATTTCATTCTGTTTTTAATGCCTAAGTAATCTTCTATTGTATATATATAACCACAGAGGATGAGATGGCTGGATGGCATCACCGACTCGATGGACATGAGTTTGGGTAAACTCCGGGAGTTGGTGATGGACAGGGAGGCCTGGCGTGCTGCGATTCATGGGGTGCAAAGAGTCGGACACAACTGAGCGACTGAACTGAACTGAACACATCTTTATCCATTCTTCTGTTGATAGACATTTAGGTTGCTTCCGTGTCTTGGCTATTATAAATAGTGCTGCAGTGAACATTGGGATGCGTGTATCTTTTCGAATTATGGTTTTCTCCAGATATATGCCCAGGAATGAAACTGCTGGATCCTGTGATAAGTCTATACTGTTTTTTTTTTTAAGGAAACTCCATGTTGTTCTCCATAATGGTTGTTCTAGTTTACATTCCCACCAACAATGTAGGAGTGTTCACTGTTGTCCACACCCTCTGCAGCAGTGATTATTTGTAGAGTTTTGATGATAGCCATTCTGACTGGTGTGAGGTGATACCACGTTGTAGTTTTGATTTTCATTTCTCTCACAATTAATGATATTGAGCATCTTTTCATGTGCTTTTGGCTATCTGTATGTCTTCTTTAGAAAAGCTCTTTCATTCCCTGCTGTATCATCAGCACTTGAATTTTGCCTAGTACATAGTTGATGTTCAATACATATTTACTAAAAAATGTGTAATATGAGTTCTATGTATTTGAGAATATTTAATTCTGTTATGGAATACAAGAAAATGAGATGGATATGAGTAACTTAATGTATTTATAAGGTGTAAGCAAAATTTATAAATTGTGTTAGCTAAAGATAATGAATAAGATAGTAGTATACGAAACATGGGCTTCCCTGGTGGCTCAGATGGTAAAGAATCCACCTGCAATGCAGGAGACCTGGCTTCGATCACTGGGTTGGGAAGATCCCCTGGAGGGAACAACCCTACAGGCATGGCAACCCACTCCAGTATTCTTGCCTGGAGAATCCCCATAGACAGAGGAGGCTGGAGGGCTACAGTCCATGGGATCACAAAGAGCTGGACACAACTGAGCGACTAAGCACAGCATACAGCATGTAAAATAGGCAGAACTGTAAGGCCTGTAGATATGGATGTAGATGTAGATGTTAGTTACCAATCCGACAAATTGGTCATGAATAAAGTAAGTAAAGCATGTATGTACTAAGCACCTCTTCTGTATCATATGCTAGTACATGTGAAGTGTATGGGATGCTCCATATGCAGGTAATTAAGTTGACCATTGTTTAATGACATACACCCTGGCAGATAAAACATATTGCTGCTCATCAGGCTAACCCTTTAACTGTATCCCAAAATTCCTGCTCAGCTTGCACTGTTCTTGTCACATCTTTTGCCTCTTTCTTCTTGCTATGTATTTAAATTCATTTAATGAACCAAGTAATTCAAATATCTTAATTTGGTCTGTGAGCCTTTCTGTTCCCTAGCCTTCAGGGTAATTTGCTTAATCATGCACTTAGAGTCTACCTTGCATCATATCCATATGGCATAACTTTTGTAACATCAGTATATGTGAATATATTGCTTTATAAGAAAAAGGGCATGCATACTCATTTTTAAAAATCTAGAACTCAGCACAATTCCCACTTTTTTCCCTCTTTGAGTTGGTTTGAAAATCAAAGTTTGCTTATTACTAATATAGGTGGTATAAGCTTTGTAAGTGCCCCATAGTATAAAGTGTGTGTCTTTCTTTGCACTTTAACAGATATTTTCACTTTAATGAATTTGGATGTATTTCTAATTAATAATAATTTTAAAATAATAGAAATTTTCAAGAGTTTTAAAATTATCCCAGATCATAAAATCGAATACCAAGTGTCATCTGGTTGATAACTATAAATAAATGATTCTAAAATAAGATATCTTTATTTTTTTTTAATCATTTTAACTCAGTGAAGACATCATAGCCTGTGGGTAAGCCAGGAGAAAACTCATGAGATGGGCTCTTCTTTCAAGTCCCCTAGATATGCAATTCAGGCCAATTTTCAAGAAGTTTGATGAGCCAAGAAAAAGAAGAAAGTCTTCAGGAGTGCAGACTAACAGCCTGATAAGTGGAATTACAGCTCTTAAGGAAGCAAGAGCCCCATAAGGAGTTGCTGAACTTGCAGCTGAATTATCTGAGGCTCTCATTGGGAGCACTGAGATGCTGGTAAACCAAATGAGAATTCACAGCCCAAGAATGTCCAAGGTCCTGGTGCAAAACCCTGCAGAGAGTTTGACTAAATGGTTATTTAATCCCAGTCATTTCCAAAGGCTTTATTTTTAGAGAGTCAGACTCCCAATTGAATACTGACTTGAAAATAAGTGGGAGACAGACAAAAAAGATATTCATAGATGTTGTACTAGATGCTAATGAGCATGGTAGTCTCTCTAAGCATAAGAAAGGGAAAGGGAAAGTGAAAGTGAAGTCGCTCAGTTGTGTCCGACTCTTTGCGACCCCATGGACTGTAGCCTACCAGGCTCCTCTGTCCATGGGATTTTCCAGGCAAGAGTACTGGAGTGGATTGCTATTTCCTTCTGCAGGGGATCTTCCCGACCCAGGGATCGAACCCGGGTCTCCCGCATTGTAGACAGGCGCTTTACTGTCTGAGCCACCAAATATTTAAAAGACCCAAACCCTTGGGCTCATCTGTTCTTTAATCCCCTTAGTGAAAAATTATGAATGAACTTGAGTGACCTTGAAAAGATAAATCAGTAGAACATTGGGCTTCATCCAGCTTTCGGACACAACTAAAGTGACTTAGCAGCAGCAGCAGCTTTATGAAGAGTGGCAAATAATGTTAGAAAGAGAAGGACAAGTACCATATGATATTATTTATAAATGAATGCAAAATATGACACATATGAACTTATCTATGAAACAGAAGCAGACTCACAGACAGAGAACAGACCTGTGGTTACTGAGGGAGAAAGAGGGAGGGATGGATTGGGAGTTTGGGATTAGCAGATGCTAACTATTATATACACTGATAGAATGAATAAACGACAAAGTCCAAATCTATAGCACAGGGAACTATATTCAGTAACCTGTGATAAACCATAATGGAAAAGAATATGAAAATGAATTCATGTATGTTAAATGGATTACTTTGTTCTACATAAGAAATTAACACACCATTGTATATCAACTATACTTCAATACTAAAATATTTCTTTTCAAAAAAGAGTGGCAAATAATGAAAAGGACTGTTCTTCAGTGTGCTCTATCTATATATATTCCCCTCTGAAAGCAGTGGCGTAATTTGGAGAAAAGGAATTCTCACAGTGATGCTTCATTCAGTAGGTAACAAAAAGAAATGCCCGTTTTATAGATGGAATCCCTGTTGGCTCAGTGGTAGAGTCTGCCTGCAATGCAGGAGACTGCTTGCAATGCAGGAGACGCAGTTTCAATCCCTGGGTAAGGAAGATTTTCTGGAGAAGGAAATGGCAACCCACTCCAGGACTCTTGCATTAGAAATCCCATGGACAGAGAAGCCTGGAGGGCTACGGTCCACAGGATTGCAAAAGTCAGACCAAACTGAGAGACTAAATCACCACCATAGACTGAATACATTAATAACAAGTTCAGCTATTCCACCTTGCTAATTGGCAGTGGTTGGATAGCATCACCCACTCAATGTATGTGAACTTGAGCAAACTCTGGGAGATAGTGAGGGACAGGGAGGCTCAGTGTGCTGCAATCCATAGGGTCACAAAGAGTTGGACACAACTTAGCAACTGAACACCAACAATTGGCAGTATGGATAATGCCTATACTTTCTAAATGTAAGATGCTGTCTGGTTTCTTTACAGTGTTTGGTGATGTAGATTGTCCCCTAACTGAGATGTTTCTTTCCTCTGCTTTCATAGCGCCACATGACCAGTCTATCTCCAGCCTTCCTAGATTTGTTTCCTCCACTGCGTTAGTTAGCTCCTGCTGTGTAGCACACTACCCCGAAACACAGGGGCTTAAACAACAATTTCTTCACAATACTTTTGGTCAGCGGGTCTAAGCTGGGTGATTCTTCTTTTCCATGTGATAATGGCTGGAGTTGCTTGCTGCTGCTGCTGCTGCTGCTAAGTCACTTCAGTTGTGTCCGACTCTGCGACCCCATAGACGGCAGCCCACCAGGCTCCCCCATCCCTGGGATTTTCCAGGCAAGAACACTGGAGTGGGTTGCCAAGATATACAGTAAAAGGTTATAGATTAACCACATACAAAGCTAGTAGGATGGCTGAGACAAAAGCTAAGTCACTTCAGTTGTGTCCGACTCTATGCAACCCCAGAGACAGCAGCCCACCAGGCTCCCCTGTCCCTGGGATTCTCCAGGCAAGAACACTGGAGTGGGTTGCCATTTCCTTCTCCAATGCGTGAAAGTGAAAAGTGAAAGTGAAGTTGCTCAGTCGCGTGGAGCCTACCAGGCTCCTCCGGCAATGGAATTTTCCAGGCAAGAGGACTGGAGTGGCTTGCCATTGCCTTCTCCGGGGTTGCTTATGTAGCTGTATTTACTAGGAGCTCAGCTGGGACTGCTTTAACATGGTGGCTTAGATGGTAAAGAATCTGCCTGCAATGCAGGAGACCTGGGTTCAGTCCCTGGATTGGGAAGATCCCCTGGAGAATGGCAGGGCAATCCCCTCCCTTATTCTTGTGTGGAGAATCCCATGAACAGAGGAGCTGGCGGGCTGTATAGTCTATGGGGTTGCAAAGAGTCGGACACGACTGCTCCACTACACTTTGAACTGGGACTGAAATATTCAAGTTGACCTCCTTTACATCTTTGAGTCTCATCTGTGGTGACTGGAACTGGTTAAGATTTGCTGGGCCTTTCTTTCCATCAAAGTATCAGGAATGGTGGTGTAGCCTGTAAGATGACAAAAATAGAAACTGCAAGACTTGCCAAGGTCTAGGTCTGAAAATGCTCCAGCATTTCCATTCATTTCTACTACATTTAGTTGGTAAAAGCAAGTTATCAGTTCAAGGGGCAGCCAAGATGCCGGGTAAGGGACCATAGACTCTATCATTTAATGAAAAGAATGACAAAGAATTTGCAGCCCTCGTTAATATAGCACATCCATCTATTCTTTTTCTTTTCAGCCAATTAGTGTTTCTATTGCTGAAGATTTGGACCTTAACGCTCTGCTTCTGTCTTTTAAATTTTCTTTTTTTAGAAAACTTCATCTGGAAGTCCTTCAACTATCCCCTGACACTTTCTATGTTTTGACCCTACTGATTGCTTTTGTTCATTTGACAGAATGAGCTGTGCTGTCTGACCTGACCTCTGCTCAAAAGATTTCCTACCTTGTCACTTCTCTTTCCTCATCTGATTTACCCCTAATCTCTCTGTAGGTCTTAAATTAAGCCTCACTTCTAGAATGTGTTCTCTAATCATCCAAGTCAGAGTTAAGCTGTGTCCTATGCACTCCAGTAACCTTCCATCTTCTCTCTTATTCCTGAATTCTATTCTCAGTGATAAAAGTTTCTAATTTGTAGATCAGCATTCCTAGCAGATATCCTTTGTATTCAGGTTCTCCTAACCTTCTTTTCTATTTTCTGACTATTTCTTACCAGTCATTAATTCTTGGTTATCTTTAATCAATGGTTACTCTTTAAAATCAGTTCTTCCTGTATCACACAGGATAGAAAATCAACATATATTTGCTGAATGGAGGAGGTAATGAATCAGTCAATCTACAAACCCTTGCTCAAAATCTTCAGTTGTTCTTGTTTACTGAAAGGTACATCCATAGTCTGATCAAGGAAACCCTTCACAACCTGACCTTTCTATATATCTAAGAATATTTCCTGCTATTTATCAAATATACCCTTGGCCTTAATCTTTTTTACCAAATACATTTATGTTTATCACTGCTTCTGCCTCTTATCCTGTGTAGCTGTATACAATGAATTATCTCAGATACAAAGCCCTGAGGAATACCAGTATGAAATGACAGTGACTTACGTCAAAAACTATTTCTTTCTTATGTAATAGCAAAATATAATGATTACAGGGCTGATATCACAACCCCATGGTGTTAGAAACCTCTCTCTCCCCCCAACCCATTCTCCACATGCAACTTTCATCTCATGACCTTAGATGGGTTCCTGGCTCCCACCACTAAGTCCACATTCCACCCAGAGGGAAAGGAGCCAGGGGAAGTGAAGCTTGTATACATTCTCTTTTAGGAAGTTGCCTCCATCTTTTAGCTGATGTTCCACTGATTGAAGTACCAGAACATGACCACATCGTGCCTACAAAGAGAGAGGAAGGAAAGTAGGTGTTAACTGGCATCCATGTCCCCAGCAACAATTTGAGGATTCTGTTTCTAAAGAAGGAGAGAATGGACATTGCAAATAAAAAGTTGTCTCTCCATTGTTGCCCTGTAAATAAATTCTTCAGTATCATTTTTCTAGATTCCATATATATGTGTTAGAATACAGTATTTATCTTTCTCTTTCTGACTCACTTCACTCTGTATGATAGGTTCTAGGTTCATCCATCTCATTAGAACTGACTCAAATGCATTCCTTTTTTATGGCTGAGTAGTATTCCATTGTGTATGTATACCACAACTTTTCTATCATTCATCTGTCAGAAGACATCTAGGTTGCTTCCATGTTCTAGCTATTGTAAATAGAGCTGGAATGAACAATGGGATACCTATGGCTGAGTCATGTTGAGATTTGACAGAAAACAGCAAAATTCTGTAAAGCAATTATCCTTCAATAAAAAATTAATTAATTAACAAAAAAAAGTTGTCTCTGCCACATTCTTATTTCCATATTTCAAAACCTGTCCTATGTTCTGGAATTGGACAGAGCAATGTTCAAATCCCAGCTTTACCTCTTGTTGATCATGTGGTCTTAGGCAAATTATTTAACCTTTCTAGTCTCACTGGCATGTGTAGAAAATAGTACATCTCTCTGAAGGTTAGTGGGAGGAATGTGAATATAAAACACCTACCACTGTGTTTTACATGTAGAAGGTGCTCAATAAATGATAGTTCCCATGCTGATTATGTTGTTCTACTTCCTTCATTAAAGCTCTCTGACTGCCTCAACCCCTTGTCTTTACATCCTGTTTCACACATATAACAATTAGCTCCATGCCATCAGATTCATCCTTCTTCCTACGTTGTGTTTGTCTCTGAAAATAGAAACCATGTTATGTTTTTGTTCTAGAGGTTCTCCCTACATTGCCCACCCCTCATTGAAATAATTGGTCCGGTGAGTTCATAGTCAAGGTCAATGTAGAGCAACTTTAAGCTGGGATCAAAAGATAAGAATATCATCCACATTTATAGGTTTTCCATAGTATACTGAGACACATGTTGACCTCTTGATATAAATGGGAATATAAGTATGAACAGTGTTGTACAGCAGGGTTTTATAAATATTAACACTTTGAAGGAGAAAGTGTTAATATCTTTTACTAGGAGATTAAAAAATGTTGATAACAGTGATCTTTGATTTGCTTAATCTGAGTTTAGTTAGTACGTATAATAATAGGGATTGAATTAATATCTCTGGGCCTCTGTTTTGTAATCTATAAAATCAGGCGTACTGCTACTGCTAAGTCACTTCAGTTGTGTCTTAGTCTGTGCGACCCCATAGACGGCAGCCCACCAGGCTTCCCCGTCCCTGGGATTCTCCAGGCAAGAACACTGGAGTGGGTTGCCATTTCCTTCTCCAATGCATGAAAGTGAAAGTGAAGTCGCTTAGTCGTGTCCGACTCTAGGGACCCCGTGGACTGCAGCCTACCAGGCTTCTCCATCCATGGGATTTTCTAGGCAAAAGTACTGGAGTGGGGTGCCATTGCCTTCTCCGAAATCAGGCATAGTGCTTCATAATATATTGGGTTATTGGGAGGATTAAATGAGACAGTGCACATAAATCACTTTGTATAGTGCCTTGAACACAGTTAAGGTCTTAATAATATTGAGCAATCATTGCTGCTGGTAGCAGTCTTCATGCATTGCTCTCATAAGAGATACTGCTTCAGTAGGATGGTTCAGGTGTGAGATTCCAAAATACTGGCAAGTTGCTGTGGATTAAATCAAATTGAACATAGGAAGACATCATTTTACCAATTGAATTGATATTTCACCTATAAATATCATTAACTTTGCTTCAGAAACATTTAAGTTATGTGATTTCAGTTTTGCTTTATCTTCTAGGTAAAAGCTTTAAAATTACTAAATTATGTAGCATTGAAATATGTTTGTTTCCTGGGTATCATGATCACATTTCTTTACTGAAATTTTTAAAGACCATGTTTATTTCTTCCTGCTTTGTTTTTCCTGGGCTGGTCTTAGAAAGCTTTACAGTTTCAAAGGGCTTTAGTGATGTTATTTAGTCATATGGTTTTGCAAATTAGTAGTTTTTATGGAAATAAGGAAAGTGCTTTGAAACATCTTGGTCATTGTGGATTTGTTTACAAGCAACACAAAGTTTCGTGGTTTGAATTTTATTTATGGCTCATTAAGCCATACTTTTGGGTTCAAAAAAGTTCTGAAAAATAAACTTAGGAAAAAATAGAAAATGATTTTTAAAGCACTTATTTCAGGTCATCTGCTTTCTATTCTGCAATCCATTAGTGTGTAAATGGATTTAGATTTCATAAAGATATGAAAAAATAGGGCATTAGAGATTATGTTCCTCTAAGTCCCTTATTTTACAAATTCAAAGTTAATGCAGGGAGAGACGGGATGAGCCCTCAAGATCATTGCCTTCCTGTATTAGGGAGGAAAGAAAAGTAAAATGGACTCATTGGCTTTTATTTTAGAGCTTCTGAAAGTTACATGAAGGGTAGGACTTTGATAAGTTCATTCAGGGTAAACCACTCTAAGAAAATCTTATTGAAATAAATTTTAGAGGATGATCATTCACACACATAAAACAAACTAACAAAGCTTTTGTCAGTAAGTCTTTGGCCTTTACCATTTGTATTTTTGATTCTGTAGGCCCATAACATGGTCAAAGACAAGAACTGGGGTCTATTCAATAGAGCTGTATTTTTCTCTGCTTATCTTTGAATACACAATGAATCTTCTAAGGATATTAATTGTGGAATTTCAAACCCCAGAGAGAATCCATCTTTAATATTAAGAATGAAAATGAAGAGAGAGTAAAGAGATCTTTAAAAAAGATTCTTCTTAGCTTTAAAATAACTTTGAAATTATTTTATTCTATATTTAGGTATTTATCAGAAGCCAAATGGTATTTCTAACATTTGTAGTTATGGGGGAAATAATATACCATAGAGTTACTATGATGGTGCCAAGATCTGGATTTTTTTTTTTCTCATTTAGATGTAAGCCTTTACTGTGCTTATAATAGTAATAACTTTTATTTTTCACAAAATTAAAAAAATAATGACTGTTTAATAGAAGTAGATCTTTATAAGGATAGATCTGTAAAGCATCATTTACAGAATATCAGCTTGCTAAATTTGCTGCTGGGCTTCCCGGGCGGCTCAGACAGTAAAGAATCCACCTGCAATGCTGGAGACCTGGGTTCTGTCCCTGAGTTGGGAAGATCCCCTGGAGGAGGGCATGGCAACCCACTCCAGTATTCTTGCCTGGAGAATCCCCATGGACAGAGGAGCTTGACGGGCTACAGTCCATGGGGTCGCAAAGAGTCAGACATGACTGAGCAGCTATGCACAGCACGCAGCAAAGTTGCTGATGGACTTAAAACCTGTGTTTTGTTGTTGATTATTTTTGCCACTATACCTGATTTTTAAAAACATGTTTTAACTAAAGCTAAAACTGTAATTAACCAGCATGTGATCTACAGTGGTTTTGAGTGAAAAGATAAATGACCTAAAAAGGTGAATAGGCAACGTTTACAAAACTTGAAGTAAATCTCTCAAATATACCATCACAAGGACATATGTAATCTGCTGTAATTTCTTTGCCCAAATCTTTAAAAGTAAGATTAAATTCACAAAAAAATTATTTGTAACCACTGTAGCATCTAGACTATCAAAAAATATTAGGGAACGTTGAGTACACTTAATTTAGAAAGGCAAGTTATAAAACTGTATTTTAGACAAAATTTTAATTAAAGTTTAATACGGCTTTTGTCACAGAAGGTTTTATCAAATATCACATTAGCTAGTGTAAAAACCAGTAGGGGAAATGTCAGCTTTTCTGGAACATCTTGATTTTTTTCTGCATAGTTTGTCATTGCTAAAGAAATAATCTGAAAAAATAATTTCTCTTCATTCAAAAGTATTATCTTCATTGTTGCTCATGTAAAAAATATAATCCCCTTTTGAAGTAACAATTTTGAGAACTGATATGCCTAGAAAAATGTGTATTTTTCTGAGACTTAACATTTAACTCTCAATGGATGCATTTCTAAACTTTATTTTAGTCAAAAATGTATTCAAAGCAAAACAAAAGAAATAATAAAGTAATGGAACTTTTGTTTACTGTCATAACTCACATAGATTCAAAAAGCATTTTGGATTCTCAGTAGAGTGTGGAAAAGGACCCATGGGCTAAATCAGGAACCAGCCTGATTTCCAGTTGTCACTGATATCCCAAAGGTTTATCAAGGGGTAGGGGTGAAAAGAAAGAGGGGTTCAAAAGAAAGTATCTCCAAGAAAGCATGGCATTTGTAGTCACAGAGGCAATGCTTTGTTTCTTCAATGTAAAAAAAAGTATTTATTGGTAAATAGACCCTTAAAGCTTTTTGATTACATACATTATGCAAAATAATTGATTCAAATTAGGTTATCTACTCATTACAGCAGTCTTTTTTGAGATGATCGTAAATATTAAAAGTAACAGTGACTCTGTTCACCTGAAAATATCACAATATTGTTAATTAGCTACAACTCAAAACAAAATGTTTTTGGTGTTAAAAAAGTAAAATTAAAAAAATAGTGACTGCAGTAGTAAAAAGTACTCTGAAAAATGACCCTAAAAAAACCAAAACATGAGCACCGTGATTCAATAGGTTATCCTTTCTCAGAATCAAGATTCTATATCTGCTTTTATCATCATCATAATTCCTTGAAATTTTAGCCTGTATCATGGATTGTGCCCAGCGACTTTAATATTCACAGCTTTATGAGATAAACACTATGTTTTTCTTCATCTTATAGATGACAGAAAACAAACCAAAAAGAAAAGGAAGCCTCGTTAGGAAAAGGACAAGCAGAGGTCACACAGTTCGGCAAGGCCCCCAGAGTACCGTGAGTCCTACCAGGACTCTGGCTGGATGGAGATTCTTAAGTGTCTGGGGCGGGAGGGGCATGGAGGTAGCAGATACTAAAGCACTGATTCCTTACCCTGGCTCTAGAGGATGAGGAGTTGGGCCACCAGAGATTGTGAATGGGAAGGAATTCATCAGGAATAGCTTTGCACTCCCTGTGGTAGAGTGACTAACTGAGGGTCTCTGGTGTAGCATCCGGTAGGGAAAGAGACCACAGATAATCATGTTTGTAGTAGCCAAAGCCATCAGCATGGTAAGAATATGAAGAGTTCCCTTGAAGATACCTATGACAGTCATAAAGTTTCCTTTCTAAGTGCATTGACATAGTAATGAATGCTGGGTTTCATAATCATAAAAATAAGTTAGTTTGTGAATCTGTTTTTTTTTCCCCCTAGGAGTTGTTAAATTGAAAAAAGCTTTCAGAGCTTCTGACTTCATTGTGTTCCTTTATTTTTTCTGAAGCAGTTATCCTCGATCAAAGATTAATTAGTTACAATAAAAATCTGTGGGTTTTGGTAATTACAAATTACTTGCAGTGTACAAGGCTGTCTTTTTCTTGGACTCACATTCAGTTATGCTTTTTATTTCACATAAAAGTTTTCTGGCCAGACATTTTGAGCAGAGATGCTATTTGGCAGACATCAACACATTGTATCAAACCTCTTTCAGGTCCTTTGTTAGAGCTTTGGCGCTCTACTGTTGCACTGCATTTGAACCTGTTAACACTTGTGATAATTTCTCATCCATTTCAAATTATGCCCACTAAAATGTGGCCTGTCAACTACCAACCTGAGTTATTATTTTTAAAGGAGTTGAGGCTTTTCAGAATTTGTGCAGAATAAAAGTTGTGCATTCATAATTAGGACCTGCAGTTCTTTGAACTAAACTCCATAGCAGTGACTTGTAGGAATCACTGTGATATAGTCATCTCTCTATAGGAAGTTCCCTTTTAGTGGCTCCCTGAGAATCCTTAGGCTACTTACTAACCCAACGTGCCATAAGCCAAAAGTCTTCCTTTTATCCCTCACCAAAGACTCCATGAAAAAGCAACCAGAGCAAAAGAGAAAATATTTCCATTTTTAATGTCTAATTCATATCCATTCCTGTATCCATCAAATATTGTGTATTGTATCTCTGCAGTATATTATCTTTTCTGAGAAATGTTTTGCTCAGTGAAGCAATATTCTATTTTCAATTTCCAGGAAAGAGTGATTAAAATAATGTGCATATATGTTGAAGGGCAAACGAAGGTATTGTGCAATATAGATGAAATAGTCATCGGTTTGTTTTACATTCTATGCATTTTTAATGAGCAAATTCCCACTTACAGGAATTAAATGTTCCAGATACTGATTTTAGAAGTATAATATATAATATGAAAATAAAATTTGGTAACATTATGTGATGATGTGTAATTCAATATAGCAAGAACCCTGGAAGGTGAAAAATGATGCTATTCCCGACAAAATATTTCAGAAAATCAGATTAATTCCCTGAAGTACATTATAATAAAATTGAAACGATGTTACATGATTTATAGTGTTTTAAATCTGACCTTTAAAAGTGATTTTCATGTCAGAAACAGGGATCCTAGCCCCTTTTTACTCAATCATGTATATATTCTATGACATCTGAAAAATCTACAAAATAAGCATTATAAAACAGATGTGTCATGAAGTTTGCTCTTGCTTCTCTCCTGTGGTTGTGAGATACTCATGTAACTTACAGAAGTGGATCTGGCTTAGATCCCAGACACTCATAGGTTTTGTCATAAAGTAAAATGCTATACTTGTTCCTATTCATTTTTAGAGAGCAAAGATTCACATGGTAGATTTGTACTAATTCTTTGAGAGAAGCGTTAGAAGATAAAGCTTTATTGCGGGCCCCCTACCATCCAAGTACTGTCCTAAGTGCTTTCACATGCCCCTTTATTGCAAACTCACAGGACCCAGTGAGGAAATGTCACTTTTATCTGTACTTTGCAACAGGGCAAAATGAAGCTCAGTAAGGCTTTAGTTGCTTGTGAGAGATTATACAGTATTGTAATGGAGAGAGCCAAGTTTCAAACTCAGAAATCAAAGGACCTGCTCTAACTTCTGGACCACTGTCCTTAAAATAAGATGCCCAGAAAGGATACAAATGGCCAGAGTGAGGGGACTGCCTTCTGTGAATCATTCTGACCTTGATTTGTGAAACCTTGACATGTCCCAGAGTGACCCAGGAGGAGCCTGGTCCTGGGTTATTTGTGTCTTATAATATTTTCTCTTTGAGAGCTGGTTTTGAAGGTTGAGATTATGTTAAAGTAAAAAGAGAACTATATGAATGATGCAAAGAGAAGCTTTTGCTGTTAGAATAGGTAACATCTGTTTCCTGGCTACAATTCATTTTACAGTGACACAAAATGATGCTACAGAGACTACAATGCATTTTCATAAGAAAACAGAAACTCCTGGTCATTTTTTCTCTAAGTGACTTCTGTATGGGAAGCTGAACTCAATCTGGAGCAGTTAGAAATGGTTACCAGAGCAGATCCTTTTAGAGGAAGAGATATTTAGAAATCAAGGACTAAAGATAAATACAGTTGAAACTAGAGCAGAGCAAATGAACACCCCAACTGAACCCAGAAGACACCTCCTGACCCCTCAAAAGCACCCACATTTTTTTCTCACCTCTGTTAAGAAGATCATAAATCATGGAAATATGAAGTTTATTTCTATACTGCCAGCTATGACAGCCTGTCAAAATATTCAAGATATAATGATATGGGTTTTATTTTTAACAATTTTTGTCATAAAAATAATTCTTGCTTAATAATGATCTAATGATATGATAGTATATGAAGGATACAGTGAAAATGAGAAATTAGTACCTATCCCTAGAGGTAATCTTGCCTTCCTTAGCCCTTCTAAGGACATATAAACACACATATTTACTTATATAAATTGTATGTTCTATCTTATTCTTTAATCTACTTTTAAAAATAGCAATATATTTTCATATTAAAAAGTTGGCCCCTAAAATTTTTTACTGGTTTATACTAAACCAGAATTATTCTAGACAGATGCCATAGAGCTCTAAGTGGAATAATTTCAGAGAGATTGGGGACTAAATTAGTTGGTTTGTTTTTAACTAAACATCAGTGGCTTTAAGAAAAAGTAAAAAGTAACAACACTGATGCATCAAGATGTCTTCTATCACATCACAGTTAGACCATCAAAAAGTTATTAAAGATCACAGTAAGCTATTAATAGTTTTCCAGATAACTAAATTTGTTGAGGTACTTACCATTATAAAAATGATTGAAAAAAACTTGCCCAAAGATGGAAGTGAAAAAGAGGAGTGAAAGCATTCCAGGTGTAGAAAGGGCTTTTGGGTTTTTTTTTTAATGTTGATGTTGGTATCTCTACCAAAAATGTGTGTGTGTGTGCATGTTTGAGAGACAGGGAGACACAGACAGACAGAAACATAGAGAAGGGAGATGGAAAGATTGAGTCTGATGTACGTGTGATAAATTAAATTTCTGGCTCTAATTCTTCACTCTCTCATAGTAATATTCTACATCAAAATCTTCTCCAGGCCCTCATCGTGGGAAGAGTGTACCTCCCACCCTTTGAGGCTTTGCTTGGCTATTGACTTGCTTTGGCCAATGGGATGTCAGTCTATGTGATCTGAGGAAAACCTTGAAATGTGCGTGTAAGAATGTGTTTTCTCTCTTGAGCTTCTCCCATATTTATGAATACAGGTCTGGAGTACATGGACCTGAACCTATCCTGTAGCCTGGAGGCACACTCAGCTATACTCAGCCTAGATCAGCTGAACCTAGCCAACCTGTACTTGTTTCTGTTGTAAGCCACTGAGTTTGGGAGGTTGATTGTTACATAGCATTGTTGTTGCAATTGCTGACTTATTGGTAACTATAACTGACCCAAAATAAGAACTTGTCTCAGCTTTAAGCCCTGAAGAACTCTTCTTTTGGACTCTGCTGAGCTATTTATCATGTTTGAAAAATTGAGAGAAAGGTGATATAGGCATGCGGCAGACTTTGCCAATATCAAAGCAAGATTTGGGGAGCCTTGGGAGAGGAATTTAGATGCTCTTTCTAATAAAAGCGTCTATGAGATCCATGTATACAAGATAATTGACATAGCTATGTCTTTGTTTTCTTACAAAATAAAACTGTTCAGAAACAAAGCCAGAGTCCTGTTGAACTTCTCATGCCTTTAAATCCAGCAGCACAACTAGAATTATAGCCACATATAAAAGCCTTATAGTCCCCCATATCTCATAGGGCTCTGATTGCTTCAGAGCACCTTCCTTGGCTATGAAGGCGCTTTCAGAAACTGAAGACCTGAGAGCCACACTAAGATTCCATCACTTAGAGTTATACTTTTCCAGTATGGTAGCTACTAACCACATCTGGCTGTTTACCTTTAAATTAAATGAAATCAAATTAAAAATTCAATTCCTTAGTTATAGTAACCACATTTCAAATACCACATATGATATTAATAGCCATATGTGGCTAATGGCCACCATACTGGACAGCTCAGATATACAGCACATTCTCATTGAAGACAATTTCTATTGGACAGCATTGACTTCAGGCAAGAGGACCCATTCATTAGTCATCTTCTATAGTCTGAAGGCTGAAGCCATTTGGTATTGGGTCCAAAATGTTGTAGGCCCTTGTTTTGAAAAGAAAAATCCCCAAAGAAGGGGCAATTATAAATCATGGGATATACCATTTAACCTATTATATCTGTTGTTCAACCAATCTTTTTCTTACAGATAAAAAAGATAGAAATTAAGATATTGTGCAAAGAAGGCAGATGAGACCTTAGTTACTATAATTGCCAATCAACTAAGGCTATGTGGGATTATGTACCTCCAGTAATAAAAATTGGCAAAGGCTATCTCAATTTTAATTCTGTTATTCTGAAGCTAATATATTTACTTTGGCGTTCAATTAGGTCTTGATTTGCTAGATTTCATTTGCATAAGGGACTGAAGAGCTTCTTAAAGAAATACTGTCCACGTGGGTGTTCCTTAACAGTGTAACACCAAAAGCAGAGGGACCAAAGCTGCCGTTCTTTTGTATAGCCTATCCTGTGCATTTGGTTCTTGGGCTTCCCCGGTGGTTCAGATGGTAAAGAATCCACCTGCAATGCGGGAGACCTGGGTTCGATCCCTGGGTTGGGAAGATCCCCTGGAGGAGGGCATGGCAGCCCATTTCAGTATTCTTGCCTGGAGAATCCCTATGAACAGAGGAGCCTGGCAGGCTACAGTCCATGGGGTCGCAAAGAGTCAGACACAACTGAGTGACTGAGCACAGTGCACATCCTGTGCATTGGGTTCCTAAGAGTGATGGTGCAGTGGGAAAAAAGGAACAACAGCCCTTCCATTATCCAGAAGACATAGCTGTACTCAGAAATCAGCGTCGGAGCAAAAGAAATAAAACTGCATATATTCAGTGGTAAATACGTAGCTTATTTTTAAATACTCATGAGATATACACTTTTTCCCTGATGGCTCAGCAGTAAAGAATCCCCCTGCAATGCTGGAGACACAGGAGATGTGGGTTCGATGTTTGGGTCAGGAAGATTCCCTGGAGGATGAAATGGCAACCCACTCCAGTATTCTTGCCTGAGAAATCCCATGAACAGAGGAGCCTGGCAGGCTACAGTCCATGGGGTCGCAAAGAGTCAGACACAACTGAGTGACTGAGCACAGTGCACATCCTGTGCATTGGGTTCCTAAGAGTGATGGTGCAGTAGGAAAAAAGGAACAACAGCCCTTCCATTATCCAGAAGACATAGCTGTACTCAGAAATCAGCGTCGGAGCAAAAGAAATAAAACTGCATATATTCAGTGGTAAATACGTAGCTTATTTTTAAATACTCATGAGATATACACTTTTTCCCTGATGGCTCAGCAGTAAAAAATCCCCCTGCAATGCTGGAGACACAGGAGATGTGGGTTCGATGTTTGGGTCAGGAAGATTCCCTGGAGGATGAAATGGCAACCCACTCCAGTATTCTTGCCTGAGAAATCCCATGAACAGAGGAGCCTGGCAGGCTACAGTCCATGGGGTCACAAAGAGTCAAACACAACTGGACACACAGGCACACAGAGATACATACTGTGGGCTTCCAGAAATAATTTTGGAAGGTATTGCACAAGGTTGAGATTTCACGCATGAGGTTTGCAGAGTGCAGCTTTCTAAGATGGCCTCATTAATATCTCCTGCCTTCATACTCCACTAGAAATGTGCTACTTCCTATCAAGAGGTGAATCTGGGTCCCCTCCCCTTGAGCTTGAACAGGCCAGTAGTATATGACATAGTGAAACTGTGTTACTTCCCAAGCTCAGTCGTAAAGATATCCTGCTCTTCTGCCTTGTTCTTCTCCCTTGTTTTCTAAATTTGCTTGATCTCACAATCATCTTGCATCGTGCTGTGAAGAAGCCCAGGCAGCCTGTGGAGAGATGCATGCTAGAAGGGAATGAGTCCCCAAGCCTGCAGCCTCACCTGAGCTCCCAGCCAGCTTCCCAGTTAACAGCTACCACTTACTCACCCATGAGAGTGAGCCATCTTGAGAGCACACTCCTGCCCTGTGGTGTGTAGAACGGAGACAAAAACTGCCCCTCCTGCATCCTGGCCAAATTGTAGGTTCAGAAGCAAACTAAATGATTATTGTTATTTAGATCACTACATTTTCAGGTAGTTTATTATGTGGTAATAGATAACTGATACAGATATACTTTTGCTGCCATATGAGTGGCTTACAACAACACAAATCTGTTATCTTACACTATTCTGTAGGTTAGAAATTCAACATGAGTCTCATGGGCTAAAATCAGGATGGTGGCAGGATTGGGTTCCTTTCTGGAATCTCTAGGGCAGAATCCATTCTCTTGCTTTTTCCAGCTTCTAGAGGCTACCTGCATGCCTTGGTTCATGTTCCCTTTCTCCACCTTGGAAACCAGAAATGCTGTGGAGTCCTTCTCTCATAACGTCACCTGACCCTTGCTTCTGCCCCTCTCTCCCACTTTTAAAGACCCTTGTGATTACAATGGGCTCACCCAGATAATCCAAAATAATCTCCCTATTTTCAAGTTGAATCAGCTGATTAGCACCCTTAATTCCACTGCAACCTGAAATCTCCCTCATCCTCTAACCCAGCGTTTCCCAGGTTCCAGAGTTTAGAGTGTGAGCATCTTTGGAAGGCTGTTACTCTGCTACCACAACAAGTATGAACATGAATCAATGAAATCTGAATTATAGTTTTAAGATAGTAGTTACTTTGGTTAAAATGACTTCTAGGTATCAGCTGAGCACCCCATCTATTGAGACTTAAGTGCATTTGGTTCAAACATCATATTTAGTGAAGTCTTCGCATTCTTCCCAGTCATGCCAGGAACGCTGGTGGAGAGAGGATGGCTTACATTGTCCTTAGTCACCTTTATTTTTATACTCCCACATCTCCTAAATTTGTTAAGTTTGTGAATTTTCTCACCATCCCACACGCAGTGTCCTTGGTCTATACTGTATCTTAGATATAATATCCCTCCTTTCCTGGATTGCCACAAAAGAGCAAATCAAATCAAACTAAATATGACAAACAATAAAGCACATAGAAAGATTTTAAAATATAAAAAGTTTTTTTTTTTTTAAATATAAAAGTGTGAGGAGATGGAAAGGGTGCCCATCACAAGAGAAATTTAAAGTGATAATTCAGACATTTGGTCAAATGCGAGTTCTGCCAAGTCAGATCAGCCTCCCCCTACCCCATGGCACAGCTCCCTCTTCTGGAGGAAAACAAAACAACACCGGGTCATCTTAATTGACTCATGCAGAACAGGGCAACTCCCTGCAGCCACTGACCCAAGCTAGGTTCAAGACTCGCATTATAAACACAAAATTCATTGCTGTGCCCCACTCTCATGTCTCCTTCCCTCATCAATATCTTTGAGAAAGAGAGAGAGAAATAGGGATTTATATCCAAAGTAATAGAAACAATATCACCACTTCCCTCTAACCTCTTAAAAGGCAGCAAAGGTTACTGTCTGTTTTGCCTTAAAATGTATGTTCTCCTCCATTCAGTTCAGCAGTTCAGTTCAGTCGCTCAGTCATGTCCGACTCTTTGTGACCCCATGGACTGCAGCATGCCAGGCCTCCCTGTCCATCACCAATTCCCAGAGTTTACTCAAACTTGTGTCCATTGAGTTGGTGATCCCATCCAGCCATCTCATCCTCTGTCGTCCCCTTCTCCTCCTGCCTTTAGTCTTTCAGCTTCTTCTCAGAGTCAGCTCTTCGCATCAGGTGGCCAAAGTATTGGAATTTCAGCTTCAACATCAGTCCTTCCAATGAATACTCAGGACTGATTTCCTTTAGGATGGACTGATTGGATCTCCTTGCAGTCCAAGGGACCCTCAAGAGTCTTTTCCAACACCACAGTTCAAAAGCATCAACTCTTCTCCATTCAGTAATATGAACCTTAAGAAAATATTTATGTAACACTGATGTTTAGTAAATTCTGTGAATTCAGGGATCCAGGGACCTCAGGATAAATGTTTTTCTGGGTTTTTTCCTCCTGATCATCTCCTACCCTTCAGTGACCTGGAGACCAAAAAGCAGGAGCAAGTAACGAGGTTGCTCATCAACACAGCAAAGTATATGGTAATGTGTGTTTGAGAAACAAAAGGAGACATTCTTGCCAGAAGCTGGCTTCAGCCCAGAGCTGTATGGTGCCACCGGCAGGAAGGCTAACAAGCCCAGATGTAACCCAGAGTCGCAGGAGCTCTTCAGACTTTCCAAGGAAAATTAAAAACTGGTAGCCAGATAATACATTCTGAGCTCTGTGCCCTGTGGACTTCTGCTGAATTTTGGATACGGTGAGAAAGTGAGAGAAGGAAGGGTGACCAGGAAAAGAAACCAGCCTTTCATAGAGGCCACAGGTAGAGTAGGAACTGTTCTTCTAACTGGTGCCCGAGGGCTCAGAAAATCCCTGGGGGTTGGCATATGTGAAAATTGTGTTAATATTTATTTAGGAAGATATATCCAGCTTTGATAGCCAATTTTAATGAGGCAGAGTTATGAATAATTTGAAAATTTTAGATTGTAGCCTCCGATAGTATAAAAAGTGTGGTGAGCTTGCACATGAGGTCACAGCTGGGAACAGCTGGAGGAGTCCACCTGGGGTTTGGGGGTGAGCCTGGGCTGAGGAGGGGCCTGAAGTGACCTGAAATCCAAGCTCTGTCACCCACTAGGGTTCAGTTACCTCATTTGTGAAGTGGGACAAATATATCAACTGCTTCTACTTCTGAGAATTAAATACATTTATATGTGAAGATCACTTATCATAATGCAGTTTGTGACCCACAGCACATGTTCAGTAATGGCCTATGTAAGTCTATGTAAGTAAGTGTAGGTAAAATGTGTTTTCCACCCAGGAGGGGTGATCCTGCAAGAAAAAAACGTTTTGCTTATTAGAATAAAGGGAACTAGGGCTTTCCAACTAGGGCTTATGTACCTCTAAAGAAAATAGTTTTGTCCCAGGTATAAATGGTAGACTTAAAATTCAAGCAAAAGGACTTACTTGCTCTCACTTCAAAAGAACTGTAAATACTAAACCAAAACACATTTTTTTTTTTAATTCCAGAATTAAGTGTAGGAATGAAACAGTAAAAATCACCTGAAGAATTTTTATGACTATATCTTGCTTAGGACTTATATATTCAAGATTCCTAGAATAGACCCAGTGGGGTTTTAAGACAGAGAATTTTAAAATTGGAAGTGGCCAAAGAGAACATCTAATTTAAAACTTGTTTGCTGGCAGAGACACTGTGGCTCTTCAGCAGTGAAACCCCTAGGTGTGCCCCAGAGCAACCCACGGGGCGGCAAAGGCCCTGAGGGAGTTTGTCAGGACCTGGCCCTGCCTGCTTCTTAGAACTATGCAAAACTTTGTCTGTGGGTCCTTCTCAGCAGGTGGTAGACCAACCTCCTGGGCATTAATGTCCAGTATAAAATGCATGTACCTAATGCAATCCAGATATCACTTCATTGGAGTTCAAGCAGGTGCAGCTCTCTGTTGCCCATTAGTTTTGGAAAGTTGGGAATACTTTGCTGACACTCAATGTTTATTTAACATGATTACCCTTTCCTCCTCTCTTCCCAGTATCCTTCACCCCATCAAATCCACCATCAGTCCCCACTGAATCTGTCTTTAATACACACAGCAAACTCATCCACTCCATACCCATCTCCTCAGGCATCAGCCACCCACGTCAGACACCATCATCTCTCAGCCGCACTAAGACAGTCGCCTCCCAGCCACCTGATGTCTCCAGTCTTCTAACTGCAGATGAGATTGTAGGGGTCCTGCTGAGTGGAGCCCTCTATGTTTCCCACAGCTTTTAGAATCATATCCAAAGGCCTCGCACTGCCTACGAGACCCCATGTGATGTAGCCCTGTCTCCCTCAAACTCATCTCTTCCACATCTTCTACTTGGTCCTGTGCTTCAGCCAAGCTTGCCTTTATTCTCTTCCTTGAGCATCCCCAGTTTCTTCCCACCTTTACAGCCCTAGCACTGTATTGCTCCTGCTTGGAGTGCTGTTCCATCCAAGTGTCCCATAACTAATTACTTGTCAGTCACATCTCCATTTACACGTCATCTCTGCAGAGATGCCAACTATCCAGTCCAACAGAACCCTAATCACACTCTGTCACATCCCTCTTTTATTTTCATGGTAGCATTTGATAACTTGATATTTTATTTGTTTGGATTATCATTTATACTCCCAGCACCTACTTCAGTATCTGGCAGTAGCAGATGTTCAGTAAACGTTGTAATGAGAAAATGAGCGAGTGAATGAATGAATGGCAGTACAGGTAGAAAAGGGCGATACAGGTAAGTATTCCTAGTTACCGAAGGATTTTGTTGATTTAAGGGTTAAAATAAAATTACTGTTTTGTTTTGTTTTTTCCTAAGCCTAATCCTGCTGACAGTTGGTAGCAGGTTTAGGCTTAGAAAGTGGTAAGAGATTTCCAAGTGGTAAGAATTTTCCTCACCACCAGTTTTAGAGAAGTAGCCTAAACATTACTAATAAAAATCATAATTTTTAAAAATATTCAACATTCCCTCAGAAATGTAAAGCTTATTAGTTGCATCCATACAAACATTTTTGTAGTGTTCACTTTATGTTTTTTGGCTTTCATCTCTTACTTCTTTTAAGCCTTTCATAAACATTCCTTTCTGAACATTTATGGCTTTCAATGGTGGGTCAATTTCCAACTTTTAATCAAAATTTTAGTAATGGGTCAGTGGGAAAACAGAAAGAGATCAAGGAAATAGAATCCCAAACCTGGATTCACCTACTTGAGGTGATCTACTGTTTGTATTTTAAACCTCCAAATATGCTGCAGAATGAAATGATATCTAAGAGATGGTGTCAAAGTACAAGCCAACACATGTGATTAAGAAGTGAGATGAAGAAACGAGAATAAAAATAGTGTGGAATCCAGTGAGTCCACCTGCCTGCAACTAGCACCTCACATTCAGAATCACACAACAACCAGCCCTATCATAGACCGCAGCCAACCAACAGCCTTGGAAGCACATTGCCTTAGAAACCTAAACTTTAGCTTGAATAATCCTTCCTTCGTCTTACATTTTGTGCTTTCTTTCTGCTATTTTATAAAAAAAAAATTTTTTTAACAAAATTTTAAAAAGCTTTATGAGCAGTTTTAGGTTCACAGGAAAATGGAGAGGAGCGTACAGAGATTTCCCACGTGTTCCCCACCCCCATACGTGCATAGTGTGTTCCGTCATCAGCATCTGCCATCAGTGATACAGTTGTTACCACTGATGAACCTAGATTGATACCTCATAATCAAGTATGTAGTTTAAACTATGCTTCGCTCCTGTTGTTGTACCTTCTATGGGTTTAAACAAGTGTTTTAATGCTTGTGACAGTATGATGCTATGACAGTATCATGCAGACCTAGTTTCACTGCCCTAAAAACTCTCTGCTCTGCTACTAACTCCACTTCCGGCAACCACTGATTTTATTGTCTCCATCAGTTCAGTTCAGTTGCTCAGTCGTGTCCGACTCTTCGCGACCCCATGAATCACAGCCAGGCCTCCCTGTCCATCACCAACTCCCAGAGTTCACTCAGACTCACGTCCATTGAGTCGGTGATACCATCCAGCCATCTCATCCTCTGTCGTCCCCTTCTCCTCCTGCCCTCAATCCCTCCCAGCATCAGAGTCTTTTCCAATGAGTCAACTCTTCGCATGAGGTGGCCAAAGTACTGGAGTTGCAGCTTTAGCATCATGCCTTCCAAAGAAATCCCAGGGCTGATCTCCTTCAGAATGGACTGGTTGGATCTCCTTGCAGTCCAAGGGACTCTCAAGAATCTTCTCAAACACCACAGTTCAAAAGCATCAATTCTTTGGCACTCAGCCTTCTTCACAGTCCAACTGTCACATTCATACATAACCACAGGAAAAACCATGGCAAAGTAATGTCTCTGCTTTTTAATATGCTATCTAGGTTGGTCATAACCCTCCTTCCAAGGAGTAAGCATCTTTTAATTTCCTGGCTGCAGTCACCATCTGCAGTGATTTTGGAGCCCAAAAAAATAAAGTCTGACACTATCTCCATAGTTTTGCCTTTTCTAGAATGTCATATAGTTTGAATTATACAGCATGCAGCCTTTTCAGGTTGGCTTCTTTCTCTTAATTAATATCCATGTAATGCTTTTCTGTGACTTTTCACTGCTTGGTTGCTAATTTGTTTTTTAATGCTAAATAGTATTTCATTGTCTGGATGTACCATAGTTTATTGATCCATTCACCAACTGACAGATGTCTTGGTTGCTTCCAAGTTTGGGCAATTATGAATAAAGGTGCTGTAAACATCTTTGTGCAAGTTTTTCATGCACAAATTTTTCAACTACTTTTGGGTAAATAACAAGGAGTGTGATTGCTGAACCATATGGTAAGAACTTGTTTAGAAACTGCTGAGTTGTCTTCCAAGGTCTCTGTACCAAAGAGTCTTCCAAAGTCTCTGGAAATTTTACATTTCCATCAGCAGTTAATGACAGTTACCATTGCTCCCCATCTTCACCAGGATTCGGTGATGTTGGTGTTCTGGATTTTGGCCATTCTAATACGTCTTAGTGAATCCTGACTGTTGTTTTAACTTACATTTCCCAGATGACATATGATGCAGAGCATCTTTTCATATGTTTAGTTTCCATCCATATTTCTTCTTTGGTGAGGTGTCTGTTAAGGTCTTTGGACTATTTTTTTAAAGTCAGGATGTTTATTCTTATTTTAGAGTGTTTTAGGATTTCTTTATGTATTTTGGATAATAGACCTTTATCTGATAGACTTTGTCAAATATTTTCTCACTGTCTGTGACTTGTCTTCTCAATCTCCTGGCAGTGTCTTTTTGCAGAGCAGAAGTTTTTAATTTTTATGAAGCCCAGCTTATCAATTATTTCTTTCATGGATCATACCTCTGGTGATATATCTAAAAAGGCATCAGTATACACAAGGTCATTTAGATTTTCACCTTAAAATATGTTAGGAGTTACCTTCTAGGAGTTTGATAATTTTATGTATTACATTGAGGTCTGTGATCCATTTTGAATTAACTTTTGTGAAGGGTATAATGTCTGTGTCTAGATTTGTGTTTTTGCATGTGGATGTCCAGTTGTTCAATCAACATTTGTTGAAAAAAACTAGCTGCAGTCCATGGGGTCGCTGAGGGTCGGACACAACTGACTGACTTCACTTTCACTTTTCACTTTCTTGCATTGGAGAAGGAAATGGCAACCCACTCCAGTGTTCTTGCCTGGAGAATCCCAGGGACGGGGGAGCCTGGTGGTCTGCCGACTATATGGGGTCACACAGAGTCAGACACGACTGAAGTGACTTAGCAGCAGCAGCAGCAGCAGCAGCGTCATTGTATTTCCTTTGCTTCTTTGTCAAAGATCTGTATGGGGGTCTGGGCTGTCTCTTCTGTTCCATGTATCTATTTGTCTATTCTTTTGCTAACACCACACTGTCTTAATTATTGCAGCTTTGTCTTAAGTCTTGAAATCAAGTAATATCAGCCTTCTGACTTGGTTCTTCCCTTGAATATTGTGTTAGCTATTCTGGGTCTTTTGCATCTCATATAAGTTAAGAATCAGTTTGTTAATACCTATAGAATAATTTTCTGCAATTTTGATTGGGATTGCAATTGAATTTATAGATAAATTTGGGAAGGGCTGATATTTTGATGATATTAAGTATGAACATGTATTACCTCTCCATGAATTTAGTTCTTTGACTTTGTTAATCAGAGTATTATTGTTTTCCTCACTTAGATCTTGCATATATTTTGTTACAAATTCCTAAATATTTCATATTTGTAGTGCTAATGTAAACAGTACTGTTTTTTAAGGAATGTTTATTGAAACATGATATATTCACTCCTTTCAAATGTTAAATTTGATTGATACTGATGTATCAAACTAATCACCACCAAAATCAAGACCCAGAATATGTCCATCATGCCAGTAGGTTCCTTGTCCCTTTGTACTCAATCTTCTTCTTCCACTCTCAGCCTCTGACAAACACAGATTTAATTTCTCTATTGTTTTACCTTTTCCAGAATATTATAGAGATTCAATCAAGTTGTATTTCGCCTTTTGTATCATCTGGCCTGTTTCAAATTCCACTTGTTCACTGTTGGTATATAGGAATGAAATTACTTTTTATGTAATTACATCCTATCCTACAAACTTGCTATAATCATTATTAGTTCTGGGAGATTTTTTGTCAGTTCTTTTAAATTATCTGTATAGTTTATCACGTCATCTGACAACAAAGACATTTTTATTTATTCTATTCAAATATGTGTACCTTTTATTTCCTTTACTTATCTTATTGCATTAGCTACTACTACTACTGCTACTAAGTCGCTTCAGTCATGTACGACTCTGTGCGATGTGCGACCCTATAGACGGCAGCCCACCAGGCTCCCCGTCCCTGGGATTCTCCAGGCAAGAACACTGGAGTGGGTTGCCATTTCCTTCTCCAATGCATGAAAGTGAAAAGTGAAAGGGAAGTCACTCAGTCGTGTCCGACTCTTAGCGACCCCATGGACTGCAGCCCACCAGGCTCCTCCGTCCATGGGATTTTCCAGGCAAGAGTACTGGAGTGGAGTGCCATTGCCTTCTCCCTAGAACTTCTAATACAGTGTTGAAGAGGAGAGGTAAAAGCGGGCACCCTGTCTTGTACCTGATGTTAGTGAGAAAACTTCAAGTTTCTCACCATTAAATATAATGTTTAGATGTAGGATTTTTGTGGGTATTGTTTATAAGTTAAGGAAATTCCCCTCTAATCCTTGTTTCCTGAGAGTTTTAATCATGAATGGAACATGCATTTTATCAAATGGTTTTTTCTAAATCTATTGATATGATGATGTGATTTTTCTATTTTAGGCTGTTGATAATTATATTAACTGATTTTCAAATGTTGAAGCACGTGGTCGTTGTGTATAACTTTTAACCTGAATGTGGCTGTGTACAAGCTCACTAGCTACATCAAAATAATCTCTAGCAAATTAGATTACTCTGTGCTTACTTGGAAAAACTTGGACTTGCATCAAGGTCCCTTCCCTTTTGTTGTTCTTCCAGATCCTGTTGTGGTTTCTATTGCAGATGGGTTTCTTTGAGCCATGAAGATTGCATGGTTGAAGGGTAAGGTTGTCTCCATTTCAAACTCTAGAAGAAAGTAGTACTTCCTGATGGGAATGACCCATCTCTAGTAACAAAGATTTAAGAAAGTAGTAGATTCAGAGTTAAATTTGTTTAAATAACAAATTGATAATTTTCTGTCAAAAAAAAAAAAATACCACATCAAAGGGTGAAATTAGTGACCATTTAGAATAAAGAATGCCCATGTGAAAATATTAGATAAAAGTTAGTCATTGGAGAAGGAAGCTCCATGATTTTTGCACGTATGCACATGGCAATTGTTATCCTTTCTGAGCAGGATAGTAAAACAAGTATTTGCATTCCCAAATTTTAGTTAAAAGACTTATTATTAACAACATCCAGAATTTACTTACAAATTCTTATACCCATCCCCAAAATCTAGGACCAAATTAATGCACAGCTTATTAGCTTATTATAAGCAAACTGGAAACTGTAACTCTAGAACATGCACAAATTCCAAAAATAAGATATAAATAAGATATTATGAAAGTTTTCTTGGAAAGAGGACTAATTGAACTGGGAAGTTAAAAATGAATTCCAATTCATTTTATAATTAATTATTGTTATGACATAAAAATTGTATAGTGTGTGGAAAATACATCAGAAAACACAATTTCATCATCCCAACAAATCTGTTATCTGTGTTATACATCTTTCAAGCATGTTTTCACATGTATACATATATAGATTTTCACTGTCAAAGCATCCCTACTCAGAGGAAGTCTGAAATTATACCAGGCTCCATAACTTTGCTTTAACTAATGTTTTTTGGTTGAAGGGTAAGGTGGTCTCCATTTCAAACTCTAGAAAAAAGTATCACTTCCTGTTGGGAGTGACCTCATCTGTGTGTGTGTTTGTGTGTGTGTGACCCACATCCTGTGTGTGTGTGTATATGTTGGTTTGGGGATTTTTTTTTAAATAGAAGTATGGTTGCTTTACAGTGTTGTGTTAATTTATGCTGTATAGCAAAGCAATTCAAATATATATATATATGTATGTATGTATATACACACACACACACACACTTTTAAATTCTTGTCCATGATGGTTTATCACAGGATATTGAATATAGTTCTTTGTGCTACATAGTAGGACCTATTGTTTATCCATTCTGTATATAGTAGTTTGCACGTGCTAACCCCAGCCTCCCACTCCATCCCTTCCCTAATCCTTTCCTTCTTAGCAACTAGAAGTCTGTTCTCTGTGTCTGTGAATCTCTGTTCTCTGTTTCTGTTTCATAGATTGGTTCATTTTTAGATTGCACATATAAGTAATATCATATGGTATTTGTCTCTCTCTTTATGACTTCACTTAGTATATTAATCTCTAGTTGCACCATTTTGAGGTATTTTTTTAAATGACATATGTTTTGCTACTTTAGTTATTTTATCAAATAATGTAACATTTGATATACAGGCAGATCCAGTGAATTTCTTCTTGGTGTACTATAAGAGTAATATTAAACGCTGCTGCTGCTGCTAAGTCACTTCAGTCATGTACGACTCTGTGCGACGCTATAGACGGCAGCCCACCAGGCTCCCCCATCCCTGGGATTCTCCAGGCAAGAACACTGGAGTGGGTTGCCATTTCCTTAAATGCTACGTGATTACAAATATGTTTTTTGCACTCAAGTTCATGTCACATAATTAATTTAATATAAACTTATTGAATCTAAAAGAATGAGATTCATTTCTGTGATCACTATTTGTTAGAATCCTATTCCCTACCTCTTACCTATAAAGGAACACTGTGCAAATCCGCTGTGTTTGAGAGACCTGGTTCTTATCAGAACAGTGAGTGATAAAGGTGATGAGAACGTGTAAGGTGTCTGCTTGACAGTTTCCTTGGTGAATGGGAAGTAGCCACAGTGCTTGGCCAAAGTGAGCTGTACTTCTGCTCTCGCTTTGCCAGATGAATTGTACTGTCAATACAACTGCATACTGAAACTCATGAATGAAAACCAACAGTATTTCTCCAAGCCTAAACTTCTAGCACCTATTTTCCTTTTCCATTCTGACATTGTGGTTAAAATGTGATTTTTTAATGAGTTTTTTAAATTATGAATGCAACTCTGACGATATATCAGGATAGGCCATTTTGATAAAAATAGTACTTGTTTTATCTCAACATTTGCTATTTAGGAATTAGCTTTTTAGTGGTAAAATTACTTTTTGTTTATTTTTGTGGTTTTATATGAGCTACTTATTAATTTACTCACTTTTTTGTTTTTTGCTGGTAGAGGGTATATTATGGAGATAACCAGCTAAAACATCTGAATAAACAATGCAATTATCTGAATAGTTCACCTACATCATGCCTGACATCTGGATACTGGAAATTATTCTCAATTTCTATTTGGATGACTATAAGTGATACTATAGGAAAGTTATGACCAACCTAGATAGCATATTAAAAAGCAGAGATATTACTTTGCTAACAAAGGTCTGTCTAGTCAAGGCTATGGTTTTTCCAGTAGTCATGTATGGACGTGAGAGTTGGACTGTGAAGAAAGCTGAGTGCTGAAGAATTGATGCTTTTGAACTGTGGTGTTGGAGAAGATTTTTGCGAGTCCCTTGGACTGCAAGGAGATCCAACCAGTCCATCCTAAAGGAGACCAGCCCTGGGTGTTCATTGGAAGGACTGATGCTGAGGCTGAAACTCCAATACTTTGGCCACCTCATGCGAAGAGTTGACTCATTGGAAAAGACCCTGATGCAGGGAGAAATTGGGGGCAGGAGGAGAAGGGGACGAGAGGATGAGATGGCTGGATGGCATCACCGACTCGATGGACATGAGTTTGGGTGAACTCCAGGAGTTGGTGATGGACAGGGAGGCCTGGCATGCTGAGGTTCATGGGGTCAGACATGACTGAGCGACTGAGCTGAACTAAAGTGATACTAAACTCAATCACTCTCAGACACCACTTGCATTAAAACAACTCAGATCATTCAACTTGCAGGGTATCCATGAAGTGAATCCCTGTTGTGCAGTTCAACAACAAAAATAAAAAGGCTGTTATACACAGTGGCATAGTCACTAAGGAAGAATTCCAAGGACAGTACACAGAATTCCTGGGAATTCTTGGCTCTCAGCCCATTCACTTGCTCACTTACTCATTCTCCCACTTACCCAATAAGTATATGCAGTGCTGTTACAGACACACTTTGGTTTTGGAAATGATGCACTGGAGTAGTATTATTTAAATTTCCTTCTAGAGAAAATTTCTCTGCTGCCCATTTACCCTCCATATTGCCATTCTTAAACTTCTGGCTATTTTTGACCAAGTGTATTGTATGGGGCTTTCTGAAATGGCAGTCCCTGCCTTTTGTGTACTGGGAGCACATTATTCTAAAAGTTTCTCTAGAGAGGGGGAGTGAAGAATACACCATCCACTTGGAAGATGTGTTGAAGAGCCATCCTCACTGGAGCCATCCTGTGAGATTAACTTTCTGTTTGTGCTTTGTTATTGTTGGGGCTTCTCACATGGCTCAGTGGTAAAGAATCTGCCTGCTGATAATGCAGGAGACACAAGAGACTCTGGTTCAATCCCTGGGTGAGGAAGATCCACTGGAAGAGGAAATGGCAACCCGCTCCAGTATTCCTGCCTAGAAAATTCCATGCACAAAGAAGCCTGATGGGCTGCAGTCCAAGCCTGGTGAGCTGCAATCCATTGGGTCGCAGAGTCAGACACAACTGAGCAACTGAGCATACATTGTTATTGTTGAGCATTCTCTGTCTCTGTCTCTGTCTCTCTCTCCCCTCCCCCCTCCCCCCACACCTTGCCCTCTCTCTCCTTCTCCCTCTTCTCACTGTCATTTCAATCACAAAGTGCTCTGCAGGTGTGATTCATCATTGAAAATACACTCTTGTTACAGACAATTTAGTTTATGTGCTGGAGCAAATGCAGAGTTACAGACAATTTATTTCATGCAACCAGGAAGTTTTCGTATAGGATCATAGCTCCTACTTGGAGGAGCTAAGGACAACAGAAAAGGATTCAGCAGGTTTATGTACAGTTAAAGCAAAAGAAAGGGAGACAGTTTGTGAGCAGCTGAAGCGTTGCAGAAAAGGGAGAGTTTGTGTCTCTCACTGTCTGTACTGCCTTTGATCATTCTCCATTGTAGAAATTATTTTTGTGGACAGACAAAGGTAGAAGCAGAAAACGACAGTATAAATTAGAATTCATCCCTTGTCAGAAAGCGACAGGTGTATCTTAAGGGAAGTATAACAGTGTGTGTTTTCTGCATGAGCAACAACCTATGGGAACTAGAATCTAGGAGGCAGCTGGGAATTGGTAGGACAAGAATCAGAAGTCAAAATGGGGGAGGGAGGAGAAAATCGGGGAAAGCTTTGCATAGTGCCAGGGCCCAAGCCAAGGTTTCAAGACTTGAAAGATCCTACTCAGGGCAGAAGAGGGAATCAGTACATTCTCAGAGATCTACTGGTGACTGACACATCTCAGGGCTGACAGCTTCCAGGGAGAGACAACCACACACACACACACCCTTCCCTGGTCCTGTAGACAGATGAAATTCAGTCCTATAGTAAAATGGAGGTTCTTTGTGACACCAGGGACTGTATAGTCTATGGAATTCTCCAGGCCAGAATACTAGAGTGGGTAGCTGTTCCCTTCTCCCGGCAATCTTCCCAACACAAGGATCAAACCCAGGTCTCCCACATTGCAGGCAAATTCTTTACCATCTGGGCCACCGGGGAAGCCCAAGAATACTGGAATGGGTAGCCTATCTCTTCTCCAGTGGATCTTCCTGACTCAGGAATCCAACTGGGGTCTCCTGCATCACAGGTGCATTCTTTACTAGCTGAGCTACCAGCGTAGCTGAGAGCAGGCCAGGGTGGGTTTGTCATATGAGTTACATTATTTTCAACTTCTCATCCCTTTGGGGGTAGACTTATATGCCTCATCTTTTGATAATGGTAAATTCTTTTTTGATATTTTGATTGCCTTCTTCATGGATATATTACCGTTGGATGTAGTATTCTGAGTGAGTGAAAGTTGCTCAGTCGTGTCTGACTCTTTGCAACCCCATGGACTGTATAGTCCATGGAATTCCCCAGGCCAGAATACTGGAGTGGGTAACCTTTCCCTTCTCCAGGGGATCTTCCCAACCCAGGGATCAAACCCAGGTCTCCCTCATTTCAGGCAGATTCTTTAGCAGCTGAGCCACAGAGGAAGCCCAAGAATACTAGAATGCGTAGCCTATCCCTTCTCCAGGGGATCTTCCTAACCCAGGAAGCGAACCAGGGTCTCCTGCAATTCCGGCGGATTCTTTACCAACTGAGCTGTCAGAGAAGCCCAGTATTCTATGTTGCTTTTATTGAAAATAAGAAATCTGTTTTGTGTAAAAGAGAAAAAGAAGTTTACTAATTACTCTTCTCAGATGTTAATTGTATTACCAGTACTTATTTACTTGGAATCTTTGCATAATAATCACAAGCTTTGATGTATGCTACAGTATTGATGTACTGTAATGTAAATATAAATTCCATTTGTATTAGAGAATTCCCTGCACAGCTTCTGTGAAGTTAATGAATCTGTACAATACATCACAGACTGAGTATTTCTTCCTCTTTTTGATGTGATGTGAGTGGATTATATTATATAAACATTTGACCCTTTTTCTCAAAGAGGCTGAGATTATTCCAAGAGAAAGACTTGTGTCTTTTACTTGTCATTGATCACAGTTTACAATTCTCCAGATGTACTGAATAAGTAGAGAATATCAGATATTTGAAATTTTTCATTTAATTAGCTTTTAATTAACTTTCTATGTCCTTTAATGAGAATCCCAGTTCTTTGTAATCATACAGAGTTCGTGACTCCTATGCTTCCTTAATGCCACTGAAACCGTAATTTTAAATAATAATTGGTTACTTAAAATATAGTACCATGGTAGATAAGCTATAAGTCTATGGCTTTGAATTAGCATGCTCTTTGACAAAGTTTTTATCCCACTGCTTTGGGAACCAGAAAATTTAAGAAAGAGTTGTTTAAAATTGTATAAAACCCAGAAGTAGCAAAAAACGAGTTCTTAAATCATGTGACACAAATATTAGTGAACCAGATAAGTAAAAATTGAACTGGCCCAAGAATTACCTCTATCCCTCACCTCCATCTCTACTCCACCCCCACCACCCCCAAGAGAGCCCAGCACAATGTGGGGAAGAACATACTCAATGAGCTAGTGAGTCAAAAAATTTTTTTACTAAAAAATCTAAATTCTTTAAAGGTAAAAATTCTACTCTTGCCTGAAATACTATAGTTTTCTATAATATTGTTGAGGTCTTCTATAAAATGTCACTGAACTGATGTCACCATTCACCATTTTGTGATGATTGATCTAAGATTGTGATGAATCTTGCCTTTGAACCTTATAGTAAAAATAGTTTAAAGGGTAAACAAAAAGAATTATAAGGCAGCGGGTGACATGTTTTATTACCTGAGAACAAAATATACTTAAGAAACCTACTTATGTTAAAACTGATGATTATTGATGTACTCTCCTTATTTGATAGTAGTGTTAACTAGAAAACTAAACAACTTGTTCAAAATTGCAAAGCAAGAGTTTTGCTTTCATTTAGTAAGTCCAGTAATATATATATATATATATATATATATATATATATATATATATAAAAGTCCATTATGGGTTAGCTGGAAATATGAAGTATATTCCAAAGCATTAAAATTTCATCTTTTAATATTTTATTTGAAAGTATTTCCATTCTAAATTTATTTTCATACATTTAGTTGGAATTCATCGCAATTAGCCAAACTTATACTGAGATTTTTCCATCCTCGTAAATCTTTTTGCTCCAAAGATAAAGCTTAACAGTATTGTTTATTGTTTCCTGTAAACTGCAGACCAGTGAAATATTGACAGAGAATGTTTATATTTGATACATTAAGTGATAAATCTTCAATCAGTTACCTAAAGATAATATTTTAAAATGTAATATTTCTCACTAATATCAACAGATTTTCCTTGCATTTATCCTAAGTTTTTCATTTAATCCGATCATGCCTGGCTGCAGGGCACTTCTGTTGTTGCTGTTGTTGTTCAGATGCTTAGTCATGTCCAACTCTCTGCGACCCCATGGACTGCAGCATGCCAGCCTCCTCTGTCCTCCACTATCTCCAGGAATTTGCTTAAATTCATGTCCATTGAGTCGGTGATGCCATCCAATCAGCTCATCCTCTGCCACCCGCTTCTCCTTTTGCCTTCGATCTTTTCCAGCATCAGGGTCTTTTCCAGTGAGTCAGCTCTTCACATCAGGTGGACAAAGTACTGAAGCTTCAACTTCAATGTCAGTCCTTCCAATGAATATTCAGGGTTGATTTCCTTTAGGATTGACTAGTTTGATCTCCTTGAAGTCCAAGGGATGTTCGAGAGTCTTCTCCAACACCACAGTTCGAAAGCATCTATTCTTTGGTGCTCAGCCTTCTTTATGGTCCAACTCTCACATCTGTACATGACTACTGGAAAAACCTTAGCCTTGACCATACGGACCTTCATTGGCAAAGTGTATCTCTGCTTTTTAATATGCTGTCTATGTTGGTCACAGCTTTTCTTCCAAGGAGCAAGCATCTTTTAATTTCATGGCTGCAATCACCATCCACAGTGATTTTAGAATCCAAGAAAATAAAATCTGTCACTGCTTCCACTTTTCCCCTTGTATTTGCCAGGAAGTGATGGGGCTAGATGCCATGATCTTAGTTTTCTGATGTTGAGTTTCAAGCCAGTCTTTTCATTCTCCTCTTTCACCCTTATCAAGAGGCTCTTTAGTTCCTCTTCTCTTTCTGCCATTAGGATGGTATCACCTGCATATCTGAAGTTGTTGATATTTCTCCTGGCAATCTTGATTCCAGCTTGTGCTTCATCCAGCCTGGCATTTCACATGATGTACTCTGCATAGAAGTTAAATAAGCAGGGTGACAATTTATAGCCTTTAGGTATTCCTTTCCCAATTTTGAACCAGTTAGTTGTTCCAAGTTTGGTTCTAACTGTTGCTTCTTGACCCACATAAAGATTTCTCAGGAGATAGGTAAGATTGTCTGTTACTCCCGTCTCTTAAAGAATTTCCCACAGTTTGTTGTGATCCACACAGTCAAAGACTTTAGCATAGGGCACTTTCATCACTGGGTTATTCTAGAGGTGGAAACGTAGGTGAACAGTGTGATCCTCACTAGTGTTCTCTCTCAAGGTTTACTCCCAAGCTCAAAGCCAATCCAGGGTGGGGAGAGTCCAGACCCTGAAGGGAGACCCTCACGTGCCAGATGGGTCACCGTACATCAAACCAAGTAAATATCTAAACCCCCATATCTCCCAGACAACATCTCATAGAAACTTAGAAACCAAGAATCTTTGATCACTTTTACTCTGTTATTAAAAGACTGATTACTTATTCTGAAACACTTGAATTCTGATGCCTCTGAGACAGTGGCTGTCAGACATTTTTATCTCTTTACCCTCTTAAAAATTATCAAAGCCTCCCAAAGGGCTTTTTATTGTGTGAATTGTATTTATGAGTTTTTCCATATTAGATATTAAAATTGAAAGATGTATAACATTTTTGTTTAGTTTTAGGAGGAATAAAGTCATTATATATTAAAAAGAAATAGTTTCCTTTTAAAAGAAAATAATTACGTTTTCCTAAACAAGTTAATGAGGTGATGGCATAGTTTTATATTTTAGCAAATCTCAATACTGTCTGGCCTAATAGAAAAGAACTGGATTCTCATATCTGCTCTTGCAATCAATTTATTGTGATCGATTATTTTGTTTGAAGTTTTAGAAGAAAATCAAGCCCCACAGAAACAAGTAGTTGGAAAGGAAAGGATCTTATTGACCTCCTAAAATTATATCAGAGACATACAGGGATCCAAGGACCTCACTTAGAGAATCTCTGCTCCAGAAAATACAAGGTCTTATTTCATCCAGTGGTTGGAGAAACTAACAACTGAAGAGCCCCAGTTTTAGTATTCAGAAATTACAATGAGACTCTTTGTTCCAAGAATCACAAAAGTCCATCAGCAAACACTGCTTTGTGAGACGTGTTCTTGTAATTCAAAGCTTGTGTGGCCCAGCAGAGTCATTTTAGCCCACAGCCGTCTCCTATATTCTGATATGCTGCCCTTCAGACATTTTAAAGTTCATAAAACCCTACATTCTGACATCTAGATGCCTTGAAACTTGAAGGACAATAGTCAGTTCAAACCTCTTATGTAAAGCCTTGGTATTTCTACCAATTTCTGGTATAAAATATCTGAGAAGACGTGTCCCAGTTCTGAGACACCATAGTACTTTGCAACCAAACACATTATGGGTATGGTTCTTTCATTCCCTTGCCAATGATAAATACCTTAATTTTTTGTGGTTCTGAAAGTGCTTGGTTGACTCCTGATCCTATATATATATACCTTTTCAGCTGTTGTCTTTTTCCTCGGGGATATATTTTGCATCTCTGGAGTCTCTGAACAAATCATTGTAAACCAAATTACTTCTTCATAATGGAACTTCTTATCTCCCTTAAGATGTTACAGTTCAATTCCTTTATCTTTGAGATGACACTAAGAAGGACCAAATGACTTTCCCTAGGGTACACAGAGAGTAGAACAGAATTTATATCTATCCCTTTATGAACTCTTAACAATAGCGTGGCTAGACTTTCTAGTGGACTGAACTAAATATGGCCCTATAATGGGAGCCACGCTCATGACCTCCCAGAGTTGAAACATTCTATAATTGCCCCACCACTAACCCTAAAGGCCAACATTGTATTAGTGTTAAGGGAGGTGGGGACCTTCCTTTTAGATCCATAAATTGTTCAGGACCTCTAAGAATGAAGGGCAACCCTGAGTCAAACCAATTAAGGTCAGAGTAGATCTCTCCAAGGAAGAAGCAGTTCTGAAAAGTTATGTCCAGTTATTATGATGTTGCTGACTTATATTTAATAATCATAAGGGATTTGATTTAGGTCATACCTGAATGGTCTAGTAGTTTTCCCTACTTTCTTCAATTTAAGTCTGAATTTGGCAATAAGGAGTTCATGATCTGAGCCACAGTCAGCTCCCAGTCTTGTTTTTGCTGACTATATAGAGCTTCTCCATCTTTGGCTGCAAAGAATATAATCAATCTGATTTCGGTGTTGACCATCTGGTGATGTCCAAGTGTAGAGTCTTCTCTTTTGTTGTTGGAAGAGGGTGTTTGCTATGACCAGGGAATTTTCTTGGCAAAACTCTATTAGCCTTTGCTCTGCTTCATTCCGTACTCCAAGGCCAAATTTGCCTGTTACTCCAGGTGTTTCTTGACTTCCTACTTTTGCATTCCAGTCCCCTAGAATGAAAAGGACATCTTTTTTGGGTGTTAGTTCTAAAAGGTCTTGTAGGTTTTCATAGAACCATTCAACTTCAGCTTCTTCAGCATTACTGGTTGGGGCATAGGCTTGGATTACCGTGATATTGAATGGTTTGCCTTGGAAACGAACAGAGATCATTCTGTCATTTTTGAGATTGCATCCAAGTACTGCATTTCAGACTCTTTTGTTGACCATGATGGCCACTCCATTTCTTCTGAGGGATTCCTGCCCGCAGTAGTAGATATAATGGTCATCTGAGTTAAATTCACCCATTCCAGTCCATTTTAGTTCACTTATTCCTAGAATGTCGACATTCACTCTTGCCATCTCCTGTTTGACCACTTCCAATTTGTCTTGATTCATGGACCTAACGTTCCAGGTTCCTATGCAATATTGCTCTTTACAGCATTGGACCTTGCTTCTATCACCAGTCACATCCACAGCTGGGTATTGTTTTTGCTTTGGCTCCCTCCCTTCATTCTTTCTGGAGTTATTTCTCCACTGATCTCCAGTAGCATATTGGGCACCTACTGACCTGGGGAGTTCCTCTTTCAGTATCCTCTCATTTTGCCTTTTCATACTATTCATGGGTTCTCAAGAATATCAAAGTGGTTTGCCATTCCCTTCTCCAGTGGACCACATTCTGTCAGACCTCTCCACCACGACCCTTCCCTCTTGGGTGGCCCCTCACAACATGGCTTAGTTTCATTGAGTTAGACCAGGCTGGTCCGTGTGATCAGATTAGCTAGTTTTCTGTGATTATGATTTCAGTGTGTCTGCCCTCTCATGCCATCTCGCAACACCTACCATCTTACTTGGGTTCCTCTTACCTTGGACGTGGGGTATCTCTTCATGGCGCTCCAGCAAAGCGCAGCCGCTGCTCCTTACCTTGGACAAGTCACCCCTCCTGACCTTGAAAGTGGTGTAGCTCCTCTCGGCCCTCCTGCGCCTGAGCAGCCGCCACTCCTTGGTTGTGGGTTTGCTCCTCTCCACCGCCACCCCTGACCTCAGATGTGGGGTAGCTCCTATCAGGCGCCACCTCTGTCCTAGGACATGGGGTAGCTCCTCTTGGCCGCTCCTGCACCATTGCAGCCTGGCATTCTCAGTCGCAGCCCCTCACCTTGGGCGTGGGGTAGCTCCTCTTGGCCGTCCTTTGTGACATTGTACAGGAGACAGGGATCAAGACCATCCCCATGGAAAAGAAATGCAAAAAAGCAAAATGGCTATCTGAGGAGGCCTTACAAATAGCTGTAAAAAGAAGAGAAGCAAAAAGGAAAGATATAAGCAGCTGAATGCAGAGTTCCAAAGAATAGCAAGGAAAGATAAGAAAGCCTTCTTCAGTGATCAATGCAAAGAAATAGAGGAAAACAACAAAATGGGAAAGACTAGAGATCTCTTCAAGAAAATTAGAGATACCAAGGGAACATTTCATGCAAAGATGGGCTTGAAAAAGGACAGAAATGGTATGGACCTAAGAGAAGCAAAAGATATTAAGAAGAAGTGGCAAGAATACACAGAAGAACTGTACAAAAAAGATCTTCATGACCCAGATAATAACGATGGTGTGATCACTCACCTAGAGCCAAACATCCTGGAATGTGAAGTCAAGTGGGCCTTAGAAAGCATCGCTACGAACAAAGCTAGTGGAGGTGATGGAATTCCAGTTGAGCTATTTCAAATCCTGAAAGATGATGCTGTGAAAGTGCTGCACTCAATATGCCAGCAAATTTGGAAAACTCAGCAGTGGCCACAGGACTGGAAAAGGTCAGTTTTCATTCCAATCCCATAGAAAGGCAATGCCAAAGAATGCTCAAACTACCGCACAATTGTACTCATCTCACATGCTAGTAAAGTAATGCTCAAAATTCTCCAAGCCAGGCTTCAGCAATACGTGAACCGTGAATTTCCAGATGTTCAAGCTGGTTTTAGAAAAGGCAGAGGAACCAGAGATCAAATTGCCAACATCCACTGGATCATCGAAAAAGCAAGAGAGTTCCAGAAAAACATCTATTTCTGCTTTATTGACTATGCCAAAGCCTTTGACTGTGTGGGTCACAATAAACTGTGGAAAATTCTGAAAGAGATGGGAATACCAGACCACCTGACCTGCCTCTTGAGAAACCTATATGCAGGTCAGGAAGCAACAGTTAGAACTGGACATGGAACAACAGACTGGTTCCAAATAGGAAAAGGAGTACGTCAAGGCTATATACTATCACCCAGCTTATTTAACTTATATGCAGAGTACATCATGAGAAACGCTGTGCTGGAAGAAGCACAAGCTGGAATCAAGATTGCCGGGAGAAATATCAATCACCTCAGATATGCAGATGATACCACCCTTATGGCAGAAAGTGAAGAGGAACTAAAAAGCCTCTTGATGAAAGAGAGAGAGGAGAGTGAAAAAGTTGGCTTAAAGCTCAACATTCAGAAAATTAAGATCATGGCATCTGGTCCCATTACTTCATGGGAAATAGATGGGGAAACAGTTGAAACAGTGTCAGACTTCATCTTTTTGGGCTCCAAAATCACTGCAGGTGGTGATTGCAGCCATGAAGTTAAAAGACGCTTACTCCTTGGAAGGAAAGTTATGACCAACCTAGATAGCATATTCAAAAGCAGAGACATTACTTTGCCAACAAAGGTCCATCTAGTCAAGGCTATGGTTTTTCCAGTGGTCATGTATGGATGTGAGAGTTGGACTGTGAAGAAAGTTGAGTGCCAAAGAATTGATGCTTTTGAACTGTGGCGTTGGAGAAGACTCTTGTGAGTCCCTTGGACTGCAAGGAGATCTAACCAGTGCATCCTAAAGGAGGTCAGTCCTGGGTGTTCTTTGGAAGGAATGATGCTGAAGCTGTAACTCCAGTACTTTGTTTGGCCACCTCATGCGAAGAGTTGACTCATTGGAAAAGACCCTGATGCTGGGAGGGATTGGGGGCAGGAGGAGAAGGGGTCGACAGAAGATGAGATGGCTGGATGGCATCACCGACTCGATGGACGTGAGTTTGGGTGAACTCCGGGGGTTGGTGATGGACAGGGAGGCCTGGCGTGCTGCAGTCCATGGGTTCGCAAAGATTTGGACACGACTGAGCGACTGAACTGAATTGACTTATATTTAGGAATATTGAATGGGTAAAAAGTTCTTCTAATATTAGGGATCAAATATGCCTTAATAGATCTTGATTCTTTAAGGCAGAGATGTTGGCTTCTCCATGAAACAGGTTTGAGTACTTCTGAGTTGCCTCCTCCTCAGGGAGGAAAAAAAATGACTTCCCTGGGAGCTATCCATGGTGCTCATCTCAGGACATCATTTTTTCCGCCTGCTTTGCCAGCTTAGGTCCACTACTTCCAAGTAGTTCTAGAATTTCAAGCTCCTTTGTGAGTCTTGTGATTATTGCTTGAAGCAGCACCTATGTTTGTCATACCCAGAGGCCTTGTGCTGCAAGTTAATAATGTCATCCCTGTTCCCTACCTGTTCCTCTCTTTCTTTGTGGCAGTTTTATCTTTTCATGAATTTTCAGCCCCGCTATTGCTCCTGGCTTGGTCTCCACTAGTCCAGGCACATTGCCCTGCCTGAGACAAAGCAGCAGCCAAGACTCATCTTAAGAGTAAACAGTAAGCATGATTTAATGATGACAGGAGAAACCACCTTGCCCCAGAGCCTTTTTCCCTTGTAGACTTGCAATTTGACAAAGCTCATATTTGGTGATGCAGAATCAAAGAACAACAGGGACTGGATTTACAAAGGCACTGGGTTAAACACTTTGGATACTTTATCTAATTAACATTCACAACATCCCCTTGAGATAAATATCATTATCCCCCAATTTATGGTCAAAAGAACCAAGACTCCAAGAGGTTAATAACATGTGTAACTTAGCAGAACTAGTATGTGGCAGAGGCAGTTTTGTCTTTCATTCTGACTGCACCCAGTGCATTCTGCAAGGCTGAATGCAGTCTACAAGAATTGCAGGTATCTTTAAATTCATTGTTATTTACATGTAATTGACATTTGATCTTTAATATCTCTTTGATTTAATCACTCCATCATTTCTGTGTCACATGTTCATTCACCCTTCTCTAACTAAGGTTAGAGAAGATGTATGTTCTTTACAAACCAACTGATTGAGTGCAGGTATAAAACTGTGTCATCATAAACATCTAACCCGTCTCTCTATACCATGTAACAGACAATTAAGTCACAGTGATTTGCTCTAGGCCAGAAGCTCACTGACCATCACAAGGCATCTATACTTTTTTTGAGCTTAAGAGATATCATTAACAACACAAAGCCCCAAAGCCAATGTGAAGGGAAATTTTGTAAGTGATGGAGTTAAGCTTTGTTCTTTGGGAGGTAGAGGTGATTATCCCCATCAGCTTTTCACACTTTTCCAGTTCATTTTCTGTTTTCACTTAATCTTCAGCCTCTCCTAATTTCAAAGTCCCAGGGCTCAGAGAACTAACGCTGGGCTAAGCACTTAGTTGACCAGCCAACTAGTCTTTTACCTATGATGTGATGCCATTGATGAGTTTACCTCATCCTTCTTTTAAGATACTCAACAGATGGCTTTTGGTAGATATATAGACTCCTCTTTTATGTCATTTCATAGGACTTTACTTTTTCTTTTTTTGTACTGTTTACAGTATTACATATTTACTGTCAAAATAAAATGTGAAAAAGAACATTCATCCTGTTTTATTCCAAGTTGAGGACTTCATATTAACTGTGCGGTACAGCAGTCAAAGGTTGTCTTCACCATTCCCACAAGGCCCAAAGGTCCTCTTCAGTTTTAAAGTACCCAGGCATGTCCCAAAGTCACTTCATGGTGGTGGGACAAGGACTTTTGGTAACTGCTAGGCATGATGGTCGAGTACCCACCCAGAGACCTTTAAGCCTGCTCTCCAGACCTGCTCCAAAGTGTTCCTGGGATCTAAGTGCCTCTTTGTAGGTAGTGGTCATGCCTTTAGCACGCTGGCTCAGCCTTGTCCCCTGGCAGTGGACCTTATCATACCACTGGCCCCGCTGGGACTCCTGTCTTTACCCTTCTTCCTCAGCCTCCCCTTCTGTTTCTCTTTCATTCCTTTAATCCCTTCCCATCAAAGCCATATTTCCTTATCATTAGTGATTCTTGGATTATCTGGAAATTTTAAAAAATTTTCTTAAATCCAAAGTTGACACCATTAACAACGAAAAAAGAATGTTTCACTTCTGAATGGCAGTGAACTCTTTCTATCAGAACACACCCTTTAATCCCTATAAAGCAAGAGAATTGCCTGTGTTCTTTCCTAGAGAGTACTATATTCCCCACCCTGAATAGGTCTAATTATCAATTCAAGGTTAAGGGCTCCTTTCATATCAGCAAAGGGTTAAATGTTTATACCACACTTTATACATATGAAAGAATGTGATTAAATATCACCTAAATTCTCAGTTTCCTAGAACACCATGTTATATGGTGTTGCAGAATGAATGTTTACATCTCCCCAAAATTGAAGCTCTAATCACACCCCACCCTCAGTGTGATGAGGTTGGGAAGTAGGGTCTTTGGGAGTTAATTAGTTTTAGATGGGGTCTTGAGGGTGGGGCCCTCCTAACAGGATTAGTGTCTCTGTAAGAAGAGGAAGCAGTCAGAGCTGTCTGTCTCTTCCCCTTGTGAGGACACAGGAAGAAAACTGCAGGTCAGGAAAAGAGCCCTCACCAGAAGCCAACCATGCTGCACTCTGATTTTGAACTTCAAGTCTCCAGAGCTCTGAGAAAAAAAATTCTGTTTTTCAAGCTTCCTATTCTATAGTACTCTGTTAGGGCAACCCAAGCAAACCAACACATATTATCTTCCATATGCATTTCTTTGTTTATTTATTCATTCATTCTACTTTAAAATCACATTTGTGCTACATGGTTTTTTTTTTTTAACAATTTCTCCTTCATAACTCCTGATGATACCATACCATACTATTATATGTCCCTGTCTTTTGCATTAATTTCCTGGGGCTGGCTACTGAAACAAATTACCACAAACTTGATAATTTAAAACAATAGAAATTTATTACATCACAGTTCTGGAGGCCAGAAGTCTAAAATCAAGTCTTTTGACAGGATTGAACTGTCCCCTGAGATTCTAGGCAGAAACTGTTCCTTGCCTCCTCTAGCCTGTGGAGGATGCAGCTGTTCATTGGATTTTTGCTATGTCACTTGCAAAATCCTGCCTTCATCTTCACAGTGCATTCTCCACTGTATGTGTGTGTCTGTCTCAAAATTCCCTCTGCCCCTCCTGAATAAGCATAGTTGTGAAAATTTTAGGGCCCACTAAAATAACCCAAGCTAAACACCTAGTCTCAAGATCCTTTATTTAATCACATTTTTTGCCATCTAAAGTAATAATCACTGTTTTGCCACATGAGGTATTATTCACAGGTTCTGAGGATTAGAAAGAAAATACACATTTGGGGGGAGTGGCATCTTTTTTCAGCTTACCACAGTCCATCTTCTTGCCCCCCAAAATTCACATCCAGCCTATATCCTATCCCAATATCCTCCCAAGTCTCAACTTATCATACCATCAGTGTAAGCCTAAAACTTACATCTAAGGATTATTGGCTCAGAAGTCCTAAGTCTCATTGTGTAAATCACCTAAATCAAGTAGGTGTGAGCTGGGTATGTTTCATTGTGGGGCAAACTTCTTTTCTATCTGTGGACCTACTAAACTATAAGTAAAGTTATTTACTTCCAAATTACAGTGGTGGGACAGGCATAGAATAACCTTAGGGACATTTCCATTCCGTAAGGGAAAAAATGAAAGAATGTGGTGTCCATCATTCATAGTCATACATTTTTGCTGGCCATCAATAGTTCTGCATTTTTTCCCAGTGACATGACACTTCTCATAACATGGGATCTTTATCTTGACGTTTCCCCACTCTTAGGGTTGATATTAAATTTTTGAGGCAAATCAAAAGACCCCAAAAGCCATATAGGTTTTCTTTTCGCTCTATTTAGTTTTGTTGTTTTCTTACGTGTATTATAAATAAATGAAAGTTAAACAGCTTCTCTTGAAAGTCAGTCAGAAGCTTTTGATAAATTAGTGCTTGAATGAGGGTCCTCCATGTTGTATGAATCAGCCAGACTAGCTTCTCCTGGCTTGGAAAATTCTGTCCTGTATTCCTAAGATTTGACTATTTTTAGTGCCTTTAATTGTATCGTCTGATATGCAGCAGACACAATCTTCTGTGCACACAATATTTTACATGTCAAAGTAGTATCAAAGTGTATTTGTAGACAATTAAAATGACAACTAAAATTACAATTAGAAGTGCAAACGTTAAAAATGAAACATATATGGTGGTACCATTACAAATAGCTCAACTGAAGTGGCACACAGATAACAGAAACAGATAACATACAGCTAAGGCTTCCCTGGTGGCTCAGTGGTAAAGAATCCACCTGCCAATGTGGATTTGATCCCAGGTTTGATCCCTGGGTTGGGAGGGTCCTCTGGAAAAGGGAATGGCAATCCACTCCAGTATTCTTGCCTAGGAAATCCTATAAACAGAGGAGCCTGGCAGGCTACAGTCCATGAGGTCACAGTGTTGGGTACAACTTAGCAATTGAATATGCACTCACACACACTTGCATGCCCAGGGAAAATAAGTGACAACTTACTCATCTGCTTAGTACCTGTTGAATTGTCTCAAGATTGACTGTGAGATACTTCCCAATTTCAGAAATGTCAAACAGCAAACTATGTTTATCTTAGACTTTAGGATATGGTATTCCCATATAATTTAATATTTTTATAGTATCATTTTTAATGGCTGCATATTCTTTTACTGTTTGGATGCATACAACTCATCTCTTATTAAGTAGTTTGTTTTCAATCTTTCTATTACTGAAGTTTGTAGTAATTATCCTGGCACTGAAATGGAGCTCAGATATTTAACATTTATTCCAGAAAATATCTTAATGGGAATTAAGTATTCTGGATTAGTATGCTAAAAGAAAATACCATTTTTATCTCAATTCCTTATTTGTTTTTCTTCATTACTCTCATTTTAACTTACCAGTGTGTTCTTTGGAGAAATTAACTAGGTAGTTCATCAGTTACTCATACCTTATCCTTATACTTGTTGTTCAGTTGCTCAGTTGTGTCCAACTCTTCGGCTCCTTGGGCTGCAGCATGCCAGGCTTCCCTGTCCTTCACTATCTCCTGGAGTTTGCTCAAACTCATGTCCATTGAGTCAATGATGCCATCCAACCACCTCATCCTCTGTCACCCCTTCTCCTCCTGCCTTCAATCTTTCCCAGCATCAGGGTCTTTTCCAATGAGTCAGCTCTTCGCATCAGGTGGCCAAAGTATTGGAGCTTCAGCTTTAGCATCAGTCCTTCGAAAGCGTATTCAGGGTTGATTTCCTTTAGCATTGACTAGTTTGATCTCCTTACAGTGCAATGGACTCTCAAGAATCTTCTCCAACAACACAGTCAGAAAGAATCAATTCTTCAGTGCTCAGCCTTCTTTATGGTCCAACTCTCACCTCCATACATGACTACTGGGAAAACCATAGCTTTGGCTATAGGGACCTCTGTCTGCAAAGTAATGTCTCTGCTATCTAGGTTGGTCATAGCTTTTCTTCCAAGGAGCAAGCATCTTTTAATTTCATGGCTGCATGCACTAGAAAGACCCAAGGAAAGAGGCTTGGACTTGGTGGCTATGAGAAAAGAGAGCTTAAAGGGAAAGGCCTGGACCATGAGACAGGGTCACTGAAGTCCAGTCCTGCCCACTTAGAGGGCCATATAAGAATCAGTAGAGAATATACCTGTTGAATGGGCAGGTGGTGACACATGCTGAAAAGAATGATAGAGGATGTTGTCTTAATATACACCAGGGATTCAACTGATTAAGACACGTAATTTTACACCCTCACCACTACCCTTTCTCTGCTGTAAGATGGCAGGTGCAAATAGTGGACAAAAGGATGATGCCAGAGAGGGAAGAGCTCTGGAAAGTAGGGGTGTGTGGGCCCCTGAGTCACAGGCTCAGTGTTTGTATTCATTAGTAGAAGAGGAGGGTGACAGCCTGGAATTGTGTGTAGGGACGCACCTCACCAGGGGCAGCCATGGAAACTTCCTCTGAGAGTAACAATCATTTGATCCATATATTTTCCCCTCTCCCTATTATCTCAAGCTTTTTTTTAGAGTTTTTTTTTTAATTGAAATAGTTGATATACAATGTTGTATTAAATTCTGCTATACAGAAAAGTGATTCAGTTACATGTATATTTTCTTTTTCATTTTCTTTTCTATTATGGCTTATCACAGGATAGTGCATATAGTTTTCCCTATGCTATATAGTAGGATCTTGTTGTTTATCCATTCTATATATAGTAGTTTGCATCTGCTAATCCCAAACTCCCAATCTTTCCCTCCTTTACTCCCACTCCTTGGGAACTATAGGTCCGGGTTTATTTTTTCAACACGTTGCTTTACCAAATACTACGATTCATTTTGATCAGTCACCATGTTCCTCCATCGTTTCCAATGTATTCTCAATGGTCTCTTTGTCCAGTCTGCTTCCTGTATACTTAGATTCAGATCAGATTCAAGCTGATCCAAAAAAGTCACGTACAGAAGTGAAGCAGGCAAAATCCCTTTGAGGAAAAAAGCATGAGAAGAGCGGAGGGGCATCCACTGGTTTGACGAAGCTGTGGGTGGTGGCTGAGTGCCCTCACTGAGGCCTCTAATTAGACCAATTTCTTCTTCAAAGACAGACTCCTGTGTATGTATGGTGTATGTGAGGCATTCTGGCTCTTGTATCTGACCTGCAGTACCCAGAAGGGTGCTAGACCCGCATTGTTCAGGCTCCAAAAAGAAGAAAGGAGTCCATTGTCCCTTGATAAAAGCCTAAAATAGAACTCCCCTTTTCAATGCTGCATGACATTGGAAAAACGCAACTCTTGTCTTCTAATTTACTATAACTTCTGGGTTATGTGTCCACAATGTTCCTCTCTAGGTTTCTCTGACTCTATTTCAGAGTCCTTTCTTCATGTATAATGAGATACATCTTTTTGGGGGTTGAATCACATTTCATTTTTTTGTTTGTTTTAAGCTAAATTTAGTACAGTGTGTCTAAGTTCTTAATGGTGTTGGCAACAATTCCCAAATTAAAAAGCTCTTCAGATTTCACTAGCAACGTGCTGTTTTCTCTCTTTTTTTCAGACATTCTCATGGTGTTAACATAATAACTAATATTTGTACAGTGCTTTACAGTTTATGAAATACTTTAAAACCTATCATCGTCTGACAGGGAGTATTATTCTGAACTCTTTTACCAAGGCAGAGTGAGGCTTAAAGATACAACTGGTTTGTTGAAGGGTACACAGCCACTCAGAGCTGAGATTGAAGCAGGTCTTCTGGCTCCAAATGTCATGCCCTTCATATCACATAGCACTGCCTCCCTAGTGTCTTTCCATGGGTTTCCACATGAGACATCATACATAGAAAATGTAAGTGTTATTATTTAACATGTAAGAGAATACAAAGGTCCATATAGTCAAAGCTATGGGTTTTTCCAGTAATCGTGTATGAATGTGAGAGTTGGACCATAGAGAAGGCTGAGCACCGAAGAATTGATGCTTTTGAACTGTGTTGTTGGAGAAGACTCTTGAGAGTCCCTTGGACAGCAAGGAGATCCAACCAGTCCAATCTAAAGGAAATCAGTCCTGGATATTCATTAGAAAGACTGATGCTGAAGCTGAAGCTCCAGTACTTGGGGCACCTGATATTAAGAGCAGACTCATTAGAAAAGACTCTGATGCTGAGAAAGATTGAAGGCAGGAGGAGAAGGGGATGACAGAGGACAAGGTGGTTAGATGACTTCACCAACTCAGTAGACATGAATTTGAGCAAGCTCTGAGAGACAGTCAAAGACAGGGAAGCCTTCCATGCCGCAGTCCATAGAGTCGCAAAGAGTTGGATACAATTGAGTGTCTAAACAACAACAAGAGAATAAATCTCAGCACCTAGAAAGATGTTCCAAATATTAGTTTCGGTCAAAAATGGGTCATTTTGCTCTTGTTCACATGAAAATCATACATAAGCAGTAGCTGATGCTTTTAAAGATATTAATAGTTCACATTTACAGAATAGTTACCATACACCATACTTAGCATACACTCAGTTCAGTTCAATTCAGTTCAGTCGCTCAGAACTTTCCAAATACTATTTCAGTTAATACTCACACACACCCATGAAAGGAAGCACTAGGGTCTTAGCTCAGGCTTCTCTAACAGAATCCTACAGACCAAGGAGATAGTTTAAACATTTTATCCCCACAATTCTGGAGAAATTCTAAGATCACAGATGTGCCATAATGATTGAGTTCTTGTTGCGAACCCTCTTCCAGGCAGAGAAGCTGCCTTCTCCCTGTATTCTCACATGGCAGAAAGAGGTCCCTTCTTCTTCTTATGAGGACATTAGTCCCATCATTGGGGCTTCACCTTAATGACCCTGTTACCTAACCACCTCCCAAACCTTACATTTCAAAAATACTATTACATTTAAGGGTTACAGCTTCAGCATATGAATTTGAAAGAAGAATGTGAACAGACCATAGCAACCAGGATTCTCCTCATTTTGTAGACAAGCAAATGAGTTGTAAGAGATTGTGTAAGTCACTCAAGCTAGTAAGTAGTAGGCTGGGAACTTGAACCCATGAAAAAATGGCTCCTATGAGCAGAGTCTTCACTAAACCATAAGGATTAAGATGTCTGGTTCTGTAATCAAGCTTAGGTTAGAATTTTAGCTGCACAGGCAACTGGCTGTATTAAATTGGGTGAATATTTAATCTCTCTGAAAACTGGTGTGTTTTTTGTTTTTTTTTTTCATCTGTCAAATGACTCAATAAGTTAACAAAAATTGACGGCTAATTAGGAGTCAATAAGTGGGAGCTAGTATTGTTCTACTGATGCTACACACAGCTTCCTTTATTTCTGAACTACATACTGAACACCTGCCGTGTGTATCAGACTTTCTTTGCACATTCATTGTTTACAAGTTCCATCTCCTCAGTACCCCCAAGATCAGCACACCCAAGGTTAACCAGGCGCTTTCCCTTCCTTCTTGCTGTTTGAAGGATCCTCTCACCATATGGAGTCAGGTTACTCACTTGTAGCTTCCTGTCATTGCTGTTGTTGAGAATGAGTTGGTAACTCCATCATCTTTTGTTTTGCAACATTGTGTCTCTGCCTAATGCTCCTTCTTAAAATCATTGGAATTCCTATGACTATTTTCCAGGGATAATTGAGGACACCCTCTCTGAGGAACATCAGTCTGTTTCACTGCAGACATCCCCCATTTACAAAACATGATTTAAAACCAAAAGCTTCCATCTTGAGGCCCTTCTCTCTTTCTTTTCTGCTTATAGAAAACCATGGGCTGATTAATGCCTCAGAGTCAGAAGGGTGATTGTTGGTTGCTTCTCTACCCTTAAGTGGATTTGTTCCCAGGCCCCTTAGCCCTGACTGTCAATTGTCTTTCCCTAAGATTTTTGTTTTCCCCCTTCCTCAGCCCTTAAAACTTACTCAGCAAACTTTCATTTTCCTTTTGACCTGCAAGGATTTGGTAAAAACACTTGTTCAGTCTCACTGTGCTCAGCAGGAAGGGCAGTGTTTTTATACATAGAATTGTAGCTTACATAATGCTCTTCTTATAAGGCCAAGAACAAAAACTCTTTAAGTTCAATGTCAGACCTGATACGATTGTGATAAGACAAATGCAAAATGCCTTTAATTGGAACAGATGTTTTATTATCTGAATATTTATGTAAATTCAGACCACACAGCCCATGTAGCCAAAAGTAGAATACAGTGAAGCATAAAATTGTAAATTGCTCATGTGGATGAGGTTTATTGATATTATAAAATGTCATGGTAAAACTTTTTATCAAATCTCATTTTGTCACACAATATTAAAATAATAATAATAATAAAACAGTGAGAGTTGTGAGTAATACTGACATAATTGACACGGACTCTCTTTGGATTCATAGCGCTTGCTCCAGACACTTGGTGTTCAACCTTCAGCAGGTGGCTTGAATTAAGTCCTGGCAAGCCTGGAGAATCCCAGGGACGGGAAGCCTGGTAGGCTGCTGTCTATGGGTTGCACAGAGTCGGACACGACTGAAGCGACTTAGCAGCAGCAGCAGCAGCAGCAGCAGAGCCTTCCCACAGCAGTGAACTGACACATAGGAAGATCTGCCATTGGCAAGGGTTTAGCTTCACCTGGAAATAAGCTGCCGGTGTGGAAACTGCTGAATCTGATAATAGTGTGGCTGTAACTTTAGCAAAACAGCTGCTTCCTTTATAAATCCCTAATGTTTTTGTGTAGAACTAAAATGTGGTCAGTTTGGTGGGACACCCATAATTGAATGAAGTAGGGAGAAACAGATAGAAAAGGGGGAAGGCAAATGAATCAGTTCATTCATCATTTACTTTATGTGAGCAAAACCTAATGTTCTTTAACAGAAGGTATTGCTCTTACTCGGGCTTCCCTGTTGGCTCAGATGGTAAAGAATCTGCCTGCAGTGTGGGAGACCTGGGTTCAGTCCCTGGGTTGGGAAGATTCCCTGAAGGAGGGCGTGACAACCCACTCCAGTATTCTTGCCTGGAGAATCCCATGGACTGGCAGGCTACAGTTCATATGGTCACAAAGAGTCTGACACGACTGAGCGACTAAGCACAACACAGTATATTGCTGTTGTTCATGTAGCATTGGAACTCAGTTAACATAATGATCTCTCTGTCATCATTGAAGATGATTAATTAATAGCCCTCCATTGAAGATAATTAAATGAAAGCATAAAGAGGAAGAAAAGAATATTCTTTGAGAGATTCATGAAAACTCTTCTGACCTTTTTTGAATGTTTATGTTGGGTATAATATTCAGTTCAGGCGGTCAGTTGTGTCCGACTCTTGGCGACCCCATGGACCACAGCACGCCAGGCTTCCCTGTCCATTACCAACTCCTGGAGCTTATTCAAACTCATGTCCATCGAGTCGGTGATGCCATTCAACCATCTCATCCTCTGTCATCCCCTTCTCCTCCTCCCTTCAGCCTTTCCCAGCATCAGGGTCTTTTCAAATGAGTCAGTTCTTCGCATCAGGTGGCCAAAGTATTGGAGTTTCAGCTTCAGCATCATTCTTTCCAATGAATATTCAGACTGATTTCCTTTAGGATGGACTGGTTGGATACAAGCTGGTTGAGTAATATAAGCTGTCTGGGTATAATATATGCTTTTTTTATAGATTTTTAATCCTCATAACACCCTGTGAGATAGATACTGTTTTTCTTTTCTTTTTTAGTAGACTTTATTTTTTAGGCAGTGTCAGATCCATGGCAAAACTGACCAGAAAGTGCAGAGATTTCCCACATATCCCCTGCCCCTGCACATGCACAGCCTCTCCCACTATCAGTATTGCCACCAGAGTGGTACATTTGTTACAGTTGATGAACTCACAGCGATACAGAGTTATCACCCAAAATCCATGGTTTACATTAGGGTTCATTCCTGATGTGCATTCTGTGGGTTTGGACAAATGTATAAAGATATGCACCTACTATTATTAGGAACTATTCGTTCCCATTTTATACCAGATGATTGGAAAAGGTCTGCTGAATCTAGCCATGAGAAGGCTTATCTGTGACCCCGATGAGGGCAGCTTTAAGAGAGTTGTTGGGCAAGAGTGGGAAGAAAACCTGAGATTCTTATTAGGAGAGTCTGTGAATGGGGCACTTACACATTCACTTACATGGATGACACCCTGCCTGTTTCTCATCCAGGAATTTTGGCTGCAGTGTGCTCTTAACCTTCATAGTAACCTACCTCTTAGTGTCTCATTTGCTTAAATAGTTCCTAAGTTTCAAAAACACTTTCAATCCAATACAGTTTGGTTGCCACAGTCCTGTAAGACATACTAGCTTCATTGTAGACTAACAGCAGAGGCACAGAGAGATTTCAAATGATTTGCCAAGACTGCAAAGCTAGTTGCTAGTGAAAAAATATGAGAACGAAGGAACAGCATGCTACTCTGGAGCTCAACAATCTTTAGAACCCATTAATCTTTGGCTCAGGTTCCCACAAACGCAGCTAATGGTGTGCTACATCATCTCTCTGATGGGTGTGAGGGGAGCTTCTGTGGTAATTGAAAGGATCCAGGAGACTCTGTCCTCCCCTCTTCTCCCCGTGTGCTGGGCAAAGGCCACTGACATGGTGATGTTATTGGACTAAATTCACCTGAGGGCACCTGGCATATTGCCATTTCCTGGTTTAAAGTAAGTCGTATTACCCAGCTCGCCAGTCCAGGAAAGTAAAAGGCAGGCAGTGCAAGTTCAAGGTCATAGAGGGAATCAAAAAAGAGCCCAGGCTGTGCCAGTTCTTAAGCAACATCACTTCTTCTTGTGCACAGACAGGACATTTCACACTTTGGTTTGTTGACATCCAAGAGTCATATTCGTGGGTCTACAAGAATTATTGTTGACTACAGAGATTCAGAAACATGAATCCAGGGACTGTTCTACAGAATAAACTCCCCTGTAAATATTTTTTGGAGCCCAGTCAGTAAAAAAAGCAAACATATGTTGGCCCAGTCATTATTTACCCAAACAGGGATGAAAGGAAAAAAAAGGAACAGTAGTCTTTGATCTCATTTTCTACCAGTTTACAAGTTTATTTGCTTGTGGCTGTGACTGTAACATCAAGTTAACCCAGTTTCCAGGCCATTATTGCTCTGAGGCAAAGCAACTTTTCAGTTGCTGTCATCATGGCCTGTATGTATGGGAAAACTTCAGAGATTACTCAGACATCAGCAAAAAACTAATTATTTGAGTGAGAGTTCCATGAACCATGTGAGTCCTTGGTCTGGAAGGCACAATCCATTTATTCCTGAGGTCATGGAAAGTAACACAGGCTGCCCTAACAACCACAGTGATTCCTCTTTAGAAGCATTCAAATATGGATCTTAGAGAATGGAATATGAATTATGAAAGGCTCTCTTTTAAAATCTCCTTCTTTAACAAGCCAGTTCCTCCAGTTTCACTGCTGGACCTCTTTGCTATTAAATCAAGCAGATAATAGAAAAGAAGAAAACAGACAATATACTCAAAGTGAGTTGACTTCTTTTTATTGTGTTGTGTCTGCATCTTTGATTCTTCCCATTTTGTGTGTGTGTGTGTGTGTGTTTTTCCATCCATCTTTCTTTGCTTGATTTTTTTCAAATACCTCATTAACAGTGGCCACTTCTGCCTCTTCTATTTTTAATATGTGAAGTGTTTTATTTCTCTTCCATTTCTGCTTATGCTGCCATCATCTCCTCACTCTCTTTTCAAGTGACTGAGTTTGCACAAGGTTTTATATTTTTAAACACTCATTCTAACAAAGTTCTTTGAAGAAAGGAATACAGTCTTAAATATAAATCAGTCTGAGCCAAACGAAAGCATGCTCAAGCAAGGCATTAAATCCCCCCTCTGATTTCCAAAACTACACTGAAAAATAGCTTAGGTTAGCTAGACAGCATGTGGCAAAGGTGGAAAACAGGAGTATGAAGAGCCCCTGGTTATATCAAATTTTGCTTTTTTGTTTCTTTGGATTTGCCAATAAATTCTAGGAGCCATGCCTTTTTTATTATATTTCCTTGGTCTCTGCTATCTCCAGGATTTAGCAAATGAAATTCCAATAGACTGTCTAGAGACCTCTGGCCCAGTAGCAGCTGAACATATCAAAGGGCCAACCACAGAGCAAGAGTAATGAGAGTGTGAGTTTCGATCTGTCTCTACCCTTGCTGTCTTAGCAGGGACTGCTTATATTCCATAATATGTAGCATAATATTTCCTGGAGGAGGGCATGGCAGCTCATTCCACTATTCTTGCCTGGAGAGTCCTATGGACAGACGACTGGAGGGCTGTGGTCCACTGGGTCTCAAAAAGAGTCAGACGTAACTGTAGCGACTGAGCATGCAGCACAGCATAATATTGCAGAAGCATTTTCACTGGCTCAAAGCTAGTTGTGCAAAAATAAATACATCTCTCCTACATATATTCCTACAGGTATGGATAGATAAAGGTACGTATTAGTGAAGGATGAAAAAAGAGTTGAGGACAGAAGGGGAAAAAAGTAATGACCATTCACTGAGCTTCTACTCTGTCCCAAGTGCTTTGGTTGTATTATCCCATTTCATCTTACAATTATCCTATGAAGTATTTACAAGCTATGCCTTTTGAAAAAGAAAATGTAGGAATAAGACGGTTATTTTTTGGCTGTGCTAGGTCTTCGCTGCTGTGTGCAGGCTTTCTCTAGTTGTGGCAAGTAGGGGCTACCCTCTAGTTGCAGTTCCAGGGCCTCTCACTGCAGTGGCTTCTCCTGTTGCAAGCACAGGCTCCGGGGTGTGCGGGCTTCAGTGGTCGGGGCACATGGGCTCAGTAGCTCTCAGTCTCCAGAGTGTGGGCCCATTAGTTGTGGCTCAGGCTCAGTGGTTGCAGCACAGGAGTTTAGTCGCTTTGTGGCATGTGGGATCTTAGTTCCCTCACCAGGGATCAAACTAGCATTCCCTAATTTGCAAGGAGAAGTCTTGCCCACTGGATGACCAGAGAAGCCCTAAGTATTTCATATATATTCTTTCATTTACAGCAACTCTCTCAAGTAGCTAGTATCAGTACTTCCATTTAGTTATGAGAGACCAAAGAGTAGCATAAGGAGAATACTTTGTCCAAGTTGCAGAATCCATGGGTAAAAGCTCCAGAACTTGACCCATAGCCGACTGACTGCCTTCATATCATCCACGTGCTTTTCATATCCAACCATGTCTTTTGAGACACATGATATGAAAATTCAACCCCCAAAATATATTTTAGTGCCATGTTTAAGACAAATAAAATTCTGTATCATTCAAAATGTGAATAGCACGACAGTGTAGCCAAGTGCTAAAAGGATTATCTCAAAAGATAATTCAGCATGTCTGTAAAATATTTGTCAACCCTTGTTGTCACTGCAATACATGTAGGACTCCTCCTTCAAAAGGCATTGGAGGTTCAAGGTAGTATTGATGGTATGAGGAGAGCGCAGTCTAAAACTCAGTTAAACTGTACTGCTCAGAAAGAATTACCAGATTGCTGTTGAACTGGATTAATAAATTCAAAGAGTGCATGAATTCAGCTAGAATAAATTTCAGATTTTAGGATTCCAAACTGAACAAAACCTAGTAACTCATTCTAACAAATCTTTTTTACAGGGCTGAAACAACTAATGATAAGCAACTCTTTGCTTTGATAAAAGTATCATTATAAGTAATGCAAATGAAAAGATCTATTATTCCAATAATTATTTTCCCCTTTATTTAGATCTCCTTGCCTCTTATAATGGCAATTTGAATAGATGGGAAAGTATGGGCTTACAGAAACTTAGATTAATTCAGAATTTATTGTGTGCCAGGCATTGTCCTAAGTACTTTAGCTTGCATTCTATGTGAGATACATACTAGGTAATCTCTGTTAAATGGATGAGGAAGCAATGGCTTAATGAGATTAATTTCCCTGTATCACATAACTGAAAAGAGCTTGGCTTTAAATCTAGATCTTCTTGACCATGGAGCCTGAGCTCTTCATCAGTAGTCATTGAATTCATAGCTGGACAAATGATCATATTCAAAAGGTGTAGATCAATAGATGATTGTTAGCATAAAGAGCTATATAAGTTCCATTTCTGGGTCTTACAGTTTAAATGAAATACAGGTCACTTGGAGTAGGCTTAGAAAAGAACAACTTGAAGGGCAGAGGGTCCACAACCCCTTCAGTTGAAAAGGGATCTTAGGAGCCAGCAGTGTTTAGCCAGAAGAAGGGAAGACATAATATTGTCCAATCTTCAGAGATTTGAAGAGTTTCCCTCAAGGAAGTGAAATGAGCCTATAATTCAGAGGTGCCTGGAAGAAACTGTTTCCAGGTTGTTTGACATTCTGTGATTCTGTGATACGTTCTTCATGAATCCAAAGAGTATGTGTTCATTCAGGCAGTTACAACATAGCACCATAGACTAGGGGCTTAAAGAACAAGAATTTATCTCTCATGGTATTGGAGGCTGGGAAGTCCAAGATCAAGATGCCAGCAGATCTGATGTCTGGTGAAGACACTCTTCTTGGTTTACTGTTGGTCATCTTCTCCCTGTATCTTCACATGGCAGAGAGCAGAGAGGGCCAGCTCTCTTTTCCCACCATGAGAATTCTACCCTCAAGACCTAATCACCTCCCAAAAGCCCCATCTCTGAATGCCATCTCATTAGAGTTTCAGCATATGAATTTGGGATTGAGGGGAGACACAAACACTCATTACATAGCAGAATAGAGCCAATCCAAGTTGCATGTCAGTTTAGCTCGAAAAAGAATTCTCTGCTAGAGCAGTCGAAAGATGGCAGTTGTGCTTCAGACTTCATCCATCATTGCAGTTACCAGTATGGGTCAGAAAAATACTCATCAGGAATTTTGGAAAGGCAATTTAAACATAAGGTGATTGATTAAATGAGTTGTCTTTCTTAGACGAGAGAGGCCGTGAATTAACACATAAAGGCTTCATGATTACAAACCCCTAAATCATTGAGCTAAGATTCCTGAGTGTGGGATCCCATGTTTCCTGTGCTCACCTCAAGAAGCCTTCAGTAGAAAGGGAAAACTACAGAGAAGAATTTATAATGACAGTAGCATCAGCTTTCAGCTCTTGCACTTGAGTTCTAAAATGACATATACCAGGTGGTAAGAAAATCTGTGAAATTATTCACAATAGTCAAGGGGTGAAGGCAACCTTCATATCCATCAACAGATGAATGGATAAACAAAACATGGTGAATATATAATGGTATATTATTCAGCATTAAAAAAGAATGGAATCTTAACATATGCTACAGCATGAATGAACCTTGAGGACATTAGGCTAAGAGAAATAAACCAATCACAAATATTGCGTGATTCCTTGGTTAAATATATATGGGTATGGGTTAATGAGTGAAAAATTCAAATTAGGTGGTAAGATCAAATTCATTTTTAAAATGCAGTAAACTCAGACATCATGATGGACACAAAGAGAATGACTGGACCTACTCTGCAAATCCCTGAAGCTAGGGTCAATTTCATGTTTGGCTTTTCTCAAGTGATATTTTCCTAGAAAAGAAGGTACTACAGTGATGCACTTTTTTTTTTTTCTTTCAGCCTCAAATACCCCTAATATCTTCTATGTGAAACATGCGTAATATGGATACACCAAAAAATACTTAAGAATCCCTGTCTAGACAAACAGGGTTATAATTCAGACCTCTAAAAAGAGAGATTTCATATAACACCTCAGGATTTCTTAGCTTTTCAGAATAGCTAGAAGTTTCAGAGAAAAGTCAAACTCTCCCTTCTGATTGCCTTGTTGTCTGTGTATTTTCCATTGTGGGACCCACTCTTATCCATATTTGAAACGAAGAGACAGTTGCCTTTGAACTCTGTGTATCCTTGACATCTTCCATTTTCTGACATTCACTATCTTTCCAGGTTTCCCGTGATAGCTCTTGGATTGAAATGTATAACTATTAAGACAGTATTATAAGTAGGCCTTCCTTTATGCTTAGATGTGAAATAGTGTGTCTCCCTAAGCTCAACCTATTCTATATTTTTAAGTTTCTTGATGGTTAATTCCAGTCCAGATTTTATTCCTCCTGCCCTCTTACTCAAGGTTGGATTGATTTTTTTTTTCTTTCAGCTGCCTAAGCTATAACAATTAGGGGTGTGCAATGAAGGATAAAATAGCTCTGATTCTAAATTGCATCCTAGCAAATGGGGAGATTTTTAAATTAAGTTGTTCCCGACTTTACTAAACAACTGTAATTTCTAAATTTATGATTCACATATAGTTGTGATGTAACTTACAGGACAGCTTGATATAGTGATGAAAATTTAAATAATTCCCTAAGATAAAAAATCAAAGAGTCATCCATAAGAGGTAGTAGCTTCCTTAATCCAAATAAAGAAAGCATGGGGTCAGATGGCAGAGATAGGAATTAGAAAACATTTGTCCATAGTGCCAAAGCTAAGAATTCTTCCTGAAAGCTACTGCTGAAAGGATTGTGGTCCAAATGGCTTTATTTCCCATGTTAAGAAAAATGTAGGGACATGATTTGTGTTCCCTTCAACTACATCCTTTCCAGGTATTTAGCATTTTCTCCCTTCTGGTTCTAACCTACCTTATTTTCTTCATATATAGAATATGTTAAGTGCTTTTCTCCACTTCACATTATATATTTGTGTTTATTATCAGCCTCCATATAACTAGACTATAAGCGCCTTGTCATTCCAAAGATTAACCCTTTAGTAAGAGTTCAATAAATATTTGTGAACTGAAGGAATGAATGAACAGTGAAACAGCCTTTTTATTATAGTCCACATTGTATTAAAAGTGATTCCATTGGGAAACCTTGTAAATCAATGTATTTTGGGCTAGTCAGATTGGGTAAATGGAACACATTTAATAGCTTCTCTGAGGGATCCACTTTTTGCCAACAGTAAAGATGGATGTCAGGTACAGTCTTCCTAACTTCATGCTTGACAGTGGAACATGTATTTTAATGTATAAATGTAGAATTTCCTGAGTTCTTTGACCTAATTTTTTTCCAGAAATGTTAGTACATACTGCTCTTGAACACCAGTGAAAACACCTTGTAGTGAGATGTCTTTGGCTTCTTTGGCATTCTTAACTTCTGTCAACAAAAATATTAAACTATCGATAGTAAAAGTAGAGAAGAGTTTTATTTGAGCCAAACTGAGGATTATAGTCTGGAAGACAGCTTCCCAGGTTACTCTAAGAAACTGCTCCAGGGAAGCATGGTTTTCAACATGGTTTTATATCTTGTCAGAACAAAGAACATTAAACAAGTCATGGATATATTTCTTCAAGGTTTCAGCAAAAACAGACCAACACTTACCAGTGAGTCAGTGTGGTCTTGGCACCTGGGAAGGGAGTCTTATCACTGGAGGAGAACCAGCATGGCTGTTCCAGGGAAGGAGGCATTTACTCTTTATTTTTAATATGGATTTTCTTTACTTCTGGTCAGTGCATCCTTTTCTTTAATAATTAAGGCAGATATACAGTGTATGTTTGAAAGTCCACAAATAGGCTGTTTTAGTCAGCATAAAATTCAAGATAACTCATATATGAGCCAGAATGTCTTTCCCACACCTCAATATATGAAAATTACTTTTGTCACTTGGATGCAAAATAATCTTCTATAAAACTCTGGTGGACTTCCTTTTAGTCAAAGTCAAATGTGGCAGGTAAAACAATATTACTATAGCATGCTAATAAATAGCTTTATTATTTTTTCAATACTTTGCAAATACTTTACAAGAATAGCCCATATGATAAATTAGAATAAGAAGGGTACGGAGTAGAAATATCTTACCTGGCTAGCCCTCTGAATGATAACAAGGAGTAGATAAGATCAGTTTCATGCAAATACCCTGAAAATAAAATACTAGCAATACAAATAATCAAATATGTAAATAATAAAAATTTGTTTAGAAATGGTTCATATGCAGCTGATTATTTTTAGATTTTGCCCAATATCATAACCTCTGTTCCAGGTGAAAGCCTGCATTCATCCCCCAATATACAACCTATTATACTTTATCCCTTGGGTAGGCACTGTCAGGCCTTCTCAACCTCCATGCCCACTTCCCCTGGTACACACTCCAGCCTTCCTTCCAGTTTCTGGGAGGAGCTCGCTTCTTCCCTGGCTCTAGGAGCCATTGATTCAGGGGTAAGCACGTGACCCAGGCCAGAACAATGAGAATGGAGAGCAAGATTTGGAAATCAAGCCTCCTTGCCTTTATGAAGATGTTTCTAGAATTACTCCTGGGTTTCTCCAGTCATGGAGGAAGACTTTTGTCATCTTTAGAGTTACTGGAAGCCAGTTTTTGTCTGTGTGAGTGATGTGACACCCCAGAAAGCAGAGTGGAGAGGAAAAAAAGAGTGGGTATTTGAGAACATTGTTGGGTCAGTGAACCAAATTTCTCTTGTGATTCAGTGTATCTGCAGTGTTGTTAATATCAGTGTAAACTGGATGTTTGGTTGTGTGTCACCAAATGGATCATAATAAGTGAAATTCCTTTCTTCAACAAACCTATACGAAGAATCCATTAAATTTTAGGCTCTATTATCCAAAGGTAATTTACATCTCTTTCGTGCCCTCAAAGAAGTTGCAATCTGGTAAGAGAAACAGAAAGTGAATACCCAGGTCGGTGGTGATATACTGAGAATGTCCATCATAGATGCAGGCAATAAGGGGGTTCAGAGTTTAAAGACAATTTTAAAAACTATAAAATTGACTAAAAGTGTTTTTTTTTAATTATGACCACACACGGTCAATTTTAAATAATGCTGATACAGGGATAGAATATTTCTCCCTGTCAGGATGGACCATACCCACTGCCTCAGGCCTCCAGACCTGGGGCATCATTGTTAAATGACTACCTCTTAAATCACACTAAATCATCTTTGTAGCTCAAAGTTCACTCTTTCAGAAATAAGACTTCTAAAGAAATCTGTTCTTTGATTATATGGCAACCAAAAATCTTGATTGCAATAATGGAGAAGAGGTATCAAACTATAACAAGTTGGCAACAGGGAGTATTTCAGTATTGTGTGAAGGCAACTCAGGAACTTATTGAAGCTATATGAGTACCATAATGTGGTAAGGAAAATTATATGCCCACAAAATATTAATGCTAAAGAGTGGAGAGCTGATATATACTTCCAATTGTCCTTACTGAGAAATTGATATCTCTCAGCCAGGTGAGGCAAAGAGAACAGACTCAGAAAGGACTCTGGAAGTTTCTACTAAGGTAATTTAATCCATCAGTCCTGTTCTGTGCATCTCCCATTCTTGCTGTGATCTAGTTCCTATCAAGAGCTCACTGGATCGGTGCTCTGGACCTCACTGTCCAATGAATGGTTGCTCCAAAATAGCTTTAATAGTAGTCTTTATCCACTGTAGTATGAAAGACAGTTGACTTCAGCATTAGGGCTTGGCTATTTCCTACCTAATGGGTACAGATTGCACTGTGTTGACCTAAAACAGATAGACTGCCAGTTATTTCTCCCGCAGAAATGCAGAAATGGATTTATTTGGGATCAGCAGAATATTGCAGTTTGAAGTATGCAACCTTGACTAGCCACGTGTGAGTCCCCGCACAGCAAGGAAAGGAGAACTTTTTTAGAGGAGGGGAGAGGAAGTTGGGAGGACCGTGGTAAACAAAGAGTCCGTTGGAGGAGTTGAAAGTGTGAAGTATAGTGTGGCTTTTCATTGGCTGAGTTGTGACGCTCTCATTGGCTGACCTCCTGCCCAGCAAGAAGAGAGGGTTTTCCTTTTTTCTGTTGGGCTGTAGGGTGTGAGAAATTCCTGTTCTGGATGCCCAACTATTTTCTTGAGTTTTCTGTTTATTAATTAGTGATTTAAATATTTTCCCCCTCTATTATTCTAGTCTTTCACAGTGGACAATAATTGTGCGTATATATGTTCTCATATTACCCTCTATGCCTTTTTTTCTCTAATAACTTACATCTTCCTACGTCTTCCTAACTGTATCTAATCACAGTCTTAATCTGTATCTTATCTGCTAAATCTTATCAGTTGTTTGAAGAGATAGAGAAGTAGAGTAAAAGATGATTTAGTAAGTGGCAGTCATTTCAAAGATAGAAGGGACAGATTCATTCCTTTCCTAAGTAGTTCATATTAATGAACATTATCTTTATTGTTCTGTTTGATTTAGACTATCTATAAAACTCATGATATACAATCAACTGAAATTTTCACTTTAAAAGAAATTTTAACTCATCTTTCCAATTGTTGCATTAATTTTTCTTTTTAAAAGACAAATAAAATGAGACCTTATTAAGTTTCAAAGTTTCACTAAGAAACTTAAGAGTCAATGCAGTAACATGCATTTGCAAACTCACTGTATTGATTTATTTGGTATGGGATCATCTTCCAAGCCCTCTCAAGCCTTTTGACCATGTCTCTAAGAGGATATGCGTGACCTAACGCAAGGCCAGCACTGTATTCTGTGAGTGTGTGATTTATTGTTTTTCAAAAAGATCAAAAAGAGTCATGAGTTCAATGAATGCAGCTGAATTCTCCTGCAGTTGAACAAATCCATTTCCTATTGATTTTCTTCAAAAATATGTGACTATAGAACTGCTTTCCCACTATTCTTAGCAGTAACATCTTGGTCATACACTTCGATTAATAATAACTTGTAGATAGCACTGAGGCCTCGGTGTACCAAAATTAGTATTCCTTGTTACATACTAATTTAAGATACTGAGCTTCAATTATGAAATTTGTTGTTCAGTTTTTACACATTACATTTAGTGGCCCCTAAATTTGTTATGTCTTTTAAGTCTTCTTTCCCACAGATCGTAAATCAATCTCCTTTTTTATTGTATGAAAAAATTAGCACACACAATTGATTTCAGAAGTGGCATTAAAATGCATGCCTACTGCATATCTGATAATATAACAGCATACAAATTAAAGAGATTTTTCTTTCATTCCCTGTGTTGACAGTCCTCCTTTCCGGTCTTTCCCTCTTCCTTCCTGCTTTCCTTGCTTCTCATTTCCCCTCCACCAAATCCAAAATTATTTGGAGTCACTATGTGGACATTTTTCCCCTTTATAATGAGTTCAGCAGGGTCAGTGTCAGCATTTGGACTTATATAGAAAATAACTTCTTCATTATTTATGGTAATAAAGGGAGATGGCGCTGTGGGAGTAGAAGTTCTCTGCACTTTTAGAGCCGGCAGCCAATCTGAAAGGGTTGGAAGGCTTTCTGACCCTTGATGCCGTTCCCAAAGACTTCAATTCTGCCATTAGCAATTTGATCCTCAGGGTTAGGGCACTGCCCCTTATCAAGATGCAAATCCCTCTGAGCCAGAAAATGCCATAAGCTGCTGTGATCCATTAACATCATATGACTAATTCATAGATTGGGATATTTCCAACAAAACTAGGCTGAGAGCAGATTTTGTAAGGAGAACTAGAGTCTGAGAGAGAGTCAGAACTAGATGAGGTCACCAAACATCTAAAGAACAGTAGACCACTGCAAGCAGAGAGAAAGAACAACCAGAGGCTGAAGAGGTTGAAGAGAGGCTCCTCTGACTTCCATTTTTACCCATTCTTACTCCTAAGTGTGAATATTTTTTAAATGAATGAAATAAAAACATCCACACAAACATCTTAGAAACTTAGAGCAAGGGACATAGTTTCTTGTGTAATTTCATTTGGGATCACAAGAGGCAAGAGTCATGGAGACTGGGAAGCATCAATAGAAAATAAATTGTAGATGATCAAAGCATGAAAAAGTGGTAGAAAGAGGTTATTTATTTGGCATTTACAGGATTTTAGAATACATACGTAATTCTGATAATGACTATTAAAACTAGACACAAAAACTGGTCAGAAGTCTCATTTCAGTCTAATAGTTTAATATTTGTTTTACCAAACTAGATTTGATATAGCTGCAAATGCGTACTTTTTCTCTTCCTACATTTACTAAGCATTCCTGGTGTCCTTTTGTATACACGTTTTATTGTTAATATTCTGGGGAATACAATGAATAAGGAAAACAAAAAAGCTGCTCCCAAGTAGCTATCAAAGTGTTACAAAAAAGAAAATTAAGCAATAAATATAGTACCATGATATGATTTCTTTAGGAAGAGCAGAGGAAGCACAATGTGGTATACAGAGGGTGTTAAATAATACTCAGTACCCCTTTAAGTTATAAATAACCTGTTCAGCCTTTGCTCTAAAGATTGGCAGTTGGGGGGTGAGAAGTACTTGCATGCAGATCACCCAAGGCAAGCCTTCAGTTATCCACTGAGATGAGGGTTGAAATCCTGGGAATTTATCATAGAGGAAAAGAGCGCCCACTCCCACCTTTGCTAGAAATTCTCAAAGATCCGTAAGGATTTTAGGGAAGGAAACAAAAATTAAAGTATTTCCCTGAGGCTTTTTCTGAGATCAGAATTCCTCCTTGGTATAGTCGAGTATGATTAGGGTTTGGGAGACGCCCAAGTGTTAGAGGTTAGAACAGGGTCTTCTTAAGCTGAGGTCGCAGAAAGCACCACAGCTAAGGGAAGGTGAAAAGTGGACGACTGTGGGGAAGTTGGACAACTATGGCCCAGAATTTCGGAAGGAGAAACTGAATGGACCACAAATTTGAAGGAGCCGGAGGAAAATACAGAAATCAGGATATGAGGCCAGAATTCTATCAGTTAGTCACACTGGATCCCACAGTAAGTGACAGCGTTTTGTGGCTTGCTTTTTTGAAGTGCATGGGAGAAAAGCCTGAGGTCAAACTTACTGGGCTGGGGCTGAGTGAATATTGCCAGCCAAAGCCAGTCTTCCTTGGACAGATCAGCATCTCTATCCTTGTGATCTCACACTACTTAATAATAAGTGATGAGAATCGCTCTTGCTGTCTTCAGTGTGCCTCAAGCATTTATTAAGCAGCAGCTGTGTTTCAGGTTCTATGCTAAGTATACATGGAGAGGCGAGTGAACATAGCTGATGCTTCAGAACCTAGTCCAGAGGGGTAAAGCCACTATCCTTCAATTAAAAATGTTTTTTGTTTTTTTTTTTTTAAAAGAGAACCTAGAGAGATAAGTTCTTCATAAAGTAAAACCAAGCTTCAAATCAACTTCATCTCTGATTAAAATAAGGTTATCCTGACATGTTAAAACACCCAGCTGTACTCTCAGAGGCAAAAATAAATCTTCTCTGATGAAACATTAAAAAAAAAAAAAAGAATGTAGAGTCCAGAGGGCATGTATAAAACACCCCCAAGCCAGACAGAACTAAGTTGCTTGTATTTTTGTGAGGCTGGCCAAGAGCTGGTTTTAGAAGTCTAGCTTCAACATGTAAATAGTCAAGATGAAGCTTTTCACAGAACTCATATTATTAATCATAAAAATCCTTTGGATCACAGCCTTTTCATAGCTTAATATACTGTAACACTGACCTTGAAGACACATGCCTTTAAAGGACTGATTAGCAGAAAATAGGAAAGCTCTTGACACTCAGGAAACTTTGGGATTTCATATCTGTTCCCTTGTACCTGCAGGTCCCATCCTCCTTCCCATCTGTTCCTTTCACTTCTGATGATGGAATCCTACACCATGGGCAGGATTTTCACTTCTCAATATAGAACCCATGTACCTTACCTCATGGTCCAACTGACTTCCTGAGAATAAATCATTGTCTTTGTATTTCATAAGCAGCAACAAACATTGATTTTGTTGTTAGTATGTATGAGCCTGCATTCATTCAACAAACTATATATTTTAATCAACAAGTGCCCTAAAATTTTGGATTTTAACGCCCTGAGAGATCAACTTTTAATCAGTTACTAATTACAATTTGAGAAGCCTTGTGTCCAGGCCAAATGCCATGTGACTTATCCTCTGGTGAGTAACTCCTCTTCATTTGAAGTCTTAAAGTTGTTTTAAATGCCTTAAACCAAGTTTCTTCAACAGCAGTGTCAGAACTGTGACATTTTATGCTAATTTTACAGTGAAAAGGATTCTTTAGCAATGTGTTGAAAGGCAATGTGAGTTCATCTGAGTCTTTGATTATGTTTAATAGTTTTGCTGTCAGACAGTGAGTCGTGATCTTTACTTGTACTTTACATTTGTATTTACACCTCCTTGCATTTGATAAAAGCAAGGTAGCAGAGTCTGCCTATTGACAGTGATGGCTCCTTTATTTTAATCAGTGCAGAGAAAAAAAGTAAAACTTGGCACAGTGGGGTGTAAAACCCCTTCCTTCTGCCATTTGCAATGTAGTAGTTTTATGTGTAACCTTGTAGGACAACTTTGTGCAACAAAATGTCAGCATATCTAGTCATTTGATTTACATGAGAAATTTTTACTTTCCTTCTATCAGGTTCAGTGTAGCAAATGAGGTTAAGAAAAAAAAAATATCTTCTCTATTTGCAAGCCTTGGTGATATAACCATTTATAAGTATGCCTAAGTAATATTTTATTTAATGGGAGAAAATCAATGTCAATTTTCTCTCCACTCCAGTGAGGCTGAATTTTTCTTGCAGTAGGGTGTGGTCAGAATAAATGAACTGCAAAGAGAACACTAACTGAGAAGTGGAATTGGTATTTCTGAATTCCTATGGACTACAATAATTGTAAATAATTTATCTCAAGTTTGCCTCCATCCTAGTCTGCATTTTTAAATTTCCTCTAGGAGTCTTTGAGCTGATTAGCTTTGGAGGTTTTCTCCCCATGTGTGCCAGTGTCTTTAGTTAGATGTCACAAATTTGAAATAGGTTTTGTCCCTTTTGGTGAAAATAATTTGGAGTTCAACAAAGTAGACATCTTGGTACCTAGGTACTAGTCCTTCAGGTAGGAGTCTATTTAGGATACAAACAAACAGATGAAGTTATGGATGAGTATAAGGTGGAGTTTGGTAAGCTTTTTACATATAGGGTCAGGTAGTAATTATTTATGGCTTTGTGAGCTGTACAGTTTCTGTCATGACTACTCAAGTCTGCCAGTGTAGCACAAAAACAGATATAAACTACATATAACTGAATGAGCAGAGATCATGGTAGTGTTCAAATAAAACTTCATTCAAAACAAGGATTGCCCTAGTGTAAATCAGCTTCCTGGGATCATGTTTTGGCACAGTACTAAAAAATAGCGATCACAGAAACTTTCTTTACACATTCATGTGGGAAAAGTGTTGGGGTTCTTTTAGACACTGATGAGTTATTTAAAATGGTATCTTAATACCAGCAAACCCTTTCTCTAGGCTTGCAAGATGCAAGGTAACAAGTGCTTGAGTAAATGACCAAAAAAGGACCAGGTGAGACCAGGCAGAGGCAGCAGAGAGTCAGATCCACCCAGTATGTTTTCCCAGGTGCTGGTAATGTGGGGTGGGGTGCATTGAAGTGAGAATAGAGGAAGGAGTCTGGTTGTAGGAGAAGTTTGGACCAGGAACTTGCTAGTATGTCTGTTCCAAATCAGAATCCATCCAAACCTTAAGGAAGTAGGAATTACCAAGATACTGGGGCCCTGGGACTTCTCTGGCAGTCCAGTGGTTAAGACTGTGCTTTCAATGCAGGGGGCACGGGTTTGATCCATGGTCGGGGAACTAAGATCCCACATATTACACCGTATGACCAAATAATAATAATATAATGGGGCCCTAACCTTGTGGACAATTCAGAAACAAGAGTAAATTCTCGTAAGAACACTGGACTGCTTGGTAGGCACCATTCTGGATTATGAGAAGCTATCTGTTTTGGGGGAGCTGATGGAAGCGAGGGCGTGGGAGGAAGCAGAGAGTAGTTAATGAGATGTTCAAAAAATGGAAACTTCTGTTTTCAGAAGTTAACTTAGACACTCAAGTTTTCCCCCGAACAACCTAATTCCTGGAATATCACAAGATTTAATTAAGGGACCACTGGAACATGTGACGAGTTTCTGACCTACAGGTTGGGTAGATGTCTACAGATAGCACAGCAAAGACTAGGGAAGGAGATAATCAAGACCCAGGAACCAGGCAGCAGCTGACAGAATTAGGGTTGCATGTATTATGCTTCCATAGGACAAAAACTGCGAGGCCAAAAATGAACTCTGTCTTTATAAAGTCTCATTTATACCTCGGCAGAAAAATCAGACACTTATGCCTAACACTGCATTGTTCCATGAGAGGCTTAGCTACTGAAAGTCATATTGTCTAACCCTTTTTTTTTTCTGACACATAAAGAACTTTTACATTGTAAAAAAGATTTTTAAAGATGCAGTGAGAGTTTAACTTGAAAATGGAAGCATTTTCAAGATAAAGAGTGGAAACAAAGAACAGCATAATAGGTATTATGTTCGGTAGACATTTTAAGATGAGTTATTGTAGGCATTTTTAAAATACAGAGAACAATGTTTTTAACCTTTATGTGTATATTTAAACGCTCATAAAACATTTCTACTTTTTGTGACAAAAATTTTGATGTACTTACAAACGGAAGAAGAATGCCTGGTGTTAATTATATAAAGGCAGTGTAAATATATAAAGCACATTGCTTTTATAGCCATGCGTCAACCCATATATACCATTTGGGTAGGTTTATTGTAAATTTCCCATAAAGCAATATTCTGTTTGTTCTTTAATAAAGTGTGGGTTTTGCCACTGGTGGAGAATAGTAACCACCTTTTAATTTCACAATTAGTGGCTTCTCTCTAAGATAAGATTGGCCTGAAAGGATAAATGCATTCCAGTTCAGAGAAATTAATATCGCCTAGGTGAACAAAGCTCTAAATTGAATACCAAACAGACTTCATCTTAGAGCCCCACAAGAGCTGGAAACAGCGGGCCTGATGGCTCTGTCACACGGCTCTTCGGCACTCACATTCGGGGAGCTGCTGTGACCAACGGAAGCAGAGGAGCTTAATTTGAGATAAACGGAACTGAGATGCTTCCTGAGGGAGCCAGGAGAGAGGAGGTCATTGAAGGCAAGCAGACTGACTGTCCTCAGCACTCCTGACTCTCAGGGTAAATATTAGGAAATCTACCTAACTGTGGGCCCAAGGCTGATTCTGGAAAAGAACCTTGTGCCAGGCAGCCCATCAGCATCAGTGGAGATCCTATTGCATTATAGACAAGAGCCATTTCATGGAATCCAAATGCAACTAAATACTTGAATTTGAAACAGGAATGTGAGTGGCACTTATTTTATTTTGAAGTTGATTGATATATTGAGTTTCCACGATATGGCCAGCTCTTTATGAAATTTACATTTCCAATAAGAAAGAATAGCACTCATTTTAAATCAGGAGGGAAAAAAAAAAAAAAAAACAGGAAAACTACGGTGATAGCAGAGGCCACTCACAGTTGTCCAGAGTTGAGGAATACCCTGAACCTGTCCCTCAGTGTGTTCCAGCCACTGACCTACAGCCCTCTGAGGCTAGGAGAGTCACCACCAGCAGAGGAAACCCGACCACACAAGCTGCTGAGATGTGAAACCTCGGCTCTGGCTGTGAGGTTCCAGGTTTGTAAGCCACTGATTTAACCTCCCATTCTCCATGTAGACAGTTGAGTTTGGACGCCAGAAATGGCCTGGTGAAGCTTTTCCCATCTCTAGGAGCACCTGTGTCTGTCTGTATTTCAGAACCTCCTCAGAGCCAGCTCTCTTGAGGAGGTTTTGAAATGCACTCTGTCCTCACTGTTTCTGTAATTCTCCCTTTGCCCTTCCCCTGAAAACGTGGAAAAGCTCCTTCCTCACCAAGTGGTTTGCCTCGACGCCAAACAACTCACTTGGTAATTGGTTCGACTGCAATAAATCAGCTGAACAATGATTTTGGAAGAGTTGTAGCTCTATATTGCAGACCTTCTTCATTCAAACTGCTTCCCACAGACCAACTGAGGGCTCTTAGAGAAGATGAACTCTTCTGGTTGCTAATCTGAAAGGGAAACCCAGCAAATCATATTCACTTAGTCTCTCTGTTCAATTTGCCTGTGATAAACTGGGCTCTGCTGGTTTTGTGGCTGCTTTATGCAATAGGGATAATGGAAATAAAATGAATACTTCAGAACAAAGGCAATAAAGCATTATTATGGCTAATGAAGGAATGATTTGTTTTGAATGTCAATTGCTTAGAGGCAAGGATTTTCTAAAAATCAAATAATAAATGGTCACCATATTGGCAATATAAATATTCCCTTATTGATCTTAGATGGAAATCAGATTTCAGAGAGAAGAATGCCCGACATACTTCAAAATAGATTCTAAAGCAAGTATCTGTGATAAATGACCAAGTTCCTAACTTGCTTGCATTACATTTTTAGAAGCACCCTGATATTTTGACTTATAACTTTTCTTTCATTGCTTTGATATCTAAATTCTCTAGGTTAATACCATTGAAATGAAAGTTTCATTAGTTGAAGCAATCAGAACAAGGCTATAATGCAGTAGTTCTCTTAAGCCTACACTAGACTTACCTGGACAGTTTATTTAAAAGACAGATTCCCAGGACAGGTCTTCCAGAGACTTTGAGTTGGAAGATCAAGTGGGACCTAGAAATCAGCATTCACACTAAACAGCCAATGTGCTTCTCTGCTTGAGGCTCTTGATCTCATTTTGAGAAAAACTGCAATAGAGTACATCCTGCTTTTGAATCAGGCTTCACAGGACACACATTAGAAAGAGGACAGAAAGTTAAGAGGCTTAAAATAGCTGGAATCGAACTGAGATCAAGCCTCTGGTTCAGAGTAGAGTGCCAAAAGGGAGGAAAAGGATAAAAAGGAATTTATACAGACGGGCCATTCACCTCGTTCCCCTTTTCCTGATCTACACCAAGTCTGCATCTTACAAGAGAACCCAGAACTAATCTCCCCCCAGTTTCTAATGCACCCACTGAGTTCAATGCACCCTGCCTCTCTGGAATAAATGTGGGTTTTAATAAGGAACATTGCAGTTACAAAGACTAGGGCTGCTCAGTACCAAAAAGAAAACAAAATCAATCATAGAAATGTATAGCCTGCCCTACTAATTATTTTAAGACATCTGGAGTAGCATGCTTAGTCTACAGTTCATCCAGATGTTTCAGCTTTGTGTACAGAGCCATGCTCTGCATTCGAGCCGTCTGTTTTGATAAGCATTTCCATGCTTGAACAGTCAGTGTCTGATGAATGTACTGTGGGGTGGAGGGGAGAGACAGCCTGAAGCCATGCACACACAGTCCCCAATTTCAAACAGTTCTGTCCCAAAGATCGGTTTGCAGCTTAGATGTTCGATTTTCAGAGCATGGTTCCCTCTGGAAACCGTGTGTCACACACACATGGGTTAACTGCCAAGCCAGTCCACAGAAGGCTCTTTAATCCTTAACATATCTAAGATATGGAATAGAAAAAATCAGCCAGAGTTGTGCAAGTTGAATGTCCCCATAAAGCCCTCTGAAGGAGGAGGGAAGACAAAGAATTTTTTCCCTTTCCTGGAGTCAAGGATGAGCCTGGGATAGAAAATATACTTCCTCCCTCCCCAGTGCTCAGTCAAAACTCACATTCTTAAACTCAATTTGTCTGAAATAAATGGTATAAAAAGAAATTTGAGAAAATTTGATTAAGTAGATAAATGACCAACAGCCCCCTAACTTTCAAAGAGATAATTTGTCTTTTAAAAGAGGCTGTTTATTTTTTAATGAATTTCTGATTGTTGAAATGGCAGGCAGTGTAGCATATTAGCCTGCACGAAAATAAAAGAGAAATACTCAGATCATTGTGGAGAAAGGGAGTTTACAGGAAGGTTGGATTTGCCCAGGCATCCACCCTAAGTCTGTTCCCCAGGATGCTTCCTACATTTATGCCAACATTTCTGTTTCTTCCAAATATTCATATTTTCAAAGGCTATACATGTTTTCAAGTAGCCAATATGGAAGCGGTGAGGCCAGCAGTGTGTGTATTTGTGTGTGTGTGTGTGTGTGTGTGTGTGTGTGTGTGTGTGTGTGTGTGGTGGGCAGGGTGTGGGTAGAGACAAAAGGCACAAGCAATTGAATATATGGATCATTTCTGAGGTGAGTTCTGCCACCACTCAAAAATATATCAGTCTATGCAGACAAAATACCTGTGCTAACTGTATGTAAACATACCAAGTGCTGATGGTGAATCATGTAAATTAACACAGACCAACACTTCTTAGTAATATGCTATGATCCATACTGTTCTATTATGATATTCATCTCTTAATTAATTTTGGCTCAGCAGGCTGAAGCTGAAGACTGTGGCTACTCAGGGGATGGCATTTGAAATATGCATTGCTTTACTTGTGGACTAAACTAGTGAATAGCTAAGCTGGGGCAGCGTAAGAAATTATTTCACATCACTCCTCTCCACTGTTGTGTTTCAACTAGAAAATTTCTGCAGAGATGAAAAAAAAAATCACTATAAGAGAATTCCAGAAGTGGGAAGAGAAAGCAACCATGTAGATATCCAAGAAAATCTTGGTGCTTGAACAGAAATCAGTCAGAAGGGCTGACCAATTTACTGGCATTTATTCCAGAAACACGACATGTATTGTTTTCACTCCCATTCTCTTTGTAAGCACATGAAATGCTTCATTTGAATGTTGGGAAGCAGAATATTGGGGCAATAAATAGAAGGATTTCTTATGTCCAAAGGAGTGGGTTCAAATCCCATGTCTTCACCACTAACCACCACGTTGTTTGGGTCAAGTTAGTTATTTCCTTAAGTATCTCCCTCCTCATCTGCAATATCAGACTAAATAATAGGCATAGTTCACAACCTCAGAGGAGATGATAAAGAAGAAGCATAGCTTTAAGGGGCCTGCTACTCCATAAACATTCACAGAGAGTCAGCTGTTATTAGGCTGAAGGACATAATTTGCCTTTGTGGCCATTCAGTTCAGTATAATAATGAGCTGTGTGAAATAAAACCCTAGTCTACCCATCCAATCAAAACCATTATACTACGGCCCAGCTGAGCAACCCCTATCACCCTGGGAGACTAGAGGAGCAAGAGCCACTGTTTCTCAAAGCTGCCCTTCAGCAAACTCAAGTTTTTGTTTAGGTAGCTTGGTCACAGACTAGAAAAGAATGATCAGTTAAGTTTCTGGAAGGATATGACCTTCTCCATCATAATCTGAAAAAAAGGGTCCCCTTACCCAGGCCTTGTACATGTACAAAGGTCAGTCTGGTTGATATGATTTGGTTCCCTATTTACTTTCTAACTGTGGGGCAGGTCCAGCACTGGGACATCCAGGGTGCGTTAAAGCCAGCTCATAATTCAGGGTGTGATTTCACCCCCCTCAGATGAAGGAGAGGAGCAGATGTCTCAGCTCAGGCTTGAAGAAGTCATCCTCGGTCCCCACTTCCTGATGCAGTCCTGTAACTCATCTACTAATTGTCCCTCAGCACCAAACTCACTCAAAATATACTCAGAGTTTTTATTAAACATGACATGAATAAGCACTGCAGGCAATTACTGAAATATATGAATTCAAATGGGAGCAGAATTATAATGGGTTTTCTCTTTTCCATCTTCCCAGATTCCACCCTTTTCCCTTCCTCTTCTTTCCCTCCACTCCCAGCTGTCAAGTAGACAGGGTAGTGATATCCCAGGACCCCCTTTTAGAGAGCCCTTGGATGCAGAGTCCAGTCCAGCCAAGCTATCTACTCTTGGATTATAATCACCTATGAACATCTCTGTCTGCCTCATTAGATCATAGCTCCTTAAAGCTTGGGATCATGTGTTTTCATCAGTTTTTTAACCCTTGACCCCTCCTCCACCCTGCCTCAGCAACTGGCTCTGAGATATTCTGAGATGCTCTCAGTGGTAGAGATGCAAAAGAAGGGAGGAAGCCGAGGAGGTGGGCTCAGCTGCCTTGTAGGCCTGTCGTGGGCGGTGCACCAGCACCTCTGCCGGGCCAGTCAGTGACTCCAGCCCCTTGCTTCTCTGTGTGCCTCGCGTGTAATCTCTCAGGGAGAGGATTTGATTAGTTTAGTTACTACACAGGCTCTCAGGCAAGTTATCTCTGGTGCCACAAGCCAGTCTAGAGATGGCCAGGCCTAGATCTCTGACCTAGTCAGCCGAGTTGGAGGAAAATTGTGTTGCCTGAGACAAACATGTCCACCTGGGCCCAGGGCGTCTGTGGGTGGCCACTCTGTACAGAGAGAAGCGGTAGGTGTGGTAGGCTCTCAGCCTTGCAGCATTTTTCCTCCAGGAAAGATGCCCTCCTGAAATGTTTCCTTAATGGCCAACTGATGCTGGAGGCTGGGCTTTTTGCTTTAGGCAGAGAAAGTAAAAGCTTTTTTGAAAAGATGAGCGCAATATAACTGTATATAACTGCTCAATTCCAACGTTGTGTAAGGCACACAGAGAATGAGTGACTCAAATGTTGTCCCCATTTTCAAAGAGCCCACAGACTAGTAGCAAAAGACAGATATGTAAGTCTCTGGGAGCAGGAGAGTATGACCATGGCTAGAGTACGGGCTTTGGATACCGGTTCAGATCACATGTTGTCTGTCTACTAGCTGAGTGACCTTAACTTTCCTGGGTTGCAGTTTCCTCTGTTTCCTCATTTATAATGTACAGCCTTGTACTGTGACTATACAGGGAGGAAAGAATGCCCAGCACACAGCCTGGTGCTTTGTGAAAAACTGGAATATGAGGATAGTATTACTTACCTGCATGAAGTTCTAATATATAAATTTGTACATAAATCACTTCATTTGGAACACAGGGAAATCTTACTGAAGGATAGTCGTCTATTTTTCTTGTTTTGTAGTTGTTAAGTCACTGTAGCCCACCGGGCCCCTCTGTCCATGGGATTTCCCAGGCAAGAATACTGGAGTGGGTTGCCATCTCCTTCTCCAGGGGATCTTCCTGATCCAGGGTTAAACCTGGGTCTCCTGCTTGGCCAGTGAATTCTTTACCACTGAGCTGCCAGGGAAGTCCATGTTTTTCTAATGTCATGCAAATGTTAAAATGGAAGCATCCATAAGGTATCATAGAAAGGAGAAAATGGAGGTCAAAGAAGCCCCTACTGAGAGCTGGTTGTTTGGAGCAAGCCAGTAGTTGGCAGGGTCAAGGCTGAATCCCAGGACCAAAGTGCTTCTTTTTTCCACTGTGCTGTCCTGAGCTGCTGGCATTTCTCTCCAACCTGACAGGAAACAAGAGGCAACCACATGGGGAAACACTGAAGCATGGTAACGTGCTCAGGACATCCGCAGCCCCATCTGTAATAAGCTACTCCTTTACCTTACAAAGTGCATATCCTGTTATAAAGGGAGAACTCAAAATGTCTATAGATCTGCATTGATTTTGTGTCCATCTAGGGCTATTAGGATGTTATTATAGCTGAGGCACCATTTTGAGGGTTTGTTTACTTAAGTTAAACTGCTCCTGGGAAAGCACAGAATGAAAAATACATGATTGTGCTCTTGGATTTATTTCGCCCAACTTTTTCTCTCATCACTGGAGTCTGAACCCAGGGTACTAGTTTGAAAGTCTGATTAACAGCCAAGAAGGTCATTTGAAAAGGACTCGAGAATTCATTTAAGGCTATAGCCATCCTTAGTTTGTCACATGAAAAATTAAACACAAAATTAATAGCCTCAAAGATTTGTTTTTGCTGTGTTCGTCCTAGACTAGAGAGGGGAGACTTACACTTATTTAAGCTTCTAATGAAAGTAAAAGATCCTCTTTCATAATAAATGAAGAGAACTATTTTTGGTCTAGAGGTCACAATTTATAATATTAACGTGCCCAGAATTATGATGACAGTGGCAGTTTTGTGAGTCTCTGAGAGGATAAGGACCCCGGGTACGGGAAGGCAAATTGTTGGCGCCGATGCCGGAAGCTGGGTCTCACGGTAGTAATCATCATGCCGGCCTACTGCCTGTAACATGATGAACACAGAGGAAATCAGGACATTGCTGTGCATTAAAGGGCCAGGAAGGACCTGCTAGAAATCAGGCCCATGATGCCACAGTCACCCTTTTTTCTGAGATTAAAATGAACTGCTGGATTTTTTTCAGTTCTTGGCATCTTCCTTTTCAGTCATTTGGAAATTATCTTCTATTGGCAGGTTAATTTTGCCTTATACATGTATTAAGCCTCTTGTAAGTAAGCCAATCTAAAGAATAGCAGGTGACACTTAAGCCTTTGACATCTCCAGTAGTTTCTTAAGCTACCTTATTTCTAGTCTTATGTCTTACCATCTGTAAATTAGGATGCTTAATAAGTCTCATATGATCATTTAATGTTCTACAGAAGGAAAAAAGAGAGAACGATGTCACCATTTGACTTTCATAATACACTGTCTTTAATTTAACTGTGTGAACGCTGTATAAAGAGTTCACTCCACGCACTCAAGAAAGGGTTTGGGATGCAGTGTATTTGAACTGGAGTGCCAAGAGCTTTACAGTTCGATGTTATGTGTGCCGATTTGGCCGAGTTCCCTGAGAACAACCTCTGGTTGCTTGTGCATTCCTCAGCGACATTGTTCCAGGGCTCTAGATAACTTTTCCGGATGAAAATGTAACAGAAAATAATACAGAATAGTGAAACAGTGGTCATCTAGTGGTCGTTTAGCCTGTTTTCAGCACCTTCTCTGTAATTAAAAAAAAAAAAAAAAAGTTCAAGTTAAAAGTTCAGAAGCAGTTTTTTTTCTTCTGCAGCAAAAGATAGATTTTCATATGATGCTGGATTGATACAAAGCACCATTTCCATCAGAACAGCGTTGCTATTGTCATTATCAGGTCCTTCTGCCTTGGGGAAACAGCATGTGTTTTTTGTTTTTGTTTTTGTTTTAAAGGACACATTTATCAAAGAAATACAGTTACAGGTTGAACGTGTGTTGCTAGGAAGAATGCATTTCAAGTCAGTGGATTCACTATATCTTCCTTTTCTCTTTGTATGTATTAATTTAAATTTATTCATTCTCATGGTGTTGTTTGGTAATACTATAAATCAGAGTGTTTTTCTCCATTGTCCACTGGATGTTCAAGGGGAAGTAGAAGCAACAGAAAGAAGAGATGCTTGAAAGAGATCTTGTATGGTAACCCAAGGCCGTGAACAAGTGCTTCATAGCTTTGTAACTAGCTAGGGTAAGCGAAACAAACCTCTGTCATTTCACAAGCATCTTTTTGGCTCTTTGTTCAGAGGTTAAAGTCTTTTCCAAACAAGGAAGTTCAACATCTGTAAATAAAGATAAGAAATTGATTCTCTCTACACCCAACATCACAGGTTAAAAAGTCTCTGATTCCTACAAATGCGTTCAACCAAGACATTTATTCTACACAGATTTAAGAATGGGGTCAGATCTCATGGGCTCTCATGTCTGTTGAATACCAAGTTCTAATCAATCTGCCCCTTGTCCATTGTTGACTCACCACCACAATGTCTAGCACACAGCAGGTACACAATACATGTTAGTTAGTGAATCAACTTGGAGTTTTGAGGGCGTGGAGGAGCCCAGATGAGAGGGGAATTATCAGATTCAACTTTTCCTTTTTACTATTAATAGTCTAAAAAATATACATGTAGTAAAGAAAGGCACAGGTTAGCAGGTAATTAAAAAGCAAACACCTCAGTAATCCCCACTCAGTAGTTTTCACCCCCTTTGTTCTGGATTCAAAATGTTTCATTTTTCCCCCTATAGTTCTTAGCACAATAATGTGTCAACTGATATTTAAGTGAAAATTGTGACTTAAAATATTTTCATATAAATCCATTAAAACAGTATCAGTGAAATTCACATTACTAGGTCATGAATCGGAGAAGGCAATGGCACCCCACTCCAGTACTCTTGCCTGGAAAATCCCATGGATTCAGGAGCCTGGTGGGCTGCAGTCTATGGGGTCACTAAGAGTCGGACACGACTGAGCGACTTCCCTTTCACTTTTCACTTTCATGCATTGGAGAAGGAAATGGCACCCCACTCCAGTGTTCTTTCCTGGAGAATCCCAGGGACAGGGGGGCCTGGTGGGCTGCCATCTATGGGGTCGCACAGAGTCAGACACAACTGAAGCAACTTAGCAGCAGCATGTCATGAATAGGCGTTTCTAACAAGAACTACTCCTTCTTCTACTCCATTCCTTTGTAGTTGCAATTATCTTTTGAAAGAAAATGTACATCCTCGTGACAATGCTGAGATTGTAACTTCAAAAATTTTCAAAAAGATGGAAATGGATCTTTTTCCTCTGGGGCAGACCACTTCTCCTGCCTCTCAGGTCAATCAAATGCCCTAGGAATCTTGAGACATTTTTAAAGAAAGAAATGGCTTTGTGACTATAAAGGAAATCTGAACTGAAAAACTATCTAGTGAAAAGGTAAAATTTAAGACAGCTGCTGCTGCTAAGTCGCTCCAGTCGTGTCCGACTCTGTGCGACCCCAGAGATGGCAGCCCACCAGTCTCCCCCATCCCTGGGATTCTCCAGGCAAGAACACTGGAGTGGGTTGCCATTTCCTTCTCCAATGCATGAAAGTGAAAAATGAAAGGGAAGTTGCTCAGTCGTGTCTGACTCTTAGCGACCCCATGGACTGCAGCATACCAGTCTCCCCCGTTCCTGGGATTCTCCAGGAAAGAACACTGGAGTGGGTTGCCATTTCCTTCTCCAATGCATGAAAGTGAAAAATGAAAGGGAAGTCGCTCAGTCGTGTCCGACTCCTAGCGACCCCATGGACTGCAGCCTACCAGGCTCCTCCATCCATGGGATTTTCCAGGCAAGAGTACTGGAGTGGGGTGCCTATTTCTTGCTTAATGATTTATGTGCTAATTGGGCTGATGACCCTTCACGTACAGAGTTTGAGATGTATCCAGGCTCCTTTGTGAAGAATGAACTCCACCAAATTTTACCTGAGAGGCAAGAGAGGAATTTAGGTTGAACATTTTGTGTGAAGGATTTCAGAAGTGGCTCAATTTAGCTAGCTTAAAGTTGAAATAGTGAGAAAACCAATAAGATCCCAAAGGCAAAATTCTTTCTTCTGTAAGAATTCATCTTTTGCCAAGAAATGTTTGCTTTCGAGCCCAAAAAGAACTCTTGGAGTTGTGACTTTAAAACAATTGCTATCATTCTTGCCCACAGGGTGAATAAAAACTCAACAGCCATGTAGTGAAATTAAATCTGTTAATAAAATACATTATTTTCTTCATAGAAACTACTACTATATATTCGGAAAGTCACCTCTAGGTTTCATAATAATTAAGCTGCATTTGTGGTTAAAATAATTAAAAACAACAAATGTTTACCAAGTACCTAGGTTTACAGAATGATACTAGCTGTTACGAAAATGCCATAAGTGGATAAGTCAGCAGACTCTTATCTTGAAATAAAATAAGTGCTGAAAATATTCATGAAAGTAAAGATGGGGGAAACTAATATTTCCTTTCCACTTTTAGTTGCCTTTTTCTATTATTAGTGATAGGAAGGGCAAAAGGAACAACTTGGTTTAATAAGCTTATCAATAAAAGAGTAAATAAACCATTTGGAATGAACATAACAACTGCATGTTTTAAACAAAGTGGACAGCATCTGTTGAGACAAGAGAGAAGATAAATTGTGGTATGCCCCTCCTTCTCAGTAGTCTGTGTCCAACAGAGGCATTTTGAGAACTCTAGTATTTTGAAAACTATTCAGGTGTGAAAATAGAAACATAGTGTATCTATGTTTAAAGAAAGAAAGTCTTTTGATTACTGGATTCCTTATTAGCCCCTAAAGAAAAGTACTAAATAGTTTTAAGAGGAACAAAGGAAAATAGAAGCTGCACCCACATCCTTGAAGACAAAGGATCCTAGTCCTGATGAGTTTTCATGAAGGCCAAAGGTTTGGGATAGAATGCAGCCAAGAGTCATTTACATGGAAGTAGAGGAGATGCTTTTGAAAATGAAATCACTCTAGCTTAAAAGTTACGGAATATAAAACACTCCATTTTTGAGTGTTATGGGAAGAGATACCTTGTATTCATGCATACAGTTACCTCATTTCAATAGCAAGATTTGTTTCAATAGAAAACTTTCCTTTTTGCAGGTGTCAGAGCTCCAAGTAGCACTTAAATATCCACATTAAATATCCAGTGCTCCTTTCCTTCACAAAACTCCTCTGCTCTATTTCGTCACTGAATTCCAAAGAATCATTAGGGTTCCAGCATTAATCCCCATTATCATATTTATAAATTAATCCTAAATAGATTACAGTATTCCAAAGTTGACTTCTCATTTTCCCTCTTAATTCTATAGTATAGTTTGTACTTTTCACTAGAATTATTAACAGTATAAACATTTTCTTTTTTCAGGTGTAAGAGCTCCAAATAGTGCTGTAATCTACATTAAATATGTAGCAGTTGCCTACACAGCTGAGAAGGAAGTGCATACCCAGGTGTAGGCATGCAGATGCATAGTGAAACCCAAAGACATGATTGGGTTAGTCTCAGAAATAACCTTACCCTGTTATTGTTTTATAAAGGTCTAAATTAGGTTGGCATAAATACAAAAAACACTCATTTTTATTTATGCATCTTGAGTATGCTTTTATAAATATGTAAAGTGAACACACTTTGAGAGTTTAATGAGTTTTATAATTTTATTCCTAGATAAACATACTTTTAAGAAAAAAAAAGAAAAATAATTATTCCTCAATTCATTCCAAATTAGCTAAAGGCCCCAAAACATAGTAGAGCAAATAATGAATGCAAATAAGGAAAGACTCCACATATTGCTTTCCTTCAGCCCCAGATTTATTAGAACATGAAGATGTGAAAATAAGTAATGGCTTTCTACACTGAATCTTGATCCACACCAGAAGACCAGCTGCTTGGGTGTCCCCCAGGGAAGCCTGGGTAGTCTGAGCCTTACAAAGACCAGAGAAAGCAAACAAGGATGTAGTCATATGACTGTCTTTGGGTATTTGCCAGCTTGCCAGGTTAAGGAGAAAAATGAGCATTTCAGTTACACTTGGCCTTAATGAGGTGAAAATGAAAGTGTTAGTTACTCAGTCCTGTCCAACTCTTTGCAACCCCGTGGACTGTAGCCCGCCAGGCTCCTCTATCCATGGAATTCTCCAGGCAAGAATACTGGAGTGGGCAGCCATTCCCTTCTCCAGCTAAATGGGGTAAATTTAGAATCTTTTCAAAAGGAGAATTATATGAGAAAGTTTTATTAATCTTTACAGTTCTAATGAGAAAGGCATTTGTTAAGTATATGAAGAAGTTTCTAAACATTGTAATAATTTATTCACTCCGTGGTTCCCAGAAACTAAAATCTTTACCCTGAATGGTAGGATTACGAACCTTTGCTTCTGACTGGTGGTGTTTTGTTTTCCTTAAATGAAATTAGCCATCGTGGTCTGAAAACTGGTGGGTAAAAAGACTTCCGCTCTCAGTGTCTACAACATCGCCTTCTGAGGAAAGCCTGCTAACTTGTAAGACATATCCTCTCTGGGTTAGAGGATGTGGAATGATGGTGCAATTGCAAATTCCACTCACAGGAGAGGCAGTTATTTTGATGACAGGAACACATTTATTCTCAAAGATATCAGGCCATAAATTAAAATGTTAGCTACTCAGACTGACACTTGGAAAAATAAAGGTTATTCCCAGTGTGTATAGTAGATATTTGCCTCTGAAAAGTTCATAAATTCATCTTTTCCTTGGTGGTGTCACCAGCGACTCTCTCAGACCCCTCAAATCTCCCTACCTTGAAAATGCACTTAAAGTTCCCTGGAGTACATGAAAGGCATTTGGAAATTGCAAAGTTTGGTAGCACTTGGTAGTGAGTGTGGGGAGATTCTAACAATAGCCAAGGTGCCTTAGGATCCTGTTTGCTTTTACTAATGTCTTAATCATAAATTAGAGTCTTGTTACATTTGCTATTCCATTTAGAAAATTATTGCTTAACAGGATCCTAGTCAGCTTAGAAAGGTAATATACTTCCAAAATTGCCTAATTTTCTCACCTTTAAAGGATTAGCTATTATAAGAACTTTTTCTATTAAATCTATCTTTAAAGAGCTAAGTGGCAGCAAAAAAAAAAAAAAAAAAAGATTGTATTTGGAATTGCATTGAATTACTTGGGTTCTCCTGAGGGTACCTGGTGCCCATGGACAGGCAGTCTAGCAGCTCTGAGATCCCAGGCCAACCCCACTAGACACAAAAGAAGCCTCTGAACTCCCAGACCTTGTAAACTGTCACTTTGGTCTGCACAGCTCTGGAGAGTACAGATGTGACAGACGCGAGAAATAAGCCTAGAGTGAGACCCCAGTCCCTGCAGATGCTTTCTGCTTTCCTCCAAAGCTAACTAGGGAAGAGTAGAGCCTGTTGCTGAGTTTCCTAAATCTCAGTGTCTTCTTTTTTCACTATTTTGAAATTTAATTTTCATCTTTTAAAAAGTTGTGTACAATAAGATTCACTCTGTGGCATGTATTTCTTATGAGTTTTGACAAATGCACCACCACAATTAACATACGAAATAGTTCCATCATTATACTCCCCAAAATCCATTGCTGCCCCTTTGTAATTTAACTCTTTCCCCATCCATAACAGAGAACAGAACTATTTTCTATCTCTATAGTTTTGTTATTTCCATAATATGGTATGAATGGAATCATACAGTAGCCTTGAGTCTGCCTTCTTTGCCTTAGCATAATGCATTGGAGATTCATCCAAATGCAGTACATATGGTAAATAGATAGGCAGGCAGGTAAATACTCTTGCAGATATCAATAGTTTATTTATTTTTATTCCTGAGTAGTATTCTACTATATGGATATACCATAGTTAATCTATTCCTCAGCTGAGGGACTTGTTTGAGGAACCTGGCTTGTTACCAGGTTTGGGCAGATACGAACAATGCATTCAGAGTTTTGTGTTAACATGAATTTTCGTTTCATCTGAAATACCTAGAAATAGAATTTCCTGGTCATATGATAAGTATAAGTTTAACTTTGTGGGAAACTGCTAAACTGTTTTGCAGAATGACTGCCATTTGACATTTCCACCAGCAGTGCATGAATGTTCCAGTTGGTCTACATCTTCCTCTACAAGTGCTGTTGTCAGGGTTTCTTTCTTTCTTTGCTTGCTTGTTTAGTTTTTGTTTTAGCTACTCTAATAGGGATACAATAATATCTCATTGTAGGTTTAATTTGCATTTCTCTAAAGACTAATATGTGAAGAGTTGACTCATTGGAAAAGACCCTGATGCTGGGAGGGATTGGGGGCAGGAGGAGAAGGGGACGACAGAGGATGAGATGGCTGGATGGCATCACCGACTCGATGGACGTGAGTTTGGGTGAACTTCGGGAGTTGGTGATGGACAGGGAGGCCTGGCGTGCTGCAATTCATGGTGTCACAAAGACTCGGACACGACTGAGCGACTGAACTGAACTGAAAGACTAATGAGATTATATATTTTTTCATGTACTTATTTTCCACTTGTATATCCTATCCTTTTTGGCCAAATGTCCATTCAAATCTTTGTTTCATTTCTAATTGGGTTTTTCCTTGCTGAGTTTTGAGAGTTCTTTATATAGTCTGGATATCAGTTTTTTGTTGGCATTGTGGTTTGAAAATATTCCCCTTCTATGTGTGGCTGGTCTTTTCATTCTCTCAGTGTCTTTCTCAGAGCAAAGTTTTTATCCTGATAAAATCCAATTTACCAACTTTCATCTTTCAAGGATCACGCTATTAGTACTAAGTCTAGAATCTTTACCTAAGCCAGAGTCACAAAGATTTTCTCTTAAGTTTTATGCTAAAAGTGATCATTTTTTATATCAGGGCCCCTTTTAATTAGGCCATGAAGTACTCTGTGAATTCTGAGTATTGTAAATGGACATAGAAAATTTAGGATGTCAGAGAAATTTATAAATGCCCAATTAGATGTTTAGTTCCTTAAGTCAAAAGCTCGATCTCCCAGGGCCTTCACTGTGCCTCTCCCCAGCCCCATCCTTGACAGCAGCTAGGGGTCCAGTAAACATTTATTAAGAACTGATAAGTCCTTTTGGAGAAGCAAGCTGTTTTCTGCATTGAGTAGTGCAATAAGAATAGGTTTTGCAATTAGCTCTGTGTTCAAATTATAGTTCCACGCCTTGTTGGCTTTACAATCTTGGGAAAGCATTTTATTTCAGTTCTTTGTTTCCTGACTTAAAAATATGGACTAATAATACATTCCAGGATCTTTGTGAGAACTAAATGTGATAACTCGTGGAAGTGTCTTTGTAGTACCTATCTATACTGGAAATACCATAAAGACTTATTTTCTCCCTTTTTCCTTTTTCCATACAATCCTAAATATGTCTGTTTTTTACAGTCAAATAGCTCTGGTTCTGAGTAACTGATATCTCCAACATGCTGTGAATAAATATACTCCTTAGCTGTCATTTGAATATATTTTTTCATGTATGCATGAATTTGTAGCAAAGATGACTAAAGTGGTTTATATATATATAAAACATTATATTTGAAGGTATAATTCAACCATATAATATTTACATATATATGTATGGTACATATATGTGTGTGTGTGTGTTATTTATAAGGAAAACATTAGTATCAAGTTTACTTGCCCTAATTTACTGTGAATTTTCATGATATTAAATTTATAGTTCATGGATATGTTTCCATAACTGGCACTTTAAAATGATTTACCATAAACTCTACAAAGAATTGCATAAGAAGATGCATGAAATAATGGAAGTCACATGCAGCAGAGGCATGTTAGGTTTGGATCCTTATTTAGGCCAAATGATAAGTGAAAAATAGAAGGAAGAAGAAATTAACTGCAGAAAAACAAGGTGTTGCCTATATGGTAGTGGTCAGACTCTCCAATTCTGCATGAACTTTCCTAAGCAAAGGTTACAAAATTCAGTGAGCACAAAATTCTAGGCTCCTTTAGCAGATTCATCACTCCTCATAGGCTGCTAAAGTACTATACTTCAGTATTTCTAGAAAGAATTTCAAAAGCAGTGGGAACCATATCCAATCATGTGTTTGTTTTATTTATTTATTTTTTTTATCTCTTACCACTCTTTTGCATACTTGTTAGCTGATTCCAAAGTAAAACAACTTGGGGAAACCATACCCAAGTCCAGGTGGTCATTTATTCTTATCAATCTAGTAACTTGGAGGAGATTTATTCTTCTGACATAAAAAGGTCCCAATCCACACCAGAAAGTATGGTTAAACTGATAGCTGCTGCTGCTGCTGCTAAGTCGCTTCAGTCATGTCCGACTCTGTGCAACCCCAGAGACGGCAGCTCACCAGGCTCCCCCATCCCTGGGATTCTCCAGGCAAGAACACTGGAGTGGGTTGCCATTTCCTTCTCCAGTGCATGAAAGTGAAAAGTGAAAGTGAAGTCGCTCAGCTGTGTCCGACTCCTAGCGACTCCAAGGACTGCAGCCTACCAGGCTCCTCCGTCCATGGAGGGGGGGTACCATTGCCTTCCCCTTAAACTGATAGCTAGCTATTCCGAATACTCAGTTGAAAGATCCATGCTTCAGATTGAAATTGAAATAGTGTCCTATTTTTTGAACTATTGAAAGATTATTACTTATGCCTAGACTTACAGGACTGAGCGACTTCACGTGCACTTTTCACTTTCATGCATTGGAGAAGGAAATGGCAACCCACTCCAGTGTTCTTGCCTGGAGAGTCCCAGGGACGGGGGAGCCTGGTGGGCTGCCGTCTATGGGGTCGCACAGAGTCAGACACGACTGAAGCGACTTAGCAGCAGCGGTGTTCAGTTGTTCTTTTGTTGAACCACCATGTGACTGTTTAAGCAGGGTAATAATAAAATCACTGAAAAAGTAATTTCTCATGGAGAGTCCTTTAAAAACTAGGAATAAATCTACCAAATGACCAAGCAACCCCACTACTGGGCATATACCCTGAGAAAACCACATTCCAAGACACTTGTACCCAATGTTCATTGCAGCATTATTTACAATAGCCAGGACATGGAAGCAACGTAGATGTCCATCGATAGATGAATGGATAAAGAAGATGTGTTGCATATATACAATGGAATATTACTCAGCCACAAAAAAGAACAAATTTGAGTCAGTTCTAGTGAGGCGGATGGACCTAGAGCTGTTATACAGAGAAAAGTAAGTCAGAAAGAGAAAAACAAATACAATAACACACGTATATGGAATCTAGAAAAGTAGTGTTGATGAACCTATTTGCAGGGGAGGAATGGAGCTGCTGACATAGAGAATGGACTTGTGGGCTCAGTGGGAGAGGGAGCGAGCGGGACCAATGGAGAGAGTAGTATAACATATACACACTCTTGTGTGTAAAATGGATAGTTGGTGAGAAGTTGCTGTATAATACAGGGAGCCCAGTCTGGTGCTGTATGATGGCCTAGAGGGGTAGGATGGAGGGAGGGGATATATGCATAATTATGGCTGATTCATGTTGTGTAGTAGAAACCAACACAACATTGTAAAACAAAAAATAATTTAAAAATTGAAGAAAAGAATCCCATGTTACAGTAAACTATGTGAGCTAGTATGTTCAGACTTTCTAACAATCATTCTTATAATCATCATTTGAATATTTGTTAGCATTACAATAAACATGGATTAAAGAGCCAAAGTCCCCTACCTTTTTTTATACCTTGATCCCAGCAAGCACCTATAACCCATATTAAAATAAGAATATTACGGAAAAAATGAAGAACAGTTTTCCTTGCTGTTGTCATTCTCAGAATTTTATTTTTCTATGTGAAACTGAAGAATTCATTGGCCTTTGGATATTTGCTTCTGTAGCTCTCTGTTTATTCTTAAGACTGAACTTAAGCTAATGAAGTAGGTTTCCTTAATTACATTAATAAATTTATTAAAACCCAAACTCACTAACAATCAAAATTGCAAATTAAAGTAGTAATAGGATATTATCATTTGCCTCTCAGAGCAGAAGCACTAATTTTTAAATGATACAGTTTAATGTTGATGAGGTTCCTTTAGATAACCATTCCCATGTGTAATTTGTAGTAGGAAATTTAACCTTCCCGGAAAACCTAAAATGTTTCTGCCTTTATAACCAGTAATGTGAGTTCTGGAACTCTGTAAGAAGGAAGATAAATTAGGTACAGATTAAGATTTGGAAATAAGGAAATTCTTTATGCTGTTACTTGAGACAAAAAATTTAAACCAGTTAAATATTTGCAGTATGAAATCAGTTAAATTATACTATGTACAAATGATGGTATATTTTCTATCCAGTAAAAGGTATGTTTACAAAAAAATGCTCAAATGTTCATGATATAATGTTGCATAAAAGTATAAACTGTAAAGAATATAATTCCAGTTCATCTTTTAAAGTTCAGTTCAGTCGCTCAGTCATGTCTGACTCTTTGCAACCCCATGAATCGCAGCATGCCAGGCCTCCCTGTCCATCACCAACTCCCGGAGTTCACTCAGACTCACATCCATCGAGTCAGTGATGCCATCCAGCCATCTCATCCTCTGTCATCCCCTTCTCCTCCTGCCCCCAATCCCTCCCAGCATCGGGGTCTTTTCCAATGAGTCAACTCTTCGCATGAGGTGGCCAAAGTACTGGAGTTTCAGCTTTAGCATCAGTCCTTCCAAAGAAATCCCAGGGCTGATATCCTTCAGAATGGACTGGTTGGATCTCCTTGCAGTCCAAGGGACTCTCAAGAGTCTTCTCCAACACCACAGTTCAAAAGCATCAATTCTTTGGCACTCAGCTTTCTTCACAGTCCAACTCTCACATCCATACATGACCACTGGAAAAACCATAGCCTTGACTAGACGAACCTTTGTTGGCAAAGTAATGTCTCTGCTTTTCAATATGCTATCTAGGTTGGTCATAACTTTCCTTCCAAGGAGTAAGCATCTTTTAATTTCACGGCTGCAGTCACCATCTGCAGTGATTTTGGAGCCCAAAAAAATAAAGTCTGACACTGTTTCCACTGTCTCCCCATCTATTTCCCATGAAGTGATGGGACCAGATGCCATGTTCTTAGTTTTCTGAATGTTGAGCTTTAAGCCAACTTTTTCACTCTCCACTTTCACTTTCATCAAGAGGCTTTTTAGTTCCTCTTCACTTTCTGCCATAAGGGTGGTGTCATCTGCATATCTGAGGTTATTGATATTTCTCCCGGCAATCTTGATTCCAGCTTGTGTTTCTTCCAGTCCAGCATTTCTCATGATGTACTCTGCATATCAGTTAAATAAGCAGGGTGACAATATACAGCCTTGACATACCCCTTTTTCTGTTTGGAACCAGTCTGTTGTTCCATGTCCAGTTCTAACTGTTGCCTCCTGACCTGCATACAGATTTCTCAAGAGGCAGGTCAGGTGGTCTGGTATTCCCATTTCTTTCAGAATTTTCCACAGTTTATTGTGATCCACACAGTCAAAGGCTTTGGCATAGTCCATAAAGCGGAAATAGATGTTTTTCTGGAACTCTCTTGCTTTTTCCATGATCCAGCAGATGTTGGCAATTTGATCTCTGGTTCCTCTCCCTTTTCTAAAACCAGCTTGAACATCAGGAAGTCCCCGGTTCACATATTCCTGAAGCTTGGCTTGGAGAATTTTGAGCATTACTTTACTAGCGTGTGAGATGAGTGCAATTTTTTAAAGTAAACACATGTAAAGAGAGAAAGAGACACACACACAGTTGAAGAAAGAGGGATTATATATGCATATACATATGGAAACTAAACTCAAAGTTAGAGTACCCAAAACCAGGGATATAGTAGTTATCCCTGAGCTATGGATGATATTCTTCTCTTTCTTATACTTTTCTATAATTTCTAGATTTCCTACCATCAACTTATAACATACATACTTGCAAAACATTTATTTTTAATTAGCTCATGAGACACCCCTGGAGGAGGAAATGGCAACCCATTCCAGTATTCTTGCCTGGAGAATCCCATGGACACAGGAGCCTAGCGGGCTACAGTCCATGGGGTCACAAAGAGTCGGACACGACTGAGCGTGCATGTATGCATGAGACTCCAGCATGCTATAAATGAATGACATGGAATATAAGATTACCAAAACACAAAAATAGGAGGAGAATCAATTCAAAGGAAGGCTGTGAGGTACAGTGTTAAGCAGAATTCTAATTTTTAAGGTCTCCTTTCCTCTGGTTCAAGCACTGTTTTACCAAAGGAGTTTTTAAATAGTCTATTTCGAGCATTCCCCAAGTTCCCTGCTATTTAGACTATAAGTAAGATCATGCAACGTTGGATTTTTTTTATAATTTAGTAGTATTCACAGGAATCTTAGGAAACTTAAAACAGCTTTGCTCTGCTGCTGCTGCTGCTAAGTCACTTCAGTCGTGTCTGACTCTGTGCGACCCCATAGACGGCAGCCCACCAGGCTCCCCCATCCCTGGGATTCTCCAAGCAGGAACACTGGAGTGGGTTTGCATTTCCTTCTCCAATGCATGAACGTGAAAAGTGAAAATGAAGTTGCTCAGTAGTGTCAGACCTTCAGCGACCCCATGGACTACAGCCTTCCAGGCTCCTCCATCCTTGGGATTTTCCGGGCAAGAGTACTGGAGTGGGGTGCCATTGCCTTCTCCGCAGCTTTGCTCTAGGTACTGTTAAAAGACTCAAGAGAAACCATCAACAGAGTCCTTATCCTTTAGGTGTCTGTAATCAAATGAAAGAAACCAGAGTACAAAAAGAACATCAGAAAATGTATTAAGCAGCTGTACAAAGAGATGGCTATGTAACTCTGGACACACACAAACACAATTACAGGTATCTCAGACGCTTCCCACCTCCAGAGAGATGTTTCTGACCTCTGTAGTTACCTTCAGAACCTCCAGACCCAGATGTTATCTCTCCCATCTTTGCAAGTTTATGTCATTCACATGATGAGAACATAGATGTGAATGATGGGGGATTCTGGACATGAAAAGCATGTTGGGGGGTGTTTTGTGGGGAAAATTCCACCCCTTTTTGCCCCAACCATCCGTTCATGGAAATTAACACAGTATAGAGGAAAAGCCGTAATCCTAGAATTAGAAGACCCTGTCCACATCCCAATCCTGATACTGACTTTCTCGAACCTGTGAAAATTACATTACCTTACGAAACCTCTCTCCTCTGAAGTGTGAATGACAGAACTGATGACACACAGCTTTCTGAGCAGTAGATTAGAGAACACGGGTGAATGAGCCAGTGCATCACTGACCCCATCAGAGGCACTGGATAAGCTCAGTGGAAATTGGGTCAGAGCCTGCGTGTGGATTAAGCAGCAGTGCTTTTCTGTATCCAACATACTCCTTGACAAACACATGAATTACTTTTCATCAACTCCCTCCTTGGTTTCCTGGTCTGTGAAATGGGACACTATGCAACTTCAATTTCTCCTTTCTAAATATCTGAGAGTCTACAGTGACAAACATGATTTAAATCTTAAGACAATTAGGAGTAATATTTAGGAGAATTTTTTGAATTCCTCTTGCCATTGTGCACCTTAATTCAGTTCAGTTCAGTTACTCAGTCGTGTCCGACTCTTTGCGACCCCATGGACTGCAGCAAGCCAGGCCTCCCTGTCCATCACCAACTCCCAGAGCTTACTCAAACTCCTGCCCATTGAGTTGGTGATGCCATCCAACCATCTCTTCCTCTGCTGTCCCCTTCTCCTTACTCCTTCAATCTTTCCCAGCATCAGGGTCTTTTCAAATGAGTCAGCTCTTCACATCAGGTGGCCAAAGTATTGGAGTTTCAGCTTCAGCATCAGTCCTTCCAATGAATATTCAGGACTGATTTCCTTTAGGATGGACTGGTTGGATCTCCTTGCAGTCCAGGGGACTCTCAGGAGTCTTCTCCAACACCATAGTTCAAAAGCATCAATTCTTCGGCGCTCAGCTTTCTTTAGAGTCCAACTCTCACATACATACATGACTACTGGAAAAACCATAGCTTTGACTCTCCGGACCTTTGTTGGCAAAGTAATGTCTCTGCTTTTTAATATGCTGTCTACATTGGTCATAACTTTTCTTCCAAGGAGTAAGCATCTTTTAATTTCAGGGCTGCAATCACCATCTGCAGTGATTTTGGAGCCCAAAAAATAAAGTCTGTCACCGTTTCCACTGTTTCGCCATCTATTTGCCAGGAAGTGATGGAACCGGATGCCATGATCTTAGTTTTCTGAATGTTGAGCTTTAAGCCAACTTCCTCACTCTCTTCTTTCACTTTCATCAAGATGCTCTTTAGTTCCTCTTCACTTTCTGCCATAAGGGTAGTGTCATCTGCATCTCTGAGGTTATTGATATTTCTCCTGGAAATCTTGATTCCAGCTTGTGCTTCATCCAGCCCAGCATTTCTCATGATGTACTCTGCATATAAGTTAAATAAGCAGGGTGACAATATACAGCCTTGACGTACTCCTTTTTCTGTTTGGAACCAGTCTGTTGTTCCATGTCCATTCTGTTGCCTCCTGACCTGCATATAGGTTTCTCAAGAGGCAGATCAAGTGGTCTGGTATTCCCATCTCTTGAAGAATTTTCCACGGTTTATTGTGATCCACACAGTCAAAGGCTTTGGCATAGTCAATCAAGCAGAAGTAGATGTTTTTCTGGAACTCTTGCTTTTTCAATGATCCAACGGATGTTGGCAATTTGATCTCTTGTTCCTCTGCCTTTTCTAAATCCAGCTTGAACATCTGAAAGTTCATGGTTCACGTACTGTTGAATCCTGGCTTGGAGAATTTTGAGCATTACTTTACTAGCATGTGAGATGAGTGCAGGTGTGCGGTAGTTTCAGCATTCTTTGGCATTGCCTTTCTTTGGGATTGGAATGAAAATAGAACTTTTCCAGTCCCGTGGCCACTGCTGAGTTTTCCAGATTTGCTGGCATAATGAGTGCAGCACTTTAACAGCATCATCTTTTAGGATTTGAAATAGCTCCACTGGAATTTCATCACCTCCACTAGCTTTGTTTGTAGTGATGCTTCCTAAGGCCCACTTGACTTCATATTCCAAGATGGCTGGCTCTAGGTGAGTGATCACACCATTGTGATTATCTCGGTCGTGAAGATCTTTTTTGTACAGTTCTTCTGTGTATTCTTGCCACCTCTTCTTAATATCTTCTGCCTCTGCACCTTAAGTCTGGTATTGTTTGGCTTGTTTTTGTCTTTGAAAACTGAGAAGGCAATGGCACCCCACTCCAGTACTCTTGCCTGGAAAATCCCATGGACGGAGGAGCCTGATAGGCTGCAGTCTATGGGGTCACTAAGAGTCGGACACAACTGAGCAACTTCACTTTCACTTTTCAATTTCATGCACTGGAGAAGGAAATGGCAACCCACTCCAGTGTTCTTGCCTGAAGAATCCCAGGGACAGGGGAGCCTGGGGGGCTGCTGTCTCTGGGGTCGCACAGTTGGACATGACTGAAGCGACTTAGCAGCAGTAGCAGCAGCAGTGATCTTTAAAAAAAAAAAAAAAAACAGAAAGAGACTCAGATAAAGCCTTCTGAGCCTTGGGCCTCAGCTGAGACAATTATTTTTTTTATTATTATTATTTTATTTTTTTAATTTTTTAATAAAAATTTATTTTAATTGGAGGTTAATTACTTTACAATATTGTATTGGTTTTGCCATACATCAACTTGTCTTCTTATATGGAATAAAAGTTGATCATAGTAACTTCCCAGAATCTGCTGGAGAGAAGAAGAGTAAGAGAGAATTAAAATCACATTGAATTTTTCTGAATTTCGGGCACATACCGGATCTAATTTGGAAAATACAGTAGAGTTGAGTTGGGGGAAAACAGAGTTTATAATAGTTTTTGTAATAACAGAAATTAAAATGAACAGGTAAACTACATATATAATATGAACATGAAACTTGATGACATTCAGTAGTATATCATCTATTAATGCTAATGATCATTATGAATCCTTGTATCTACCAACAAAACTATTTTCCTTAGAGAAAATAAAACCTTGTATGAAACTGTTATAGCATTCCTCCAAAAGAGGACATTTATAATTTCCCAAGAACAATTTTTAAAAAGACATTTTATTGTGATGTCTATCCAGTATATTGTCATTAATTACCAAGTATATTTCCAGCACTGAGTGGGTCCATAAGCCTAGAACAGTGGTTCTTAACCGGGGGCAGTTTTGCCTTAGGAGACATTTGGCAATAAACAAAGATACTTTTTTTGTCACAATTGACTGGGAGCATGTAGTGGGTGAGGGCTTCCCTGGTGGCTCAGTGGTAAAGAACCCGCCTGCAGTGCAAGAGACATAGGTTAGATGCCTGGTTCAGGAAGATCCCCTGGAGGAGGGCATGGCAGTTCACTCCAGTATTCTTGCCTGGAGTATCCCATGGAAAGAGGAGCCTGCTGGGCTGCAGTCCATACGGTCGCAAAGAGTTGGACACCACTGAAGCAACTTAGCATGCATGCATGCATGTAGTGGGTGAAGACCAGAGATGCTGCTAAGCGTCCTGTGATGCATAAGTCAGGCTCCACATCAGAAAAATCATCTGACCCAAATTGTCAGTAGTTCTGAGGCTGAGAACCACTGGTCTAGAATAAGCATGAATGTGGGGATAATCTGTCCATTCATCCAATCCATATGTTTTAAATACCAAAGCTAGGGACCCCGAAAAACGTAGGCATTTGGTGGATGAATATTTGTAGTTGAAGGATAAACGAAACAGGTGTTCCTCTTTAAATCAGTTCACCATTTACTTGCTTTACTTGCTTGTGTTCTACTTTACTTCTCTCTACTTTTCTCCTCTGCATTTTTTCTCCTTTTCCTTTCCCTGCTTCTCCCTTCTATCAACTCCTCTGTGTCCATTGTCTTGTTTCCCTATGACCCACACTATACTTTTCACCTTCCTGTCTTTTTTTTTTTTTGCTCTAAGATTGAAGTGTTTGAACATTCTTCCTTATCAATACATAAATTGTGTGGAAAAACAGAACTAAGTTGTATTTATACTGGATACAAGGGAAAGAGTCTGTATCCTTCTTCCATTAGCAGGTAAAATAGAGACCCAACAGCTACTTCAGTATTTTGTCTTTTCTCTCCTTGTCTTAGGATTTGGAGAGAACTTCGGCATTAAAGTAATTTGTGTCCTTCTAATAAGCAGAATCTTATGGTTTCTTATGGATCGCATAAGGAAAAGAACGCTTATAAAGGAGTGTCAAATGAGTGGGGTGGCAAATCCTTTTGAGTGAAATTATCTAGGGATTGATTAAAATGTTAAACTATTTTCTCTAATTTATCCCTTTCTGCTAGACTGAGGGGTGGGCCTACCAGAGCAAGTCTGTGCTACCTCCTTGGAAAGTGAGGGTACTTGGGCTGATTCTTATACCCATCTTTGTTTATCTCCTTAGGAGACACTTACCAATTAACAGTGACATCTAATGAAAGGATTTTGGTCACAGAATTGGGAGGCGGCTAGATCTGTGCAGGTATACTCTCACCTGAGAGTCCAGAGGAACATTAAGAGAGATTTACCCAGCAGAAATGCATCTTTTCTTCATTCATTCATTGAATGTTACTAGATGTCAGACATAAGTGAAGTATTTGGCCATCATGTTCAGGTTTTTTTTTCTTTCTCTCCACACATTTTTTTCAATCTTTTTAAACAAGCTACATAGCAGAAGAAGGACATTTGGCGCCATTTGGAATTGCTTGCCATAAGTAGATTATCTGAATTTAATGATCTGCATGATGAGAAGGGAATGGCAGACTCAGGAAGGTAGTAGAACTATTTCAGGCTGGTAAATATTTTAAGACCAACAGATTTATTTAAGTTACCTGCTATGAGAGTTCCATTTTCTTTCTATTGTGGAAAGGCTCCTCAGCTTGCACAGAATATATTCACAGTGATTTCCTGTTTTTCTGATGCAGTTAGTCCTGATCAGTATGCATTTTTTCTTTGTTTAGTGTTTATTGATCAGAGCTACTACATGGAGCATTGTTGAAATACAAGTCCCTTGGTTTGCATGCTCAGAGAAGCTGTTAGAACCTCTCCTCATTTGTAGGTACTGGTCATTTCATGTGTCCAGGGACTCTGTGGTTTAGTGCCCAGCAGGCAGGGCCAAATATGAATGTCTGTTTATGAAAACAACCATCAAAAAGAACAGTAAGAACCAGAGCATCACATATTGTATTGTTCTCACAGTGCCACTCAAACTCATAACTGTTATTAATTTCAGAGTAATCACTGGATGAGAGAGTTGGATCCATCTGTTCAGAGAATTATGGAAGCTATTAAAAGAATTTACCACATATGTAATCCCTTCCACTTAATATCACACATCTTAAAACATTCAGCTTTTTTAAATGTATATCAAAATGTCAACGCAAATGTTAGGAAAAGTATTTGCTTGCTAACTACCAAGGTCTGTCTCACTATGTGGATCACAGATCTCAGACAAGTTGCAAAGTGACTCAGGAAAACATCACGAAAGAGTTCATTTGTTATCTTTGCCATGTTTCGTCCACTATATTTAAGACAGTACCTCAAGAAAGGCAAGCTAGTTTTCAAAACAGTTTTTCCTAACACAGACTACCTGTGACTAAAAGAATCTTGAATGAAAAATGTTTATGGATAATATCACATTACATACAAGTGCCTCCAAGCTGGTGTGCTGAAATATTGAGCTCTGAGCCCAAGGGATGACTCATGAGATCCAGAGTGACCAGAATCTCTGTTCCAGTCACCTTCAGTCACGATGAGCTTTGACCGTTGACCCTAACGTGCTGTGCTAAAATCTTTTCCTGTGTGTACAAAAAGTTGAGAGCACTGCTTTTAACAATCAACTTTAGTAATCATGTTCTAAAGAGCGTATTCTGTACTCTGCAAGGCTCACTAAAATTGTAAGAACTCACTAACAAAGAGGAGACATCTATCATGATGACATCTCTATGCAGCTCTCCATTGTCAAACACTTTCAAGTAAATAGTCAATTCCAACAACAATTCTACGCCCATAAAGCTCCCAGGGACTCTTTCACATCTTTTTGTTAGTACATCTTGACATTTTCTTACAGATGCACACTTCATTGATAAAGCCTGACTTATTGACTAAATTGCTGTAGTTTGGAAGCTTAGTTGTCCCCTGGAATTGTTTCCTGCCACTACAAAATGCCACTTTTCTGAAACCAGAAAAGTGATCCATGCTGAAGTTTCAGTGATGGACTTACACTCTATTTTAGCTCTACAGGTGTTATTGACCTGACAGGCAGCCTGGGTTAGAATGGACGTGTCAGCCTTATGGTCATTGACAGGATGCACCAGCGCTTTTCAGAGTCAACCACAAAAGCTGCTGTGTTGGTTTTTCCCATATGTATATTCAGTAGACACACAACATTGTAATTATTCTTCAATTAAAAATTATTTTTAAAAAAATTGTGCTCTCGTATGTAAATGACACAACTGAAGACTATGGAAGAAACTTCTTTCAAATTAAAAAAAAAGCATTTCAGAGTTGAAGATCTCTAAAAGAGTATAGGCTCTTCATTTCTTTTAGTAACAGCAGAGTGGCTCGATAAATGTGATGCCGTGTGATGGAGGGAGGCATCCTGTAGCTCTTGGGTAAACCTGTGTGTTCTATAACACTTTGGTTTTCTAGAACCTGGTTATGAAGTATGACCCCATGGGTTGCTTACCTTTGCATTTATTTTTCAAGCCAACATTAGCTTGAAAGCATTAGAGTCTGGAAATGTACGAGTCAGATGCTGTGAAAAGCACACAAGGGTGGCTTCCCTAGTGGCTCAATGGTGAAGAGTCCACCTGCCAATGCAGGAAACATGGGTTTGATGTCTGGTCCGGGAGGATCCCACATGCTACAGAGCAACTAACCACGTGTGCTGCAACTACTGAGCCTGTGCGCTCGTGCCCAGGAGCTGCAGCTACTGAAGCCCGCATGCCCTAGAGCCTATGCTGTGCAACGGGAGAAGCCCACACGCCGCAGCTAGAGAATAGTCCCTGCTGGCCACAGTTAGAGGAAAACCCACATCAGCAAAGACCCAGCATAGCCAAAAATAAATAAATAAATATTAAAAAAGAAAATACGTGGGAATGAAGTAGTGATACATGCTACAACGTGGACCAACCTTGACATCATTATGCTGAGTGAAAGAAGCCTGACTTAGATGGCCACATACTGTTTGATTCCATTTATATGTAATTTCTAGAATAGATAAATCCAGAGAAACAGAAAGCCCTTGGTGGTTCCAAGGGCTGAAGAGAGAGGAGAACAGAGAGTGACTGCTTAATGGGTAAAAGGTTTCCTTTTGGGATAATGAAAAGATTTCCAAAGTCAGTAGAGGTCATGGTGTATAACATGGTAAATATACTAAATGACACTGCATTGTTCCATTAAAAATGGTTAGTAGTCTCTCATGTGAATTTCAGAACAATTAAGAAAAATTAAAAATGTACACACGTTCAGAATCAAAGAATTGCAATATTAGATGATACAACAGCACTATGAAAGGATCTGCTCATCCAAATGAATGTAGTATGTTATCTTAATTATTCCATAAATAAGTAATTATAAACCCTTCCCCACTCCTGGAGGGAAAGTTATTTTAACAGAGCATGCACTTAAAGATTTTCAGTAGAAAAGTATGCAAGTATTTTTCTAAATATATTTCTAAAAACTTAAATTGTCTGTGAAGCCTTCCTAAATAGGCGAATCTAATTATGGTACCTATCCAAGTCCCTTTAAAAGCTCTGTTTACAAGATCATGAAATTATCTTAACAGTAACCATAAAGAGAGAATAATAAGAATACATTAAAGAAAGAAACATTTTAGGTTAAATAACAGAGCTTTTGACTGTGTGACTCCTCTGATTACTGGAGAGTTCCCCCTAAGCTATGGGCAGAGGCTGGTGGGACGTGTAATTTATAGTGGATGGCAGAGAACATGAAACAGGAGCAGGCTGTGTGTTGTAGGTTGGCACTCATGGGGAAATATGGTAGAGTTTTCAGTTTACCATTTCTATCTTCAGTTATACCCACCCTCCTCCCCATCTCATACTAAACAAGTTAAGTTTGAAAGAAAAAGAAAAGTGATTAGAAAGAATAAAGAGGGTCCAAAAAATGTAATACCTTTTTCAATGAGGTTTAATCATTGAACTCAACAGAGGAAAAAAATCCCAAACGTTAGTGGTCCACCAGGGGCCATTTCTCTATTTATCTTTGTGTCAACTGCATCTGATGATGATGAGAGAGAAGATGGTAAAAGCTGAGAGTCCATGCAATTGTTATTCGCTGGAGCCAAGTGAGGTGTGAGATCCATTATACTCCCTTCCCACCTCCCGCTAACGCCTGCCTCTGAGTCATTATGTGATGCCTCCACCAGCAGAGTGGGAGTTATTTTTCTGGAATCTGAAAGAAGAAAGTTTAATCATTTGCCACACATTTTCTTACTGTGAAGCTAGTTGGGAATTCATCTTCTTATCCCCAACAAAACTGATGCCTTTAAGAGCAAATAATCACTAAGGGTGAGGTGACTGCTTAGCATGGGGTGGGGATGGAGAAGAAACTGTCTGATCCCGCCCAGATGGCTGCACAGAGACTCTGGCGAGGTCAGGAATAGAGGTCAAAGAGACAATATGCCCTTCTAGCTAATCTTGGTTTCAAATGCCAAGTCCTGCAGTCAGAGGAAATGAAATTCAGCAAAGTTTCTGTGGTCATTAACTTCCTCTGACTTAAGGACACCACCCATCTCATTAGATTTAAAAGCAGTTTTTCCAGGCTAATAACCTCTGGCAGAAGCCGGGGCTGATGACTGCATAGAGCAGAAATAAGCATGACCATTAGCAGTGGCAACAGGAGAGGGTCGGTCTTAGGAGTAACCAGCAATGGTAGATGTAAATCGGCATGAAAAAGATGACATGAGGAATTCCTAGCTGAGAGTAATCCAAGCCACCTTATCTAGCCAGTTTCCTTCTTAAACTCTGTTGCTCCCTGACTCTGTTCCCCAAGATGCCCAAGTACTGAATTCCAGCAGCCCAGCTCAAACGCATGGAGCCCATTGTCATACATGGTGGCCCCTGTCGCTGGGCCCACAGATTGATGGCCAACCACAAGGAGACGTATTAATATGTGCCTCTGAGGAGTCCTGTGGGCATGCATAGCTTCAGACAGTGTTCATAGCCTGTTGCTTTTGGAGAGCTCTGAAGCTATATCCTTTTTTTCATGACGGTATAAACATTCATGAAGGTGAAAATAGGATTTAGTTGCCCAGGTGCCATGCTAATTAGCACGTTATTTTTAGAGAGCATTCGGAGCTGCAAGAGCTAAATGAGATGATCATGACCTTTGAGCTGGTATCCCCACCCTGGGGAATTATCTAAAGAAAGTAGCTTTTAAGCCTACTTGTTCAAAGATGTTTATAACTACCTTATTTGTAAAAGCACACAACTGGAAACAACCCGAATGCTCAACAATTAAGAGTGGTGAGACAAAGTTTGGAAAGTTAATACAGTGATAAATCTCTGACAATAAAAATTATGGCTCCCTGGACTGTGTAAATATTTAGAAAGCCTATGTACAATGTTGTATAAAAAGGAGACTACAGAGCATTTCAAGCACAGTAGGACACAGTGTTATTGATAGTATGACAATGTGAAAACCACATGTGAATAGTGATAACAGAAGTGGTCACCCTCTTGTATCTAACTAGTGCTTTGAGTGAATGAGGACTTAGTGTTTTTATGGCAGTTTAAGGTTTTGTTTTGTTTTGTTTAAGCTGTTTTAAAATGCAGTATTTAAAGACAATATTTATTACCGTGGTGTAAGAAGCATTGAATCATCAACATGTATTAGCCTGCCCATTCATTTCCTGTGCACTTCTGACGTATACCACATGGTCAACATAATCTGTGGCCCTGAGGAAGTTCGTGTGTTAAAACAATATATAATTGGCCTTATCCTGGTGGCTTAGACAGTAAAAGAAGCTGTCTGCAATGCAGGAACCCTGGATTCGATCCCTGGGTGGGAAGATCCCCTGGAGATGGAAATGGCAACCCACTCCAGTATTCTTGCCTGGAGAATTCCATGGACAGAGGAGCCTGGTGGGCTACACTCCGTGGGATCACAAAGAGTTAGACATGACTTAAGTGACTAACACTTTCACTTTCACCCAAAAGTAAGTACTTTGTTTTAGGTAATGATTGCCATTTGGTATACGTCAAGGTCAAAATTTCCATAGCTGAATAATAAAGGGAGAATCTGAGCCAGAGGACCAAATCTGTTAATAGCAGAAATGAAGGATCTGGGGGAAGTGGTCATGGTCACAGCAGTGCCGAACAGAGTGAAAACCACTAGCCACACAGCCTGTGATTATCAACAAAGAAGCAGATTCCAAAAAGGGCTTTGTGTACCAGGTTATCATTCCCGAGCAGCTTTTATTTTCCTTAGTCCTTGTTTTCAGATTTCAGCTGATAGTGACACAGCTCTGCCGGGACAGAACTTCTCTTTGGTCATCTAGAAAGAGTTCACATGCCATTCCAGTCAGGTTCTTCACTGTGTTGTAGTTAAGAAGCTATGAGAATGCAGTATAATTTTCATTAATCGATACCACAGTGCACTGCTCTATATCATATTATTAGAAATATTTTATTTCCTATTGCTGGAGTAAATCAACTAGCTAATTGGAACAAATGTATAAAATCCTTGAATGTCATGCTTCACTGAGCATTTAACAGAAGTGCTTGGATCTAGAATTGTTTATGTAAAGATTTCCTTACCATGTAAAGGAATCATGTAAAGATTTCCTTATGAATTCAGGGGCCAAACTTCAGATTCCCTCTTGCTGCTGAGTTCTCATTTAGAAGGTAGCATCCGTTTTCATTGTGCTCACTGTTCATGAAGTCAAATAAGAAGATAAAAGCCCTCTGTGAAGGCTGACAAAGCTCTGTTCAGCCTCAGGGCTTCTCCACAACTGCTTTTCCAATTTCATATCAGTAAAGTTTTTTCCAACTGTTCAAATCAGCAAGAACCATTGATTCATGAGTGATACATTGAAAGCAATTTCCCCTGCTCATTTCCAATCATTCCCACTAGTCAGCTTTTCTGAATCACTATAGCTATTAAATCAACACAGATGCAATGGCAGGTCTGCCTCTTACTCTGAATTTGGATGGGCTTCGACATCATAAAAGATCTGTTGAATCTAGATCGTTCCTATTAGTGCAGACGAGTGGGAAGAGGAGGATTTTCAGCCAGGAAGCCTACCTGTCAGTTTCACCTTAGGTTAGTTGTTCACACACAATGTCTTGGGCTCCTCGTCTGCTACACAGGAGTTATACATCACTTGCCTTACAGGGAGGTTATAAGGTCAAATTAAATAAATATGGGGAAATGATAATGAAGCTCTACAGCATTATTTGATTCTCTTTAAATAAACGATGTTTGGTAGTTAATGTGTTCATTTTCTATGTTGGCTGCATTCTTACTACCCTTGTTCAAGTCAGACTGATCTGGGTTTTAATCCTGACTCTGTCACTAACTTTGCAATGCTATTGTGTTTCTTAACCTCTCTGGCCTTGATTTTCTCACCAACAAAATGGGCATAATATTTTAAGGATAAAATGGAAGGGTGTAAATAAAGCCTTTGGCACCGTACCTGCCACATAAGTGCTCAGTAATGATAGAGTCCAAATAATAATGATGGTGATGGTAATAATAACCAATACTATTGAAAAGGTTTTTTCAAAGAAAACAGCTATTTTATTATTGGGTAATAAAACATATTATTACCACAACATCAAAAAGACCCTTTCTTGTAGTATACATTGAGGAAGGTGAATGTCATTGTAAATCCCTTCAGAGCTTTCCACCTCTGCTTCTCCAAATTCCCTGTTGCTCCTGTAATTCCCAGCTTCACCATGAATCAAGAATCACTCTGTGCCAAGTGGTTACAGTGTGGAAATTATAGACACAGATGGTATCGAATCTACACAGCTGCAATCTACACAGATGCAAACAGAAGGGTGAAGGTGGGGCCCACTTCCCTTTGCATTCCTCCTCTGTTTTCTGTACAACCACCACCATGGAAGGATGGACGAGTGGTTCAGACTTCTCTGGAGTTAGCAATAACTAAAGAGAATTCCGAAAGAGGTAGGGATTTCTTTTTAACTCTGTACTTCATCAGACCATCACCTAGTACAATAAATCACTAGAAGAAAGTCAGTCCTTTCAGGGGTATCCCTTGAAGGCACGCTTAGTCCCAGGCTTGCTCCCTGGCACTCAGGTTTGACTCCTGCTCCTTTTGCACATCTGCTAAGACCATTTTAACCTACCGATTGGGAAATCCAATTCCACCCAGTGAGTTGGTCTCAGCTGAGATTGTAGCACCTTTTTTTCCTGAAAAACTATTTCTCCTAAGCTGAGATGTTCAGTCTAGACTAACACCCCACTTGGGGTCAACTAGGGCGATGGGAGTGAACTTGAATGCCTCTGCCCACTGGTACTACGAGGCCAGGATGAGCACTGTGAGTCTGGTTCCATCTAAGATGTCACCACTTGGATAAGCTATGGGCAAGCTTTCCTTTTTTTATGTTTTTTTTTTTTAATTGTTATTGAAGTATAGTCGCTTTACAATGTTGTGTTAGTTTCTACTGCTGCAGCAAAATGAATAAACTATCCATATACATATATCCTCTCTCTTTTTGAATTGTTCTTCTTATGTAGGTCACCACAGGGCACTGAGTTCCCTGAGCTATACAGTGGGTTCTCATTAGTTATCTATTTTATACATAGTATCAATAGTATCTGTATGTCAATCCCAATCTCCCCATTCATCCCATCTCCCCTCTCCCTCCTTGAAGCTTTCCTATTCTTAAATCTCTAACAGACTGTTGTTGAACCACCCATTCCTACCCCCCATTCCCATTGCTCCCTGACCCATACAACCACACACTTCTCAAGGACAACATCAGAGGCAAGGATTTAAAACTGATACAGAGGAGGAAAAGTATATCTCCAGTAGAAAGACCCCATCTCTCTCAACCCCTCCCCGAATAGGGTTGGTGTCCACATTCTTGAGCAAATCCTGGTTAGCTCCTTCCATCAGCCCTGTGTTCTTCCTTTTCCTGTCAGATTGTGCAAATCCTTATTCTATAAGGAGATGTTTTAAATAGCAGTTTTTCTACCTTTCCCTTAATTACAGAAATGCCTAACCAGAGCTTTGAGATTACGATTTGTATTGACCTAACTAAATTCTTAAGTGCCTCCCCTTTTTCCTAGCTACATTATTTTTTTTCTAGTTGCCCTTTTGTGTAAATGTAGCATAAATGCAAAGATCCCCACTTTAGATTATTTGCTGGAGCTGTGTCAGGAGATGAATACAAATTCTTGTTTATCCATCAAACACTTGCCTAACACTTCCTATGTGCCAGCCAGTGTTCTAAGTGTGTTTTACGCACATTAATGCATTTAAATCCTCTTGACAATTCTATAGATAGGCATTACCATCACCCCCTCTTACACTTGGGGAAATGAAAGCTCAGGGAACTCTATCAAGGGTACACAGCCAGTGAGTAGTAGGATTCCTACCTGGGTGACCTTCCTCGGGGGACTATGCTTTAACCTGTAGGCTTTTCCAGGTCAAAATTAGGCAGATTCTAAAATCAAAGAAGTCTTCTAAATTTAAAATCTGGTTTCAGTATATACTGACTTCTGCTTGAACTGGGACTACTTGAGTAGTCTCTGAAGAATGATTATGAGGAATTTTTGCTGTAGAATTTTATTCCTTGGTTCACTTTGCTGTCAATATGATCATTTGATCAGTCCTTTAATATAAAGCACATATGCCCAGAGGGTCGTGTAATAAATCCATTTCATACATTTTGTGCAGAAAGCCATAAATTACCTCCACATGAAGTGAGCATGGATCAGGCTGCCTTATTTCTATGAACAATATGATATACCCTAAGCCAAATTTGTATTTTTCCTTGTGAATGGGGATAAAAATCACATTGTTTTCCCCTTTGGATCACTGGATCTTATACACGCAGTAACTACTTCTTTATGTATTGATCTGTTGAACAGGTCATACTTAGGTCATTATTTAAAGCAATTTTTTTTTTACTTCTGAGAGAGTGTTTATCAAGAACTCCTGAATCATTTTCCCAAAAAAATGCAAATAAAAAAAAATAATTTATTCTAATCTCATTGACAGGATCCTGGTGATTATGACATTGATCTCCCCCATATTATGACGTAGGCATTATCAGTTCAAGGTAAAGATAGAAGAGATGCTATATACATTTCTCAGGCTGATAGTTAAGCTCTCTTGAGTTAAAATGTCCCACCTTTGCACTGAAGACCTCCCTCTAGAATCAATCACAATATATTTCTTAAACAGCTACTATGAGCAAATCACTGGATTGAGCTCTAAAGATTCAGAAGTAAATAAGGCATGGTCTCTGGCTTCAAGAGTTTGTGGTTTATTGAAGAAGTTAGGTTTATAAACAATTACAATATCATAGTAATGAAAGTTCTGATGAAATTATGTACAAGATACTGAAGTGGCACAGAGAGGGAGTGATCACTGACCATAATGGATCAGCTGTACTGCAGAGTGGACTTCTTGCTTTTAAACTGGGTCTTGAAGGATGAATAGGAGCCAGCTAAACAATACCTAAAAAAGAGTACTCCAGGATAGAAAACTTGGGAAGAACCAGATTATAGAATACCCTGTAAACATGAAAATAGTTTGGACTTAGAGTCACCATTCCCAGTAATCAGTTCAGTCAGTTGCTCATTTGTGTCCAACTCTTTGCAACCCCATGGACTGCAGCATGCCAGGCTTCCCTGTCCATCACCAACTCCTGGAGCTTACTCAAACTCATGTCCTTCACATCAGTGATGTCATCCAACCATCTCATCCTCTGCCATCCCCTTCTCCTCCCGCCTTCAATCTTTCCCAGCATCAGGGTCTTTTCCAGTGAGTCAGTTCTTCGCATCAGGTGGCCAAAGGATTGGAGTTTCAGCTTCAACATCAGTCCTTCCAACGAATATTCAGGCCTGATTTCCTTTAGAAGGGACTGGTTGGATCTCCTTGCAGTCCAAGGGACTGTCAAGAGTCTTCTCCAAACCACAGTTCAAAAGCATCAGTTCTTCAGCACTCAGCTTTCTTTATAGTCCAACTCTCACATCCATACATGACTACTGGAAAAACCATAGCCTCGACTAGATGGACCTTTGTTGGTAAAGTAATGTCTCTGCTTTTTAATATGCTATCTAGGTTGTCTATGTTTCTTCCAAGGAGTAAGCGTCTTTTAATTTCATGGCTGCAATCACCATCTACAGTGATTTTGGAGCCCCAAAAAATAAAGTCTGTCACTGTTTCCATTGTTTACCCCTCTGTTTACTATGAAGTGATGGGACCAGATGCCATGAATTTTGTTTTTTGAATGTTAAGTTTTAAGTCAACTTTTTCACTCTCCTTTTTCACTTTCATCAAGAGGCTCTTTAGTTCTTTCCTTTCTGCCATAAGGGTGGTGTCATCTGCATATCTGAGGTTATTGATATTTGTCCCAGCAATCTCGATTCCAGCTTGTGCTTCATCCAGCCCAGCATGTCTCATGATGTACTCTGCATAGAAGTTAAATAAGCAGGGTGACAGTATATAGCCTTGACGTACTCCTTTCCTGATTTAGAACCACTCTGTTGCTCCACGTCCAGTTCTAACTGTTGCTTCTCGACCTGCATACAGATTTCTCAGGAGGCAGGTCAGGTAGTCTGGTATTCCCATCTCTTGAAAAATTTTACACAGTTTATGGTGATCCACACAGTCAAAGGCTTTGGCATAGTCGATAAAGCAAAAGTAGATGTTTTTCGGGAACTCTCTTGCTTTTTCAATGATCCAACGGATGTTGGCCATTTGATCTCTGGTTCCTCTGCCTTTTCTAAATCCAGCTTGAACATCTGGAAGTTCACAGTTCACATACTGTTGAAGCCTGGCATGGAGAATTTTGATCATTAGGTTGCTAGTGTGTGAGATGGGTACAATTTTGCAGTAGTTTGAGCATTCTTTGTCATTGCCTTTCTTTGGGATTGGAATGAAAACTGACCTTTTCTAGTCCTGTGGCCACTGCTGAGTTTTTCAAATTTGCTGGCATGTTGAGTACCACACTTTCACAGCATCATCTTTCAGGATTTGAAATAGCTCAACTGGAATTCCATCACCTCCACTAACTCTGTTCGTAGTGATGCTTCCTAAGGCCCACTTGACTTGGCATCCCAGGATGTCTGGCTCTAGGTGAGTGATCACACCACCGTTGTTATCTGGGTCATGAAGGTCTTTTTTGTATAATTCTTCTGTGTATTCTTGCTACCTCTTCTTAATATTTTCTGCTTCTGTTAGGTCCATACCGTTTCTGTCCTTTATTGTGCTCATTTTTTCATGATATGTTTGTTCCCCTAGTATCTCTAATTTTCTTGAAGAGATCTCTAGTCTTTCCCATTCTATTGTTTTCCTCTATTTCTTTACATTGCTTGCTGAGGAAGGCTTTCTTATCTCCCAATAATAAGACACTATTTAAGAATTTAAGTGAAAGGATAATGTGATTTAATTTCCCTTCTAGAAGAGGCAGGATGGTTGCAGTCTGCTGGATGTAGTCAGAGACCAGTGCTACAGACAGGGAGATTAATTAGAAATTATTTTAAGAGCTGAAAAGAAAGACTTCCAGAAATGAAACTAAGACAGGAGAACAGAATTATAGATTGATGATAAATAAATGATAGGTAGGTAGAGTTGGAGGATGAGGAAGAAAAAGAAGTGGAAGCTGCATACTCACTAGTGTAGTTGAAGGGACTAGAAACTGATCAGTTAAGGTGCTTTCAGGGAATTTATTATCTCTGATAACCACACGTGTGGAAGTTAAGTAAGCCCAGGATTGGTCAATTCATCCACATCCATTGGAACTGTGATTACTATTTGTTGCATCTTTCCATTTTCCCTGCTCGTGGTTGCAGGCATTGCTTACAGACACATCAACAGGTGACAGCGTAAAAGAGAGGATGTGTACTCAGAAGTGGTCAAACAAGAGATGGCAAGAGTGAATGTCGACATTCTAGGAATCAGCGAACTGAAATGGACTGGAATGGGTGAATTTAACTCAGTTGACCATTGTATCTACTACTGCGGGCAGGAATCCCTCAGAAGAAATGGAGTATCCATCATGGTCAACAAAAGAGTCCAAAATGCAGTACTTGGATGCAATCTCAAAAATGACAAAATGATCTCTGTTTCTTTCCTAGGCAAACCATTCAGTATCACAGTAATCCAAGTCTATGCCCCAACAGTAACGCTGAAGAAGCTGAAGTTGAATGGTTCTATGAAGACCTACAAGACCTTTTAGAACTAACACCCAACAAAGATGTCCTTTTCATTATAGGGGACTGGAATGCAAAAGTAGGAAGTCAAGAAACACCTGGAGTAACAGGCAAATTTGGCCTTGGAGTATGGAATGAAGTAGGGCAAAGACTAATAGAGTTTTGCCAAGAAAATGCACTGGTCATAGCAAACACCCTCTTCCAACAACACAAGAGAAGACTCTACACATGGACATCACCAGATGGTCAACACTGAAATCAGATTGATTATGTTCTTTGCAGCCAAAGATGGAGAAGCTCTATACAGTCAATAAAAACAAGACCAGGAGCTGACTGTGGCTCAGATCATGCACTCCTTATTGCCAACTTCAGACTTAAATTGAATAAAGTAGGGTAAACCACTAGACCATTCAGGTATGACCTAAATCAAATCCCTTATGATTATACAGTGGAAGTGAGAAATAGATTTAAGGGCCTAGATCTGATAGATAAGATCTAGGGGCCTAGATCTTTAAGGGCCTGATGAACTATGGAATGAGGTTCATGACACTGTACAGGAGACAGGGATCAAGACCATTCCCAAGGAAAAGAAATGCAAAAAATCACAATGGCTGTCTGAGGAGGCCTTACAAATAGCTGTGAAAAGAAGAGAAGTGAAAAGCAAAGGAGAAAAGGAAAGATATAAGCATCTGAATGCAGAGTTCCAAAGCATAGCAAGAAGAGATAAGAAAGCCTTCCTCAGTGATCAATGCAAAGAAATAGAGGAAAACAACAGAATGGGAAAGACTAGAGATCTCTTCAAGAAAATTAGAGATACCAAGGGAACACTTCATGCAAAGATGGGCTCGATAAAGGACAGAAATGGTATGGACCTAACAGAAGCAGAAGAGATTAAGAAGAGGTGGCAAGAATACACAGAAGAACTGTACAAAAAAGATCTTCACGATCCAGATAATCACGATGGTGTGATCACTGACCTAGAGTCAGACATCCTGGAATGTGAAATCAAATGGGTGTTAGAAAGCATCACTACGAACAAAGCTAGTGGAGGTGATGGAATTCCAATGGAGCTATTTCAAATCCTGAAAGATGATGCTGTGAACGTGCTGCGCTCAATATACCAGCAAATTTGGAAAACTCAGCAGTGGCCACAGGACTAGAAAAGGTGAGTTTTCATTCCAATCCCAAAGAAAGGCAATGCCAAAGAATGCTCAAACTACTGCACAATTGCACTCATTTCACATGCTAGTAAAGGAATGCTCAAAATTCTCCAAGCCAGGCTTCAGCAATACGTGAACCGTGAACTTCCAGATGTTCAAGCTGGATTTAGAAAAGGCAGAGGAACCAGAGACCAAATTGCCAACATCCGCTGGATCATGGAAAAAGCAAGAGAGTTCCAGAAAAACATCTATTTCTGCTGTATTGACTATGCCAAAGCCTTTCACTATGTGGATCACCATAAACTGTGGAAAATTCTGAAAGAGATGGGAATACCAGACCACCTGACCTGCCTCTTGAGAAATCGGTATGCAGGTCAGGAAGCGACAGTTAGAACCGGACATGGAACAACTGACTGGTTCCAAATAGGAAAAGGAGTTCATCAAGGCTGTATATTGTCACCCTGCTTATTTAACTTCTATGCAGAGTACATCATGAGAAATGCTGGGCTGGAGGAAGCACAAGCTGGAATCAAGATTGCGGGAGAAATATCAATAACCTCAGATATGCAGATGACACCACCTTATGGCAGAAAGTGAAGAAGAACTAAAAAGCCTCTTGATGAAAGTGAAAGAGGAGAGTGAGAAAGTTGGCTTAAAGCTCAACATTCAGAAAACGAAGATCATGGCATCCGGTCCCATCACTTCATGGGAAATAGATGGGGAAACAGTGGAACAGTGTCAGACTTTCTTTTTTTGGGCTCCAAAATCACTGCAGATGGTGACTGCAGCCGTGAAATTAAAAGACGCTTAGTCCTTGGAAGGAAAGTTATGACCAACCTAGATAGCATATTCAAAAGCAGAGACATTACTTTGCCAACAAAGGTTCGTCCTGTGGTCATGTATGGATGTGAGAGTTGGACTGTGAAGAAGGCTGAGCGCCGAAGAATTGATGCTTTTGAACTGTGGTGTGGAGAAGACTCTTGAGAGTCCCTTGGGCTGCAAGGAGATCCAACCAGTCTGTTCTGAAGGAGATCAGCCCTGGGATTTCTTTGGAAGGAATGATGCTAAAGCTGAAACTCCAGTACTTTGGCCACCTAATGCGAAGAGTTGACTCATTGGAAAAGACTCTGATGCTGGGAGGGATTGGGGGCAGGAGGAGAAAGGGACGACAGAGGATGAGATGGCTGGATGGCATCACTGACTCGATGGTGTGAGTCTGAGTGAACTCTGGGAGTTGGTGATGGACAGGGAGGCCTGGTGTGCTGCGATTCATGGTGTTGCAAAGAGTCGGACACAACTGAGTGACTGAAATGAACTGAACTGAACTGATACTCAGAATGCCTCCTTCTCAGGGTGAAGACACCCCATTCCCAGAAACCCTCAGCGGATCTTCTTTCAAGTCTCACAGTCAGGATTAAATCAAGTGTGCCTGCCTAACCTAATCACTGACAGAGGAAATGAGGCCACCATGGAGCAGCTCAGTTCAGTGACTCATTTGAAGCTAGAATCTGCCTTTCTAGCTTCTAGTATGTGAAGGGTACAGAAGGGAGCAAAATCCTTTTACTAAGGCAAAGTCCGGAAAGAATGGGGACCAGGTGGAACTAACATTGCTGCTAAGAAGATGATTAGTTTGGCTTTTCTTCCAATCTAGTTGTAGAGGCAAGATGTATAGGGAAAAGACAAACTATAAAAGTAAGGTGGTAAGTAAAATTTCTCCAGTGTAAATAACCTAAATGATCAATGTTTTGAAGACTCCAAGGATAAAGCAGATATCCTCTATCATTTATTTTTAGAAATGAAGAATTTAACTCCCAACCTGATGTTTGACCTGCATGGCATCAAGTTGACAGACATCTGAATGATGGATATTCATTCATCTTTTTTTTTTAATGTTAGTACTTTATAGGCTACAAACTGTCTCTGTCTCTCTCAATTCCTTGAACTTCTTTCCTCTTTTAAGTACGGTTTCTTCACTCTCATCCCACTAGGGGAAAGATGAAGAAATCAGCCTTAGACTTTACCTCTTAGCTGTTTCCCTTTTTACTTCAAAACCAGCCTGTTTTTCAAGTGAGATTTTCCCCAAATTTGAAAATTCTCCGCCATAGATATTTCAGTAGGAAGATGGAGCCTCAGTGGGCATGTTATGCAATTTTTGCTGCGTCAAATGCCCATCCTCCTCGTATTCTGGAGGTCTGTCTCTAACTGCTGAGAAATATTTCTAATCTTCTTGAAACAGAAATTTGTTCTCCTGTGTTTGTTACTCATCCATCTCAATGACTTTTTTCAGCTCTATTATCACTGAATAAACTAAAACTTTGCAGTGAACCTAATGAATGTGTCTTATTCAGATAAATCTGGTTGAATTTGATGTTTTTAATAAACAAACATACATGCTAGAATACATTGCCTCAGTTAATAAAGTTAAAGAAAACTTTTTTTTTCTGTTGATTTACCATTGCATTAAAAAAAAAAAGAAAACTAGTAGGAGTACCAGCTCCTTTGTTATACCTTGTGTAACATGAACCAGAGCGTTTAATAAACTATATGTTGCAAATTTTCTCATTAGCAGGCACCCAATTTAACTGGTAGTTTAAGATTTTGAGCTTCTCTAAATAAGCCAACAGAAAAAATAAATAAGCAAAAAGCTTTCTTGTGTAGCAGTTATTTTCCTCAACCTTGACGTTTATCCATAAGGCACTTAGTAAGCCCCCTTTGATATAACAGAAAGGTCAACTTCATTGCCACTGTTTTTCTAACATGCTATTTGTTGGACAAATCCTTTTTATTTCTCTCTTTTAAAAAGTTTAAGAGGGAATTCACTAATGTGATCAACTGTGGACTTTCATCCTGGCCACCCAGTTCCACAAAGTCAAAATGATCAAAGACTCTGCTGTTTCGCACCTTGCTTTCATCTCATGGCTTCCGGGGAAGATGGAAGGTAAACAGTCTCACAGAGCTCCAATTACGAATATCAAGATAAAGAGGAGATGACTTTCCTTTCCCACCTTTAAAATTATCTATGGATTGATGTAAAATAGCTTTCAGAGCCTCAAGTACTTGCTTGCTCTCTGATTGCAAACAATGGGTTCTGAACAAGAACAAATAAACGTGGGAAGTGGAAGGGTAACCCGGTTAAGAGGCAGCCTCAGTGAGCACTGGGATAAGCAGAGCCAGGTTTCTACCATCAAACTCAGCTCTCCTTCGCTTTTCTGAGTATTGGGGTTGAAATTCCACTGACAAAATGTAATTTGCATTTTCCTAAGAACCTGTGTAGCAGATAGATGGTAAAGAGAATTAAAAGATTATCCAAAGAGATCTAAGATTATTAGGAAAGAAAGAAAGAGTTTGATGCTATAGTGCTATAGAACAGAAATAAGAAGAAAAAACCAAGGCTCCCTTTTGAAAATTTCAGTTAGGGTGGGGAGGGAGCCTTTGAAGAACTCTATTTTGCGTGTGCATTGCTTTCTTTTTGTCCTTCTTAGAGTCATTTTGCTTTTTAAGGCTCCATTGCCCATTTAGTTGCCTGAATTAACTGAAATAATTTCTTATATCCATCTTAAAAAGAATTCCCCCATAAAAGCATTTTTTTCTGTGCTCTATGTTAACATTTGGGATCTTTATTCAAATCTTAGAATCAGTCACATTATGTCTCCGGAGAATCCTGATTTCTGTCAGCTCATTTCTGTGTTAAGATGGAAGGGCTTCTATATCCTGTACAAGCAAAGATCCAGGCTGGCTTGTTCTCTCATCGTTCACAGTAAACTAACAGTCCTAACTAAATTTCAAAGCTTATAGACCATCCATCTACCATGAAGCAGCATTATAGGAAGCCAGCTCTCCAAGGTTTTTTTCCAAAGAATTAACCTTGACTTGTTGGCGATGCAGATATTTCCAATGCCAGATGAAAGAGTGCTCTGGGGGAAAATGGAGGGCAATTGATCTATCCATGTATTCATATCCTGAGCCATGTGTTTATATCATAATGATCCGCTTCCTTCTGGAACTGCCATCACTAAATTTGTTTTAATATTTGTCCTTGGATTTTATTGGACTGGTTGTATGAAATATGCTTCAGTATTTGGATAGTGGCCATTTTATAATTTAATCTTATCTCTCCATGTAAAAACTATTCTAGATTTTAATGTCAAAATAACTTGATCTCCCCTGAAAAATTGGCGTGATTATTCTTTCCATTATTTAAATTATGTAACTAATTTGTCACATTTCTCATCTTTGCACTGTCTGCCAGGAAGCTCAAATGCAAATCTAAATAAGCCTCCAACTATTAATAACAGTAACTCTTATGGTTAACTTATCTGATTTCTTATAACATGGGTCCATTTTTCTATTTCTTTTTTATTTGTCTTATGATTATATCTTTTACTTTATACCCCTAAAACCTTTGCTGGAAAGTGATGGTATTTAAGTAAATTTAACAATTAAAATAGTTTTCAAAAAATAATTTATTCTAAAATACATGAAGGGTCTTATAAAGAAATTATTGTCAGACTCTTTTTTTTTTTTTTGGTAACCAGATATTTTATCTTTGTCTCTTGAGAATATGTAAAACAGAAGAACCTTATGGATTGTGCCAAACATTAAGCAGAAATTAGTAAAAATAAAGCTTTTTCTCTAGTGAGCATGGTTGATAAAGGAGTTGAAGGAGCATTTTCAAGAGGCCATGGAATAGGATTATCTTGGCAATTTTTTTACATCACCTTAAATATGCCATCATTATAAAATTGATTTATGGTTAGATTGTCTATATTTCTGACTCCCTTATTTGCAATTGGCTTCTTGAGAATATGACCTATGACTTAGTTGTTCCCAATACGTAAGACGATACCTGACTCATAGTAATGAAGTGAAAGTCGCTCAGTCGTGTCCTGCTCTTTGCAACCCCTTGGGCTATACAGTCCATGAAATTCTCCAGGCCAGAATACTGGAGTGGGCAGCCTTTCCCTTCTCCAGGGGATCTTCCCAAACCAGGGATCAAACCCAGGTCTCCCACATTACAGGTGTATTCTAACCAGCTGAACAACCAGGGAAGCCCAACTCATAGTCAGGCTTCAACAAATATTTTTTTAATGCCACATGAGTTTTTATCTATTTAGAGGCACTCTTATGTAAAGAAAAATTTCAAAGGGCTTTCCATTTCTATGATTTCAATGAATGCACTCTCATTTCCATTGCCATAGACATCTTTTCCCTAATATGGCACTTGATGCAGCCTCTTGATTCTGTAATAATTTTCATTGTGAATGAAACATCCTAGCATTTGTCTCACTGATGATGAAATGTATCAAAACTCTCAAAAGCAGACCATCATTTGCAGAAATAAAGGAAAATTGCCAAATATATTGGGAAGATTTCTTTTTAATTTACTAACTTTTGCTAAAAGTGATTACCCAGCAAATGTAAAGAGAGAGTTTGAACAATTGTTTCCATCCACATCATTAAACCCAATTTTGAGTTTGGAGAAGTCTCGCTTTGTAGAACACTCTAAATGACTCTTTATGGCTCTATTCCTTGTGCTTGGTTCCTGCTCTTGTCAAACTATGAAGAGATTGTAATCTCATTAAGAATTGGGTGGGGGGGGGAGTTTAAAGCGAATGTTAAAGGGCAATTTAATTACCTTATGAAATCTAAAGTGTGTACGAGACCCGCAGACAGTGGCTCTTAGTTTCAATACAATTTCTGTTTGACTTCAGTGAAAGTTCTATTAACCCATTATGTATATACACATGGTGTGCATGTGTAGTTTCTTGCCCTAGAACATACGTTTCACCAGAGCAGAGATTTTCATCTGTTTTGTGCACTAATGTGTTCCCAAGTGCCTAGAATAGTGTTAGTTAGTCATATCCAGCTCTTTGCAACCCCGTGGACTATATTCCGCCGTGTTCCTCTAACCATGGAATTCTCCAGGCAAGAATACTGGAAGGTGGCCATTCCCTTCTCCAGGGGATTTTCCCAGCCCTGGGATTGAACCCACATCTCCTGCATTGCAGGTGGATTCTTTACCATCTAATCCACCAGGGAAGCCCATAGGCCCAATACAAATCTTTTCTCATTAGATATTTGTTGAATGAAGAGAAAAAGTTTATGCTGAGGGAATGATACCATTTCATGATTAACTCTGTTTCCATCCTGTTTAATTTTTTCCGATTATTTTATTTCATGGACATAAAATCATTGAGACAGGAAGTCCAGAAGGTAAAGCACTGGGCATTAAAGCAGTTTCGAGGGTGGTTGGTGCTAAGCATTCTTGTTTGATGCCTTTTAAACTTTGGAACCTCAAGATTATCTATTCCCATGATCAAACAACCTCTGGAGTCTTTTCTTACCATTACATCAGATGCTTAGGAAAGGAAAAAAGCCACTTGTACCTTCCTTCCCCATGACTCATTATCACTACACCTTATTCACAAGCCTCCTGCTAAATCCTCCTCCACAACACAGCAAAACATAAAGATGTATATTTACAAGTTCCAAACTAAAATGCAAGTAGTAAATACACTAAAAATATTATCAGCAACTCAGCTTCCTTACCTAACATAGATCGTTGAGACTTTGAAATTATTCCTTAGTATTGAAATTGTTTCTGGAAACATTTAAGCTTATTTTTTCACCCTCAAAAAAGAGAAGTTTATGTTGAGTTACCAAAAGGAAGGAGTCTGTTGATCCTTGTCTTTGTGCTTGAGAGTGGGCAGTTCTATGAAGGAGACCTAATCTTGACAAGTCCTTCTAGACCAGGAAGAGCTTAGATGCACAGCTTTTATGCCCTAAACTAGCTAGCGGCCCTCAGCTCATTTAGCTTTGAGAGATGGAGTCTAGAGAAAGCCTTTGTGTAAAGGAGGCATGTTCTGGACCTGAATTTAGAAACCATACATGAAAAACTATCACAGAAGAGCCACTCACTGATATTCATTGAGGGTTGTTTCTATGTGACAAAAATCCATAAAGGAGAAAAAAGGTGAAACAGCCACTTAACCATATGAACAGTGCGTTTATGCACTGGATACTTGACAAAGACTGGAAAAAATGCACAGCCTGAGAGTTGAGAATTATGTTTTATTTGAGGACTTTACTGAGGACTGTAGCCGGGGATCCAGCTTCTCAGATAGCTCTGAGGGACTGTTCTGAAGAGATTAGGGAGGAGCTAAGATATACAGAAACTTTCTGGGGGTGGGGGGAAGTTGAAGATCAAAAGATTACTGCTAATTAAAGAAAAAACAAATATCTCAAGTCAATGAATTTAGTGATTTTCTATGTATGGAAAAATCTAAGAGCTTGGGCTTCATTAAAGTGTTCCTTTGATATGCACCTTAAGTATCTAGGACCAACACCCAGTTTCACTCCCTCCTGTGTTCTCCCCAAGGTGCACCATCAGAGGTGGCTGCAATAGCTGGAGGTTTGATGGCCACGATGTTCTTTGTTCACTGAAGTGACAGGCGGCATTCTTGGTCCACACATGCTTGGCTAGATTATATAGTCAAAATCAGATCTGAATATATATATGAGTTGGGGGGTGTTGTGGGGGAGAGAAAGAATTGAAAGAGTAAAGTAATAAAAACTATGTGTGTGTGTATACATGGTGGTGGGGTTTAGTCGCTATGTCGGGTCTGACTCTGCGACTCCCTGGTCTGTAGCCCACGAGGCTCCTCTGTCCATGGGGTTTTCCATGCAGGAAGGAGTACTGGAATGGGTTTCCATTTCCTTCTCCAATATAGATATATTTCTCATACCTATATATGTATATGTGTATATATATATATAGTCTGTGTGTATATATGTATATGCATGTGTGTGTGTGTGAAAACAAAGCCAGTTAGTATATATTGGTCCTAAATTTTTAAAAAAATCAATCAAAATCACCCCATTTTGTTTTCCTCCCGTTGAATGAATAAGGAAAATCTATGTAGATATGACAGATAGAAATGAAAATGTGAGCTTTAGGTTTAAATAATTCACTTCCCCTGTACTATTCTTAAAATATCAAGGTTTAATTTATACATAAAATAAAAGCCAGAATATTTTATTTGTAGTGTTTTATCCACTTCACATATGCATTACTAAAATTGAACTAAATTCCTTAGGGAAAAAATAGAGTGCATCTGCTTTCCATGAAATCTCCCTAAAGGATATAAATGTTTTTATTTGCTACAGTGAGCTACCTGAATGTCATGCCATAATACAACATGACATTACTTAACTTGAGGTAATTTAGCGTGGCAGTATTTTTTTGGACAGAATTGAAAATATTTTAGATTAACTTACCATATTAGCAAGTGTTGCATGGAATTTGCTACAGCTTTTTGAATCTAAACGCATTAAGTATTGCATGATTGCATGCATCCCTAACACTGAATACCAGCTCTCGTAGAGTTATTAAGGGCAGAAGTCACCATGGATCAGGCAGCTATAATCTCCTCTTGGTGTACGACAGACTAGGATTTCACACATGCTCCCTGGGGTATGCCAGCACTTGTTTGGTCGGAGGAGGCAAGACTCAATCTTCCTCTCTGCACCCATAGGCAGCTGCACAATCAAATCCAGCTGGGTGGGAATATACTGTAGTCCTGTGACCCCCAAACATACGGACATGGTGTTATGGAGCTTGCTCACAGTCTTCCCTGGGAGCTCTTAGACTCCATGTGAAGCCTGCAGCCCAGGGCGCAGCATCTGGTAAAGATGTTTGTCAACTTGGGACCAGCCTCCAAAGTTACAGGGAATGAGAAGCAATTCTCTGTTCCTAATGCAAGCCTGGTGCAAGAGAATGGGTGTTTAGGGGACGGAGCCAGCACCTCACTGGTCTTCAAAGAGACTGTTGATCTCATTTTATGTGGTTGCTTTCCTTTTAATTGCTTTCGTGTTTGTTTTAAATTTATTATATTTTTTATTGAAGTATAGTTGATTTACAATGTTGTATTAAGTTTCTGCTGTACAGCAGAGTGATTCAATTATACCTTTTAATTATTTTTCAAAATATAAAAGGAAGACTTGAATTTATGGTTGTTGTAAACAATTTGAACAGTATAGATGTGTAGAGAATAAAAAGAGGGACCTTTGCACCAGCTGCTCACAAGCTCATTCCTTTTCCCAGTGGCAATGGCTGTTAATTGTTTTCTGAGTGTTTAATTTTGAGGCTAGATTTAAATATTTAGACTTAATATAACCAAATGGCTTAGTGATTCTTCTAATGTGACTTATACATAATTGAAAATCCATTGTATCTATCATATCACCATTACTTTATATCTCTAGTAAGTCCTTATTGTAAGTATTTTTATCAGTAACTCTTGAAATACATTATCTCAGCACATCTACTCCAGAAGAACTCCTTCTTAACATTTAAAATGTTGCAGCTACCTATAGGTAATTGCTATGTTTTTATTCCATGAAATTAAAAAATAGTAATAACAAAAATTTACAAAGAAGTTGACAACACTTTAAAATGAATTAGCATTTTTCTTATGAAAGCATATGTCCACATTTGAAAAAATAATAGTGCCTACATGTACAGGACATTATTCTTTTAGGCTGTAAATGATCACAGATGGATTTTCAGATCAGATCACTTGAGGAAATTAACTCATCGTTGCTGACCACATCCACCCACCCCCCAGCATACACATAGAGACACATACACCCAGAGATACACATTCATCCCAGGTTGGGAAATTCCAGTATTAAACTATAGAAACTTTTCATCAAGGAGGGAAGTTCACATAAAATGTATCCTTAAAAAATCTCAGTGAAGCAGTTCTGCTCTAAGTGGGTCATTGTTTAATTTTTAGATATTTATATGTTTTGAAGAGCAAGTAGGCTTTCTGTTCCAAAATAGCTCAATTATGTTTTGATTGCAACATCTGATTTTTTCCAGAGATCTTGGATCTCAGATACTGTAATCATTTATACATAAGTTGATAATTGCTTTACAAAAATAAAAACTGTTGCTGTGGTGGTGGTATAGTGTGGGCATGTGTGGTGTCTTCTCTCATCCTAGAGATTTCACAGTGTACTGAGCTCTGTTGATTGGTAAAATACGCTGTTTGATTCTGCATGATTGCAGATATCTTCAGTTTGCCAGGTAACAAACAAGAGGAAATGAGCTGGAGTCTGTGGACCTGGCAGGGCCTTGTCTGGGGGTGGGGAATGAAGTGAGATCTCGCAGCAGCTCACCCATCTCTTTGACCTTGAGCAGATGTCTTTTGCTCTGCATACTTGGCTTCATTGGCTTCCTGAGCAAAGACCTTGGAAATGAAATAACACTCAGTCCATTTATCCAAAACTCCCCCAAGGGATACACTTTTAAAAAATAATAATAATAAAGTATACTCTGTGTGACCCATTTCCACTCTCATTCCGTCACATGTATCACAGTTCCATGGAGAAGTACGCCGTTATAGGTATGCATTTAGCCTGATAAAAGAGTTGTATTTTACTTTAATGGAGGCATATTTCACAGATCCCTTTTGTATTTATTATCATTTTTTTCCCAGGAAAAAAATGTAATATTACAAAGAGTATATATACAGTGGTGATGATCTGTGACTTTTCTCAAAATATCTGTTTTATTTTTCGCTCAAAGAGAAAAGTAGACTGATTGGTTTTTAGAAGCTAGACCAAGAAGGTTTTAATAGAGGGAACAGATGGACTACTTAAGGTACCATATCTTTGGGGCTACTATTACACCGAGTTTAATGAATGTAGGTAGAACCAGGTAATTCTTATGGTAAGTTTCAGCTCTCAAATTGATCATTCCAGCCATCTGTGCACTACAGAGCACGTCTTTGTTTACTGCCTAAAGTTTAAGTAACATCCAGCTAAGCTTGCTAAGCCTAGTTGGTCCCACATCCCACCCCACACAAAGGAAACAATGCAGAGACCCAAAGGCAGTTTATCAGATAATTTTTAATAGAATTCCAGAAAATTCTGCACATATTGCCCAAGGTCCTTGATTGCTATCTTGGGAGAAAAACAGTTTCTTTTCCTCATATCTATCTGGTTAAAATGTGCAACTTCCTCCTGGGAAGAAATCAGGCAAAAAAATAACAACACAGGGAGAAAACATGAGGATGTAGCTCACTCATCCTATTCTCAGTGCTAGGGTGGGCTACCTAAACCTTGGACAAGGTACCAGCAACAGAGAACAGCAAGCAGTCCAGGTGATATTGTTGTTAAAGGAGTGAGGCGTTAAGTGGCTTCCAGGACCCTTGGTGAGCGGGAGAGTCGAGATCTCAAAACTTGAAAAATAGGGCTTCCCTGGCAGCTCAGTGGTAAAGAATTCACCTACCAATACAGGAGACACAGGTTGAATCCCTAGTCCAGAAAGATTCCACATGCCACAAAGCAGCTGAACCCATGTACCACAACTACTGAGCCAGTGCTCTAGAGCCCGTGAGCCCCGGCCACTGAGCCCACGCGCCACGACTACTGAGGCACACCCAGCTTAGAGCCCTTGCCGGAGCTCCACGACAAGAGGAGCCGCCTCAAAGAGAGGCCTCCGCACCACACCTAGAGCGTTTCCCTAGTTCCACCACAGCTAGAGAAAAGTCTGCAGAGCAACAGAAACCCAGCACAGACAAAAATAAACAAATAGATAGAATTTAAAATAATTTTAAAAAGAAGTATAAAAAGCTGTTATTGTATAAAGTATTTTTTTTAACTTGAAAAGTAATAGCATTAATCAGAGTATTAGAATACCAGGTTGGAAACCGTTGCTGAGCCAAACTTGGGCCCTCTCGCCTGCACACAGTAAATCCAGTCTACTGACACCAAGTGTGGTGAAGTCAAGCGCAGCTTTTACTGTAGGGCATCATACAAGGAGTCTGGGATAGCTAGGACTCAAAAAACCCAAACTCCCCTATTAGTTTTAGCAAAGCTTTTTTCCCCCCTCATTGAAATATAGTTGATTTATAACATGTTAGTTTCAGATGTACAACAAAATGATTCAGTTGTATATATACGTACCATTTTTCAGATTCTTCTCCCTTTTAGGTTAAAAAGTATTATGTATAATTCTTTGTACTATACAGTAGGTCTTTGTTGGTTATCTATTTTATATATAATAGTATGTATATGTTAATCCCAAACTCTAAATTTATTTCCCCTTCTTCTGATTTCTCTCTTCTATTTTGAATAAAATAAGTTTGTTTTCTATGTCTCTGGGTCTATTTCTGTTTTGCATATAAGCTCATTTGTATCATTTTAAAAGATTAAAACAGAATATTACTCAGCCATAAAAAAGAATGAAGTAATGCCAGTTGCAACAACATGGTTGGTCTTAGCGATTATCATACTAAATGAAGTAAGCCAGACAGAGAAAGACAGATATCATATGATGTTGCTTAAATGTGTAATCTAAAAAAAAAATTTTTTTAAAGCATTTGTAAAGGCCAGGTTAGGCAAGGGGTACCCAAGGGTATGTGATCAGCTCAGACACAGTTCTAATTGGTTCATGATGAGGTAACAGGGTAGTGTAATAGGAGTTAACATTATAAATACTTAGGTACCAGTAGGTCTGGGGGCCACATGCTTATGGTGATCAAGTAGTTAATCTCTTCTCCTTGGTGGAAGTTTTAGCATCCATAAAACAATTCAGGAAGTGTGCAGTGGACACTTATTATCTAGGTACATCAGAGAGTACCTAAAGCAAAGGATCTGGAAGAGGTGTCTGTCCAGGAATGCCCCCATAGGACCCTGCCCAGTTACAAAGCCGCTTCTTATGAACCTATTTCTTGAGTGTCTGATGTTTGTGTTTAGTCTTTCTATGACATCATCAATCTATAGGCTTCCCCCATCTTTGTTTTCCAAAAAGAACTTGTGGGTTTTTTTTAACAAGTGTCCTAACTGATACCCTGTTTATTCAAAACATTTCTAAGTGGATTTCTTTCACAGCTTAGCCAAGGCGTGGAAAACACTTTCATAGTGTCAGGCCTAGCTCCCCATTCCTTTCAAAGGTCTAGTGAGGAAAATGTGCCCAGTTTGGAAGTAACAGATGTGCATTTTCCTTTCACATCTAAGTATCCATCAATAAAAACCTGGTGTGAAAACCTAGGGTGAAGCTTTATACTTCCGAGGGAAAGATGCACTTTTCCATACTGGGCCTGTTGCTTGCCAGGCCACAACTTTAAGTCATATTGATCATGGAATATAGAAACCCCCACTGAGTATGATTCAATCAGGGCAAAGGGAACTTCCCACCTCCCACCCTCTGCAGGTGCTGCTGCAGAACCTCCATCATGCCTCTTCCTGGTCCATATGGCTGTGAGTGTCTGCCCCACATGTGCCCAGGGATGATGGAGAACCACTGAAGTGAGGAGGAGGATCATTCTCCAGGTGCATGTCAGGTCAAGATGCTACCCTTTGAATTAAAGGATGCTGTTGCTGCTTCAACCGTCTGCAGGGCATATACTTTAAGCTGTTGGCTCTGTTTTGCTGGTTTTTAATGGTGGTGAAATATTTGTACAGATGCTGGCCTACTGTCTCATCCATTGTCTCTAGTGGCAGACGCCATACCCATTGCTAAAAATACTGATCTAGAATAAAACGCCTATAGAAAAAGAAGAAGGAAAAAAAAGCAAAGCAATTGCCCACAGATGGGTCATATTCAAGGCGCATTGTTGTTAACCGGCTGTAGACAGTCTGTGTCAAAACCAGAAGACATGTTCAAATTCCATGAGCTTATATGGAATGATTTACTATAACAGTATTTGCAAGATATGCAGTGCATGGCCGGAAAAGTCCAGCTAAGGCAGTAGTTGGTTCAGTCAATATGCAAACTTTGCTGAATTCCTTTGCACATATGCCCTGGACTGTTCTTAATTTTCAGAACCAGCTTTTTCTATCCATAAATTTAAGACCTAAAATTGTAGCTACAAAGTTTGACACCAAATTCAAACAGGGATCCATCCCATTGCTTTGTTTTGCCTGTTACAAATTCACTTTCTACCGAAATCATTTGTGAAGTAACTCATTTATATAGACTAACATTTCATAAATAGACATAAATTAGAGCATTTATATTCTTGAAAAGTATCATGAAATTATATCAAACTTTTGAAAGGGTCATAACATATCAGATTTTTGGGAAAGCCACTTGAATTTTCTTCATTGCTCTTCATATCCCCAGGACCTAGTCTGTGAATTGTACATAAAAGGATAATGAAAATATTGTTGAACTACTGAAAGACTAACTCAGATGCATTCCAGCTTAAAATCAGGGAAAGATTGGATTGTTTTTAAGGCTCCATACTACATTCCTTCAGCCTCACAGTCTCCCGTTTATTTAACAGAAACGATGTTGTTTAGTCGCTAAGTCATGTCTGAATCTTTGTGACCCCATGGACTGTAGCATGCCAAGCTACCCTGTCCTTCGCTATCTCCCAGATTTTACTCAAACTCATGCCTGTTGAGTTGGTGATAGCATCCAACCATCTCATCCTCTGTCACTCTTTTCTCCTCTTGCCCTCAGTCTTCTCCAGCATCAGGTGGCCAAAGTATTGGTGCTTCAGCTTCAGCATAAGTCCTTCCAATGGATATTCAGGGTTGATTCCTCTTAGGATTGACTGGTTTAATCTTTTTGCTATTCAAGAGACTCTCAATAGTCTTCTCCAACACCGCAGTTCTACAGCATCAATTCTTCAGTGCTCAGCCTTCTTTATGGTCCAAATCTCACATCTATACATGACTACTGGGAAAACCATAGCTCTGACTATACAGATCTTTGTCAGCAAAGCGATGTCTCTGCTTCTTAATACACTGTCTAGGTTTGTCATAGCGTTTCTTCCAAGGAGCAAGCGTCTTTTAATTTCATGGCTGTAGTCACCATCTGCCATGATTTTGGAGCCCAAGAAAATCTGTCACCGTTTCCATTCCCCCCCCCCTCTATTTGCCATGAAGTGATGAGTCCTGATACCATGATCTTAGTTTTTTGAACACTGAAACATTAGTTGCATTCATATTCTTCAGTCAAGAGAAGTTATTGTTCTTATTTATTAATAGTCTGAACACCTATTGAGAGAAAAAGACATTTGATCACACAAAAGACAAAGGCAGTTACAGTTCAAGGTCTCTCCTCTGTGCTTTAGTAGCTCCATTACTATACTTTACTGTCTGAATTTTATCTGTCTCAAGAAGAATATGAGTTCCTCTATATTTTCAGCTTCTCCTAGAATACCACAATATAGAAAACATTCAACATAGTTTTGTTGAATGAAACAATGGATACTATAGGAGAGGAATTAAGTAGCTGATTAGAGAATCCAAACGTGACTAGGCTGTCTTTCATCTTCGAGCAAGGTGTTGTGTGCACTCAGTCGCTTCATTCATGTCCGACTCTTGGCTACCCCATGAACTGCAGCCCACCAGGCTCCCCTGTCCAAGTTGCTGAGAGAGGCTAAGTTCCTACCCTGTGGTAGGCCCTGTACTGAGTTGTGATGTATAAGACTGAGTTTGCAACCAGTGATTCTATGTCATCATAGGGCATTTGTTCGGAGAAGGCAATGGCACCCCACTCCAGCACTCTTACCTGGAAAATCCCATGGACGGAGAAGCCTGGTGGGCTGCAGTCTATGGGGTCGCGAAGAGTCAGACACGACTGAGTGACTTCCCTTTCACTTTTCACTTTCCTGCATTGGAGAAGGAAATGGCAATCCACTCCAGTACTCTTGCCTGGAGAATCCCAGGGACGGGGGAGCCTGGTGGGCTGCACAGAGTCGCACAGTCTATGGGGTCGCACAGAGTCGGACACGACTGAAGCGACTTAGCAGTAGCAGCAGGGCATTTGTTGGAAACCTCACATCCTGACTGCTTTGATGCCTGTTACAGAAATGTGATCAGTGCTGGAAAATAGATACAGTCAATACTGAGTTACTTTTTAATCACTGAATTTCAGGATCATCCACACTTTTCTGACTGTGTCTCCTTAAGTCTAACCTCATGTACTAAAATCATGACAAGTTCTTCTCCATTTGATGGCTAGTGTTTTGTTTTTTCCCTGAATTGGATGCCTAAGGGGTGTTTTTGCAATTGCCAAAGTGCTAAGAATTAGTGTGGGTGTAAAATGTAAGGGGCAAAGCTGAGAAGAGGAGTTTCTCTGTAATCTGTCAAATTCTGAATCTTCCGTTATGGTCTTTCTCTGTTGAGTAAAGGGCTCAAAAGAAGAAAGAACTTTGATAGATGTGTAGCTTTGTTCAGGATGGTTCCTTTACATTTTTCTGCTACCCCAGCTAATGGTGAATTCTCTCATACCAATTCTCTGAATTTCTGAGAAACACTGTTATTTGCAAACAGAAATTGTCTTAGTTCATTTTGTGTGGAATTCCATTTTTAAAAAACTGGAATGATTTTATCCCAAAATCTTTGTGTGGCTTGGCTCATATATTTAAAATCTTCTCCCACCTTATTGTGTGACTTCATTAAACAAAGACATGGTGTAGTGATTATCTCTCTACTGGCAGGGTTGACATAATTGCAAGTAAAGAAATGGCAGTACTTTAAAATTATGTCTATTTTATTTATTTCTTTCACTGCACTGCAAGGCATGCAGGATTAGTTCCCTGACTAGGAATTGAACATGTGCCCCCTGCTGTGAAAGTGTGGTGTCTTACTCAGTGGACTGCCAGGGAATTTCCCAAGTATTTTTAAATAAAGTCATTTCCATTGACCTTTTTTCTAAGTATTAGACTTAGGATGTTCTTTGATCATTGTCAGAACTTACTCCTCTGATAAGTCTGTCACTTGGGCCTTGGCAGTCATATCGCCACGTTCTATCTCATAGGAATGATTCCATTTCTATGGGAGCTAGTTGCCTCTCTCCAGAAGGCAACAGTAAAGACCCTGATAATGCAGTGAGACTTGAAATCCTGGGATTAGAATGATACTCTGGGTAGAACAGAGGAGACCTAGCCTAGAGAAGTTATAGCCATCCAGAACCTAGCCATCCAAATATAGCCGTCATTCCCTCTATGTAGCATCATGTGCAATTAAGAACTTATCACATGGATTTGAGTACTGAGATGTGTACCTCAGTCTTTCTTAACGGAGGTTGAAGATTTGGGAATGGGAAGTGACAGAGCTCTGATTGTTTGCATTAGCCAGGTACTGTGTTGTAAATAGTTCACACACATACCTCCAATTTCAAAGTATCAATATGATGTCATTTACCACGCAATTGGGAAAAGCTGTGTGGAGCCCGCTCTGCCCAAGCCCAGGGGAGCCACCTCCAGGACAGTGGACATGTGCTGGCTAACCCCCTGGTTCCCGAGCTCCCTGTGAGCTGGTCTCAGGCTTCTGCTGTGACTACATCACAGTAAACCTCTCCCTCCCCTTCCTCCTTTTCCTCTTATCCCAAAACAGGTGTGGCTTCTGAGAACATGTTCTGATCAGCTTCCCACATGAGTGTCTCAAAGTCTGTTTCCCAAGGATTCTACCTGTGACAAGAGAAAAGGAAAATTAGGCTCATTATTGTTGAGAGTAGAGAACGAAAACCCTCTGTTCTTTCTTTTAAATTCATTAACAAAGTACATCAACTATTACCTCTTCTTGGTTTCCTCATGAATCACAGAATATATCTTGATAAGCTAATAAATGGGCAGCTCAGTGGTGCTTTCTCTTTTGCTCTGTGGGTCTTTTTTTAAGTCCTTGATTGCAGACAGACCTCATACAAACCAGGATCAAATTGTGACCAGATGCTGCCATTAGAAATTCACACTGTAAATTACTTTGCTGCCATAAAGAGGACTGTAGCAAAACTGGAGGAACTAAATCTCATGTCCAAATATTTTATTATCTTATTTGTACTATTCTGTCACTAAAATACTTCATAGCTAACTTTGATGTGGAGACAAAACAAAATGAATGGACTCTTTGGAATAAATGGCATTGGCAAAATTCCTTTTTGCCATGTGAATATAAAAGGAAGAAAAGATATTAATGAGGTGTAATAGAATAATGTACTAGAGTAACTATAATTTTTAGGCCTGGTAAAATTATAACTTAGATTAAAATGTGGGTGACAAATTTTGAGTCTAGGCTATTTTCCCAGAAAAACACAACAATTTATATAGTAATTTTCAATTATCTGCCCAAGGAGAAATAGTAATAATGGCAGTTATCCAAAAGAGTAGATAATGAACAAATACATTTCTATCAGACTTTGAAATATTGTTTTGTTTTCTAAAAACATTTGAATGTGGATGCATTTTATATTCTGGAAAGTTGTGTTGACTCTAACTTATATACTGAAATTGTACTTTAGAAATCAGACTAAAGAAAGAAAGTGGCTTATATTTTTCATCTGACTTTGTGTAATGCATTTCTATTTTCTGTATTATTGCTGAGAATAGATGTCAACTCTTAGGATAATGTTAACTTTTTCTGAAAGCAGAGAAAATTTGTCTCTGTGTGTTTCCTAGCTTTTATTTTCCCAGAACTGATTTTAATTTAAAAGATACCCTCCTTTCCTGTCCTTGTTTGGCTAAAATTATTTTTAAAACATTTTTTGTTAAAAAAAAATTAGAAAGAGTTATATCTAAGTAAGACTTAAGGTTTAAATTGAAATATCTGACCCTAAAAAGTTGAATTGGCTGTATATACATTTTTCACATGTATTTTGGCCCTACCTTTATTAATTTGTGTTCATTAAATACTAATATATAAATAACCTGGTATAGGATCTGGCACATGTTAGCAGTCGGTAGCTGCTTGTTCCCTATATTTCTTGCTTCCTTCCTTTTCTTCACTCAATATTTTATATAAGATGCTTCATATTAATGCTCCATATACTTTAATAAATGTTTATATCTTATTGCACTATGTATAAAAAAAAAATCTGTAGAAGCAAGGATTTTTTTTAATGGGCTAGAATGAAATCTTCCAGGTCTTATTTTCCCTATGTTGACATTCAATATGTGTTTCCTAAAAGCTACCTCCATGGAACTAGATTTATCAATAATAAGCATATAATCTATTAAGAGCCCTAACATTTTAAAGGATAAAAATGAGGGCTGGTGCAGGCTGAAAATGGACCACATGGTCTCATGTCTTATTCATAGTCATGTGGAACGCTTCTAATCTAGAACTATACATTTTCACATAAGGCAGCAAGTTACTACACATTGCAGTGTTTTCATTGTTTGCTTTGAGACTCCTTTGCTTTGGTACCTGACTTGATAAGTATTTGATGTTTGAGCAGAGTTAGTTATCTGTTCTTTAAAGATCTGAATAGTATCTTCAATGGAACACTGAGAAGGCACTACTGGTACTGCTGCTGCTAAGTCACTTCAGTCGTGTCCGACTCTGTGTGACCCCACAGACGGCAGCCCACCAGGCTCCCCCGTCCCTGGGATTCTCCAGGCAAGAACACTGGAGTGGGGTGCCATTTCCTTCTCCAATGCATGAAAGTGAAAAGTGAAAGTGAAGTCGCTCAGTCGTGTCTGACCCTCAGTGACCCCATGGACTGCAGCCTTCCAGGCTCCTCCATCCATGGGATTCTCCAGGCAAGAGTACTGGAGTGGGGTGCCATTGCCTTCTCCGGAGAAGGCACTAGAGTAGTGCATTAAAAAGTAGCTAGGCTCAGTAGACCTACGTTCAAACACTTGGCTCCACTCCTACCCGGGTGTCATTACACAAGAAGCTGACTCTCCCTAAGTCCTGATTTTCCTTTTTGAAAAGGTGACAACATGAAACAGAGAGTTGGGGTGATGATTACAGATAATAAACGGAAGTAAATTAACATACAGTAGGCATTCAGTAAATACTGACATTAAATACAAATCGTAGCAAACATTTACTGAGTATGTACCTTATCTCAGTACCATTCTAAGCACTTTCTATGCACTGCTTCATTTAAACCTCAGTACAATTCTATGATTCAGGTACTGTTGTTATCACTGTTTTTACACATGGAACTTTGAGAGCTTATATCACAATAAGCAGCTAAGTCCATATTTAAACCCATCTCTTGCTCTTAACCATCACACAATACCACGTATCATATAAACAGTGGCTTTTAGCAGAAACTGGAACCAGTAGATGGATCCAATGGGACCCAGTGGTGCCTGTGCCCATAACTCTCTCCCACTCTTCACATCCGGCTACACTGAGGGACCACTGTATTTTAGTCACTTGACTTTACCCAGAAATCCTTCCATAATGTGAATGGTGAGGAGAGAAAATTGTACCTCTCATTATGAAGGTTTATAGAAATACAGATTGAGACCCAAGGGTCAGATACCCTAAAGGCAACTTCTAGTTGGCTCCTAGTCTGTTATGTAAAAAAGTCTGATCAGATTCAGCCAGTCTTAGAGTGGTCATGAGTCATAAATAAAAGGGAGAATACTCATACCTAGAAAGCCCAGCTCTGCCACTAATTAGCTGAATGTCATTGCACAGTGGCTTCAACCCTCTGGATCCTTCTTCATCATTGGAAATTAAAGATGTTGCCTTACATCTTAGATCTCATGGCTACTCAGGAGCTAATCCTAAGCTTCCTGTGGGCTTTGGCTTTAGCCTTCTTTGAACTGCACAAAGTTTTGTTTTGTTTAATTGAATTTTAAAATATAAACTCCAAAGGTTTCACATAAAACTCTGTGTTTCTGTCTTCCCTTGAGAACCTGAAGTCATGGCATTATTGAGCCTAGTTTTCCTTATGGCATCAATGGAAGATACCAGGCAGACCTGAGCCATGGCTGTGGCCTCAGATGGGATGTGTGTTCACCAGCTGAGCATGGCTCCACCTCTCCCTGATGTCTCAAACCCAGTCTGCTCCCTCACTTACCCTACCAGTCTGGTCTTGTAGGCATATAGGTTTGCAATCCAAAGACCAGCTCTGATGTTTATTTGATCATTTGTTTATTATTATTTTTTATTTGATCAACATCTATTCAGTGCTTACTTACTTGCCTTTCTATGTACTGTATTTATAGCCTAAATATAAAGTTTTCTTTTTATATGATAGCACTCTGCCTTCATTCCCCTGAGCCTGATTAATTTCCAGTGTTCCTAAAGTGTTCTTTCTTCTTCTTATCCACCTAGGTGACTTCAGTTTGCTAAGCAGCAGCTTCTCCTGGCATGAGCCACTGCAGATCTCCTCATCAGACGGGCTGAGACTATCCTGTGTGCCCTGCACTTGGAGTAAGGAGAACACAGCAAGGTTGGTCCAACAGGTAGGAGGATACACTGCTCAGTTAGGTAGCCCATCACTGTGGAAAAATAATAGCAATTCTGTACAATCAGAAATCAACATCTAAGAACTAATGGGTACAGAAAAAATTTCATTTTTTTATTAATGTTTACCTATTATGGTTTGTAAAATAACCTTGCCATAAATATCTGCAGGAGGAAAAAATTGATAGCTCAAAAAAGTATCCTTTTTTAAAAGTTCATATTCACAAGTGTCTATGAAACCTTTGACTGATTTTAGTGATGGCCTTTTTTAAGATGAAATTGTAGGGAACTATAAAGAGATGCCTTAGGTGACCTGAGACAATGCCTATTTAAAAATCCATTTCTCCAAGGTCATAGCTAACTGATTCTTAAATTTTCTTTGCTGAGGTAACCTTGTCCCACAGGCAATTGTACTTCAATTATTTCTCATTTCGCTTGACAATAATAGAATTTCATATAGAAAATGATGGTATAGTTATAAAAAGTGTCTAAAATAGGTAATCATAACAATGTTTTTATTTAAAATGATAAAAAGCAAAGATAAATGCTCAGAATATTTCTTTATACACTAACTTTTTGTGGTAAATAACATGCTAAGTTTATAAAAATGATTGCAGCCTTCCTGGAGTATGACTCAGAAAAAGAAGGACCACAGCACCACACTGGCAAGAGGTAACTTGAACCATAATTTTACCTTTCCCACCATCACCTCTATGATGTGGGCCGGTAACTTAATCTCTCTAAACAAACTGTTTCCTGGCACCTGAAGTGAAGAGTTATTTCGAAATGCCTTTTAAATACTGATTGAGTTTGACAGCGAAGCACAACTGTGAGCGGAGGGCAAGGTGACAGCTCTGAACTAATTCTCTACGAGATAATTTGCCGAAAGTAAATTCAACACAGTGCACATTCACCACATTCCTTTCTTCTTTTCAGTATTTACAAAGTTTACAGCAGTGTGTACTGAATGTGCTGGTTTTCGCCACTTTTGAAGATTCCTGTAAGGATTTAGCTGAGAGTTTTCCAATCGCTAACAGCATTTGAAAGAACACCCCGTTTGTCTTTGTCTTGGCCCCCACCCACCATTGTACAGAGGGAGTATCCCGTGATAAGGGGTGATGGAGAGGTGATAGTCCACAGCCACAAAGGATGGCAACAGAGACGTGACGGTATCACAAGGATTCTCCTAGTTGAAGACAAATGTTAGATTCAGTATTTAAATATATTAGGTTGATTAACTGTTTTTGAAACTGTTTCATGGAATTAGCCTGTTGACATGGTCCTTCCCCTTAGGGATGTAGGGATGTATGATGTATTTATTCATTCATTTACTCATCTGTGCCAGTCTTAGTTATGGCATTGTGACATCTTTAGTTGCAGCATTCAAACTCTTTTTTGTGGCATGTGGGATCTAGTTTCCTGACCAGGGATCAAACCCAGGCCCCCTGCATTGGGAGCACGGAGTCCACCACTGGGCCGCCAGGGAAGTCCCCCTCTTAGAGATCTTATAGTTCAATGGAGGTAAAACATCTAAAACTAAAACAGAAAGTAAATAAATAATACAGTTACAAATTGGGGAAAGCATTATGGACAACAAAAGGGATGCTAAGGCAGTGGAGAGTGAGAAACTGCTTCATGGAGTGGTCACAGAGGGTGTAAGTCAAGAGAGCGGTTCCCCTCCCTCTCCAGGCACACGATAGGACTGCATCGCCTTAGTCTGCCCGCGGTTCCGTGGACCATGGGATCTGGTCTGGCTCATCAGTTGTGCACAGAAATATGTGTCACTTCCATATCGGAGCATCTAAGTGTTGCTTCTGTAGACCCCTTTCCCTGAGGCAGTCTAATAAGTGTTGTGTTCCAAGATGTGGTTGCTCCCTTAGCCTGGATCTTGTGTGACTTCAAGGAACAGAGGTCCTTCAACCAACTCACACTGGCCGTGTAGCATGTAGCGTGAGGAAACAACTGACTGTATTGTCTTAAGCCACTGAGATGTGGAAGCCGTTTGTTAGCACAGCTTAAGGAAAACAATCCTGCCTATTACAAATGGCATCTCTGAAGAGCCAGAGGGATGATTTACAGATGCTTTAAGACAGAAGGCCTTGAACTTGGCTGGTTCACAGAATTGAATGAAAGCCAGTATGGCTGGATTAGAGTAAATAGGAAAAAATAGCAAATAATCTTTAGTTTCTACTCTCTCAACTCTTGCCTGTTCTGGTTCTAAGGCTGTTCTTGTATTTATATCCCTGGCAAGGCTTTAAGATAGATCAAGTAGCTTGAGTCTAAATGCTTTTGATTTGCTTACACAAATCAAACTCTCATACTTTATCTCTCACTTCTGGATTATGATCATTTTTATCAAGAACTTGGCATGTGGGTGATTGATATGATAGTACAGTCCTAATGCAGTCCCTGAAGCTGAGGGCCTCTACCCTTTCAGTCAGTGCTGAGATGCACTTGGGTGTGTAGGCCATTCAAAACTGAGCTGTGACTTGGGATGGGCAGCCCACAGCACTCTGCATTTGAATAATGTGTAATATCGTACAGTTTTTAAGGTCTCAGTTTTCATATCCATTTCTAATATTCCAGCAACAGAATCTAGGGAAAAGCCCACATTTTCAGGTGCCTCGTCATAGCCCATTTAATGTATATGTAGGAGAGATTGTCTTTTGCACTGAAGAGCTTGTTTGAAACCAAAACGAGAACCCCTTAGCAAAAAGCAAATTGCATGAGATGCAGTTTATCTTCCTTGGAAGAAAAGACGAGCTGAGTCAACCCTCCTGGGGTTTGACAACTAAGGTATTTCTTTATCCTTGACACTGCTCAGATAGAGCCACTGACATTATAACTGCCTTTATTGAAGTTTGGTCGATTTAGAGGAAGTACATCCATCTTATATTACAGTCATTCTTATACAGTCCTTACAGTCTTAAGGATTTTTTATTGAGGTGAATGAAATCCTGCTTAAGAAAAAATCAGAGGAGGGAAGGGAAATGGATCTAGAATAAAAACAGGGTCCTTAATATAGTCCAATCTCAGTGCCGATTGCTTTCATATATAGTATTACTATCCCCATACCGTGGAGGAAGTAACCTAGAAAGGTTGTGATCACCCAGCCAGTGACTGGCAGACCAAAGAAGGGACAGTCTTCTCCCTCCCAAGGCCCTTCTATTTATCTCTGCCACTAGAGAGGAAAAGTCTAGAATGCAAAAGTCTCCCTATACCATCACCATGGTTAAATATAAAATGGCCATGTCCTGCATTTCTGTAATCTCCAGAGTTGTCCTCTAAAAGATAAATACAGATCACTCTCAACTTATTACATATCTGGAAGAGCCTTGGTTTATTTCTTATGTTTACATATCTAAACAGAGATGGTTGTAATAAGCTGTGCTCCGCTAATCGTACATCTTCCCTTTGTTTCACCTTATCCTGTATAATTAGTGCCGTCTTGAAAATAGAAGTTTTCCATGACATTAAAATTCTTACACAGCACACCCTCTAATTATTTCATATCTTCACATTAGGGACTAAGATACTTGTGGTGGAGGGGGTAATTCTGTTTCTTATTTAATTAGTTATAGAGGAGTTCAGGAAAAAGAGATTATTAAAATAATTTCTACTTGACTCTGAGATTTTTTCTCATTGCCTACTCCCTCCTGACTTCAAACCTCATCATTTTTGGTACCAGAGTCAGTTATGCCTGTTAGGATCTCCTTCTATTAAAAAGTTACCTCTTCTTCAAGATCTACCCAAAATCCCCTTCTTTGCAGGTCTTTCCAGATATCCATCATTAAAATTAAGCTTCGTCTTCCATACTCTAGGATACTAATCCTATAGAATCTCTCTGTTTTGTATTATAGGGATAGAAATAGGGCAGAGATGGCTGGTAACTTACTCACATATATTTCCTCTCTTTTTCTTGGGCATATAACTCAGCAGTATGTCCTTGCCTACCTTAGAGTTGGGTGTGATCAGATGATGAATTTCTCACAATGGAAAACAAATGAAGTGACATGTTTCCTTTTGGGGCCAGAATTTTTAGGAGGTAGGTTGCTCCATGCCTGCCCTCCCCTGTTTACATCTGCATGAGAAAAGTCTTATGCCCTCAAGGATGGAGCGAGTAAGAGCTCCTAGATCACTAGGTAGAAAGCTGGCCAAACAGAAATAGCGTCACTAGGTTGAACAAGAAATAACCACCTATTGTGTTAAGGCTGGAAATTTAGAGTTTGTTATAGCAGCTGGTGTGGACATACCTAATACAGTGTGTGCACGTTTGTGCATATCTTTGTGACTCCCTCTATTTCAGAAGCCCCCAAATGATGGGAACAACAACAACCAAAAAATCACCCCTTACTGGGAGTCTTATTTGGAAATGAAGCAGATGGTCATCAAAATGAAGAATGGAGGGTCTCTAAATCATATCTAGTATTGGGAATGCCATTTTCTCATTGGCAAGCAACCGACTAGAATTTTGAAAATAATCTCATAGGCAACTAACTTAGGGTAGAGAATGAAAGGGATACCCAGTTAGTTTCCATATTAAAATGTGTCCTAGTTCATTACTCATTCAAAAATTCATCATTCTTTCAATCAGCAAGTAGATATTGGACATATTCTACATGCCAGGCAGTCCGATAACAGTACTGATCAATCACAGATCTAGTCCCAGCTCACTCCAAATATATACTCCACCTATCCAGCAAGTCATCAGACTACCAAAGGTACATTCAGCTTCTCACCCAGGTTTTCAGGTTCTTCATCTATAAAAGTAAAGAATAATATTATCTACTTCACAATTGTGTTGTATTTTTAATGAGATAATGATCTAAATATAATGATTATAAAATTTTTAGCACTGTGCTTCACACTTGGAACTTGATCAGCACTCAGTAAATCCTAGCTATTATTATTCTTATTAATTTAAATTAATTTCATGAGATTGTACAACAACAACAAAAAATCTGCCTGAAAGAGACTACGTGGAATATAATTTCCCCTTTGTAGTGACTTCTGATATGAGAGTTGAGGGATTGGGAATAATGTCCCACATTAAAACAAACAAACAAACAGTATATGCAAAGGACCAGTGATATGAGGAAGCATTTTTTGGGAACTGAGAAAGTAAGAATAGAGGAGTAGAGAGATCAAGGAGGAAAATGCGGCAGGATGAGACCATGCAGAGCCTTGGGACTGCCATGTAGCCATGCTAAGAATTTGGCCTTCTTCCTAGTGCAAGAGAAAGTCACTGAATGGTCTCAAACACGTAGTGGCAACGAATATGATCATCTTTGTTTTTTTTTTAGAAAAATCACTATGGCTGGAATGCATAGGCAAACCACTTAAAAAGTTACCATAGGAGAGTCAAGATAAGAAATACCTGTAAGTTTGGATATGGTGGTGGTAGTGGAGATGGAGAGAAGTCATAAAATATGAGAAATGTCTGAAGTGACATTGGCAGGACACGGTGATGATTAAATACAGAAATGAAAGGAAGAGAGCTGTTAACAATGGCTCCTGTTGTTTTGGGTATCTACAAGCACATTTCATAGAAATAGGGAACCCTAAAAGAGAATGAGCCTTGCTAGGGTATGAATTTACCTTTGTCCATGCTGCATTCAGGTGCCGCCCAGATAGCCAAGAAAATAGGTCAAATACACAGTTGGATGGAGAAGGCAATGGCACCCCACTCCAGTGTTCTTGCCTGGAGAATCCCATGGATGGGAGAGCCTGGTAGGCTGCCATCTAAGGGATCGCACAGAGTCGGACACGACTGAGTGACTTCACTTTTCACTTTCATGCATTGGAGAAGGAAATGGCAATCCACTCCAGTGTTCTTGCCTGGAGAATTCCAGGGACGGGGGAGCCTGGTGGGCCGCCGTCTATGGGGTTGCATAGAGTCGGACACGACTGAAGTGACTTAGCAGCAGTAGCAGCAACACAGTTGGGTATATTGGTCTGGAGCTCCATGGATACATCTGAGCTAGAGTGTGAATATAAAAGTTATTGGAATAAATATAGATAGCAACTGAGACCACACTGAAACTCCAATACTTTGGCCACCTGATGCAAAGAGCTGACTCATTTGAAAAGACCCTGATGAGGGGAGGGATTGGGGGCAGGAGGAGAAGGGGATGACAGAGGATGAGATGGCTGGATGACATCACCAACTCAATGGACATGGGTTTGGGTGGACTCTGGGAGTTAGTGATGGACAGGGAGGCCTGGTGTGCTGTGGTTCATGGGGTCACAAAGAGTCAGACGTGACTGAGTGACTGAACTGAACTGAACTGAGACCAAGGAGTAGAGAACTTGCTTAAAGAATGGGCAAAACTTAAACTGAGAATAAAAGAGGGCCTGGGACCTAGCCTGAAGGAACTAGTTATCAAATTAAGCAGAGATGTGTATGTATTAGAAAAGCATTATTAGGTATTGGCTTAAGTGATTGTGGAAGCTTTATAAGTCCAAAAATCTGATAGAGGAGGCCAGCAGGATGGAAACTCAAGAAAGATTTGCAGTTTGAGTCTGAAAAGTCAGGAAAACCAGGATCAGTCAACAGTGCAGATGAAGTCCAAAAGCAGTGCTGGAGAATTCCCTCTGGCTTCAGGAAGATCAGCCTTTTATTCTGTTCAGGACTTCATCAAATTGAATGAACCTCTCCCCCACCCCCACCTCCCAACACCCCTGTTGTGGCCAACATTCTGTTTTACTCAAAGTCCACTGATTTAAATGTAAATCACATCCAAATGCCCTCATGGGAACGTCCAGAATAATGTTTCACCAAGTATCTGGCACCACAGTCCAACCAAGTTGAACCATAAAATTAATCATCATAGGGATATACAAAGACAAGCAGAAATAGTGATTGATTCCCAGGCTTTATACTAGTTGCTGGGAATACAATCTACATCATGGTTTAGAGTCTGAGCCCAGGGGCCAGACAGCTGAGTTTGAAACCTAACTTTGCCTTTCACTTACCCTGAGACCTTAGGCAAATCACTCAATGCCTCATCTTTAAAATGGGCACAGAATAACCCACCTGTGTTGATTGTAAAAACTAGATCAGGTAATAAACATAAAGGCATTAAAAAACTGATTGAACATGGTGAGAGCTAGATAAACATTTGCTCTTATGTTTAAGGCAGACCTGGTCTTTTCCCCACAAAGTGACAGAAAGCATCATGAGCAGACAACAGTGTCAAGGAAGGCAATAGAAATACATGACCTCATCTTAGATGAGGGCCTGATCTACAGCGGGAAGAGGCAGCAGTCCCCCTGCAGTGCTTTGAGGAAATCTGGAACTTAACCATGCTTTCTCCTCCCTGTGAAAATACCAGGCATTTGAATGGCATGTGAACTTGTGAAATAAGCATCCCCTTTACTCTTTGGACCATCCCCATGGAATAGAAATGCAAAAAAGCAAAATGGCTGTCTGAAGAAGCCTTACAAATAGCTGTGAAAAAAAGAGAAGCAAAAAGCAAAGTAGAAAAAGAAAGATATAAGCATCTGAATGCAGAGTTCCAAAGTATAGCAAGGAGAGATAAGAAAGCCTTCCTCAGCGATGAATGCAAAGAAATAGAGGAAAACTACAGAATGGGAAACACTAGAGATCTCTTCAAGAAAATTAGAGATACCAAGGGAACATTTCATGCAAAGATGGGCTTGATAAAGGACAGAAATGGTATGGACCTAACAGAAGTAGAAGATATTAAGAAGAGGTGGCAAGAATACACAGAAGAACTATACAAAAAAGATCTTCATGACCCAGATAATCACAATGGTGTGATCACTCACCTAGAGCCAGACATCCTGGAATGTGAAGTCAAGTGGGCCTTAGAAAGCATCACTATGAACAGAGCTAGTGGAGGTGATGGAATTCCAGTTGAGCTCTTTCAAATCCTGAAAGATGATGCTGTGAAAGTGCTGTGCTCAATATACCAGCAAATTTGGAAAACTCAGCAGTGGCCACAGGACTGGAAAAGGTCAGTTTTCATCCCAATCCCAAAGAAAGGCAATGCCAAAGAATGCTCAAACTACTGCACAATTGCACTCATCTCACACGCTAGTAAAGTAATGCTCAAAATTCTCCAAGCCAGGCTTCAGCAATACGTGAACCATGAACTTCCAGATGTTCAAGCTGGTTTTAGAAAAGGCAGAGGAACCAGAGATCAAATTGCCAACATCTGCTGGATCATTGAAAAAGGAAGAGAGTTCCAGAAAAACATCTACTTCTGCTTTATTGACTATGCCAAAGCCTTTGACTGTGTGGATCACAATAAACTGTGGAAAATTCTGAAAGAGATGGGAATACCAGACCACCTGACCTGCCTCTTGAGAAACATATATGCAGGTCAGGAAGCAATAGTTAGAACTGGACATGGAACAACAGACTGGTTCCAAATAGGAAAAGGAGTATGTCAAGGCTATATATTGTCATCCTGCTTATTTAACTTATATGCAGAGTACATCATGAGAAACGCTGTGCTGGAAGAAGCACAAGCTGGAATCAAAATTGCTGGGAGAAATATCAATAACCTCAGATATGCAGATGACACCACCCTTATGGCAGAAAGTGAAGAGGAATTTAAAAGCCTCTTGATGAAAGTGAAAGTGGAGAGTGAAAAAGTGGGCTTAAAGCTCAACATTCAAAAAACGAAGATCATGGCATCTGGTCCCATCACTTCATGGGAAATAGATGGGGAAACAGTATCAGACTTTTTTGGGGCTCCAAAATCACCGCAGATGGTGATTGCAGCCATGAAATTAAAAGACGCTTAGTCCTTGGAAGGGAAGTTATGACCAACCTACATAGCATATTCAAAAGCAGAGACATTACTTTGCCAACAAAGGTCCGTATAGTCAAGGCTATGGTTTTTCCAGTGGTCATGTATGGATGTGAGAGTTGGACTGTGAAGAAAGCTGAGTGCTGAAGAATTGATTTTTTTGAACTGTGGTGTTGGAGAAGACTCTTGAGAGTCCCTTGGACTGCAAAGAGATCCAACCAGTCCATTCTAAAGGAGATCAGTCCTGGGTGTTCATTGGAAGGACTGATGCTGAAGCTGAAACTCCAGTACTTTGGCCACCTCATGCGAAGAGTTGACTCATTGGAAAAGCCTCTGATGCTGGGAGGGATTGGGGGCAGGAGGAGAAGGAGACGACAGAGGATGAGATGGCTGGATGGCATCACCGACTCGATGGACATGAGTTTGAGTGAACTCTGGGAGTTGGTGATGGACAGGGAGGCCTGGCGTGCTGCGATTCATGGGGTCACAAAGAGTCGGACAGGACTGAGGGACTGAACTGAACTGAACTAACTCACTCTTTTCAGATAAGACCCTAAGGAACTTCCTGTTGAAATGTAAATGTTACCAAAAGCACTGTCAGTATCAGCCCCCATTAGCTTAAGGTAGATTCCTTCTCAGATAAACTACTCAGGTTCTAATGGGAGGTTGTCTTCATTTGATTGAGGCAGGACTGAGGAGGCCCCTGGAAGCTAGGAAGGAGTTGGGGAAATTGAAGATGGCAGATGGGAAGGCCACGGGAGGGAAAGATCAAGGGGGAGGAGAAAGGACAGCAGGGCCCTTCTTGTTACTCACACCTGGGGTTCCCCTGGTGTTCACTCTCCTCCAGACCTTGTGCCTACTCATGCCTGGGACCCTTAAAATATTTTCCCAAATCCTTCATCTCCTTGCTTTAAATATTAATTTTTTAAATAATTAATTGTTTTTGGCTGTTCTGGGTCTTCCTTGCTGCGCAGGCTTTCCTCTGTTTCAGCAAGTGCAGGTTACTCTCTGGTTGCGGTGCACAGGCTTCTCACTGCAGTGACTTCTCTTATTGCAGAGCAAGGGCTCTAGGGCACATGGGCCTCGGGAGTTGTGGCTCCCGGGCTCTAGAGCACAGGCTCAATAGTTGTGGCTCACAGGCTTAGTCTGTCCACATCATGTAGGATCTTCCCACATCAGGGATCGAACCTGTATCTCCTGCATTGGCAGGCAGATTCTTTACCACTGAGCCACCAGGGAAGCTCATAAATAAGTATTAATTTTAAGGTTTGCGTTCTATTTTTTGTCTCTTCTATGAGTCAAAGTAGTTTTCTAGAGACAGGCTGCCAGTAGAAGACAAGTCTCTTGTTAATTCTATGTCATCATATTCAGAGTACACCATAATAATTTTTCCCTTGGGACATCCTTTTCATTTCTGCTTCTGAATGACAGTCTACCCCTTTTCTTTGCCTGACTCGGGGCAGTAGTTCAGGAAGTACAGTGCCCTTGACCTATATCAACTGGAGAAATGCTGACTGTGCATTTGCTCCTCTGTCTTTGCCCTGGGCTTGTGCAGAGGGTCTGTGCAGTAGCACTTGGATCCACTCTCTAACCTCTGTAGACATTGCTAAGTTGTTTGATGTATTATCCAGCTTGTAATTTAGTATCCAGGGCTTCCTTAGTGGCTTATCAGTAAAGAATCAGTAAAGAATCGACGCCAATGCAGTAGATTCAGTCCAGTCCATGGGTCAGGAAGGATCCACTGGAGAAGGAAATGATAACCCACTCCAATGTTCTTGCCTGGAAAATCCCATGGACAGAGGTACCTGGTAGGCTACCGTCCATGGGGTTGCAAAGAGTTGGACATGACTGAGCAACTAAACAACAATTCAGTGTTCACTGTGAGGTTGGCGTTTGTTTTATTTTTCTTTTTAAATGAAATACTGATAAAGATCTTGGACCGTGACTAACTCAGAGCTAAACTCGAGTGTTTATTACCCTATGATTCCTTCTCTTTCGGTCCTGCAAGCTAAGGCATTAATTTAGGCGCTTCTTTTTACTTAAAGATGGGGGCCCTGCAATTTTCCTCAAGATGGGCTTTTTTGAACATTCTTAATCTGGGCAGAGTTGCAGGTCCATCTGCATCTGGTTCCATGTCTCAGTTACGTGCCTTGTGTAGAATGGCCTTGGGCACACAGCTGGGAATGGGTTGTCCCTCAACTCCCAGGCCCATACTCTCTCCACTCTACCACCCCGCCCTCCAGGGCTCACGGCACACTCTGCTTATGCCTGAAAACCAGTAAGGTTTCCCCTCAGGCCTCTCAAGCCCCAGGAAGAGGAACTGATAGGAAGGGCAGGAGCCAGTGTCCTTTGGCTTCTGATGGATGTCTTCCAGAACAACTCCGCAGGCAGCTGAGCCAGAGGTGAAGGAGAGGAGACCCAGGAGACACTGGGTACCTACACTTCAGCTGAGTGGCTGTCACCTCTCTCTGCCCCTATGGAGGTCTCTGAGTCCCAAATCCTCACAGAACCTTAAGGAAACGGATTAGGAGATGCCCTGTCAGGAGTGAGGTAAAGGTGAGGAATGAGGTGCTGGTCTGGTACTAAATGAGCCCAGAGAAAGGATGAAGTTCAGGGATAGGGTGAGAGTCAGGGATGCCAGTAGTGCACAGGAATATTGGGCAGTAAAGCACACAGTTTTGTACCATGGTCTACCAAGTGTCCTCCCCACCATAACCATCACACTTCACCTTCAGAGGCACAACCCCAGGCCCCAGGGACACCAATGTGATAAACTGCACAGAGGCCAAGGCTCAGACACCAGCGCAGTGTGTACACCTTCCCCAGGCCCGGTGCCTCACGGGTGTTCTCATTCATTGCTCAGGATGGTCCTGCAGGTAGGTGTTTGCTCATTCACCTGCCAGAGTGAGGTACGTGGACTAGCACAGATGACTCTTTGAGGAAGCAGGAACTGAGACGGTTCATTTAGTCACAATGCAGTGCTTCCACTCCTAAAGGCTGACATAGAGTCCGTGGAGAATCTGACAAGCTCCTCAGCCACTGTGCTCCTGGACCAGGCCCTCTCAGTGCCCCCTGACCTGCTAGCTGGATTGGCCTAGAAGGTACTTCAGTGAGAGTGAAGAACAACAGGAAGCAGGCAATGCCTACCCACCCACCCATACACAGAGCGGGGCTAAGGAGCAGGGAGCCAGGCTTGTGCGGTGCAAATAACACTCGCCCTGCCCTCTCTCTGGCCACAGACCTGACCCTTCCTCTTCTCTGCAGGGCTGCTGTGCAGGAGTTGGCTTTGCTGATGCTGTGTTTGTTGATGGCTCTGGATGCGCTGTAACCAGAGTCCTTCTCAAGCTGTGCCTTAGCCACTGAACACACTGGAATGGAAATCAGGAAATTACACAATTCCTAGGTTAAAAAATAAGGGAGAAAAAAGAAGTCCCCAAGGGTGGAAGTTGGGTTAGGACTGGCCACATCACAAAGTTGCCCCATCCTGAGACTTTGTGACAGGTATTCCTGGTGGATTTCACTGAGCCCTGGAGACACAGCACAAAGGGATCCCTGAGGACAGAAAAGACTTCTCCAGGCAGCAAAGGTGTCACAGCCCAGAGTGGATGCTCCTTCCCCTGCCCTCCTAGGGTAGCTTACTCTTAACTCTCTGCTACATTTATGATGAAGAACTTCTTTCCCAGTCACCTCAAAATTGATTTGCTGTGTGCAAGGCCCCCTACTTTCTCACAGCCTCTGACATGTCCAGCATATCTCTGGCTCCCTGGCACCCAGCCCAGAGCCAAAAAGTACTCCTCTATAGATGTTAGACAAATAAATTAGCGTAAACCATTTACTTCCAGGATTTGAAAAAGACCCTATAACATGAAATGGTCAACAAATCCTCCTTCACCAATACAAGCTACCTGAGATCTAACAAATAGCTTTTCATGTCTTTCCTAATAACACAAAGTATCCCTTGGACCCTAGTGAAATAAGTCTACCACAAGACGAACTGCCTTATAAATTAATGAACACCACCCTGTAAACCAGGTGGTCTATAGGCATTGGCAATGGCCAGAAATGTAACAGGCAGTGGTCATATAGTTGATGTGAAAGCCACCACAGTGGTTCCTGAGATATTTCCTATCACAGTCCACATAGGAGATGAACCTCTCATGCACCACATACTCCCAACAAGGTAGTCCAGCCACACCTCTTTCTTCATTAAAAAAAAAAAAAACTTTCTATTTTGAATTGGGGTGTAGCTGACTAACAATGTTGTAATGATTTTAGGTGAACTGAAAAGGGACTCAGCCATACATATACACGTATCCGTTCTCCCTTAGACTCCACTCCCATCCAGACCCACACCCCTTGCAAGAAAGTAAATCAGACGGCAAGGGAGTAAAATCAATATTTTTGTAAGAATGCATTTGAATCTGCTCTAATTTGAAAAGTGGAACCCCGGTAATGGGCAGCCTTCATTGAGTGCTTACTGCATGCTAAGTCCTGTGCCATGAGCTTTGCATACATGATCTTAATTGAGCTAGGAACAACCCTGCACAGTGGGTTCTATAGCATCTTCATCTTGCAGATTACAAAACGAACTGATGGAGGTTATACAGTGTTTCTAAGACTTAATACATGGCTAGGACTGAAATCCAAGTCTTTACATTTACACTTGCCTGTCCAAAATCATCATCCCCAAATTTCAGCACCTGGTGACTATTATTATAAATTTCCTGTGACATCCCTCACAAATGACTGCCACAATCTGTATATGATGACATGAAGAACCTTTTTTTACCAAAAATAGAGTGCTGCTTCTATCAAAACTGGATTTTGCTCCCTGGGTTGAACTCAATTCAATTATTGGAGTCAGTTTGTATCTTAAAAATCAGCAAGACAATAACCATCTTTTATTGAGTCTCTTTTATTTTGTTCAGTTCAGTTCATTCATTCATTCATGTCAGACTCTTTGTGACCCCATGGACTGCAGCACACCAGGCTTCCCTGTCCATCACCAACTCCTGGAGCTTACTGAAACTCATATCCATAGAGTTGGTGATGCCATCCAACCATCTCATCCTCTGTCGTCCCCTTTTCCTCCTGCCTCTATCTTTCTCAGTATCAGGGTCTTTTCCAATGACTCAATTCTTCATATCAGGTGGCCAAAGTATTGGACTTTCAGCTTCAGCATCAGTCCCTCCTATGAATATTCAGGACTAACTTCCTTAAGGATGGACTGGTTGGATCTCCTTGCAGTCCAAGGGACTCTCAAAAGTCTTCTCCAACACCACAGTTCAAAAGCATCAATTCTTTGGCACTCAGCTTTCTTCACAGTCCAACTCTCACATGCATACATGACTACTGGAAAAACCATAGCTTTGATTAGATGGACCTTTGTCAGCAAAGTAATGTCTCTGCTTTTTAATATATTGTCTAGATTTGTCATAACTTTTCTTCCAAGGAGCAAGAGTCTTTTAATTTCATGGCTGCAGTCACCATCTGCAATGATTTTGGAGCCCCCCAAAAATAAAGTTTCTCACTGTTCCCATTGTTTCCCCATCTATTTGCCATGAAGTGATGGGAGCAGATGCCATCATCTTTGTCTTCTCAATATTGAGTTTTAAGTCAACTTTTTCACTCTCCTCTTTCACTTTCATCAAGAGGCTCTTAAGTTCCTTTTCGCTTTCTGCCATAAGGGTGGTATCATCTGCATATCAGAGGTTATTGATATTTCTCCTGGCAATCTTGATTCCAGTTCATGCTTCACGCAGGCCAGCATTTCTCATGATGTACTGTGCATAGAACTTAAATAAGCAGGGTGACAATATACAGCCTTGATGTACTCCTTTCCCAATTTGGAACCAGTCTGTTGTTTCATGTCAGGTTCTAACTGTTGCTTTTTGACCTGCATATAGATTTCTCAGGAAGCAGGTAAGGTGGTGTGGTATTCTCATCTCTTGAAGAATTTTCCACAGTTTGTTGTGATGCACACAGTCAAAGGCTTTGGCGTAGTCAGTAAAGCAGAAGTAGATGTTTTTCTGGAACTCTCTTGCTTTTTCAGTCATCCAGTGGATGTTGACAATTTGATCTCTGGTTTCCTCTGCCTTTTCTAAAACCAGCTTGAACATCTGGAAGTTCACAGTTCACGTACTGTTGAAACCTGGCTTGGAGAATTTTAAGCGTTACTTTACTAGCATGTGAGACGAGTGCAATTGTGCAGTAGTTTGAGCATTCCTTGGCATTGCCTTTCTTTGGGATTGGAATGAAAACTTACCTTTTCAGTTCTGTGGCCACTGCTGAGTTTTCCAAATTTGCTGGCATATTGAGTGCAGCACTTTCACAGCATCATCTTTTAGGATTTGAAATAGCTCAACTGGAATTCCATCACCTCCACTAGCTTTGTTCATAGTGATGCTTCATAAGGCCTACTTGACTTCGAATTCCAGGATGTCTGGCTCTAGGTGAGTGATCACACCATCGTGGTTGTCTGGGTCGTGAAGGTCTTTTTTATATAGTTCTTCTGTGTATTGTTGCCACCTCTTCTTAATATCTTCTGTTTCTGTAGCTTCAGGTGGTTTCTTTAGGAGCTGCTCTGGTTCCTTTAATCTTGCCTCAGGTGATCTCCTGATGAGCTTCTTGAGATTACCAAATTTCGATCTTCTCTGGAATGCTAACATCTTCCATTTGTTGGGTATTTTATGTGTATCCCTTGAGGTGGAGTTGGTTGATGGACAGGGAGGCCTGGCGTGCTGCAGTCCATGGGGTCGCAAAGAGTCAGACACGACTGAGCGACTGAACTGAGCTGAACTGGAGGTGGAACCAGGATCTTGTCCCAAGGCTGCAGTATTGTTTCTTGGCTGCTCCTCCCTTGTCTCAGCATCCTGTCCCTTCTCTGATTAACAGCAGTTCTTTAAATCTTCCTTTGGGATTCATGGAAGGTCATGGAGGCTGGAGTCTATTCCCTATAGACAAGAAACAGCAGGGGAGGAGGGCAGAAAAGCCTCTGTGGCCAGGAGCCCCACAGGGTCCTACTTTGTTTCAGGAGGAAGGTGAGAGAACAGGACAGAAAATGTTGGCAAGAGGATCCCTAGGAGGGAAAGTGTTCCAAAGGTGGGTATAAATCCCCAGCAGAAGAGAGGAGAGTGGGGAGAGAGGTGAGCTGGGAGACAGCACAGTGAGGGTGGGGCAGCCATCATTCCGGTGAGAAAATGGAGGAGGCAGAAGAAGGGGCTGCAAGCGCCACAGAGTCTTTGGGAGGCGAGAAAAAGGGAAAGAGATCTCTGGAGAGCACTGACAATTTTTTTTTATGAAGGAGAAAGAGAAGCAGCAGCTTTTCCCAGCCCAGAGCTGACATGTGTGTGGGAGTCCTATTGACAGACAATCAGATCATTTCCCTGTCACTGTCACCCGTCACCACCTGTGTCTGGAAGTCTTGCCCCAGGGAGATGCCTTCAAGGACTCAGAAAAGTAAATGCTCTGGAGCCCTCCCACCTTGAGCCGCCTCCTGAATGCTGAGCCGCCTCCTGAATGCTGAGCCTTACTAAGAAACTTAATGAGACCTTTTCACACACCAGGGAGCGGGGGTCAGTAGTGGGCAGGCTGTTGAGCAAACATTCTGTTGTCCGGATTTGAATGAGGAAAGATATTCAGCTGGAATGAGATGGAACAGGGATCAGTTCATGCTTAAAAAACATAAAAGTGTTGGTCAGAGAGGAAACTCAGGGACATATTCAAGTTTATCCTATCTGTCAGTGAAATGTTATCACTGAGGAGTTTGTACGTTCTTTTATTTCAAACTCGCCCACAATTTAAAAGCATCAGTATCAGGATAGTGCACTGTTCTCCATACAGTATTTGAAGATGATGCTACCAGTGGTGATTCTCCTGGATGACTATGGAATCAGTTGAAAAGAAGAATGGATGCCTGGCAATCTCCTGTATTGCACAAAGAATTGATTTCAAACTAGCTGTTTGAAAATAAATACTACCAAAACCAAGAGACTGATATAAAAATAAACAAGGGCTTCTTAATCTGTATTTTCACAAACAACTGATTTAATCACTTTGACTTTAAATTCACAAATCAAAAAGTCAGCCAGTTTGATTATAAACACGTGCACAGTCCAGTTGATTGACTGACTGAACTATACGCTTGAAGAAGCAGTGGTGTGATGCTAAGAGAAGTAGCTTGGGAGTCAGGCAGTCTGTGCTCCGGTTTGGGTTCCATTTCACATCCCTTGTAAGAACCTGGGTGACCTCTGAGCCCCAGGACACCGTACCTACATCCTGGATTCTGGTGATAATCAAATGAGGTAACATAGGTAGAAATAATTTTGCACACTGAGACGTTCTCTCCAAAATTCCATCACTACTATCAATAACTGTTAATCCCAAAGCCACGTATCCATCAGTCCTTTGAAATGCTGCTGCTATATTTGACACACTTACTCATAGACACTTTCTCATGTTTGGCAGCTTCTGTCCCTCTCCTGTCTGAAGTCTGAATCCTCCTTCCTAACAGTACCCTCTGCTACCAATTTAATGCAGCACCATTGAAAATAATCTGCCCAACTACTGCTGCAGTTAATAGAAATTCTCCTTTCAGTGTGGTGCATCTGCTGTGACATCTGTTTAAAACCCATGGAGAGGATTCAGTGTTCACAGCAAATTGAGTAATTACTATGTAATTACACTATAAATTGTGCAGTCAATGATTTGCTCTCAAAATTCATCTTTCGGACATATTCACTATGACAGCCACTTGGGTTCTTCTAAGATGTGCAGATCTGTTCTTAAAATGGTCAATATAAGGATGTGAGCTGAACACCTGTGGCCAAAAAATTAAAGGATTATCTCTAGAAAAAAGAGAGTGTTAGAGAAGGAAGAAAATGAAAGTGTGGAAAGGAGATGTTAATAGAGTGAGAAAGAAAGGGGAAGGATATTTTGAAGAGTATCTAAGTCTTTCTCAGTTATTTCGTAAAACCTGTGAAATTGCTAAGCCTTGCTGGCAGAAGAAAACACAAGAGGAGAGATCAGTGATGCAGGATTTCTCCTGCTTCATGAAGAGCCCATTACTAGTGATAGCTATTTGGACTTTGGGAAACTGTACCATATGTAGAAAGTAGATAATTAATGATTTAAGAGATCATATCTAATAGTTCTTAATAATTACCAGCTTTACAGTGGCTAAAAACTGAGACTTAAGACTTTGCTGAATGGTTGTAAAACATAGATCTATGCTTCCTCTAAATCTGTTTTTGAAAAGTCAGTCAACAAATGTTTATCATCCACATGTTATATGGAATATGAAATATGTATTAGACTACATGCTTGAAGCAACCTGGAATAGAAATAAATAAGGCAGCAGCATGGCATAGTGGAAGAAAGGCTAGCTTGAGATCCTTCCTGACTTGAGTTTGAATCATGAGCTGTGGGACTGAGCCATATGAAGCTGCTGATGTTCAATCATTTTTAAGCTATGTACCTGGCAATTTTATACGATTCAACCAAAAGGAATTAGAAATGCCTCTTAAAAGTTTGAGGATTAGAAAAAGTATTTATAAAATATTTATAATGTTTGTATAAATGTTTAGAGCTTGTTTATGGTGGAAGGGATATAGAAGCATCTTACCCTTGGTCACCAAGGGTACTAAACATCATTACTGTGTAGTGGAAATAGGACAGACAAGTTAAGACAGTGTTGCAAAAGTCAGAGCTATAAAAGTCTCCCTTTTGACCACTGTATGTTTAAAAATACAAGTCTCACTAAATAGTTAATGAAAGGAATTTTATAAAAATGAGAGGATTCATTTGTTAAAACAAAGGCATTTGCTACTACATAAACATGAAAAAACACACATATGCTAAGTCACTTCAGTCGTGTCCGACTCTTTGTGGCCCTATGGACTATAGCCCGCCAGGCTCCTCTGTCTATAGGATTCTCCAGGCAAGAATATGGAGTGGGTATATCTGATCTCTAAAACCAAATTCTATGCCAAATGCCCACTGCAACAGTCTATTAGAATCAGTTATTCTGTAATTATATTAACATTAAGTGGTTCCATTTTAACAGCACAACACTTTCTAAATGTGTATACTTCAGTTTTCAAAAGGTAAGTCCCATTTAGAGATGGGATGCAATTTTACAAAACAAAGTAAAAAACCAAAATGCACACCAAACACCCAGTTGTGCTAATGACGGTTTTGTTCCTTTCGTTTGCATGGGAGCAGCAGAGCACTCACGGCATCAGAGGCAGCCGCAGGAAACAGCTAGCAGCATTAGTCAGTGTGCTCAGTAGAGACAGGAAGCAAGTTCAGTGGCGCAGAAAGGTCCTTGCCTCTGTGGAATTGATGGAGAGAAGCAATGTGATTGGTTTCTTAAAGGGCAGACAGAGGAGTGATGGGTAATTGCACCTCCCCTCATTGAACATGCCTGTCTATCTGAGATGAATCAACACCTTAGATTACACATTATGCAAATGACAGTGGCAGTTTGGCACCTAATGGTCTCCTGCCAGAGTCTAGATTCATTCCCACTGTTGTCTGAGAAAAGTGAAAATAAACATGCCCCCCTTCCCCTCCTTGGCTTCTTTGTCCTTGTGAAGTACAGCTTTCTCCAAGCCTGCAGCTCAGAGCCTAAACTGCATGGCAGTGGCCATCTCTCCTTGCAAGGTGGTGAGCTCAAAACTCCCAGACTTGGAAATTAATTTCACAAAAGCAAGAACAGAGGTGCCAGTGACTGTTGTAGATCATACAGAGAAGCTCCCAAGGAAATCCAGGTCCTTAAATTATGCGGGGTTGATCCCTGGGTCAGGAAGAACCCCTGGAGAAGGAAAGGGCAATCCACTCCAGTGTTCCTGCCTGGAAAATCCTGTGGACAGAGGCACCTGGTAGGCTATAGTCCATGGGGTTGCAAAGAGTTGTACGTGACTAAGAGTGGCACGTGCGGGGGCGCGCACGCGCACGCACACACACACACACACACACACACACACACACACTACATTTAGAAAGATACTGCAGATGTTTCAATACCAATGAGTCAGAAGAACACTGCTACCCAAAAGGAGCTATTTCCTGATTTGCTCATGGAAAAGTAATTCTGGGCAATGATGGAACAGCTATGTGTGATGTAAGCTCTTCTTTCTCCCCACCACTGAAAAGACCATGTCTAATCTGGGGAAAGGAAAGCTGACAGTTACTGATTTACCCTCATATAAATACTCTAAAAGAGAATTGATTTGACTCTCCCACAACACCGCCTTCCCCCAGAGAAGTCCTGGTGTAAAACTGGAAGACACGTGCTGGAATTATAGAAACAGCTAGTCTGTACATGAAATATGACATCTTTAAATGAACATGATCAGATTTTAGTACAAATCCCCAAGGGATTCTGGAAGGTCTTCCTGGAGTTCCTAAGATATATTCATATCTAATATGTGATTTATCCCTGGGGTAGATGATTATCTTAAATCATCTTTTAAGACTACTTCCAACATTGAAATTTAGACTATAAGGATGAAATCAGAATTTTTAACAAAACAAGTTCAATGTTGGACTTCTATATCAGTGAAGAGCTGAACTCGATTGTAGAGTGGATTATTAACTAAAATGAGAACTTTGCCAGACAAATTAGGGTGTGCTGGGCTGGTCACCATTTCAAAAATACCCTCTAATACCGGTCAGAACTGAAAAAAAAAAAAAAGAGAGGGCGGGAATCATTTCAGGGCAATGGTGTTCTTGTGGCCATAGGATCAATCGTTATAACTTCTCAGACTACAAGAAGCCGCCATTTTGTATAATGACTTAGTAAGTGTAATGATCTTTCATATAAACATTTGTGCCCACAGTGGAAAACTTAAAAACAAATAGATACCACTCAGGTGAAGCCTAGATTTTTTTTTTTCTAGAGAGAGTCAGCCCTGTCTGAATAATGATGTTATCTTCGTAGTGAACATCCTTTGAAGTGCGTAAGGCAGGAAGACAGAAGAAGACTGACTTACCCTGACTTGTCCATCCTTGAAAGGCATAATGTGGTCTCTTTTCTAGAAAATGAGAAGGCTCTTGATACAGTCAGAAACCTGAGTTCTAGTTGTAGATACCACTGGTTCTTTTACTTGAGTCACAGTGGTTCGTCTCTCTACAGACTTTCTCCCTATAAAATGTAGTGATGAAGTGACTCAACATTGAAATCTTTTTTTTATGCAAGTTAAGAAACTCTGCCACTACCTGAATTCTGTCATTTATTTACCAAGAATGGCAACTTGATATATCAATACATTTGAGCCTTGAGCAACAAGGGTTTGAACTGCATGGGTTCACTTACATGTGGGTATTTTTCAGCAAATATAGTATATTTTCATTTTACAGATCTTGAACTGTGTAGAAAAGTTTGTATTCAATTAGAGAGCATTATATTTGAAATCACAAGCACTAGGGTTTGAATCCTGATTCATCGAATCAAACTGTTTTTAACATTTTCTTTGTTTTTGAGGCAGAGATAGCAATACATTGATTTTGGGTTTTACCCAAGGGTTAGCACCCCTCACCCTTGAATTTTTCAAGGGTCAACTCTATACCTTTGTAATACTCAGAACCTTCTTGAACAGCTTTTTTTTAAAGCGTTTCAAAAAAGTTACTGTGCAGCAATCTCCTCTGTCCAGGGTTAGAACACAATATGGATCCACTCAAGGTCTTCATCCTTAAGACAAGGTTGGCTTTTGTGGTTCATTCACATCTGACATTTAATCGTTATAAGCCACAGTGGTATCAGGAGACCACAGTTTGAGACAGTGTCTTTTTATGCCTTTCGGATTAGAAAGACAATGGGATTAAACCTCCAATTTGGCAAATCCCCCAGAGACCCTGCATTTATAGGACTACCCTTTCACATTCTCCAGTTAGCAGATGTGGCCACAGTGGCATTGCCACACTTGCCAAGCAGTTTCTGCAAAATGTACAAATAAAATACATCAGGCATCTAATGAGGACTGGAGGCCCATTTCACCCTCCCCCTTTTCCTCACACTGTGTGAGAAGCTATACTGGGCTTGATTTTTAGCCCGCAGCCACTGAAGCCCTAGTCCTAATTAGGAGAGTAAAATGCCCCTGACAAAGGTATAAGAAATCCAGATGTCTACAGTGAGTAGAGATCTTGAGATTCTGTATTTGCTGCCAAGAGAATATCTCAGGGAGAAAGAAAAACATGGGAAGCCACAGGAAATAAGGATGAACAGCTAATGTATTTAAGTAATTTTCATTAACCTAATATGTTTCCTTTAAAATATAACTTTTTTTTTCTTTGCTTGTTTTTGCTTAATTAAACACCAGAAACTATTAACTTGATTTGGTCTAGGGTTTTAAACACTTGAATAGAATGTGGTTTGTGGTACATGTTAAAGAAGCTGGAAAAAAAAAAAATGAATTAAGATGTATTCCCTGTACTAGGCTATCTAAAGGTATATAATATTTCAAAAGTTGTTTTGTACAGAGAATAGCATTGTTTTCTCACATCTTCTGTCAGACAATGAAAGCTCAGAGTTAAAACAAATAAAACAAGAATATTTGAGCGCTCTTCATTTCCTGTGATTTAAGCCCAGGTCGAAAGCTCCAGCGGGAAGCAGCAAACGAAATATTTCAGTGACTCATGCTGATGCCCCACAAGTAAAATTTCACCGCTTATGCCACGTGACTCCACTTTGTCATCATTGTTGTTTTAGTCACTAAGTCAAGTCTGACTCTTTTGCCACCCCATGGGCTGGAGACCACCAGGCTCCTCTCTGTCCATAGATAGGTTCCCATTTCCTTCCGCAGAGGATCTACCAGACCCAAGGATCGAACCCACATCTCCTGCATTGGCAGGTGGGTTCTTTACCACTGAGCCACCTGGGAAGCCCCCTGTGACTCCACTAGGTCTTCCCTATATCTGTCTACACTGAACAATGCATCTCCACATCTTATACCTACTTCTACACCATTCATTTCATTGCTTACAACACTATATTGAAATAAACTGCAGGTGGCTACTCTCTAGACTTTATTTTCTTAGAGGACAGTATGTTATTAATGCTTTATCCCCCAGAATTAGCACAGCACCCACACATAAAAGAGACAATAATAACATCCTTACTGATAATAAATTATATTAAAATACTTAAATATATTTGTAATTTTCTCTCAATATTATAACTAGTAATAGTATCTGTTAAGCATTTCTGTGTGCCAAGACAGATACTGAGTGTTTTCCTGATGTTTATTTCATTTAATTTTCATGAATCTGGTGTCGATACACTTTTCGTATATTCCAGCTGAAGAAATGTTTGCAGAATGGTGATACAGCTAGTAAATGGCAGAATTTGAACTCAAGTTATCTGACTATATGATCTGTAGTTTTAACATTTCACAATACTGCCTCCTGAGACAAATCCCTTAACAAATGTTTTTCAGAATTACTGGCAAATTCCAAAATCCTGGGAATTAAAAACTAAAAGTTTGTTGCTGCATTTTTTCATCAACATTTGACTTGTAGAGAGAGCCAAGGTTTTTCCTAGTCCAATTTGACCTCCTTTATGTGAAAGATTACTTCAAGGTGCTTCTTAGAGAAAATAGGATGAAAGGCAGTCAGGATCTTATCCTCCGAAAATAACATGCATAGTATAAGAGTTCCATTTAGATCAGTGAAATTCAATCACCGGGCTCCCTCATGGCATTCCTGACAAGAACTTATATGGTCAGTCTACAGATATGAATTCTCAGTGAATGTCACTCAGTCGTGTCCGACTCTTTGCAACACCATGAATCGCAGCACGCCAGGCCTCCCTGTCCATCACCAACTCCCAGAGTTCACTCAGACTCACATCCATCGAGTCGGTGATGCCATCCAACCATCTCATCCTCTGTCATCCCCTTCTCCTCCTGCCCCCAATCCCTCCCAGCATCAGAGTCTTTTCCAATGAGTCAACTCTTCCCATGAGGTGGCCAAAGTACTGGAGTTTCAGCTTTAGCATCATTCCTTCCGAAGAAATCCCAGGGCTGATCTCCTTCAGAATGGACCAGTTGGATCTCCTTGCAGTCCAAGGGACTCTCAAAAGTCTTCTCCAACACCACAGTTCAAAAGCATCAATTCTTCGGCCCTCAGCCTTCTTCACAGTCCAACTCTCACATCCATACATGACCACAGGAAAAACCATAGCCTTGACTAGACTGACCTTTGTTGGCAAAGTAATGTCTCTGCTTTTGAATATGCTATCTAGGTTGGTCATAACTTTCCTTCCAAGAAGTAAGCGTCTTTTAATTTCATGGCTGCAGTCACCATCTGTAGTGATTTTGGAGCCCAGAAAAATAAAGTCTGACACTGTTTCCACTGTTTCCCCATCTATTTCCCATGAAGTGATGGGACCAGATGCCATGATCTTCGTTTTCTGAATGTTGAGCTTTAAGCCAACTTTTTCACTCTCCACTTTCACTTTTGTCAAGAGGCTTTTTAGTTCCTCTTCACTTTCTGCCATAAGGGTGGTGTCATCTGCATATCTGAGGTTATTGATATTTCTCCCAGCAATCTTGATTCCAGTTTGTGTTTCTTCCAGTCCAGCGTTTCTCATGATGTACTCTGCATATAAGTTAAATAAACAGGGTGACAATATACAGCCTTGACAAACTCCTATTACTATTTGGAACCAGTCTGTTGTTCCATGTCCAGTTCTAACTGTTGCCTCCTGACCTGCATACAGATTTCTCAAGAGGCAGATCAGGTGGTCTGGTATTCCATCTCTTTCAGAATTTTCCACAGTTTATTGTGATCCACACAGTCAAAGGCTTTGGCATAGTCAATAAAGCAGAAATAGATGCTTTTCTGGAACTCTCTTGCTTTTTCCATGATCCAGTGGATGTTTGCAATTTGATCTCTGGTTCCTCTGCCTTTTCTAAAACCAGCTTGAACATCAGGAAGTTCACGGTTCACATATTGCTGAAGCCTGGCTTGGAGAATTTTGAGCATTACTTTACTAGCGTGTGAGATGAGTGCAATCGTGCGGTAGTTTGAGCATTGTTTGGCATTGCCTTTCTTTGGGATTGGAATGAAAACTGGCCTTTTCCAGTCCTGTGGCCACTGCTGAGTTTTCCAAATTTGCTGGCATATTGAGTGCAGCACTTTCATAGCATCATCTTTCAGGACTTGGAATAGCTCAACTGGAATTCCATCACCTCCACTAGCTTTGTTCGTAGTGATGCTTTCTAAGTCCCACTTGACTTCACATTCCAGGATGTCTGGCTCTAGGTGAGTGATCACACCATTGTGATTATCTGGGTCGTGAAGATCTTTTTTGTACAGTTCTTCTGTGTATTCTTGCCATCTCTTCTTTATATCTTCTGCTTCTGTTAGGTCCATACCATTTCTGTCCTTTATTGAGTCCATCTTTGCATGAAATGTTCCTTTGGTATCTCTGATTTTCTTGAAGAGATCCCTAGTCTTTTCCATTCTGTTGCTTTCCTCTATTTCTTTGCATTGGTCGCTGAAGAAGGCTTTCTTATCTCTTCTTGCTATTCTTTGGAACTCTGCATTTAGATGTTTATATCTTTCCTTTTCTCCTTTGCTTTTCGCTTCTCTTCTTTTCACAGCTATTTGTAAGGTCTCCCCAGGCAGCCATTTTGCTTTTTTGCATTTCTTTTCCATGGGGATGGTCTTGATCCCTGACTCCTGTACAATGTCACGAACCTCATTCCATAGTTCATCAGGCACTCTATCTATCAGATCTAGGCCCTTAAATCTATTTCTCACTTCCACTGTATAATCACAAAGGATTTGATTTAGGTCATACCTGAATGGTCTAGTGGTTTTCCCTACTTTGTTCAATTTAAGTCTGAATTTGGTAATAAGGAGTTCATCATCTGAGCCACAGTCAGCTCCTGGTCTTGTTTTTGCTGACTGTATAGAGCTTCTCCATCTTTGGCTGCAAAGAATATAATCAATCTGATTTCAGTGTTGACCATGTATAGAGTCTTCTCTTGTGTTGTTGGAAGAGGGTGTTTGTTATGACCAGTGCATTTTCTTGGCAAAACTCTATTAGTCTTTGCCCTGCTTCATTCCGTATTCCAAGGCCAAATTTGCCTGTTACTTCAGGTGTTTCTTGACTTTCTACTTTTGCTTTCCAGTCCCCTATAATGAAAAGGACATCTTTGTTGGGTGTTAGTTCTAAAAGGTCTTGTAGGTCTTCATAGAACTGTTCAACTTCAGCTTCGTCAGCGTTACTGGTTGGGGCATAGACTTGGATTACTCTGATATTGAATGGTTTGCCTTGGAAACGAACAGAGATCATTCTGTCATTTTTGATATTGCATCCAAGTACTGCATTTTGGACTCTTTTGTTGACCATGATGGATACTCCATTTCTTCTGAGGGATTCCTGCCTGCAGTAGTAGATATAATGGTCATCTGAGTTAAATTCACCCATTCCAGTCCATTTCAGTTCGCTGATTCCTAGAATGTTGACATTCACTCTTGCCATCTCCTGTTTGACCACTTCCAATTTGCCTTGATTCATGGACCTGACATCCCAGGTTCCAATGCAATATTGCTCTTTACAGCATCAGACCTTGCTTCTATCACCAGTCACATCCACAGCTGGGTATTCTTTTTGCTTTGGCTCCATCCCTTCATTCTTTCTGGAGTTATTTCTCCACTGATCTCCAGTAGCATATTGGGCACCTACTGACCTGGGGAGTTCCTCTTTCAGTATCCTATCATTTTGCCTTTTCATACTGTTCATGGGGTTCTCAAGGCAAGAATACTGAAGTGGTTTGCCATTCCCTTCTCCAGTGGACCACATTCTGTCAGATCTCTCCTCCATGCCCCGCCCATCTTGGGTTGCCCCACAGGCATGGCTTAGTTTCGTTGAGTTAGACAAGGCTGTGGTCCTAGTGTGATTAGATTGACTAGTTTTCTGTGAGTATGGTTTCAGTGTGTTTGCCCTCTGATGCCCTCTTGCAACACCTACCGTCTTACTTGGGTTAGTCCATCAAATTCTCCAGACCAGAATACTGGGGTGGGTAGCCTTTCCCTTCTCCAGGGGATTGTCCCAACCTAGGGATTGAACCCAGGTCTCCCGCACTTAACAGTTAATTCAAATCACTATTGAAGTTGGCTTACTGAACAGACTACTGGGATATGATGATTTTAGCCTTTGAATAATTGTTTCTGTGGTACTGAAGGTATTATCTATGGTATAAGTGATTTGGGCATTCATTCCAGATCAAGCTCTGTTATAAGTAACCTGGAAGACTTCAAACAAAACAGGGGAAACTGTCTCATGCTACCATCGTAAGGACCCTTAGATCCATACAGTTCTCATCCCAAGAGCCACAGGAATTGACTTAGTGCTTTTCTGTGGATTTGACCCATAAACTGCTTGTATTGTTCCTCTGAAATATTAGTGGCCCGGGAATAAGCTGTAATTGAAGATTGATGAGCCAGGTTGGGAAGTTATGACCATCAATAGCACCGTGAGTATGATTTCAGGGACTCCAGGTGGCAGATCATTGTCGGTGCCTTATCCTCTGACATGGCAATTAAGACATGTGAAGTTTCTAGGACAAGGCTTTAAAGAACTGAGAACACTGTCATCTGTTCTGATATTCACATCACTGCAATTTCTGTGAATGCTAGCAGAGTGAACTAGGGAAGAACAGGAAGCTTGTTAAGACTAAACATCCAACAGCAGAAAAGTGATTTCATAAATGAAATATGGCAGTCATTGAAAATGAAGTGGTGTGAGAGCAGGTAATAGCATGCAAAAGTGTTGCTGCTGCTTGCCAAGTGGAGAAAAGCATATGAAAATGTCCACATAACACCTTTCTATATTTATAAATGAAAATACGTAAAATGCAAATAAAGAAAAGATCTACATCTGCTTGTCAACAGTGCTCATATCTGCTTGATAGTATTATGGGTGAGTTTCATTTTCTTCTTTTTGTTTAGTTTGAGCCTTTAAATTTTCTGTCTTGAGTATGCATCTTTTTTTTTTTTTTTGCTTCTGAAAACAAAAGCTTTCTCCAAAGCAATAAAGCTTTAAAATACACTATTAGAAAGAGAAAAGCTAAGAAAATTAAGAGTAATAAGGCATTAGGCTAACAAGATTTAAAAAAAAAAATAGAAATTCTAATAGGATTATGTTCACCCCATAAAGTAACCAAAAGGCTGTGACCAGTCTGCCTTTTTATAGACAACTTTTTTTCTAAGAAACAAGAAATACTGTATCAAAAAATGGTGATAGACATTTACCATGCCAAAAAGGAAGTCATGGAGCATCTTAACTGTCCAGTAGACCATAGCATCCCTAACTGTGCCAAGAAGCTCCTAGTAATAACAGAATTCAGTGAGTCATGTTATGTCTCTGTATTGAGATTCCCAAAGAAATAGAATGTAGTGAAGGCCGTGAGCCGTCCTGCAGTGAATCAATCTGAATAACCTCATCTAACGCAGTGTTTCCCACCCTTTAGCATCATGCAACCCTAACAGTAATATATTGGAATACCTCTCGTTATAAGGCAGTACTTTGAAAAACCTCCTCCGTTTAGGAGAATGCATTACTCATAGCAGAAATTTACTTATTCGATTAGCTCTCTGAGCCAAATGGAAAATAAATCATCTTGATTTCTAACAACTGCCACAATAACCATGCCCTGGAGCTCCCCAGAGACTAACGCTTCTTTGCTAGTTTTCTGAGACTGACATATGCCCAGGGAACGGGGGAGCACATTGCTGCTATTGTGCTTCATGCCTTGAAAACCTTCCAGTCATTAGAGGGTTATTCTTCACCCCACTCCTGTTACTCAGAGTGAAACTTATCCTCTTGAATCTGGCAACATATGGTCTCTATCAAGAATTTCCAAGCATATTAAAATCAACCTAACAATAGCTCTGAAAATAATTTTGTGGAAGGGGAATTTTGTCAGTGTAATGATGTCAGCTCCAAACTTTTCAATGAATATATTCTTATCAGTAGCTTGGATGTGACATGAGGTGAAGCATCTTGTTAAGGGATTTCATAGAAGAACACAGCACAGTAGCGATTGCAAATAATGACTGTGGCTATGGTAACCCAAGGTGAAAAGCACTATTTGCATCACTTTATCACTCCTTAGAGATCCAATTTACACATGTTACTGCTGTAACTGAACAAGATAGATGTAATCACAAATGACCCACCACCACAGCAAGCCAGATAATTTATAAAAAATCAGTTCAGAAAGACATTCCAGAAAGAATAATTCAAGGATTTGACAGTTGACAACTTGTGGAAAACTTTGCAAAATATTCACCCAGAAAAGCTGCAAATTCTTTGTTTCCTGAATTTCTCTTAATGCAGAATTACTGTCTGTATATATTTTATTGTCACCTACAGAAACTTTATCTTTTATCCAGAAATTTAATCTAGAATCATTATAACTAAGCCATGAGTGCAAGAATTCAGTCAGAAGCAAAAATTTGCCTTGAATGGCATAATGAAAAGGTCTACCATGGGAAAGTTAACACTCAGACTACAAAACACCTTCTTCTGTATCTTTACACATCACATAAATACTTGCTATTGAATATGGTCCACTTATCTATGACACCTCAGCAAAGGGCTCTTGTTGATGCTCCTGTTGGCTGATAGATTACTGTTTATGGCTGTCTAGAAGCCATTTACTCAGCAGTTATTTACTTATCAACTATAGTATTTCTTGCACTGTGCTTTTATGCTTAGGCATAGTGATAGAGAGTATGATAATAATGAGAGTAATAAAAATAGTGATAAAGCCAGATAAAATCTTTGCCCTCATAGAAGTTACAGTTTATCAAAGAGACGCAGTTAAAAAACAATCAAAGAAACTGGTCTTTGGATTAAGGGGGTTTTCCATATGAAACAGCGGAGAAGGCAATGGCACCCCACTCCAGTACTCTTGCCTGGAAAATCCCATGGACAGAGGAGCCTGGTGGGCTCCAGTCCATGGGGTCGCTAAGAGTCAGGCACGACTGAGTGACCTCACTTTCCCTTTTCACTTTCATGCATTGGAGAGGGAGATGGCAACCCACTCCAGTGTTCTTGCCTGGAGAATCCCAGGGACGGAGGAGCCTTGTGGGCTGCCATCTATGGGGTCGCACAGAGTTGGACACAACTGAAGCGACTTAGCAGCAGCAGCAGCCATATGAAACAGTCAACCTAAAATACAATAAACAGTGAAGTTAGGAAAGTATATTGAAGAGGAAGAAATGATAAAAGGTATGGTGGGGAAGAAATATACTCCTGAGCAATGACTTCCTCTGCATTCTTAATTTTAACTACACTCTATCATGAATCCAAGAATGTGCCATACTGGAGAGCTCCCTGTTCTCCAAACAAACCAAACAATTTAACACCTTTGTTTCTTTGCAAGTGCTTTCGTCTTATCATTGAATGCCTCTGCCCCACAACCAGTGTTTCTTCTATTGAGAGTCCATTTAAAAAAATTTTAATCTAAGTAAAATGTTGTCTCTTCCATTAATTTAACCCAGTCAGCCTCATCAACAGTTAACTATTTCAGTTAAGGTAGCATAACTAATTATTTATTTCTTCTAGATTATAATTAATATAGCTATAAGCTCCTTAAAGGTAGGGGATTTTCATTTCAATTTGTATACTTAATGTAACATTTATACATTTTAATCATGGAATTGTCACATATAATGAATAAGTGCAAACAAAAATACAATGGTCCTTTTTAGTACCAAAAAAAGAAAGAAAAAAAAAAAAAAAAAGGACAGAAAATAAGTTGTCAGCACATCTCCAGACTCGAAAGTAGACACATGTATGATGCCATGTATAATTATATAAGTAAAATTAACACATCACAAAAAAAGACCCAAATGAATTTTCAGCAATTTTTGACAGTACATTTTTGGAGTCCTGTTTTTAAATGAAGGCTGTGTAGTTTTGTGAATTGACCCTGGAGAAAGGGGCACAAGAGAAATAAAGAAATAATCAGTTGTCATCCAGGATATTTTTTCCTAAGCAATATCACAATAAGAGGGCCAGGTGACATCTAGTCCACAAAGACACATACTATACATTCTTAGACAGCATAGAGAGGGAAAATAGAGTTTTCAAATATATTCCTTAATTCAAAAGGCTGCACCTCACATGGGCAAAGCTCTGTAGCATTTCTCCAGATGAATACAGCAGGGACTGATTTATTTTGTGGTGGTTGGTAGTTCTCTCCAGCAAAACGTGAGTGGCCAACAATTAATAATAACAGAAATTAAAATGTATATGCCATTTTAAAGCTTACCGTATCTCACAACCATGTACCTCTAATCAAAATTAGATTATCATTATCTCATTTTATACTTAAAGAAGTTGAATGATGTCTGGAGTTCTTTGTAACGGACAACAGAGTCCACTCTAACCAGGTTAAAAAGAAGGGAACTCGTCAAAGAGTATTAGGTAGTTCATGGAATCTCCGGGAGGGCAAGACTCAGGTTTGGCTCCTAACCAGCCAGACAGCAGGGCATGAACAACACAGCCCATACAGTGCCTGACAGTTATTTGGAGCGCTTTTAGGGGATGCAGCAAGGCTGCCCCTGCCTCTGCCCACTCCTACGATGTTCACATTTGGAGGAAATTCCATCACAGTGATCCAGAAGAAACAACTTTGTCACTCCATGTGCTTTCCAGTCAATCCAAATAACTAGAAAGCAGTTGCCATCTTATGGTGCTCACTCCTGCAGCTTTGTCTTGCCCAGAGGCTTCTGATTGGTGGAGTTTAAGTCATATGCGTTTTTCCTAGTTGTAAAGGGACCTGGGAAATGTAGTCTGGACTTCATCTTCTATTACAGATGACCTATTTCCTGGAAGAAAAGCTAAAGGGGGATTGGAATGGGAAATCAGTTAGCTAATCTACCAAATCTGCCGTAAGTGGAGACTTGACTTGATTATAGTCATATAGCTAGTAAGTAACAGAGCTTCAGATGCCAGATCTTACACTCTCCATGAGATAAAAATGACTGCTTCGTTATGGTAGAGATGAGTAAGTAGCTCATCTGGCCTTCAGAGCTTAATTAAAATATCCCTTAAGAGCAACTATTTCCTTTTGACATTGAATTGCATGCGCTCTAAGCATCGTTATTGGTTTAGTTTTCTAGATATCTAAATATTGTAAAGGGAGTAGCCTTGTAAATGGGGATGAGTCCTTCATCCTTTCTCCAGTTCTCATTAAAAAAAATAATAACTACACATCTACATTATAAAATTAAGGATCTCAGGGCCAGAAAAACCCTTAAAGCCATGTTAAGATTTGTAGCACTTCTGAATCAGTTTTCCCTATTTCTCACATTAGTCCATGGATAATTTTTATATTACAGAAAATATGAAAACAAACTTTTAAAATCTGACTACCATGTAAAAAGTAAAATGCAGAATACACTGTATGGACCCCCACATGACAGTTTAATAGACTTGTGTTTAAATCCAGGTTTAATCACTAGCTATAAGATGCTGGTGGAGCAAGCTTAATCTCTTTGGGTCTTTTTCCTCTTGTATAAGATAGGAACAAGAATACCCATTTCTTTTTTTAAAAAAATATTCATTGATTTATGTGTGCCAGATCTTACTTGTGGCACATGGATCCTTAGTTGCAGCATGTGAAGTCTTTGTTGTAGCAAGTGAAATCTAGCTTCCTGACCTACGATTGAACCCAGGCTCCCTGCATGGGAAGCATGGAGTCTTCGCTACTGAAAATTGTTAGGAAGGTTTTATGTAAACTGTAGAGAACATGATGTGAGTAGAGGTGGGGAAGCAATGGTGTGTCTTCTAAATACGTCAACTAGATGAACAAATAGTTATTTGTAAAGCACTTAGTATAGTCCTAGAAACTGCTAAGCAATGACTACTGTTTAAAATGTTATTTCAAAATAATTACTTAAAGTGATAATTTTGATTTAACAAATCTTAATAATGATGTGCTCTGAGAATCTACCCACTCATGAAAATGGTATTAGTTTTGACTGAAGAAACATAATGTTCAATGGCAAGTGAAATTTTTTTCCAAGACTATTTTCTCTCACAAATGACTGTTTCCAATTATACGTAAAGACCTTTCCTAAATCCTACTTTTGTAAAACTTTCAAACTGTCTGATGGGTTTTCAAATTATATAATAAAGGAAAAGGAAAGCAAATAGCTTGAAATCTCTTAGAAAAGTCGCCGGTGCCATCTGTCTATGACTTACTGAAAAAATGACTATTAAAATGCAGTCCTTAAACAAAAAATAGCCTCAGAATTTCATGAAAAGTCATCTTTAATGGGCCAAGTAAAAACACGCTTTGAGTAGGACTTTACAACATTTTAACAGTTTCAGAAACAGCCTGACATCTCAAATATAATGAAAAGTAAAACCTCTCATATATGTAGGTGGACAGGAAGCACAGAATCATTTTTTACTTCTTGTTGTCATTAGCAAAACCTATCCTAGCCTGTTGAGTTTGTCTGTGGTACAGACTTCCCTGTTTAAGAACTTGGACTCGGACACTTACATTCTGAAATAAATTGTCTTCAGTGGGGGTAGGGGGAAGCAAAAGGCAGATGGAAAGCACATGTCTCCCTGCTTTGCTACAAATAAAACAGTTCTGAAAATGGGAAGACAGATAAAGTTGGTTCACCTTTCTGGTGAGAGCACTCCTGGAAGGTTGACAGCAGAAGCCTTTTCTCAAACGAATGAGCTCCCCATGCTGAGGAGACTAAAGGGAGGCCCAGGGACTGGTTTGCAGAGTGTAAAGAGCAGACAGAGGAGAGGTGCAGAGGAAAAAACACAGAGGACCACCAGAAAGCTGAGCAGCGAGAAGGAAGGAATGAATAAGAAGGAAGCCGAGACAAAAGCTGAAAGTAGAGAGGGACCAAGAATGTCAAAGGCAGCTGAGAGCGGGGAGGGCGGCACCGGGCATGCTGATAAATTGCAAGACTTGAACAGATGAGGAAATCGAGGAAAACAGGCAAGAGCACTCATTTAGGGGCTCTGGATATGACATGAAGGAGAAAAATGTACTGCTAATTTAATGTGATGTCGGAGAAGGTTTTGCTCTCACTCTTGTCATTTTTTTAAGCAAAGGCAGATAAGCACTTCTGAAAACAAAAGAGGAGCCAGTGGGAATGGAGAGGCTGAAAACACCAAATCTGGAAGAGTCCTTCACCAAATGGGCTGAGAAAACATGGACTAGTGTCAGGATTTCCAATCACTGAGGATTAATGCAAATTTTTTTAAACACTATTTTTTTTTTTTTTTTAATTTGGCTGCCCATGACATACAGGACCTTCTGTGTTACAACATGTGGGATCTAGTTCCCCACCCAGGGATCAAACCCAGTTCCCTAGCATTAGGAGCTCAAAGTCTTAGCTACTGGACCACCATGGAAGTTCCAGGATAATGCAGTTTTTAAATTAAGAGAGAGTTGTCCAGGGGATGGGGGTAGGTTTCCAAAGAGATTTCATGGCAGAGCTACAGTTAGAATCTTTTCATGTCGACTGTGAGACAAACTGTCTCAGTCTCTTTGATAATCAGACCTTACCCCACAATATTTAAAGGCACAGGAGTCAGAAGAAAGATGACAGGCAACAGTGGGAGATTTATGCAATAGGGAGAGAGAAAAGAGAAATGATACTCAAGTGAGAACTGAACCAAAAGCCCATGGGGAAGATAAATATTCTAAACCCTGCCTATGGAATCCAAACTAGAGGAGTCAAACAGATTGTAGAGCTATGTAGGTAAGGCTGATTGTGGTGAAGAGATCAACAGGGCAGTAGAATGAATATCAGCAGGCTGGGTGTCTAACCGTTGGGGAAATAAGAATCTTCAGCGAAAAGGAACTTGTAAACAGAAGAAAATGTGTAGAAATGGAAATCTCAGGCATAAAAGAGTGTCTGGTGAGGATGAAGCTGAGCAAGGGTTTGGTGAACGAACTGTGAGAAGCAAGGCTGAGGATTGGCAGAGGCAAGGACTGTGAAGGACCAAGGCAGTTGACTGAGAAGGAGAATGAAAGAAACATCAGCACTTCGATCTGATTGGCCAGTCGGTACTAAATTAAGAATATTATAGGGCTTCCCTGGTAGTCCAGTAGTTGGGAGTCTGCCTGCCAATGCAGGGGACACAGGTTTGATCCTGTCCCAGGAAGATCCCACAGGCTGCAGAGCGACGAGGCCTGCGCACCTCAACCTGAGCCCACACACTCTAGAGCCCATTCTCCGCAAGGGAAACCACGGTAATGAGAAGCAACTAGAGAATAACTCCCACTTGCCGGGACTAGAGAAAGCAAGCTCACAGCATCGAAGACCCAATGCAGACAAAACTAAATTAAACAATAAGAATATTGTACACAAAACAGGATTTCAGAAACAGAAGTGAAAGTCAATCATGTCCAACACTCTGCAACCCTATGGACTACACAGTCCATGGAATTCTCCAGGCCAGAATACTGGAGTGGGTAGCTGTTCCCTTCTCCAGGGAATCTTCCCAACCCAGGGACTGAAGCACATAGTTAAAAAGCTACTCTGCCAAAAAAAAGCATCATTGTCACCCAGAGGTTCCTTTGGGTGACGATGGAACAATTCATAAAGCTGATTTTGATGATGAAAACTGGTTGTCTCTTAGTTGTGTCACAGTGATGACTTACTGTGTAATAGTACATTTCCAGTGTTGTTTTTCAGTTGCTAAGTTGTGTCCAACTCTTTGCAACCGCATGTACTGTAGCACGCTAGTCTCCTCTGTCCTCCACTATCTCCTGGAGTTTGCTCAAATTAATGTCCATTGAGTTGGTGATGCTATCTAACCATTTCATCCTCTGCTACCCCTTTCTCCTTTTACCTTCCATCTCTCCTAGCATCAAGGTCTTTTCCAATGAGTTGGCTATTCACATCAGATGGTCAAAATATTGGAGCTTCAGATTCAGCATCAGCCCTTCCACTGAATATTCAGGGTTGATTTCCTTTAGGATTGACTGGTTTGATCTCCCTGCAGTCCAAGGGACTCTCAAGAGTCTTCTCCAATACCACAGTTCAAAAGCATCAGTTAATTCTTCAGCACTTAGCCTTCTTTATGATCCAGTTCTCACATGACTACTGGAAAAACCATAGCTTTGACCGTACAAACCTTTGTCAGCAAAGTGATGTCTCTGCTTCTTAATATGCTGTCAAGATTTGTCATAGCTTTCCTTCCAAGGAGCAAGCATCTGTTAATTTCATGGCTGCAGTCATCATTTGCAGTGATTTTGGAGCCAAAGAAAATAAAATCTGTCACTGCTTCCACTTTTCCTCCTTGTATTTGCCATGAAGTAATGGGACCACAAGCCATGATCTTAGTTTTTTCAGTGTTGAGTTTTAAACCAGCTTTGTCACTCTCCTTTTTCACCTTTATCAAAAGGCTCTTTAGTTCCTCTTCACTTTCTGCTATTAGAATGATAGCATCTACATATCTGAAAGCATGGACTGTAGCCTGCCAGGCTCCTCTGTCCATGGAATTCTCCAGGCAAGAATACTGGAGTGGGCTGCCATTCCCTTCTCCAGGGGATCTTCTCGACCTGACCCTGGGATTGAACCTGGGTCTCCTGCATTGCAGCTGCCTGCAATGCAGGCAATGCAGCTGCAGATTCTTTACCATCTGAGACACCAGGGAAGCCCGTATCTGAGGTTGTTGATATTTTCAGTTTGTGGCCGGCTCATCTAGCCTGGCATTCTGCATGATGTACTCTACATAGAAGTTAAATAAGCAGGGTGACAGTATACAGCCTTGACGTACTCCTTTCCCAATTTGGAGCCGTCCATTGCTCCATATCTGGTTCTAACTGTTGTTTCTTGACCTCCATAGAGGTTTCTCAGGAGACAGGCAAGATGGTCTAGTACACTCATCTCTTTAAGAACTGTCCAAAGTTTATTGTGATCCACACAGAGGCTTTCACGTAATCAATGAAGCAGAGCTCGGTATTTTTCTACCTTACTTTCTCCATGATCCAACGGATATTGGCAATTTGATCTCCGTTTTCTCTGCCTCTTCGAAACCCAGCTTGTACATCTGGAAGTTCTCAGTTCACCTACTGCTGAAGCCCAATTTGAAGGATTTTGAGATTACCTTGCTAGCATGTGAAATGAGTACAGTCGTGCAGTAGTTGAAGCATTCTTTGGCATTGAACTTCTTTGGAATTGGAATGAAAACTGACCTTTTCCAGTTCTGTGGCCACTGCTGAGTTTTCCAAATTTGCTGACACTGACTGCAGCACTTTCACAGTATCATCTTTAAGAATTCTAATAGCTCAGCTGGAATTCTATCACCTCCACTAGCTTTGTTCATTGTAATGCTTCCTAAGGCCCATTTGACTTCACACTCTAGGATGTCTGGCTGTAGGTGAGTAACCACACCATCGTGATTATCGGGATCATGAAGATCTTTTTTGTATAGTTCTTCTGTGTATTCTTGCCACCTCTTCTTGATCTCTTCTGCTTCGGTTAGGTCCATACCATTTCTGTCCTTTATTGTGCCCATCCTTGCCTGAATTATTCCCTTGATATCTGCAGTTTTCTTGAGGAGATCTCTAGTCTTTCCATTCTGTTATTTTTCTCTATTTGTTTGCATTGTTCTTTTCTCCTTGCTAATCTCTGTATCTCCGCAGTTAGCTGGGTATATCTTTCCCTTTCTCCCCTGCCTTTCACTTCTCTGCTTTTCTCAGCTATTAGTAAAGCCTTCCCAGACAACCACTTTGCTGTCTTATTTTTCTTTTTCTTGGGGATGATTTGGTCACCGCCTCCTATACAATGTTACAAACCTCTGTCCATAGTTCTTCAGGCACTCTCTACCGTTTCTAATCCCTTGAATCTATTCATCACCTCCACTGTATGATCATAAGGGATTTGATCTAGGTCATACCTGAATGGCCTAGTGGTTTTTCCTATTTAAGACTGAGTTTTGCAATAAGGAGCTCATGATCTGAGCCACAGTCAGCTCTGGGTCTTGTTTTGACTGACTGTATAGACCTTCTTCATCTTTCCATTAAGTTCTAGTAAAAACCTTGACAACCCAATAAAGAAAAAAATCATGAATTTTGTATTGACTTTGTCTTAAGCATCTGGAAAAGAATCACGACATAGTCATTTCAGCCTATCTTCATGTACATAGAATATTAATTATGGCTATGTAAATGCTACTCAAAGGGCTAGTAAAATCTGGTAGATTTTTCATATTCTCAAGTCCTATTTGATAACATTTAATTCTATCTCACATTAGTGCCAATAGTAATACCGATAATGACATTCCCTCCAACTTGCAAACTTCCTCTCCCTCTCTTTTTTTTTCAAAAGTGCAAGACCTTTTTAATGTAGGTATTATAAAATGACATTGAAACTTCTTATGAAAAGAATCATCTGGAAACACCAAGCTTTTGAGGGCAACAGCCAAGTAAGAAAATTGGTTTTGCACCACATACTCAAGATGCACTGACCGATCATTGCTCAGGAAACCTTTTCTAGACAGTCCTCTCAGGATTCGTCTTTATCATGTTTATATTAACAGTGATGATACTTGTAATTCATGTAGCAGTCTTCAGCTTACAAATTACTTTCAAATAATTTTTGAAATTTGATCCTTAACACTGACCCTGAAAAGAATATTCAGATATTATCATTCTCACTGAACAGATGAGGAAACAAGGCAGAGAGATGCACTGAGTTCAGAAGCAATGACTAAAACCTGGGAGTCGAATCCAGCACCTCTAGCGCCGTAAGACTGACTGCCTGGAGAATAATCTCCATTGACGGCGTCTACATGAGATTATGTGGGGCTATTATGTATTCCAGTGAAGTGATATGGCATAAAGGGGCATTCAGTTTAGAAAAGGGGGGAAAGGAAAATAAAAATTGCAAATTCTCATCCACATACTATCAGTGGCTATGGTACTTATATCTTTCTTTGAAATATGACCTAAAATAATATCGTCTCTCTGTCATGAGCTATCTAAGAAATATTGCTCTTTAGACTTTGTAAATTTTAGATGGCAATACACTAACATCTTTCTAGCTTCTAAAAATACCCATTTTTGTCAGCTTCCCCCCAAAATAATGGGCCAAGTGAAAACTCTTTTTGGTATCACATAGCTCATCATTTTTAAATTCTCCCAGCTGCTGTTTATATTAGCAGGATGTCTTTCCTCGTGTGCTCTTCCAAATCTGTAATAAAACATCCCAGCGTTTCCTCTCCCAGTAGAGACGCCCTATCTGAGGCCCAACCGCATTACCGGCCTCCCAGGCTCCTGTGATTAAATAAGTGATCGCTCTGCCCATCTTTAAAAATGTGTCTCATATGAGGCAGTCGAGACAGAATATCCATCACTGCAAAGGAAAGCCAAGCATTTATTTAAAATAATGAGATATCCTCATTTTCATTTTTCCCTGAGAGGATTGTAGCAATGTTTAAAATTTTCCTGAATTCTAGAACTAGGGCAACACATTGATTTGAAGAAAGCTATAATCTTCCCTTCTAATTTGAAGTGTACTTTCTCTGCAGTGAAATAGAGTATAGCTTTCAGAATAGCAAGAGCCCTAAGCCCACACAAAGGCACCCTCATCCCAAGTACTCCTCTTTCAAGCTGGCCCCATTCTTCTCAGTGCAGGGATTTATAAAGGCCCTTTGCAATAAATTTCAAGGTATATTGAACTGAAGAAAGAAAGGTTCAAATAATTTCTTCCAGATTTGAGAGAGAAATGATTTTCAACTGCCAAGTCATGATGAATATTACCTTTTGCTTTCTGCCACATCCTCGTTGCAAATGATCTGTTGGCTAAGTTTAATTATGGGGTCTCCTTGAAAGCCTTCATAATTAATTTTTTTTTTAAGGAACAAATTAGCTCTTTGTCTTCCTGAGGCAGAAGAGTCAGAACAGTTACAGTTACTACGAGTGTTCAGGGATTTCAGCTTGTATGGCTATGCTGCCTTCCACGGCCAAGGAGGCTTACTTGAGAGAAAAGGCCAGGAGAGAAAGCCAGCCCTCTGTGATTTGGAAAGATAATAAGTTAGCAAGCTGTATAACATAATGGTTTATGAAATTCTGCCTTCAAGGACCATTATCTGGTGTTAATAGTGCTTTATTTCTTCCTCTCCTGTGCTTATTTAGAGCATAATTATAAGAACGAGAGGAAGGGAGGGAGCATGGCATCAAGATAACCATTCGCTAAATTAATGCAGCTGAGTCGACTCTCTGGCTTTTGGGGCTCGTTTATCAATTAGTTCTGTTGCGGTCTGAATTCTTGAATTTCCCCACAGAGCGAAGATTCTTTGATTTCACTGATTCACTGGCTGTGAGCAAAGTTATCTGAGATCAAAACACTTTTCAGAACGAATCTCTTACCTACTCACTACCGTGATGCATTGTACAGCCAGCTTTGCATTCATTTCAAGAGCATTTTATAAGCACTAGTATTTAGCCTTCTCTCTCTCTCTCTGAATTTGTCTTGTTTTCATTCCTCTATTTTAACTAATTACAAGTGGGCTTTTTTTCTTTTCAACCGGTTTATCTTTCTGCACCATGAATTTAAAGTTACTATGTAGATTTTAACATTAAGACCATTTTTGTACTCCTCCATGGCCTCTAAATATTCAAAATTTGTTCTGAAGAATAAAAATGCTGTTAATTTGAGGTGACACTGGAGAATTGTCCTTATTTTCTAGAAGCCAGATCAGTATTTCAAGAACTGTTGGCCCCCAAGCTTTTGGAAAATTCGCCACAGCCCTGACTTAGCTTTCTCAACTAATTAGTTTTTAAGGAAGGTTCCAGGGAAAGAGAAGTGGCAGGAACAAAAGGCTGCTTAAGTAAGATAAACAAATTGTGTCATATTCTTCACGTGCTCTTAACATATAATCTGAGCTAGCTTTGTTTCTAATGTAGAAGCAAACCAAAGTTTGTGTCCCATTACACACGCATGTTCCATCGTCCTTTGAATGCTGTAACAGTTACAAATCGTTCATCCTTTCAAAGTTAATTTACCAAAACCCAAGAATTTCTGTGCTTAAATCAAGAAAATAAAATGTGTGGAGTAGTGAATTCTTGTGGAGCAAAATATTTCATTTTCTTGCTACCCAGGAAAGTACTTATGAATGGGATTAAGTCTCTTCAAATAGACACACTGAAGTCCTAGCCCAGTGCCTCAGAAGGTGACCTTGTTTGGAAACAGGGTTTTTAAATGAAGTCATGAGGGTGAGCCCTAATTAAATACGACTAGTGTCCTTATAAAGAGGCTTCCCTGATGGCTCAGTGGGTAAAGAATCCGCCTGCAATGCAGGAGACACAGGTTCAATCCCTGGGTCAGGAAGATCCCCTGCATGAGGAAATGGCAACCCACTCCAGTGTCCTTGCCTGGAGAATCTCATGGATAGAGGAGCCTAGTGGGCTACAGTCCAAAGGGTTGCCAAGACACGACTGAGTATGAGCACAGACAATCCTTATAAAAAGGAGAAATTTGGACACAGAGACACAAACAAGCAGAACGCCAAGGAAAGGTGAAGGCAAAGATCTGGGTGATGCATTTACAACCCTGGGGCACCGAAGATGGCCAACAATATGCCCAAAGCTAGGAGAGAGCCATGGGACAGATTTTCTCTCAGAGCCCTTGGAAGAAGTGAACCCAGCCAACATCTGTTCAGACTTCCAGCCTTTAGGACTGTGAAGCAATAAACGTACCTCATTTAAGTTCCTACTCTGTGTTTATTTGTCACAGAATCCCTAGCCAATGAATACAGTAGCTAACCTACATCTCTAGGCATGTAGGACATTTGCAAGAGTGTGTGGAAAGGCCATAGCTGAGGAACATGAAGCCAAAAAACAAGAGAAGGGCAGAGATCAAAAACCAAAAAGATGTTCCTAAGAAAGCATTTATCCCAAAGAGCCAAGCAAAGAAACAAAAACTTAGTAAAAGACTCAAGAACTAAATCAGAAATACTTGAGACCTTCTATTCTCAACTCCACTGTCCCCCTCTTAGAGACTGACCAGTTTAACCAAAGTAGCCCTGTCCCCTTGCAGCGCTGTTCAGTCTCCATCCCCTGCCGCATCACTTTATTTGTATCACAGCATGTATCTCTATCTGAACGTATTTTTTCGTGTTTAATATCTGCCTACCTCTCCTAGAAAGTAAGCTCTCCATCCATCTTACCATCTTAGAAAACAGAGCCTGGCATCAGCAGGTGTTCAGTGCATCTCTGCTGAGCCAGTCAAGGAGCTGTTATATTCCTTAAGACAGAGGACATGAAAGCAGGCCATTTGCTGGGACCCCTTACCTGTGGCAATGGCACCCCACTCCAGTACTGTTGCCTGGAAAATTCCATGGATGGAGGAGCCTGGTAGGCTGCAGTCCATGGGGTCGCACAGAGTCGGACACGACTGAAGTGACTTAGCAGCTTACCCGTGGGTGCAGGGCAGCTAAAATAATTGTGAAACCAGCTCAGTGCTAACTGAGGTTTAGGAAGTCAGAGTTGACTTGTGCCTGCTTGAACTATGATGGAGGACATGAACGTGGCACCCAAACCATGCATACATCACCCAAGGGACACTACCCACTTGTTATTAGGACTGACCTCTAGCTATACAACAGAACTTTTCACAAATTCAGAGACTTAAAAACAATAAGTTATTCAAAATAACAGACTATCCAAGATGCAATTTCTAGGAGAAACATGTGCCTCTCAAATTGAAAATTCTGCCCCATTAACTTCCTGAAACGTGAAGGTGGATGGTTACAGAAGTTCTGTGAATGAAGGTAACCTGTGATACAGAAAGGCCCCGGGGTGGGGGTGGGTGGGAATCTTTTAAATATTGTACTTAAATGTTTCTACATGGAGGGATTTGCATTTAATGGATGATAAGTTAATGTGTAGTCAGTCCTTATAGTCTGTGTTAGTCACTCAGTTCAGTTCAGTTCAGTTTAGTAGCTCAGTCGTGTCCGACTCTTTGCTCAGTCATGTCCAACTCTCTGTGACCCCAGGGACTGTAGCCCACCAGGCTCCTCTATCCATGGGATTTTCCAGGCAAGAGTACTGGAGTGGGTAGCCGTTCTCTTCTCCAGAGGATCCTCCCGACTCAGGGATTGAATCCAGGTCTCTTGCATTGCAGGCAGATTCTGTACCATCGGAGCCACGAAGGAAGGATGCTTAAAAGGAGTAACAAATATTATCTGTGCCACTTGCTATTTTACTTATACCATTAAGGTGTCTGTTAAACAGGGATTTGCTTTGTTTTGTTTTGTTTCAATTTTGTAAAACTGAAGGAGCTCTCTGGAGGATTCTGCTGTCTGGAGGATTCCACTCACTCCTTCCCCAGAACTATTAAGCTGATGAATTTTCTTAACTTTTCAGCGGACTTTCAGCCTTGAGTTTTCCAGGAAGAAAATAGAGTTCTCTAGCAGGAAAATCTTTACAGGCAATCCTACGTATTTAGAAGAATCGATCAATACATGTGCTTGGATCCCAAATCCTGAACCCATGGACTGACAGAAGCCCCTCGCCCCATTGGAACGTGCTGTTTGTATCCCAATATCATCTGCTTGCCTAGCATTCTCTCCCCAGCAATTCAATACCTATAATGGATTTGGAAGCAAAGCAGATGCTATTTTTGCCCTTATTTTACACCCAAGGCCACTGAGACACAGAAAACTACAGAGCAAGTTACTCAAGGAGTAAAACAAGAGCATCTGGCCTGTTACCAACAACTTCATCCAACATACAGGAAATTACCCTTTAGACTTCAATGCACCAGGCTACTCTCTCCTCTCTTTACTTATATTACTCTTTCTGGTCCAGAGGCATATCTCTGTGCTTGCTTGACCACCTGGGAAATCTGTTTGGTTATGAGCAAAAAGGACATTTTTGAGCACCCCTTGCTGTGGGTCCACAGTATCCTTGGCTACTCCTTAGATTCTGGCTGATTTCTTTTCCCATTTCAAAGCCTCTCTTTTATGGGGGACCGAGATGTAGCACTGTGCCTACTTCTGTTCTTGTCTGAAAAAAACAAAAAGTCAATAGAAAGAGTGATTCTTTCAGTGTGTGTGTTTTTGCAGGACTTCAGAGAAAAGAAACTACAGTATTTCTGAACCTCTTCAACATCTACAGCTGGTACCCCTACCCCCAGCATCTTCACCTTCAATCTGCTCTTTGCAAATCAGAATTTTTTTGTTGATTGGGGAGCCCCACAGAACTGATGTGGTGTGATGTGTAGCAAACCAAAATGAATTAAGAAAAAAAAATTCAAGCGATGGACACACATCTAAGAAAATAAACCTGTGTCTCTGGGAGGACAGCAGCCCAAGATGCTCCCTTCCACCCTGGGCTTTCCTGTGCCAAGGATTTTGCCTGTTGTCCTAACAGGCCTCAGGAAGCTTGGGGAGACTACTTGCCTGGTTACTCACCTGATGTGTGGTCTTGAACAAGCTACTTAGTATCTCTGAGTTGCCATCCCCTCATCTATAAAATGGAGAAAATCCCTCTCTTGGAACACTGTGAGCAAAAAAGTTCTATGAAATCCATGACATCAAATGCAGCACGCAGCACAGTGCCTGGTGTACTGTGCGCTGTGCTTAGTCACTCAGTCCTGTCCAGCCCTTTGCAACGCTATGGATTGTAGCCCACCAGGGTCCTCTGACCATTGGATTCTCCAGGCAAGAATACTGGAGTGGGTTGTCATGCCCTCCTCCAGCGGATCTTCCCAACCCAGAGACTGAACCCAGGTCTCCCGCATGGCAGGTGGATTCTTTACCATCTGAGCCACTGGGGAAGCCCAAGAATACTGAAGTGGGTAGCCTAACTCCTCTCCAGGGGATCTACCTGACCGGGGAATCAAACTGGGGTCTCCTACATTGCAGGCAGATCCTTTACCAGCTGAGCTACCAGGGAAGACCAAAGTAAGTGAAATTGTTAGTCGCTGAGTCGAGTCTGGCTCTTTGCAACCCCCTGGCTCCTCCGTCTAATGAATTCTTCAAGCAAGAATACCAGAGTGGGTAGCTGTTCCCTTCTCCAGTGGATGTTCCTGACCCAGGAAATCAAACCCAGGTCTCCCACATTGCGGGCAGATTCTTCACCATCTTGAGAAGCCACCAGAGAGGCCCCTGGTGCACTTTATACATTTTTAAATGAGACCTACAATAAGTGGTAAGAAGCATCATGTTCGTTAGCTGAATAGGGAAGAATGCTCATTCTTCTATGAAAATGTATGTAAATACATGTACTCACTTCATGTTCTCGCCTATTCCTCTTCTGTTTCTCCCTCTGTTAGCTCTTTTTAAACTGCTCAGGTACCTATATTTATGGAGTCTCTTCTGCTAGAAAATCTTAGCAGAAAGTTACCAGATAAAATGAATTTTCACTAATTCTTCTGGGGCATAGAACTATGGCAGATAGATATCCTTTATGTGGAGGAATGAATTGCTCTTGAAAATCAGTGCACAGGATTTGGGGAAGGTAAAAATCCTCCCTTACACCCTTTAGACTGCAAAGATGGGTAACCAGCTCCTCAGCTCAAACAGTTTCTGAGTGCCACTCACCATCTGCCCCCTGCCTGTCTCTGTAAGTACCACCTCCATCACCGTCTCCTCTTCCTTTCCAGTCCTGGCATGTGACAGGCTCTCTCACTTTTTGACTTGGCATATGCTGTTCCCTCTGCCTAAAATGGCCAACCCTCATCCAGATAATTCCTCGATGTCCTTGAAGATTCAGACTGGATAGCTTTTCTGAGCTTTCCTTGCCATTGTCCGCAAGGCAACCTCTTTGTTAAACTCTGGGAGGAGATGGAGGAGTGGGATTGATTTTGCAGTGTAAGGAGAATGGTGCCCTTTGGAGCAGAACTCTGCACATTTTGCAGGACCATCCCTAGGTCTCCCAGGCCCTGTCCGTCAGCCCAGCTGTCCTGTGTATTCCATTAGCCTTATGATGAAAATGTTTATCCCACTGTTCTAATCATTTACTTGAAGTCTTTCCTCCTGGATTATGAGTTCCTTGAGGAGGCATTTGGGTTCTATTTCTGTTTCTCCAGCATGTCACACGCCCCATTCTTAACCCACCCCTCCATTGATAGCTTGATTAGTGACTCCAGAAGAGAACTGGATAGAAGCCTCTTCCAGTTGATGCTTTTGGGTAGTCCCTTAACAGCTCAATGATAGGTGGCTCACAGTTTAATAGAAAACTATGAAAGGTGACAAGGGCTTATATCATCATATATGATGATAAAGGCAAGCTCCTAAGAATCAGATCCTAGGCTAGGACAGTGGTGGAGAAAGTTTGATTTCTAGTCCCATCTTGAGACTCACTCACATCCCTGTGGCATTCAAATGGAGGCGATGTCTGTATATCCCAAGGTGAGAAGTCCTTTACTAAATTCTCTATTGCTGATTTCTCTCACTTCCTTTGACTTACTGCTTAAAGTTTCAAAGCTTGTTGTACTTCTCACCTTTTTTTTTTTTTTTAATCACCTTCAGTGCGACTTAGAGCAGAAATTCCCTCCAGAAGGCCAGGGATACTGGAGCCTATGTTTACAGAGTGTTTAATATGGGTTGGATGGAGGCCTGACTGTGCCTGGAGTCATGCTGCTTGAAGCCATTCTGATGTTCATTCAGTTAGAACCATAACTACACTGAGTTATTGCTGGCCTCATATGTATCATATACTCACAGCAGTGCTTGGCATAGACAAGAAGGTGTGTGTTGCCTCCACTGTTGCCCATCAGGTCTTTTCATTTCATTATCACTATTGTGCTTGGAAAAATGATTTTCAGTCTATAATCCCAGTTCAGTTCAGTTGCTCAGTCATGTCCGACTCTTTGTGACCCCATGAATTGCAGCATGCCAGGGCTCCCTGTCCATCACCAACTCCTGGAGTTCACTCAAACTCACATCCATCAAGTCGGTGATGCCATCCAGTCATCTCATCCTCTGTTGTCCCCTTCTCCTCCTGCCTGAGTTCTTTCAATACAGTCTATACATCCAAGAGCACAGTTTTCTTTGAAGCAGACTTTGGTGAAACTGATTTCCATTATTTGCTGTCTCTGTCTTCCAAGACACATTTTGCTCTAACCAAGAAGGAAGAGATGATTATTTACATGAATGGGTGTTGTAACCTGGCATATATTTATAACTGACGTGCTAGCAGCTGAAGGTCTAGAAGGGATTAGGCTTCTGAAGGGCAACATTTTAATTTGAACACCAGTTAAAGAGTTCTGCCACATCACTGAATTTCTGGCCCCCAGGCTCCATGGTCTCTCTTACTACACTCCCACTGTGTTTATAGGCAAGTGTAACTAAGTAAAAAGAATTACAAAGGAGACGGTATAATTTCACCAAGGAGACGTAAGGGTGAATTGTTAAAAACCACAAAAAGCGGTACCATTTAGATCAGCTCCAAAATGAATGTTGCTCACTGTCTGGAGGTCACTAGAGCCACGGTCTCCGTGCATGAGGAGTAAGGATATTCTCCGTATGAAGTGTCATGGAAAGAATGAGGAAGTAATATTTGTGAGACCCAAAGAAAGGGGAAGGTGAGGAGAAGTTGGGAATGACTTCTAAAAGGCAAAAGGCAAGGGAGATACTATCAGCAGAGATTTTCTACTGGCAATCCATTTTCAAGAATGGAGCTAGAGAGAGCCAGGAGATGTTGAGATTAACCTCATCAGAATGATTACTTCGTCAGAGTCAAACAAACAATAACTTAGACTTGAGAAAATATGAGACTGTGTGTGAGACTTCCCTGGTTAGAAGAAGACTTTATCATCAAAAAGTATTTAACTGCAAAGAAGGCCTCTTGTGAAGAGGGAATCTTTTATGACAATTACGAATATTCTGTTTCCTTCACATTCATCTTTAGTTTATAGTATATTTGCTAATGCCACAGAGGTATGAATATCCATAAACACCTTCCAGCAAGGAAAGAAAGGTAGAATGCTTGTGTCAGGGAGTTTTCAATACTGATGGAAATGCATGCCTATGTTTATTTTAATCAGCATGGGTCATTCTTACAGGCTCATTATGTTTATCTGAGGATGTGAAATGACTAAATAAATCTGAACGACAACTGTACTTTATTGATTTTGCAGAGTTTAGAGGAAGATTGATGAGGCATGGACCCTTGCTTCAGGTTTGGAGGAAAGTAGACTAAATACAGAGATGCCAGACAGCCACTGAGGCCCATGGACAGTCCTGCACTCACGCTGATCTGTCGAACTTTAAAAGTTCCTAGTACTATGCAACCTTTGCCAAACGAAAACAAACTGATGCCGAGAAGGCATACTCTTCAATACTGGGAATAGACGTGCTCTCGGGACAATGGCTTCGAAGGTCTCCTGTTTGTACGTGTTGACCGTGGTGTGCTGGGCCAGCGCTCTCTGGTACTTGAGCGTAACTCGCCCCACTTCCTCCTACACGGGCTCCAAGCCATTCAGCCATCTGACGGTTGCAAGGAAAAACTTCACCTTTGGCAACATAAGAACTCGACCTATAAACCCCCATTCTTTTGAATTTCTGATAAACGAGCCCACCAAATGTGAGAAAAACATTCCTTTCCTTGTCATCCTCATCAGCACCACCCATAAAGAGTTCGATGCCCGCCAGGCGATCCGAGAGACCTGGGGCGACGAGAACAACTTCAAAGGGATCAAGATAGCCACCCTGTTCCTCCTGGGCAAGAACGCCGATCCCGTTCTCAACCAGATGGTGGAGCAAGAGAGCCAAATCTTTCACGACATCATCGTGGAGGACTTCATTGATTCCTACCATAACCTTACCCTCAAAACCTTGATGGGGATGAGATGGGTGGCCACTTTTTGTGCGAAAGCCAAGTATGTCATGAAAACAGACAGCGACATTTTTGTCAACATGGACAACCTTATTTACAAACTCTTAAAACCCTCCACCAAGCCACGAAGAAGGTATTTTACTGGCTATGTCATCAACGGAGGGCCCATCCGAGATGTCCGCAGTAAGTGGTATATGCCCAGGGATTTGTACCCTGACAGCAACTACCCGCCCTTCTGCTCGGGGACCGGCTATATCTTTTCAGCTGATGTGGCTGAGCTCATTTACAAGACCTCACTCCACACCAGGCTGCTTCACCTGGAGGATGTGTACGTGGGACTGTGTCTTCGAAAGCTGGGCATCCATCCTTTCCAGAACAGTGGCTTCAATCACTGGAAAATGGCCTATAGTTTGTGTAGGTACCGCCGAGTGATCACCGTGCATCAGATCTCTCCAGAAGAAATGCACAGAATCTGGAATGACATGTCAAGCAAGAAACATCTCAGATGTTAGGATTTTTACCAATGTAAATATGTGTTTCTTTTCTTTTTTAAGAGATGAGGCTTAGGGTGTAGGTATTTTACAGGTGTCACCAAGGGAAATGAACTGGTGAAGGGGTTTATAAAAAGTATTTTTCTTCCCAATCCTAGTTCCTTTTTTGAATCGCCAATTTCCACACGTTAAGCTATGCTCATAGAAATAATACATGGGTTTACAAGGCCAGATTTCATTCTCAGGTCCTAAGGTACTGCATTTATCTCAAAAAGCAACTTCCTAACGAAGGCTAGGATTTACATACTGTGCATCTGAGATTAAAAAAAAAATCTGGTTCTGGGAAACTGGAACTCATTGTAATGTCTTCATATTCTTTCTGCAAAAGTAAATAACACTTTATCAAAAACAATTCAGAAACAGCACAGTCAGGGAGACACACTGGATGTGATGATTCATACTGCATGTGATGTTACATTGAACTTTTACATATATTGCCATGGAATGTGTACAGTATTTCCAGTACCACCAAGAAATGAACTTAGTACTGGTAGGGAGGCTGCAGTTAAGTAAAATGGAAATTTATACTTGAGCATCAAATATTCTCTCTGTTTGGAAGACAACTCTGCTTGCTCATCCAAGGGTTAAACCTGGTCAGCAGGTGGAATGTATATAAAATGCTTCTTAAAAAATAAACAGGAGATTTGTTTTTGCTCTTTCAGAACAAACATTACCTGGTGCCTCCAAGGAGACTTTGCCAAATGTAATTTCACCTGCTTCCTTCCGTACAATGTCACTAAATACCTTTTACAGTTTCTGGTTCAGACAGGCACATGTGTAGAAATGTCAGTAGGAGGCCAGAAGGATGATAAATGGCATGGAGAAAAAATAGAAATTTACATGTGCATTATAATTAGCATGAGCTTAGCACTGGTGTCAAATGCCCCTTCCATACATTTACAAAGCTCATGAAAAAATATTTGAGGAGGGAGCAATGTTACTGAAGGATTTAGGTCTACTGTTGATAGATGCAATCTCTTTAACATCTGATACATTCAAGTATCTCTAACAGCAATGCTGTTCAGGGGTATTCTGGAAGCTCTGTGATTGAGGATTATGGGAAGGAAGGGTGGGGAAGCTTGAGTTCAGGTTCTATGGCTGCCATCATGTGAATCATGTAAGCCTGCAGCCTCACTTTGCTGTGCTTCCATACACTCATTTATAAAACAGCTGGAAAAAACACCTACCTTACAGGTGCTGTGAGAGCAAATTGCATTTGCTAAATATTTGGGGATCCTTAGTTTTAAAGGTGCTACTTTAAAGCAGTGTATCATGCATTATGCTAAATGTTAAAATAACTACATAATTGCCATGATGGTCATCAGTAGTAGTAACATCATTGTAGTATAATATCTGCCAAAATACAGATCAAATATAACAATTAGTGCACCTGATTCTTCTAAGACTGACTTTTCCTTGAATATGTTAGGTGTTTGGGAAGGCTTCGATTTCTCTGTCATTTCTTCTGGTTTCAATGAATAAGTTATTACTTCAGTGCATTGCCTTGATATCCCAGGGTGCTGACAGGAAAGGCAGCTGCCTTTCTTGAGGGAGGAGCCTCTGGCTGCAGGTACATTATAGTCACTGAAGCATACGCTTTGCAAAATGTATCACATCCAGTTAGATCTCAGGAAACATTTGGTCTGGGTTCTCAGTAAGAACTTTGAAGCCTGGCAGAGGTAGTCCACCTCTGGCAGAAGAATAGACACTCAGCAAACCCACACATTGCACATTTCCAGCACTCATTAGAAAACTTCTGTTTGCTTCTGTTCAAAGAAAGCACCACAACTGAAAGAGTATACCTTTTTTTTAAACCTGCCCTTTGCAAGCCCCTCTGGGAGTTCATAGCAAATAAGCAGATGAAATGTACAAATGGAAATCAAGGCTTATTTCTTGAAAACACTGAATCTCTCATCTCCAGCCCAAGAGAACCTAATAGGAGACAGACCTTCCTGTCCCTTAATACATCTTCATCTCAAGTCAGCAGGACCACTGAGTTTGATTAGATAATAACATTAGGTAGCCTGGAGAAAGATGGATCAGCACAAGGCGAGCCACCCTCAAACCCCCAAGTCGCAACTGCTGTGAGTTCCAATCACTGGAAAAGTCTCACAACTCTGAACTTAGTTTGCCTGTCCATCATGTAGTCGAATCAAGGCCCAGTCTTATGCCAACGTCTTGCGTTTACCTTGTGCTCAGTCGAGCCACCTTCAGTGTTAAGGAACTGCACATTATAAACATCACATGTATACATCTGTGGGTCACTTATAAGTGTGTGTGAGTACATTATGAATAGAGCCCTAGTCTTGAAAAGGAGCAAAAATCGAGAATCATGTCTTAAAGAACTATTTCCTAACTTTTTTATGCTAAGTAGTACCCATGTGACAAACATGTAAATATTCATCAAAAACCATATGTATATATTTTTAAAGGCACTTTTTTCTTCTTCCCAGCTGTATGTATTGCTAGAATCTGCTTGCTATGTACACTTCCTTCTGCATGGAACTTGGTGAGGCAAGGTCATTTGTCCAGTTTCAATAGCCTAAAGCATGGTTGCCCTTTGTTTTTTGAATGTTCCAAAAATGTTTAAATCAAGTGATCAGGAAAAAGCTCTAATTTTCTACTTTTGCTAATTTTATGACACTGGCCAAATTAGTATTAGTTAACAAATCAGTGATTTGTTAAGCCATTTTTAAACTTATTATTATTTCTTTGACATAAAATAGTGTTTCAGACAGCATTTTACCAGAAGTCAATTCAGACAATTTTAGGAAAACCTTCTCACTGTCCCCCAACTTGTTTTGTTCATTATGCATCAGATAACAAAAGATATCAATACTTCATGTCTATACTCTTAAATTTTCATTAAAAATTTTTTTGGGGGGGGAATCTGTCTTTGGTGGCTAGTTTGTGTGGCTTTGTGTCTTCTTATATTGGAGCAAATGTCAGTTTCAATATATATTATTGTATTTTTAAAAACCAAAATCAAAAAATGAAGATCGTTTTCAATTTGAAATAAATTCAGAAGAACAAAACCCCTTTGTGTGACATGACATGGGGAAAAGAAACTCTTTACAGAGAAGCTAAGGAAGGAGTTTTTCAATCAAATCTCTTCTATTAAAAGACTGAAATATTTCCATAAAACATCTGGGATTCATTTTCTACCTTTCCTAATATGTGGGTTTAGGGGGGAATTGATTATGTAATTTCTTCTGTAAAGGTGAAGATAGTTTTTATAAGCAACAAAGTAACTTGTGAATGAAAGAAGCAATTTACTAGAAACGCTTGTTGATGATAATTGACATTTAGGTATGTCGTTATATATGAATGATTGTATTTATGTATTTATTTGTCAAAATTGTACATACTGTTTCACCAAATGTAATTGTCTGTAAAAGTGCACTCTCCAGTTTTGTAGTACAACTTAGGGTTACATGGGTTGCCAATCGAGCTGCTAATCAGAATACTATTTTTTGTATCAGTGTTATAAAACTGAAAAATAGATGCTGAAAATGTCTTTACATTCAGTTTCTTCACCTTCCTTATGAAATGTAAAGTGTTGATTGAAAGCACGATGCTAATGTATAAGCCCATCTGTCATGAGGAAGATTATGGCTCCATAAAGCTGATTTTTTAAACCATGGGGACAAATAAACAGAAGCAGAACAGACTTTCCACTTGGCTTCTTTTCTGAAAGAATCTCTTTGGCGAGATGTGATTATTGGGATTAGCTGATGTCCTGTTGTCTCGTTAACCTTCCTCACAACCTCAATATCAGTGACAGTTCAAATCACTTGGAGCTTGTGCACAAGAGCCCATAGCAACTTGATAGTCAACTCAGAGATGACTTGGTTTAGTAGGCTATGGACTACTCCAGGATTTAGGAAACTACTATCTTCCTTGCCCTTTGGCAACTTTACATAAGTCTCTGTTAAATGTAATGGTTAAACATGCCAACCAATTCAAATCCAAAGAGCATTATGTTGATAATGTGCAGTGAATCAGGACATGTCAAATCCAAGGCTAAAGTGTCATCCTTACATTTCACACACATGTATCCTTTGGAATATTGCATACTCTTAAAAGTTTGATGAGACTGGACAAATATCAGTCAGGCATTCTTTGCAGCTAACAAGTAGGTGCTGATTGCTGATACCTGACTTTGCAAGCAAGAGACTGATAGCTCAAAAGGTAAAGTCTATCAGGTGAGTTGAAATGTGAGTAGAACATAAAAACATGAAATAAGACTTGTATTCAATGTGACTTTTAAAAAATTTTATAATTGGAGTATAATTGCTTTACAGTGCTGTGTTCGTTTCTGCTGTACAACAAAGTAAATCAGCTATATGTGTACATATATCCCTTTCCTCTTGAACCTCCCCCCCACCCCTCCAGGTCATCACAGAGCACCAAGCTGCTTCCTGTGCTGTACAGGAGCTTCTCATCAGCTATCTGTTTTCCACATGGTAACATATATTTATACATATGTCCGTGCTACTCTCTCAATCCATCCCACCCTCCTCTTCCCACTCTGTGTCCCCATGTCCCCACATTTGCATCTCTGTTCTGCCCTGCAAAGAGTGGCACATATATACAGTGAAATATTATTCAGCCATAAAAAGGAATGAAATTGGATCATGTGTGGTGATGTAGACAGACCTAGCATCTGTCACACAGAGTGAAGTCAGAAAAACAAATACCATATGTTAGCAAATATATGTGGAACCAATGTGACTTGTTACAAGGACCAACATCAAGAACAGTGCTCTGAAAGTATGGACTCAGACTGGGAGCATCAGTGACAAATAACGATTTGTTAGAAATGCCAGTTCTTGGGCTCCCCCAGAAAAGTGGGCTTGTGTCTCAGCATTATGTTTTAATAAGCCCTTTAGGTGATTCTCTTGCACCCTATAGTTGAGAACATTGATCGGGAGTAGAGATTGGCAAGCTACGCTCTGTGAACCACAGCTGGCTAAGAATGGATTCACAGTAAACATTTGCAATGACTCATCAATAGGAGAAACTAACATTGAACCCCAACTAAGCAAAATATCTCAACAGGAAGATTTCCACTTTTCTCATTAGTAGATGTGTATTACAAAAAAATTAAAAATATACTCAATCATTATTTTATTATGTTTTCAAACCATCAATACACAAACTGAAAAAAATGTGTTGCTTGTTATATAAGTACTTTCCTGTATCTTCAACTTTGCCTCTTGGTTTGCAAAGCTTAAAATATTTATTATCTGGCTCTTTACAGGAAAAGTTTGCCAACCTCTGGCTTAGAGAAAGAGAAAAACATCTGAAAAAGGTGCAACATATGAAATTCCTCCACTTGTCAATGAAAAGTCACATCAGAAAAGCATCCTGGAATTGTCTCCATGCAGCCAGGGAAATGACAATGGAGTCGTAATAATGAATTGCATTAAAAACCGACAGCTGCATGTATTTTTAAAATATTTCATTTTTCTCAAAGTGATTTTTAAAACTGATAAAAGCTTGATCCTAATTGTAACAATTATCCAAAGCTTAATTAATATATTGCTTAAAGATGTGTGGGTAGTAGGCCTAAGAGCATGGGTTTCGTATAGCTCGATTATCATAATTACAAGCATTCTATTTTCTCATTTACTTAATTGATTGTCATAGCTTTCCAGATGAATTCATGCTGCTGGAAGAGAATTGAATACATCTCTGAAACAAAGGAAAAACCAGAAATGAGGCTCTTTAGAAAAATGAGGTATCTCGGAATATAATCCATGGTGAGCATGAAAAATTGCCCTCGATAATATCTCCTTACCTCTTTGGTTAAAAGAGGCTTTTTTGTGAAATGAAAAAGAAATGAATGAAAAAGTATTATTGATTCAACTACATCTATAATAACACAGGCTCCACTGTCTCTTCAGCCAGAGGTGCCTAGCGCTCAAGAAAAATTTTCCATTTAGTTTTCCTTATAGAATCTATTAGTTTGGTACATTATGTTGACTATTTGTTATGCCTTTTGCAATGACCTCAGTCCTCACCTGGAGGGAGCGTGGCATGAGAGGTGATTTATTCTCTCTCTGAGGTTTATTCCAGAGCATTTCCTCAGCAGTGGCTGCCTGATATGGCAGGCTGGGCAGACTTACGTGTGGGGGTTTTGTGATGAAGACTATTTTTCAGCAGAGACAAGGATGACCCCACCAAGCGTGAGGTGAGGAAAAAGAAAACATTAGAGACTTTCTCCCATTGCGAAGCCTTAAATTTTCAGTTCCCATTCCTGTTTTGTCATTATCTTTGTTGTTGTTTATTCCTAACAGTAACCCCCATGAGGTAGATGCTGGCTCAGCTGACAGGTTAGGAAACTGAGACAACAGAGAATTTTATAACTTCCAGGGTTATAAAGTTCCAGGGTGAACTCAGGTCCTCTGGCTCTCAGGCCATGTTCTTAACCAATACAGCTGCCCCTCGCAGGTAAGAACATATACAACCACGCCCACCCACGTCCTATGCGACACGCTGTCATTATTTTAATTTTTAAATTTGTTTTCAGATTGTAACTTCCCCCACATTCTTATTGTGAGGGAAGTATATAATTTACATACTTACCCTTTTAAAGTATACAGTTCTATAAATTTTGATAACTGCACATATTCCAGTAACGACTATCATAGTCAAGATACAGGACTGTTCATTCAGTTCAGTTCAGTATCTCAGTCATGTCCGACTCTTTGTGACCCCATGAATCGCAGCACGCCAGGCTTTCCTGTCCATCACCAACTCCCAGAGTTCACTCAGACTCATGTCCATCGAGTCAGTGATGCCATCCAGCCATCTCATCCTCTGTCGTCCCCTTCTCCTCCTGCCCCCAATCCCTCCCAGCATCAGAGTCTTTTCTAATGAGTCAACTCTTTACATGAGGTGGCCAAAGTATTGGAGTTTCAGCTTTAGCATCATTCCTTCCAAAGAACATCCAGGACTGATCTCCTTTAGAATGGACTGGTTGGATCTCCTTGCAGTCCAAGGGACTCTCAAGAGTCTTCTCCAACACCACAGTTCAAAAGCATCAATTCTTCGGCGCTCAGCTTTCTTCACAGTCCAACCCTCACATCCATACATGACCACTGGAAAAACCATAGCCTTGACTAGACGGACCTTTGTTGGCAGAGTAATGTCTCTGCTCTTAAATATGCAGTCTAGATTAGTCATAACTTTCCTTCCAAGGAGTAAGCATCTTTTAATTTCATGGCTGCAATCACCACTTGCCCCCTAAATTCTCTCACAGCTCTTTGTGATCAGTACCCTTCTCTACCCTGTGTCTATCACTGGTCTGTTTGCAAACTTCCATTTTACATGAGATTTGCATTTAATTCAGTAGCCACCATATATATGTTTACTGTTTGTTTCCAATCACGCTTTTTTCCAAAGTAACATGCTTGTCAGTTCACATTCTCTTCTGTGTCAACTTGATTTTCTTGTTTGTTTTGCTTTGCTTACTTTTTTGCTTTAGAAAAATGTTCTTTGAGTAACCCATTATGACAACTTAGTATAAAGACAAGGAGAAATCTGTAGAGGAAGAGAATAGAAAAAGACAAAAAGATCTTAAGGTAATAGTTAAACAACATGAAAGTACAGGTAAAAGATCCAGAAATTTTTGAAATAAACCACCATTGATTCGACAATACCCAAATCTAATGAATATGAATAAGAAGTGCAAGTCAAAAATCTATAACCCCACTCACTCTGATCTAGCCCAACTCACCGGGAACTTTAATAGAGCTTCTCTCCTTCAGAGCTCACACACGTTTCTGTGAAGTGGAGAGAACGATCTATAAGTTCAATTATCCTTTTTCCCTTTTAGAAGTAGAGGATCCTCTGGAGAGGCATCCATCACTCGCAAGCTCATTAAAAAGGCAAGCCCTCTCTGCCCTCTGGGACTTGTCTCCAACCACCCTCATGAACTCCACTACTAGTAGTACCTGACTGTGATTCCTTTCTATGGTTTTCTTCGACGTATGTTAGTTCACATTTCCTTTAGGAAAAGGTAACTTCACCACTGTAAGCTTCTCTTCACACTTTATCGACAGAAATATCTGAGCTAACTTGCAAAGCATGGTATTGATAACACTGTGCCCCTCCATCTGCGACACCATTCAAGCTAAAGGCAGCATAGCTGTGGGAGAGAAACAGCAGGCTGGAGCAAGACCAGCATGGGGGACGTGCGTGGTCTACAGCGGTGCTTCTCAGGCTGTGACGTGCCTGTGATTACCTGGGAGTCTTGCTAAAGTGCAGGCTAATAGCTTGGGGTATAACCCAAGGTTCTTATTTTCTTGCAAGCTCTCAGTGCTGATGCTGCTTGTCCTTGGAACAACCAGGCTACAGGTCTCCTGTTATGAAGTATGGAGACAACAGGAGCAGAAGGAAAGCATCAGAGAAACATTTGCCACCAGTGACCCCAAACCGGCATAAATGTAGCCTAAACTTGGAATATGGCCATTCAGATTAGTAATCTGAGGAGGAACAATGTGTAGTGTGGGAGAAAGGAAGTTTTTTGGCATGAAATCAGAAACTAGGTGGTCCCTCCTAAATGAGGAATCTGGTATTTATTATGGGTACCACTTTGGAGACCAAGAATCCAAAAGTCAAAGTAAGTGACTTGTCCAGTGTCAAAGATTGATAACCAGAAATATAGTATTCAAACTCTATGTCTTTTGACTGGAGTCCAAATGTTTTTTTCCATTATATTATAGTCTTCTCGATTCCATTTGGAATTTTGGAAACAAAGGAGGGGAAAATGCTGGTTTTAAAGGTTACAAGTAACGTTATATCCAAGACCAAAAGGGTAGTCAGTGCTAAAAGTGCTTAAAAGTCAGCATAGGGGAAAAAAAAATTCCAGAGTCCAGAACATGCAGCCCAAAGAGTATGGAGATACCTGGGGAATCAGTCTTTGAATCTGTGACAGAGTCAAAGAAATAGGTTCAGAACATCCATCAGAATTACTTAATATTAAGTGGCAAAAAAATAAAGAGAACCAGATTTTTCAGGCAGAAACTCTCATCCAGCAATATTTTTAACTGCTATATCCTGGGTTGGCTTGGAGGGTGGGCTGTACCTCTACTTTGCATCTGGAAGCAACCTAGATCAGATGTAGCCACAAATCAAATAAATGTTTTTCAATAGGAACACACAGCACACTTTGCAAAGGCTTTGCATGTGCTTTTTTATTTCCAAGTCAAACGGAGGGAGGAGAAAATGACTCCAAGGTGACAAAAGAGAAGAGTCAGAAACAGAGACGATGAAAACTTTAAAAGGAAATGAGGAGCAAAGAGCAGGAAGAAAGGGAAGAGAAGAGAAAGCAGCCACTCAGGTCAGGTGGAAGGTGAGGGAAGGGTCACACCTGTTTTCATTTTATGTTGACCGATGTGTCTGCATTTGCTGCTACCGTGCAAAGTAAGTGTTATGGATTTCAGTCCATTTTCCAGCAAATTCTCTTGCAGCTGAGCGTACAGAAAAAGGAGAGAGCGGGGAGGCTCCCCAGAGGCAGTTGTCAGTCGTGCTTTTTTCTAAGGTAATGTGTTTGTCAATTCACATTCTCTTGTGTATCAGCTTGATTTTTGCTTGTTTGTTTGTTTTGCTTTGCTTACTTTTGCTTTAAAATTATTCTCAGTTGGTTCTGATAACCCATGCTGGAAATGCTACTTTGTTTTGCATTAAGTTTTATAGGATTACTACGGCCTGGACCCCAAAGATTAGACCCTGGGATTTCCACGGGCCTGGATTAATTAATAAGTGAAATACCTACCTACCATTTTCAGTGGAGAAAGAGATAGTTAGATACTCATTCTCTGCCTTAGAAGGCAGGTACAACCTAGAGCTATCTAGGGAGTGATAGTGACAAATATCAAATAGTGACAGCCCTCCAGTTAGCAGGGTATTTAAGGAGTTCCAAACCCATCATGCTTCTTCTAGCAGCTTTTGGGCTGCTGGTTTCCAGTTTTCCATAGCTGTTTTCAAGACTATTGCAAAGCTAGGGGGAGGTGGATAAGATTAAAATTAAAAACCCACAGAACTTGCTGTTCTGGTAAAGGTCCAGCCATATTTCTTAAATAAACACTCCTCAGATTGTTGCAAGACTTTATTTATGGAGCTCTGATAAAGTTTGACAGTGAGAGTTTTTTTTTTCCCCCCAATAGTTACATTCTTTTCATGGAGGACCAGATTTTCGGAGGTCCTTATTCTACTATTCTGGAAAATGATTACTGGCAGTTCATAGATTCATTCTGTCACTCACATAGTTACTGATAAAGGAATGCTTTTTCATTCAACAAATATTTATTGTTATTTAACATACATCAAAAATTATTGTGCTAGGTATAGCTGAAGCATGTTAGAAGGTGGCTTCTGTGGAATATAGGGAATAACTGAAAAGGTTTTAAAGCAGATAGCTAGTGGCAGTGGAATATTCAAGGCAGTGGGGATTGGATTAGAGTGAAGAGCCACGTTTGGATTCAAATAGAACAGGTATAGATGACCACTTAAGTGTAAGATGGAGGGAGCAGGTGGAGTAACACTTTCAGCATTCATTTATCAGAGTTCCTCCTTGTCAATACAGTTTGTCAATATTGTTTGAAACAGATGCTTTTATACTCAGTACCATAGTCTAGGTTTACAGATGCTAGACCATAGTCCAGCATCCCTAAATCACCTAAGCTTGGGATTGCAGGCTCACTCTAAGCCTGCAATCGACTCACACCACCAATCACTCACACCATCACTCTTTTTCCCTATATGAACTCATGTCCCTTCCTTTGTCACTGTGACTAAAGGATTTTATGGGGAAGAGGAAAACAGGGAAGTGTAGGTGGCTGCTTAGATCAATGGATGATCTTCATTCAACAGCATTTATTCTTCATTAATCACCGTGATATTTTAGTTTTTAAAAATTATCTGAAAGTTTGAAAAAAATCAGCTATTAATCACACCATTCTAATGCAATTATTATTATTCTATGTTTCCTTCAAATAGTTCTCCTGTGTTTATTTTTACATGTTAGTAATATTTGCCATGCTATCTGGAATCTTATCTTTGTTACTTAAAGTTACAAACATTTGTCTTGTTCTGCTCTATTTTCAGTGGATACATTGCATTTCTGCAGAGGAACATATTATAATTTAGTTAAAATGTCTGCTACTGTCAGACGTTTCTGTCAAACAAAGTGACATCATTGTAAGAAGACTGAGAATCACAGACTTAGTATTATAAATTGATATGTGAAAATTATTTTTTTCAATTTCTAAATTGAATTGCTACCTAGCATTGTTATCTATCAGAGCAAGCAGTAAGTTCACTGGGATCTGTGAGGAAGGCGCAGGCTGTGGTTCTCTTGCAGATCAGAGTACATCTCTGGTGCTTTGGGAGTAGTCATTCTTCCATGCACTTAAGCTTTCCCCATGAAAGGGGGAATACTGGGTTTTGGCGTCTAGCGGAAGCACTCCTCTAGAAACAGAGAGCACCAGCCTCTTCAGATCATCACAGGGTTCTCAACTTCCTTCTTAGGGACCTAGGTGGGCCTTTATTTCTCACAGACCAAAAGAGATGAAATGCCTGTGTTTGAGCAGGAACATTTTCATGGTCTGGGCAGCTATTTGCCACCCTTTCCTCAAAGTTTACTTTATTCTATTCCCAGGAAAACAGTCTGTGGAGTTGGTTGAGAAGAGTCCTATTCACAGTACCCAGAACGGCCTTTTTACATGTGAAGCCTTATTCAATTTATTTTGAAATAAGCTCATGCTGGGAAGGGCTGCTTTTCTAAAAGTTGTGAAATGCAAGAGACAGTAGCAGCTGCTCACTTGCAGGTTCAGAAAGAATGAAATGAGCAAAATACCCTACCAGCCTCCATTATTAGACAATTAGCAGTTCTCCTCCTGTATCAATTGTCCGTCAGCCAAAGGAGGTGTAAGTTTCCTTTCCCCAATTCCTGTTTCATATGCACCAACATTTTGAGTAACTACACAGAAACAAGTCAGAGACTGTCTTTGCTTTGGCCTGAATAAACTACATCTTCAAAGACTTACCTTTTCACTCAGAGGTCTGGGGTGATGCAGGTGTATAACCCAAAGAGAGTTTCACTTGTGTTGAGAGGAATGGAAGCAAATAAGTTCAGGACTGAAAGGGGCCTTTGAGAGCATCTAGTTCAGCAATTCTCAAAGGCCATCCATTTACCAGTCTAGCTGACTACAAAAATCTTACCACTGGAGCTTTTAATAGTATAGGTTATCACCTCTCAACTCTGGGGATTCTAACAGTGGAACAATATTGATGAGTGATACTTCTATTTGGTCATGTTTGCAACCCATTTTTAAATGAGAAAATGAAGGCCCAGAGAGAATAACATTCAGTCACTTACTTGTCAGGCAGCCATTGACAAAGGCAAATCAAAATTCCCCATCCTAGTTTTTACATTCTGTTACACTGTCTTCCTAAAACTGTAACTACAGGCCGTGAAAAGTAAACGTGCTAGTCGCTCAGTCGTGTCCGACTCTTTGCGATCCCATGGACTGTAGCCCACCAGGCTCCTCTGCCCATGGAATTTTCTAGGCAAGAACACTGGAGTGGGTAGCCATTCCCTTCTCTAGGGGATCTTCCCCACCCAAGGATCAAAGCCGGGTCTGGACCCTCCCAACCAAAGGATTGAACCCAGGTCTCCTGCATTGCAGGCAGACTGTTCACCATCTGAGCCACCAGGGAAGCCCCAACTATGGGCTAAGTACTTTCAAATACCAACTGAGGGCTCGTGGAATAAAGTTCTAAAAAACTAAAGATCACTTATTTTGAGAACAAAGCATTTTGTTTTCCTATAAACAAGGAAGACCCCAGTGACTAATTATTTAAGCATAGAATTGTAGTTAAAATGCTTTTTACATTGCCTCGGCTCTTCCCTATTACCTCAACAGGGTAGGGGAAATTTACTTGTTTATTTAACAAATATTTTAAGTCTAAGCACCTCTTAATACATCAGATTGTGCTAGGCATATAGCTCATTAACAAAAGACACATATTCCCTATTGTAACAGAGCTTACAGTTTAGTGAGGGTTAAGGATAATTAAACAGATAGTTTGCTGTTGAGTATGGTGGGTGTTATGACAAGCAGATTGTCAGGGAGTTTCCAAATCTTTAAAGCCTTTATATAGTTACGATGGAGAAAGCAATGGCACCCCATTCCAGTACTCTTGCCTGGAAAATCCCATGGACGGAGGAGCCTGGTGGGCTGCAGTACGTGGAGTTGCTAAGAGTCAGACACGACTGAGCGACTTCACTTTCATTTTCAGTTTCATGCATTGGAAAAGGAAATGGCAACCCATTCCAGTGTTCTTGCCTGGAGAATCCCAGGGACAGGGGAGCCTGGTAGGCTGCCATCTATGGGGTCTCACAGAGTCAGACACAACTGAAGTGACTTAGCAGCAGCAACAGTTACAAAGGAATGATTTTGGCCAACAGTTATTTCCTATTGATTCAAAGAAAATTAAGGATATGAGTATATTCATAAGTGGATAAAATAATAGCAGTTCAAATCAGACAACCAGTGCTTATGGTAGAGTGGAGAGGTTGGCAAATCCTTTTCTCAAAAAACAACTATAAAAGTCAACTTAATTCTTGTAAACACCCATTTCAGGGTTCTGGAAATTGACTAAAGGCAAACAACAAATTGAGGAAAGTTGCTTCACAAAAATCTGCTAGAACTATATATAAGAACAGAGGGCATTTGTGGCTTTCATTCCTGGGATGGCTCAGTCAATGTAATTTTGCAGGGTAAGGCTAGTCATGAAAAGTGAGAGCTTTGTTGCTGGAGGGTGCTAGCTTTATTTGGAGTAAAATGTGAAAATCCATGTTTCACCAGACTATTTCAGAAGTAGCATTATTGTTAATTGGCATTTCTACAAGTAAAGTTAGTTGCTCTGCTCGCCTGAAGTTGCAGTTCCAGTTGGTGAGAATAGAGTGACCATATTCACAATAGTCGATGCAGGACTTTAATAGAGAGATCTCAGAACAACAGTATTATGAATGGCTGACTTCTTATCTGAAACAGTGGAGACCAAAAGGCAATGCAATGACATTCAAAATTCTTAAAAAAAAAAAGTGAATATATCAATATTCAGCAAAACTAGCCTTCAGAAATAAAGATGAAATAAAAACATGCCTAGATGAATGAAAACCAAGATACTTTTCTGGCATTCTTTTCTTCCAAGAATACTAAAGTCTTTCTCAAGGATAGAAAATGGCATCAGATGTTGAGGAGGTTCTACAGAAAGAAATGGAAACTAGTAACAGCCTATATAAGTATTTGTTTGTCTCTTGATGACTTTAAAAGATATAAAGTTGGAACAATTCAAAATTGGAATTAAGAAAAACATTTATGATAGCATCAAAAAGACTTGGAATAAATTTAACAAAAGTAGTGCAAGATCTGTAAACAGAATTACAATGAATTACTGAAATAAATCAAGATCTTTAAAAACAAAGAGACATTTCATGTACATGAATTAGAAGATTCAATATTCAAAAATTCCAGCAGGCATTTTTTTTCACTTGACAACCTGGCCCTAAGATTTACACAGAAATGCAAAGAACCCAGAATAGCGAAGACAATTTTGAAGGAGAAAAAAAAAAAAGAAAAACCTGAAAGGTTTCAGTCAGTTCAGTTCAATCTCTCAATTGTGTCCAACTCTCTGAGACCCCATGAACAACAGCACTCCAGGCCTCCCTGTCTATCACCAACTCCCGGAGTTCACCCAAACTCATGTCGATTGAATCGGTGATGCCATCCAACCATCTCATCCTCTGTTGTCCCCTTCTTCTCCTGCCCTCAATCTTTCCCAGCATCAGGGTCTTTTCAAATGAGTCTACTCTTTGCATCAGGTGGCCAGGGTATTGGAGTTTCAGCTTCAATATCAATCCTTCCAATGAGGTTTACATCACCCAATTCCAAAACTTAATACAAAGTAAATCAATATGGTGGGGGTACTTGTGTCATGTCAATTTAAAAAAGATTCACGTGAGAGTTGCAAGATAAGTTTTAATTGGGGAAAAATGAGGACTGCAGCCCAGGAGACAACACCTCAGATAGCCCTGAGAAACTGCTCCAAAGAAGTAGGAGGGAAAGGTCAATATGTGATTTTGTTGAAGGGGGAATTCATGCAATCAAGCTCTCATCTTATGAAAGGTTTTCTTTTCTGCTAGTCACAAGAAGCTGATGTCACCACAAAGGAATTTACTGTTTTTCTAGAAGTGGAAAGATACAAGGGTTGGGATCATGAAATCAGTTACTGAAAGCATCTAACTATCTAAAGACTCATTCCACCAGTTTTCCTGGAGCACAATGTGCCTCATTCTCCACCCTGGACTCCCTACAGGGTGTGTCAAAGGTCAAGAGCTGCAGTAGCACAGGATTCAATCCCTACCGAGGCAGATGGCAAATGCTCTTGTTGCTGCTGCTAAGTCACTTCAGTTCAATTGCTCAGTCATGTCTGACTCTTTGCGACCCCATTGACTGCAGCATGCCAGGCTTCCCTGTCCATCACCAACTCCCAGAGCTTACTCAAACTTATATCCATCCAGTCAGTGATGCCATCCAACCATCTCATCCTTGACGCCCACTTCTGCTGCCTTCAGTCTTTCTGAGCATCAGGGTCTTTTCCAGTGAGTCAGTTCTTTGCATCAGGTGGCCAAAGTATTGGAGTTTCAGCTTCAGCATCAGTCCTTCCAATGAATATTCAGGACTGATTTCCTTTAGGATTGACTGGTTTGATTTCCATGCAGTCCAAGGGACTCTCAAGAGTCTTCTCCAACACCACAGTTTAAAAGCATCAATTCTTTGGCACTCAGCTTTCTTTAGAGTCCAATTCTCACATCCATACATGACTACTGGAAAAAACCATAGCTTTGACTATATGGACCTTTGTTGGCAAACTAATGTCTCTGCTTTTTAATATGCTGTCTAGGTTGGTCATAGCTTTTCTTCAAGGAGCAAGCATCTTTCAATTTCATGACTGCAGTCACCATCTGCAGTGATTTTAGAGCCCAAAAAAATAAAGTCTCTCACTTCAGTTATGTCCAACTCTTTGTGGCCGGCCCTATGGACTGTAGCCCACCAGGCTCCTCTGAGATTCCTCAGAGGAAGAATCTCCTCTGAGATTCTTCAGGCAAGGATGCTGGAGTGGGTTGCCATGCAACCATCTCCTCCAGGAGATCTTCCCAACCCAGGGATTAAATCCACATCTCTTATGTCTCCTGCATTGGCAGGTGGGTTCTTTACCACTAGCACCATCTGAGAAGCCTGGCAAATGCCCTTGGCAAATGTCAATTTGTCACTGACATTAAGGATAGAACTATAGATCAGTAGTGTAGAATTGAGGGTTCAGAAATAAAGGCTCATACTTATGATTCAGTGATGTTCAACAAAGGTGCTAATGTAACAGGAGGAAGAGGGGCAGGGCACAACTTTTGAAAGAATGACATAGCCCAAGGATACAACATAAACTGATTAGAATCAAATGGGACCAGACAAGAGTGGACCTTGATCTTCAGTCAGCAAGTGAAATGACACACCCAAAGGTGCCATGACAGTTCCAAGGCACTATTAAAAGACCAAGGAGTGGGCGGTGCTCCAAATCCTGGAAATCTCAGTCCCTTCCCCAAAATAGTTGAAATAATCCTCCCACTCATTAACATATGAAATTACCCGGCCTGTTAAAACTAACCACACCATATTTCACAGCTGCACTCATCTTCTGCAATGGCCCACACTCTATGGAGTGTGCTTCTCTTTGAATCTGAATAAATCTACTTCTTACCTATCACTTTGTCTCTCACTGAACTCTTTCTGTGATGAGACATCAAGAACCTGAGCTTCATTAGGTCCTAAAACCAGGTACCATGAGTTCTGGTTTGAGTCCCAGTCATGTGGGTTCATGTCCCAAGCAGGGTTTTGGCTGGATTTGAGTTCCAGCTATGTGGATTTGAGTCCCAAATAAGGTTTTGGCTGAGTTTGAGTTCCAGCCACATGGGTTCAAGTCCCAAGCAGAGCTTTGGCTGTGTTCAAGTCCCAGCCATGTGAGTTCAAGTCCCAAACTGGGTTTTGGCTGGATTCAAGTCCCAGCACATGGGTTCAGGTCCCAATCTGTGGTAAATGGTTTCACTAAGACAATTGAATAGGGAAAGAAAAATCCTGTTTTTTAAAAAATGATCTGCAACACTAAGATATCTTCAGCAAAAAAATGGTTTTACTTGATATCTCACACCACACACAAGAATTAGTTCAAAATGGATCACAGATCTTAATGTAAGAGCTGAAAGGCTGGTCTGAAAAAGTGAATCTAAGAATTATCAAGTTGGAATGGCGTTTTGGTTGTATCCAGAAGATACTGTCACCAGGCAATCCAGGAATACTCAGACCCTGCTTCATTCACAGTACGTGGGAAAGATGAAAGCCCAAGAAACAGTGGCCAAAGAAAATCACAGCCCCCCTTGTGATTAAAGTGGACATGGACCCCAAAACTAAATGATGAAGACTGGGAGACTGAACAAGAGACACTAGAATTGAACCCCTCTTATTTAATTGGCAGTCTCCCTTGTTAAGTTTTGGGTGAAAAGAAAGTAAAAGTGAAAAGGTATTAGTCACTCAATCCTGTCCAGCTCTTTTCGACCCTATGGACTGTAGCCTGCCAGGCTCCTCTGTACATGAAATTCTCCAAGCAAGAATACTGGAGTGGATTGCCATTTCTTCCTCCAGGAGATCTTCCCAACCCAGGGAGCGAACCCAGGTCTCCCACATTGCAGGCAGATTCTTTATCGTCTGAGCCACCAGGGAAGCTCTAAGTGATGGGTGATCTCATCCAAACTGGCCTAAGAAGAAAGAATTTAATGGGTTGTAAATGAAAAACTCAAAGGTGGAGCTGTCTGCAGGGATGCTCTGTCCTGTAGCTCAATCTCAAGGTACCTTTCCATCCATATCTTAACATAATCCTGTGTACTGGCTCCACTCTCAGGCGGTCTGTTTCCTTGTGATTGATGATGGCTGTCAAAGTTCTAACATCGTATCTTCCCATCTCAAGTCCAGTGGAAAAGAGCCATTTTCTAACAGTTTCAGAAAAAAGTCTCATTGGTTTGTGCTCCCTGAAACACTGAGGCCAGGGCTGGGCAATACTCATCACCTAGGACTGAGCCATTTGCTCCAGCAAACAGGAGCCCCACCCCAAGAATAGGAGGGTAGAAAAGAGGGTAGCTTCCCAGAGATAAACTAGATAACTCTTTCCTGGAAAAAAGCGAATGGGTGCTAGGAAGTAAAAATCTCAGAGGTTTCCACTGCAACCATATTCTTCTAAGCTAATAATTTTCCATTTGTTTCATGCAAAATACAAGTAGAAAACATCCATCAGATCCAGAGGGAGAAAGAACGAGCAGTAAAAAGGACATTTGAAAATCAAACTTTAAAGAAAAATATTTTAAATGGTGTTTGTCCCCAAGTCCTTTTGCTTAACCAAACAAGGACCCAACTTTAGTAGCTGCCATAGCTCAGGTGCCCTATGGCAGAAAGAGAAAAGGAGAGAAGCTCAGAGAGAAAGTGAAAGTGAAGTCGCTCAGTTGTATCCAACTCTTTTCAACCCCATGAACTGTAGCCTACCAGGCTCCTCTGTCCATGGGATTTTTCAGGGAAGAGTACTGGAGTGGGTTGCCATTAAGTATCTACACCTGGGGCCAATCAGAGTGAAGAGAAAGGTGGAAGTCCAGCGGAAGACGGAAGTCAACAGCAGCAGCAGGGCGAGGCCTGGGCTACTTTAAAGTGGCAGGCCTTGGAGCAACGGACCAGGTCAGCTGCACGGAGAGGAGAGGCAGAGCAAGGGGCCAAAGCTCCAAGCCTCTCCTCCCCAGTGACGGCCAATTGGTCTTTAACAGTTAAGCCAAGAGAAAGAAAGAAACCATGAGTCTCCCAGGGAACTGGTCTTTGCAGACGCCATCATTCTGCTTACTCACGGCGGGGCGCCATTCTTGAGGTGAGCGTTCCTCTTCCTTGGAAAGGAAGGAGAGGGTGGGGGATACCTTTCTCCCACAGGTCTGTGCGTTTAGAGTTGGTTATTAAGCCGTGAATGTGTGTAAAGTGAGGAGAGAAGAGTAGAGGAAAGAGAAACGGAGGAAGATAGAGACAGGCCTAGGCTGGATTCTGGCAGAGCCCCACTCTTTAAAGAAAAGGTAGGTTTTCTTTTCCTTCACAGGTATTGTTGGTTTTGGTTTTCGGAGTCCTTGTAGGTTAAAAGCAGTTTGGACACCGGTTTACCTCCTAATCCCCAATTAGCAAACCCAGAGGATTCAGACTGCCCTGGAGGCCCACGGAGGAGGTTTGTAAATTGGGGAATCATCTATTGTGTTCAAGCTGAAGATACAGTAGCCCAGACAGCTGACATAGAACAATAGTTGCAATTTTCTGGCTTTGAAGAGAAAGTATTTTCCTTTTGGAAACCTCATTTGGCCATTTCAAAACTCTTAATAATGTATAAGTTTGAGGAAGTTACCAAACAAATTTTTGCCAGCATCCTGCCACAGATTTCCAAGTTAGCAGTTTTGTGAAGTACCAGGGGAGGAACAGCTATAGAATGAAAAAGGTGCTCATTCTTAGACAGGAAAGAAGTGTTTGGAGTCTGCTGGTTTAGTGCCAGCAGGATCAGGGGACTTGACCTGAGGCCTTAGAGCTGAGTGTGTTTCTAAAGAGGACATGGTGTCTGATCAGGGAGAAGAGTTAAGAATGAAAACTGATTGCTTATCAAATCCAGAGTCAATTACATGGAGACAGATCATACTCTGGGAATCTGTTGAAATCCTAGGGCATGTTATTTTGAGGCTAGGATGGCAGGAGAAAAGAAAGTTGATTAACTGCTACCCCCCCCCCCCCACCATCACCCACATGCTTTAACAGTAGTAGTCTACATATACGACCTCACTTTGCGTCTGTGCACGTGTCCTTAGCGGCTCAGTCGTGTCTCTTTGCGACTTCATGGACGGTAGCTGAGCCAAGCTCCTCTGTTCATGGGATTATCCGGATGAGAATACTGGAGTGGGTTACCATGCCCTCCTCCAGGGGATCTTCCCAACCCAGGGATTGAGCCCAAGTCTCCTGCAGCGCCTGCATTGGCAGGTGGATTTTTTACCACTGTGCCACCTGGGGAACCTGATGAAAGTGAAAGAGGAGAGTGAAAATGTTGGATTAAAACTCAACATTCAGAAAACTAAGATCATGGCATCTGGTCCTGAAAGGTTATTGCTCAACCACGAAATATGCTGGGATTCTTGGCCTCTGGAGGAGAAGAATTCAATCCGGGGCCAGTGACAAGCCTTGATTGCTCAGAGCTTTTTTGTAATAAAGTTTTATTAAAGTATAAAAGAAATAGAGAAGACTTCTGACATAGACATCAGAAGGGGGCATAAAGAGTGCCCCACTGCTAGTCTTTAGCCAGATGTTATATAGGATTCTGCTAATTAGAGAAAGGAAATGTTTCACAACTCAGAGACTGGCACCAGGCCCAACACCTACAACATGCATTTTAAGAGAACATTGGCACCAGGTGAGTCATCCCGGGCCATGAATTGATTGACATGAATCTTGAAGAAAGGCAGGTTTCCAAGTAAATATATAGTTTCATTAACATAGATTAGGAGAACAATGTGTGAGTAAAACATACAGATTTGTCAAGTGGGTTCTGAGTTTTAGGTGGAACTGACTTGAAGAAAGACAGAGTCTAGGATAAATACATAGTTCATTAACAAAGCTTAAGATAAACGTTTCCATTAAAAAAATGCATTGGTTAGCTCAAGGTTTGAGAAAAGTTAAGTTCAGCTGGAGCCAGGTGTCATCATGGCAACATAGAATTTTAAGAGAACCCTCTTTTTAAATTTGTATAGAGAAAGGGGGGAAAAATCTAATACTTGTTTCCTCCTGCCACTTAAGGGAGAGAGAAAAATGTCTAGAAGCCTATTTCGTCCCTTTGGAGACCCCCCTGGCCTTCCTGCCTGTTACACTCTCTGTCCCATCACTTCATGGCAAATAGATGAGGAAACAGTGGAAACAGTGACAGACTTTATTTTTGGGGGGGGGGGGCTCCAGAATCACTGCAGATGGTGACTGCAGCCATGAAATTAAAAGATCCTTGCTCCTTGGAAGAAAAGTTATGACCAATTTAGACAGCATATTAAAAAGCAGAGACATTACTTTGCCAACAAATGTCCATATAGTCAAAACTGTGGTTTTCCAGTAGTCATGTATGGATGTTAGAGTTGGACTCTAAAGAAGGCTGAGTGATGAAGAATTGATACTTTTGAACTGTGGTGTTGCAGAAGACTCTTGAGAGTCCCTTGGACAGCAAGGAGATCCAACCAGTCTATCCTAAAGGAAATCAATAGATGCTGAAGCTGAAACTCCAATACTTTGGCCACCTGATGCAAAGAACCAACTCATTTGAAAAGACCCTGCTGCTGGGAATGGCTGAAGGCAGGAGGAGAAGGGGATGACAGAGGATGAGATGGTTGGATGGCATCACCAACTCAATGGACACACAAGTTTGAGTAAGCTCTGGGAGTTGGTGGTGGACAGGGAAGCCTGGCGGGATGCAGTCCATGGGACCACAAAGAGTCGGACACGACTGAGTCACTGAACTGGACTGAACTGAAAATCCTACAAAGAAAGGGCTATTGTTATCATTCCTACTTTAGAGAAAGTCAAGGCACAGAGAAATTACATAGCTTGTTTAGAGTCACAGAGCTTCGTGGAGATGCAGCTGGGGGTTAGAACCCAGGCAGTTCCTGGTTTGCAGAGTTGAAACCCGAAACTCCTGTGCTAACCTAACCTGAGGTTGGCTGGGGGCTTGTGCCAAACTTAACACCAGTGAGGCCACACACCTGTCCACACCCAGCAAATCTTTCCCAGTTGGATACAGAGTTTTGGTACCTTGGAGTGGCTTGCCTGAGAGTGACAGACTATTGGAGAAGGTGCTTTGTGTGGTGTGGTGAGGTGAGGTCATGTGAGGTGAAGAAAGGAAAAAAGAGTGATCCTTACTTTGAAGAAGAGAGTGTATTGAATATTTCACACAGGACACCAGGAAATCAGACCCTCATCTTCCTTTCACCCTCTGTCTTGCCCTCACCGAGCACACTTAAAGAGAAAATGAATTCTGCCCATTGAAAAAGGGCAGACTGCAATGAAAAACAACTTTAAAGATATTTCAGTATATAAAGTCTTTGAGCTACATCACTGACAATGGTTTACAAGTTTATTTCCCACTTGCAGTTGTGCTGAGCAGACACTTTGGGAAGTGGGGCAGTAATTCAGGCTGTGGGCCACAGCATCATCTGCTGGGCGTCCCATCTGTACAAGAGCGGGTTGTCATAGACGATCAGGTGCAGATTTATCCAGACACGTCGTCTGCAAAATGGCCAGCCAGGAGAGATTTAAAAATTCTTTTCCTCACCCTTTTTGCTAAGTATACAATTCTAAGAAAGCAGATTTCCTAGCAAAGACTTTTCTCCCACCCCCACCCAAAGAAGAAACAAAAAACTTTGAACAGAGGAAAGACAATACAGGCTTTAAGTCCATGCTTCAGTGTCAGCCCCTGGCACTTGTTGATTGGCAACCTTGAGCAAACCCTCTGAATTAGAAAAGATTTCACTTGTAAAATGGGCTGTGGGGGCAGTTAAAGGAGATAATAGCCATTATCTTCTTATGCTACATAAAAACAGATTTTTTTTTAGTTCTCTGTTCTGAGCAGCAAGTGCTGTGACACATAATACATGCTGCATGACTAAGCATGTGACTGACTCTATCCATTGAAAATGACATCTAGGGACACAGAACTAATTTCTTCTTAATTATTTCTTCCAAAGGAAAAAGCAAAACAAAAGCTCTCCCTTTCAGGCTTTCCTTCTTTCTAAGGTGATTTCTTTCCATGACTATTTTCATGTCCCCTTTCCTATTAATAGTTATTTTTTCAAAGACTTTTTCAGTTTGTTTTTTTTGTTTGTTTGTTTGTTTCCTACATCCTATGTCTTCTGTTTCATTGGCTTACGCCCTTGTTTTGTAATCATTTTCACCGAGCTTCCTAAAAGGACAAATTGAAGATAAATTTTTCAGTGGTTTCATGTCTGACACGTCTGCATTCTAGTGTGCTATTGATAATTAATTTGATTGGTATAGAATTCTAGGCGGAAAAATGTCCCCTTGGAATTTTAAAAATGATTCTCCAGTGTTTCCTATTATTTCTTGTATTACTTATTAAAGAAAATGTGAGTGAGTGTAGGAAAGAAGATTAATAACGACAGTAACTGTACCACCCGGAGACAACCCTGTTACCATTGTGATGTCTGCGTCCTTCAGGACACACACACACACATATAAACACTCACAAGGTCATATTGTATATTTAATTTCACATCATAATTGTTTACCTTTATGTCATTTTATCCTCATGTCATTATATATAACTAAATTAGTTTAAGATCCTTTTCAATCCTAAGGATCAGAGATTCTATGATATCTTAAGAAGAAATTGTGACATATGGGATGGTTCAGTAAAAGGAGCAGACAGTTGAGGAGTTGGTTTCATTGACACAGGCATGAAATAGAAATGTGGCAAAGGAAAGATAAGGTTAACTCCTTGCCAAGTGCTTTTCATTTAGGGGTACAGAAGGTTCTCAGCGAGTATATAGAAATCATAGGTTACAGATGAGGCTCAGTAAATCATCTGAGTATAACCTACAGTCGGGAAAAGCCCAGTAGGATGGAGAAAAGAGTACAGCAGGACCTCCTGGAAGGAACACCATGTGCAGCCTTTAGGATGAAAGGGGGTTACATATAAGCAGAGTGCTCACGGTGCTGAATGGGAGACAGGCAACCAGTGCCAGTTTCAGAGGCCTGCAATTCAAGATGACAAGCAATAGGGAACAGAACAGAATTGCCACCTAAACACAGAAAATCTTTGTTGCTGTGAGGACAGAGCCTACGTGGGCTTCAGAAAGAAATGGACAAGGAGTAAAGAAGAGGAAGAAATGGAAATGGAAAAAGAAGTGAAGAGGAAGATAAGAGAAAATAGAGCAAGTAGCTAGGGATGGAAAAGTGGTGTTCAGAGATGGCAGCTCCTGCTGAAGATGAGAAGGATGCAAACAAGAAACACTTATGTAGCAAAATTATCTTCCTGGAGCTGACTTCTGGTTTTTGTGAGTGGTCCTCATTCCCTCTTCTCACTTTCATTGCAAGAACAATGAAAGGTTACAGTGAATTAAAAGGTAATGAGAGCACGAAAAAGCAAGAAGAACTATCAACGTTTTGATAGTCTGAATTTGTCTAGAAACCAAGCCCAGACAAGAGCATGTGGTAAAAATAACAGTGGCAAGTGAAGACTGCACCCTGTGAGTCAGAAGAGCCTGGCCCTGCAGGAGAGAGGAGTGGAGGGGAGGAGGGGGAGTAAGAGACACCTACCCGGGCCCTTTGTCCTACGTGGATCCTTACCTCAACGGTATATTAGTAAATGCTAAGACAGAGTAGAGCATACACACACAGTGTGCATCCATTTATAGAAACTTCATCACTCCTTCTTTCCCCATGTCCTTAAAGATGTCCTGTTGGGCAATGAGGCAACGGCTGAAAGCAGACAGACGGTCAATGAAATTGCTGTATGTGAAGTAGGCTTCAAGAAGGCATATAAACAGAAAGCTTCAGTAATTAATGCACTCTGGCAACTGTATTTTTCATGCTTCTGCTAAAATTTTGACAAAATTAAAGAGGAAAAAGTGCAAACAACTAATATGAAAGGACAAATTGCTTTGCACTGAATCAGAAGAGCAGGAAGCAGTACACAGTCCTTTTTTTAGTTCAGGAAAGCTTCATTAGATCATGCTGGTTAGACTCAGACCTGGGTGGTCCTTGTAAGTCAGGATCCACTGGGGAGATGCCTCCACTCTCCATGTGGAAGTTGGGGAATTGTTAGTTCTTAACATTTTGTACTAATAGAGCTATCTTCTCTTCTGTGGAATGTAGAACCCAAGAGACTTCAAAAGATGCCATGAATTTGAGTGAGGGAGGGAATCTGACACAGAAAACAGGAAAAAATTAGAAAGTATTTACTTTGTGTTTTCCTATGTTTCTATGAATCGAGATGAAAGGGCAAATAAGCTTCAATATAGAATTATTTTAAATGATCAGACTTAAAAACAAGCAAACAAACAAAAAAAGCAAAGCACGATCACTCACTCACGAACACTGAAAGTACAATAGTATATTAAATCTATGTTGAAAGCAGTAAAGAGTAGAGGTGATATTAGCAAAATAGGGATCAACGATTTCAGAGACTAAATGTGATGGAAAAAGATAACGTGATAAAATTTATGGTGAGAAATACATCATAGGGAGAGGCCAGGTGTTAGAGAAGCAAGATGGGAATGGCAGAGCTTCTGGGGACAGCCAGGAGGAAAGGAAGTAGGGCGCAAGAGCAGGGAACCTCGGTGCTTAAGAACATGGGCTCTGAGTCAACAGACATGGGTTTAAACCTGAGTATCTCAGAAAAATTATTCAGCTGTTTTAAGCTTTGGGTTTATCATCAATAAAGTGGGGATACTATCATTCCTATTTGATAAGGTTTTCGGAATTAAAGCATTGTGTCTGACACCAAGGAAAAACTACAAATTAGCTCAATTTGTGAAAAAAGGTTCCAACCTAGACATGTCCTGATTTGTATTTAATTTCAAGGTGATTCTTGTTCCTTTGTATTTTCTATTTGTTGATTGAGTAGTGACACATTTCCCCCACCCCCACCCAAGGATTAAGAAAGAGGTAAAATCACACAATTAGGAAAATAGGAAAATGTGATGTTATTTTCAAAGGGATAGAATCACTCTGATTTCAGTTTTCTTTCCTAAATTAAAGAATAGATGCTGCTGCTGCTGCTGCTGCTAAGTCGCTTCAGTCGTGTCTGACTCTGTGCGACCCCATAGACGGAAGCCCACCAGGCTCCCCCGTCCCTGGGATTCTCCAGGCAAGAACACTGGAGTGGGTTGCCATTTCCTTCTCCAATGCATGAAAGTGAAAAGTAAAAGTGAAGTCACTCAGTCGTGTCTGACTCCTAGCGACCCCATGGACTGCAGCCTTCCAGGCTCCTCCATCCATGGGATTTTCCAGGCAAGAATAGATGACGATGTGCCAATATCCATGGAATTTTTTTCTATTCATCTTTGTCCAAATTTAATTGGAATAAAATGAATAAACACTTAAATTTCTAGAGAGACTAATCAGAGTTGTAATTTTGTGCCATCAAACCACTCCACAGTCACTGTGTCCTGTGAGAGCTGTAACAAAAGACTATAGACTTCATGACTTAAAAGTAACAGATACACAAGTATATATAAAATGGATACACAAAAGGACCTATTGTATAGCACAGGGAACTATACTCAATATTTTGTAATAACCTATATGGGAAAAGAATCTGAAAAAGCATATATATATATATGTATGTATACACGTACACACACATACCCATATCTGAATCACTGCTGTGCAACTGAAACTCAAAGAACACTGTAAATCAATTATACTTCAGTAATAAATAAATAAATTTTTAGAAGTTCAAACTTCAAAAACAAAAAGCAAGTTTTTTATCTTGTACCCCTGTAGGTCAGAAGTCCTACCCAGGTCTCACTGGTCTAAAATCAAGGTGTTGGCAGGTCTGGGTTCCTTCCAGAAATTCTAGAGAAGACTCCATTCCTTCTCATTTTCCAGCTTCTGGAGGCCTCCCCATCCCTTGGATTGTGGCCCCTTCCTCCATCTTCAAAGCCAGCAACAGCAGGTAGAGTCTTCCATCATGTCCCTCTGTCTCCCTCTCCTGCCTCTCTTCCCCTTGTAAGAGAACTTGTGATGATATTAAGCCCACTGGATAATCCAGAATAACCTCCTTATCTTAAGTCACCTTAATTCCATCCACAATTAATTCCCGCTTGTCTTGGAAAGAAACATAGTCACAGGTTCTAGGATGAGGAGGCAGTCATTATTCTGCGTATAAGTCAGTAAATAGGTTCTATTGGTAAAAAGAAATATTTTGGACTCTATCAGACACATAACCTCTCTTACTGAGAAATGTGAGATGGATTCTGGGGAGGATAAACACCATCTATTCACTGTTTGAGTTTCTTCATTTTATTTTTAATGAATTAGTAGTACAGCCTCATGGTTTAAAAAATGGAATATAAAACAACTCTCCAGTGTAAAATCTCCCTCCCAGTGCTGATTCCCACATCTACGGTTTCCAAATTCCACCCACTTAGGACTACTATTGGTATGGGGCTTCCCAGATGGTGCTGGTAGTAAAAGAATCCACCTGCCAATGCAAGAGATGTGAGAGATACAGATTTGATCCCTGGGTTGGAAAGATCCCCTGGAGAAGGAAATGGCTACCCACTCCAGTATTCTTGCCTGGAAAATTCTATGGACAGCAGAGCCTGGAGTCCATGGGATTGCAAAGAGTCAGACATGACTGAGTGACTGAGTACGCACACTATTGATATATTCCTATGTATATCATACCATTTGTGCAAATTCAAGTAACTACAAATCCATCTATATTTTGAACCCATTTATTTTTACCTTGGAGAAAGCAATGGCACCCCACTCCAGTACTCTTGCCTGGAAAATCCCATGGATGGAGGAGCCTGGTAGGCTGCAGTCCATGGGGTTGCTAAGAGTCAGACATGATTGAGCAACTTCAATTTCACTTTTCACTTTCATTCATTGCAGAAGGAAATAGCAACCCACTCCAGTGTTCTTGCCTGGAGAATCCCAGGGATGAGGGAGCCTGATGGGCTGCCGTCTATGGGGTTGCGCAGAGTCAGACACAACTGAAGTGACTTAGAAGCAGCAGCAGCATTTTTACCTTGAAGTTTTCATACTCTATACTATGATGATTTTATTGTGGAAAAAACACAACATGACATTTACCATCTTAACCATTTTTAGTGTACAGTTTAGTAATGCTGTTGCTGTTCAGTCGCTAAGTCACGTCCAACTCTTTGTGACCCCATAAACTGCAGCACACCAGCGTCCTCTGTCCTCCACTATCTCCTGAGCTTTCTCAAACTCATGTCCATTGAGTCGGTGATGCCATCCAGCCATTTCATCCTCTGTCGTCCCCTTCTCCTCCTGCCCTCAATCTTTCCCAGCATCAGGGTCTTTTCCAGTGAGTTGGCTCTTCACATCAGGTGGCCAAAGTGTTAGAGTTTCAGTATCAGTCTTTCCAATGAATATTTAGGGTTGATGTCCTTTAGGATTGACTCATTTGATCTCCTTGCTATCCAAGGGGCTCTCAAGAGTCTCTCCAGAACCATGATTCAAAAGCATCAATTCTTTGGCTCTCAGCCTTCTTTATGGTCCAGCTCTCACATCTGTACATGACTACTGAAAAAACCATAGCTTTGACTATATGGACCTTTGTTAGCAAAGTGATATCTCTGCTTTTTGATAAGGCTGTCTAGGTTTGTCATAGCTTTTCTTCCAAGGAGCAAGTGTCTTTTAATTTCATAACTGCAGTCACCATCTGCAGTGACTTTGGAACCCAAGAAATCTATTTGCCATGAAGTGATGGGACCAGAAGCCATGATCATAGTTTTTTGAATGTTGAGTTTTAGGGCAGATTTTTCACTTTCCTTCTTCACCCTCATCAAGGGGCTCTTCAGTTCCTCTTTGCTTTCTGCCATTAGAGTGATATCATCTGCATACCTGAGATGGTTGATATTTCTACTGGCAATCTTGACTCTGGCTTGTGAGTCATCCAGCCCAGCATTTCACATGATGTATGTACTCTGCATATAAACATAAATAAGCAGGATGACAGAATACAGCCTTGATGTATTCCTTTCCCAATTTTGAACCAGTCTGTTGTTCATGTCTGGTTCTAACTGTGTTTCTTGACCTACATGCAGGTTTCTTAGGAGACAGGTAAGGTGGTCTGATATTCCCATCTCTTGAAGAATTTTCCATAGTTTGTTGTGATCCACACAGTCAAAGGCTTTAGTGTAGTCAATGAGGCAGAAGTAAATGTTTTCTTGGCATTCTCTTGTTTTGCCTGTGATTCAATGATTGTTGGCAGTTTGATCTCTGGTTCCTCTGCCTTTTCTAAATACCAGCTTGTACATCTGAAAGTTCTCAGTTCACATACTGCTGAAGCCTAGCTTGAAGGAGTTTGAGCATTACCTTGCTAGCATGTGAAATGAGTGCAGTTGTATGGTAGCTTGAACTTTTTTTGGCATTGCCTGCCTTTGAGTTTGGAATGAAAACTGAATTGACATTATTATGGAGCCAATCCCCAGAATTTTTTCATTGCAAAGCTGAACTCTATAGCTATTAAACAACTTCCTCCTCTCTCCACCCTCAAGCACCAGACAACTATCATTCAGTCTCTACTTCCATGAATTTCACTACTTTTGATACCTCATATAAGTGGAATCATACAGCATCATTTTGTGACAAGCTTATTTCATTTAGCCTAATATCATCAAGATTCCTCCATGTTGCTGCATGTATAAGAATTTCCTTCCGTTAAAGGCTGAATAATATTCTATTACATTTTGTTAATTCATCCATGGATGGATTTTGGGGTTGCTTCCACCTCTTAGCTATTGTGAATTGTGCTGCCATGAACACGGATATGCAGTGTGCCATAATGTTTTCATTTCATCATTGTTAGAACTTTGAGATCTTTCCATAGTATGTGCAGAGAGCTTTTCTTTCTTTTTCTGAAAAATAGTATCCTTCAGGCTCTACTACAAAGCCACAGTTATCAAGACAGTATGGTACTGGCACAAAGACAGAAATATAGATCAATGGAACAAAATAGAAAGCCCAGAGATAAATCCACACACATATGGACACCTTATCTTTGACAAAGGAGGCAAGAATATACAATGGATTAAAGACAATCTATTTAACAAGTGGTGCTGGGAAATCTGGTCAACCACTTGTAAAAGAATGAAACTAGAACACTTTCTAACACCATACACAAAAATAAACTCAAAATGGATTAAAGATCTAAATGTAAGACCAGAAACTATAAAACTCCTAGAGGAGAACATAGGCAAAACACTCTCTGACATACATCACAGCAGGATCCTCTATGACCCACCTCCCAGAATATCGGAAATAAAAGCAAAAATAAACAAATGGGACCTAATTAAACTTAAAAGCTTCTGCACATCAAAGGAAACTATTAGCAAGGTGAAAAGGCAGCCTTCAGAATGGGAGAAAATAATAGCAAATGAAGCAACTGACAAACAACTAATCTCAAAAATATACATGCAACTCCTACAGCTCAACTCCAGAAAAATAAATGACCCAATCAAAAAATGGGCCAAAGAACTAAATAGACATTTCTCCAAAGAAGACATACAGATGGCTAACAAACACATGAAAAGATGCTCAACATCACTCATTATCAGAGAAATGCAAATCAAAACCACTATGAGGTACCATTTCACACCAGTCAGAATGGCTGCGATCCAAAAGTCTACAAGCAATAAATGCTGGAGAGGGTGTGGAGAAAAGGGAACCCTCTTACACTGTTGGTGGGAATGCAAACTAGTACAGCCACTATGGAGAACAGTGTAGAGATTCCTTAAAAAACTGGAAATAAGAACTGCCTTATGATCCAGCAATCCCACTGCTGGGCATACACACTGAGGAAACCAGAAGGGAAAGAGACACGTGTACCCCAATGTTCATCGCAGCACTGTTTATAATAGCCAGGACATGGAATCAACCTAGATGTCCATCAGCAGATGAATGGATAAGAAAGCTGTGGTACATATACACAATGGAGTATTACTCAGCCATTAAAAAGAATAGATTTGAATCAGTTCTAATGAGGTGGATGAAACTGGAGCCTATTATACAGAGTGAAGTAAGCCAGAAAGAAAAACACCAATACAGTATACTAACGCATATATATGGAATTTAGAAAGATGCTAACAATAACCCTGTGTACGAGACAGCAAAAGAGACCCTGATGTATAGAACAGTCTTATGGACTCTGTTGCAGAAAAAAAAAAAAGAAAGAAAAATAGTATCATAGTCATAGTATTTTGTTGTATTGATGGACCAGTGTATAGTTAACTAACTCCATGCTGATAAACATCTAGACTCTTTCCACCTAGTAGAGATTTCAAGGTGAAAAATTTATTCATATGCAAGTTATCTTTCTTAGAAATTAACAGTAAGAGATTCCCAGGTATTTTGACTAAAGTTCCTTGATAAAGATATATTCTAGTTGTTCTAGAGATGAATAAAATACTGAATTCATGATTTTAAAGTCTTGATGGTAAGCACTGGATATGTTTAAAAAATATTAAATAAAATAATTGTTATAATATGACTACAGGACTAAACACATATTTCAAAAATAGAAATTAAGACACATGATACTAAATAGTGATTTGAAAATAATCTGAATTAAAGAGTTCAGATATTATAGCAAATACAAGAGTGTATTTTTTAAAAGATGAGAACTAAGAATTTGCTAAATTACTTAGTGTATGTAGACAAGAGTCAAAAGTCCTTATGTTTTTCTTGTTTTTGACAGTTTAAGAAATGTAAATGAAAACATGTCAACATAAAGATTAGCAGTAATATAATTTAAGATTATATGAATGCATTACAAGTTATCAGAGAATAATGATGTATCTCCACTCGAAATTTATGGAGGAGAAAGAAAAGTTAAGAACACTGAGAAAATTATCAAAGAAAATAGAGGAGAAGGAAATGGCAACCCACTCCAGTAATCTTGCCTGGGAAATCCCATGGACAGAGGAACCTGGTGGGCAAAGAGTCAGACACTGAGGGAGGGGCAGGCGCTCGCTAGAGGCCCCAGAGCTTTTGATGGCAGAGCCAGCACTGTGGCTGAGGACTCCTGGCTCCCAGGCCTCTCTCACCAGATAGGAGCGTGGAAAACTAGTCTAAAATACGCCTGAGGGCTTTCCTGGCGGCTCAGTGGTAAAGAATCGCCCCCCTGCCAAAGCAGGGGACGTGAGTTCCACCCCTGGTCTGGGAAGACCACACGTGGCAGAGCAGCTGAGCCCATGCATCACAGCCACTGGGCTGGGGCTCTCGAGCCCAGGAGCCGCAGAACTGAGGTCTGTGGGCACCAGAGCCCATGCTCCGCAACAAGAGGAGCCACAGCTAGAGAAAAGCCCACGCAGCATGAAGACCGTGCACAACCATAAATAAAATCATTAAAAAACAACAACAAAAAAAAAGAAAATAGAGCTAATCGGACAGGCTATAATAGAAATTCAAACACAGGAGCAGGAAACGACACAGTACTTTCAGTAAGGCAAAGAGTTACAACTGAAGGAGTTAAAAGAGTGCAGTTAATGGAAATCTTAACCAAACAAATAAAAATTACCTAAATTGGAAAAATAAGGAAACAAAACTCAAAACTGTCAGTGCTATTAGACCTTGAGAAAAGAAAATGGCAAATATCATATTTGAGAAAAGAGACAGAAAATTTTACCAGATACAAGAGGACTAAGAACTGGGACTTGCACCTCTTCAAGAACCACGGAAGCTTATTTCTGGGTGAAGTTTTACATTATCAGTCAGATACAGGAAGATCCATGATATCTGTCTTGGAAAGAGAATGCATGGATACGAATTGGGAAGGACACAAGATCAGACCTGTGAAATGCATGTACCCAGAAAAGAAATGCAAGAAGAAAATTATTTAAGGCCCTGCTGTGTTTTCTTCATACAAGAAAAATTGCATAAGGATTCTATCACCTCAGAAAAAATCTGAATGGGTATAAAAATAACCTCTAAAGTTAAATGTTTTTTTTTAAAGCATGTAAGACACACTTTTAGGAGAGGACTCATTTTTAGGAATTCACTTTAAGAGTCCAGAATAAAATCACACACAAAAAGAAGTTGACTGGTAGCACCAATACAGTTGATTTGCAAGGTAGAAAGAGAGTTTGTAAAATGTAAAGCGAAGACATGTCTTTTTATGTGAGTGTGATGATGCTATGAAAGCAACCACAATTAAAGCTGGGGATTCAATAAAAATTTATGTAGAAGAGGAGCAAATTTATTATATTCCTATTTCAGAACTAAAAATGACCTTAAAAAATTTCATATGACTGCCGTATTAGAAAATAAAGGCATCAGATAATGTATAAGGAATAATGAAAGGACAGAAAACAAATCAGTCTCAAAAAGAGCCAACAGTGTCAAAATCATTCTGTCTTCTCAAAGAGTAAAAACAAAGGCTTAGAGATCAGAATTAGATATTCTTATTTGCGAATAAATTTTATATGTATAAATAGAAAAAAATAGATGAAGAAATTCAAGAAGAAATATAGAAGAGTGTTTTTGAAGTAGAAGGTATTCTTGTTTATAGATTTAGCAAAAGGGAAAAGGAAAGACAGAAGGCAAAGAAAAAGAGTTTTAGACATCTGAGAATAAGAAAAAAGGGCTATAAGATAAAAAAAATAATAAAGCTTTCAGATGGCACAGAAGGAGAATCTACAGATGGCATGGGAGGCCACCAAGCCCAGGTGGGAGGAAGGGGATGAGACTGGATATGTGAGGAGAAACTGGCATCAATGGCTTCCATGATGAGCCAGGGCAGAGGCTCAGGTGAGCTGAGCCTGAAATTATAATGATCTGATCTTGCAAGTTATCTCCCCCACCCCCTGGAAATGCTCTGAGCTCCAGAAACTGGAGTAGAGAGAAATTGGGTCGAGTTACTAACATGCCACTGGGATTTCCAACAGAACAGGAGGATCTCAAAATAATTTGGCCACTGCTCCTTGTGTAACCCACTTCATTAGGACTGATGGATCAGGTTGCCAGGACTGATGGTTCCTTCTCTCCTGGCTCTGTTCCCTGAAATTTTAGAAACGTTCAGCCTCAGAAGTCAACAGAATAGGCACCTGGCTCCTTGGAATGATGATTGGGCAGTATCCCAACCTGAAATATCTCCCATAGTCTCTCAAATCCCCATCAGAGATTCATCATTTAGATCCAAGAGACTGCTTTGCCTTCCTTCACAGATATTCTTCCTGTGATTTAAGAAGGTCCCCTCTAACCTGACCAAGCCCTCCTTAAGACTGGCTCCTTAAGACCAAGCCTCCTTAAGACTGGTATAAGTTAGCTTAATGTCATTCTTCAAAGAAACCACACTATATACTCTTCACAGCACTGTCACAGCTAGAAATATACATACATACATACATATATATATATATATATATATATATTATACATACACATATATATATGTATACATAATAGGGGGCTTCCCAGGTGGAGGTAGCACTAGTGGTAAAGAGCCTGTCTGCCTGCTAATGCAGGAGATGTAAGAGACGTAAGTTTGATCCTTGGCGTGAGAATATCCACTGGAGGAGGTTATGTCAACCCACTCCAGTATTCTTGCCTGGAGAATCCCGACAGAGGAGCCTAGTGGGCTACAGTCTATAGGGTTTCAAAGAGTCATACATGACTGAAGTGACTTAGCATGCACATATAGATAATAAAGTTTAAAATTTTGCCTGATTATCAAGAATCATATATATTTCATCAGTAATGAATCTTCAATACAAAGTATTCTGTAATAAATATAAAGCAGATGGTGATTGCAGCCATGAAATTAAAAGACTCTTACTCCTTGGAAGGAAAGTTATGACCAACCTGGATAGCATATTCAAAAGCAGAGACATTACTTTGCCAACAAAGATCCGTCTAGTCAAGGCTATGGTTTTTCCTGTGGTCATGTATGGATGTGAGAGTTGGACTGTGAAGAAAGCTGAGCACTGAAGAATTGATGCTTTTGAACTGTGGTGTTGGAGAAGACTCTTGAGAGTCCCTTGGACTGCAGGGAGATCCAACCAGTCCATTCAAAAGGAGATCAGTCCTGGGTGTTCTTTGGAAGGAATGATGCTAAAGCTGAAACTCCAGTACTTTGGCCACCTCATGCGAAGAGTTGACTCATTGGAAAAGACTCTGATGCTGGGAGGGATTGGGGGCAGGAGGAGAAGGGGACGACAGAGGGTGAGATTCCTGGATGGCATCACCGACTCAATGGATGTGAGTTTGAGTGAACTCTGGGAGTTGGTGATGGACAGGGAGGCCTGGCGTGCTGCGATTCATGGGGTCGCAAAGAGTTGGACATGACTGAGCGACTGAACTGAACTGAATGAATGAGTGAGTGAATGAAAGTCTAAGTAATACCTTGAAGCAGTGGTTCTCCAAGTATTATCCCTGGAAGAGCACTATCTCTATCATCCTAGAATTTGTCAGAATGCACATTCTCAGACCTACTAAATGAGCCCAGCCATCAATGCTTTAACAAATCTTTCAGATGATTTTGATATGTGTTACAGTTTAAGAACCACAACCTTAAAGTTAAGTTTTAATCAGTTTCTGCTTCAGGGGAGGGGACACAGACTCAAATGCATACAGGAATAATGAAAAGTTGTGTAAACAGATGACAGAGGGAACAGGTATAAAACAACAAAGAGTGGTGGGGACTGTACCAACATAGACAGCGAGAACAAATGGCCAGCCTAGGAAGAGGTCTGTGAGTGACATCACCAAGATGGCAGAATAGGAGACCCCACTCTGGTCCCCCCGCAAAGAACAGCAGTCAGCTATCCAGGAAGGATGGAGAAGGAAACAGCAACCCACTCCAGTATTCTTGCCTGGAAAATTCCATGGTCAGAGGAACCTGGCAGGTTCCAAAGTCCATGGGGTTGCAAAGAGTCAGCCACGACTGAGCACATAAGCACATCCATGAATGAAGATAGTTCATTCATAAAGAGAGCACAGAAAAAAAAATAAAGAGAGCACAGGGTTCACTTCTTAAGTGGGGCAACAACACAGTGGGGCAACAACCAGGGAATAACTACACAGAATGGGTAGGAAGAAGAGTTTCATTCTGCCTGTATCCCTCCCCCATCAGCCCCTCCCTGAAAAAAGAACTCTCCCTGAAAAAAGAAAAGTGGGGGCAGTGGCCAGCTTCCTCAGACTACTGGGGCACTGCCGCCCAGAGACAAGCATACTGAGACATCTGGAGATAGCTATGAACAAAAGAGGGCAGGCTGTAAGTATCAGCCGCTTGCTGGGAGTTCCCAGTGGCCGCCTGTGCAGAGGAGGACCCCATCAGCCTTCATCACTGAGAATCTCAACAACCTTGGTGGATGCTATGGACCCCCACAGCTTTTACCACCAAGGATCTTGACATGGAGCTCAGGAAACTGCTCTGCAGAGGAACACAACAGCTCTGCCACTGAGAAAGCTGACAGCCAGCACAGCCGATGCAGATGCCCCTGCAGCTTTCACTGCTGAAGGACCCCCAGATTTTAGCATTCACAGACTCCAGCTGCCGGAATTCCTCCCTACCCACTGTATGAGAGCTGAGACCTGGGATCTGGCACAACCTCTCCACCCGCAGCCAGCCTGTTTCTGCAGCTCTTGGCATGTGCAGTGCCAGTCCATGACTATGCACTTGCTTCAGGGCTCAGAGCCAGACCTGTCACTGGCCTGCACTACCAGTGCCCACAGGTAACACCTGAAGCCACCCACACCTGCATGCCTCCAGCCCCAGACCCTGTCACTGGCCTGCATGCTCTGGCCTTTGTAGCCCCACAAGTGTACACCGACAGCCCGGCCCCTGTTGCGTCTGTGGTTGACCTCAGGCCCTGCCGGTGGTCTGCCCTTGCCACTGTGAGTGTGTCTGCTGTCAGCCCTGCCACCGTCCAGGCACCACAGCCACCCCTGCAGCTGAATGCATGCACACCATGGGCTCCAGCCACCCCTGCAGCCTCCCCATTCCCACCACACAGAACCTGGAGGCACCATTTAGGATCCTAGCAGTCCTTGCAGCCATGGAGGAAGCCGTGCAGCTCTTGCTGACAAGAATCAAGCAGTTATTGACGTTGGAGACCCCAGCGACTTGAGCCGACAAGACAGCACAGTCCTCTGCACCCTGTGCCACCACTCACTCATCCACTTCGCACCCTTCACAACCAGACCCAGGGTGACAGCACACTCCAGCATGGCCCCACCGACCAGGGAAGGTTTTTTCTGATCAGAGTCAGCCCATAAAGTCTAAAAGAGGTGAGTGCTTCTTCCATGTGCAAACAACTACACAAGGCCACAAAGAGTCAGGGGAACATGATACCACCAGAGGAAAACGATGCATGTTCAGTAACCGACCACAGAAAATAGATATCCACAGATTTCCCAACAAAGAACAAAATAATTGTCCTAAAGAAGCTCAGAGAGCTACAAGAGACACAGATAAACAATTTGACAAAATTAGGAACAAAATACAAAAACAAATCAGAAGTTCAATAAAGAGAAAACATAAAAAATCACCAAACGCTTTAGAACTGAAGAATACAATGATTGAGCTAAAAAATGCAAGAGTTTCAATAGGAGACTCCATCAAGTAGAAGACAGAATCAGTGAGCTTGAAAACAGGTAATTTGAGAATACCCAGAGGAGTAAAAGGCAGAAAGAATGAAGGCCCATAGAACGTGTGGGACAAAATCAAGCAAAACAAGGTTCACAATATGGAAGTCCTAGATGGTGCACAGAGAGAAACAGTTTACAAGCTTATTTAAGGAAATAATGGCTGAAAACTTCCCAAATCTGGGAAATGAAATCGATATCCAGGTGTATGATGCTCAAAAGTCTCTAATCAGGTTCAGCCTGAAGACTTCACTGAGGCACTTTATTATAAAACTGCGAAAAATAAAGATGGAATCTTGAAAGCAGAAAGAGAAAAGAAGCTCATCACATACAAGAGAACCCCCCATGAGTGTATCAGCAGGTTTCTCAGCACACACCTTACAGACTGGTGGCAGAATACACTTTCTTCTCAAGTGCACACGAAACATTCTCCAAGGTAAATAATAGGACACAAAACAAGTTAACACATTTAGGAAAATTGATTAAAATCATATTATGTATCTTTTCCCATCACAATAGTTGCTGTTGTTCAGTTACTGTTTCATGCCCAACTCTTTGCAACCCCATGGACTATAGCACACCAGGCTCCTCTGTCCTCTGCTGTCTCCTGGAGTTTGCTCAAATTAATGTCCATTGAATCAGTGATGCTATCTAGCCATCTCATCCTCTGCTGCCCCCTTCTCCTTTTGCCTTCGATCTTTCCCAGCATCTGGGTCTGTTCCAGTGAGTCAGCTCTTCATATCAGGTAGCCAAAGTTTTAAAACTTCAGCTTCAACATTAATCCTTCCAATGAATATTCAGGGTTGATTTCCTTTAGGACTGACTGGTTTGATATCCTTGCAGTCCAAGGGATCACGATGGTCTGAAACTGGAAATCAATAACAGGAGAAAACACGGGAAGTTCACAAATATGTGTAGGTTGAACAACATGCCTCTGAAGAGTGAGTCAAAGATGCTGAAAATGACAAAAAATATCTCTGGACAAAGAACAATGATGACACAACATACCAAAACTTATGAGATGCAACAGATGCAGTTCCAAGAGGAAAGTGTATAGATAAATGCTTATATTGAGAAAAAATAAAATAGATCTCAAAGGTTCTTACCAGACACACACAACACACAAAACATATATGTAAGAGATGATGGATATGTTCGTTTCATTACTCGTTGGGAAGGTAGTGCCGGCGGTGGCTGATCTCCCTGCACAGGCTCCATTATGGTAATCATTTTACAATGTATGCTTCTATGAAAACATCACACTGTATAGCCTAAATATATGAAACTTTTGTTTGTCCAAATATATAAAAATTTTAAAAATGAAAAAGAAGTGAGCTGCTATTTTGCAAGACTCAAGGTTCTGTATACCACATTTTTTAGTTTTCTAAGAGATTCTGATACTTGAATTTTTATATGACATTTTGCAATTGTTAATTCTGTGTCAGTCAGTTCTTCACAGTCCAACTCTCACATCCATACATGACCACAGGAAAAATCATAGCCTTGACTAGATGGACCTTTGTTGGCAAAGTAATGCCTCAGCTTTTCAATATGCTATCTAGGTTGGTCATAACTTTCCTTCTAAGGAGTAAGCGTCTTTTAATTTCATGGCTGCGGTCATCATCTGCAGTGATTTTGGAGCCCCAAAAAATAAAGTCTGACACTGTTTCCACTGTTTCCCCATCTGTTTCCCATGAAGTGATGGGACCAGTTGCCATGATCTTCATTTTCTGAATGTTGAGTTTTAAGCCAACTTTTTCACTCTCCTCTTTCACCTTCAACAAGAGGCTTTTTAGTTCCTCTTCACTTTCTGCCATAAGGGTGGTGTCATCTGCATATCTGAGGTTATTGATATTTCTCCCGGCAATCTTGATTCCAGCTTGTGCTTCTTGCAGCCCAGCGTTTCTCATGATGTACTCTGCATAGAAGTTAAATAAGCAGGGTGACAATATACAGCCTTGACGTACTCCTTTTCCTGTTTGGAACCAGTCAGTTGTTCCATGTCCAGTTCTAACTGTTGCTTCCTGACCTGCATACAGATTTCTCAAGAAGCAGGTCAGGTGGTCTGGTATTCCCATCTCTTTCAGAATTTTCCACGGTTGATTGTGATCCACACAGTCAAAGGCTTTGGCATAGTCAATAAAGCAGAAATAGATGTTTTTCTGGCACTTTCTTGCTTTTTCGATGATCCAGCAGATGTTGGCAATTTGGTCTCTGGTTCCTCTGCCTTTTCTAAAACCAGCTTGAACATCTGGAAGTTCATGGTTCACATATTGCTGAAACCTGGCTTGGAGAATTTTGAGCATTCCTTTACTAGCGTGTGAGATGAGTGCAATTATGTGGTAGTTTGAGCATTCTTTGGCATTGCCTTATAGAGTTTTGCCAAGAAAATGCACTGGTCATAGCAAACACCCTCTTCCAACAACACAAGACAAGACTCTACACATGGACATCACCAGATGGTCAACACCAAAATCAGATTGATTATATTCTTTGCAGCCAAAGATGGAGAAGCTCTATACAGTCAGCAAAAACAAGACCAGGGGCTGACTGTGGCTCAGATCATGAACTCCTTATTGCCAAATTCAGACTGAAATTGAAGAAAGTAGGGAAAACCACTAGGCCATTCAGGTATGACCTAAATCAAATCCCTTATGATTATACAGTGGAAGTGAGAAATAGATTAAAGGGACTAGATCTGATAGATAGAGTGCCTGATGAACTATGGAATGAGGTTTGTGACATTGTACAGAAGACAGGAATCAAGACCATCCCCATGGAAAAGAAATGCAAAAAAGCAAAATGGCTGTCTGCGTAGGACTTACATATAGCTGTGAAAAGAAGAGAAGCAAAAAGCAAAGGAGAAAAGGAAAGATATAAGCATCTGAATGCAGAGTTCCAAAGAATAGCAAGAAGAGATAAGAAAGCCTTCCTCAGCGATGAATGCAAAGAAATAGAGGAAAGCAACAGAATGGGAAAGACTAGAGATCTCTTCAAGAACATTAGAGATACCAAAGGAACATTTCATGCAAAGATGGGCTCGATAAAGGACAGAAATGGTATGGACCTAACAGAAGCAGAAGAGATTAAGAAGTGGTGGCAAGAATACACAGAAGAACTGTACAAAAAAGATCTTCACGACCCAGATAATCATGATGGTGTGATCACTGTCCTAGAGCCAGACATCCTGGAATGTGAAGTGAAGTGGGCCTTAGAAAATATCACACGAACAAAGCTAGTGGAGGTGATGGAATTCCAGTTGAGCTATTTCAAATCCTGAAAGATGATGCGGTAAAAGTGCTGCACTCAATAACTCTGAGTAGGCCTCATAAAATATGTATCTGCCAGGCAAATGCAGCCTGTGGGCAGTGTTTTCTTTAGGGGTTATCCATGTCAACACAGACACTTGGAGTTTATTGCTGAAGACCTCTGGTAAGGACCAAAATAGGAGGAGAGACAGTGGCATTCTGTGCCTACTTGACATTTTCTCCTAGGATTGACTCTGGTTATGAGATAAAAAGAAGGAAGTCTTTGGTTTTATCAGCTAGGTCAGCTTTATCTCAGTGTAGCAGTAGATTTGATACGAAAACCTAATCAATATAGTACTTGCCTTAAGAACTCACTGAGAAATGGAATATAGAAATTTAACAAGAGAAAGGAGTATAATACACTTACAACAAAATTATAGTTTTTTACTCTGAATATCACCTCAGCCTCAAATTATATTGCGAGAAGTTGAAATTAATGGTTTGAGAGACTGCATTTTGTTTTGCCTAGTTTTGTTTTTAGACTATTCTTCTCCTTCAGTGATTATGTAATTGCCCAAACCATTGTGGAAATAGCCACATCTTTAAAAAAAGAAAAAAAAAGAAGAAGCTAAAATCAATCTAAAAAACAAAAACCACACACTGCAAGTACTTTCATGACACCCCTCTTCAAATTGGAGATAAAACCGAAGCTTTAAGAAACTTCATTTCAGCCTCAGAAGCTGACAAATGAAGAATTTAATCATAGAGAAGTTCTGCCTGAGATGTAAAACACAAATCCTGGGAGTTTGTTATGGAGATTGTTTCAGAGAAATGGTTTTAATTTCTTAAGAGGCTTTATAATGACAGCTTGTGTCTCCACATCAACTGGTAAAAGGACAACAAAAACTCAAAAGGGATTCTAGTAAAATCCACACTAAAAACACTAATGAGACAGTTAAATTACCTATTGAAGGAGCTGAAAAGCAAAATTGACAGGTTTTTAGTCAAAGGAATGTTCATGTCTCCCAAGTAAACAAAGACTAGGGAGTGAATGAAAGGAAGAAAAAGAACACCCGGTTCCTCGGGGAGCTATTCTGTGAGGAATTCTTAGCAGCTACAGAAATTCGTAGGTCAAAGAAATCTACGTGCACTGGGCCTTGAGGCCAGAGGGAACCCTAGGAAAAAGCCAGCCCTCCCTGTTCCGGGCAGGCAGAGGGAAGCCTGGAGGGAGAGAGAGAGAGACAAAGAGAGAACAGTGATTGAGTTTCCTTTCCAAAGTCTTAAGTGAAGTCCCTCAACCGTGTCCGACTCTTTGCGACCCCATGGATTGTAGCCTACCAGGCTCCTCGGTCCATGGGATTTTCCAGGCAAGAATACTGGAGTGGGTTGCCATTTCCTTCTCCAGGGGATAAAACCAAATACTTTCTAGAACTCTACTCAGAACGCTGGGGGTATAAGACAGGTAATAAGGAGACCTATCATTAACTGTTGCCAGGTTTTTAGTGTCAATTTACTAGACAATGGACTTAAATTTTTTTTCATTTTTAGAAAAAATAATAAATTTAGAGATTAAAAAAATATAATGTAAATAATAAAATATAGAAAAGCATAAAGAGGAAAATTAAAGAAGAAAACTTGACACTGAACTATTTAGTGTCAAATTATTAGATAATGAACTTTAAATTTTTTCATTTTTAGAAAAAATAATTATGTATTTAGAGATTATAAAATAAAATGTAAATAATCAGAAAATATAGAAAAGCATAAAGAAGAAAATTAAACCCATTACTACTACTACCTAGATACAATAACTTAATATTTTATATACATTGTCCAGTCTTCATATAACTATATTGTATAGATATATAAGAATGATTAAAGAAATATGGAAATTAATATTTGTTAAGATCAGACTATACAATCTATTTGGTAATTTGTTTTGTCAGAAAATATAAAGCATATAAAATATATTTTAAACATTTTGTTAAGTCATTTAGTATTTTTATTCAATAGGATTTTAATATATAGTTCAGTTTAGTCACTCAGTTGTGTCCAATTCTTTGTGACCCCATGGACTGCAGCATGCCAGGCTTCCCTGTCCATCACCAACTCCCAGAGCTTGCTCAAACTCACGTCCATCAAGTTGGTGATGCCATCCAACCATCTCATCCTCTGTCATCCCCTTCTTCTCCTGCCTTCAATCTTTCCCAGTATCAGTGTCTTTTCCAGGAGTCAGTTCTTCACATGAAGTGGCCAAAGTATTTGGAGCTTCAGCATCAGTCCTTCCAATGAATAGTCAGGACTGATTTCCTTTAGGATGGACTGGTTAGATATCCTTGTAGTCCAGGGGACTCTCAAGAGTCTTCTCCAACACCACAATTCAAAAGCATCAATTCTTCAGCACTCAGCTTTCTTTACCGTCCAACTCTCACACCCATACATGACTTTCTATTGTTTCCCCATCTTTTTGTCATGAAGTGATGGGACTGGATGCCATGATCTTAGTTTCTTGAATGTTGAGCTTTAGGCAAGCTTTTTCACTCTCCAGTTTCACTTTCATCATGAGACTCTTTAGCTCCTCTTCACTTTCTGCCATAAGGGTGGTGTCATCTGCCATATCTGAGGTGATTGATATTTCTCCCTGCAATCTTTATTCCAGTTTGTGTTTCGTCCAGCCCAGCATTTCACATGATGTACTGTGCATATAAGTTAAATAGGCAGGGTGACAATATACAACCTTGACATATTCCTTTCCCAGTTTGGAACCAGTCAGTTGTTCCATGTCCAGTTCTAACTTGCTTCTTGACCTGCATACAGATTTCTCAGGAGATAGGGAAGGTGGTCTGGCATTCCCATCTCTTTAAGAATTTTCAACAGTTTGTTGTGATCGAGACAGTCAGAGGCTTTGGCTTAGTCAATAAAGCAAAAGTAAATGTTTTTCTGGAACTCTCTTGCTTTTTCAATGATCCAGAGGATGTTGACAATTTGATCTCTGGTTCCTCTGCCTTTTCTAAATCCAGCTTAAACATCTGAAGTTCTCGGTTCACGTACTGTTGAAGCCTAACTTAAAGAATTTTGAGCATTACTTTGCTAGCGTGTGAGATGAGTGCAATTGTGTGGTAGTTTGAACATTCTTTGGCATTGCCATTCTTTGAGATTGGAATGAAAACTGACCTTTTCCAGTCCTGTGACCCTGCTGAGTTTTCCAAATTTGCTGGTATATTGAGTGTAGCACTTTCACAGCATCATCTTTTAGAATTTGAAATAGCTCAGCTGGAATTCCATCACTTCCATTAGCTTTGTTCATAGTAATGCTTTCTAAGGTATCTGGGAAAAAAAATAATAAAAATACTACACGTCAGACTTCATGTGATTGGATAAAGCAGCACTCAGAAGAAAATACAAGGACTTCAGTAGTTATTAATAAAAGTAGAATAAAAACAAATCCACTAAATATCCAACAGAAGAGTTTAAAAAAGGAGCAACAAGATAAATCAAAGGAAAGCAGAACAGAACAATAAAGGTAAACATAGAAAGTAGTAAGTTAAACAAACAATAATACAAATACAAAATCCAGTTTTGGGAGCTATAAAGTAGGTATGCTCATAACAAATGTAATCAAAAGTAGGAGGAAGTACAAATACAGACAGTATGGAATAAGTGGGAAGGAGTTATATTTACAGAAATAATTACAGGCATCATAAAACAGTATTAATTATAGTCAACTAAATTAAAAAATCCAAATAAAGCAAATACTCTGCTAAGTAAATGTAAGTTTTATATCAAAACAAATTCAAGTACAGATAAACTATATAAACATATCAATTAAATAGAAGAAATAGAAAAAATTTTCAAAGAGCCATCCCTATCTTACTCCCCAAAAGACCAAAATCAAATGATTTTGTGATAGATTTCTAATAAATTTTGACAAAACAATTCTATAGTAAAGGAAAAGAAAAACTTTAGTGGTTTCTTTTATGATGCAGGAATTAATACCAATATTTAACAAAAATTTCCAAAGATAAAATTTCTATAGGGCAATGTCTCCTATGATTATCAATGCAAAATACTTTCAAATAAAATAATAGCAGACCTAATCACCATATTATAAGAAAATGACACACTAACCAACTAAGATTTTTCCAGTAATGTAGGAATTTTCAATATTAGGAAAGCTATTTAAGTAATTGGCTATAGTAATAGATCCACGTGTGTGCATGCTAAGTCACTTCAGTTGTGTCCAGCTCTTTGCAACTCTGTGGACTGTAGCCCACCAGGCTCCTCTGTCCATGGGATTCTCCAGGCAAGAATACTGGAATGGGTTGCCAGGGGATCTTCCTGGCCCAGGGATGGAACTGGTATCTCTTATGTCTCTTGCATTGGAAGGTGGGTTCTTTACCACTAGTGCTACTGGGAAGCCCCATAGTAATAGATCTAAGAGTGGCTAAATCATATAAACACCTCTAGCCTTTCTGGAAATGCATTTTTTAAGTTTCAAAGTCCATTTGCGATGCTGAAGAATCTTAATCAACTAGAAATAGATGGCTGTTTCCTTCACTAGTTAAAATATGTCTATCATTAGGCCATCAGAAATGCTAAAATCATCCCCATTAAATTTAGAGATAAAACAAATATTTTCATTATCATCACTATAATTTAAAATTTTTTGCATATATTAAAAAATTAGAGATGAAAAATAAACCATATATATATATATATATATATATATATAAACTAGGCAGTAAGGGATAAAACTAAATATACATGGTATAATTTATACCTGACATATATAAGAGAATAAACTTAAAATTGCCTACAAACAATGAGGATTTCAATAAGATTTCTGACCATAAAATTAATATACAGAAGTTAACAGTCTTCAGAATATAAACAAGAACTAGGTAGAAAATATAATGGAAGTAAAGATCCCATTTTATAATTTAAACTGAAAATTGAACATTAAAATTAAACACAAAAATGATAGGTGTAAAGTTAATAATTAGAAGGGACATTCAGTTCAGTTTAGTTCAGTCACTCAGTCATGTCTGACTCTTTGCCACCCCATGAATTGCAGCACACCAGGCCTCCCTGTCCATCACCAACTCCCGGAGTTCATTCAAACTCACATCCATCGAGTCGGTGATGCCATCCAGCCATCTCATCCTCTGTCGTCCCCTCTTCCTCTTGCCCCCAATCCCTCCCAGCATCAGAGTCTTTTCCAATGAGTCAACTCTTCGCATGAGGTGGCCAAAGTACTGGAGTTTCAGCTTTAGCATCATTCCTTCCAAAGAACACCCAGGACTGATCTCCTTTCGAATGGACTGGTTGGATCTCCCTGCAGTCCAAGGGACTCTCAGGAGTCTTCTCCATCACCACAGTTCAAAAGCATTAATTCTTCGGCACTCAGCTTTCTTCACAGTCCAACTCTTGCATCCATATATGACCACTGGAAAAACCATAGCCTTGACTAGACGGACCTTTGTTGGCAAAGTAATGTCTCTGCTTTTGAATATGCTATCTAGGTTGGTCATAACTTTCCTTCTAAGGAGTAAGCGTCTTTTAATTTCATGCTGCAATTAACAATATATAAAATCTTTATAAGTAAAACTTTAAAATCCTTTAAGAGGAGCAAGTAAAATTTTTTTAACTACTAGGAAAATATAACTTGTTTTGGGATAGAACATTCAACATCAAAAATAAAGGTATCAATTTTCCATAAGTTAACTAATAACTTAATAATGATTTTTTAAATTGTAGCATAGTTAATTTACAACGCTATGTTAGTTTCAGGTGTACAGGAAAGTGATTTGGTTATACATATTTATGTATATATCTATTTTCTTCATTTTAAAATTCTATTTCATTTATAGTTTATTACAGAATATTTGTACATAATTCTCTACAATGAATTTTTGTTGTTTATTTTGTATATTGTAGTGAGCATCTGTTAATTCTCCACTCTTTTTTTTTTTCTTTTTTTTTTCCCCCAAATCTTCCCACTCTCTCCCTCTCCCACAGAGTCCATAAGACTGTTCTATACATCAGTGTCTCTTTTGCTGTCTCGTATACAGGGTTATCATTACCATCTTTCTAAATTCCATATATATGCGTTAGTATACTGTATTGGTGTTTTCCTTTCTGGCTTACTTCACTCTGTATAATAGGCTCCAGTTTCATCCACCTCATTAGAACTGATTCAAATGTATTCTTTTTAATGGCTGAGTAATACTCCATTGTGTATATGTACCACAGCTTTCTTATCCATTCATCTGCTGATGGACATCTAGGTTGCTTCCATGTCCTGGCTATTATAAACAGTGCTGCGATGAACATTGGGGTACACGTGTCTCTTTCCCTTCTGGTTTCCTCAGTGTGTATGCCCAGCAGTGGGATTGCTGGATCATAAGGCAGTTCTATTTCCAGTTTTTTAAGGAATCTCCACACTGTTCTCCATAGTGGCTGTACTAGTTTGCATTCCCACCAACAGTGTAAGAGGGTTCCCTTTTCTCCACACCCTCTCCAGCATTTATTATTTGTAGACTTTTGGATCGCAGCCATTCTGACTGGTGTGAAATGGTACCTCATAGTGGTTTTGATTTGCATTTCTCTGATAATGAGTGATGTTGAGCATCTTTTCATGTGTTTGTTAGCCATCTGTATGTCTTCTTTGGAGAAATGTCTATTTAGATCTTTGGCCCATTTTTTGATTGGGTCATTTATTTTTCTGGAGTTGAGCTGTAGGTGTTGCTTGTATATTTTTGAGATTAGTTGTTTGTCGGTTGCTTCATTTGCTATTATTTTCTCCCATTCTGAAGGCTGTCTTTTCACCTTGCTAATAGTTTCCTTTGATGTGCAGAAGCTTTTAAGTTTAATTAGGTCCCATTTGTTTATTTTTGCTTTTATTTCCAATATTCTGGGAGGTGGGTCATAGAGGATCTTGCTGTGATGTATGTCAGAGAGTGTTTTGCCTATGTTCTCCTCTAGGAGTTTTATAGTTTCTGGTCTTAGGTTGAGATCTTTAATCCATTTTGAGTTTATTTTTGTATATGGTGTTAGAAAGTGTTCTAGTTTCATTCTTTTACAAGTGGTTGACCAGATTTCCCAGCACCACTTGTTAAAGAGATTGTCTTTAATAATTCTCCACTCTTAATTTATCCTTCTGTTGCATTCCTAGCTATTAATTTGTGTACTGTGCCTGTGATCCTGTTTCTCTCTTGTAAATAAGTTCCTTTGTACTATTTTTTTAGATTCCATGTATAAGTGAAACCATATAGTATTTGTCTTTGTGTCCTTCACTTAGTATGATAATCTCTAGTTCCATCCATGCTGCTACAAATGGCATTATTTCATTCTTTTTTTTGGCTGAGTAGAATTCTGTTATATATATGTACCACATTTTCTTTATCCATTCCTCTGCTGATAGATACGTAGGTTACTTTCATGTCTTGGCTATTATAAATAACACCTTCATGAACACTGGGGGTGCTTCTATCTTTTCAAACTAGATCTTTTGTCTTTTCTGGATATATGCCCAGAAGTCAGATTGTTGGGTCATATAGTAATTCCATTTTTAGTTTTTTAAGGAACTTCCATACTGTTTTCCAAAGTGTTTGCACCAAAGCAATTGCACCAAGTTACATTTCCACCAACAATGTAGGAGAGCTCACTTTTCCTTTTCTCCACACCCTCTCCAACATTTATTATTTATGGACATTTTGAGATGACCGTTCTGACAGATGTGAGTTGGTATATGATTGTAGCACTGATTTGCATTTCTTTAGTAATTACTGTGTTGAGCATCTCTTTATGTGCCTATTGGCCATCTATATGTCTTCCTTGGAGAAATGTCTGTTTAGGTCTTCTGCCCATTTTTTGATTGGGTTGTTTATTTTTTGTTATTTAGTTGTATGAGCTGTTTGTATATTTTGGAAATTAATCCTGCGTTGGTCACATCATTTGCACATATTTTCTACAAATCCATTGGTGGTCCTTTCGTTTTGTTTATGGTTTCCTTTGCTGTGCAAACGTTTTGTAAGTTTTAATTCCCATTTGTTTATTTTTTCTTTTATTTCTATTGCCTTGGGAGACTGATATAAGAAAACGTTGCTACAATTTATATCAGAGAATATTTTGCCTATGTTCTCTTCTAGAAGTTTTATGGTGTTGTGTCTTATAGTTAAGTCTTTAAGCCATTTTGAGTTTATTTTTATGTATGATGTGAGGGTGTGTTCTAACACATTTGGCTGTCCAGCTTTTCCAACACCACTTGCTCAAGAGATTGTCATTTCCCCATTATATATTCTTGCCTCCTTTAACTGAAGATGTGTGGGTTTATTTCTGAGCTCTCTATTCTGTTCCATTGATCTGCACGTCTGTTTTTGTGCCAATACCATGCTGTTTTGATTACTGTAGCTTTATAGTATTGTTTGAAGTCTGGAAGGGTGATACCTCTAGCTTTGTTCTTTTTCCTCAGGATTGCTTTGACAGTTCTGGGTCTTTTGCGGTTCTGTATAAACTTTAGGATTATATATTCTAGTTATGTGGAAAATGTCATGGTAATTTGATAGAAACCACATTAAATCTATAGATTGCCTTGGGTAGTATGTCAATTTTAACTATATTAAGTCTTCTAAACCAAGAGCATGGGATATATTTCCATTTCCTTAAATAACCTTCCGTTTCCTTTATCAGTGTTTTATAGTTCTCAGCATGTAAGTCTTTCACCTCATTGGTTAGGTTTATTCCTAGTATTTTTTTTTGATGTGATTTTAAAAGGGTTTTTTTTAATGTTCTCTTTCTGTATCTCATTGTTAGTATAGAGAAATTCTACAAATTTCTGTATATTAACCTTGTATCTTGCTACCATGCTGAATTTACTTATCAGTTCTAATAATTTTCTGTGTGTGGAGTCTTTAGGGTTTTCTACATAGAGTACTGGTCATCTCATATAATGAAAATTTTACCTCTTCCCTCCCAGTTTGGATACTTTTTTTTTCTTGTCTGATTACTGTGGCTTGGATTTCTCATACTTTGTTAAATAGAGGTGGTAAAATGCCATCTTTGTCTTGTTCTAGATTTTTAGTGAAAAGGCTCTCAGCTTTTCACCATTGAGTATTATGTTGGCTGCGGTTTGTCCTAAGTGACTTGTATTATGTTGAGATATGTTTCCTCTACTCTCACTTTGGTAAGAGTTTTTATCATGAATGGATGTTGAATTTTATCAAATGCTTTTTCTGCTTCTGTTGAAATGATCACATGGCTTTTGTCTTTTGCTGATCTGTCTTTTGCTGATCTATATCACATAGATTTGCATATGTTGAACCATCCTGTGACCCTGGAGTAAATCTAATTTCATCATGGCATATGATCCTTTTTATGTGTTGTTAAATTCAGTTTACTAATATTTTGTTGAGAATTTTTGCATCTATATTCATCAGTGATGTTGTTGTTCAGTTGCCCAGTCACGTCTGACTCTTTGAGACCCCATGGACTGCAGCATCCTAAGCCTCCCTGTCCCTCAGCATCTCCCAGAGTTTGCCCAAGTTCATGTCCATTGCATCAGTGGTGCGACCCAGCTATCTCATCCCCTGATATCCTCTTCTCCTTCTGCCCTCCGTTTTTCCCAGCATCAGGGACTTTTCCAATGAGTTGGCTATTTGCATCAGATAACCACAATACTGGAGCTTCAGCATCAGTTCTTCCAATGAGTATTCAGGGTTGATTTCCCTTAAGATTGACTGGTTTAATCTTCTTGCTGTCCAAGGGACTTTCAGGAGTCTTCTCCAGCACCGCAGTACAAAGGCATCAATTCTTTGACATTCTGCCTTCTTTATGTTCCAGCTCTCACAGTCATATGTGACCACTGGGAAGACCATAGCCTTGACTATATGACCTTTGTTGGCAGAGTAATGTTTCTGCTTTTCAACACAGTGTCTAGGTTTGTCATAGCTTTCCTGCCAAGAAGTAATTGTCTTCTGATTTCATGACTCTAGTCACCATCTGTGGTGATTTTAGAGCCCAAAAAGAGGAAATCTGTCACTAGTTACACATTTTCCTCTTCTATTTGCCATGAAATAATAGGGCTGGATGCTATAATCTTACTTTTTAAAAAAATACTTAGTGATATGGACCTGTAATTTTCTTTTTTGGTAGTATCTTTGTCTGGTTTTGTTATCAGGGTTTTGGTAGCTTCATACAATGACTTTGAGAGTGTTCCTTCCTCTTTAACCTTTTTCGAGAGTTTGAGAGTATGTTTGTTTGTTTGTTTTGTATGTTTGGTAGAATTCCCCAGTCCTGGATTTTTGTTTGCAAGGAGGTTCCCCCCCCACCCCACCCAGCTTGAAACAGCAAATATTAATTATTTCATTATTTCTGTGGGTCATGAATTCAGTAGCAGCTTAGCTGACTTGGTGTGATTCAAATTTTTTCATGAAGTTACTGGATGCGTGCATGCTCATAAAGCCACCAGCACATAAATCCACGGGAGCTGCGTCTCCTGAACCCACAGACTCAGGACCATGTACAAAGTCCTGGTCCCAAAATCTGCCAGAGGGAGAACCCAACAGAGCTGCCTCCCTGGGCCCACAGTGGATTGCTGGTAACTAGCTCAGGTTTTAGCCCTACTTCTGTGTGTTCATGCCCACAAAGTTAATAGAACCCACTGTGGCTACAGCCTTGCCCACTGACAAGGAGGATGCTATGACAGATCCAGGCTCCTTCTTCCCTGTGTTGATGGTGGGGCTCCTATGGAGGATCAATGCTTTTTATGTCAGGTAATTTTATTTTTTGGCAGCACATCTTTCAAACAGAAACATTTTTGAGCAGTATACCCAAGACCTTTGCTGGGTACCATGAAATATACAAAAAGATATAAAATTGGGTCATTGCACTCCAGGCAGCTGAAAGGACATGGTATGCTGCAACAGAAAGAGAATGGGCCTCGGGGTCTTATTCCCTGGTTAAAATCCCTGCTTATATTCATGTTAGCAGCTTCCTTAGCCAATTTACTTAACTTCTCAGAGACTCAATTGCTTCATCTGTACAGCCCTGAGAAAATACCGAATTCTCAATATATTATTAAAATATGACTTTAAAATACCTATTTTAGTACCTAGATCTAACACCTGCACAATGTGTTAAAAAAAAAAAAAGTTGGCAAGGAGATCATATCCTATGAAAATATAGGCAGGAAATGCTTAGTGCTAAATTGATAACATAGATGATCATTACTGTAGAATTCAGAGGAAGGAGATCATTTCTAGGAGAATGTGGTCATAGCATATTGATTGAAGAAACAAGAACCAAAGCTGAATCCTGAAAGGGTAGTAGTCTGTGAAAAGCAAGGGCATCACCACAGGAAAGGAAAGCCATGATGTGGACACAAGTGTGAGCTGAAAATATTTGGATATAGGCAGAACTGACTTGGAGTAGAGGACAGAAAATGGGAAAGGCCAATTATGGTCAAATTAGAGAGGACATTGGAGGGGGAAATGTCCCCCTCCAATGGAGGAGGAATCCACTCCAGTATTCTTGCCTGGAGAATCCCAGGGATGGAGGAGCCTGGTGGGCTGCCGTCTATGGGGTCGCACAGAGTCAGACACGACTGAAGCGACTTAGCAGCAGCAGCAGCAGAGAGGGCATTAAATGCCAGGCTAATGAGTTTGGGCTTTTCTCATAGGAAGCCTCTTTAGATTTACGAACAGGGTTATAATGTGATGCAAATAGTGTTTTGGATTGATGACATTTTGGCAGCCAGCCATATGGATTGGGGTCTGCAAGAGAGACAAGAAGGTCAAAGACTGTCTTAAACTGTAGGATAAACATTAGCTAATAAGGACATCTTTTAGGGTGCTGACACTGGAAAGAGAATGGAATAGAAGAGAAAGTTGTGTTCATCATGAAAGTAAGAACTGAAAAGACTTAATTTTGAGTAGATAATGCTAAGTGGTGACAAGAAGGGAGCCTCCAGAGATGACATCCACATTTTTAAGCCCAGTGACTAGACAAGTAATAGCACCATTTGAAAAAGAGCAGAGAAGAACAATGCTCCAGCAACTTGGAGAAAATATGATTCATTTATATTAACATACTGCATTTAAAATAGAGGTGATACAATCTAGTGGAAAAGTTCCCCATTCAGTTGGACATTCAAGCCTGGTGCCAGGAGGGATGATGAGACTGAAGCTATAGAACTAAGATTCATTGGCAGCTAACACAGTCGAAGACATGGGGTGAGCGACTTTCTATTGATAGTGGCAAAGTCTCAATGACTAAAACTTGGCATGTTTGTAATTATTAAGAGCAGAAAATGGAGCTAGTGAAGAGAATAAAGGTCAGAGAGAATGGATAAGAACTAAGTAATATGGTGCTTCGAAAGCCAAATGAGAGAAGAGGGTCAAAAAGAAGATGCGAACAGAAGATGAACCACGTCAGATACTGCAGAAAGATTGATGTGAACGAGAAATTGATAATGTCAGTGGGTTCAGCTCTTATGAGACCAGTGCTCTTCCTGCCTATGGGTTCAGAATGCTGGGAGGGCTGACTGCAGAACAAAAGAGAGGTACAAGATAGTGGTGGAAACTGAGGGTCCTGAGAGCAGACCACCTGGATTTCAATTGAGTCTCCAGGCTTGCTATGTGATCTTGTGCAAGTTGTTTAACTCCTTTATGCCTCCATGTCTCCATCTTTAGAATGGAGATAATAATGATAAAAATAGCAGCTAACTCTTGAGGTTTTTGTGAGGCTAAAGGACAATGTATATACATTGCCTAATGTATAGGCACAGAGTAGGCACTCAAATGCTATTTATCATTCAAACTGTGAGTAGTCATTCATCAAATCCATTTCACCTGCTTTTACTAATCAATGTCATCTACAGTAGACTTGCGTGTCCTCCAGGTGGAAAGTAGACTAAACAATAAGATATTTGCCTGAGTTGTTTTCCAGGAACTTGGAGTCAGCTGTGTCTGGTTCCAACTGAACTGGGTAAGACTGGATAAGACTACTGACCCTTCAGCTGGGCATGCGTGAGTGTATGCTCAGTGATCTTTGGATGTTAGAGAGCCAAAAACTCCACCCTCAGATCATGCTAAATGCCTTTATTTTCTTTTTCTTTTAAACATGCAGAGGCTTGTAGCTTAGGTAAGCCTGTGCACAACAATGACGACCGCACATTTTCCTAATCACCTTTTCGCACACCCCAGACCATTATGATTCTTTATTTTTTATCCCATAAATGTCCCATGCCACTTGATTTCTAGAAGACAGAGCTGAGACTGTCTCCCATCTCCTTGCTTGGCTTGCCTTGTGAATAAACCCCCTCTGCCACAGAGCTTGATACCCTAGCATTTTAGCTTGCTGTACATCAGGCAAAATGAACCTGGTTCCATAACACCATTTCTTGTTATTAGCATTACTGTTACAGGAAGCGGATACTGGGTGGCATTTGGTCAAGAGTCTGGGTAAGGAAAAGCAGAAGTACAGTAGCAGGATAGCTTGGGAGTGCTTCCCAGGCACAGGTGTGTACATGTCTGCAGGCAGTTGGGAAGGGGAGACAAGGCAGGAGTAGACACTGAAGATACTAGGGAGGAGACAATGTGATGGAGCAGAGTCATGGAGGGAAAGAAGAGAGTGTGGATTTCAGGATCCAGTTTGACTAATTATCCTGGGAAAGACGGGCTAGACACCACCTGAGTTCATAAAAAGTCTACTCATATAGAGATGGAATTTTGAAGAGACTAGAGGGAGAACAAGAAAACACACAAGTTTTTTTTCCCACCCAGCAAAGGAAGCACTGACGCATTGGCCAAAAGTGAGAAGAATTGAGTGGATGAAGGTCTCTGCAAGTATTTGCAAAGTTTCATTAACATTCTCTTTTCAAGTTTAAACTTCTTCAGACATTTTTTTTTTAATCTCCATAGTGGCTCCAAGTAGAAAGTAAAGAACAAAGGGTTAAAAGCAATTCAAAAATATTGTAGGATTAGTCTAGTACCATCCAGCAGTATGGATAAGAGAGCTGGCAGTGGAAACCAGCCCTCAGCCTGGTAAGTCCACGACCCTTCTGTTGGGAGGCAAACCAAGGAGGAAAAGGCTGGCTTCTCAAAGCCTCTTCAAGGTCCTTTTAGGTTTTAAAGAGCTTTTCTTTTTTACCTAGAGTAACATTTGATATTGAGTAGTCTGCCAGGTTTAACTTCTCTTGGGAAGCACAATTTCTCAGGACATTTTGAATCATATAAAGGTCTGAACACCATTATCTGCCTCTCATTCTCACTTTTCATTCTTTTTTTCATTAGCCATGGAACCTACTATGTATAAAGCCACAGAGCCTCCAAGATAGATGGAGCATAGTCTTTGTGAAATGTTGCTTTCTCAATAAAAAAAAAAAAACAAAACAATTTTCACCAAAGTTTGTATCTAGGGTAAACAGGGGAACTAAGTCTGATAGTTTGGTCCTTGGTTTCCCAAATCATCATTCTGGGGTAGTCGAAAGAGAGCATACAGTCATTTTTCGGACTGGTGCTGGGAGACTCAGATTGGTAGCTGTATGTGCCCTCACCTGCTTTCTGCGTTCTCTCTTTGCAATAAATTAAATTAAATTAAGAATAAAAATAAATTAAATTTCTTTTGGTGCAACAGCTTCAAATATTAAACCAGAAAGTGTGGAGGAAAGAGTTTGTCCTGCCGGGCTATAAGCCTGTTTGATCCCAAGGGAATATGGGCATGTCAGATGCTATAAACAAGCAGAGGAAAATTCTGATGAAGATAAAGTGCTATGCGCCATAGTTCGTTATTCTGAGCAGCTTTGAGGCTGCCAGGACAATAGACTCACTTCTGTTTTTGCCGTCAGTATCGCTCTGAAGATGGCTTATTTGTAAAAGGAGCAGGATCAAGGCTATGCATTCATTTGTAAAAGATGCCACCACACACATTCTGCAGCTAATACCGTGTTCATGAACTTTACCTGTGACTAAATACATTTCATTTCTTACAGCTGAGCTTCAGTAATTGGTTTTTGCAGCCACAAACACATCCATCAAGGAAGATGTGAGAAGCCCAGGGCTCTCTCACTCTGCTTTTTGAAATGGCTTTTGCTGCAGATGGGAAATGCCATCCCAGCTCTGAGTTGGCAGGTCTTGAGGTCAAACCTTAGAGAGCTGGCACCTAGAAACTCCAAGGCAAGGAGGAGCAGGTGGCTTTGGAAGAGTAAATGACCCTGAAGGTAAGCAACAGGGAGGGGGAGAAGCAAACGACAGTGGGCGGAAAGTGGTGGCTAGGCAGTCTGCAGAAATGAGCCTCCCATCTCCAGCGCACAGCAGCTCCATGTTCTGTTTTTCCAGGTCCCTGCAGTCATGGAGGTCTCCAGGTGCCCACTAGGCCACAAAGTCATATAGCATAACCCAATCCAGGCTAAACTACCAATGGGAACTGAAGAATCATCATGCTGTTTGGAATTTGGCTGTGAAAAGGAAATGTGGCTCATCCAGTGAATTGATTAGTTAATTTATTCAGAAAAAATTAAGGAGCATTTGCTTTGGCCTTGAAAGTGCTGAATTATACACTTCAACAGTTTGGTTCACTGTGTCCCACATTTCCAAGAGAATTAGATTAGTTGGTATAACCCTGATATATACACATAAAATTGACATGAAAATAAGCACCAGGATTCCAGAAATGCATCAATGAGATATGCAGAATAATCATATTTTACTTTCTGGACTACCAGCTCTAGAGACAATTATGATGTAAGGAAATTTGCCTTAAATTCCCTCATCCCCTCCCCTTACTCTTTTCCCCTCCACCTACTGAGACATTTACCATCTCTGGCTTTTTCCCTTCTGCCTGACATAACCTGTGTGGGCATCATCACAGCCCAATCTTTCACAGTCTCTACCCCACAAATCACCTTTTAAAAATATTTCCATCTTATATTAATAGCTATGGGTTGAGGAATTATTTTCCCAGTGCTATTTATGTTTTCAAAGCTCCTTAATTATGATAGAAAGTCACATACAGAAAGAAGCAGGGCCAGGAAGGAGATTTTGGGGGACAGGAGGGTTATTCTCAGGACATTTTGAATCATATAAAGGTCTGAACACCATTATCTGCCTCTCATTCTCACTTTTCATTCTTTTTTTCATTAGCCGTGGAACCTACTATGTATAAAGCCACAGAGCCTCCAAGATAGATGGAGCATAGTCTTTGTGAAACTGTGGGTAATAATTAGTGAAATCCATTTCACCTGCCTTCACTAATGAAGGTTGTGTGAAGACTTGCCTGTCCTCCCAGCGGCACATAAACAATAAGATGTTTGTCTGTGTTGTTTTCTGGGAACTTGATCATCTTGATCAAGATGAACTGGTTAAAAGTGTGATTATTCTGCATATCCCACTGATGCTTTTTTGGAATCTTGGTGCTGATTTTAGCATCAATTTTATGTGTAGATATTAGGGTTATAGCAACACGGACCCTCCAATTGGGCACACACAAGTGTTTGAGCTCGATGACCTTTGACATCAAAGAACCTCAAACTCTGCCCTTAGAACATGTATGGGCCTGTAGCCTGGTTACACCTGCATAGAACCCCGAGCCAATTTACCTTGGGGCAGGCTGATTTTGAGATTTGTTCTCCTGTGTCCTTGCTTGGCTGCCTTGTAAATAGACCCTCTCTTCACTTGCAAACCTCAGTATCAGAGTGTGGGCTTGCTGTTTGTCAAGCAAAAAGCACCTGGTTTGGTTACAGTTGCCTTAGAGAGGCTCATAATCTGGTAGAAAAACAGCTCTTTAAACAATCAATAATAGGGTGATTTAGTAAGTGCTAAAGTAAAGTATGGTCAGGGTTTCATGAAAACTCCAGAAAGGAAATTCTGTCTCTTGCAGGAGGAAAAGATATCAGTGTTGTTAAGATTTGAGTCAGTATTTTTAAAATGTAGAAAATTGGCCTGGCTGCTAAAGGCGTAAACATGGATTCAGCAAGTAACTCAAGATCATTCCGGAAGGAAAACACGCACTGGCCTTTGGCCTTTGACTCACTGTGCCAAATTATTTCATCTACTGATAAAACCTAGAGATTTGAGGACCCTGGCTATCAGGCAGCTCTTTGGTGGAGAGAGTAGAGGGCTTTGCTGGTGTCCTCAGAGCACACAGGCTGGGCTGTGAGCACGCTGAAGGCTTGGCCCTGGTGAGAGATTCGTTTTTGAGTGTGTAGTTGTAACTGAAAGTGGAGTCTGGCTGCTCACCACTCAAAAGTCAATAAAGAGGCAAGATTGGTGGAAGGGAAAGTTTGCTTTATTTCAGATGCTAGCATGGGGATGGGGGGCAGACTCCTGTCCAAAAGCTGACTCCCTTCACACTTTGTCAGTCAACAAGAGCTTTTATAGATGGAAAGAGGGCTACATGCAGAAATAGCACAGTCAGCTCAGATAGTCATCTTGAAATTGGTCATCAGTGGTCTGACCAGCATCAACTTGATTGTTTTAAGTACAGTTAATTTTCAGTTCCAGGGTCAGTTTGTTCCCATTTCTTTGGGGCCTCAGAACTGTGTAAAATGAAGTAGTTTATGTCATGGCTTCGATTTGGTCATCATGTAGTCAGTTAACTGCTTTCATCTGGTAGGGGTTTCAGAACCCATAAGACAGCTCACAGGATATGGCTCAGAATATCATCTATAACCCTTGAGGAGGAACTAAAGGTCCTTAACTGTGCTTAGTGACTAAACTATTATTATTTATTCTTGTTGGACAGTTTTCCTTTGTGCATTTTCTCACTTCTCTGATTAGACTTATTCTCTGGCTAAAGTTTTTTTCACAGACAGAAGGCAGGTGGGAAAACATGGTCAGGGAAAGAACCACAGGGTCCTGCTCTGTTTCATAGTTAGAAGCCCAGTAGCAACCTAGAACCAGGAATACTTCTCCCAGATGTTCAGCAGGCTATAAATGAGAGCTCCTGATTGGATTTAAAACCAATAGTCCAGCACTCCAGACTCATCAGTTTAGACTTGCATTCAATTCCATCCTATCTCTGACACAGGAGATCTGATGAATTGGGGCGTGTGCTATAAAGGCACAAAGAATCAAATTGATTTTTTCCTCCACTTCTGTTTGCTTGGGTATTAGGTGCTGTGAATATAATATCAAATCCTCCCTGCCTTTTCTTTTTCTCACATTCTTGGGAACGACTATCCTCTGGAACCCAGGCTTGATCCCTGGATACCATATTTGAGATGGTCGAATGTCACGGTTAAGACCGCATGCAGGCTTTTGGAGACAGATGACCGGGTTTAAATCCAAGCCCTTTAGTTACTAGATATACAGTCTCAGCAAGTTATTCAATATCCCGTGCTTAGGGTCCCTCATCTGTACTATGGGGACAATACTACTCCCTGTCTTAAAAGCTGGTTGTGAGGATTAAACAACTTCACATATATAAGGCACTTAAAGGTGTACCTGGTAGATTGTGAACGGTCTGTACAGTTGACTTTTATCCTTCCAACTGCTGAGCACACTAATATTTCATTCCAGATTGCAGGAAGGAGGACCTGTGACAAATTCAAAGAACCACCAAGGATATCCTGGACCCAGGTAAGGGCAATGACACCCTTGTTCCCTCCTCAGGACTGGGAGGCGGGAACTTTCGGTGAGCTTATAATGCAGACAGCCTGAGAGGGGCAGTTCTTTTTACTGCTGCCACCTATGAGGTAAGATGTGACCAAGTGTGCCGCCTGCTTCAGATCCCTTGGTGTAGGTAGGTGGAGAATGGACTGATTCGGTTACGGGGAGAGAAACATGGGATCAGCTTTAGGCAGCTTTGGAAAAGACTTAAAGGGATCCTGCATGTTCTGATATGATCCGGACCAGCAGGCAGGGTTCTGAAGATAAGTCATCCTAAGGAATATTCTGTGTGCAGAGCTGGCCTGTGCTCTGTGCCATGGCTCTCTGTTGCGGTGTAGGACCTGTGATCCAGGCATGAATACTTTCAATCCGTTCCCCTCCTCTTCTTCTCCACTGACTTAATCCTGACTTACTATTCCCCTAGAGTCTTCAGTTCAGTTCAGTCGCTCAGTCGTGTTCGACTCTTTGCGACCCCATGAATCGCAGCACGCCAGGCCTCCCTGTCCATTACCAACTCCCGGAGTTCACTCAGACTCTTAGGGCACCTTCTATCTGCCTGGCTGTTCCAGTGCTAGCCCCTCTGCTTCCAGTCCACTTGTCCAGGGCTGTGAGATGGATCTTTCTGAGCATTGTTCTGATCACATCAATTTTCTACTAAAAACCTTCCTTTTCTTCATGGACTTATTTACCTACGGTGCCAGCAAGTATCCTAAGTGAGCAAAGTGGACCAGACAAGATGAAAGAGGCACGCTTCAGATCTGAAAGCTTGGGAACATTCCTAACTTCCATAAGGAGAGGCACTTCCTCCCATTTATTTTGATAGTGGAGGCTTTCTAAATCTGCAGTTTACATCCCACTTTTAGTTCACACTTTGTATGAGAAATATCACTTCATTCTTAACTGTTTTAAGAAAAACAACCCTGCCAGTCAAATGATTGTTTTAGGATGTTGGTTTGATGGCATAAATGGAGATCATAGTACAGTGGCTAACTGAAGATGGGAGATTTATTTATAATTCACATGAAGGTATATGTTGGTAGGTGGTCTGGTTATGGGGATTAGCATGTTCTGTTCCATGCAGTTATATTGGGACTCTAGTCTCTCTCGTTCTCAGCAGTGGTTCTCGATGTCTTAATCAAGGACTTTTGGGGGCATCCCTGAGAGTTTCAAGGGTTTATAATATCAAAATAATTTTAATGAGGTATAGTTGATGCATAGTATTATATTATTTTCAAGCATACAATGTACTAATTAAAATTTTTATATATTATATTCGATTTAAAATAATCATAAAACATTGGCTATATTTCTTGTGCTGTACAATATATGCGTGTAGCTTTTTTGTACTTAGTATCTTCTACCTCTTAATCTTCTATCCCTATCTTGTGCCTTGTCCCTCCCTCTCCCGGTTGGTAACCACTAGTTTCTTCCCTGTATCTGAGTCTGTTTTCCTATATATATGTGTTTTTTTGATTCCACATATAAGTAATGGCATACAGTATATGTCTTTCTCTGACTTATTTCAATAAGCATAACTTACTCAGTAAGCATGGGCTGCCTAGCGCCGGGGTTAATAATTAGCCACCTGTTGCTCTGGCTAAGCCATGAAAAAAATCACCATGGGAAAAGAATAAAAGCAAAATACAGCATAACCCAAATAAAAGTACCTTGGGTTGATCAGTTGGGGTTGTCATGCCCTGCTAAGCTAAGGCAAAACGTAGTGCGAACCTTGGAACACCAGGTCAGTGCAAGTTCAGAGCACTGCCTGTGCACACGTGAAGATGTTTTCCCAAGGCATATGTTGGTCTATGACCTCCAGCTAGGTGATAGCCCTTGTACAAGAAAATAACAAAGATAGGTTAAAGTAATCAATAAAATGGGAGACGTGACCAGGGACACAGGAGGCTGACTTCATTGTAACACAACAGATGCTTTCTGCTTGCCAAGACACTAAATAAAAGTGATGCGGCTCCAAGCAACAGGGCTCTTGACCAAGAGGTCTTGAGTCCCCCAGTCCCATCTTTAAAACTTTACTTCTGTCTCTAGTTTCTTTTTCCCAAACTATGCATTGACCACTTTCAATCCCTACCTGCTGTGCTGGCTGCAGCAGCCTAGGTCCATGCACATTGTTGCAAATGGTAGAATTTCATTCATTTCCGGGACTGAGTAATACTCCATTGTGTGTGTGTATATACCACATCTTAATCCAGTCATCTGTCAACAGCACTTTGGTTTTTTCTGTATCTTGGCTATTGTAAATACACTCCTATGAACATTGGCGTGCATATATCTTTTTGAATGAGTGTTTTCAAGGTGTTGTTTTTTTTTTATGCATACCCAGGAGTGTAATTACTTAAATCAGATGATAGTTCTATTTTTAGTTTTTTGAAGAACTTCTACACTGTTTTCCATAGTGGCTGCACCGATTTATATTCTCACCAACACTGAGAACCCTTTTCTCTACACCATTTCCAGGATTTGATGATAGCCATTGTGTCGGAGAAGGCAACGGCACCCAACTCCAGTACTCTTGCCTGGAAAATCCCATGGACAGAAGAGCCTGGTAGGCTTCAGTCCATGGGGTTGCTAAGAGTCGGACATGACTGAGCGACTTCACTTTCACTTTTCACTTTCATGCATTGGAGAAGGAAATGGCAACCCACTCCAGTGTTCTTGCCTGGAGAATCCCAGGGACGGGGAAGCCTGATGGGTTACCGTCTATGGGGTCGCACAGAGTCGGACACGACTGAAGCGACTTAGCAGCAGCAGCAGCAGAAGCATTGTAACAGGTGTGAGGCGATTTCTCACTGTGGTTTTGATTTGCATATCCATGATTAGTAATGTTGAGAATCTTTTCATGTGCCTGTTGGCCATCTGAATGTCTTCTTTGAGTTCCTCCTATGTTTTAATCAAGTTTTTTTTTTAATTAATTGTATGACCTGTTTATATCCTTTGGATATTGACTCCTTATTTGTCATATCATTTTCAAGTACTTTCTCCCATTCAGCAGGTTGTTCATTTTTGTCAAAGATTTCATTTGCTGAATAAAAGCTTTTAAGTTTAATTGGGTTCCATTTGTTCATTTTTGCTCTTATTTCCTTTGCCTTAGGAGACCACAAAAAATATTGCTAAAATTTATGTCTAAGAGTTCTCTGCCTATGTTATCTTCTAGAAATTTTAGAGCTTCGGATCTTACATTTAGATCTTTACTCAGTTTTAAGTTTACTTTTGTATTGGGGTGAGGAAATGCTCTAAGCTTATTCTTTTACATGTAGCTGTTCAGTTTTCTCAGCACCACTTATGAAAGTGACCGTCTTCTGCATTGTATATTCTTGCCTCCTTTGTTGTTGATTTATTGACTGTAAGTGTGTGGGTTTATTTCTGGACTCGATTCTGTTCCGTAGATCTACATATGTCTGGGTTTGTGTCAATACCATACTGTTTTGAATATTGTAACTTTGTAGTATAGTCTCAAGTCAGAGCACATGGTACCTCCAGCTTTGTTCTTTTTTCTCAAGATTGCTTTGAAATGTGGGGTCTTTTGTTGTTCCATATAAACTTTAGGATCATGTGTTCTACTTCTGTGAAAAATGTCCTCAGTATTTAGATAGGGATTGCATTAAATCTATAGGTTGCTTTGTATAGTATAGCTATTTTGATAATATTGATTCTTCCAGTCCAAGAGCATGGGATATCTTTCCCTTTTTACCATCAGTTTCCTTCGTCAATGTTTTATAGTTTTTTTTAAATTTTATTTTTTTTTTAAACTTTACAATATTGTATTAGTTTTGCCAAATATCGAAATGAATCCGCCACAGGTATACATGTGTTCCCCATCCTGAACCCTCCTCCCTCCCCATACCATCCCTCTGGGTCGTCCCAGTGCACCAGCCCCAAGCATCCAGTATCATGCATTGAACCTGGACTGGCAACTCGTTTCATACATGATATTATACATGTTTCAATGCCATTCTCCCAAATCTTCCCACCCTCTCCCTCTCCCACAGAGTCCATAAGACTGTTCTATACATCAGTGTCTCTTTTGCTGTCTCGTACACAGGGTTATTGTTAGCATCTTTTTAAATTCCGTATATATGCGTTAGTATACTGTATTGGTGTTTTTCTTTCTGGCTTACTTCACTCTGTATAATAGGCTCCAGTTTCATCCACCTCATTAGAACTGATTCAAATGTATTCTTTTTAATGGCTGAGTAATACTCCATTGTGTATATGTACCACAGCTTTCTTATCCATTCATCTGCTGATGGACATCTAGGTTGCTTCCATGTCCTGGCTATTATAAACAGTGCTGTGATGAACATTGGGGTACACGTTTTAAGTGTATAGCTGGCTCACCTCCTTGGTTAAGTTTTTTCCTTAGTTTTTTTTTTTTTTTTAATTCAATTTTAAAAGTTACTGTTTTGGTGTTTTTTTTTTTTTTTGCTTTCTGATAGTTCATTATTAGTTCATAGAAAAGCAACAGATTTATGTATATTAATCTAGCATCCTACAACTTTACAGAATTCATTTATTCTGTCAGTTTTTGTTTTGCGAAAGACTTAGTATGTTATTCACAAATAGTGACAGTTTTGCTTCTTCCTTTCCAATTTAGATGCCTTTTGTTTCTTGTCTGATTGCTGTGACTGGCAATATTGTGTTAAATAGAAGTGGCAAGCATGAGCATTTCTATCTTGCTATTAATTTTAGAGGAAAGACTTTTAGCTTTTCAGCATTGAGTATGATGTTAGCTGTGGATGTATTAGTCCATTTGTCATAAGTGGACTTTATTTTGTTGAGATATGTTCCCTTTACATGATTTTTGAGGGTTTTTTTTTTTTATCATGAATGAATATTGAATTTTGTCAAATGCTTTCTCTGCATCTGTTGAGATGATCACGTGATTTTTATCCTTTTTGTTGGCTTGGTGTGTAATGTTTTTTTGTGAATATTGAACTATCCCTGCATCCCTAAAATAAATCCCACTTAATCAAGATGTATAATCCTTTTTGTATATTGTGTGTGTGTATATACCAGTATATATTTATATATAAAATCAGTTTACTAATATTTTGAGAATGTTTGCATCATATTCATCAGAGATATAGGCCTGTAATTTTCTTTCTCTTTTCTCTTTTTTGGTGTTGTCTTTTTTTGGTTTGAGTATTGGGATAATGGTGGACTTACAGAATGAATTTGGGAGTGTCTGTCCTCTTCAATTTTTTTGAATAGTTTGAGAATATTAGCTCTATTTTGTTACAAGTTACTGTCAAGCTATAGAATTCTGGCCTTTTTTTGCTGAGAGTTGTTTTTAATTACAAATTCAATTTCACTACTAGTGATCAGTTGGTTCAAATTGTCTTTCTGATTCAGTCTTGGAAGGTTGAATGTTTCTAGAAATTTGTACATTCCTTCTAAGTTGTTTAAATTGTTGGCATATAACTGTGAATGGCGTTCTCTTAAGATTTTTTGTATCTCTGGTGTTGGTGGTCATTTTTCCTGTCATTTCTTATTTTGTTTATTTGGGTCCTCTCTCTTTTCTTCTTGAAGATCCTAGCTAAAGTTTGTCAATTTTGTTTATCTTTTCCAATGAACAGCTATTAATTTCACTGATCATTTTCTGTTGTTTCTTTAGTTTCCATTTTATTTAGTTCCTCTCTGATCTTATTCCTTCTGCTGACTTTGGGCTTCATTTGTTATTTCTCTAATTTCTTTAGAAATTAGATGGTAGAAAGTTAGATGGTAGGTTTGATTGTGTATTTGAAGTTTTTCTTTTTTCTTGAGGCAGGCCTATGTTTCTGTAAACTTCCCTCCTAAAATGCTTTTGTTGTGCCGCAGCTGCAATTCATGGGGTTGCAAAGAGTCTGAACGGACTGAGCGACTGAACTGAACTGATACATTTTGGAAAGTTGTGTTTCCATTTCTGTTTGTCTCAAGGTGGTTTTGGATATCCTCTTTGATTTCATCAGGGATCCAATGGTTTTATAGTATTTATAGAATGTTGTTAGTATCCATGGGTTTGTGCTTTCCCATTTTTCTTTCTGTAATTGACATAGTTTCATACCATTCTGGTTAAAAAAATGCTTGATATAATTTCTGTGCTATCAAATTTGTCAAAAGTAGTTTCATGGCCTAGCATGTCATCTATCCTTTAAGTGCACATAGTGTGTTCTTCAGAATGTGTATTCTACTGTGTTTTAGATGGAAGATCCTGTAGATATCTAAGTGTAACTGGTCTATTTTGTCATTTATTTATTTAAGTCATTTATTTACATTTTATTTACATTATTTATGTCATTTATTTAAGACCTTCTTGACTGACTTTTTTCTCCTAGATGATCTCTCCATTAATATAAGTAGTATATTAAAGCCTCCTACTATTACTGTGGGCTTCCTTTGTAGCTCAGCTAGTAAAGAATCTGCCTGCAATGAAGGAGGCCTGGGTTTGATCCCTGGGTTGGGAAGACCCCCTGGAGAAGGGAGAGGCTACCCACTCCAGTATTCTAGCCTGGAGAGTTCCATGGACTGTTTAGCCCATGGGGTTGCAAAGAGTTGGACACAACTGAGCGACTTTCACTTTCACTATTACTGTATTATCGTGAATTTCTTCCTTTATGTCTGTTAGTGTTTGCTTTATATATTTAAATGCTCCTGTACTGGATGCATATTTGAGTATAACACCCTCTTCTTGTATTGATTCTTGTATTGATCCCTTTGTCATTATATGATGCCCTTCTTTGTCTTTATTATAAACTTTAAGAGCTATTTTGTCTGGTGTGAATGTTACTACTGCTGTCTTTTTATATCTTTTTTTCATCCCTTCACTTTTAGCCTGTGTGTGTCTTTAGCTTTGAAATGAATGTCTTGTATGCAGCGTATGGATAGGTTTTGTTTTTTTATCCAATCAGCCACCCCATGTCTTTTGGAGCATTTAGTCCATTGACATTTAAAGTAATTATTCACCAGTGTGTACTTATTACTATTTTATTGCTTGTTCTCTGGTTATTTTTAGTTCTTCTCTGTTCATTTATTTCGCTGTAGTTTGATTTTCATTAGTGATATGATTGTATTCTTTTCTTTCTAGTTTAGTATTGTAGTGTATTGACTTGTAGTTACTACAAGGTTCATAAATGTTAACCTATAAACTATATCTACTCATTTTAGACTGTTACTTTAAGCTCAAACACATTCTAAAAGATCTATGTTTTTTTGTTCCCCTCCTTCACATTTTGTGATGTCATATTTTGTATCTTCATGTTTATCCCTTCATTATTTTTTGCAGTTACACTTTTACATTTTTTTGTCTTTTAATCTTCATATTAGCTTATTTAAGTGTTTGAGCCTCAGCCCTTACTATGTATTTGCCTTTCCTAATAGAATTTTTCCTTTCCTTAGATCCTTACTTTTTGTTAGAGCAGTTTCTTTTCTGCTTAGAGAAGACCATTAACATTTTCTTTTAGGGTAGGTTTTGTATTGATGAACTGTTAATTTCGTTTGTCTGAGAAGTTCTTTCTCTCTGTCTCAGTTCTGAATGATGGTATTGCTGGGTAGAGTGTTCTAGGCTGCAAATGTTTCCCTTTCAGCACTTTGAATATATCAGCACTCCCTCCTGACCTGCAAAGCTTTTGTAAAGACACCAGTTGATAACCTTAGGGAGCTTCCTTGCACATGACTTTGGTTTTTCTCTTGCTGCTTTTAGAATTCTCTAACTTTTGCCATTTTAGCTCTTATGTTTTTGTGTGGGTCTGTTTGAATTCCTTTTGTTCTGGACACTCTATGCTTCCTGTACTTAAATGTAGTTTTTCAGGCTTGTGAAGATTTTAGCCATAATCTCAAATATTCTGTCTACCCCTTCTCTCTCTCCTTTCCTTCTGGGACCCCTGTAATGGGAGTATTGGTATGCTTGGTATTATCCCAGAGATATTTTAAGATATTTTAGCTTAAATCTCTCCCTCAGCATCTGCCACCCCCACCCTGGTGTGGAGCTGCACTGTGGGGCATGCAGAGCTGTGTGAACTTGGCATGTGTTGGTGCATGCCCTGTGGTGGTCCAGCTGCCATCAGAGATCAAGAATGTTTCTGAAGTGCTGTCGTTTTTGCATTCCTCCTTATCCCTTGTTCTGCTGTCAATTCCTTCTAGTACGTTTTTCATTTCAGTTATGGTATTCTTCAATTCTGACTGGTTGTTTTTAATATTTTCTAGTTCCTTGTTAAAAGTCTCACTGTGTTCCTCTAATTCAGTTAGCATTCTTATTACTACTGCTATGGACTCTTTATCTGGTAAGTTGTTTGTTTCTGTTTCATTATGTTTTCAGGGATTTTTCTCTTGTTTTTTCAGTTGAGACTAGTTTCCTGTTTTCTCATTTTGCTTAACTTTCTCTGTCTCTCTGAATTTAGGTGAAACAGTTAACAGTTACAGTCTTGTAGTGGTGTCTATATCTGGAAGCATCCCTATGCAGTCTGCCTGTGCCCAGTGGCTTTGGTAGGAGATCTGGATTTGACATGAACACAAGTCACATCTTACATCAGGGTGTGCTGGCAGCTATCACCTTGGCACGATGTGGGGCTGAAGATGGAGGGGTACTTGAGCCAGATCCAGGGGTGAGGCAAGGAGGCCCCTCTGCTCAGGGGTCATCACCTATCAAAGGAAGATCCAGGCCCTGGTCTCAAATTGTTGGAGCAGAAGCCCTGAGGGTCAGGTCCAAGCTGGCTCCACTCTCTTTAAATGTGACCTCCCCTCCATCCCAGCACCGGCATCCTTGGCCCTGGCAGGAGCAGTGCTGAAGCATGAGGACCATGAGGGCTCTCAGCTTGTGACAAGGTATGGGATGTGGTGGTCTAGCCTCAGATAATGGTCCAGGCTGCTTTTGATGTGCTGCCTATGCAAGCACCAGTAGTAGCTTCCTCAGCCCTGTTCAGACAGTGCTTCGGGCCTGAGTGTCTTCATCCCTCACATCTGATCTCTCCCTCAGCATCTGCCACCCCCACCCTGGTGTGGAGCTGCACTGTGGGGCAGGCAGGGCTGTGTGAACTTGGCATGTGTTGGTGCATGCCCTGTGGTGGTCCAGCTGCCATCAGAGATCAAGAATGTTTCTGAAGTGCTGTCTGTGTGAGCACCAGTAAGGGCTGCCATCATCCTGCTTAGATGCTACTTTAGGTCTGAGTTGCCTGTGCATCCCAGGGCCCAGCTCTCTTCTTTGTCATGATGGCTCCTGCTTCAGTGTGGAGTTGTGCCTTACTACGTTGGGCTAAAGAGTTCACTGGGCTCAGGCTGGGGTGCACACAGGGCTGATCACAGGGAATCAGGCAGCCACCTTGGAGTTTTTAGTCTGGCTTCTCTGCCCTATCTCAGCAGCAAGCAAATATGCATGTGTTTCTCTTGAGTGGAGTCTGAGCTTCCTACCACCCTCCTGTTAGTTTCACCAGCATTCCAACCAGTCCAGGGGGCTCATCTTCCCACCTACCAGAAACTCCAAAACCCTTCCATTTCCTCCAGCCGGCTAGATGGGCTGAGCATGGGCCTGGGCCATCCAGAGCACCAAAGGGAACCTGAGCTCTTCTGCCTCCAAGCCATGTTTGAGGCCCTACTTATCCGGTTTGACCAGTACAGCCAGGCCACAGAGGATGTCTGTGCCAGTGGAAGTGGTGGTTGCATAACCTGCATGACTGCAGGAATAGTGGGCCCCAAGCCTCACTCCACACAGGCTCCTCCCCAGGCCTGCAGCCAGTCTGCCCAGCTACCTTGCCCAGGCCAGTGGAGGCACTGGCCTGGCTACAGCCCCCGGCAGGGCATCCTTGCAGGTGAAAAACAAGATCCACTCAGCAGCATTTAGCCCCAAGGGATCTGGACTCATGCCTTTCCTAGGGTGGGCCTACGGCTTCACTCTGGTTCCTGGGAGGCAGAGCAGACACCACTCAGTATTATTATTAATACTGCCACCCAGGTTTTGGGTCAAGCAGAACAGCTTCAGCCCAAAGACTGGGGTGCCCAGTATGCGTCTTAAACTACTCACTCACCATGGTGGCTCCCCTCCCGAGTAATCTCACTTTTCCTCTGAGTCCCCTCCCAAGGGCACAGGTTCCAACCTGGTCATTTCTTGCCCCTTTGTACTTGATTTTGTGGCTCTTTCTTACAGTCTTGGTCTCTTGGCCAGTTTCTAGTTAGTTTTCAGTGAGAATTGTTCCACATGTAGATGTATTTTTGAAGTGTTTGTGGGAAGGTGATTTCCACATCCTCCTACTTTGCCATCCTGATTGATCTTCCTGATAGTTTCTATTTTCAGTTATTTGAGAAACCGTCTCACTGTTTTCCATAGTGGCTGCATGAATTTGCACTCCCACTAACAGTGTAATAGGGTTCCTTTTTCTCCACACCCTCACTAATGTTTGTTATTTGTGGTCTTTTTGATGATGGCCATTCTGACAGGTGTGAGATGATCTCGTGATTTTGATTGGCTTTTCTCCAATTAGTGATGCTGAATACCTTTTCAGGTGCTTATTGGCCATCTGTATGCCTTATTTTTAAAAAATCTCTATTTTACACATCTCTTGGACTGCAAGGAGATCCAACCAGTCCATCCTAAAGGAGATCAGTCCTGGGTGTTCATTGGAAGGACTGAAGTTGAAGCTGAAACTCCAATACTTTGGCCACCTCATGCAAAGAGTTGACTCATGGACAAGACCCTATGCTGGGAAAGATTGAGGGTGGGAGGAGAAGGGGACGACAGAGGATGAGATGGCTGGATGGCATCACTGACTTGATGGACGTGAGTCTGGGTGATCTCCAGGAGTTGGTGATGGACAGGGAGGCCTGGCGTGCTGCAATTCATGGGGTCACAAAGAGTCGGGCACGACTGAGCGACTGAACTCACTGACTGACTGTATGATCTGTTTATATGTTTTGGATATAGCTCCTTATTGATCATGTCATTTGCAAATATTTTCTCCCATTCAGCAGGTTGTATTTTTGTTGATTCCCTTTGCTGTGCAAAAGCTTTTGAGTTGAATTAGGTTCCATTTGTTCATGTTTGCTTTTATTTCTTTTGCCTTAGACAGAATAAACAATGCTATGATTCATGTCAGTGTTCTGCCTATGTTCTTCTCTAAGAGTTTTGTGGTTTCCGGTCTTATGTTTAGGTCCTCAATCTCTTTTGAATATCTTTTTGTATATGGTATGAGGAAATGTTCTAATTTCTTTCTTTTACATGTAGCTGTCCTGTTTTACCAAGACTGCTTATTGAAGAGATGCCCCTTCCCCCAATATGCTTTCCTGCCTCCTCTGCTTTGATCAATTAACTGTAAGTGTGTGGGTTCATTTCTGGACTCTTCTGTCCCACTGATCCTCGTGGTTTGTGCCAGTACACACTGTTTTAATTTCCATAGTTTTGTGCCGACAGTGTGGTCTGAAGTCAAGGAGCATGATCCCTCCACTCTGTTCTTCTTTCTCAAGATTGCCTTGGCTACTAGGAGTCTTTTTGCTTCTGTGCAAATTTTAGAATTACTTGTTCTAGCTCTAAGAAAAATACCTTTGGTTTTTTGATAGAGATTGCATTGAATGTGTAGTTTGCCTTGGATAGTCTGATCAATTTAACAACATCCTTCCAGTCTATGAATTTATCTTTCCATCTGATTGTGTCATCTTCTATATTTTTAATCAGTGATCTTATTTTCATAAGAACTTATTTTCAGAAGACTATGAAGGCATTTTGTAATTTTCATTTTCTCATGTGTATGCACGGAAATATTCCACAGATTACATGACATGTGATACAACAATAAATTAAACACAGAATATGAGAGTCTAGCTGTCTTCTATTGTCAGACTTTAAAGAGATTTACAAAAATGTCAGTAAAACACCTGCCACACGTTTAACAGAATTGCTTCATGTATTATCTTCCACTAAACATTTTGTTTACATTAACATGTAATAGATTGATTGTTACTTCAGAATAAGTTTTTTTTTTCTGAAAAGAATATGTAATTTTTTTTTATTTATTTATTTTATGATCATTTCAATTTTATTTTTTTAATATAAATTTATTCATTTTAATTGGAGGCTAATTACTTTACAATATTGTATTGGTTTTGCCAATCAACATGAATCCACCACGGGTGTACATGTGCTCCCCATCCTGAACCCCCATCCCACATCCCTCCCCGTACCATCCCTCTGGGTCATCCCAGTGCACCAGCCCCAAGCATCCTGTATCCTGCATCGAGCCTGGACTGGTAATTTGTTTCATATATGATATTATACATGTTTCAATGCCATTCTCCCAAATCATGCCCCCCTCCCTCTCCCACAGAGTCCAAAAGACTGTTCTATACATCTGTGTCTCTTTTGCTGTCTCGCATACAGGGTTATCCTTACCATCTTTCTAAATTCCATATATATGTGTTAGTATACTGTATTGGTGTTTTCAGAATAAGTATTTAAATGTTTTCACTTCATTTTAAACATCACTAAATATCAATAGATAAGTTAAAACTCTTTGAGGTCCTCAATTTGTAAGAGTGTAAAGGAATCCAGAAAGCAAAGTTTGAAAATTATTGCCCTAGGTGTTGCCCTCATCTGTAAGGTTGAAGCTGGCTCCTACTCCGCTCCCATTCCAGCTGAAGGGAAGGGAGGCAGAGAAAGAGGAGGGAAAGCCGCTTTCAACAGGATGTTGCCCAGAACCTGCTCTCAGTGCTGCTTCTCACATCTCATTGGCCAGAATATCATCCCATGGCCATGCCCTGTAAGGAAAAAGACTGGAGTTTTGCAGCAGCAGCAAAGATTGCCAGCAGGCTCTCTGAAGCTAGGGGAGGCATGAAATGGATCCTTTCCTCACAGTCTTCAGAAGGAACCAACCCTCCTGACACCTTGATTTAGGACTTCCAGCTTTCAGAACAGGAGAAGGCAATGGCACCCCACTCCAGTACTCTTGCCTGGAAAATCCCATGGACAGAGGAGCCTGGTAGGCTGCAGCTCATGGGGTCTCGAAGAGTCGGACATGACTGAACGACTTCACTTTAATTTTTTACCTTCATGCATTGGAGAAGAAAATGGCAGCCCACGCCAGTGTTCTTGCCTGGAGAATCCCAGGGATGGAGGAGCCTGGTGGGCTGCTGTCTGTGGGGTCGCACAGAGTCAGACACAACTGAAGCGACTTAGCAGCAGCAGCAGCAGCTTTCAGAACTGCGAGATAATGAACTTCTATTATTTAACCACCCAGATTGTGGTATATTATGGAAGCCCTAGCAAACTGATACAGACAATGTACACCCATGGCTGATTCATGTCAATGTATGACAAAACCACTACAATATTGTAAAGTAATTAGCCTCCAATTAAAATAAATAAAATTTTAAAAAAACATAAAGTAGCTTAAGAAAACTGCCCACTCAGCTAGTGAAACAACCAGACATGGCACAGGTGCACTGGAGGAAAGAAGCTTCAATGCTACAAACAAAAGTCTTTAACATCTGTATGTGTTGAACTAGCTTGTTGATGCCAAAACGGCATCTGAACATCACCCCACTAGGAGTCAGGCATATTTATACTTTTGCACATTGCTTTGTCTCTTCTCTGGCTCCCGGACTAAGCATAAATGCAGGAATTAGAAGTCTCCTTAAGGTCCCATTTATTTGCACTCAATTCCCTGTCAGGAATGTAATGGATACTAATATATTAACTGCTCTCTTAGTATAAACATGTTACATTAAACAAGCATAACTGAGCTTCCAAAGCAAAAATAAATAGACTCTTTCTGTACATGAGAATGTGTCTGGTAAGATGTTTTTCTTCTTCTTTGTGCTGTCATTTTAGAATCAATAATATTTTTTAACAAAGTAAGTTCTTTGTGGTTTAACCTTGTGAAATTGTTGATCATTCGTTAAGTCGAGTCCAACGCTTTGTGACCCATTGGACTACAGCACACCAGGTTTTCCTGTCCTTCCCTATCTCCTGGAATTTGTTCAAACTCCTGTCTATTGAGTCGGTGATGCCATCCAACCATCTCATCCTCTGCTGTTCTCCTCCTACCCGCAATCTTTCCTAGCATTAGGGTCTTTTTCAGTGAGTTGGCTCTTCGCATCAGGTGGCCAAAGTACTGGAGGTTCAGTATCAGTCCTTCCAATGAATATTCAGGGTTGATTTCCTTTAGGATTGACTGGTTTGATCGCCTTGCTGTCCAAGGGACTCTCAAGAGTCTTTTCCAGCACTACAGTTCAAAAGCATCAATTCTTTGGCACTCAGCCTTCTTTATGCTCCAACTCTCACATCCGTACATGACTACTGGAAAAGCCATAACCTTTGTTGGCCAAGTGATATCTCTGCTTTTTAATATACTGTCTAGGTTTTGTCATGGGAGAAGGCAATGGCACCCCTCTCCAGTACTCTTGCCTGGACAATCCCATGGACGGAGGAGCCTGGTGGTCTGCAGTCCATGGGAGTCGGACACAACTGAGCGACTTTACTTTCACTTTTCACTTTCATGCATTGGAAAAGGAAATGGCAACCCACTCCAGTGTTCTTGCCTGGAGAATCCCAGAGATGGGGGAGCCTGGTGGGCTGCCATCTATGGGGTCCCACAGAGTCAGACACTACTGAAGCAACTTAGCAGCAGCAGCAGGTTTTGTAATAGCTTTTCTTCCAAGCAGCAAGCGTCTTTTAATATCGTGGCTGCAGTCACCATCCGCAGTGATTTTGGAGCCCAGTAAAATAAAATCTATTACTGCTTCCACTTTTCACCTATTTGTTTGCCTTGAAGTGACAAGACTGGATGACACAATCTTAGTTTTCTGAACGCTGAGTTTTAAGCCAGCTTTTTCACTCTTCTCTTTCACCTTTATCAAGAGGCTCTTTAATTCCTCTTTGCTTTCTGCCCTTAGAGTGGTTTGATCTGCATATCTGAGGTTGTTGATATTTCTCCCGGCAGTCTTGATTCCAGCTTGTGATTCATCCAGCCTATCATGTTGCATGATGTACTCTGCATATAAGTTAAATAAGCCTGATGACAATATATAGCCTTGATGTAATCCTTTCCCAATTTTGAACAAGTCCATTGTTCCATGTCTGGTTCTAACTCTTGCTTCTTGACTTGCATACAGGTTTCTCAGGAGACAGGTAAGGTGGTCTGTCTCTTTAAGAATGTTCTATAGTTTGTTGTGATCCATGCAGTCAAAGGCTTTAGACTCTCTTTAAGAATTTTCTATAGTTTGTTGTGATCCATGCAGTCAAAGGCTTTAGCATAGTCAATGAAGTAGAAGTAGATGTTTTTCTGGAATTTCCTTGCTTTTTATGTGATCCAACAGATGTTGGCAATTTGCTCTCTGGTTCCTCTGCCCTTTCTAAATCTAGCTTGTACATCTGGATGTTCTTGGCTCACATACTGTTGAAGCCTAGCTTGAAAGATTTTGAGCATTACCTTGCTAGCATGTGAAATGAGTGCAACTGTGTGGTAGTTTGGGGTTGGAATGAAAACTGACCCCCTTTCTTTGAGGTTGGAATGAAAACTGACCTTCTCCAGTCCTGTGGCCACTGCTGAGTTTTCCAAATTTGCTGACATGTTGGGTGCAGCACTTTAACAGCATCATCTTTTAGGATTTTAAATAGCTCAGCTGAAATTGTATCGCCTCCACTAGTTTTATTCATAGTAGTGTTTCCTAAGCATTCTTGATATACATATACCTTGTGAATTGAGCTTCATAGTAAGCATTTTTAAGCTGGTTTTACTTATAAGTAAATTATTATGTAAATTATAATTTCACCTAAGCCAGCATAAAGATGCTTACCACGTAGCTCACTTCACAAGGTATATGTTATCAAAGAATCAAGTTGCAGACTTAAACACATATAATTTTTGTTAGTTACACCTCAAAGCTAGAAAAGAAGAGGAAAAATGTTTACCATGTAATCAGCTATAAAAAGCAGGTCAATTGTAAACTGACCAGGTACCAGTGGCCAATGTGGGGGTTCATTCAGTGGTCTGTCATTCAGGACTCTGAAAGAATTGCAGTTAACTTGATGCATGATCATACACTGCCTTCGTATATAATTGAAGTATTCCCTTTACTAATTCCTCAGATGAATTAGCATTTATAGAAGCCCAGAGAATCATTGGAGTAGTATGGGAGGGATAGATAGTTAAGGCTGCAGCATCTGTGGCAGCATGACACCATGGGAAGATTGTGAGCCTGGAGGTAAAGCTATTTAAGTTCTTGTCTTGGCTCTGCCACTACCAAGCTGTGTGCGGTACAGGCCAAGAACTTCATCTCTCTGGGCCCTGCTTTCTCCATATGCAAACAGACATGACTGGAGCGTAGAATTTCTCACATTCGTGGCTTCTGTTGAAATGTTCTCCTGAATGTAAGCTCTCAGATATTATAATGTATCTGTTTTTCTCAGAGCCAAAAATTGGGAAAACATTTTTAAAAGAGCTTAGTTTGAGTCTTCACTGTTGGCAAATAAAAGGAGGAATGGACAAATGTTTGTTGGGTGTCTGCTTGTTTAGTTTAGCCCATAATTGACTTGGAAAAACTCAATTACTATGTGAATAATTTATATCGTTTCCAAAGTTTGCTTTGGTTTTCTATTGGTAATTGAGATTGTGGAGGAAAAAGTAGATGTCTAGCTTCGATTCCCTTTATGCATGATTCTAGCAAAATATCTTTAACAGAAAAGCAGGTTTATGGTAGAGCATTTCCAGTTTAGAATTTTTTATTTTCCTACTCTTTTAGTCAGAACTGAAAATCCTAAACGTTAATGTTCCTTTTAGTTAAATGGAGAGATTTTCTGGCTAGGTATTCTGTATTTCCTAAAGTTCACTATATCAGTTTCTTTTAAAGCATCACCGGTTCTTGGCACTCAGTTTAGGCACTGTTATAAACATAATTATTGGCTGTACACATTGTAATAGCAGAAGTATATATCCACCAAGATGTACAAAGTCCTGGTTCCAGGCTAGGGTAGTGGGAATAAAATAAGTGAACAGTGTTCTCCATTTAGGATTGTCACAGACAAAAGGCTTAATGCTTTCACTCGAGAAAAGTCTTTCGCTACCAGAGGGTTAGTTTGCCCATTTGAAGTCGAGAAATATTGTACTTAGGTAACTTTTCAGTAAAATTAATATACTTGGAAGTGTATATGCTTCATTTCTGAGTTGTGGGCTTTTGTGGTTTTAATTACGGATTGTTTTTTATATCTGTGTTCAATAGTAAAGGAAAGCACCCTGTGGCAACTATACCACATAAAAAATACCAAGAGAAGCATATGGAGGAAAGAAACTCTTCAAGAAACAATCAAACAGATCCAGGGCATTTTATGGGAACAGAAAAAAAGTGAGAACTTTGACTCTTTATATTTTCATTTGTTCGTGTCTTGTTTTATAGCCTTTCTAATTCAACTTGCCTTCTGTGCTACTCAATGGCACGAGTACTTATAAAGTTTACCATTAAAGCTGAACATATACTTAATTTTTAAAGACATGTGTCTTCTCAAGAAGCCCTTCCAAATTATAGCACACTGTAATTTGTTATATCTGCTCTGTGTTCAATCAAAGAGAAGTGTTTATCTGAGAGATTTCTCAATTTTTACCTAAATTATTAATTTTCACACACCTGAAGGCATTTGGCAACAGAATTGTAATGTTCATTCACATTAATCTATTTTGAAAATGTTTAAGGAGATATGAGCCCCCTAATCTCCATATCAGTGCTACCCACTAATGACGGCTCTCCGGGTTCCTGCTTTAGAAAACATTTGGTTCATTTTGTGAAGGAAACAATCTGAGACTTTGCCTCATCTGCTTGACCTTTTATTCCTTAAAGCTTGGAAGGATGAATGGTGAGGGTGCTTTGCTAAATGAGAATAGAAAGGTTAACTCTGAAAATTGTCAAAAGAACATCATGTCTTCATGGAAAAGTGAGACAAAAATTGTGATCAGGAAACTGTAGACCTTAGACAAAGAGTAACATTTTTTATTTCCAAACAAAGTTTCGTACTCTTCTTAAATTAGTAAAATACACAACCCAGTGAATTCTTTTTCATGTGAACCCTTTGGTCTCCCATCAAACATCCACTACTTTTTTTTATTCATTCAACTATTTTTTGCAGTTTTATTGGGAAATAATTGACATGCACTGCAGTATAACGTTTAAAGTGTATAACATGATTTGATTTACATAGATTCTGAAATGATAACAGTAGATCAAGTTAACATTCATCAGTTCATAGATATACCAAAGGGGCTTCCCAGATGGCGCTAGTTGGTAAAGAACCTACCTGCCAATGCAGGAGACATGAGATGTGGGTTCAGTCCTTGGGTTGGAAAGATCCCCTGGAGGAGGGCATGGCAACCCACTGCAGTTTTCTTGCCTGGAGAATCCCCATGGATAGAGAAGTCTGGTGGGCTATAGTCCATGGGGTCACCCAGAATCGGACATGACTGAGGTGACTGAACATCCCAAAAGAAAAAAAATTCACCTTGTAATGAGAACTCTTGGGACCTGCTCTTTTAACAAATTTCCTATATATCATACAGTAGTGTTAACTGTATCATGTAGCTTACATTCCTAGTACTTACTTATAACTGGAAGTTTGTACAGTTTAATCAATTTCTTCCCACTTACCCCTTCTCCTCACCCCATCACCACCCGCTCTAATAACCAGCCTGATCTCTGATCTTTTTGTATGAGTTTGGTATGTTTGTTTTTTAGATTCCATAAGTGAACTCATATAGTGTTTGTTTTGCTGATTTATTTCACTCCCTGGTAGCTCAGATGGTAAAGAATCTGCCTGCAATGCAGGAGACTCTGGTTTGATCCTTAGGGCAGGACAATACCCTGGAGAAGGGAGTGGCTACCCACTCCAGTATTCTTGCCTGGAGAATTCCATGGACAGAGGAGCCTGGCAGGCTACAGTCCATGGGGTCACAAAGAGCAGAACACAACTGAGCAACTAACATACCTTCAAGGTCCATCTGTGTTGTTAACAAATGGTAGAATCTGTTCGTTTTTAATGGCTGAATAATAGTCCATTGTATTTCTATAATACTACATCCTCTTTATCCAAATCCGTTGATGGACATTAGCTTGTTTTCATGTCTTAGCCACTGTAAATAATGTTATGAACCTAGGGGCTACAGATATCTGATTTAATGTTCTCATTTTCTTTGGATATATTCCCAGAAGTGAAATTGCTGGATCATATAATAGCTCTATTTTTAATTTTTTGAGGAAATTTTGTACTGTTTTCCATAGTGGCTGCTCCAATTTAAAATCCTACCAATATCACTCAGGGTTCCCTTTTCTCCACATCCATACCAATATTTGTTGTTTCTTGTCTTTTGGATAAAGACCATTATAAGAAGTGATATCTTTTTTTTTTCTTTTTTTTAAGCAGGGACATTGTCTTTAATATAGTTGGAATTAAAAAGTCACTTAGTAAAATGTTTACGAGTATTGGTTTTTATCACATCAAAAAAGCTGACATGCAGGTCAAAGTTGTTTCCCCATAGGAAGTGAGAAGCTATGTGTTAAAGCCCATGGCGCTGGCCCTCCTGCCAGGTGGCTCTGCAAGGGGCTGCTGCAGAGAACACACTTAAAACAACTCTTGACGTATCAAAGAAAGGTGTCAAAATAATCATGATTATTATCATGGGGTGATTTGAGAGAACATTGAAACATGTATATTATCATATGCGAAACGGATCGCCAGTCCAGGTCTGATGCATGAGACAGGGTGCTCAGGGCTGGTGCACTGGAATGACCCTGAAGGATGGGATGGGGAGGGAGGTGGGAGGGGGCCTCAGGATGGGAAACACATGTACACCCATGGCTGATTCATGTCAATGTATGGCACAAACCACTACAATGCGGTAATTAGCCTCCAATTAAAAGAAATTAATTTAAAAAAAAGTGATATCTCAGTGTGGTTTTAATTTGCAATTCTCTAATGACTAGTTATATTGAGTACCTCTTCATGTGCCTATGGCCATTTGTATACATTATTTGAAAAAAAAAAAAACATATTTTGAGTTTTTTTGCACATTTTAAAATTGGATTACTCAATGTTTTGCTACTGAATTGTATGAATTCTTTTTATATTTTATAAATAATAGATACATGATTTGCAAATATTTTGCTATTCCATAGACTTTCTTTTCATGTTGTTGATAGTTTTTTTTGCTATGCAGAAGCCTTTTAGTTGATGTAGTCCCACATGTTTATTATTGCTTTTGTTGCTTGTACTTTGGGTATGATTTCAAAAAACATATTAAGACTCATATCATGAAGCTTTTTTTGCTATGTTTTCTCCTAGAAGTTTCATGGTTTCAGTTCTTACTACTTAGTACTTAATGGATTTAAGTATTTCACCCATTTTGAGTTAATTTTTGTGAGTGGTATAAGATAGGGGTCAAATTTGATTCCTTTACATGTGAATATCCTCTTTGGGACTTCCCTGGTGGCTCAGACAGTAAAGCATCTGCCTACAATGAGGGAGACCCGGGTTCAATCCCTGGGTCGGGAAGATCCCCTGGAGAAGGAAATAGCAACTCACTCCAGTATTCTTGCCTGGAAATTGCATGGACGGAGGAACCTAGTAGGCTACAGTCCATGGGGTTGCAAAGAGGCAGACGTGACTGAGAGACTTCACTTTCATTTTCCATCCTCTTTGCCCACCAGCCTTTATTGAATAGATTTTCTGTTTTCCATTGAGTATTCTTGGCTCCGTTGTCAAATATTCAGTTCAGTTGCTCAGTCGTGTCTGACTCTTTGCGACGCCATGTACTGCAGCACGCCAGGCCTCCCTGTCCATCACCAACTCCCGGAGTTCACTCAAACTCATGTCCATTGAGTTGGTGATGCCATCTCATCCTCTGTTATCCCCTTCTTCTCCTGCCTTCAATCTTTCCCAGCATCAGGGTCTTTTCTAGTGAGTCAGTTCTTCGCATCAGGTGGCCAAAGTATTGGAATTTCAGCTTCAACATTGTCAAATATTACTTGACCTTGTATGATTTATGATGTTGGCCAGGTGCTTGTCATTTATGGCTTTTATTATGTTGAGATATGTTCCTTCTGTGCCTATTTATTAGGTATGTGCTGGATTCTGTTCCACTGGATTCTTCGTGTTTTTTTAATGCCCTTACCACACTCCTTTAATTAAAGCTTTAATAGATGGGGAAACAGTGGAAACAGTGTTAGACTTTATTTTTCTGGGCTCCAAAATCACTGCAGATGGTGACTGCAGCCATGAAATTAAAAGACGCTTACTCCTTGGAAGGAAAGTTATGACCAACCTAGATAGCATATTCAAAAGCAGAGACATTACTTTGCCAACAAAGGTTCATCTAGTCAAGGCTATGGTTTTTCCTGTGGTCATGTATGGATGTGAGAGTTGGACTGTGAAGAAGGCTGAGCGCCGAAGAATTGATGCTTTTGAACTGTGGTGTTGGAGAAGACTCTTGAGAGTCCCTTGGACTGCAAGGAGATCCAACCAGTCCATTCTAAAGATCAGCCCTGGGATTTCTTTGGAAGGAATGATGCTAAAGCTGAAACTGCAGTACTTTGGCCACCTCATGCGAAGAGTTGACTCATTGGAAAAGACTCTGATGCTGGGAGGGATTGGGGGCAGGAGGAGAAGGGGACAACAGAGGATGAGATGGCTGGATGGCATCACTGACTCGACGGACGTGAGTCTGAGTGAACTCTGGGAGTTGGTGATGGACAGGGAGGCCTGGCGTGCTGCGATTCATGGGGTCGCAAAGAGTTGGACACGACTGAGCAACTGATCTGATCTGATCTACTTTATAAAGCTGTAGCTTTATAGTAGAGCTTGAAATTAGGAAGTGTGATACCTCCTTCTTTGTTCTTCTTTATTATTTTGGCTATTCAGGGTTTTTGGTGATATTTTTAGAATACTTTAAGATACTAATTTTAGAAGTGTTTTTTGTGTTTCTGTAAAAGTGTCATTAAAATCTTATTTCTCAATTTTTATTGAAATATTGTTAATTTACAATGTTTTGTTAGGTTTAGATATACAGCAAAGTGATTCAGGTGTGTTTGTATATATGAACACACATATAGATATATAAAATTTTTATTTATATGTAATATAAATATATTTAGATTATTTTCCATTACAGTTTATTATAAGATATTAAGTGTGGTTCCCTGTGCTATACCATAGGTCCTTTTTGGTTATCTATTTTGTTTGTATATAGTAGTGTGTATATTTTAATCCCAAGCTCCAGGGATTGCATTGAATCTATAGATGGCTTTTGGTAGTACTGACATTTCAACAATATTAATCTTCCAGTCCATGAACATAAATACCTTTCCATTTATTTGTGTCTCCTATTTCTTTCATCAATAAAAATGTAATTTTCAGAGTAGAAATTTTTTACCTCTTTGGTTAAATTTATTCCTAAGTATTTTATCATTTTTAATGCTATTATAAATGGAATTGACATATTTTTCATAAAATTGTTAGTGTGTAGAAATGCTACTGATTTTTGCATGTTAATTTTGTACCCTGCAACATTACCAAATTCACTGATGAGTTCTAACAGGTTTTTGGTGAAATTTGTAGGATTTTCTATGTATAAAATCATGTCATCTGCAAATAGAGACAGTACGACTTCTTCCTTTCCAATTCTGATACCTTCATTTTTCTCTCCCAATTGCTCTAGCAAAGACTTAACAGTTCTATATTGATTAGGTGTGATGGGAGTGGGCACACTTGTCCTGTTCCTGATTTTAGAAGAAAAGCTTTAAACTTTTCACCATTGAGTATAATGTTGGCTGTGGGCTTGTCATTTGTGGTCTTTTATTATGTTGAGATATGTTCCTTCTAGACCTAATTTGTTAAGTGTTTTTTTATCATGAACAGATGTTAAGTTTTGTCAAATGCTTTTCTGTATCTATTGAGATTATCATATGATTCTTTTCTTCCATTTTATTAATGTAATGTATCACATTGATTTGCATATGTTGAGCAATCCTTTCATCCCAGGATAAATTCCACTTGATCAAGGTGAATGATTCTTTTAATGTACTGCTAAATTTGGTTTTGCTAGTATTTTATTGAGACTTCTTGCAACTATTGGGCATAGTTTTATTGTAGTGTCCTTATCTGACTTTGATGTCAATCAGATATCAGGATATCTGATTATCAGGAGAATGCTGGCCTTGTAAAGTGAGTTTGGAAGTCTTCCCTCTTCAATATTTTGGAAGAGTTTGAGAATAATTTTATCTTAATTATTCTCTAAATGTTTGGTAAAATTCACCAGTGAAGCAGTCTGGTCCTGGGTTTTTCTTCACTGGGAGGTTTTTGATTACTGATTCAATATCCTTCCTAGTAATTGGTCTGTTCAATTTTCTATTCCTGATTTAGTCATGGTAGGTTGTATGTTTTCTAAGATTTTTTCCATTTCTTCTAGATTATCCAGTTTGTTAGCATATAGTTGTTTACAGTAGCATCTTATGATTCTTTTTATTTCTGTTTATATCAGTTGTGATGTCTTCTTTTTCATTTACAATTTTGATTTAGGTCTTCTCTCCTTTTCCTTGGTTAGTTTACCTTAGAGTTTGTCGGTTTTATTTCTTTTCAAAGAACCAACTTTAAGTTTGCTTAGTGTTTTCTATTCTTCTGTTCTCTATTTCCTTAATTTCTGCTTTAATCTTTATTTCCTTCCTTCTGCTAACTTGAGGTCACCTTATTTTTCTAGTTCCTAAGGAATAGAATTAGGTTGTTGGGATCATTCCTGCTTTTTAGTGTAGGTGTTTATTGCTACAAACTTTGCTCTTATAACTGTTGTTTCTGCATCGCATAAGGTCAGGTATGCTGTGTTTCCATTTTAATTTGTCTCAAAACTTTACTGTCTTTAATTTCCTCTTCAATCTGTTGGTTGTTCAGTAAAGTGTTTAATTTCTATGCATATATGAACCTTTTCCAGTTTACCTCTTGTTATGATTTCAGTTTGCTTGAAGAATTGTTTCATGGCCTAACATTTGGGCTGTCCTAAAAAACAGTTCCATTTGCACTTAAGAATATGAATTCTGCTGTTGTTGACTAGAATGTTCTATATATGTCTGTTATATTATTTGATCAGTTCAGTTCAGTCACTTAGTCGTGTCTGACTCTTTGCGACCCCATGGACTACAGCACGCCAGGCTTCCCTATCCATCACCAACTCCTAGAGCTTACTCCTGTCCATTGAGTCTGTGATGCCATCCAACCATCTCATCCTCTGTCGTCTCCTCCCGCCTTCAATCTTTCCCAGCATCAAGGTCTTTTCAAATGAATCAGTTCTTCACATCAGGTGGCCAAATATTGGCGTTTCAGCTTCAGCATCAGTCCTTCCAATGAATATTCAGGAATGATTTTGTTTAGGATGGACTGGTTAGATCTCCTTGCAGTTCAAGGGACTCTCAAGAGTCTTTTCCAACACCACAGTTCAAAAGCATCAATTCTTCAGTGCTCAGCTTTCTTTAGAGTCCAACTGTCACATCCATACATGACTACTGGAAAAACCATAGCTTTGAATAGATGGACCTTTGTTGGCAAAGTAATGTCTCTGCTTTTTAATATGCTATCTAGGTTGGTGTGTAATGTTTAAATTCAGTTTATTATCTTTCTGAATGATCTATCCATTGTTGACAGTAGAGTATTAAAATCACAAACTGTTATTGTATTCATGTTTATTTCTCCTTTTAGCTTTATTAGTTTTGTTTTATGCATTTAGGTGCTTTTTTGGGTGCACAGATATTTACAATTGCTATAACATGATGTTGTTATTTACCTTTTTTATTATGTAATATATAATGGCCTTTTTTAAGAAAAACTGTTTTTAAAGTTCATTTTGTCTGATGTAAGTATAGCTCCCCCTGCCTTATTTGTAGACAGTGGGATATTACCATTTGCTTGAAATGTCTTTCTCCATCCCTTCTCTCTGTTTATGTCTTTATGGTAAAGGGACTCTCTATAAGGTAGTATATTTTTGGATCTTGTTTTCCTATCTATTTAGCCATTCTGTCTTTTTTTTTTTAAGATTTATTATTTTTTTTTTTATTTGGGTGGGTCTTTGTTGCTGCATGGGCTTTCTCTAGTTGTGGTAAGGGAATCGGGGAGGGAAGGGTGTGGAGCAGGGCTGCTCTTTGTTGCAGGTATGGCCTTCTCGTTGCCGTGGCTTCTTTTGCTGCAGAGCACCAGCTCTAGGCAGGGGCCTCAGTAGTTGCGATGCACAGGCTCAGTTGCTTCGTGGCGTGTGGGATCTTCCTAGGACAGTGATCAAACCCATGTCCCCTGCATTGACAGATGGATTTTTAACCACTAGACCACTAGGGAGGCCCCATTCTGTGTCTTTTGATTGGAGAATTTCATATGTTAGTAACTATTGATAGGCAAGAATTTACTATTGCCATTTTGTTATTGTTTTCTGATTGTTTTGTAGATCCCTTGTTCCTTGTTTCTTATCCTGCCATCATTTTGCATATTTTGATGTCTTTTGGCATCAGTATTCTTTGACTTCTTTTTCTTGTTCTTTTGTTCAGTTGTTACAGGTCTTTACTTTATCATTGCCATGAAGATTACCTAAAATATCTTAAAATTATAACGCTTGATTTTAAATTGATAACAACTTCATTTCAGTAGAAGTCCTAAACTTTACACTTTTTCTTCTCCTACCCCTCACATTTTAGATTATTGTTGTTAAAATTTGCATATTTTTACATTACATATAACTAAGAAGGCTTTTTTAGTTTTAGGTGGCTCAGACGGTAAAATGTCTACATTGCAGGAGACCCGGGTTCAATCCCTGGGTTGGAAAGATCCCCTGGAGAAGGAAATGGCAATTCACTCCAGTACTATTGCCCGGAAAATCCCATGGACAGAGGAGCCTGGTAGGCTACAGTCCATGGGGTTGCAAAGAGTCAGATATGACTGAGCGACTTCACTACACTTTTAGTGTTTAATTTTACTGTACACTACCATTACTATATTATAGACTCTAACTTTTGCTATTTATCATAGCTAGTGATTTTTATGCTACCTTTTTATGTTTCCATAAGTGGAATTGTTGGGTTATTTAGTACTATTTTTTGTTTGCTGAGGAACCCCTATACTGTTTTTGACAAGTGAAGAAGTGAAAGTTGCTCAGTCGTGTCTGACTCTTTGCAACTCCATGGACTATACAGTGCACAGAATTCTCCTGGCCAGAATACTGGAGTGGGTAGCCTTTCCCTTCTCCACGGGATATTCCCAACCCAGGGATCGAACCCAGGTCTCCCTCATTGCAGGTGGACTCTTTACAAGCTGAGCCACAAGGGAAGCCCAAGAATACTGGAGTGGGTAGTTTATTCCTTATCCTTTTTGACGATGGATGCACCAATTTCCAGTAGACAAGGGTTCTCTTTTCTCCACATCCTCATCAGCATTTGTTTTTTGTGGTCCTTTTTGATGATAGCCATTCAGACAGGTGTGGAGGTATTTCATTGTGATTCTGATTTGCATTACTCTGATTAGTGATGTTAAGTATCTTTTTCATGTTCCTATTAACAATAAGTATGTTTGGGAAAATGTTCGGGTTTTTTGCCCATTTTTGGTTGAATTGTTTGCTTTTTTAATATTTAGTTGTGTATGAGCTCTTTATATATTTTAGATATTAACCCCTTTGTGGTCATCATTTACAAATATTTTCCCTCATTCTACAGGTTGTCTTTTCATTTTGTTAATAGTTTCCTTTGCCACTTTAATTAGATCCTCTTTGTTTGCTTTTGCTTTTGTTTTCCTTTGTGTTAGGAAGCAAATGAATATTACTATGATTTATATCAAGGAGTATTCTTATATTTTCTTCAAGGAATGTTATGGTTTCTGGTCTTACCTTTTGGACTTGAATTCATTTTGAGTTCATTTTTGTATATGATGTGAGGAAACATTCTAATTCCATTCTTTTACCTATAGTTGTTCAGTTTTCTCAGCACTACTTATTGAAAAGATTGTCTTTTCCCAATTGTAAATTCTTGCCTCCTTTGTTATAGATTAGTTAACCATAAGTGTGTGAGTTTACTTCTGGATTCTCTGTTCTTTTCCTTTTGATCTATTTGTGTGTTTTTGTGCCAGCACTATACTTTGCCGGCAAAGGTCCATAGTCAAGACTATGGTTTTCCCGTGGTCATGTATGGGTGTGAGAGTTGGACCATAAAGAAAGCTGAGCGCCGAAGAATTGATGCTTCTGAACTGTGGTGTTGGAGAAGACTCTTGAGAGTCCCTTGGACTGCAAGGAGATCCAACCAGTCCATCCTAAAGGAGATCAGTCCTGGGTGTTCATTGGAAGGACTGATGCTGAAGCTGAAACTCCAGTACTTTGGCCACCTCATGTGAAGAACTGACTCACTGGAGAAGACCCTGATGCTGGGAAAGATTAAAGGCGGGAGGAGAAGGGGACAGAGGGTGAGATGGTTGGATGGCATCACAGACCCAATGGACATGAGTTTGAGCAAGCTCCGGGAGTTGGTGATGGACAGGGAAGCCTGGGATGCTGTAGTCCATGGGGTCACAAAGAGTCGGATGCAACTGAACTGAACTGATACTGTTTTGATTACTGTAGCTTTGTTATAGTCTGAAGCCAGGGAACATGATACCTCCAGCTCTGTTCTTTTCTCAAGATTGTTTTGGCTATTCGGGGTCTGTTGTGTTTACATTCAAATTTTAGAATTATTCTAATTATGTTAAACATGTTTGGTATTTTGGTAGGAATTTCATTGAATATGTAGATTGCTTTGGGAAATAGACATTTTAATAATATTATTTCTCCCAGTTAATGAACATTATATATCTTTCCATCTGTTTCTGTCATCTTCAGTTTTTTTCACAATGTCTCATAGTTTTCCAAGTACAAGTACTTTTATCTCCCTAATTAGACTTATTCCTAGGTATCCTATTCTTTTTTATATGATAAATAAGACTTTAAAAAAAAAACTTCTGACAATTCATTATCAGTGTATAGAAATGCAGCAGATTTCTGTATATTAATTTCATATCATGCAGCCTTACCGAATTCATTGAATTCTAGTTGTTTTTCAGTGATGTCTTTAGGATTTTCTATGTGTACTATCATGTCATCTGAAAACAGTGACAATTTTACTTCTTTCTTTCCTGTTTTTCTTATCTGATTGCTGTGGATAAGATTTCCAATACTGTGTTGAATAAAAGTGGGGAGAGGGGACATTCTTGTCTTGTTCCTGATCTTAGAGGAAATGCTTTCAGCTTTTTATTGTAGAGTATGTTAGCTGTGGGCTTATCATATATGGATTTTATTGTGTTGAGGTGTGTTACCACTTCACAGAGTTAATATAAAGAGCTAATCATAAGTGAATGTTAAATTTTGTCAAAAGCTTTTTCTGCATCTGTTCAGATGAGATTATTTTATTCAATTTTTAACATTCATAATCACCTTTTATTGATTTTACATAAATAGCTTATAGAATGACTTTGCAAACCTTATTTTCCTAACATTTGTTACAACACATGACATTTCTTTATGAAGGTATTTGTTAAATCTTCTTTTACAGAGGAAGTGGAGAAAAATGGAGAAAAAGGAAGGAAAATAAGATTTCAAAATTAATCTTCAGTGATAGACCTAAATACTTGGCAGTTATTTCCTTTTATAGAACATCGTATAATTATAGCTTTGAAACATATCAAAAGTGCTGTCCATCAAGTTAATTAAAATCTTGGTGTTCACATCACATTCCCTTGACCTATCATTGTGATCATTCCTCAGCTGTACCAACAGTACTGAATTTCAAATAATACTGTTCAATTGTTATGCCTCTTGGCTGAACATATGTAGATTATCTTTCTTTATCAAAAGTATTTAACAACTGGGCAGTCATCTACTCAGTCTTTATGAACTCTATATTGAACAACTTTTCATTTTTACAAGCATTTCCTACACGACTTTTGCTTTCTTGTCATCCTCACGTAACTGAGTGGTCCATTGCCTTCAAAGGAGGAGGGATTTTTTAACAAGCCTCCAATTCTATCCCACAATGTGAAATACTGTCCATAACTATAGTCAACGAGCATGTGGTAGTCTGTATGATGAGTTGAGCCATTAATAATTAAGGCCTTAAGATTTAAGGAATGTGAATATCACCATCATGAATGGAAACTATAAATATTGACCAGGATATATGAACCTAAATAAATTACCATGTTTAAAGGAAAGATAAAAGGATATCTATGGTAAGGCAGACTCTGAAGGACGTCATCCAGAAGGTGAAAAGCATGATTTACAAATGAAGTCAGAACCTGCCAGATGTGATGAGGTTTGTGTAAGCGCTTATATATACAAGTCTCTGATGAAAGCCTCTGTGAATCCAGTAGATCAGCATGTCAGTGAAAAAGAGAAAAATAGATACCAGCAATGAGTTGAAACCAACTATATGGAAACTCTCCTATGCCATTATACAATTTGCTGTAACCTGTCACCTCTAGCAGGAAAGGAGGAAATATGGGGATGCTGATCCATGGCATTGGCTGGACAGAATGCATAATCTATCAATAGACTTGATTCTTTAAAAATTGTCTTTAATTAAGGAAAGATCATAGACAACATAATAACTCAGTGTTGCAAAGAAGGAATAAAAGTTATACTATAATCGGGAGGCTAATAACTTGTCAGAAGATGTCATCTTCTGGCTATGTGGCAGGATATATGTATAGCACAAACAGACAATACTCTATAGCACTGAGTGTAAGATCCATCTTAGCTGCTAGAGTGGATTTGCTGCTGCTGCTGCTAAGTTGCTTCAGTCGTGTCCGACTCTGTGACCCTATAGACGGCAGCCCCCCAGGCTCCCCTGTCCCTGGGATTCTCCAGGCAAGAGTACTAGAGTGGGTTGCCATTTCCTTCTCTAATGCATTAAAGTGAAAAGTGAAAGTGAAGTCGCTCAGTCATGTCTGACTCTTCTCGACGCCATGGACTGTAGCCTACCAGGCTCCTCCATCCATGGGATTTTCCAGGCAAGAGTACTGGAGTGGGGTGCCATTTCCTTCTCTGTGGATTTGCTGCTAGTTGCCAGTTCAGTTCCTATGGGGCTCTGGATGCTCTGGCTAGTATTTTGTTCAATTTTTTATGCAGTGTGTATCACATGAGTTGTAGATATTGTACCATTCTTGCACCCCTGGGATAAATCCCCTTTGGTCATATGTTATGATCACCCTAATGCATTGCTGGATTCAGCTGTTAATTTGTTGAGGATGTTTGCATCTGTGTTCATCAGTGATATCAGACAGTAATTTTCTTTTTTTTTTGATATCTATGCTTTTGGTATCAGGATGATGCAAGCTTCATAGAAAAAGTTTGTAAGTCTTCCTCCTTCCTCTGAAATTTTTTTTGTAATAGTTTGAGGAAGGATAGGTGTTAACTAGTCTCTAAATGTTTGATAGAATACATCTGTGAAGCCATCCAATCCTGGACTTTTGTTGGGAGTTTTTGTTTGCTTTGCCTTTTTTTTTTCTTTAATGAGTTAGTTTTAATGCTGATAGTTGATCAATTCGTGTTTTTCTATTTCTTTCTGGTTTAGTCCTGGAAGATTGTACATTTCTAGGAACCTATTTCTTCTAGATTGTCCATTTTATTGACATATGTTGTTGTTATTAGTCACTTAGTGGTGTCTGACTCTTTGCAACCCCATGAACTGCTGCACACCAGACTTCCCTGTCCCTCACTCTCTCCCTGAGTTTGCTCAAACTCATGTCTCTTGAGTCAGTGATGCCATCCAACTATCTCATCCTCTTTCATCCCCTTCTCCTCTTGCCCTCAATCTTTCCCATCATCAGGGTCTTCCAACGAGCCAGTTCTTTGCATCAGGTAGCCAAAGTATTGGAGCTTCAGCATCAGTCCTTCCAATGAATTGGAAGGGTTGATTTCCTTTAGGATTGACTGGTTTGATCTGCTTGCTGTCTAAGGGACTCTCAAGAGTCTTTTCCTGCACCACAGTTTGAAAGCATCAGTTCTTCAGCATTCAGCCTCCTTTATGGACCAAACTCTCACATCCATACATGACTACTGGAAAAACCATAGCTTTGACTATAAAGACCTTTATTGGCAAAGTGATGTCTCTGCTTTTTAATACACTGTCTAGGTTTGTCATAACTGTTCTTCCAAAGAGCAAGTATCTTTTAATTTCATGGCTGCAGTCACCGTCCACATTGATTTTGGAGCCCAAGAAAGTGAGATCTGACACTGTTTCCACTTTTTCCCCCTCTATTTGTCATAAAGTGATAGGACCAGATGCCATGATCTTCATTTTTTGAATGTTGAGTTTTAAGTCAGCTTTTTCACTCTCCTTTTTAACTTTCATCAAGAGGCTCTTTCATTCCTCTTCACTTTCTGCCTTTAAAGTGGTATCATCTGCATGTCTGAGGTGGTTGATATTTCTCCCAGCAATTTTGATTCCAGCTTGTGATTCATCCAGCCTGGCATTTCACAGGATATTGACATGTAGTTGTTCACAATAATCTCCTGTGATCCTTTGTATTTCTGTGGTGTCAGTTGTAACTTCTTCTCTTTCATTTCTGATTTTATTGATTTGGGGCCCCTCCCTGTTTTTCTTTGGAGAAGGCAGTGGCACCCCACTCCAGTACTCTTGCCTGGAAAATCCCATGGACGGAGGAGCTTGGTAAGCTGCAGTCCATGGGGTCACGAAGAGTCGGACATGACTGAGCGACTTCAGTTTCACTTTTCACTTTCATGCATTGGAGGAGGAAATGGCAACCCACTCCAGTGTTCTTGCCTGGAGAATCCCAGGGACGGGGGAGCCTGGTGAGATGCCGTCTATGGGGTCGCACAGAGTTGGACACGACTGAAGCGACTTAGCAGCAGTAGCAGCCTGTTTTTCTTGATGAGTCTGGTGAAAGGTTTATCAGTTTTGTTTAGTTTTTCAAAGAACCAACTCTTAATTTTTATTTTATTAATTTAAAAACTTTACATTGGAGTGTAGATTAATAGTGTGTTTCAGGTGTACAGCAAAGTGATTCAGTGATGCACATACATGCTTCTGTTCTTTATCAAATTCTCTTCTCATTTAGGTTGTTAAAAAATATTGAGCAGACTTCCCTGTGCTATGCAGTAGATCCTTGCTGGTTATCTGTTTTAAATATAGCAGTGTATACATGTCAATCCCAAACTCCCAATCTTCCCTCCTCTTCACCCTTCCCCTCCGATAATCATGTCTGTTTTTTAAGTCTATGAGTCTGTTTCTGTTCTATAAATAAGTGAATTTGTATCATTTTTTTAAGGTTCTGCATATAAGTGATATCATATGCTATTTGTCTTTCTCTGTGTAACTTACTCCACTTAGTATGATATTCTCCAGGTCCATTGCTGAAGATGGCATTATTTCATTTGTTTTTAATAGCTGAGTAATATTGCATTGTATATATGTACCACATCTTCTTTATCCATTCCTCTGTCGATGGAAATTTAGGCTGCTTCCATGTCTTGGCTATTGTAAATAGTGCTGCAATGAACACTGAAGTGCATGTATCCTTACGAACTATGTTTTTCTCCAGATATAACCCAAGAAGTGGAATTGCGGGATCATATGGTAGCCGTCCCTGGGATTCTCCAGGCAAGAACACTGGAGTGGGTTGCCATTTCCTTCTCCAATGTGTGAAAGTGAAAAGTGAAAGTGAAGTCGCTCAGTCGTGTCCGACTCCTAGCGACCCCATGGACTGCAGCCTACCAGGCTCCTCCGTCCATGGGATTTTCCAGGCAAGAGTACTGGAGTGGGGTGCCATTGCCTTCTCCATAGCAGCAGCAGCAGCATGGTAGCTCTGTTTTTAGTTCTTTAAGGAACCAAAGAACCAACTCTTAGTTTCACTGATCTTTTTTATGGATTTTTTAGTCTCTATTTCATTTATTTCCACTTTAATCTTTATGATATTTTTTTTCCTTTTACTAACTTCGGGTTTTACCTGTTCTTTTCCTAGTTCCTTTAGATGTAAGGTTAGGTTGTTTGAATTTTTTTTTTTTATTTCCTAAGATAGGCTTGTATCGCTATAAACTTGCCTCTTAGAACTACTTTTTCATCTGTGTCCCACAGATTTTGGATTGTTGTTTTCATTTTCATTTGTCCCCAGCTTCTTTGGAAGGAATGATGCTAAAGCTGAAACTCCAGTACTTTGGCCACCTCATGCGAAGAGTTGATTCATTGGAAAAGACCCTGATGCTGGAAGGGATTGGGGGCAGGAGGAGAAGGGGACAACAGAGGATGAGATGGCTGGATGGCATCACTGACTCGATGGACGTGAGTCTGGGTGAACTCGAGTTGGTGATGAACAGGGAGGCCTGGCATGCTGCGATTCATGGGGTCGCAAAGAGTCGGACACAACTGAGCGACTGATCTGATCTGATTTAAAAAAATTTTTTTCCTTTGATTTTTTCAGTGCTCCATTGGTTGTTTTGTAGCATGTAGTTTAGCCTCCACTTGTTTATTTTTGCAATTTTTTTCCTGTTCATAGCGTTGTGGTCAGAAAAATGCTTTTATATAATTTCAGCTTTTTAAAATTTCCTAAGTTGTTTTTGTGGCCTAGCTTGTTCTCTATCCTGGAAAATGTTCCATGTGTAATTGAAAAACTGTATTCTGCTTCTTTTGGTCGGAATGGTCTATTTAGAATTATTAAATCCACTCGCTCAAATGTGTCATTTAATGCCAGTGTTTCCTTGATTTCTTTTTTCCACTTTTTGCCTGAATGATCTGTGCATTGCAAGTGGGGTGGTAAAGTCCCCTACAATTATTGTGTTACTGCCAGTTTCTCCCTTTACATCTGTTAATATTTTATGTATTTGTTGTTGTTTAGTCTCTAAATCATGTCCAACTCTTTTTGCAACCCCATGGACCATAGCCTGCCAGACTCCTCTGTCCATGGAATTTCCAGGCAAGAACACCAAAATAGGTTGCCATTTCCTTCTCCAGGCAATCTTCCACTGCAGGGATTGAACCTGTGTCTTCTGCTTGGCAGGCAGATTCTTTACCACTGAGCCACCCAGGGTATTTAGGTGCTCCTATATTGCCTGCATATATACTTGTAACTGTTGTATCTTATTGTATTGATCCTTTGATTATTATGTAATGTCCTTCTTAGTCCCTTATTACAGTCTGTTTTAAAATGTTTTGCCTGATAGTATTGCTACCCCAGCTTTCTTTTGATTTCTATTTGCATGAAATACCTTTTTGCATCCCATTGCTTTCAGTCTGTATGTTTTTAGATCTGATATGAGTCTCTTATAGGTAGCATAAATATAGGTTTTGTCCTTGTACCCATTCAGTCACTCTTTCTTTGTTTGAAGCATTTAGTCCATTTAGTAATTCTTGATATGTATTGATACTTATTGCCATTTTGTCAGTCTAGGGGTTCTTTCTTGTCCCTTCTTTTATTCTCTTCTCTTCTGATTTGATAGCTATCTCTATTGCTGTGTTTGGAATCCTTTATCTTTATTGTGTTTTACGAGTTTTGATTTATGAATGTCATGAGGTTTACATACACAATTATTTTAAGTTGCATATCTCTCAATTTCAAAGATCTTTTAACATCCCCACATTTTTACTCCCCACCCTCCATGATTATTTTTGACATCACATTTTACATATTTTTGTCTTTTTTTTTGGCCATACTGTGTGTGGCTTGTGGGATCTGAGTTTCCTGACCAGGTATTGAGCCCAGGTGCCAGCAGTGAATATGCAGAGTTCTAACCAGGGAAATCCAGCATCTTCCTGTCTTGTGTATCCCTTAACTACCTATTGCAGATGTGTAAATGACTTTACTGCTTTTGTCTCAGCCGTCCTACTAGCTTTGTAAGTGGTTAATCTATAACCTTTTACTGTATATCTTGGCAACCCACTCCAGTGTTCTTGCCTGGAGAATCCCAGGGATGGGGGAGCCTGGTGGGCTGCCGTCTATGGGGTTGCACAGAGTTGGACACGACTGAAGCGACTTAGCAGCAGCAACTGTATATCTGCCTGTAGCAATGGGCTTTTTCCTTTGTTATTTTCATGTTTCTAGTTGTGTCCTTTTCTTTCTTGCTTAGAGAAGTCCCTTTAATATTTCTTATAAATCTTATTTGGTGGTGATGAACACTTGTCTGTCAAACTTTGATTTCTCCTTCAATCTAAATGGGTTACTGGGTAGAGTTTTCTTTGCTATAGGTTTTCCTTTTCATTACTTTATATCATGCCACTGCCTTCTGAACTACAGAGCTTGTGATGACAAGTCAACTGACAGCCTTTTCAGAGTTCCCTTGTACATGAACTTGTTGCTTTTCCCTTGCTGCTCTTCACATTGCCTTTAAATTTTGACAGTTTTGGACACCGTGTCTTTGTATGGTCCTCTTTGGGTTGATTCTGTCTGGGACTCTGTGTGCTTTCTAGACTTAGATGCCTGTTTCCTCTCCCAGGTTAAGGAAGTTTGCAGATAGTATGTCTTCGATGTATTTTCTGTCCCTCTCTTTTTTCCTTCCAAGCCCCTACAGGTAGGTGTTGCTATGCCTGATGTTGTCCTAAAGGTCTCTTAAGCGGTCCTCATTTCTTTCTTTTTTTCTTTTTTGTTCAGCTTCAGTGATTTCCATTTCTCTTTCTTCCAGCTCACTGATCCATTCCTCTGTATTTTTTCATCTACTGTGGATTCATTCTAGTGTATTTCTCATTTCAGTTATTATTCATTTCTGCCTTGCTCTTCTTTATATTTTCTAATTCTTTAAAAACTTCTCATTCTGTTCATCCATTCTTCTCCCAAGTACTTTGATTTTTTTTACAGTCATTACCTTGAATTATTGAGTAGATTGCCTATATGTACTTCACTTAGTTGTTCTTCTGGGGTTTTATCTTGTTTCTTCATTTGAAACATGTTCCTCTATTATCTCATTTTACCTAACTGGCTGTTTTTATTTCTATGTATCTGGTAGCTTTACATTTCCTGACCTTGGAGAAGTGGACTTTGGTAGGAGACATCCTATTGGTACCAGCAGCACACTCTCTGGTCACCAGAGCTATATGCCCTTGGTATATGCCTTGTGTGGACTACATGGGTCAGTCTGTTGTGGCAGGTTGACTGCTGTGGGTGGTCTGGGAGGTGTCACTGTCTGCCAGCCCAGTTGTTACGAGGCCCTACCTCATGCAGGTAGATGCTTCTAGCTTCTGGTTCTAGGTTTGGGAAGTTTTCAGCTATTATCACTTTATATATACTTTCTGTCCTTTTAGATTTTATGCTTCTGGAAATCCCATAATATGAATATTTAAAAAAAATTGTGTCCTAGATGTTCCTTAAGTTTTCATCATTCTTTCTTATTTTTCTTTTTGTTCATCTGATAGGATAATTTCAGATACCTTATCCTCCATCTCACCAATTCTTCTGCATTTTCAAGTCTGCTTTTGAAACCCTTTATTGAATTCTTGAGTTTATTACTGTATTTTTCATCTCTATGGTTTCTGGGTTTTTGTTTTTTTTTTTTTTTTTCCCCACTGGTTTCTACTTCTTTGTCCAACTTCTTTGGTTTCTTCTTGCCTTATTTTTCTTATTTTGCTAAACTGTCTGAATCTTTCTGTAGTTTGCTAAGCTTAAGAGGATTATTCTGAATTCGTTGAAAGTGCATAAATCTCCATTTCTTTAGCATTAGTTACTGGTGCTTTATTTGTTTCCTTTGGTGTCATGTTTACCTGATTCTTTTGTGACCCTTGAATTCTTATGTCCACATCTGCACATTTGAGTACTTAGATACTACAAGTTTGCTTTGGCAGAGACAGATTTTCACTAGTCAGCTCAGTTTGGGTTTGTGGGTGTGTTTGCTGGTAATATTCTTGGGTAGGTGGGACCTACCATTTTTTTTTGTGTGTGTGTCCCCCCCCCCGCCCCCACCGAATAAGCAACTTTTAAAGCTCTTTGATCAGAGATAGGCACTCTGTTTGGTTGAGTACTGGTAACTTGGTTCTCTACTATAGGATGGGCTCCATGGTTACCTGAATTCTCTAGTCAGGCTTTCTAGGTGGTTAGGGCTAACTCCTGTATTTATATTCATACTAATTAGTAGATGGGGCTATACCTTGGCTTTCCTGCTATGGCAGGGCAGTAAGATGGGCCCCAGGGTCTATAATATTTATTGTTGGAGATTCATATTAGGCAGGAGTGTGCACTGAATACCTTGTCAGATGTGCCTCTTGGTTTAGTCTGTAGATAGGGAAAGCCATAAACAGTGCTCTCTGTTCAAGTGTCAATGTTAGCAGGGCTGTTGTATGGTCTACACTGCTTTCCCACAGCTTCCCCACATGTTCTAGTTAGGTCTTGGCCAGGCAGGCTAAAGGCAATGAGTGGAAACAGCAATGAGCATGGCTATGAATTTGTTTCCCTGCCCTGTAGCATCAGAAGAGCAAATCTGAAACTGGTAAAAATCTTTGTTTTTTTAAGCCAATCCATGCCCCAAGTTCCATGTCCAAAAAGGGTCACTAGCTTCAGTCTGCACTATCAGCCATGCTGCCAGTTCCTTAACTCAAACACTGATGAATTATGCAGCTTTCAGGTGTTGTCACCAACCCTTCTTGACAGATCAGACTAGGAAACACCTTCCACAGCAGGTCGGGCTGCTGGGTCTTCATTTCCTAATCTGGTGGAAGAGAGAGGGGCTATTTCAGGTTTCTCCAATTTTTTCCAAGTAGGCTTTCTGGTTGGAAGGGGTTGAGCTACCCTCGGCCTTAACTGAATGAATCTTCTGCATGGGCATATCAGAGGAGCTTCCAAGACCCCCATGTTGACTTTGCTCTGTGGGCAGTCAGCTCCCGCTCACCTCTCAGCTAGAACAGTCCTGGACTACACAGCTTCTAGGTGCTGTCACCAGGCCCTCTGGCCAGATGAGGTCAGGCTACACTATCCCCAGTGCGTTGGGCTATGACTCAGCTTTTTTCATGGTTGTAGGCAAACCAAACTAGAAGACTGGCAAAACTTATATGAGGATCAAAGGCAGGGAAATGTGCACCCCAGTGGGTTCCCTGGTCAGAGTGGACTATCAACTTGGGTCTGCAGGGGATCAAAGTTTCTGGGTGGTAATGAGCTCCATCTGCCAAGATCGTGGACTGGTTTTTGGGAGTTCCTTCCCACTTCTCTATTGTAGTCAGATCCCAGTGATGCTCCATGCAATCCCACAAAGTGCCCCTCAGCACTGGGGTAGCTGTTTGAAACCCATGGGATCTCTTTTCCCATCGGAGGAACCAGAGACTCGGGAAAGACCTCTCAGCAGGGTGCTGTGCTGACCTGAGGGGGAGGCGGTGCAGTACTGTGTGACTGTTCTTATCCTTCTAATATGGTTTGTCTTGGTCTTGGTGGTACAGGAAGGTACTTCTGCCTCACACCCCTGTTCTAGGGTTCCCTTAATGCAGTCTTGTTCATGAAGACTTGCTGTTTTTGCGAGGGGAAGCAGAGTTGGGAATGACTTAGGTTGCCATCTTGGTGATTTCACTCTCCCGGTATAACCTGCAGGTCTCTCCATGTGCTGCTTACGGCACTGAGCAGCAAAAAAAAAAAAAATGTGTGCTTCCTGTGGGCAGCTGGTTACCCGGGTGGGAGGAAAAGGTGGAGCCCACAACCACTCTGTTGGTTTCAGATATTGATAAGATGACAGAGACAGGGGAATTCTCAGTCTAAAACCTGACACCATGCTCTAAGGGGGAAAATTTCTGATGTAAAACAAATATCTTGAAATACTCTCTCTACAGACAGAGCCAGGAGACCCACATGCCCTTCATGCTTCCTCTTTGGGGACAGTATAATAAAGTAAATACGCACATGTGTGTTAGCTCAGGCAACTGATTTGTGCTCTGATTCTGACCCTTTCATATTTTGGGAGCCTGGGCAGATATCCAATGAGATATTTGTTTCATCTGTAGAACAAAAGATAACACCCATCCTTCAGGCTAGTATGAGGATTAAATATGATGTTACATATACAGTGTTTGACAAGGAGTGCCCATGCAGTAAATGGTAGCTATTATTATTATTTATTGTAGAAGACTTTTAATCCAGAAGAGTCTGTAGAGGGATTTTTAGCTTTTCTGTAGACATAGCTCCATTTAGCTCACAGGGACACAGTGCCGTAAGAGTCAATAGCTTTCTCATCCTTTCCTTTGTTTTCTCAAATCTCAAATTGTGCTACAAAGGATCATTTGGTATCCCAGAAAGGTGGGAGGAAAATGATTTGATTAAACTTCTGCAGCCTGAGAATATGAATAACTTTAATGGCCACAAACTTAAGCTTGAGTTCAATGCACCACTGCTCATACCAGCCCCACACAGCCCTCACCATTATTCCAAACTTGGTTTGGTTCAGGCCTTTGATTGGATCTGAGACCTCTGGACACTAAGGGATGATGTGTTGACTCTGAAAACAGCTTGACCATCAACAATCTAACAGTCATAAAATAGCCATAAAGTGATGTTTGTGTAGGCTGTAATATTGATGTTATTCATGGCGGCCAAATAAATGATGGAAGTGCCACAATGTTGGGCAGTGAAATCTGGAGTGCTAATCAGCTGGACCAGCCTGTAGAGAGCTGCAAGGGAAACATAGAGCCATTCTTTCTAGATGAAGCAAATCTGATAAGCATTTTTAGCCTCTTGGCAAGAGACACAGTGAGAGCTCCAGGAAACCAAATGCCCATTCCTGTTCCCATTTACTAGTTTAAACAAGTTCCTGCTGGGTTTATTTTGGGAAGTAGGTTCTACTTGCCCTACAGAATTTATTGATTTAAGGGAGGAGGTCATTGATCTAAACAAACTTTTCTTGGAGGGATTTTGAAAAGATCATCACAGAAACTAAACATTAATATGTAAATGTGGCTTTACCATTCCCATCTCTCCAGGCTGAGCCCTGTTATATTGCCTTAAATCTACACACTCTGGTGCCCACCCAGGATGTCCACACTCAGTAAAATCATTGTGTTTCCAAATGTCCTAGCTTCCTCTGTCATTCTTTTCCTCGTCAGGAAGCTAGTATCCATTAGAAACTGGGAGAGAGACTAAACTCAAACTGATTCACAATGATGTGTTTGTAACTGACAATCCTTAAGGCCAATACCACAGTATTTGCATTTTAAAAGATAACATCCCTTATGTCAAACAAATTTATAATTAGTAAAATTTGAGGCTAAGTGAAAAGAGAACATAAAAAGCTCCAGAACAGAGCATCTGTGATTAGCTCCTCTGAGCTGTTGCTTTGTTTCACAGCTTTTCTGAAGGCGTTTTCTAAAGAATTCATTCATTTATTCATCATCAAGTATTTGAGAACCTATAATATCCTTAGTACTCTTCTGAGAGTTAAAAAACATCAGTAAACAAAACAAAGATCTTTAACCTTGGAGTACAGAATGAGAGAGTATATATTAGACCAAATAAGTACATTTTATAGACTGTTAGAGAGTGATGTGTTCTTTGGCGGAGAAAGTAGCAGAGTAAAGGGGATTAAGAGTGCTGGGTAATTGGGTTGAAGGTTGCAATTTTAAATGTGGAGTTCAGGAAGGCCTCATTGAGAAAGTAATGTTTATTCAAAGACTTAGAGAAGAAGAGAGAATTAGCCAAGGGGATCTGGGAGAATCTTGTTTCTGAAGGAATGGCTAAAGCAGTGCCTGCTCTGTTAAAGGGAGGCCAGTGAGGCTGAAGTCAAGAGAACATAGAGGAGAAGTCATGGAGATGATGGGAACCATCATGCTTGGACAAGTGAAGGATCTTTAGTTCTCTGCTCCTACTTCTGTCGACTTAAAAAAGATGCATAACATGAAAGTCTCGAGTTAAGTTTTATTTGGGGCAAAATGAGGACTGCAGCCTGGAGACAGAACTTCAGATAGCTCTAACAAACTGCTCCAAAGAGGTAGTAGGGGGAGGTCAATATATATGATATTGCTGAAGGGGTGTTCACGCCATTAAGCACTTATCTTACAAAAGTCTTTCTGCTAGTCACAACAAGCTAATGTCACCATAAAGGTATTTAGTGCTTTTCTAGATATGAGGAGATGCAAGGATTGGGATCATGTGATCAGTTGCTGAAAATATCTAACTATCTAAAGATTTCCTGATGCTGAGAAAGATTGAAGGCGGCAGGAGAAAGGGATGACAGAGGATGAGATGGTCAGATGGCATCACCGACTCAATGGACATGAGTTTGAGTAAACTCTGGGAGCTGGTGATGGACAGGGAGGCGTGGCATGCTGCAGTCCATGGGGTCACAAAAAGCTGGACATGACCGAGCGACTGAACTGAACTGAGAGTTCCTGGAGCACAGTGTGCCTCCTTCTCCACCCTGAACTCCGTTCAGGGTGTGTCGAAGGTCAACAGCCGCAGCCTCACAGGATTCAACCCCCGAAGAGGCAGATGGCAAATGCCCTTGGCAAGTGACAGTTTGTCCTTGACACTCCCAAGACAGCAAGGGCATCTGTGGAAGAAAACAAGACTGGGGAAAGGGAGACAGACGATTCAACTTGTACGGAAGAATTTTTTTTGTAGACCAGTGACTGTGTCTTCTCAAGATCAGTGTAAGGTAATAGGAGCTTTATATCTAACTAAGAAAAGGAAGTTGAAAAAAAATACTGAAATCTACACTCTCATCCTCATGTGTTCTGAGCAGGTGGACAAAATGATGCTCTTTGAATAATATGTTTGAGGAAAAAGTCATCACAGATTAACACTTGGCTCTCTTTCCTCATTTTGGATTGACTTTGGTCAAAGGGCTCTTTTGAGGTTGGCGTTCCAAATACAACCACCTCATTGACATGTCAACTACAAATTGGCACTTCCAAGAACATTTGCCTGTGACTGAACAACAACAACGAGGGCATTTGCCATCTGCCTCTGGGGAAATTGAACCTTGCCCTGCTGCTGCTATTGACCTTCAACACCCCCAGAGGGAGTCTGAACTCCAGGGGTATTGGAGAGATGCACTCTATGCTCCAAGGAATCTGGTGGAACAAGTCTTTAGATAGTTAAACATTTTCAGGAACTAATTTCATGATCCCAACCCTTGCATCTCTTCATATCTAAGAAATCACTAAATCCCTTCGTGGTGACATCAGCTCCTTGTGACTAGTAGAGAACCTTTTGTAAAGTAAGCACTTGATTACATTGAACTCCCCTTCACCAAAATCTTATATGTTGACCTTCCCCCATGCCTCTTTGGAGCAGTCTCTTAGAGCTACCTAAGGTTCTGTCTCCTGGGCTGCAGTCCTCATTTTGCCCCAAATAAAACTTAATTCACAACTCTCAAGTTGTACATCTTTTTTAGTCAACAGGCATCAGTTTGCAAAGTGAAGGACAAGGAATGAATACACAGCTTTGACAGCCTTCAACATAGAAATAGGTGTAGAGAACTTTCCCTTGTTCAGTTATTGTTAAATTAATCATTTCCCTGCAGCTGAAAGCTGCAAGGTGATTTGTTGAAACTTTAAGTTTATATATCAAATTACCTCCCTGTGTACTTATATGTATATTCCAGACTAGGGGTTTTTGGGGATCACCTTGCATTTAATATATGCTCTCTGATTAAAACGTTCCAAAACACAAGCCCTGACCCACTCAGAAAACTATCTATTCTCTATTTTCAAGATAACTCCTTCTTTAAAAGGAGTTTAAGGGAATTTCTTTTCATGTGGAGTATAAGAAATACAGTGCTGGCAGTTAGAAAGCTTGGATTCCAAAGATGATTGCAAGATTAGATCATATGATTCTGAAATCCTGTGATCTTCTAAGAAATATGATCAATGAGTCCAGATTTGAGAGAATTGGTATGTCAGCCACAACATTCATTCATTCAACAATAAATACTCTAAGTTTTGTGTGCAAAGTTGTTAATAAAATAGGCATGAGGCTCTTGTTTTTATGACTTAGCTTACTTCACAAGTGCCTAATTAGTCAGGGTTGTCTAGATTGCTGTGTTGAAAAATACTGAGGTTCAATAGAAGATATTGGTGATTGATTAGCGATGTCCAGTATGAGTAAAAGCAAAGTCTTGTGCATAAATGGAGCCCAGACACTTTTGATTCTCTTTTTCAGAGGCAACCCAAAACTGTTTCCTGAAAATTACAGAGCTCTACCAAGGGCCCAACATTATATCACTGTTTAAAAACCAGTCTCCTGTCTTCCTGATGGAGTGTGTGTGTGTGTGTGTGTGCGTGCGTGCGTGCGTGCGTGCATGCACGCATGCTCAGTTGTGTCTGACTCTTTGAAACCCAATGAACTGTATAGCCCACCAGGTTCCTCTGTCCATAGAATTTTCCATGACAAGAATACTGGAATGTGTTGCTGTCTCCTTCTCCTTGGGATCTTCCTGACCCTGCACTGGCAGGCAGATTCTTTACCACTGAGCCACCTGGAAATCCTTCTGATGGAGTGAAAGAACTATATACAGAATACAGAAGTGATTTAGACTCAAAGGTGATGTTCTATGGTAGTGAGCATTGTCCAGGTGATACTTCAAGGAGAAGTTTAACCTTATCTGGTATAGATATCCCTGCTGGTTCTCAGAAGTTTAAGAAAATTGACTGATTCCCCTAAAGTGGCAGTAGCAATGGAGAAGTCAACTCATTCTCTCTTAACCCACACTGAGGTATCATTCTGTGTTTCTCAGTTCTGGGCTGATCTTTTTAGCAATTTGCTACTTCAAGTCTACTTATCTGTCAATCACTGTTAAATTCATTTTGCACAGCTGACTGTGGTGTTATCACAGCCTTCCTTATACTAATGCATTTAGGAGTTCTGTGTCTTTGAAAGGCTGCCAATATAGAGGAATAGCTTGAAAATGCGACTTCCCAGTCAGACTGTCCTTTTCATGATCAGCCTGTAACTACCATTTGCACTTTTTATAGCTTGAATTCTTTGTTGGTCTGACTGCAGTCATTGATTTTCAACAATATATTTCTCCTGTTGGACTTTTTTTTTTTTAATTTTCCAACACATGTTGAATGAGGGCCTGTACCAGATGATTTAATATTACAAGCTTCATTTGAAACAGCTCCTATGAGAAACTTATACTCTATTTATTGGGTTGAAAGGCAATCAAATAACATTATAAGCAATACAGGGAAAGCAAAGTGATATGATCGGAAGATACAGGCATGTTCAGATTCCAGTACTGCTATTTATTAGCTGTTGACCTTGGGTAAGTTAATACTTTACTTCTATGAACTTCGTTTCCATTATCCATAAGGTGGACACAGGCAAGTCTGCTTGGCTTATAAGGTGGTATAATATGTACGAAAAGCACCTGGAATATAGTTATGCAGGTTACTGTTTTTAGCAATAGTGAAAGTGAAGCCGCTCAGTCGTGTCCGACTCTTTGCGACCGCGTAGACTGTATGTAGCCTACCAGGCTCCTCTGTCCATGAGATTTTCCAGGCAAGAGTGCTGGAGTGGGTTGCCATTTCATTCTCCAGGGGATCTTCCCAACCCAGGGGTCGAACCCGGGTCTCCTGCATTGCAAGTAGACGCTTTACCGTCTGAGCCACCAGGGAAGTCAATGGTAACTATTTTAAAATAATTTTAATATTAACAATTCAGAGAACAAACATGCAAGAGATATTGGGAATATGCAACTTCTAGACTTTGGTTTTGACTTAGATCCTAGGATCATTGAGGACGCCATGGCTGCAGTTATTCAGGTTTGACAGGATGCGTGGTTAGGATCATTTGTTAGGGGTCTCCCTCCCTGCCTCTCCCTTTACCACACTTTCTGCCCCTTTTCCTTTAAGGGGAGTTCTGTGGAGAAGGAAAGAGCTTGGAGGAATGGCCCTTGAAGAGTGCTGTGTGCTTAGGGTATAATCCCAGAAACTTAGATAATACTTTAAGACCATGTCCCCTGGTTAATATAACGTTGAGAAAAAATGCCTATGAAGATAGCTATGGAGCCCAGAACTGTCTGATGGCTTCCTGCAGCCTGAAGACTGTGCTATCTCCTTCCCACACTGATGCATCAGCTCTCAAGAGGCTCCAGGAAAATAATCAGAAAGCAATAAAGCTGCCTTGTAGAGCTATGACCCTCTACCTCTTTTTTCTCCCCAGCTTTATTGAGCTATAACTGACAAGTATATATATTTAAGGTACAACTTGATGTTTTGATATACACATACATTGTGCAATAATCACCACAATCAAGTTAATTAACATATTCATCTTTTATTTTATTTTTTTTATAAATTGAATATAAAGATACATACGTATTTACAGATATAAGTTTCTTTGTTGTGTTTTGCAAATACTGTATTTTTTACTTTTTTTTTTTTTTTTTGCATTTCTTTTTTTTTTTTTTTTTCCCATCCTGAACCCTCCTCCCTCCTCCCTCCCCACACCATCCCTCTGGGTCGTCCCAGTGCACCAGCCCCAAGCATCCAGCATCGTACATTGAACCTGGACTGGCATCTCGTTTCATACATGACGTTTCACATGTTTCAATGCCATTCTCCCAAATCTTCCCACCCTCTCCCTCTCCCACAGAGTCCATAAGACTGTTCTATACATCAGTGTCTCTTTTGCTGTCTCGTATACAGGGTTATCGTTACCATCTTTCTAAATTCCATATATATGCGTTAGTGTACTGTATTGGTGTTTTTCTTTCTGGCTTACTTCACTCTGTATAATAGGCTCCAGTTTCATCCACCTCATTAGAACTGATTCAAATGTATTCTTTTTAATGGCTGAGTAATACTCCATTGTGTATATGTACCACTGCTTTCTTATCCATTCATCTGCTGATGGACATCTAGGTTGCTTCCATGTCCTGGCTATTATAAACAGTGCTGCGATAAACATTGGGGTACACGTGTCTCTTTCCCTTCTGGTTTCCTCAGTGTGTATGCCCAGCAGTGGGATTGCTGGATCATAAGGCAGTTCTATTTCCAGTTTTTTAAGGCATCTCCACACTGTTCTCCATAGTGGCTGTACTAGTTTGCATTCCCACCAACAGTGTAAGAGTTTATTCATCTTTTAAACCTCCAGTAGATGTGTCCTGATTCCCTGTACAACTCTTTGCTGTAACAAAAGATGCTAATTAGCTGATTGGAATTTCAAAAACCCTATTCACCAACAGCTCAACTGTTACAGCTGAATGGATGGCAAGTTCACTCAAGCAGCCAGTGGTTTATTCGTTCCTCTGCTCAATTAGGTCCCTAGAATGTTCATGTTGGAAAGGAAATTAATGATCAACTAATTAATACCCCCCCCCCAGTCTAAAATTGAGTAGACTGAAGCTTAGTGAAATGGAACTTGGGTGAGGTCACGCTGACAGTCAGCAACAAAGCCTGAGCAGAAGCCATTTTGGTTTTGATATTTTATTACCAAAGGATGTAATTTTTTTTTAATTTTAGGGTTTTAAAGACATTTAAGATAAAGAATCAAACTGAAACTGTCCCTTCTCAAACAACTATTTCTGATTCTTTGATCTTGGGAAAATTGTACTTACCTTGCTGAGTTTGGAAGCCACATCCCAAAAGGCTCTAATGAACATAAAAGTTAGTTACAATACAAATCATGAATGTAAAGCAAGTGCAACATCTATGGCTTAGGGGAAGAATTACCAGGACTAATCTTCAGGTGCCTTTGCAAGACTACCTAATTTTCTATGAATAATTTTGCACAGAAAATTTTTTAGTTTTCTACCCCAACCTGTATAAACTTAAGGACCCACAAAATCTGATTTGCCCTTGGGTAACTCTCTAAGGGATCATAGTAGGAGTGCTTGGAGTCTACTGATTTGGATTCAGTTCTCTGTCACTTGCTACCTGGCTGACCTTGGAGAGGTCACTAAAGATCTTAGTATATCTGTTTCCTCACTTATAAAAGGCAGATAATGAAACTGATCTCCTAGAGTTGTTGCACGCCCTAAGCAAAGTAAGGTAGGAAAAGTCTTCAGTTTAATGCCTGGCCCAGAACAAACCTGCAATAAGGGGGCTTTTGTATTATGGAGGGAGGTTGTCGGATATAGCAGTTAAGAAAGTGGGCGTTAGAACCAGGTATGCTGCTGCTGCTGCTGCTGCTGCTAAGTCGCTTCAGTCGTGTCCGACTCTGTGTGACCCCATAGACGCCAGCCTACCAGGCTTCCCCGTCCCTGGGATTTTCCAGGCAAGAACACTGGAGTGGGTTACCATTTCCTTCTCCAATGCATGAAAGTGAAAGTGAAGTCGCTCAGTCATGTCCAACTCTGAGCGACCCCATGGACTGCCGCCTACCAGGCTCCTCTGTCCATGGGATTCTCCAGGCAAGAGTACTGGAGTGGGGTGCCATTGCTTTCTCCAGAACCAGGTATACCTGTATTCAAATTCCTGTTTTATATTACAATACTTACTGTATTATCTTGGGCAACTTAGTATTTCTGAGCCCTAGTTTTTTCATCTTTAAGACAGGATACTAAAACCTAATCAATATAGTAGTTTGAGATTAAATGAGATGATTTAAATTGCTCATCAGAGTTGATTTTGCCTGCAAGTAACATCAAGAACAAATATTTAAAATAGCTTAAAACAGTGACTTTTCATCTTTTTGACTACAGCCCACAATAAGAAATAGATCTTAAATTGTTCCTCAGTGTAAAAATACACATTACCACAGGACTAACATGTGAATCAAATTTGATTATGTATATGATCAAGCTTCATATAGTATTTTAGAATGGTAAAATAAGAGCGTGGTATCTAAATTCAGGCATTTCCCAAAATATGCCACAATAGCATTGGTATCCCAATATGTGACATGCTTGTATTTTTCTTCTATCTTCTATATCACTTTAATTTACTTTTTAAATTTAAGTACAGTTGATTTACATTATATGTTTCAGGTGTATAAGAGTGATTCAATATTTTTATAGACGTAGTCCTTTTAAAGTCATTATAAAATATTGTACTGTATTCCTTGTGCTGTACAGCATACTTGTGGAGCTTATTTATTTTATACATAGTATTTGTACCTCTAATCCCCTACCCCTGTTTTGCTCCTCCTGCTTTCTCTCCCCCCATTGGCAACCACTAGTTTGTTCCATATATCTGTGAATCTATTTCTGTTTTGTTATATTATTCATTTTATTCTTTAGATTTCATATACAAGTAATAACATACATTACTTTGCCAACAAAGGTCCGTCTAGTCAAGGCTATGGTTTTTCCAGTGGTCATGTATGGATGTGAGAGTTGGACTGTGAAGAAGGCTGAGCATCGAAGAATTGATGCTTTTGAAGTGTGGTGTTGGAGAAGACTCTTGAGAGTCCCTTGGACTGCAAGGAGATGCAACCAGTCCATTCTGAAGGAGATCAGCCCTGGGATTTCTTCGGAAGGAATGATGCTGAAGCTAAAACTCCAGTACTTTGGCCACCTCATGCGAAGAGTTGACTCATTGGAAAAGACTCTGATGCTGGGAGGGATTGGCGGCAGGAGGAGAAGGGGATGACAGAGGATGAGATGGCTGGATGGCATCACTGACTCGATGGATGTGAGTCTGAGTGAACTCCGGGAGTTGGTGATGGACAGGGAGGCCTGGCGTGCTGCGATTCATGGGGTTGCAAAGAGCCGGACAGGACTGAGCGACTGAACTGAACTGAATAACATACAGTATTTGTCTTTCTCTGTCTTATATATCTCACTAAGCATAATACTCTGCAGATCCATCCAAGTTATTACAAATGCCATATGCCACAAATGGCAAATTTTCGTTCTTTTTCATGACTAATATTCCACTTATCCATTCATCTATAGATGGACGCTTAGGCTGCTTCCATATCTTAGCTATTATAATAAATAAAGCTGCTATGAACAGGCATCTTTTCACATTATTGTTTTGTTTTCTTTGGATATGCACCATAGTGCATATCCATTATGGTTTCCATATGCACAGCCATTAGTGGTTGTGCTAATTTATCATCCCACAATGTTATATTAGGGTTCCCTTTTCTCTACATCCTCACCAACATTTGTAATTTGTATACTTTTTGATGGTAGCCATTCTGACAGGTATGAGGTGATATCTCATTGTGGTTTTGATTTGAATTTCTCTGACTAGCAATGTTAAGCATCTTTACATGTACCTGTTGGCCATCCATATATCTCTTCGGAAAAATGTCTGTTCTAATCTTTTGTCCATTTTTAATTGCTTCTTTAAATATTTAATTGTATGAGCTCTTCATATATATTTTGGATATTAACTCCTTATCAGGCATGTCATTTGGAAATATTTTCTTTCATTCAGTAGATTGACTTTTCATTTTGTTGATGGTTTTCTTTGCTCTGCAAAAGCTCTTAAGTTTAACTAGGTCCCATTTGTTTGTTTTTGCTTTTGTTTCCTTCACCTTAAAGACAGATCCAAATATTACTGTTTATGTCAAAGATTGTTCAGTGTATTCTTCTCAGAGTTTTATGGTTTCTGGTCTTACATTTTGGTCTTTAATCCATTTTGAGTTTGTTTATGTATATGATGTGAGAAAATACTCTAATTTATTCTTTTACATGTAGCTGTCCAGTTTTCCCAGCAGCACGTACTGAAAAGCCTGTCTTTTCCCCATTGTAAATTCTTGCTTCCTTTGTTGTAGATTAATTGATCCAAACTGTGTGAGTTTATTTCTGGGCTCTTTATTCTGTCCCTTTGATCTATATATCTGTTTTTGTGCCAATACCATACTGTTTCAGTTACTATAGCTTTGAAGTATAGTCTGAAGTCAGGGAGTGTGATCCTCCAGTTTTGTTCTTTTTCTCAACATTTCTTTGGGTATTTGGGGACTTTTGTGGTTCTATATAAATTTAGGATGATTTGTTCTACTTATGTGAGAAATGCCCTGGGCATTTTGATAGATATTTTGCTAAATCTGTAGATTGCTTTGGTTAGTATGAACATTTGACAATATTAATTCTTCCAATCTATGAACATGAAATATCTTTCAATTTTTTTGTATCATCTTCAACTTGTCCCTAATGTTTTATAGTTTTCAGAACATAGGCCTTTCACTTCCTTAGTTAAGTTTCTTTCTAGGTGCCTTATTATATTTCATGTGATTTTAAACTGGACTATTTTCTTGCTTTCTCTGGAAGTTCATTATTAGTGTATAGAAAAACAACAGACTTCTGTATGTCTTGTATCCTGCAATTGTACTGAATGCATTTATTAGTTCTTATAGTTTTTGTTAGGGTTTCATATATATAGTATTATGTCATCTTCAAATAGTGACAGTGTTACTTCTTTCTTTCCAATTTGGATGCCTTTTAGATTTTTCTTGCCTAATTGCTCTTATATTGAATAAAAGTGACAAGAGTAGATATCCTTTCCTTGTTCCTGATCTTAGAAAAAATGTTTTCAGTTTTTCACCATTGAGTATAATGTGGTTTGTTTTTTATTATGTTGAGGTACATTCCCACTATACCCACTTTGTTGAGAGTTTTTATCATTAATAGATGTTGAACTTTGTCAAATACTTTTTCTGCAACAATTGATATAATCATATGATTTTAACTGTTTGTTAATATGACATATCACATTGACTAACTTGTGGAGCTTGAATTTCCCTTGTATCCTTGGGATAAATCCAACTTAATAATGGTGTATGATCCTTGTAATGTATTGTTGAATTCAGTTTGCTTAATATTTCTTTGAGGACTTTTGCATCTCTTTTCATCAGGGATGTTGAACTGATTTTGGTATGAGGGTCTCATAAAAATGAGTTTGAGAAAGGTATTTCTTTTATAAATGTTTGGTACAATTCTCCTGTGAAGCTGTCTGATCCTGGACTTGTGTTTGCTGGGAGGTATTTTTTAATTAGGTTACTACTATTGATTGATCTGTTTAGATTGCCTGTTTCTTCCTGATTACAATCATCTTGGAAGATTGTATAGTTCTAGAAACTTACCCATCTTATCTCCATTATATTGACTCGTTTCTTTTTCAGTTTACTTGGATCCTGTGTTTTTATTGATGACTTATGAATTTTATCTTTTAAAAAAAAAACAGCTCTTGGTTTCACTGATCTTTTTTTTTTTTTGGCCTCTATATTATTTTTTTGTTTCTCTGTTATTCATTCTCTCTCTGAAACTGTTTTGTTTTTTTTTTTTTTTTCTTGTGACTTTGGGCTTTATTCTTTTACAGATTACTTTACAAGTTATATTAGGTTGTTTATTTCTAATTTTTCTTGTTTCTTAAGGTAGGCCTGTATCACTATAAACTTCCCTCTTAGAACAGTTTTTGCTGCCATCGAATAGATTTTGGAAAGTTGTGTTTTTATTTTTACTTGTCTTAAGGTATTTTCTGATTTCCTTTTAAATTTCTTCATGTACTCATTACTTGGTCTGGAGTTTTGTTTTCATTTTTTGGAGTGTAGTTTATTTACAATGTTGTGTTAGTTTTGGGTGTATAGCAAAGTGAATCAGTTATACACATAATGTATTCACTCTTTTTTTTTTTTTAAGATTCTTTTCCCCTATAAGCCATTAGAGTATTGATTAGAGTTCCCTGTGCTATACAGTAGGTCCTTATCACTTATCTAATTTAGTAGCATGTAGTTTAGTCTTGATGTGTTTGTGTTTTTCCCGTTTTTCTTCCTGTAATTTATTCCTAGTTTCATACCATTGTGGTCAGGAAAAAGATGGTTGATAGAATTTCTATCCTCTTAAATTTATTGAGACTGGTTTTGTAGCATAGGACATGATATATCCTGGGCAACATTCCACATGCATTTAAAAAGACTGTGTATTCTGCTGTTTTGGGATTTAATGCCCTGTAAACATCTATGGAGTCCAGCTAGTCTAATGTGTCATTTTAAACTACTGTTTTTGCCACCTACCCAGGCTGCCTCAAAACATTGAGCAGAGTTCCATGTGCTACACAGTTGGTCCTTTTTGGTTATCCATTTTAAATATAGCAGTGTGTAGAGGCAACCATAAGTTTGTTCTCTAAGTCTGGGAGGAGTTTGGGGGAGAATGGATCATGCATGTGTATGGCTGAGCCCCTTCACTGTTTACCTGAAACTGTCACTGCACTGCTAGTCAGCTACACCTCAATATAAAATTAAATGTTAAAAAAATTTAAGAAAAAAGAAACTGTTTTTGTATTGGTTTTCTGTTTGGTTGATCTATCCACTGATGTAAGTGGGGTATTAAAATCTTCCCCAATTATTGCATTATTGTCAATTTCTCCCTTTATGTCCATTAATATTTGCTCTATATATTTAGGTGCTCTTACAATAGGTGTTCACAAATGTTTTATTCCCTTCTTGTATTGATCTTTTTATTATTATATAATGTCCTTCTGTTTTTGTCTTTTGTTGTAGACTGTGTTTTATTTATATTTATTTTAATTGTGTAGACTGCTTTAAAGTCTACTTTATCTGGTATGACTAGTGCTACTGTGGCTTTCTTGTCATTTCAATTTGCATGAAATATGTTTTTCCATCTCCTTATTTTTTGTGTGCCTTTAGCTCTGTCGTGAGTCTCTTGTAAGCAGTATATCTTATCTTTTAATCTAATTAGCCATTTTAATTGGAGCATTTAGTCAACTGACATTTAAAAATGGTTATTGATAGATATGTACTTACTGCCGTTTTGTTAATTGTTTTCCAGTTGTTTTATAGTTCTTCTCTGTTCTGTTTTTCTTTTAGTTTCTTCCCTTATGGTTTGATGATTTTCTTTAATAGTATGCTTGTGTTCCTTTCACTTTAGGTTGTGTGCATCTGCTGTAGGTTTTTGATTTGTGATTATTATGGGGCTCATATATGTTGATATGTACCTATTATCTACTTGTTTTAAAGTCATTTAACTTCAAACACCTTCTAAAAGATCTATGTTTTTTTACTCCCCTCCCCCATGTTTTGTATTTTTGATGCCATATTTTATATCATGTTTATCTTTTAACTTTGTAGTTATAGTTGATTTTACAGTTCTTTCAATCTTTGTCCTAGCTTATTAAAGTGGTTGATCCACAACCTTTACTATGAATTTTTCTTTACTTAGTAGGATTTTTCCTTTCCTATAGATTCTAACTTCTTGTTGTAACCTTTTCTTTTTTACTTATAAAAGACCCTTTAACATTTCTTTTAGGGCTGGTTTAGTACTGATGAACTCTATCTCTTCTGAATGATAATCTTGCTGAGATTATCCGTTTCCACACTTTAAACATGTTATGCCATTCCCTTCTAGCCTGCAGTGAGTGTTTCTGCAGAAAAAATCTCTCATAGCCTTATGAGGGTTGCCTTGTATGTGACTCCTTGCTTTTCTCTTGCTGTCTTTAGAATTCTCTCACTAACTTTTGCCATTTTAATTTTGATGCCTAGATGTGAATCTTTTGGGATTCATCTTGTTTGGGACTCTGTTCTTCCTGTACCTGGATGTGTTTCCTTCTTCAGATTCAGGAACTTTTCAACCATAACTTCACTAAATACATTTTCAACCCCTTTTGCTCTCTTTTCTCCTTCTGGAACCCTAATAATGCCAATGTTGATACACATGATGTTGTCCCAAATGTTCCTTAAACTGTTTTAATTTCAAAAATTTGTTTTCTTTTTGTTATCCTAATTGAGTGATTTCCATTATTCTATTTTCCAGATCAGGTGTTCTGTATCAGTTGGTTTGCTGTTAATTCCTTCTAGTGTGTTTTCATTTATCATATTCTTTAGTTCTGATTGGTTCTTTTTTACTTTCTAGTCCCTTGTTTGGAGAAGGCACTGGCACCCCACTCTGGTACTCCTGCCTGGAAAATCCCATGGATGGAGGAGCCTGGTAGGCTGCAGTCCATGGGGTCACTAAGAGTCGGGCACGACTGAGTGACTTCACTTTCACTTTTCACTTTCATGCATTGGGGAAGGAAATGGCAACCCACTCTAGTGTTCTTGCCTGGAGAATCCCAGGGATGGGGGAGCCTGGTTGGCTGCCGTCTATGGGGTCGCACAGAGTCGGACATGACTGAAGCGACTTAGCAGCAGCAGCAGCAGTCCCTTGTTATAGTTCACGCTATGTTCATCTGTTATTTTCCCTAATTCAGTTAACATTATTACTAATTCTCTGAACTAGTAAATTGTGTATCTGTTTCATTCGGTTTTTCAGGGTTTTTTTCCCCTTTCTTGTCCTTTTATTTGAAACAAATTTCTCTGTCTTCTCATTTTGCTTATCTTTTTCTCTATGAAATTAGATAAAGGTTACCTATCCTGGTCCTGAATGGGGTGTCCTTGTGTGGGAGCATCCTTGTGCAGTCTGCATGTGCCTGGTGGCTTTGATGGGTGAGCTGTGTCTGAAGTGTGTTCGAGTCACATTTCTCCTCTGGGTAGGCTGGCAGTGATCACTGTTGCTAGGAGGTGGAGCTGGAGATGGCAGAGATGGGGGAGGGTTAGAGCTAGAGCCAGATGCGAGAGGGGGACTTCTCTGCTCAGTAGCCAACAGCATCCTGTCAAGGGATAGGAGCGCGTCCAAAGTTGCTACACCAGAAGCCCCGAGGGTCAAGTCAGAGCTGCTTCTGTTCCCTCAGTGTGTGCTCTCCCCCTCCCAGCACTGGCACCTTTGCCCCATAAGGGAGCACTGTTGGAGCACGTGCCCTGTGCAGGCCAGGGTGTGAGTTGGCACGGTCCATGCGTGCCAGTCAGAGCTCCAGACTGCTGCCTCTGCAGGTGCCGGTAATGGTCACCCTCTCCCTGTTCAGGTACAGTGCTGGATCCAGGTTGGCACCATCCTCCATGGCAAAGCACTCTCCAGCAGCAGCAGCCTTTGCTCTAGTGGGAAGCTGTGCTGTGGAGCAAGAGGGGCCACAGCGTGTGCTGGAGTGATCCCACCTCTGGCCAGAGCACTGACCTTTCACCCCTGTGACCACCAGGGTGGATGCCTTGCCAGGTCTGAGCCGACTCTGTTCCTGACAGCTGGGCACTCACCTTGGCTGCCGTAGCCTTTGCCTTAGTATGGAGCTGCTCTGCAGAGCAAGAGGAACCACGGTGGGTGCTCAGCTTGGCCTGGGCCTGCACAAGGGCAGTTACAGAAAACCAGGCAAAGTCTGGGGTCCTTTCAGTCTGCTTCCTCTGCCTCGTTGAAGGAGTAAGAGTGTGTGTGCATTTCTTAAGAGTGGTCTAGGTTTCTGACAGCCCCACTGTCAGTCTCACTGATATTCAAACCTGCCATGAGACTTTTCCTTCCAGTGTTGGATCCCAGGGATGGGGTGTCTGATACATGGTTCAAACTCCTCACTCCCCAGGTAGGGTGTAAGCCCCCTCCTCTTCTATGTTCCCCTCCAGGGGCACAGGTCCTGCCCTGATTGCTTCTCTTCCCTTCCTGATCCCGACTCTGTGTGGATCTTTCTTACAGCCTTTCGGATGCTGAATACTCCTTCTGCCAGTCTCTAGTTTGTTTCCAGTGAGAACTGCTCACATTTTTGATGTCTTCATGGGGGGAGGTGAGCTCCATGTCCTCCTACTCCACCATCTTGATCTCCTCCTCTTATAGACTCATTAGTTTACTGAACGGTCTACCTAAACAATAAGCTGGTTTCTTCTGTGATAAAATACAAATCTTGGTTTCTCAAGCCAGTATTCTACATAAGCGATAACTACACTACAGGAATCGTTATTCTATTACTGACCTTTCTTCATTCTGTAACAAATTCAAATAATAGCATAAGATTGTAATTCTTAATAATATTCCTTGCCCTTTGAGTTATGAGCTAAATTATACAGGTTCAATAAACCCCTTCAGCTAATGATGCTCATTTTGTAGGCTGTAATTCATGTAGGGGAAGTATTATGTACTTTTCTTCAAGCATCCATTGGCTTGGCATAGATGCACAGTACCTGATAAGCTAATTGTGCCAATTTGTCTTCTGTTCTTAGGTGTCTGAACTAGCCATGGTTAGGGTTGTTGAATAAGGTGTAAGAAGACAGGTAAAGAAGCAGCATTGTTACTGGACCATGCTTTTTCTCTGTGGCAAAAAAGCATTGAGGCAATCACTGAGACATTTTGGAAACAGGTACTTTTTGCTATTTTTTATGGCTTGTCTATTCCAGTGGAGTGCCAGTTCCTTTATTGTGATGTTTTGGGTGTTAACTGATATTGTATCTCAGGTCCCTGAGGGAGTCAGTCATTTAGTCATATCTTAAACATATGCCTTTACAGTCTCCACTCTTTATATGCATTAAACAGTTTACTCATTCTTGGTAGTACACATTCTAAATACCTAACTCCAGGAAGTATTTTATCCACTTAAAGGGAATACTCTTATGATCAAACCTCATTACTTAAAATTTTAGTTCATGCCAATATGCAATGGAAATTGTCACTTGAAAACCATCTGATTATGGCAATTCTGCCTAGTGGTAGACCTCTTTTCTAGGTTGGGACATTCTGGCCCAAAGGGTATGTTTTAGCACCACCCACCTTGGCACACCACTTAACGCCCAACCCTGCCCTTTAATATCCTGGTGAGAGTATGAAATGGGTAGATTAGACAAATGTGTGCAACAGAAAAATGAGGGTATGTTTGAGTTCCTTTAATTGTATCATAATTGGATAAAGCCACTTTTGGATAAGCCAGAAGTATGCTCTCTATACTTCTACTGTAGGTATGGATAAGTTTAAGCTGATCATATGACTTTACTATAACAAATTCAATGGGCCTAAGCAATAGCTTCTCTTATCCAATATATCTCTAGGGCAAAAAAAGACCTCAGATCATTTACTGTCAAATATGAATCCTAATTTCTGGCAAAGTCCTCCCTCCAGTGCTAATTGGTTATTTTCACCATCTCTGTAATTACTTGTAGATTCTGCTTGCCAACTTAACTTTGGAAGGTTAACCAGGAAAGTATGTTGCTTAACATGAAACAGGTCACAGGTGCATTGTTGAGATGAGTGAAAATTCTGATTGAAAAAAAAAAATTCCTATGCTAGGATTTTATATGGGATTAGATTTGTTTTTTGAGGGAATTCTTGACTCTTCCCCAAAAGACTACTACTTCACCCTACTCCGACATGAAGAGGCATGAAGAGCTACCATATTTACCAGCATATAAGATATGTAACGGGAGAAGGCAATGGCACCCCACTCCAGTACTCTTGCCTGGAAAATCCCATGGACAGAGGAGCCTGGTAGGCTGCAGTCCATGGGGTCGCTAAGAGTCAGACACAACTGAGCGACTTTACTTTCACTTTTCACTTTCCTGCATTGGAGAAGGAAATGGCAACCCACTCCAGTATTCTTGCCTGGAGAATCCCAGGGACGGGGGAGCCTGCTGGGCTGCCGTCTATGGGGTCGCACAGAGTCAGACACGACTGAAGCAACTTAGCAGCAGCAGCAGCAGCAAGATATGTAACACATAGGAAAATGGGTTAACTTTCCAAGAATAATTTTTTGGAAAAAGATTGTTTTCACACACAGTCTAGAAGTGTCTCTGAAAGTTGTCCTATATACAGAAAACCATGTTGTTCAAATAAGAACAATATATGGACATTAAAATGAGATGATAATGTCCTTCCATTTTAGATCTCTGCAAGTTGACCACAGTTGGAGCACAGGGGATGCTGGACAGATTTTGTTTGTATGAAATGAGTCCCTTGATTTTATCAAGAAGTGTAAACCCTCCTGTTTGCCAGAGCATGTGAGCTGTCCAAATAAATAATGCCAAGTATCTGTGTTTAGCGAAGTTTAGGTTTTTGCCAGTGAGCAGAATCACAATGTGTCATGTTTAATCAAAAGCTTGATTAGGAGAAATAGTCACACAGGATTGCCTAAAGGAAATGTACCCTACTCATCCCACCCAACTTTAACTGCTGTATCTTTCTAGACCACACGTGAGAGCAACTGCTTGGATCATGATCTCAGCTCCTAGCTGACCAGCACTTCCTATCACATACCCTGCATGTGAGCCCCCACAGAAAGCACTGGAAAGGGTAAGTGTTCAAAACCTGGAATATATGGGTCAATGCTTTGAGAGTTTCTAAGTTTCTAAATTCATAACTGGAACTTCCTAGAAGAATTTCATTCCAGGCATTAGTACTAGGAAAAATCAGCGTTCATCCTTACTTGAAGGAGAAACGATGTTACTCTTCACCATTGGTGGGTTGGGAGCTCTAATCCCAGGCTGTGTGCTGACTGACTAGGACCTCGTCATGAGCTTCTGTGCCCTAATTTTACACTTGCAATTATCCTGGTAGCCAGTTCTTCCTGACCCTTCATCTTAATTTATGTACTTGAAAAAAATATTTATCTTGGTATCTGGTATATATAAGCTCCTTCAAATACCATTAGAAAACATATGGGAATATGAGCATAAAAAAATTAAGCATTTATTCATCACTGTATTGCAAAACAGAGTTCTATATAGTTCCTCATGTATGTTTTACTCTGAATAGAATGTGTGGGTTTTTTCTTACACTGTTTTGGCCACAAGTTGTGCAGATGTCAGGAGGCCAAGAAGCTGTGAAAGGCCCTGGCCAAGTCCCCTAACCGTTCTGGCCTTAGTGGTTGGAAGGAATTCTTCCCACTTGTCTGCGGCAGCCCTTTGTTTTTGACGTAAAGATAGACTGTCTACATTGAGAGTGAATGTCTCTCATTCTTTTTGTCAAGCTAATTGTCAAACGGGATTCTCCGCGACTAGCTGGATGCTTTAGTCTTCCTCCAGGGCACTTTTCACCAGGTAATTCTCACTAGGCCTTTTATGAAAGTGCTAAATGTCACTGCAGCGGGAGGAAGGAGACAATGCCACGCTCTCTCTTTGTGCAACAATACACGTTTATTGTCCTTTTACCTCTGCAGTCATCTTTGAGTAATTGTTGTGTAAACAATAGAATGGAATGAAATTACATTAAGTTGTATGCAAATGGCTCTAGAACACCTTAACAATTATGACAAGGCAATTATAAATAACTTTTTTTTTCCTTAGTAATATATATTTGCTTTTTAAAGTACATGAAAGAGCTGCCATATCTAGGGTTAGCTAGGAAAGAGCAAATGGTACCATCTGGGAGCCACCACCCTGAAAGTTTAGACTCCAATTTTGAAAATCTGATGGTTTACTATTCCATAATGTATAGTCAAGCAGAGGGCGATTTGGGTTGAAAGTATGTATTCTTGAAACTTAACAGCGTTTTACCTTTTAGTCATTGCACAAAACCCTTTCTATTATTTTTCACTCCATCTGGGTATTCTGCAGAATTTCAAGTAAAACACGGATTCTGGTATTTTTCAAGTTTATCGCCTTTGGAACGACAGATTCTATCATTTCAGGAGACATCAAATCAGAGGTGGGTACATACTTAGCAATCTAACAGAATGGCGCCATTTTATAGAGCATCCTAAACGTTCCAGTGAAGCAAAACTTACATATGCCACTTTATGTAGAGGAAATTTGAGATCTGAGACTATTCCAGAGTAAAGCAGCCTCAGGCACATTCTTAATATGAATTTTTTTTTTCCACAAGGCACCTCCCTCTCCCAGGAGACAATCAGATTGTGAACTGGTTTTCAGGCAAACCAAGAGAGTAAGCATCCTAGTTCCTAATTCAGTCATTTCAAAAATCACAAGTTATAAATACTCGAAAGATAGACCTGAAATTTTTTGTTTAAATAACAAGAGTAACTGCAGGAAGCATATATAATCAAAAACTTTTTTTTTCTTTCTTATAGCTAAGGTGTGTAATGCATAAATATATGAAAAATAAAATTCACAGTCAGTTTTAAAACTAGAATTCAAGTTTGGCTAATAAATCTTAATTTTATAAGTATATTAATTTCTAAATACAACATAAGAGGCAGTATTGTCAGATGTACAATTAAAGTATTATAACAGAAAGGACAACAATGAGAGAAGAAATAGGCTTCTGATAGAAAAGATTCCTTTTGTTGCCAATAAATCGGACCACCTGAGTGTTTCAGATTCTTTTCACTTAAGGGAGATCCAAATTGGTTGCTGAGGATATTAAATAGATTTTGAAAAACTGAGCAACAGTCGTGCAGCTGTGGCATTTGCTTGTTCTCATACTGTGGGTTGCTAGAGAATAAAGCAGAACTCAGTGTTGTTAAGTTTAAAAAAAATACTCTTTTATCCCGTTACGTTGAAGCCGGCCTCTTCACAATCCTCTGATTTTGCTAGGGGGTGGGAGGAAGTGGCAGGAAAGGTTGGAGGGAGGGTGTGGCGAGGGGAGGCATGACAGATCAGGGCGACATCAAGGGACAGGTATCAGCTGACACTCAACTGAGCAAACCCGATCAGCTTCACTTCGTCGGGAATCTCCGACCCATCACAGCCAGAAGCCTGAAAAGGTAAAAAGAAAGCCTCAGTGCCGGTTGGTTGGTTGGTAGCGGCCTTTTACGGAGTTGTTCGTGGGAAGGCGGGTCCATGTGCAGTCTATGGGGCCAGGGGTTCCATCTCCGCCAGCAGACATGCTAAGAATCCCTTTCTTCAGTGACTCCTGGGTGTCAACTGCTCTGAGAAATCTGATCATCAAGCCCATTGAGGACAGAGGCGAGAGGCTTTGCTGCCCACGAAATGGAACCGCCAGTGAGCCAGCCACAGGACTGCCGGGAAGGTACATACACAGTCTCAACAACCACTATGTAAAATGTAGTTTTAAATATGCCTACTTTTAAAAGACTAGTATGAAAATGAGCAGAAGAGATCTAAGAGGCCACACTCAAGGGTAAGTTGGTTTTTACAAAAATCATCATCTCTGTCAAACTGGTCAGGAAAAAAAGGTCACCAAGTAGTAGAATGGCTCATGATAGACAACTGTTGTTTAAATATGAGTACTTTTTACAGGGAAAGGTACCATACGTTTTTTTCTATAACAGAATTTGTAAAACTTTAGGACATATTTAGTGGCTTAAAATTGGCCCAGATTACAGAATGCAAAGTATTTTATCATGTCAAAATTCAAAGCAACTGTAAATAAGCCCTTGCCCATCAAAATTCTCACTGGCCCTAATTTACAACGTATTCTCCTCTTTACCTCCCTTTCCTATATGGTGGCTCAGTAGTAAAGAATCTGCCTGCAATGCAGGAGACGCAGGTTCGATCCCTGGTTGGGAAGATCTCCTGGAGAAGGAAATGGCTACCCACTGCCAGTATTCTTGCCTGGAGAATTTAATGAACAGAGGAGCCTGGTGGGCTACAGTCCATGGGGTCGCAAAGAGTCGGACACGACTGAGGAACTAACCTATAGACACACAGAGTACTCAGACCACCATTCTAAATTGCCTCTACAGTACATAAATCAGAACTGGACATTACGTAAGCACCACAAAGTGGGGTGAGAAAAGTTTGAATGTCTGGGAATGGGCAATTAATTACCAAAGGGACATAGGAACCTTTTCTTGGCTGACCGCCTGCTAAATAATGGTGAAAACAGCTAGTTTCCCAGGGTCCAAAGCCCTTTCCAATCCTCACAGTGAAGCCGCTTAGCACCATTCCAAAACACTACAGAACTCAGCCCTTTGCCAACCCCAGCATTTTCCTTCAAAATAGGCAGCTACTTAGAACATATAACTTGAATATTTGAAATAATTATCCTTAACATTCAGTGTGAGCAGTTATGCTTAATAAGAAAATCCATAGCCTAAAGAGTAGGAATATTAGATAACATTTAAATAATTTACTTTGTGCCTGTCTCTAGTTTCAACTGACAGATAAAGTACAATTTTCATTGTTTGCATTGCCAGGGGCAGAAAGATCAGAAGCTCTCCTTATCACTGCTAACAAAGCAGCACTGGCAGAAACGGCTTCTCAGCTGAGATTTCTGGTGGGTGTTTATCACACCAACACTGTGACCTTTACCACCACCACCACCCCGCCCTCCCCTGCCACCCGACCCTTCTTCTCGCACTACCACTGTTTCTTGACATCTTTCTAAACCTTCCCTTCTTCTCTCCTTGTAGCTATTGCTAACAGCACTTCCTCAACTCACTGATGGGGGCAGAGATGACCTGTGTAGGAAACTGACAAACATCTGAGGCCAAACTGTTGCTTTTAACAAGTGTGAAGCCACATCCATGCATTTGAAAGCTGTATCTAGCTGTGACTAGCAGGAGCTGAAAATAGCTAGAAATAAAAACTAAGTCTTGTGGTGAAGAGTAATGAAAGTGAGAATTTGTGTAACCAAAGCAGTGATTATGTGGGTACAGTGAGGTCATGTCCCATTCTACGTTCTGTCTCCTGGCAAAGAGGCACAGGCCAGGTGATTGGCTTTGCTTCAGGACACTCAGCCTTCCCTCCTCCATGTTGCTAGCTCTGATTTAAGCCTCTTAAATCAGAGGCCTCAAATCCTCTTAAATCCTTACCTCTTTGTGGCCTGAAAAATGATCATGAGGACAACAAGCAAATGATACTGAAATCTCCACAAAAGAGACCAGAAACCCTTAAGGCAGCAGTTCTCAAACTTTATCAAGAACTCCAAATGATATGTCCACGTGGATTGTATTTATTGTACTTAGAAATATTAAATATTTATATAAACAAATGTGACTTAGAAGCTGTTGCACAGTAAAGAAAATCATAAACAAAATGAAAGATAACCTACGGAACGGGGTAAAATATTTGCAAACGACGCCACCGACAAGGGTTTAGTTTCTAGTACACAAAGAACTCAAACACAAAATCCAATCAAAAATGGGCAGAGGACCTAAATAGAGATTTTCCCAAAGAAATACAAATGGCCAATAACCACACGAAGAGATGCTCAGCATCACTAATTACTAGAGAAAAACGAATCTACAATGATGTTCCACCTCATACCAGTCAGAACAGCCACAAATGCTCGAGTATGGAGAAAAGGGAGCCCTCCTCCACTGTTGGTGGAAATATAAGTTGTTGTAGTCACTGTGGAAACCAGTACAGAGGGTTCTCAGAAAAGCAAAAATAGAATTACCTACCCTACAATCCAGCAATCCCAGTCCCACCATTGTAGATACCAGTCCCAGTCTCTTATCTACAACACATAAACAGACTCACAGACATGAAGACTTGTGGTTGCCAAGGGGAATGAGAGGTGGGGGAGTGCTGCATTGGGAGCCTGGGGTTAGCAAAACTATTACATGTAGAAAAACAAGGACCTACTTTATAGCAGAGAGCTTACAATCAATATTCTATAATAAGCCATAATAGGAAAGAATGTGTGTGTGTATATATAACTCAATCACTTTGCTGTACAGCAGAGATTAACACATTGTAAATCAACTTCAATAAAAATATTTTTAGTAATGTTAAAGTATTGAATCTATATTAAAACAAAATATGTTTAGGTTATGTTGTATTTACTGTCTTAGAAAATAAAAGGTGTTTCTAAAGTATTCAGTTACTGATTCATTAAACATCACAGAAATCAGCCCACTGCATGCTAATAGTTTCCCAAAACAAAATTAAGAGTGGCACTGCTTTTTACACTTTCTCAAATCTCAAATGTTTTGCTTAATAAAAATGGCCAGATTCTCACACCTGCATGCGCAGTCACTCCACTGCTGTTTTCCTTAAAGTATACAAAGAAAATCCGGTCTCTCACAAATATCTAGTTGGAAAAGGGGAGAGTATCTTAATAGCCTTTCCAAGTAATTGTGGACATCATTTGTCACTATGCCAAAACTTTCCAAGTGCTATTTTCATAAAGCTTAGTTGCAATATAAAATGTAAAATCAACATGTTAAACTTCTCATAAATGTTATGGTAAACATTGGTCTATTTTGATGGATCTTTTACCCATGTATAATTTTTCAGCATCACTGAGCTAGCAAATGTTCCAAATGTTGACATATTACACAGTATCAATACATTATTATTACCAATCTCATCGGATAAGGCTTTAAATACTGGGGGGTAGGGTTGTGGGTGTCTGTCAAACTTACTACGGCAGATACAAGTTTTCTAAAATCCTGTTTTTTGCTTGAAATGTGAAATTTCTTATTGACAACAAATACTGTCCATTGTTTTCCTTGATGTGTCAGGCTTACTGGGTTCATTTTGAAACAAATGTCTGCCAGATCCCTAGTCTGAAGAGCCAATGTTTCTCAGCTGTTCTTCCAAGTAAAAGTGATGTTCCATGAAAAAAAAAAAAAAGCTAGTTTGGCTCACAACTCAATCTCACCAGTGCTTTCCCTAGAGACAACCATCACACTTAAGTACTGAAGAGATGCTTCCCATCTCATCGCACAGAATATTAAAAAGATGTGTTCTCAAGTGGGGATTTAAGCCAGTTGCACTTTTTAAATTTTTATTTATTTACGGAGTGATAGAGTGAGTGCTTTAAAGATGATGGCTATTACTACACTTTGATGTTTCTGCTTTGGTTTCTGCCAACATTACTAGGTTTGACCACAGTGGCTTTTACACCAATGTTAACACTACGGAAAAAGCCAAGTAACATCTTAGTGTTCTTATGAACATTCAGGATCCCTTAAAATAGAAGTCTCAAGGAACCCCAGAAGTTCAAGACCCACGTTTCGAGAACCTCCACTTCAAAGGAAAATGTACACGCTATCAGGAACTTACCGTGGTGGTGTAATACCACTACTGCCACTCGAGTGTCTGAACTCTGATTCCTGAACGTGCCCACCAGACCAGCAGGTGTGGCCTTCATCGTGTGGAGGAGCTTAAGATGTGGCTGTCCAACGTCAATCCTAAGAATTCCCTCCACTGCCAGCCTGGGTGCACTTTGGAACCACCAGGAGAGTTTGAAAACATACCCGTGCCCATGTCCACTCCAGAAGTTGTGACTGAATTGGTCTGGGGTGTGGCCTAGGCACTGGGATTTTCTGAGCTCCCCAGGTGAGTCAGTGGAGTTTGAGAACCTCTGTTTTACCCTAGCGTCCCTTTCCTTTAGAGCCATGGTTCCCAAACTTTAGCATCAGAATCACCCCAGAGTGTGTTAACGCAGGTTCCTGTGCCTGATTCCCTCCAGATTCTGATTCCTCAGGCCTGGGATGGAACCCCAGAATTCACATTTTTATAAAGGTTCCAGGTGAAGCTGACACTATCCGTCTGAGGACCACACTTTGCAGAACCATTGTTTCAGACGGAATAGGACACAGAGCTGCTACATGGACCTTCTTGAACTGACACTTTCAGCAGGAGGAGTAAGTTAATACTCTCAGCTACTTTTTATATCATTTGAGTCCTGGCTTTACGTGTACTTTGGGAAATATCACCTTAATCACTCAGCCTTGATAAATCAGGCTCTTTGGCCATTAATTACCAAAATGCATATAAAACTGCTATCTGTTCACCATCACCAATTATTAGAGAAATGTGCCAGCTCACACCAGCCAGAATGTCCATCATTCAAAAGCCTACAAATAACAAATGCTAGACCGAGTGTGGAGAAAACGGAACTCTCCTATGCTGTTGTCACAGCCACCATGGAAAATGGTATGGAGGGCCTCAGAACACTCACGACAGAACTACCATGTGACCCAGCAATCCCACTTCTGGGTACAAATCCACACAAAACTCGAATCCAAAAAGATACCTGCACCCCTAGGTTCAGAGCACTGCTATTCACAACCGCCAGCACATGGAAACAGCCTGAATGTCCACTGACAGATGAATGGGTAAAGAAGATGTGGTGCATATACACGATGGAATACTACTGAGCCATAAGACAGAATGAACTATGGACATGAGTTTGAGTGAACTCCGGGAGATGGTGTTGGACAGGGAGGCCTGGTGTGCTGCGATTCATGGGGTCGCAAAGAGTCAGACACAACTGAACTGAACTGAATGCCATTTGCAGCAACATGAGTGGAACTAGAGATGATCATACTAAGCGAAGTCAGAAAGACAAACACCATACCGTAACACTTATATGTGGAATCTAAAATATGACACCAACGAACGTATCTTTGATACAGAAACAGAATCAGGCATATAGAGAACAGACTGATGGTTGCCAAGGGACAATGAGTTGGGGGAGGGTTGGAGGCTGGGGTGAGCAGATTCAGCAGATGTAAGCTTCTATATATAGAAGGAATTTTTATATATAGAAGGAATAAACAACAAGGTCCTACTGTATAGCTCAGAAAACTATATTCAGTACCCTTTGATAAACCACAATGAAAAAGAACATCGAAGTATATGTATAACTTTTCTGTACAGCAGAAATTAACACACTGCAAATCAACTAGACGTCAATAAAAAATTGCTATCTGCAATGCACGTTAGTAAACTTTAGAAACTAAGTTCATACTGCTCATGTGGGTACCAGTTGGGTGTTAATTACATGTATAGTTGACCCGTGAACAATGGAGGGGTTGGAGGTGCCAGCCCTCCAAGCAGTCAGAAACCCACATATAACTTACATTTGTCCCTCCTTAAATATGGTTCCTCTATCTGCAAGTTGAACTAACCACAGATTGTTATTACCTGTTTATTGAAAAAAATTCATGTCTAATTGGATCATGCAGTTCAAACCTATGTTGTTCAAGGGTCAGCTGTACTTACAATTTGTGTTCTATCTTCTCTCTCTCTGTCTCTCTTTAGTCATTAAGTCATATCCTACTCTTGCGACCCCATGGACTGTAGCCTGCCAGGCTCCTCTGTCCATGGGATTCTCTGGGCAACAATGGGTTGCTATTTCTTTCTCCAGTTCTATCTTCAAGGGGAAATTAAATATTTTGTATTGTCACTAATGCAGTTTCAAAAATTCTACATTGAAAGCAGCAAGACTTACCTACTTTACACAACTGCAAGGTAGCAAATTAAAAAATGACTTAAAAAACATTTATGAAAACTAGCCTCAAGGCTTACAACAATAAAACCATACTGATAATGTCAAACCCAAAGCACGTACTACTTGAGCTGAAATGCCCTCTATGCCTGAACTGCTTTGTTGAAAGTGAAAAGGTTTCTGATCTCCCAGTTCCCAGCAGTGCCAACAATGAAAATCATACTTCACTTATTATCTTTCCTGTCAAATGAAGCTAGAGATCTCACTGGGTGGAGGAAAAAAAGTGAATGTATTTCTTTAAATAACAATATTCTTGCTCCTCAAGGCCATTTTTTTTTAAGTTAAAATATATACACAGATATACAAGAGACACTTTTTTAAGCTTGAGCCAAATATTTCTTACTAGTGGTGGGAGTTAAGAGGAAAGAGACTGGAGAATGAGTTGTCCACATATAACATGCTTTCCAGCCTTGGCTAAACACTGGGACCACGAGAGGGTGCTTTCAAAGTTCCCAAAGCCCAGGCTGCAGGAAGAACAATTAGGCTATTTGGAATAGGACCCACGCATGAGTAATTTTCTAAAGTGTCCTCACCATCCCTTGAGTGAAACCACTGTGCAGCCAGTTGAAGAACCACAGTATTAATAATTACATAATTTTCAGGTCCCTGACATTCTCCTTTAGAAAGCAAAGAAAGCACTGAGATTAAAATGATGAACAGTTGACAGGACTATAAGCAGTAGCAGCTTAGGAGGAAAAATGCTTCCAAAACACTTTGATCTAAATAACCAGACTGGATCTCGGTGGTTTTACCAGGATGTTAAGTGTCCTACAGACGATTAAGCCAAAAAGCAGTTCAAACGAGCTGTGTCAAGTGGGTCTCAAACTGGCTGGCAACTGACAACCACAAAGAAAACCTTCTCAGGCTTTAACTAACTAGAGCTAGATGGAAAGTTAAATGACAGAAATAGAAGGTCATTCCTGAGTTTGGCTTTATTTAACATCTTTATCTTTTGAGGAAAAACCATCACTTTTCATTCACCGGGAATGCTGCACATTACCGCCTTCTCAAGCCATAAGGGAGAAGGAAGACTTGCATGCTTCTCCTGCAGGTCTCCTGCACCAGACAGGCCGATATTACTCTGCTTAAGGGACAAAGGAGATCCGGTCTCAACCAGTGTGTGTCCAGTCCTCCAAAAGGTGAATCCGTAAAGAACCAGAAAACTATAATACCATAAGAGTGCGAGGTCCTGACTGTAAGACTGAACAGTTGTTGAGCATGGGGCCATGATGCTAGACCAGAGTTGAACTCCCAGCTTTTGCACCATATGATCTTGGGCAAGTTAACCTCACAGAGCCTCTGATTCCCCAAACATGGGATGGACCCAATGATATCACCATCTTGGGGGATCATGAGGACTAAATTAACTGAGATGATGTAAAATACTTCATGCTCTGTTCTGCAAACAGTGGATGCACATGAAACAGCAGTGATTCCTGTCATTTCTACAGGCAAGGCCAACGGATTTTGACAGAGACTTCAAAAGAGGGCATGAAGCTGAGGTCACAATCTTAGTTTTCAGGAATCAAAACAAAGGTAAAGAAAAGAATGATGGCTCAAGTTTTTAAAATGAGGCTTGTGTTATTCTGATGTATTTTAATTATGATCAGTTGAGTTCAGTCGCTCAGTCGTGTCCAACTCTGCAACCCCATGGACTGCAGCATGCCAGGTCTCCCTGTTCATCACCAATTCCTGCAGTTTACCCAAACTCATGTCCATTGAGTCAGTGATGCCATCTAAAAATCTCATCCTGTGTCGTCCCTTTTCCTCCTGCTTTCAATCTTTCCCAACATCAGGGTCTTTTCAAATGAGTCAGCTCTTTGTATTAGGTGGCCAAAATACTGGAGTTTCAGCTTCAACATTAGTCCTTCCAATGAACACCCAGGACTGATCTCCTTTAGGATGGACTGGTTGGATCTCCTTGCAGTCCGAGGGACTCTCAAGAGTCTTCTCCAACACCACAGTTCAAAAGCATCAATTCTTCAGCACTCAGCTTTCTTTATAGTCCAACTCTCACATCCATACATGACTACTGGAAAAACCATAGCCTTGACTAGATGGACCTTTGTTGACAAAGTAATGTCTCTGCTTTTTAATATGCTGTCTAGGTTGGTCATAACTTTCCTTCCAAGGATTAAGTGTCTTTTAATTTCATGGCTGCAATCACCATCTGCAGTGATTTTGGAGCCCCCAAAAATAAAGTCAGCCACTGTTTCCCCATCTATTTGCCATGAAGTGATGGGACCAGATGCCATGATCTTAGTTTTCTGAATGTTGAGCTTGAAGCCAACTTTTTCACTCTCCTCTTTCACTTTCATCAAGAGGCTCTTTAGTTCTTCTTCACTTTCTGCCATAAGGGTGGTGTCATCTGCATATCTGAGGTTATTGATATTTCTCCCGGCAATCTTGATTCCAGCTTGTGCTTCCTCCAGCCCAGCATTTCTCATGATGTACTCTGCATGTAAGTTAAATAAGCAGGGTGACAATATACAGCCTTGATGTACTCCTTTTCCTATTTGGAACCAGTCTGTTGTTCCATGTCCAGGAGATCCAAGACAGAAGAGCCTCTAGATGTACATTAGAGACACAAATAAGATTCTACACAATTTTGTTAGGTAGAAAGTTAAGGGATGAGGGATGAAGGTGACCTAGCCAAAAAGGATGCAAGCTGATCTCTAAACCCTACCCCAGAAACACCCAGGAGAGCTCACAGATATGCTACAAAAAGAACCTCAAGAGATTTTTCTAACTCCTGCAAGTAGGCCCTAGGCACACAGTGGATACAAACTAACCACAGGGGCTTCTCCAACTCCAGCACATGCACACATGCACAGCTGTGTCAAGTAACCTTAGGCAGCTAGCAGTCTGTTAAGGATTCATAAACATTCTATATATACATACATTTGATTATAACAGACTGAATTATGGGAAAGACATAAGTAATAGAGTCTGCTGTGCAACTTGCAACTGTCAATCAAAACTCAGTCCACACCCATCTAGATGAATATGTAAAATGACTATTTTGCATGTGCCCAGACATGTCCCATTCCCTGATTGTCCTCGAGTGTACCTATTTGCATTCTGCACAGGGCATGAACCAAGAGGAGGAGACAGGGAGTATAAAAAGGGAAGACAGGGAGTATAAAAAGGGAAGTCAAGAGGCATCATTGCCACTCCTTCAGGGCTGGCCATCTTCATCCTATTTAATAAAAGAACTTGAACTGTAACCAGTCTGTTGTTTCAAACCCTTGCTATGATGAGACAGGAGCCGAGAAATCCTGCCTGCTTGAGCTGTAACAAGACTAGAACTGAGGGAGAGAAATACACCAACCTAAAAGTTTCACTATAATATAACCTTCCAGAGAGAGAATACTGGAGGAGAACCAAGACCAGAATTGGATGTCCAAAAGAGCTTGCTGGATCAGTGAAATTAAAGCAGAAAACTGGAACGTGCCTAGGTGTTGTGAATCAGAGACCAGGCTGGGTAAAGTTGGGAGACAAGGAAATTTTAGTAAGATGGAAAAGTACATTCAAAGGGTCAGTGGAGGAAAATAGGAACAGGACTAGAGAAAAAAATGAATGAATGGGGGGTGGGGTAAAGAAAGGCAGAGCAGGATCTAAAGGAGGTTTGATTGGGGTGTACTTCCTTAGCCACATTGTTTGAGTTTCAGAAAAGGACAGTGGAGAGCCAGTCAAGTATCTGTGGGCATTCTGGAATTAAGGATTCATGGCAAATAGATGGGGGAACAGTGGAAACAGTGGCTGACTTTATTTTTGGAGGCTCCAAAATCACTGCAGATGGTGACTGCAGCCATGAAATTAAAAGGCACTTAATCCTTGGAAGGAAAGTTATGACCAACCTAGACAGCATATTAAAAAGCAGAGACATTACTTTGTCAACAAAGGTCCATCTAGTCAAGGCTATGGTTTTTCCAGTGGTCATGTATGGATGTGAGAGTTGGACTGTGAAGAAAGCTGAGTGCCCAAGAATTGATGCTTTTGAACTGTGGTGTTGGAGAAGACTCTTGAGAGTCCCTCGGACTGCAAGGAGATCCAACCAGTCCATCCTAAAGGAGATCAGTCCTGGGTGTTCATTGGAAGGACTGATGTTGAAGCTGAAACTCCAATACTTTGGCCACCTGATGTGAAGAGCTGACTCATGTGAAAAGACCCTGATGTTGGCCAAGATTGAGGGCAGGAGGAGAAGGGGACGGCAGAGGATGAGATGGTTGGATGGCATCACGGACTCAATGGAGATGAGTTTGAGTAAACTCCGGAAGTTGGTGATGGGCAGCAAGGCCTCACGTGCTGCAGTCCATGGGGTCGCAGAGAGTCAGACACGAACGTGTGACTTCACTTTCACTTTCAGTACTGTGAAAGGGCTGGGGTAGCCACTCTTATTTTATAGGTAAGTGAATTTAGAGACAATGGGAATACACCAGCATAAAAGTTTTAATCTCTTGTCCCTAGGTTTACGTGTTCAAAGTTTGGAAAATGTCCTGGAGGTATTATATGCTGTAACTTCTTTTTTTGCAGAATAAAAAATAAATAAAGAAACGTTAATTCTGACTCGAAATGCAGACACGGGGTGCCATTTTTCTCGTCCATATATCCTCATATAAATGAAATATGTTTACAAGATGCAGGTGAATTAGAAACATAACAGAAGTGAAAAGAAGAGTCCTAAGCTAAAATATAAAGTTTCCAATTTGTTAATTTCTCACTCTTTGTCTGACTAAAATGTTCTTTTATTATCAAAACAAAATTGATTTCTTCAGCTGAATTCTTTCTGTGAAAATCCTTGTGTTTTTCTTTTATCACCCAGCCTGGCCATCTGAAATTAGATGAGGAGCAAGGTCCAGAAAGTTAATTAGCACTAGGCTAACATTTACTGTAACGAATCATTTAGCATTTTTTGGCCATGCACATTTTCCATTAAATTTTCACAAGAAATAAAAAAGACCATTAATATGTTGTGCACAGCAAAGTGTTGGTCATCTAGATCTTAAACTGCTTAGCACTCTGGCTGGCCCTTGCTAAGATTAATTTATAGTTTAAAAAATTTGTCATTTACTATACCGTCTGCAAAAACTTTCCAGAAAAGCATCACTTTTGACTAGTTGGATTTCTCTCCATTTCTAGCCAGGATCACAGGCTCTTAGTTTCACAAAGACCCCAGAATGCTCCATATCTGTATCTCTGTGGCCACCCTATTTATAAACCTAAAATCTACCAGTGCAGAAAAACTGCTGGAATATTTCCTCTCCATGAGAATCTGTTACTGTGATTTGAAATGTGGAGTTAAAACGTCATGTCTTTGTTCATTAGCTTTCAGAGGGCAGTTCTACAATCGCTTCCAATTACTTAAACCATTTCTACAACAATCGGCCTCCATTTTTAAAAGTTAGGACCACTTGGCTTTTGCTTCAGAAAAGGTTTGTTAAGAGTGTTGCTTCAAACTCAGATTAATTTGTCTTTCTGGTCAAGTTGCCGTACAAACTGGAAGCAAAACGGTACAGACTTCAAGACTTCTCAAATGGTTAAAGATGTGATGGTAAAAAAAACAAACCACACTTATGGAAGAGGAGATTTCCAGTCATGATTAGAAAGTATTCCCAAGTCATAAAAAAGAACAAAATAATGCCATTTGCAGCAATGTGGATGGATGTAGAGATTGTCATAATGAGTTACAGTAAGTCAGAGAAAGACAAATATCATATGATACCATGTATATGTGGAACCTGAAAAAATGGTACAAATGAACTTATTTACAAAACAAATAGAGTCATACATGTAGAAAACAAGCTTATGGTTATCAGTGGGGAAAGGGAAGGTGACAGATAAATTGGGAGATTGAAACTGCCATATACACACTGCTGCTGCTGCTAAGTTGCTTCAGTCGTGTCCGACTCTGTGTGACCCCATAGACGGCAGCCCACCAGGCTCCCCCGTCCCTGGGATTCTCCAGGCAAGAACACTGGGGTGGGTTGCCATTTCCTTCTCCAATGCATGAAAGTGAAAAGTGAAAGGGAAGTCGCTCAGTCGTGTCCGACTCTTAGCGACCCCATGGACTGCAGCCTACCAGGCTCCTCCGTCCATGGGATTTTCCAGGCAAGAGTACTACATAAAATATATAACTAGTAAGGACCTACTGTATAGCACAGGGAACTCTACTCAATACCCTGTACAGACATATTCAGGAAAAGAATCTGAAAAAAAGAAGTAGATATATGTATAACTGATTCACTTTGCTGTTTCCCAATTCACTTTTCTGTACACCTGAAACTAACACACCCTTCTAAATCAATTATATTCTAATAAAAAAAAAAAATTCTCATGTTGACCAGCCAAATAATGAATCCAAAAATGGATTCCCACTTCCCTACCCCCCAAAACCAACAACAGAATTATGGAACAGGTTATTAAATGACATTACTATTACTTGTTGGCACAGCATGGCGAAATCTTTACCTTCATTCCGTAACTTTCCACTTACCAACTTAAATGTCAATGTTTTTAAAGCTTTGGGATCATCTACAATCTTCTGTAAATTAGCAGCCACTGTAAAATATAAACACAGAGAAAAAGTGTCCAGATTATTTCCAATAACACTGGATTTTCACATCAGTGCTTCAGAAAATTTGACTAATGATGCAATAACCTGCAAAATAATTTCTTTCACAGACATTACAAAGTCCATATAAATGACCAAATTACTCTCATAAAGACATTTTCTACCACAACCTGCATCTTCAGTGCATCAATTAATCAGTATACACTGGTCTCACATTTTCTACAATAAAAGAGAAATTACTTACTAGTGGAAAGTAGAAAATGATAGTAGCCCCCAGTGTTTCCACTACCTGGACTTTCTCAACACTCATTAATAAGAGATATTAGCCAGGACAGGGCAGTTCAAAACAAAGAGGAAACTGCTTTCTCTGGAAATAATAGGTCAGCATTTTGAACTCCTGTCCCTATAAATTCACTCAGTTCTCTGCACCCATTTTTCTCAAAGTAATAAAATACAGTGGATACCCTCCACATCTCAGGCATGTGTCTTAGTGCTTTCAGAGCATGGCAATCTGTCAAAGCAGTGATACCACCCTGAGCAACACCTGAGCTGGGTGCACAGGGCCAAGCACTAAGGTTGTCCATTTGGAGCTCAGCAGGGCAGATACGTTTTTAGTAATAGCCAGATTCATCAGAGATCTGTCCTGCTCTCTGTGGTGCCATGATGCTTCATAGAGAAGTCAGCCTTCCCTGCAGAGGGTCCTGCTTATGAACAGGATTCTCATGAGATGATGCTGATAAAAATTTAACACCTTGCTCCTTCTACCTCCAAACCCAAAGTATAAAGCTGAATGTCAAGTACGTGCTGTTGGTCAAAGAAAGAGAAGTTGGTATTGAAGAAATTAAGAAAGTCCTGTCCATCATTTTTATTTTCCAAGAGGAAAATCCCCTGCTGCTTCAATAATCAGCCATCTAAAAAGTTATCTGAATACTTGAAGAAAAAATTTAAGAGAAAAATAGTAAATATACAAATATTTTGAGAAAAATGTTTCAAGTATAAAGTTTCTAAGTAGAAAAAAATCTGTGCAAATTTTATTTTTCTCTAAGGTAGGCTGAAAACAACCTAGATACATGGATTTTTGACTGAATAGTTTCATTTAATCCATCTGCTGCAGAGGAAAAAAAATGAAAATTAAATCTTCACTACGGCCTGTTTCTCTTCATAAACCGTTGCAAACACCGTTTTATCTTCATCTTGACCTCTTAATACTCCCAAGTAACTGACAAAGTTTCATTTGTGCTAACACCCCTTGCCCCCATTCATCTTTTTCTCTCCCATGTTTTTGCCCACACAAGCAAATGTACACATATATCACATAGAAATCCTGAGCCACCAACCTCCATCTTCTTTTGGCTTCCTCTACAGTTTCCCAAACTTATCTCAGATACAAAAATCATCTGCTAATCAACAAAAAATACCAGCTCATGGAGTGCAAAGCTCTGCTGTAAAATTCTGCCCACTAAAGCCAGTACTGATGATGTCAGGGCGTTCTGACTATATACAGATTGCAGCAACTGAACAGAGTCACCCTCTTCTTAAAGCATAAAAGTGTTCTAATAGTTCTTTGGATCTGAGCTGATTTCATGAGTGGCCATAAAGTCTCCACATGAATTCAGTCCTTTCATTAGAGTCTCTCTATTAATGTTGATGATTTACTGCCTTGTTCTGGGTCATGTATTTCCAGTCTGCTCTCTAACGTTCCGCCAAAAGCAGAGCTGCGTCCTACACTAATTCACAGCCCTCTCTCTGGTGGACACACATCTGCGCTAGGGCCAGTTTCCAAGGAACGTGGCTAGAAGCAGGCTATAGCCTGGAGGGCAACACTGAGCTGCTGGCATCTTAAACAATCGTCCCGGAAACCACATCCCCAGTAGTGAACCCTGCACCTCGAAGGACATTAGAAATTCAAATTCTGTCTTCTGCTCAAAGCAAAAATAGCAAAACTGGCCACTTACCTGATTACTTATCCCAGCTGCTAGGCTTATTTTCAATTTCATTGATTCTAATTTGTTGTAAAGTGCTACAAAATAACTTCATTTAACTGACACCACATAAAATTCAGGGTGATGCTAATTTCTCTTCTAGTAGCAATGCTCATTAAAAAGATGGGTGTCACTGTTTTCTCCCTTCTCCTGACTGCACCTGGAGTTCTAAAATAAAAAAATGCTCCTTACCTGGAACGTGAGCTGAGAAGGAAGGGCTGGGTGTTACTTTAGACTTCCTCAAGTATGTGCTGAAACTTCATGTTTTAAGAGACTCTAGTTTCCAAAAACAAAAATAGGCGGGGCGGCGGGGAGGTTCCTGAACTCAGTGACCGTCAACTCATTTCGGACCCCTCTCGGCTTTCCCAAGAAAGACTCACGCGCCTAGTTTCTGAGGCAGACTCTGTGTTACTCCTTGAACTTGTCCGTTCCCTCCTCCCCAGCCCACTGTCTTTGGTCTTGGTGCTTTCTCTGTGTCTTGACCACACAAGACACAGGTGATACTCACTGAGGCCTTCTTGCCTACACTGGGGTACGTGTCACCTTTTTGTGAACAGTCTATTTTTTTTGTTTGTTTCCTATTCTTGTGTCCCTGCATCACACTTCAGGGTTGAATCTCTATCAGGGCTAGAAGTTTCTGTCTGCTCTCTTGGATAACATCTGGCCTAAGTATTGTCCTTTATAAAGCTGTAATAATAACATTAACCACATGGGAGAAGGATGCTAATGTTCAATACTCCCGTGAATCTAACAGAGAAGGAAATAGGACTGTCCCAGGGGATAATGGAGTTGATATCTCTCTGGCAAACTAAGTCAGGCATTTCCCAGACACTAGCTTCTCCATAATTTCCTTGTACTACTCAAATTCTGCACACTTTGACAGCAAAATCACAGTTAGATAACGAGTATTTACAGTTTGTGTTTGTATTCTGAGTGATTATTCAAAACCTGAACTTTTCTCCCCCCATGCTAGTGTGTTTCACCTTAATCTCATATAGTAGTGATGTTCTAATGGAGGTGACTTAATTGGAGCTATTCTCAAACAAAAGCTTTGGGGAAAAGCACACCAAATGAACCCCAAAGCTGATGTATTCCCCTAGCAAGAAATTCTAAGACAAGGGCACAGACTTGGGTTACCTGACAAGATGATAATAACATCATAATATGTTTTACTCAAAGACACACCCTGTAGGTTGCATGGGTACAGAAAGGTGGCATGAGATTACAAAGACAGAGACATGGGTGCCAAAAGAGAACTGAAGCCCTAAATAAGGAGAAGAGGAGAGGCTAGGAGGCTGGGTTTCTTAGATACTGCTGTAACACTTATGCAAAGTTGTGGCTAATTAACAACTCAGTTCGGGACAAAGGAAGAGATCTGCCCTATAATTTTCTCTAAATGTCTGGGCTCCTATCTTCAGGAGATGCAGTGTAGCACAGTCTGCAACAGCCTGAATTCTCCAGCCAGGGTGTCTGCGTTCAAATCCCCCTCCTTAGAGCTGTGTGGCCCCATGAACTTGGGCAAGTTTCCTTAGCCTCTTTGTGCTAGAAGTTATGCGTCTGTAAGAGGTGGATGGTAACGGTGCCTACTAATAGGGTTGTTCTTAGGATTAAGTTAGTAACAAAGTGCTTAGAATGGTGCAGGATGTGTAGCAAGTGCGTAATAAACATTAGCTTATTGCCTCTACCCGGGACACATGCAAATCGTAACTGGTTTCCTTGCCTTCAGTCTAAACTTCTCAAGAGTCCCGTTTCTCACACCAGAGTTACCTGGAGAATTTAAGTCATAAATTGGAACATGTTGCCTCCTTAGGTAATACTTTTGAACTGTTCCCATCAACTTTGGGATAAAGCTCAAGTTTTTAATGTGGTCCATCAGACCCTCCACGGTCCAGCTTCACCTACCTCCCTAGTTTTTTGTTTTTTGTTTTTTTTCCCATTTCCTACCCTAAAATTTTCCCAGGAAAAGTTCTGTAACCCTCACTCTCCTCTACATCTCTACCACCAAGTACTGAAATTGTGTTTTTTTTTAATAGTGATTTCCCCACTATATACTGATAACTCAGATAAAATCTTAGCCTTCTACGCAAAAGGTTTAACTTGGACATACATGCATTCATTCCTGTTGTTCAGTCAGTAAGTTGTGTCCAACTCTTTGCAACCCCATGAACTGCAGCATGCCAGCCTTCCCTGTCCTTCACTATCTCCCAGAGTTTGCTCAAACTCACGTCCATTGAGTCAGCAATGCCATCCAACCATCTCATCCTCTGTCGCCCTCTTCTCCTCTTGCCTTCAGTCTTTCCTAGAATCAGGGTCTTTTCCAGTGAATCAGCTCTTCACATCAGGTAGTCAAAGCATTGGAACTTCAGCTTGAGCATCAGTGCTTCCAATGAGTATTCAGGGCTGATTTCCTGTAGGACTGACTGGTTTGATTTCCTTGCTGTCCAAGGGACTCTCAAGAGTCTTCTCCAGCACCATAATTAGAAAGCTTCAATTCCTCAGCGCTCAGCCTTCTTTATGGTCCAACTCTCACATCCGTACATGACTACTGGAAAAGCCATATATGTCATATATATATATATATATATGTCTCATATGTTTCATTTGTATATGAGACACATATCCACCTACACAGAAACTGATGATTTCTCACGACCTCACAAGTCGTGAGAAACACGACTTGCTAGAACACAAGTATAACCTCCACCATCTTCTCTAGATTTGTACAATAACCTGTTGTCTCCCTGCTCCCATCCCACTCGCTCAGGTCTGACCTCCACCCAGCAATCAGATGAGCCCTCTAACATATAATTAAAGCATGTGACTTTTCTATTCAAAGTCCCCTGCCAGCTTTGCAGCTCAGAGTAAAAAAGCAGTCTCTGCAAGGAGCAAGCCTCCCAGTCCACGTCTGACCTCATCCCACATCATTCCATTTCCAGCTGCCCCTGCTCCAACCACAGCAGCCTCAGGGCTGCTTCTCAGGTGCTCAGAGCCAGCTTCCCCTCAAGACCCTCTGTACACGCCATTCCCTGCTTCTCCACAACTCCCCCTTCCAAGTTGCTGCTCACATGTCTCTGGCTACCCTATCAATACCCCTACACAGCCCACTCTCTACTTCTTTACCTAGAATTTTTTTCATAGTATTTATCATCACCAGACCTGCTATATATTTATGAACTTCTGGATACAGCTTTTCACTCACCACCTCACCGCCAACAAGGCACAAAAACAGAAACTCCAGTGACTGGAGGAACTTTGTCTGTTCATTGCTACGTTCCTAGTGCCTGACACTAGTGTCAAAACAGAGGGTTCTAAGGTTCTAAACATCTTGGGTTAATACCCTCTTACAGAAGAATTATTCATATCTTAGGAGTTCTACAAATGTGTCTCCTAAGCAGCAACCTAGTTTATTTTCCCAAAGCAAATCAATTAACTCTTGGCTCATCCCAAATGAATACTGAGTATCCTAGGCAACCATGACTTTAAAGACTGGCCATCAACAGGCACATGGAAAGATGCTCAGCATTGCTAATTATTAAAGAAATACAAATCAAAACTACAATGAAAGACCACCTCACACCAGTCAGGATGGCCATGATTAAAAAGTCTACAAAATAACAAATCCTGGGGAGGGTATGGAGAAAAGGTAACTCTCCTACACTGTTGGTGGGAATATAAGTTGATGCAGCCACTATGGAAAACAGTACGGAGGTGCCTCAAAAAAGTAAAACTGTAACTACTGTATGACTCAGCTATCCCAGTCCTGAGCCTATATACACAGAAAAAGCCATCATTCATAAAGACACCCACCTGTGTTCACTGCAGCACTAGTCACGACAGCCAAGACGCGGGAGCAACCTGAATGTCCATCAACAGAGGAATGGATAAAGAAGATGCAGTGGATAGACATGGCTATCTACTGAGTAGTTTTCCATCGTGGAAAACCACTCAGCCATAAGAAGAACGAAATAATGCCATCTGCAGCAACATGGATGGACAGAGATGATCATACTAAGTGCAGTAAGTCAGAGAGCAAGACAAATACAGTGTAATGTCACTTGTGTGGAAATCTGAAACATGGCACAAACGAACCTGTCCACAAGCAGAAACAGACGCACAGACACAGAACGGACCTGTGACCCCAAGGGGTGGCGGGGACAGTGGGAGAGGGATGGACTGGGAGCTGGGGTTAGCAGATGCTAACTATTACACAGACAGTGGATAAACCACAAGGCCCTACTGTACAGCACAGGGAACTATGTTCACTATCCTATGAATAAACCATAACGGAAACGAATATAAGAATGTATACATATGTATAACTGAATCACTTGGCTGCACAGCAGAAATTAACAAAACATTGTAAATCAACTATACTTGAGTAAAAAAATGATAAAGACTGGCCATGTTTCTTTTAAAAGTGAGATGTAATTGACATATAATACTGTATTAGTTTCAGGTGTACAATATATTTTTTATGTATTTATATATTATGTGTGAGCCCCACATCAGGTCTAATCATCCATCACCACATGCCGGGCCCAGGGTGTAGCCACAGGGAGTCCCCAGAAGCCCACTGACAGCTGTTGCTCAGCCCACCGTAGCCTTGTGTATTCTGGGGATACGAGCCCCTTTGGCTTTCAAAGCTAGGTGGGTTGGGGGCTCATCTCTCAGGTGCAGGTCTTAAAAGCTGGGGTGCTAGAGGTGGGGTTCAAACCCTCCTCAGGGAGAAGCTTGGAGTGAGTTCCCTCCCAATGTGGGACATCATGCCATGGTGGGGCTTAGGGCACAATTGTGTCTCAGCCCCTTACACTCATTTCAATGTGGGCTTTTTCTCATTTGCCCGATATGAAGGAGCTGCCCAGCTAACTTGGGGGTTTCTTTCAAAGGAAATTATCCCACACATAGCTACAGATTCAGTGTGTCCATGGCTGATTTCAGCATCCTCCTGTGTCAACATCTTGAACTGGAACCCAGGATTTATCTTGACCTATTTCTCTCATCTGTTACCTCTCATCTGTCTGCAAATCTGTCTGCAATTTCTGACAGTTTTGCCTTTAATATAGATTTGCAGTGATTTCTCTCTTCTCATCTCTATCTCCTTCTATTTAATCCACAAGGAACCACCAAGATTGACTGAATTTCACTCCTTTTTTTCAGAGGAGAGCCTAGCTCACTCTCCAGGTAAACCAGCCAGACTAGCATAGGTGGTCCCCAGACAAAGAGAACCCTCAGTGGGTAGTAGAGGATGGACATGGTGAGTATCGGTGTGACCTCAAGGCCAGCTGCCACAGTAGGGACCAAAGGTCACACCACTGACCTTCCCTGGTCCAGCTCCCTGGGAAATGAGAGCGCCTGCTCCTGGAGGAACAGTCCCCAGATGGGTCCACGCAGGACCACAGCAGTGAGCGCCATAGGTGCGGCCCAGGCCTTCTCTTCAGGAACGAGGCAACCGTCCTGCAATCTGCAGGGGTTTCTCGTGGCTAATGAGTCTCAGCTTCATCCCTCTTTGGAGATTCCCTTCACCAAAGTGTGCTGTCTCTCCCCAAAGGCAGCCTGCGTCCATGGACTGGTCATGAGGGCAGAAAGGCCCCAGTGCCTCAAGGCAGGACCATTCCAAGGGTCAGCTCTGATCCAAAGCTCCTATGGGATTAGCAAAGGCTTTGGCTGTGGTTGAATCCTAGTTTTAATTCTTCCATCTGCAAAGTTCTACTTCCTTTAGTCCCTCATAGATGTCAACCATGAAAGTACCCCTCAAAAAACCACCTGCATGCAAACGTATGCTCTGAGTCTTCTCCCTGGGAAAACTTAGGACTCTATCCATGGACAGACATTGTACAATCATCTCAGAAGGTGTTCTCATTATTGAAATTTTAGGACAGTACAAATGATAAATGAAATGTTCAGGGAAAAGGGGGGAAATCAGTGTATCCTATGACATTTTTCTTTGCATTTTGCTCAAAATTGGGATCCTGGATGATGGGAAAAAGCAGTAGTTTAGAAGAGATTTTAGGAATGTTACAGGTACTATAAGCAAGCAACCTTTGACATCACAATTTTAAACAGAGTTGAGTATTACTATTATTTACATGTAGCAGGAAGGGATTATGGGAAAATAATAGACACAGAAATCCACTTGCCAGTCTCATTAAGGTTTGGGCAAATTCCAGTTAATTACTATTATCCTGGTATAATGGGAAAATCTGAAACAGTATGGAATAGCTAAAGTGGCTGGTATTGAATGTGTCCTCTAAAATATAATAATAAAACTGATATTTTTATCCTGAACTTCCTTTACTGTGCTTAAGGTATAGTTTTATGAACTGGACCACAGCGTGGCAATCAAAGTGTCCAATAATCATTATGTTATTATTGTTCATTTTGAAAGCAATGAAATGGTATAATCAATGAAACTGCAGCCTCATTTAGCTGGTAGAGGTGCTGTACCATTCTGTTTATAGTTCACTGTGAAGAATGGCTAAACTTTAAAGTCGTGCTTGCCAAGAATACCCAAGGTTCATCTGGGATAAAGATAAGAATTTATCTATTTGTTTTGGAAAAGAAAAGAGGATTGCTGTTTAGGAGACACAGTTGTTGAAAGGACATTAGTTCTTTAAAAAAAAAAATAGGAAGAATTCTATTAGCCTGGGATTTTTAGTATTGGAACCCTCTAAATTGTAGGCAAAATTTTGTCCTCACATTACTGGGGAAAGGGCGTGTAGCTTTTATCAGATTCTTATGGGGTCATGTCCTTAATAACCTTAATAATCCTTGTTCCAAATATTTATTACCATCTTCTCTGACACTAATGCAAGCGACTTGGGGGTGGGCCTTTGTCTCTTTCTGTAACAGTCTTACTGAAGTACAGGTGGCATACAATAAACTACACATATTTACAGAGTACAATGTGGTGGATTTTGACAGGCGTTATAAGCTAATAAAACCATCAACACAAGCAGGATAATCAACATATTCCTCACATCCCCAAATTTCCTCAGACCCTTTAAAATCAACCCCATTACCCCTCCCTTTTATTCTCTCCAGGAAACCACTATTCCGTTTTCTGTCACTGTAAATTAGCTTGCATTTTCTGAAATTTCATTCAAGTGGAGTCATAAAGTCTGTACTCATTTTGTCTGGCTTTTCTCACACATCATAGTCCTTTTGAAATCTATCCATGTTGCAGGTGTATCAAAAATTCTTTTTTTGCTAAGAAGTGTTCCCTTGTATGAGTATATGACAGTTTGTTTTTGTGTTCACCTCTTGATGGACATTAGGACTGTTTCCAGGGTTTGCTATTAAAAATAGAGCTGTCATCAACACTCATACACACGTCTTTGTATAGACATATGTCTCCCTTTCACTTGGGTAGATACCTAGGAGTAGAATGGCTAGATCATATGGTGAAAGTGAAAGTCAAAGTTGTTCAGTTGTGTCCGACTCTTTTGCGACCCCATGGACTATACAGTCCCTGGAATTCTCCAGGGGATCTTCCTTGGAGTGGGCTGCCTTTCCCTTCTCCAGGGGATCTTCCCAACCAAGGGATCAAACCCAGGTCTCCCACACTGCAGGCAGATTCTTCAGCAGCTGAGCCACAAGGGAAGCTCAGATCAGATGGCAGGTATATATTTAACTTTTAAAGAAATTGCCAAAATGTTTCTGAGGGTGACTGTGCCATTTTTATAATGCCACCAGCAGTGTACAAGAGAGATCCAGTTTCTTACACACTTTTCAGCACTTAGTACAATCAGTCATTTTAATTTTAGCCATTCTAGTTAATGCGTAGTGAAGTTCCACCATAGTTTTAAATTGCATTCCCTTAATAGGACATCCTTCCATGTTCATATTTGGTAGTCTTTTTATAGCCACTTTCTGACAAAGTATTAAGAGGTTCCACAAAAACAAGTGTGGCTTTTCTGGGTTAAGTTGAAGGCTTTTTTTCTACAAAGAACCAAAAGTTTTTTATGAGGAACCCTAGGCATTTCTTCATCTAAGAAGAAAAATGTTCTGAGAGTGTGTATCAGATCTTCTAGATCATGTAGCTGATGAATAACACATTTATACAGGTATCAGACAGAGCTCCGGCAGCATCTGCCTACATCCTGGAAAATCTCCCAGAGCTTCTTGTACTGTTCAGATACCTCAGTTCTCTTCTCTTAGGGGTTTGTGAACGTGTAAGTCTCAAGTCTGAGTTGAATTAAAGAAAAGAAGGAAATGATATCACAGAAGGGAGAAGAGATAAGACATAGGAAATTCATCCAACTTTGATTTCTGGAGGCACTAAGAAAAGCTTTTCCATGTCTACAGCAAAAAGGTTTTATTTAATTATGCTAGATATCTAGATTCCAAGAGAAGAGTCTTACACCCAGAGGCACATTCTGGAAATATTAACAGGACTACCTGTATCAAAAGCATGAAGCCAAGAAAATACTCTGGGAATTTGAGGACAATCTCACAACCACTGTTGAGGGAAGACTTACACCTGCATTAACTAAGCACAAACCAAGACAAAAAGCTGACTGCTCTCCAGTGTACTGTATGTATAAGACTAAAAACTATCTGTCTCCCTCTTGGTGCCTATAATCCCTTGATTAAAGACAAAAACACTCACACAAATAAGTCTGTACAACCTAAGTCTGTATAAGTCTTTAAGCCGTCTCTATAATCTTGTAAAATCTTATAAATTTTAGGAAAATTCTGATCAGTCAGAGGAAAGATGCCAAAGGGAAATCACACAATGAACTTCACAGGATGGATTTTTATTTTTTCTTATTGTCACTCTCGCTTTACCTTACTCTGTTTTATAAAGAGGTTCTGCAATAGCCATGTATTAATAAAATGCACACAGGCTTAATGATTAACCCAGTGGCTTCTGGGCTGGGAAAAACTTTGGAAAAGTTAAGATTAATGAGACAGTAAACACCCTGATATGAGGAATACTACTTAAATTACAGGCCAACGCAGCCAACTGAGGCCAAATCACCTGGCCTGAACACATAGAGGAGAAATCGGAAGGCCTGAGCCTGGCACGTGGTGGCAGCCTGCTAGACACAAGCAGTTCTCACACTGGGGGCCCACCCACACAGTGGAGGAGAGAGCTGGGCTTCTGTTTACATCTCCTGGCACTGCCCCAGAGAAGGATACTTCTTTTATCTTTACCACTTGAATCTCTTTTTTCTTTCTCGTGCTATACTCCAAAGCCTTTAAAGTAAGGGTTTAGTAGCCAGTGAATGGTACAGAGCAAGGCTGAATCGTTATCTTCTTTAATAATAAGAAATCAAAACAAGGGCTGCCCGAGTCTTCAATCTAGGTTAGTTCATGGCCTAAAAAACAAAGGACATGGTCACCCTACTTACAAGGGACCAGGCTGAGGCTCCTTGAAAGCAGACGCCACCAGTCACCTTGAGATCTCCTGTTAGTATCCAGCACTAGGCCTGGCCCCCAGCAGACACTGGACAAGTTAACAAAGAAAAGATCAGCAAGTACTTGGCTGCCAAGATTAGAAAGCACTGTTATCAGAAGCTGATATCACCTCACCTCAAAGGTGAAGAAGATAAGCAGAGCTGATTAGGGTGAAGTTACAAAAGCTTGTTGTATGAGAACTCCACCCTCCACTGAACATGACCATCTCACACTGCAGAAGTCACCTACCTCCCTGACAACCTTCCCTCTCCCCAAGTGGCTCAGGCTCCTTGTCCGTTTAGCTTACTGCTGTACACCCAATACCCAGCACAGGGTCTGCCTCAAAGGAGGCATACATAACTCAAGATGGAATGAATTAAAAGAAACTAGTGGTATATTATTTTCAAAGATAACATGTTAACTCTTCTAGGCATCTGCAATTAAATCTGAGACTTAATCTCTCCTTAGGATAGGATCTGTTTCACAGTAAGGAAAGGCTGGGCCATTAGAAACTAGTGCAGATGGATTTATTCTCCTTTATTGTGGAAGGAAGGAGTGAAGTCTCTCTGTCCCTAAAATTTGACTAAACTTATAAGGAGTTCAGGCATTCAGGTGTATACCTTCTGATTAAAGCACATTTAACTTGAGACATCCTCACTCCTGCCTCCTGTGGTCTTTCAGAGGCTGGAGGTTGGGTATGAACTCACACTTGGCCCATCTTTTAATTATACGAGATGGTCAAAATAATGCCCTATGACTCCTCTCCCTCAAGTATACTGTAGGACGCAGACTATGTTCTCCTACCTCCCTGTGCCTGCTCCCATCCCAACTTGAAAACTCAGAGCCTTCTGGACTCTTTAATTTCTGCTGTTTCCAACCCTCCAGAGTCTCAAGGCAGGGAGGGGTGGGCAGAAGTACTAACTCTAAGATCCTTCAGCCATCTATTTCATCATGAGGACATATTAAAAGCTGATGAGATCACTGAGAGCTCAGCTCCTCTGAGTTTTAGGGCAAAGGCTGGGGAGAGAAAGCACAGCGTGTTAGAAGTTGGGTTCAAGAGCATTCAAGCTATTGCTTGTTAAAACCCATTACTTCTTAAAAGCAGGTGTGCATTCTCCTATGTATACTGTAAGCATCCAGCTATTAAACTAATTATTAAACTAATCTTACAAGAGTGTGTACCCTAAGTTGGTGTTCCTGCTAGATTTAGGGGATATGCAAATGCAAGTATTGCAAACCTTGCCTTGCTTACTGTGGGGTGGATTCATAGAGGAATAAGCACATGAGCGCTGCTGGTGAGGTAGGAATACGGAGCGAGGACAGCACAGAGGCACTGCCCAGAGAGAGAACCCGCTGCAATGCAGGAGCCCTGGGTTCCATCCCAGGGTTGGGAGGATCCCCTGGAGGAGGGCATGGCAACGCACTCCAGTATTCTTGCCTGAAGAATCCCCATGGACAGGGAGACTGGCAGGCTACAGCCATGCGGTTGCAAAGAGTCAGCACGACTAAGTGACTAAGCACAGCAGAGCAGGCTTCAGAGACAAAGCAGAGCAGGCCTCTGACCTTGCTGCTAACCTGCTTGGACACTGCCCTGACTGTGAGCTTCAGCCTGCTGACTTCCAGCAGGAAGACTTCCAGCACCACAGGTAAGATATGAGGAATCTTGAGACTGTTGAGCCCCTGGAGGGGATCTGGCCAACCAAGCTCCAGGTTTAACAATATTCCAAGTTTTACATGACAAAACAAACAGCATTAACATGAAACCAGAGCCGCAATTTGCTCACAGATTTATGATGATGACAGTTTTCAACCTGGGATTATAAGCCGGGACTAAACTGCAATCTTTGAAGTCTCACCCACGGAGCGGATGCGCTGCCTGGGACCTGTTGCCAGTTGGGACTCCAGAGGTGCTGTGACACGGGACCTCTCCGCACTGTTTGAATCTGGATGGTGGTCAAAACCTAATTTGGTGATGTATCCTCTGCTGTGTCTATTTCTCTTTTGAGTATATTAAAAGTAAGCTAGATAATTCTCTCATAAATATTGGTATTGTTTATTTATATATAATGAGTGGCTTATTTTGTTAACAAATCCTTTGAACCTCAGACAAATGTGAAAACTTTCGGCAAAACAGGGATGAGGGGAGACACAGGTGAGGAGCCAGCTGATGCCAGGCTTCCACCAGGGAGTGCAGACTTTCTGCTGCAGGAACAGGGCTTTAAACATGACACCAGGTAATAATGATGTTAAGTATACATATTGAGGGATGTTATTATTTGTGAAAGCTTGGAGAAATAAAATTTGGGTTTGGCTTTGTAAAAGTAAAAATATCTTAACAGTCAAGTGACATGCTGACTAGAACTAAAAATACCATTATATATGTCAACTTATTGTGTGCATGTTAGTAACTCAATTGTGTCCGGCTCTTTGTGATCCCATGGACTGTAACTCGTCAGGCTCCTCTGTCCATGGGATTTCCCAGGCAAGAATACTGGAGTGGGTTGCCATTTCATCAAACCCGCCTCTCCTGCATTGGCAGGTGGATTCTTTACTGCTGAGCCACCTGGGAAGCTCTGACAACTTATTAATACATTTTTAAATGAAAAGCTTTATACATGTACAGCCAGTATTCATATTTACTGCTCATGTAAAGTGATGTCCTCACATAGACTGTGAAAGGAGTTAATAAATAAAAAATATTGTCTGGGTTAAGATAAATTAAAGTGAGCTTTAAAATACCCAACTTGGGACTCTCATGCTGGCAGCTCTGCCTCATACATTCTAAGATGCCTGGGTGCATGGGATGTGGGTTTTAATGCAACTAACCTTACATAGAGGAGCTTTTTCCTCCCAATGATTCATTAATTGAGAAATCACTGTATCTCGCTATGTTAATTGCCCTAATTGAACAGATAAGAAACCCCCCTAAGAGGGACTTCATTTTTCTTTTCTGTTACTGTTTTCTTACCACTAGGGTAATGGAGAAGAGCTATTATTACAAACAGATTAAAAAAAAAAAAAACAGTGGGGGGGGGGGAAAAAAACAGTGCAAGAACTTCAGAATTGATCATTTTTGTTTGTACATTTGTGTACTTTACCAAAACACTGTATGAATAAAGGTATCAGTGGAAAAGCAGCTGACATTGCGTCCTGATGTGAGGAGGGACATCCAGGGACATCAACTCCAGCCTTTCTTCTTCAGGCAGGATTGTTGTACATCATTCAAGACCGGGAGGAAGTTGTTTATCCTTTATCTGAGATTGTCTACAGAAGGACATTCTGATATTTCTTTATTACTCATTTTCATAGCATACCAGTTATGATATTATTACATGGTAGCTCATCTTACTGAAACCAGTAGCCTTACTGAACTTTTGGTGGATAAAGGACATTAATTTAGAGGGAACAATGTCTCTCTAAATAGTAAAACATAGCCTCAAGGACTCCAAAGTGTATTACTGTTATCAATAGTAAGTATTAACTTGCATGCTTTGGGGTATCAAGACATTTGTTCAGCGCCTACTATAAATCATAAGAAGGTACTTTAAAAAAGGAAATAGCATAAAAATTCAACAGCTTCAAAACAACCTTACATTTAAAATTCTTAGCAGCCTAAGACTCTGTTACAACAGGCCTGAACTTCTAACTTACTCATTAAATAAAATGCAGTATTTGGGGAAAGAAAGAAAATACAGAGTATGCCAGACATTCAGATCACAGAACCTGTAGTCACAGCTTTTCTAAGTCTTACAAATATCCCACTAATATCTCTCTCGACTGGAATTCACCAGTTATATGTGCATGGCCAGCACCATCTGGTTGAACACACACCAATATATTAAGACATTCCAACCCCATTTGGGATGGAGAAAGCAGAGATCATCTTAAACATATGCTTTAGGAACACTGCCTTTAATGCCAGCATCAGTCGAAATAATTATCAAAAAGATACTTTTTGTTGCTGTTATCAGAAATTATTTGAAAGAATGGTAGGGGAAGTAAGACAGCCTGCAGGGAGGATGTGCTGGGTCTCTAAGGATTAAACGGGGATTAAATCACTCGTATGCTTAAAAACACCAACCTAAAGCAACCCAAGAAACAACTACTGAAATTTTTGCTTTGGTCCTTGCAATGATAGTGGAACTTCAGAACGAGGAGATTATCAACCTTTCAGAAATGTTATATATTTATAAAGGGGTCAGTTATCACAAGTTCTTTGCATGTACATGAAACATAATAAAATGAATTGAATTTCAGATTTCCACCCCCCATCGCTAATAAACAGAGATCAACCTTAGATATCAACCTTAGATGCCTTAGATACCTAAGCCCAACAAAATGGATTTAGACTTTATGGCAGGTAGCAAGTAAAAAATAAGAGGAATAGATAGCGTGTTGATTTGGGGAACAAAAATCAGAGGGAGACAAACGAAACACTTCTGGCAAAGGAAAAGACAAGAAAGGAACACTGGTCAGGTTATTAGAAGGCACAGGTAGCTCACTATCCACGTAAATAAACTGCTGATTATCTTCGGGAAGGAACCCTTTTGTTGGAGGACATGGAGGGCCCTCTTGCAGTGCGGCACAAGCAATCAAAACACAGAAGAGGAGCCAGGAAAGCGATGCTGACTCAGAGATGATCACCAGTAATGCACTAAGGAATACAAAAATCAGAACAATGTTTGGCAGCAGTGAAAAAGGAAAACAAGACTGAACTGTGTGTGCAGTATCAGAGAACAAGTCAAGGCTACTTATTCCAAGGCTGTTGAAGGCAGCAAGATCTCCTTAACTCTGGGCAGATCTGGCTTTTCCTACCCACTGGAAGAAATGGAATAAAATGCTGCAACTGAAGTCCATTCCGAGCTGAAAAGATGGGGGTGGCGGGGGTGGGGGGAGGGTTCAAGGGAAGACAATGTAGCTCCCAGCTCCACAGCAGTTCCACTACAAAACTAAAGCCCTCTTTTCCCCTTCCAGGGTTTATCATAATCTTATACTTTCAGGATGTTAAGAAGAGGATTAACAGATTTAGATTAGCCAACTGTGAGAAGAGTGCGGATGTATAGATTCTGCAGCCCTTGTAAACTCTGCGATAACATCACTTCTCTTCACAGACACTTCTATGGCAGCAAAGCAGTTATGAGAAAAATAAGACTTGCTAATCCTGAGGCAAAAGGTAAATAATATTTCTCTTTCTTACTGGTGTATTTTGTCCATGGCTGTCCAGTCATTTAATAAAACCAATCATTAAGGAGATGATCACTGAACTTCTAATCAGATCCTGGGAAGGGCACAAGCAGAAGTGATCCCAGCTGGCTAAGAGCCTGATGTTTTCACAATCAGAAAGCATTCTGCAACTAGTCACCCAGGGAATACTGAAGCCTCCAAATAACACCCAATTAATCATGTCTTTCTGTGTTCCTTTTAATGAGATTTTAATTTCATTGATGGCGAATGACCAATGGTTGATCATGTCCCTCAGTTACCAGTTCGACTTTGAGGAATTCTGCAAACTGCAATAATGAAGTGGTTCTGTTTGTAAACTCTTATCAATGATCGATAAAATGTTCACTGAAATTTACCATGTTCTATGTGTATCAACTTGTAATCCTTGCAGTCAGCCTGGTTGGAACTAGCATCTGCCCCATTTTACAGAGGAAACTGAGAGATGAAGCACTTTGTCCAAGGTTACACGGCTAGGAAGGGGGTGGGGAGTACCCAAAGGCTGGCAGTCTGGCTCTCCAGAGCTTGTACACACAACCCCAGTGCATGCTGCCGCTCAGACAGCTGCCTCCTTAGAACAGTCAGTTACTGTCTGAAGACAGTTAAAATTTGGGATTTAAGAAGCACTGCTGGTGCCTTTCACGTATGGGTCCTCTCCCCTACATCAAAGAATAGGTGCCAGCACAGCTTCCGATTTATTTAAAAGCCAATTTTGCCACTGCAAAGCAACTACCAGGTTTCTACGAAGATCTCCTTGGGGATCCAAAGAGTGAACCAAGAGAAGAAGCGAAGTGAAACATACATCACAAAGCCCTGTGTTCTCCACCTTGACTCTTTTAGAAAGAAATGGGACTAACATTTTCCAGCATAACAGAACATCATCACATCATCATTTTGATCTTCGTGTCCTTCAACCAAATTTTTCCAGATGCCGCAACACTGAAAACACTCGCCAGCTGGTCCCAGTCAAAGCTATAAAAAAGCAAGCTTTGAGGATTACTGGGTTATTGGTGCTTTTATGTATTTTTTCCTGCTTTGAGGAAAAACAACCAACCAATGTTTTCTAAGGTGAAGACTTCATCTTGTTAATTTCAGGGGGAAAGTGTTGCTGGAATAGAATACGGAGACAGTGGAGTTAGTTTACGTTAAATGACAGTTTTAGAAATTCTCAAGTAAAATTCCTGGGCAATGACGAGTGTGTTTAAGACCACCTAAAAACAAACAAACAAAAAACCCAAAGCTGTGGTATCCAGATATATTAGGAAAAATGTCTCTAGCAGGCAACGTGGGTGAGGAGATGGGCCACTTCACGGCTTGCGAATGGTTTATGCTTTGTGTGTGGGGGCAGCCATGGTGACAAATAGGGTACAATGAATAACCCATGGCTTGAACCGAGAGCGTCCCTGAAGACACCACCATCCTCAGACCAGGGACCCAGGGTAAGCGGCACTCCCAGGTGTTAGCTTTTCTTCCTAATACTGACACCCCGTAATTAACACCGTGGGACTACGCCAGGGCAGGGCTATGATCAATGTCCCATCACTCAGGGTGTAAACCCACTCGCCATCATCATAATGAACCACTATATGGATGGCTCTATCCTCTAACAAATAGAGCCAGTCATTCTCTAAAATGAAGAATGAAAAAAAAAATGTGGTCAAGTGGGACCATGCATGTGGCTTTGAAAGTCCAGTGCTTTACAATAACTTCAGGGAACTGATCCTTAGAGCAAGCTGTCAGGTAAGCTGTCTCTACTAAATAGCTGTCCTCAGGTAGCGTTCCCCTTCTACCCAGTGCATTCCTACCCACTGTCCCTCAGGAACCAACAGTACCTGGCTCAGGGAATTCACCTGATTTTTATGAAAGAACAAGTAAAACAAAACCAAGATGCTAAATAGTCAACCACTGCTGGAAGGGAGGTCCTTGGTGAGGATGGCCAGGCAGCACTGAGTGGGTGATGGACTGAATCGGGCTGAGTTGAAGGTTTGGACTCCAAAGTGCAGAATAATCATTCAAGAAACTTTACAAGGATATTATTTGTAAGTTTTCATCCTTATTTCTATATCTAAAAACATATTTCAAAGAAGAGCAAAAATGAAATAGTCACTTGGTCCAATTAAGTGTTATTTCCATCATACACATTATGGACAGGGAATTTTTTTAATTGGAGGAAATTCTGAACTAGAAAAGGAAAACACACCCATCACCCATCAGAAGCAATAACTAAAAAGGGTGTGAGGCAACAGGAATGTCATGATCCAAGTTGCCCACCCAGATACAGAAGAGAAATTATTTTTAAGTATAGTGATGGTAGGTTAAAATTTCTAGTGGCTATTAGAATAGAATTGAACGTTAGATGTAATAGTGAGGCCAACTGGGAAGAAGAAAGAGGTTGAAAACTTAAGAACAAATTATAGAAACATAATCAAACACAAACTAAATGGTTAACAGAAACAAAACTTAAAAAAAAACAAAACTCAGATATTTCAGTAAGGTAAGAATGCTGCTAATGACAAAGGATGACAGTTATATCTGTTTACCAATCTACCTTATCCAAGATGCAACTGCCTGGGATTACAAAAGAGACGCAGAAAAGACCGCAGTGTCTTGGTATTTGATATGCAGGCTCTCTTAAGACAAATGAGGGGCTCTGTTCACAACCAAATGACATTTGGGCAAGGATTAGACACAGGATTTATTTCTGACTGGCTGAGAGGTCAGTCAAATATATATATTTTCCATCTCCTAAAAGTTAATCTGCCATAGGCCCACCGTGTACTGTTCAAATATGCATTCAATTCTTAGTTTAGCAGAATCTGAAATTTGGCAGTGTTCTAGATGAGATATTGGCATTAGGCTTCTAATGAGAAATGGTGAGATAAAAATGATGAATTCATTCTTGCCTGGGTAATGTAGTAAAAAATGACTGCATTCCAGCTTATGGTTTCCGAGACATAATTCTGGAAGACAGAAAGCTCTGGAATGCCCATCCTGCTTAGTCTATAAATCTAAACAGTACAAATGCAGACCCCAATTTTGGCTGCTAACACATGCCAGCAATTTGACTACATTTTTATAGTCTGTACAAGGGTATGTTTTAAGTGAACCCATCATTCATTAATTCAACAGATATTTACTGAGTATCTAACTAAGCACTTAGTATTATTTTATTCTTCTAGTGTTCTAGTTTAAGGAAAAGATTGAGGGCAGGAGGAGAAAGGGGCAACAGAGGATGAGATGGCTGGATGGCATCACCAACTCAACGGACATGAGTTTGAGCAAACTCCAGGAAATAGTTAAGGACAGGGAAGCTTGGCGTGCTGCAGTCCATGGGGTTGCAAAAAGTCGGACATGACTGAGCAGCTGAACAACAACACAAGGATACGCCAGTCAATAAAGCAGAGTGAAAAAATCCTGTGTGCGTGACGCTTGATCAAGTGATGAGTATGCTCTCTCAACAGAGCCACTGAATGGCCAGCATTTCCCAGAAACTTCACTTTACCAGGTATTACTAGCTACAGTGCTCAAATAGAGTCCAAAGTGGCAACAACCTAGGAAGCTGGACCAGAAGGGAAGGCCCTGGGGACTAGCTAGCTTCACTTTTAAGGACTATCCAGATTACCCAGTTGGGCCAAGTAACAAACATTTACCACCTGGGAATCCTTAGTAGATGTTATAAACACTCCTCAACCTTGCTGGTCTACAAAATCCTATTAATCATAAAAGTGTCATAAGTTACTACTGAGAGAACATAGGAGTTTCTTTCAATTTACACACTTCTGCAGTGATGGAACTTTCCACTATCAACATCTAAACCAGACTAGAAAAACAAAGCCAAGAACAGAGCATCACTTTAAGATGTGTATCCGGTCTGAGGCTACCATTAGTGCTGGAATATTCAGCCCTGGGCAGCACTGATGTACGGAAGTGGGAAAATGGTGACCTAATGAGTGACAGTCTCCCTAAAGATAACCTAAAGGAATGTGAATTAGAGTTTTTAAATGAGTTTGTCTGATGGGGGTGAAAGAGGTCTTGGAGTCAGGTCAAAATTATAATGCTCAAGAGGAATGTGGGATGTTAGGATGACACTGGAATCACCTTTGAGGAAGAATGCCAGTGTTGATTACCTGGTCATAGGAATAGGGCACGTACATTCATGCTGCAGTTTTACATGTCAGGTGGGAGCACATATTGACAGAGTTTAGCCCTGATGAGCTCTATCAATAACGAATTAATAAATGAGGAAGGACTCTGTACAGGAGACAGAATCCCAGCAGGAGTGACCCCACAGTAGGTGTTGTTAAAGGGGATGCTCCTGCAGGCACCAGCTGCAACTGACCACGGCCTGGCCCCCTGAGATGTCCATGTCTCCTTAGGTACCCATAGTCAGTCCTGAGTACAGATGGCCCTGCCTCTCTTACAGGAAGTGGTTTTAGGTCTTCCTACTCTACTGGTTTGGTAGTAAATCTTTTCCTAAACTGGCCAATTAGGTATCTACTGAATTCTTCTGGTCCAAGGTCATATCTAAGTGTGCTCTTGATTTCCAATGAGATATATGGGAGATGGGAATCTTTAAAAAGCTGGAGAGCCTTACATCAATAGCCTAATCCAAGAGGAAACAACCGTACTTGTATTCTGCTCAGAAAAATATTCTTAAGCTAACTTTATCTAGGTCTGCAGAGATGACGTGCTGTGTGTCAGAAAACAAGACAGCCCCAGCTAGCACTAATAACACTCTGCAGGGGGCAGACACTCCAGTGTCTTCAGGGGCCAGCAGGTCTTGTAAATCATTCAGAGAGAAGGGAGCAGAACTTTCTGCCATTAGGATTGTAAGTCCAGCTGTTTTCAGATCTTCTGGTTTTCCTAAGACAAGCCAGAGCTGGATGTTAATGTCCACTCTTTCCTTTTTAAATGTTGGCAACTAATTCCAAAATTTAAAAACATTGTCTAGGCCAGGCAAAATACAGTAGAGAAGATCCAAGCCTTGAGGGCCACCAGGTGGTAACCCCTAGAGTACAGCCAAAAAAAAAAAAAGGAACCGTCAGGAATCGGAGTCAGGGCAGAAGAAAGGATGTGGGATGGATTATAGACTAAAATGTGCTTCTGAGGCGTGGCGGTAAAAACTTGAAGCTCAACAGATTTCAATTTTGGTATGCCGACAGAGGAAAAAAACTCCACAGGCATAGAAACGCTCAATTAAGACTGCCTAGGCTCATTTCCTCAAGAACTGTGATTAAATTAAGACCTGAGATAGAAAATGCAGGCTGAAGTGATTTTAAAAATCACTTTTTCACAGTTGGGGACTTATATTTTTTTTTTACATATTCAAACAAAAGGAGTCATGGCTTAAAGTCAGGGGGAAAATCTATGATACATAATGAAGGCTGAACTTCTGCATACCAAATGCACTTAAAGAAATGGAACAAAACAACACCATCAGCAATGAAGCACCAAGGGTACCTCAACCTGAAAAGCAGGCTTGCCTATTCAAAACAAACTTAACCAGCCTGCAAAACCCAAGAAAAGGGGTGCAGAAACAACCTAGATTTTCCTTCTCTGTCAAGTATCTTGACAAGGTACTTGCCCATGAAATATGAGCACAAAGGGTAGCATATTTTGGGTTTTCCTTCTCTTTAATATTTCTTGCTTTTGAAAATGGGCTGCAAATAGCACACCTGAATAGAACATTTGAAAGATATGTTATGCTGCCATGGCATAACCTAAACACAGCACAATAAATATTTCTGAAGACTGTCTACACGAAGACAGTTTAAAAAGACAACGATTTTAAAAGATAAAAGATGGGTAAAAAGCCCACGGGGCCAGCAGTGGCTGATCCTCCACAATGGGTTTAGGGGGGTCTCAGTGCCCACCCCACAGGCCTGTTCAGGGTTAGGCAGACAGGTGTAAGCCAAGGTGGACGGCAGCGCAGGGGGAAAGGTTTGTGGGCAGGTTCTAAGAGAGAAACTTTCTTGCTCCTTAGTAAGGACCACAAAAAGCCAAATATGAAGCAGGAAACACGCAGAGCTTTTTGTGACTGGCAGCCTCTTAGGACAGTGCAGGTAATGAGCCTTGGGATAAAAAGTCAAAGCTGTGGAGAACTGGGCTAAGCAAGGAAAGAGCTCGGGTCCTGACTGATGCTGGTAAGATGCTGAGCAACCCGGAAGCCTTCCCTTCTCTGCACTTCCACTTCCAGAAGTCCTTCTTGTTAAAGCCATTTTAAGAGAGTTTTCTGTTACTTGTAGCTTAAACCGCTCCAACTGAAAAAGCGCTTTCTCCTGCAGAATCATTCAAACTCTTCAAAGTGCTAAGGTCCATTTTCACTCAGTGTGGTTTCCTGGTAGGCACGGATTGTATCCCTGCAAAAACACAGAACTTAGAGAAAAAGATTCCCTTTGTCTTAGCAGTCTCTTAAAACATCATCGTCTGCTAGGAATGATGTATTTTATCTGGAAATGAATGTCAACAGGCTAAACACCAATAGAGCAGTTTTTACATTCTGTCTAGGAGAGATTCCTTTGGAGTGTCCCCAAAGAAAAACTGTCTGGGTTTGACCCAACCACGTTCTTTCGCCATTTCTGGAGTACAGCCTCACACCAACCAGTGACGAGCTTAAGTGAATGGCACGAGTCCATACCAGTACCTAAGGCATTTCTAAAAACGTACAGAACTTACCACTGCTGTGGGCACACTGAAACCAGTTTCAAGTATTACATGAACTTAATTTGTTCTTAAAACACTTTCTATAAGAGCTGCTCCACTGTCGATAACCACCTTCCCACTTACCAAGAAAAAAGCAGCACTTGAAGTTAGGCATGTAGTGAACGATACTCATAGTAGTTACTTGTACTGCATTACTGATTTCAATATTTATATGCAAGGCTCAATGCTAATATTTAAATAGCATTTTATGGGCTTTGTTTTTCTATTGATATGAAATTCACATAACAAAAAAGTACCTCTTTTTAAAGTGAATAATCTGGGGACATTCAGTAAATTCAAAATGTTGTACAACTGCCATCTCCATCTAGCACCAGAACATCTCCAAAAGAAATCCCATACCATCAATCAGCTGGTCACCCCACACCCTCACGTACCCCCGGCTCCTGGCAACCACTAATCCGCTTTCTGTCTCTACGGATTTATCTATTCTGGATATTTCATATAAATGGAATTGTACAATATGTGACCTTTTGTGTCTAGTTCTTTCACTTAGCATAATGCTTTCAAGGTTCAAGAATTTTAATAAACTTAAAAAATTATGCCAGAGTGTTCAACTTAGCACTCCCTGGAGAGAGATCTTGAGCACAGCTACAGAGACCCCGCGTACAGACCCAAGCAAAGAGAAATAATAACAAAGTTAAAACCTTCGGGTCATAAAAATCAACTATACAAACACAGAATAAGAGCACACTGGATAAGCAGCATCCAGAGGGGAAGGGGGATGAAGGAAGGGACTGACCAGCAGCAAATATGTCAACAATTAAATCTCAGTAATGAGCCTGTGGGTCTACGGTACTTTACAGACTTCTCTGGATATCTGAAATATTAATAATAAAAACATGAAAAAGCTTAAAAAGTGGGTTTTTTTTCTGGCTGAGAAGTTCAATATAAAAGAATGCCATCTATTTTATTTAAAATTATCATATAGTATTTGATGCCACTAGCTGAAAGGTCATACTCCTCTCACAAATGAGGGGGTCCCTAAGCCCTGCAGCCCCCACGTCACATTAGGAATTTGGAGTTTGTATACAATGTTGACAGGCACAAGCCTTTAGGAGGGGTCAGAAAAATGACAGGACATTGAGAGAGATGAGATGGAGGGTTTAAAAAGGATATTGCCATGCAAGAAAGTTCATTAAGGCGAGAAGATAAGGCAAAGCTTTGGCATTATTTATTCAAATATTTGAAAAGGGGATTAGATGTGTTCTGTACTGTTTCAGGGGCCAGAAATTAAAGAGAGTGGATTTGGCTCAGGATAAAAACCTTCCAAATAGTAATTGACAACAACTGGTGCCTCTCACCAGGAGAAGCTCCTCGGCACTAGAGGCAGTCAGAGAGCTAGTAACCCTCCCCCATGTCTCCTTCCCAGCCCCCTGCCTGTGCAGACACACAGGCCCCCAGGCTCAGAAGGCTCTGTGCTGGATTTAACACTCTGCAATAACCATTCTGAACTTGCTAACTTTAGAACAAGGGACTCCGCATTTTCATCTTGGACTGGGCCAGTCCTGTGTATGGATATAGAAGAAACACTCTTCTCTGATGAAGTCAGCAGCAGTGTTTGGTTGGTTAGCGTAAAAAGGCAGTTCAAACAGGGAAACATAAGACTGTAATACAAAAACCTTTAAAATTAATATTTTAACTTAAATCTTATGAATGTACACTCCTTTACCAATATTGTGATACAGGATCAAGGCCATTTTAAAAATTATAGACTTTAAACATCTCTTTTGTTTTCACAACGATCTTTTTCCATACTGAATGTAACAACAGTTTGTGTTTAACAATTTGCCTTTATCAATGGACTTCCCAAAGCATGCCACTTGTTTTTCGGACAAACAACTCACTTTTTGAACTCATCTTTTATGAGTTATTTAAATGATATGATTTTAATAAGAAGTAAGTGAACTGTGGTGTTGGAGAAGACTCTTGAGAGTCCCTTGGACTGCAAGGAGATCCAACCAGTCCATTCTGAAGGAGATCAGCCCTGGGATTTCTTTGGAAGGAATGATGCTAAAGCTGAAACTCCAGTACTTTGGCCACCTCCTGCGAAGAGTTGACTCATTGGAAAAGACTCTGATGCTGGGAGGGATTGGGGGCAGGACAAGGGGATGACAGAGGATGAGATGGCTGGATGGCATCACCGACTCAATGGACGTGAGTCTGAGTGAACTCCGGGAGTTGGTGATGGACAGGGAGGCCTGGCGTGCTGCGATTCATGGGGTCGCAAAGAGTCGGACATGACTGAGTGACTGAACTGACTGACTGACTGACTGACCGAAGTGGCTCAGTTGGTGAGGAATCTGTCTGCAATGCAGGAGACCTGGGTTTGATCCCCAGGTTGGGAAGATCCTCTGGAGAAGGAAATGGCAAACCACTCCAGTACTCCTGCCCGGAGCATTCCATGGACAGAGGAGTTGGGTAGGCTGTGTCCAAGGGACTGCAAAGAGTTGGACACGACGGTGCCACTAACTTTCACTTTCAAACCCACATAAACAAATGTGGGAACAAATTCTTTTCAAACATGGAACTTCCTTGGTGGGAGGAGACGTGGGGGTGGCGGCAGGGCAGACTGGAGGGTCATCTCCCAGCGCCCTGGGCTTCACCAGTGCATTTTATAGAGGGAATAGAGAGCACCACTGAATTTAGCAGGTGAAGTTCATGGAAGTTGGTTATTCTGTAGAAATACCAGGCTTATTGCATTGTGTTCTGTCTGAGCTGTCCTTCTGAGGCTGATGAGCATGGCCACACGCCTGTGACAAAGAAGTGTGAGCTTCCTTGAGACAGAGGTGTAAACGCCTCCCGAAGCTGGTGGACACTGCTGCTGCCAAGTATAAGACGAAGAGGCGGGTCTGTGGTGAAGGAACTATAACTCCAAAGGCGAGGGGGAAAGCGGTGGCTCGTGGCTATGGAAGTAGGACTCAAAGGCAGGCCTCACGGGGGACAAGAGGAGTCACATTTCTCTCCAGACCTCGCTTCTTCAGCTACACAGTACGCACGTGTGAGAGGTCCTCCAGACAGTAGGAAAGAGAAACTTCAGTCACAGGGAAGCAGGCAGAAAACTATAAACAGGGAGGCATCCTGAGAGTCACAGCCCCGGTCTGACTACCAGTAAACTGCTGCTGCTGCTGCTAAGTCGCTTCAGTCGTGTCCAAGTCTGTGCGACCCCATAGACGGCAGCCCACCAGGCTCTGCCGTCGCTGGGATTCTCCAGGCAAGAACACTGGAGTGGGTTGCCATTTCCTTCTGCAATGCAGGAAAGTGAAAATGAAAGTGAAGTCGCTCAGTCGTGTCCGACCCTCAGCGACCCCATGGACTGGAGCCCACCAGGCTCCTCCATCCATGGGATTTTATAGGCAAGAGTACTGGAGTGGGGTCCCATCGCCTTCTCCGAGTAAACTGTTGGATAGGACCAATTATCTAGCTGCCTGCTCCAGAGTGTCCATGTTCATTTTGTTGTTGTTGTTTACATTTATTTATTTAATTGGAGGCTAATTACTTTACAATATTGTGGTGGGTTCTGCCATATATTGATGTGAATCAGCCACAGGTGTACACATACATGTACGTGTACATGTACAGGCCCCTAGTCCTGACCCTCCCTCCCCCCTCCCTCCCCATCCCACCCCTCAGGGTCGTCCCAATGCACTGGCCATCGAGTGCCCTGCTTCATGCATGGACTGTTCATCTATTTCACATATGATAATATACATGTTTCAATGCTTTCTCTCAAATCATCCCACCCTCACCTTTTCCCACAGAGTCCAAAAGTCTGTTCTTTACATCTGTGCCTCTTTTGCTGTCTCACATATAGGGTCATTGTTACCATCTTTCTAAATTCCATATATATGCATTAATACACCGTATTGGTGTTTTTCTTTCTGACTTACTTCACTCTGTATAATAAGGTCCAATTTCATCCACCTCATTAGAACTGACTCAAATGCGTTATTTTTTATACATTTAGTTGTTTTCATACCACTTCCCAGCACTGCTTGGACTGGAGGAGTCATGGGAGACGAACTCCCACGGCTGGCATGGAGGCGGCAGAGGTGACGCGGTGACTCTCATAAACTCTACGTGGACCACAGTGCTGTGGTCATTCCGTCCCAGTGGGAGTCCCTACCTCCATTTCCCACTAAGGACCTGAGCTTCATTGTATTCTGGGAAACCGCAGCGCTGTTTCACTAAAGAGTTACAGTGGAGAGGAGGCCAGATGAACTTGCTCCAAAACAGAAGAGGAAAGAACTCACTGAGTCCCTCTATGGGCCGGCTGTCACATCAGCCTCTCCACGTCATCGAGTAAGACAGAACAGCTCTATGAGTTAAGTGGCTCCCTCCAGAGGGAAAGAAGAATCTGAAGCCTAGAGAGACGAACTAACTTCCCAGTGTCGCATCTAATAACGGACAGAACTGAGATCTGAACTCAAAGCTGTCTGATTCAAAAGTGGGCACTCCTTCCCTACACCACACAGTCTCTACATGCTTCAGATTTGGAGAGTCTTAAGAAATAAGACAGAGTATGTTTGGGGACTTCCCTGGTGATCCAGTGGTTAAGACTGCACTCTCAATGCAGGGGACCTGGGTTTGATCCCTGGACGGGGAACTAGATCCCACATGCCACAACCAACACTCAGCACAGTCAAACAAACAAACAAAAACCAACCAACCAGCGGACGTTTGATCAGTTAAATCATAAGAAGCAATGAGCAACATGGAAAGCAGCCATTTAAGGGATATGTACAATTTGATTTCACCAAAACTTACTAATAACGAATCTGAAATCAGTTATTTAAATAATCACAGGAGATGACAGCTAAAGGAGCCTAGAAAGCTGTATAGAAATTTCTATGCCATTGAATGCTTTTACTACCTCTACCCTTCAGAAGTTAGAAAAGGATTTTCTCCTAAAAAGAACTGCATAGAGAATAAAGCCAGTAAAGGGGAGACGGGTTAAAAAAAAAAAAAAAAAAGGCATGACCATCCCTGTCAGACAGCTTTACTAGCTTATCAACACTCTAAAAATCACCACTGTGAGAAAACACTGTCCTGGTTCTACATCCGGTTTACTTAGGACAAAGGTTAGCCAAACGAGAACACATTTTACTATGTCTGCTTTCTGAATATGAGGTCACCTGAAAGTCTCCTTCAGGTAATGAGAGTATTAGTCCCTGACTAATTAATGAATGGACTTGAAATGGCAAGTTTGCTTTAACCCAACGAACATGAATATTTTATGTCTTCTGTGCTCTATGATAATGATAATAATCCTGTTGTAGGTATAGCAGTACCTTAGCCCACTCCATAAATTGTGTGAGAATTAAGCAATATTTTGAAATGGAAAATATACTTCATCCTCTTTGGGAATATACATGAAGGCCCTCTGGTTGCAATCAATTAAAAAAAAAAAATGCCTGCCATTAATGTCGAAGTTTTGCGTTTTCTAGGAATCCTAATTTCCCTTTGATAGTGTAATTGGATTCAGAAATACTGGAAGGCATCTCTGAAATTCTCCTGATCCCCAAACAATAAATCACAAGTCACTTTTCAACGCCCTCAAACTTAAATGAACCTAGAATGTTGAGACATCACTTCAGCTTTTATTTCTCAATTCCTCTAGGGCAACTGCCCTTTCCTTCTGTAATTCCTCCTCACCTCGGTCAAACGGGCATCAGGTCTAGGCAGCAAAGGGATCCAAGCTAGTGTAAACTAAATACTAAAGATTCTCTAGCAGAATGAATGAGGCTAAGGGAAAGCATTTATTTGCCCTGATAGGAAAAAGGCAAAAGAGGTGCAAGATTTCTACCGTACTTACCTAGAGACTTGAAAGCTGAACAACTAGAACTTATAATAGTATTGACAAGGCATTGCGGCGAATCCTACTTACCAAGCCCTGCACTGTGCGGCCCGCTCCTGTCTGGCCTTATTTCATACCACCTTCTCTTTGCTCCCTTCTCCTGATCACATTGGTCCTCTTTTACAAAGTTAATGAACTTTGCACACTTGCACACTTGTGTGTCTGCCCAGAATAGCCAGGCAAAATCTAAGACTTCACCCAAATATTTCTCTCTGTGGGGCTCATTCTGATCTTGAATCTCAATGAGGAGCACCCTCCAATTGTTACTGTCTCTATATACACATTTTTTCCTGCATACTTCTCACAATTTGTAAGTTCACGTCTACCAGTGTACTCATTTATGTCTGCCTCTCTTGTGAGACTGCAGGCTTCAAGAGGGACAAGAACTCTGTCTCTCTGGTTCACCTGGGGAACTCAGGACAGCACAGACTGAGTGCTTTATTCATGGAGTAAATGAAGGAGAGAAATTTCAGGGCCTGGATGACAAGTGTGGTAGAAGGCCAGTCTCCCCACTTCTGCATGAAAGCAAGACCACTGTGGCCGAAGAATAGGAAGCCCGCCAGGACCTTCCAGAAGCAGCACTCCTGAGTTGGGCACTAGGGCCCTCGTGTTGGCTGGTGACACTGGTGTGGCTTCTTAAGAGTCTCTTGGGCATGAAAAAATGGGAGCCAGTGAGGGTGCCACATGGCAACCAGCACCAACAAAGTGATTCAAGGGACCCTGGGGACATTTCTTGAGACTCCCAGTAATATCCCAGAGGAGTATATATATTATTGTTGGCTAAGCAACAGTTAGAACTGGACATGGAACAACAGACTGGTTCCAAATAGGAAAAGGAGTACGTCAAGGCTGTATATTGTCACCCTGCTTATTTAACTTATGTGCAGAGTACATCATGAGAAACGCTGGAGGAAGCACAAGCTGGAATCAAGATTGCTGGGAGAAATATCAATAACCTTAGATATGCAGATGACACCACCTTTATGGTAGAAAATGAAGAAGAACTAAAGACCCTCTTGATGAAAGTGAAAGAGGAGAGTGAAAAGTTGGCTTAAAGCTCAACGTTCAGAAAACTAAGATCATGGCATCTGGTCCCATCACTTCATGGGAAATAGATGGGGAAACAGTGGCTGACTTTATTTTTCTGGGCTCCAAAATCACTGCAGATGGTGACTGCAGCCATGAAATTAAAAGATGCTTACTCCTTGGAAGCAAAGTTATGACCAACCTAGACAGCATATTCAAAAGCAGAGACATTACTTTGTCAACAAAGGTCCATCTAGTCAAGGCTATGGTTTTTCCAGTGGTCATGTATGGATGTGAGAGTTGGACTATAAAGAAAGCTGAGTGCCCAAGAATTGATGCTTTTGAACTGTGGTGTTGGTGAAGACTCTTGAGAGTCCCTTGGACTGCAAGGAGATCCAACCAGTCCATCCTAAAGGAGATCAGTCCTGGGTGTTCATTGGTAGGACTGATGTTGAAGCTGAAACTCCAATAGTTTGGCCACCTGATGCGAAGAGCTGACTCATTTGAAAAGACCCTGATGTTGGGAAAGATTGAGGGCAGGAGGAGAAGGGGATGACAGAGGATGAGATGGTTGGATGGCATCACTGACTCAATGGACATGGGTTTGGGTGGGCTCTGGGAGTTGATGATGGACAGGGAGGCCTGGCGTGCTGCAGTTCATGGGGTTACAAAGAGTTGGACAGGACTGAGTGACTGAACTGAAGACGTATATAGTCTGCATACATCTAAACTGCATGGGTATTTCAGGTCATACCAGCAAGCCTGAGCTGTTAACATTTAATTATTGCAAATTAATCATGTAAAGCCACTGCTAAAAGTTCTTTTAAGTGTAGAGTTCTGTTTATGACGTGAAAAATTTCATCCTGAAAAAAATTAATTTCTTATCCCCACTGCTTAACTAGTAACAATGTTCATGAGCACTAAATAAGAAAACCAACTTTTCAGTTTTAAAAACCTACTTAGAGCTCCAGTCTGCTGTGCCAATGGCCAAGAAGCCCATGAGTCAGATAAACTATAGCATTTCCCCCTTCCTAAGAGCTGTGCTGTCCAATCCATGTCCCCTCACCTGTATTCTACCTTTCTATGGCTTCCCTAGTAGCTCGGTTGGTAAAAAAAAAAATCCACCTGCAATGCAGGAGACCCAGGTTCAGTCCTTGGGTAGGGAAGATTCCCCTGCGGAAGGGAATGGCTACTCCTAAGCCATTTGGAAGCCCTTCCTGTCCTCCTGACCGTGCATATCCCAGACAGATGAGAAAGCGCAGAGAACTGGAAACAGAATTCTGACCCCAGATCTATCTACTCAGTGACATCAAGGATCACAAGCATGCTGAGTTTCTAAAGATCCAGCTCACCATTACAAACTGGTTGCTGCTGTTCAGTTGCTCAGTCATGTCTGACTCTTTGCAAACCCATGGGCTGCAGCACGCCAGGATTCCCTGTCCTTCACTGTCTCCCGGAGCTTGCTCAAACTCATGTCCATTGAGTTGGTGATGCCATCCGTCTCATCCTCTGTCGTCCCCTTCTCCTCCTCCCTCAATCTTTCCCAGCATCAGGGTCTTTTCAAATGAGTCAGCTCTTCACATCAGGTGGCCAAAGTATTGGAGTTTCAGCAGGAGTCCTTCCAATGAATATTCAGGATTGGTTTCCTTTAGGATTGACTGGTTTGATCTCCTTGCAGTCCGAGGGACTCTCAAGAGTCTTCTCCAACACCACAGTCCAAAGAACTGATTCTTCAGTGTTCAGTCTTCTTTATGGTCCAATTCCCACATCCATACAAGACTACTGGAAAAACTATAGCTTTGACTAGATGGACCTTTGTCAGCAAAAGTAATGTCTGTGCTTTTTAATATGCTGTCTAGGTTTGTCATAGCTTTTCTTCCAAGCAATGAGTGTTTTTTAAATTCCATGGCTCCAGTCACCATCTGCAGTGATTTTGGAGCCCAAGAAAATAAAGCCTGTCACTGTTTTCATTGTCTCCCCATCTATTTGCCATGAAATGATGGGACTGGACGCCATGATCTTTGTTTTTTGAATGCTGAGTTTAAAGCCAGCTTTTTCACTCTCCTCTTTCACTTTCATCATGAGGCTCTTTAGTTCCTCTTCACTTTCTGCCATAAGGGTGGTGTCATCTGCATATCTGAGGTGATTGATATTTCTCCCAGAAATCTTGATTCTAGCTTGCGCTTCATCCAGCCCAGCATTTCGCATGTTGTTCTTTTCATATAAGTTAAATAAGCAGGGTGACAATACACAGCTTTGATGTATTCCTTTCATAATTTTGAACCAGTCCGTTGTTTAAGGAATCTCAAAATCTATTACAAATTAGACCACCAGGGGGCCTACTACTGAAAAGATGCTTTAAATTTAACGTTCTCATTTCAAGTAACAAACTTCTCATGTCGGATCAAGTTCCCTAAGGGTGAAGATTAAGGCATTTTTCTATTAAATATTTAGCAATTAAAAAAAACCCCACCAAAACCTGTCCACCAAATCTAATGGGACAGCCAGCATGTCTTCACTTTCTACCATAGTGTACTCTGGCCAGAAGGGGCTTTTAGAGCCATGGGCTTTTATACCCATGGCTATTCAAATGCTACCCTGACTACAAATTCCTCTTGGATGGTTCTATGGCTCATCAGACAAGGGTGTGTTTCACAGCCTATTAGAACGTGACTAATCAGTCTCTCCTTGTCTGAGGTCCGAATCTGAGGTGAAACATTTTCATACACTTTTTGAATGCTAAACTTAAATACTGCAGTATTAAATAGTGTAGGATTAAGAAGTAGGTGTTCTTAAGAGTCAGCAAGAAGGACTTCTTTGTTCTTAAAAAAACAAACAAACAAAAAAAACTGGCAACCAAATACAAGATATAGGATCCAGGTTAAAATTAGATATAAAGCCAAAAATAAAATGAAAATATGCCCACACTGTATCAAAACTGTTGGCCGAATTTTCTTTCTTGGCTTTACTATGTTTTTGATTGGATATAGAAGGAGCTTCTGTTACACAAGAAAAAAAAAGCAGAGAGATTTGGTTTGGGATTAAGAGATCTATTTGTCAATCTACTAACAAGCTTCTAAGCAGCTTCTTTGTTCTTGTTCAGTCACTCAGTAATGTCCAACTTTTTGTGACCCCATGAACGGTAGCACATAAGGCTTCCTTCACCATCTCCTGGAGCTTGCTCAAACTCATGTCCGTTGATTCAGTGATGCCATCCAGCCATCTCATCCTCTGTTGTTCCCGTCTCCTCCTGTCTTCAATCTTTCCCAACATCAGGGTCTTTTGTAATAAGTTGGCTCTTCGCATCAGATCAAAGTATTGTAGCTTCAGCATCAGTCCTTCCAATGAATATTCAGGATTGATTTCCTTTAGGATTGACCAGTTTGATGACCTTGCAATCCCCCCTCTCAAGAGTCTTCTCCAGCACCACAGTTCAAAAGCATCAATTCTTTGGCATTCAGCCTTCTTTATCTACAGTATTGTACTGCTGATGGAATAGTTAAAATTCACGTGGACCAGAGATTTCTGAAGTAGGTAAACACATACACACACATACTAACAACCCAAAACAGAAATCTAGGAATGAAACAGACTATTCAGCAAAAGAGCCATCTCCTTTAGCCCTATACACTTAAAAGCATTAGAAAAATATACATCAGAAAAACTAGGTTTCCTGTACCAGAGTAAACCTACTATCCTTCCACCAGAAAGACATTCTCATTGTAAGCAGGGATTGGTGTTGGGGTTTATTATAATTCTATAATCAGAAACTTTGGCTGAATTGAACGTAATCCTCAATTGTATCTGATTCCAGAGTTACGAGACAGATTAACATGAATTACAACAGGACAATTGAAAGTAACTGAAAAAAGCAAGACTCCACTGACAGAGGATGTCTGAGACTAATCCACTAGCAAGCTCTTGTTTCACATAAGTGAAATTAAGCACAGACTTTAAATGGAGTCTATCTCTATCAGTGGTTTTAAAGAGGATCCACAACTCCTAACTAAATAAAAATGACAAAGTTAATTAGAAAACCAGGGCTTGCAGTGTGGTTTACTGCTGCACGGATTCATAATCATATGACACAGAAACTGAGAACACCTTGGGGGAGATTACAGATTTTATGCTTTTTAGAACTTTCTGGAAATAACCTTTGTTCACATTTTGAAAGGTAATTTTGAATTTTTCCCCCTCCTCCCAAATCAGATGTCTTCATAAACAATAAGTCTGTGAACTCTTATCTGGATAGTCAATCATTTTGCATTAGAATCTGCAGATCAGTAAGCACAGAGGGTGGCTGGGGCTGGTAGTGGATTCAATCACAGGAGCAGGCAGCCTCTTTTAGGTTTCTGAAATTTGGTTTTCTAGGAAAACATTTCTTCTGTTGAATTTCCTTGAATTTTGGGGGTGGGTGGGAGGAGTATGGTCAAAAGATTATTGAAATGATAGCTCTGTTACAACAAAAATTCTATTTTATTTCAGTCTATCTTTCTGATGCAATTAAATAAACTTAAAGATATATTAACTTTTAGGTTTGAGACTAAATTAATGCTGAGTGTGTGTGTGTATGCATATACTGCATGCTCTTTGCATATTTATTCAGGCCTGGCTCCCAACATTCCACAGAACAATCAGCTTTTTTGTATATTTAAGCAGCAAAACTATGATTCTACCACCCTGCCAAAGCATACAATTGCTGAATATGAGGGTGAGTCATCTAATGCATGGTACTTTTCAATAATATATTAGATGATTCAGCTTATCACTTGCAAATATTTTAAAATAATTTTTATATACTATTTTTCACTTTAAAATTAATAAATTTTCCTATTTAGGGAATAAATCCCTCAATAAAGACTTTTTAAAGAAAAAATGGTACCTGGAAAACCAGGAGCAATGAGCTACAATCAAATGGCAGTGGCAGTTTTTAAAATGGTAATGCTATGCCATATCAAACTGATTAACATTTATTTCTGATAAATATAAACAAGGAAAGTAATCAGTATAGTTCTCCCAAGCCACTTTTAGTCCCTAATACCCTAGACTATTAAACTTAACATACAGACAACTTTTAATCAGGAGTCACTCAACTGTATTTATTGACTTCATTTAACTAACACCAAGCCTTTCTAAACCCAGGAAGGGCTAACGGAATTTTCTGCCTTTTTTTTTTTTTATTATCAGTCATCATTTAAAAGCATAGTAAAATTGTTTCATAGAGACACTATTTTTTTTTTTAATGAAAATTTTCCTCCATTGAATTTCAACATCAATAAACATCACAGCATAATCACTGAATTGAATATAAGGGAAAAGATGTTCACTCTTTTCCAAGACTTGCATTGTAAAAGTGCATGGCGGTGCAATAAATCCTAGATTTCTCACAGAAGACTTAAATATCCCTGGCTATAGCTGGGGGAACAACACACTTCACACATCCAACCATATGCTCACAAATGAGCAAATATTCTGTTGCTTGCATACTCCGGAGCTTAAAGATACTCTGCCATTGTCAGGAAACATAAAAGCTGAAGGCCACCTGGAGGATCTACTGCACCCTGAGCAGCAATTGTAGTTTTAATAAAAACTGTAATGACTCATTATGGTAAAAATTTATACTGATGAGGCTCCTCCGCACATTTACACCATTTAGACACACAGTTTTTAAAAGTTAATTGGCACAGTTTTAAAAGAGATTCCCAAAGAGAGAAAAGAATTGAGGCTGAAAAGCAAAGGAGATGAGTGAGACTGAAAAGGATATACAGATGATAACATGATGGCCACAGAATTGTATTGCATTTAAGAATCACCTGGGAAGCTTGGTAAAAAAAATGCAAGTTTCCACATTCTACACCTAAGACTCCAGATTTTGTTGTTCTAGGCTGGAGTCAAGAAATGTGCATTTTTTTAATACACACCCAAGACAAGATGCTGATGCAGGTAACTCACACTCTGTATTTTGAGACAAATACTGTAATGCCAGCAAGCACTGGAAGATAGAAGGCCTTCTAGACCAACCACATTTCCTTACCAAGGAGGCAAGACTCAAAAGTCAGGTGAAAAGTCAATTAAGAAAGACAAAAAAGAGGGGAAGGTAGGAAAGACAGAAAAAAATCAATCATACAAAAATTGAAATATAAACCAATGGAATAGGATAGAAAACCCAAAATAAGACCATGCACTTATAGTCCATTAATCTATGACAAAGGAGGTAAGACTATACAATGTTGGAAAGACCATCTCTTCAACAAATGGTGCTGGGAAATCTGGACAGCCACATGTAAAAAAATGAAATTAGATCATTCCCTAACTCCATACACAAAAATCAGGTCAAAATGGGTTGAAGACCTAAATGTTAGACCAGACACTATAAAACTCTTAGAGGAAAACATAGGCAGAACACTCTGACATAAATTACAACATCTTTTTTAATCCATCTCCCAGAATAATGGAAAAAGCAAAAATAAGCAAATGGGACCTACTTAAACTCAAAAGCTTTTGCACAACAAAGGAAAAAATAAACAAAACGAAAAGACAGCCCACAGATTAGGAGAAAATATTTGCAAATGATGTAACTGTTAAGGGATTTATCTACTCCAAAATTTACAAACAGCTTATGACCCTTAAGGTGTGATCACTCACCTAGAGCCAGACACCCTGGAATGTGAAGTCAAGTGGGCCTTAGAAAGCATCACTACAAACAAAGCTAGTGGAGGTGATGGAATTCCAGTTGAGCTATGTCAAATCCTAAAAGATGATGCTGTGAAAGTGCTGCACTCAACTGCCAGCAAATTTGGAAAACTCAGCAGTGGCCACAGGACTGGAAAAGGTCAGTTTTCATTCCAATCCCAAAGAAAGGCAATGCCAAAGAATGTTCAAACTGCACAATTGCACTAATCTCACACGCTAGTAAAGTAATGCTCAAAATTCTCCAAGCCAGGCTTCAGCAATACATGAACCGTGAACTTCCAGATGTTCAAGCTGGTTTTAGAACAGGCAGAGGAGCCAGAGATGAAACTGCCAACATCCGCTGGATCATGGAAAAAGCAAGAGTGTTCCAGAGAAACATCTATTTCTGCTTTATTGACTATGCCAAAGCCTTTGACTGTGTGGATCACAATAAACTGTGGAAAATTCTGAAAGAGATGGGAATACCAGACCACCTGACCTGTCTCTTGAGAAACCTATATGCAGGTCAGGAAGCAACAGTTAGAACTGGACATGGAACAACAGATTGTTTTCAAATAGGAAAAGGAGAATGTCAAGGCTGTATATTGTCACCCTGCTTATTAACTTATATGCAGAGTACATCATGAGAAACGCTGGGCTGGAAGAAGCACAAGCTGGAATCAAGATTGCCGGGAGAAATATCAATCACCTCAGATATGCAGATGACACCACCCTTATGGCAGAAAGTGAAGAGGAACTAAAAAGCCTCTTGATGAAAGTGAAAGAGGAGAGTGAAAAAGTTGGCTTACAGTTCAAAATTCAGAAAACTAAGATCATGGCATCTGGTCCCATCACTTCACGGGAAATTGATGGGGAAACAGTGGAAACAGTGGCTGGCTTTATTTTTGGGGGCTCCAAAATCACTGCAGATGGTGATTGCAGCCATGAAATTAAAAGACTCTTACTCCATGGAAGGAAAGTTATGACCAACCTAGATAGCATATTCAAAAGCAGAGATTACTTTGCCAACAAAGGTCCGTCTAGTTAAGGCTATGGTTTTTCCAGTGGTCATGTATGGATGTGAAAGTTGGAGTGTGAAGAAAGCCAAGCGCTAAAGAACTGATGCTTTTGAACTGTGGTGTTGGAGAAGACTCTTGAGAGTCCCTTGGACTGCAAGGAGATCCAACCAGTCCATCCTAAATGAGATCAGTCCTGGGTGTTCTTTGGAAGGAATGATGCTAAAGCTGAAACTCCAATATTTTGGCCACCTCGTGCGAAGAGTTGACTCATTTGAAAAGACCTTGATGCTGGGAGGGATTGACGGCAGGAAGAGAAGGGGATGACAGAGGATGAGATGGCTTGATGGCATCACCGACTTGATGCACATGAGTTTGGGTGAACTCTGGGAGTTGGTGATGGACAGGGAGGCCTGGCGTGCTGCGATTCATGGGGTCGCAAAGACTGGGCCAGGACTGAGCAACTGAACTGAACTGAACTATGACCCTTGATAGTATCAAAACAAACAACCCACTCAAAAAATGGGCCAAAGACCTGAAGAGACATTTCTCTAAAGAGGACACACAGATAGCCAATAGTCACATGAAAAGATGTTTAACATCACTAGTTATTAGATAAATGCAAATCAAAGCTACAATGAAATATTACCTCATACTGGTCAGAATGGCTAGCATCAAAATATCTACAAACAACAAACGCTGGAGAGGATGTGGAGAGAAGGGAACCCTCCTATACTGTTGGTGAGAATGTAAATTGATGCACCCACTATGGAGAACAGTATGGAGGTTCCTTAAAAAACTAAAAATAGAGCTACCATATGACCCTGCAATCCCACTCCTGGGTTTATATCCAGAAAAAAACAGGGCCCCAAAAGATACATGCAACCCAATGTTCACAGCAGCACTGTTTACAATAGTGTGTGTGTGTGTGTGTGTGTGTATATATATATATATATATACACGACATCTTTATCCATTCCTCTGTTGATGGACATTTAGGTTGTTTCCATGTCTTGACTACTGTAAACACACACAGAGATATACACACAATGGAATATTACTCAGCCATTAAAAAGAATGAAATAAGGCCATTTGCAGCAACATGGATGGACCTGGAATGTCATACTGAGTGAAGTCAGTCAGACAGAGGAGAAACATCACATGACATTCCTTATATGTGGAATCTAAAAAGAAATAATACAAATAAACTTACTTACGAAACCGAGACTCACAGACTTAGAAAATGAACTCATGGTTGCCAGTGGGAAAGGGATAGTTAAGGACTTTGGGAAGGTCATGTACACACTGTGATTTCTAAAATGAATAACCAACAAAAACCTATTGTAGAGGACATGAATTCTGCTCAATGGTATGTGTCTGGATGGGAGCAGGCTTTGGGGAAGAATGGATACATGTTATATGTATGACTGAGTCCCTTCATCAGCTATACCCCAATACAAAATGTTTTTGGTGTTAAAAAACAAAAATTTGAAAAAAACTAAATTTAAAAAATCAATCATGGTGAATTATTCTTCAGTTTTGAGAGGGTGCCATAATATTTATATTGCCCAGGTCATCAATTCATGAACAACTCCAGTGTTAAATTTCCCAAATGGAATTAAATGTATTGATTTATACAGAAGTATATTTAAATGCCTATGTGTGGCAAGCATAGTAGAGATTTAAAAAAAAAAAAAACAACCACCCCCACCCCCACCCCCAGAAAAACAGGCATTGCTGTAAAGGTGCACTCAACCTCCACACAAAGAGAAAGTAGGCTCTGGGAGTACAGTAGGATGAAAGACATGTGTCGTTAAAGGCAAAAACCATTCTCTGGGGTTTCTGGCGAGGAAAAGCTGTCTTTCAGATTTCATTAGGGAGGAGGTGAGCATCAGAGAAGGCTTCGTGGAGGTGGCATTCACAGTGACTTTTAAAGGGCAGACAGGTTTTTGGGGAAGTCTTTTCTTTTTAATTGGAAGATAACTGCTTTACAATGTTGCATGTATGTGTGTGCACATCCCCTCCCTCTTGAGCAACCCCCATATCCCATCCATCCAGGTGGTCACAGAGTGCCAGGCTGGGCTCCCGTGTTATACAGCAGCTTCCCATTAGCTATCTATTTTACACACGGTAAGGCAGACAGGTTTTGAACAGGATTCTCCATGTGCAGCAAAAGAGCATGCCAAAGACATGCACAGAATGTCCAAAAGTGCACTGAGAGACCTTATGAGAATGTATATAGCTAATATTAGCTTCCACTGAGTCCTAACTAGTCAGCTAGGCTCAAAATCTCTCAAAGGAAAATTGTATAAATAAATGCAGAAACACATCTCCCTTCTCAGGAAACAGAAATGCCAACATCTGGTTCTCAACCCCACTTAAAGCGGAAAAAAAAATAGACATATGTTGTTACAAAGCGAGGAAACGGTGGTATTAAAAACCCAGCAAAGAGCTGTCAGTGGGCACTTTCCCAAAAGGCAGCTGCCAAGCGCTTCACTCACTGTCACACCCTGGATGCTACATCAGGCCTTGCAGATCGAACGTCAGGAGCAGGAGTGGCTGGGCAGCAAAGGTTAACTGGCCAGCTGAACGTACGCATCAGTGTTCCTTCTATTGCTGAGGTCCTAACACTTATCCAAGAAAGACTCAAAAATACCATGTATCACAAGACCTGAAGAGGATTCAGAACTTTTGCTGTCTTTGGTACATATGAGTTTGTTTATGTGTTTTCTCCCCTTTGCTTCTGTTGCTGACAAAACTTCCAATGGACCATTTCTGAGCTAGGAGGCTAAGGAAGCAACCTTCTCAGCTGTCTCACTGGAGGTCCATCTTTGAAACAACTGTGTTGGGTACTGAGATCTGGTTTATTTCCACTTGTCAGCCATGCCAGTCTGGAAAGAGAAGCAAATTCATACACGCATCTTGTCTTGCATCTTGCAAAGTTAACTCATATTTTTAAACCAACATCCACCCAAAGCCTTGTCCATCTCAGTTCTGATGTACACCATGTCTAAGCGTACTTTGTTTCCTGCCTAAGGTAGTGCTGCACTGAAGCCCAACTGAAGTGAATTCATGATTTCAGACCATAAACACTGCATTTAAGTTTTGCTCTGCTTCTGCGTGACAGCAATCACTCTATGTCACTACACTGGTCCCTCAGTCTAAATTCTGCTTTGTGATGGTTCGTACACTAAAGACCGATTACCCTGAAGCTGGGTACTGAAGATTTTTTTGTAACATTATGTTCACTACATTATAGTAAAAGTCATAACATTCACTGCTCCATAACATACACTATTGCTTTTATTCAGATTTTTATATTGCCCTAAGCATTTACTCTGATTCAAGAGGAAATTCTGATAGGGAAAAAAGATTTTAAAAACTATTTAAATGTTAGCTGTTTTATATTATGGAAACTGAAAAAAATACACATTCAAAATATCACTCAAACCTCTATATGCCAATGTTCTACATTGAACTGGACTATATTTTAGTACAACCTTTTTGTCAAGGGACTATATTTCATATTTGTAAAATGCTACTTGATTTCTGTACTCTTGAAAGTAAGATTCTTAAAATAGTAGAATCCCATATAGCCTTCTTTAGAAAGTGTTATGAGATATTTGTATATTTCAAGGTGGTATATGTTTATCTCTAGGGGTTAACTATATAAATGTAGAGTTTGGGGAACTGGAAACATAGCATTTAATAAAATAAAAATCCTGGCCTTCAAAAAACTTATGCTCAAGGGAAGATCCTATATAGTTAAAAATAAATAAATAAATGAAATACAGCCAATTAGATGGGGAGAGATTAGGAAAAGTACTTTAAGGATGGGGGTAGAGAGTTGGGGACAGGTTGGAATTCTAAATAGGCCGGTCAGGGAAGGCCCCTTTGAGAGGCAGCATTTAAGCACTAGGAGATACCCAGGTGAACCTGGGGAATGAGCATCCTGGCCAAGGGCAGGGCAAGTACAAAAGCCAGTGTGGCTGGGGTGAAACGGGGAGGAGGGGCAGTCACAGAGAGGGAAGACGTCTGAGAAATGACAGGGGACAGATCATACAGAGGATTGTAAGCCGTTGAGATATGGGATGGAAAGCTATTACAGAGTTTTATTTAAAGCATTAATGTGATATGGCTTACATTTTTTTTATTGAGATGTAATTCACATATCATAAAACTCACCCTTTGAAAGGCCACAATTCAGTGGTTTTTAGTATAGTCACAAGGTTGTGCAACCACTTCTAACTCCAGAACATTTTCATCACTGCAAAAAGAAGCCCTCGACCCCTAAGCGGTCACTCCCCTTTCCCATGCCCCTCTCCAGCTCTGGCAACCACGATCTACTTTCTCTATGGATTTGCATACTGTAGTCATTTCATATATATGGAATCATAATGTGTGTGGCCTTTTGTATCTGACTTACTTTTTACATGGATCTCTCTGGCTGCTGTGACGAGAACATGCTGAAAGGAGGCAAAGTCAGAAGCAGGGAGACCAGTGAAGAGATGAATGCAGTAATTCAACTGAGAGATGAAAAGAGTCTGAAATAGGATGGGAGGTGAGATGGTAAATAACGGCTGGATCTTGAGTCATTTAGACAGGCTGGATATTGAGAATGAGAAAAAGAAAAGGAAAAGACAACTCTGGTTTTTGTCTCCATTCTAAAAAGATGGGGCTGACACCTACCTAGGGGGCAAGGCCTCTGCGGGTTGCAGACTGAGAGGAAACCACAGGGGCATGTTTTTGGAGATGTTAATTAAATCTGGGATGGTGATGAGCCTTCTGTGTCAAGATGCCACAGAGAGAGATGAATATGAGTCTGGAATTCAAAGGACACATCTGGGCTAGAGACAGAAATGTGGGAGTTTCAGAGTGGGAGACGTTAATATCATAAACTAGATGACATCATCAAGGATGTGAGTGATTAGAGAAAAGTAAAGAAATACAGTGAACGAGCCTATGGACATGTCAATATTCATAGGTCAGAGAGATGAAAAGGAATGAACATAAAAGACTAAGAAGACAACACAAATAAGGTGAGAAGACCAAGAGAGAAAAGAGTCTTAAACATCAAATGAAACCACTTATCATGGTGGAGGGCATTGTCCACTCTGCCCAATCCTGCTGACAGATCACTGAGAATTAGCCACTGGATTTAGGAACCTGTCAGGTGGTCATTCACAGTCCATGGATTTTCTCTTCCTCCATCTTGTTCACTCCACTCCAGCCATATCTACCTTTGCATTTCCCATTTCATCTGCTAGGTGTATGCTTTCCCCAGATACGGCTCTGAACTAGTCTGAGTGGAGTGAGGAAGTCCCAAGTCTGACTGGAGTGGTTTCAAGAGACAGTGGTAGAAAAAGAAGTGAAGTCAGCAGCAATTCTTTTGAGAAGTTTAATTGTAAGGGGATGAAGAGAAACAGCTGAAATGGGAGGTGGAGTAAAAAAGCTTTAAAATGGGAGACATAAAGATATGTTCGTGTGCTGGTGGGACAAATCAGTAGAAAGGGAAGAAAATTATGCCAGAAGGAACACAGAACGGCTGAGATAGGGGACAGACTTAAACACATATCATCTGCTCATCAAATAATCAACATTTAAAACATAAACCATCTACTTATACAAGAAAAACAAATAAGGGCAAGTTATTTTTTTCCAGAGACACAGAAACCACTTAAAGTTATCTGGATCCATTCTTCAAGGCTAAAGATGTTGGATTAACTGTATACACAGGGTCAGATTCAAGCTTAGGCTCTAGGCTTGGAGTCACAGGATCCAAGTTCAAGGACCATGATAAGTTACAGTATCCCAGAAACTTCTTTTGACCTCCCTCTTTTGTTCATAAAATACTTATTAAAAGCAGCAAGTCCTCTCTACCTTGTATAATTGATACAAAGATCAAATGAAAAACGTAGACATTGTCACCCTTAGGTGTGCTGTCCCTGTGAGGGATGTTCAGTGCTACTAGACGAGGAACAACTGCACACCCCTGAGTCTCACTCCAACACTCCACACTCCAGTTCCAAGAAGGGGAAAAGGCAAAATGAAAAACTGGGGGAAGAATAAATAAAGCATCAAAAAGTAGAAGCTTTCTGGTTATATATTTAAACCACACTCAATAAGCTGGACATGCATTATGCCTTAATTTCCACTTTTTTAAAAAAACTCAATGACCAAAAATCCTCTGGTTTAGATTCAGCTGAGCCTGGGGCAAAACAAAACAAAACAAAACAAAAGAAGTACACTAAATTTGACTGTAGATCTGAAGCAAGATCATGCTTAAATAAAGATGTGACTTAATACCTCCCATGAATCTCTTTTATTCTCCACACTACCTGCCACCTACCAAGTGAAAGTGAAAGTGTTAGCTGCTCAGCGGTATCCGACTCTCTGTGACCCCATGGACTGTAGCTCTCCAGGCTCCTCTGTTCATGGAATTTTCCAGGCAGGAACACTGGAGTGGGTTGCCATTTCCTTCTCCATGGGATCTTCCCGACCCAAGGATTGAACCCACATCTCCTGCATTGCAGGCAGATTCTTTACCATCTGAGCCATCCACCTGCCAAGATCATGTTAAATAAAAGGACTATGTGCTCCTCGACTTTTTGTCAAATAGATACTAGCAGGTGTCTTGATTAATTTTTATCTGTTAATTAATTTTTAATTCTGCCTGCTTTGTATATGGACCATAGCTCTCTTTAAGGAAGATATTCTTTACAGGGTATCTTGATCTAGCCATTAATTTTTCTCTTAATTCTTTAGTGTGAACTAAAACACAAAGGTGTGTGTTCATTTTTTCAAATGAGAAAAATCTACCTTTATCAAAGAATGATTAACATGAAGAATTCTGATATGGAATTTACAATAAATGCCAAAGTTGAACTGACCTTATTGCTCAGCTCCCCCTCACATTTGATCAGAAACTAAAGAACTCAGCTAGCCATGGGACCTCACAAGGCTTTAAAGTGTATGAAAGACAGAATATATGAGAAAATACACACACACACCCCTCTATGTATGTGTGCACGTATATATCTTCTTTAAAATATGTCTATATAATCATATACACCACTTGGCAGAGGAGTCAGAGTTTCCTTGTGGGGACTTCCTTGATGGTCTCGTGATTAAGAATCCACCTGGCAATGCAGAGGATGCGGATTTGGTCCTGGTCTGACCATTAAGATCCCATATGCCACGGAGCAACTAAGCCCATGCTCTATCTACAGAGCCTGCGTGCTCCAGAGTCTGTGCACCCCAACTGGAGAGCCTGGGTACTGCAATTTCTGAAGCCGGCACAACGCAACTAGAGAATCTCTGCACCACAAAGAAAGACCCTGCATGATGCAAGGAAGACATCAAGTGATGCAACTGAGACCTGATGTAGCCAAATAAATATTTTTTAAAAACAGCTTCTTTGCAAAATCAGTGTGTACACTTCCTGTATAATTAAGAGGAATAAGAGCTTACTTTTTTCTAATTACAAAGATAACTTTGTATCTTTACATTTATGAATACTTGTATAACAGTAACTTAGATACTGATTCTCTAGTCAGAATTTCAACATCTCACTAAAATCCCTATGACTCTTTTTTACATAAAACAACTCATTTTGTAATGATGTAAATTACAGAGATTCTAGGAACAAATTATTCTGATGGGTAAGTGTATCTACCTCAAGCTCCAACTTAGTGACACACTCCAGCATTACTGAGGAAGAAATTATTTTAAGTAAGTGATTTTTTGGAATTAGCTTTTATCAAAGTATAGTTGCTTTCCAATGCTGCGTTAGTTTCTAGCTGTATAGCAAAGTGAAGCAAAGTATAAAGCATTTCATACTTAAAAAAATAAAGTGATTTTTCTTTAAGTTAAAACCTATCACTTAAGGGGCCCAAGTCATTTCAAGAACTGGTTTTGATTTGACTTTAAAGAAAGTTTTATCATAATACTATTATAGTATTATAATTATATAATTAAAAATATAATGAATATAATGTCATAATTAACACTGTTAAAATATTAACTCATCTCAATTACTTAGGGTCATCATTATAAATATGCAATAATAAGCTATATTATAAGATCTTCATAAATTCAGAATTTGTTGCAGAATATGGATCCCTTCACCCTCACCCCAGGTAGATGCAGGCTACACTTTTTCTTAGATGACACCGTCTACCTCTTACAGCTTTTCTGCCTTCCCTGCCTTGGCAGGAGGCCAGCAGTCATTTCTTGCTCCTATTAGTGTGTCTGTAGCTAGCAGGCTCCCCAATTTTCACACAGCTTTTTCTTGATTCTAAAAAGTAGCAGTAGTAGAAAAAGCCACAGTCTCAAAGTGTGGTGGTTCTGCCATAGCCCAGCTGCAGGCCCTCGACAAACCACTGAATCACTTTAGGAATTTGTTTCCTTATTCACACAATGAAAGAACTGGACTGAAAGATGGTTAAGTTTCATCCAACCTTGAAACTTCATAATGAATGAATTTTTCTAAGAGCTAGGAAGTCCACCACCTAAGTTTATTAGAACTGTGTCCAAACAAAGAATAGAGAAACTCAGAGAAAGGACCCCAGAAGTTTCCACACTTCTGTGTATGGAATTTACAGTATCTTGGGCTTGCTAGGTCATGGACTTTTCGGTTTTCTAGGTTCTTTGGTTTATCTCCAGTAAGTGAGGTTTTGCATTGGATAAATCATGTCTGGACAAATGGGACAGAATTATATTAAGTGCCTTTGGAACAGAAAATTAAATATGACTCTTAAATGTACTTCTTTCACATAAAAGATAGGAATTGAAGAAATTTTCAGAAATTCACAGAATAAATTATTCCCTTCTGAAAACTTTTGTTTCTAAGTGCAGTTCCATTTGATATATAAACAAAATGCATGACACTACATGCATTAAAAAATGACTCACCTATAACTACATCATGCCCATCAACCAAGCCGGCAGAGAAGAGCTCCTGAGAAACGCCGTCTGCAGTATCTGCCCAAATGTGAAATGAAGGTGGATCAGAAACCACACAATAAAAATTAACAATCTAGTACAATGTAAAATATATATACTTTTCATTTAGAAAAATCATTCATGTGTATTTCAACAATTCAGGTTCTATCAGGAGGAAAAATCAGAAGCAATGTGAAATACATTTGCCACATACAATTTGCATCCTGTCTTTGTTCAAAAGAGGTTCTACAAAATCACTGCTTCATTTTTGGTGAGCCAAGAAATTTTTGCCTTTTGTCTACTACCTGAATTAGTCCTCAAATGCACCTCTAGAAGTTAGCTCATAACTGGTCCCTATGACAATGCGTTTCTTTCTTGCCAAGGTTAATTCCAGCCACCATCAATCCTTTCCTATCATTAGTAGCTACTGAGTTATAATTTATGGCAAAGGTTGAAGAGGTAGCATTTGATACAACCTTATGTTTGGTACAAACAGCCTGTGAGCTTGTTGGACTATTAAGATGAGCTATTTAAATGAATGCTATTAAGAAAATCCTTTAACATGACATTGATCATTCGATAGCAAAAGACTCATTCTCTTAGAAAATGTGGTTGAATAAAAGAATGTAGCCTCTCAATGATAATTGACAGGCGTTAGCAATCTCATAAAGATGAGATTGAACAGGCTGTAGCAAGTGAATATAACAGAAATTACTTAATTGAGAGGTTATCGTGAACATGACAATAGTGAGACGTCTGTTTGAAGACTTTGTAAAGGGAAACTGATAAATTGCCACGTGCTCAAAGAACCATTATGAACCTTGATGTTTTCACAAGGAAGACTGCATGCTCTCCATGGCAGCCTGATATTATTACAAATACACAGTACTTGAGTTAGATAAGAAGAAACTGGGAAAGTACAGCTCCTGAATCAAGTAACTACCTAACCTGAACTACAGTTTGCTATGCCAAAGGCTGCCTTCATCAGAAAATGGGTTTCCCTGCTTAATCTGAGTTTCAAATATGATGACTATGTAAGTGGGCTTAGTGTGTGTTGTGTGTTTAAGTGTGTACTCATACTCAACATGAGCACGTAGCTGAAGGTACAATTACCTTTCATAGCGGGCTTTAATATGTTTAGCCTGGTGTCTGACTCATAGTAATTACTCAGCACATGGTAACTGTGATGATAACGAGGCAACCAGAGACCATTTGAAATGCACCTTCTTTCTCTCTCTCATACATGGCTCAATTTTCCAAACTGCCAACAAGACTTTGAGAGTTGATGTATATTCTTTGTACTTTCAGAGAAACTCTGGTATTCTATCACTTTACTCATCCGATGAAATGAAATCAAAGAAGGAAATGGAAAAGAAAAACACGGGAATCTTACTAAAAAATGAAATTCCATTTAAGGTGGGCTTATCTTGGACCTTGTCCTCACTATTAGAAGTACAAGAAACACCTTACAAAATTCTCTCAGTGATAAAACAATCTCAAAGCATGAACCTTGATGTTGTTTAGTTGCTAAGTTGTATCCGACTCTTTGCTATCCTATGGACTGTAGCCTGCCAGGCTCCCTTGTCCATGTGATTTCCTGGCAAGAATACTGGAGTGGGTTGCCATTTCCTTCTCCACGGGATCTTCCTGACCCAGGGATCAAACCCATGGCTCCTACATTGGCAGGCAGACTCTTTATTGCTGGGAAGCCAGCAATATTTATTCTATCACCAGGGAAGCCCACAGCATGAACCTAGGACAGCATAACAAAAGGCTCTAGTCTGAATATGATGTGCTTTATAAAGTCAGCTAGAATATTCAGCCTCAATCTCCATCTTCCTGGAAGCCACTAGAAACTTCAGGAAAAGCAGCATATTGAATTAAAGTGCCTGCCTCATAGACACCAGGCATACAGTAGGCAGTGGTTACATGCTACTATCTGTTAAAGCAACTGGATGTGATACCACCATCTCTAAAGTTACCAATCAGATCTTACACTTTAGTAAGGAGCTATAATCAAAGAAGTCAGATGAGAATGGAATAATCAAACAAAGCCACATTAAGGGCTAGCACTAAAGCAGTACTGAAGCAAAGAACATTCCCAAATCATTAAAGTGTGCGGCATCTCTGACTATTTTCAGGACTGTTGGGTACCAAATGAGTCATATCAAAATAGCACATGGGTGGTGCTCGTTGGTCAAAAATGGAAATGTTCCTGGTTTGTGTGTGTGTGCCATTCAGCAGTTATTTTTCATGCATGTTAAGTAATATGTCAGTAACAGTTTAGAACAAAAACTTGAGGTAACTGATAACTTATTTTTCATTAAGCTAACAGTCCTGATGCATAAACAATCATAAATGATCATGTATGCTCTGCTTTCTAGACCATTACAGCAACATAATAAACACAAAGGGTTTGCCCTCAAATGAGGACAGAATATTTGATATGTTCACTTTATATATTCAATATATATATTCAATGTCATGTGTATTTACGTGTGTATATAGCAGAGACATAGTACATGTGGTTTGCATGCACAGATGGAGTGCAAACAACATCTGAAATGCTTGACAGCATCAGTAATCACACAAGTACAGTGATTCAACTGTGGTGTTTCTGAAACTATTAATAACAGGCTGTGCTCACTGCCCAGGGAGGGCCAGCTATCATCGGGAAGTCAGCACTGTGGTCTCTGTCTGGGCAACAAAAGCAGAGACTGAATCTAACCGTGGCAAACGAGGCTGCCAAAGCCAGCACAAAGGGCCAGGTCATGCAGATAGGGCTGTCTTATCCCCAGCAATCCTCAACTCAGAAATTCATTTCTTTGTTTCCTTTGAAAAAAATTGATTTTTATTGCCACTGTCAATCTTAAACAATCAGATGAAAAAAAATACTGTTAAAATAAGAATCTGTTCTTTATATTTACTATACTTGAAACTCTTATAATTGTTAGATTTTATCACAGAATTGGCTAGTCAACATTTTTATGACGAAATAGCTTTTAGATAACAGCAACCAGCAACAGTTCAATTTCACAGACTGACTCTAAGCTGTCAAAGATTGCCCCCAGAAAGAAAGATCAGTTAGGAAACCTACTATGTTTTTTTGTAAAAAGATATGTTGAATTCAAATACATTAGAAATCATGATGATGATGATGATTATTTTGACTACACAGCACAGCATGCAGGGATCTTAGTTCCCCAACCAGGGACTGAACTTGTGTCTTCTGCACTGGAAGCACAGAGTCTTAACCACCGGACCACCAGGGAGGTCCTCTGGAAATCTTGAAATCTTTGTGCTTACAGGAGACTAGAGATCAGGGCCACTGAGTCCATAACCACCTGTGGCCCAGGAACATATTTTGTTTGGTGGGCAGGGTTCATTCAAAACTGAACTGGAATGTACTTAGAACTCTCTGGTTCCCACAATTCACTTTGGCTCCTGTAAGCATTTGAGTTTGTGTCCTCTTACAGGTGGTAAGAGCAAGGAGATCAAGCCATTAACTGACTGACCAGCTATCAAGTCAGGAAAGTTGCAGGTTTTCAAAATTTTAGCACATAGAATTTCAACTTATTTAATCAAGTCAAATTTGACATGGCGTTCTAATACATAAAATAATTACAGCGTGTTATATGTTCAAATGTATGAGATTAATGAAATATCAAGGCTATTTTCATGTAAAAGTCTGAAACCAGAGGTCAAGGACAGTACAGTCATAGCATTAGCACCTGATTTTCACTTCTTTAGACTGTTCTGGTTATGAACTAAAGAGTGGAAATAGCAATTTTGTTTAACAACTAGTGTTGTGATCTCTAAAGCCTGAATCCATTAGTTAACCAAAATGACTTGGGATTCTCCTGCGTACCAGGTGCTTGCCAGGTGCTAGAGACACCTAGAAACAGGACATGGTTCGATGACTTCCATGCATCCCAGCACTAAAAGAGCAACCAGTCTAGCCCCTGACGCTATTTTAGTAACTACTCAAAATACTAAAATGACATTCTGCTGCCAGACTGGCATTGTTCCTACCAAGCCTCCTAGTGGTGCCTGTAGCAAGCAGCAGCCCAGACACTGCTCAACACAGGCTTTGTATAATCAGAACGGACAACAGAGAGGCCAAGTATGCTACCTTTTGGTCTGATGTCATGGTTTGTTGCTCAACCATAATTAGGACTGCTATGCGCATCTCATCACACCCATCATAATGTCCTTTAGGCCCTGCATCACCATGCCAGCACTTCTTTTCACGCTTGAGCTAATAGATTTGATTTATAAGTGTGGGTATTCTGTGCAGCACGTGTCATTAGAATTCATACAATCAGTAGTAGGTTTGGTTTGGATTCTCTGCAATTACTACAAATCCTTCCTTTCTTCCTTCCTTCCTTCCCTCCTCTATTGTTAGAGAATGCATTTTTGAATACCAAATTATAACCACATGCTTATAATCAATTTCTGAAATGCTCTCTGTAGCAATAAAATAATAATTTCAATTGAAACTTACCTCTTCCTGGAGTAAACTCAAATCGTATGTCATTAAGTTCCTTCCTGGAGTTTCTGAAATACATAACATATAGCATATTAAACTCTAATGAAGCAGAGTTTACCCAAAATAAATGTATTGCAATTTTTATAAGATGCTACTGACACACAGATAGCATTTAACAGTTTTAGGGTTACCTCTAATACTTCTTTAACTAGAAGAGGCAGTTGTGACAATAACAAAGGAAAGTCTTTGTTGAATTGATTGAATTTACCTTATACAAACATGATTATATCACGAAATTCTAAAAATAAATGTTCCTTTTATAAAATCTACACTAGATCAGTAACCTTAAATTTAATTCTATAATTAAAATTTTCAGGAGCTTTTAGTCTAGCAAAATAATATTCAATACAGTTTTCATATTTTCCTTGGAAAATACCATTTTATCAAATTATTTTTAAAAGTGAAACAAAGGGGATAGTCTTAGAGGTAATTTCATGACAGCACTATACACTAAACCATCCAACAAACAGCTGGAATAAGGTGTGTAGTTTCCTTTTAAAAATTTTATCTTAAATAGACAGGACCTGTGAATGTTGCAAAATTGCCCACTGAATATACAAAATTCGAAAACAATTTTAAATGACTACATAAAAGTAAAACAGACACATATATGTACATGCAACCAAAAAGCTAAATGACACTGAGGAAATATGGAACAAGTAAATATCTAAGATATGAGTTTCCCAGAAACAGATTAATAGAGAACAAACTTATGATAACCATGCAGGAATGGTAGTTGGGAAGTTTGGGATTGAAATGTACACAACTGCTATATTAAAATATATATATATATATATATGAGTTTTCCATTCATAATAATATCAAGATATGATAAGGGCCAGTGAGTTAGAATGGTCTTAAATTCTCTTAAGAACACTAAAATATTATGAGTAACTCTCAACAGCTGCTAGAATTAAAGTTAATTAAAAAAAAAAAAACTTTAAGAAACCGCAACAAGACGTATGAAATAGTAATTTCTGTATGCACTCAACTCTGCTCTGTTGCCAAGGGTGCCCAAGGCTGAGACAGAGACAGTCTGAATACCCAGCCATGAGCATTCTCCTTCCCATGCCAGGACAGTTTGATTAAATCTTCTAATACTGCAGTTTGAATCTCTAAAACTTTGGGTAACTCAGTACAGTGCCTGAATCTTGATGACATCAGTCTCCGAGCCTTCTTTGTTCCCTAAACTGACGGTGGTTATGTCCTACCACACCCTATGACACCAGGTGAAAGGAGGCTCAAAAAGATGGCAAAGGCATCGTACTGACCGACAGAAAGCCCTTCTCCTAGTGCCTAGGGAAGCTAACCCGTTTAACACCTCCCACAAGCAGGGAGGAAAAGGGGCAAGAACTCTAGAGACACCCAAGCCCACGGTATCGACATGGGAGCCTTGAACCTCGGCATATCCTCTCTGGTGCCTGCACCATGATTTTATCATTACTTCTCTGGGAGACAAAAATGGGGCCAGCAGATAATTAGCAATTGCTACAGCTGGGCTTCATTTAGGACCTTCTGAGGATCTGAACACTGTGAAAATTGTGGACATTCACACTAAAAAAAAAAGTAGAAACATGATCAACATGTGAAATTGCAGGCAACTATTATATAGATAGTTCAGAGATTTTGGACCCCAGACTAAATAAACCTGCCCTGAAGATGGAGTGGGCACCAACCAGTGCCTGCAGCGGCAGGACTATGCGCACATTGCCAAAATTTTCTTAACACGACAGTGTCATCACACATTGCACAGCGCTTTCATATCCATCGGCAGTTCTCACATGTTTTGGTCTTAGGACCCCTTCACATTCTTAAAAAGTATCAAGGACCCCTAAAGAGCTTTTGTTTGTGCTGATTATGTCCATCAATATTTACTGTATCGGAAATTAAAACTAATTCATTAAAAAATATTTATTAATTTACATGAAAATGATAACAATTAGCATATCACATGTTAATGTAAAAGAATTTTTATGAACAATTATTTTAATTTCTAAAAGAAAAACAAATCAGTGAATGCCTTGTTTTCTATTTTTGTAAACCTCTCTATTGTCTGGCTTAAGGTAGCTGGTATATGTTGTCCTTCATAGTCAATCTGCTGCAATATCACATATTGTGGCGCCAGCCACTGGAAATTCCACCATACATATGTGGAAGAATGAGAGTGAAAAAGGCCTATAATTTCTTAATATGGTTATAAAAATAGTTTCCACCTCATAAGCTCCTTGAACAGTCTCAAGGACCTCCCAGGGATCACAGGACCACACTTTGAGAAATAGTGATAACAGATTTCACTGGATCCCAACAATCAATCTTTGAGACATGCAAAGTAGGTGTTACTTGTTTCCCACTTCTGATGAGCACATTCAATGGCTTTTCCAAGTTTACAAAGGTAATGAGTGGCAGAGTGAGGACCAACAATTCTATACTGTAAATACCTACTGCAAATAGAAATGTTTGATTCCCTTTACTTTTTGAGAGGAAACAAAGTAGTCCCCAACATTTTGCACATTACCATGAGAAGATCAGTAAGCATTCACTTACTTTACAACCTTGGTCTTGTGAGTTATGTATCAGCAAAGATTGAATTAAGACTAAAACAATTCAATGCGGGGGGGGGGGGGGAACACCAGGAAAGCCAGTATTTATGGTGTATAAATAATGAAATGACAGAGGGAGAAAATGAGAATCAATTAGGTTTGATGCTAATGTATCCCACTGTTCCTTTCCTCTTTCCTTTGATCAGATTGTCTTAAGTTATTTTGTTCTACTAAGGTCATGGACTTCCCTGTAGCTCAGATGGTAAAGAATCTGCCTGCAATGCAGGAAACCTGGGTTTGATCCCTTGGTCAGGAAGATCCCCTGCATAAGGAAATGGCAACCCACTCCAGTATTCTTGCCTGGGAAATCCCATGGACAGAGGAGCCTGGTGAGCTCCTCTGGGGTCCATGGGGTCAAGAAGAGTCGGACACAACTGAATGACTAACATTACTACTAAGGTCATGGAAGAGAGGTATAAGAACTGTAACCAAAACATCATCATGCATATTCTGATTCTTTAAATATTAATCCCACGAAGTTAATATCCAACATCCATAATCTCTGTGCACATCAATGGTGGCTCAAGTTATGGAGGTTGCCTAGCCAAGTCATTCTCCTTTAATTCTGAACCAAAAATACCCACCTTTGAAAAGATCACAGTGATTGAGTATGTGTAGTAGACATCTCCCATCAGGGTGAAATATAGTTGGAAAAATGCCTAATTGGATCTGACTACTGAAGGTCATCCTTTTATAAAGAATTAATCTTTTCAGACTCATACTTAACACCTTTAATTGAAAGTACATTTACTTTAATTGATATGGCACAGGATACTCCTAATTTCAGGGAAGCTGAAAATAGGTATGATTTAAGGCCAGAAACTATATGCAACTTTCCAGGGCAAATGTTAATAACTTGAGAGTTTCAAGACCCAGGTGACCTCTGGTAACTTAAAAACTCTTTCAATCCTAAAAACAATAAAACAAAACAAAGAACAAACTCAAATTGGTTAAGGCACAACACCTCTGCATCACAAATGCAAATACCTACAGGGCTCGGGCAGGAAATTTCTTTTTTAAAATAGGTGATAGCATGGTTTAAAGATCAAAAAGTACGGTATAGAATGGGCATCCCTGGTGGCTCAGACAGTAAAGAATCTGCCTGCAATGAAGGAGACCTGGGTTCAATCCGCAGGTCAGGAAGACCCCTGGAGAAGGGAATGGCTACCACTTCAGTATTCTAGCCTGGAGAACTCCATGGATAGAGGAGCCTGGTGGGCTACAGTCCATGGGGTCGAAGAGAGTCAGATACAACTGAGTGACTAAGCAACAGGCAGGTTCAGTGAGTATTCTGTGAAATCTAGCCCTCTCAGCTCCTTTTGCTCATCCGTCTGGTCCCCTTCACTGAGGCAATCATGCTATAGGCTTTCTGTGTATGCTTCATGAGATGTTTTACATATGCACTAGCAACTACACAGCGTTCTCACGAGCCTATTTAATACAGTGGGAGATGACAATAGCATTCTATATCCACTGTTCTGCCTCTTGCCTTTTATTTAACTTAATAATATACCTTGGAATTTCTTCATATTGGTTCACAGAGCGCTTTCTCATTCTTTTCTGTTTGTTTATAGCTACACAGTATTCAATTGTTTGCTCTATCCTTCTTTAACCAGTTCCCATTCTGTGAGTAGATTGTTTCCAGTCTTTCACTATTATGAACAATGCTTCAATGAATAACCTTGTTCTTAGGTCCCTTGGCAAATATGTGAGTATAAAAATAAATTTTCTGGAAGCAAATTGCTTGGTCAAAGGATATATGCATTCACATTTGATTTGACCGATACTGTCAAATTCCTCTTCATTTATGTTGCATCAATTTATACTCTCAGAAGCAATTTGAAAGCACCATTGCAGGCACTTTTAAATGAGTATGGCAGGAAGTATATATAAAAAAAAACAACAACCAAAAAACAGGGAGATGCAGGGACTCTGCCAGCTGAAAAACATATTCCCCATTGAAAGGGGGAAAGCAGCACCAGCTGGTTAGGGTCAAGTAGGACTGGAGCTTCATTTTGTTAAATATTATTTTTCCACATCCATTCCAAGCGAGGGGTTCCAAGATACAGGTTGGTAAGTACAGGAGTTTTCTTTTTGCTCTTTCAAGTCATCTGCAAGGGACACAGTGAACACTTTAACTGAGGCAGCTGGCTAACAGGGTGGTGAAGACAGATGGGAGTGAACACGTACCCCTCCTGGTGAGGGAGGTGCAGGAGGCCCGGACAGCTGAAGTATATATTTTACAGGGGGTAGCATTTTTCTGCACCTCTTAATTTACCATGTCAAGACAGCCTGAAAGACTTACTGCTCTTGGAGGACTCCCAAACTAAAAGGCCAGCTCAGGACTATATGCATCCCTCAGCTGCATGGTAATGTCTCTCAGCCTATGCCAACAACTGTTCAGGGACACATGAGCCCCAAGAATTGGATCCGAGCAAGAGGCTGAGCAGTCCAAAGACCGCTCGCTGTCAAAGGGCATCATAAACTCTAAGCACTGGCACTGCATGCCCTCCACCACAGGGTGCTCTGGAGTGAGGCTGAAAGCCAACCATTTTCTCAAGCTCTGAGGGGGAAGGATACAGTTGGGGTGACACCACTCAGAGCCCCTGTAAGGGAAGGAAGGACAGAGTTTCCCGGGATCCAGAGGTGCCCCTCTCTCCTAAGCAACAGGGGATTTTCATAACCACCGACAGCCCTCTTCTTCCTTACTCCTCCCCAAGATTCCAGGTCAGGGCAAAGCTGTGAGACAGCCACACACTCCAGCACTCCTGGAGTGTCTCCCCTTATCAGGAGCAGGATGGGGACCTTTCAAACATGTCAGGCCGGGAATCACTGGGGGGCAACATTCAGCTTCTTTCCTACTCCTGGCACTGGACTGAAGTCCTCTCCCACGGGTTTAGGAAGAGACACAGACTCTCTCCACACCAGGAGGCGAGCTGGCATGGATAACAAAATACCATGGATGGTGGCAAGAAGTCCGACTTCAAATCTACCCTCTACTCGTCTGGCCTCTACTTTGTTTGCTCAGCTGTGAGACGGGGAAAATAATGAACAGCATTTCCAATCTGCTGGTACATACTTGGTACTTCACATCATTACTTCATTCCATGGTCAAAACAACCCTTGAAGTGGGGACGATTCTTATCCCCTATTACTTGACAGACAAGGAAATGGAGGAGGCTTAGAAAGGGTGAAGCATATGTCCTAAACTAGGTGTCTGACAGCAGATCTGGACTAAATCTAGAACTTAATCAACATCACATATCATCTTCTCCAGTGCACAACCCTTAACCTGAGGCTCTACCAGCCCCTTAATTTGCAGGTGCTCCTAACTGGTCTCTTGTGCAAGTTCATTGCTCCAGAGGATCCAGTCACCTTGTTTCCTGGAAACCTCATCTTGTCATTCCCTTGTTGAAAGCCTCCATTTCCATCCCTTTATTCTTAAAGCAAAATTCCAGATCCTTAGCATGACCTTCCAAGACCTGCTTGTGCCCACCACCATCATCCACCTACCATGACCTCTGGGCCATGCCCTTTTTAAACTCCTCCAATCATCCATTTCCCTACAGCTCCACTACTGCTGACGGAGGGCAGGTCACCGTTACCTGCTGCGCACAACAACAAATGATTTCATGACCAAAGACGACGCCATGCAGACACAGAGAAACTCCAGTCAAAGCTAAAGATGTAGCAGAAGGGAGAAGGGCCGTAAAAGGTAACGGTGCAACCCTTGGTAGATGAATGTGTAGCCCAGGAAGAAAAATGTACTTCGTGAGATGTTAAAAATGCCACAGTAGTGGTAAGATGACGGACACCTACAACGTAAGGCCAGTAACTGAAGAATCAGGGAGAGAAAAGAGAAGTTTACTGCGGCCAGCCTCTGGGCTTTCCCAGAGCAGGGTCTGCCAGTGAGCCAGTGAGACCGGCTGGACTCACCTGAGCTCACTGTCTAATCCAGACCCTCACCTGCTTCTTCCCCGTCTCAGGTGCAGTTTCCTCAGCTCCCCTCACAGACGACACGAGCTGAGGGAAAGCACTGTGTGGCCCCCTCACCACACAGACAGGCGTCATGATGCCCTAAATTCCGAGGTGAGCAGTAGGTCATGCTTCCAGTCCTGAACGAGCTTGCAATCTTCCCAGAGAATGAAGAGAATGAGAGCTGGCCTATGTAAAAGCACCCGGAAGACCCCAAGGTAAACGTGCGCTTTAACAACAGTCGCAGAGGAGGAAATATTAGACTAATTCAGATAAAGGAGCATTCCCTCTTTCTTGGCTTTCACTCTATCCATCCTTCATACTCCTGTCAAATTAATCTTCCTCTGAGGTAAAGGTCCAATCACGGAATCATATAATTTTACAACCGAAAGGGGCCCTTGAGGTCATCTAGTCCATTTCCCTCATTCCTCGGGTGAGGAAACAGAAGCCAAAGAGATTAAGTGGCTTGCTTAAGACTACACAGCTGGTTAATTCACCCAACACTCCTTAAATCCTTATTGATCACCTACTAGGCGTCAGTCCTATCTTAGCAGCCATTACAAAGGACACTCAAACCAGGGGCTGAAGTTCCTAGATGACTGCTCTTTTAATCTCCATTGGTGGTTCTCAAACTGCAGGCAGGAGGTGGAGGCATACTCTCTAAAGAAACAGGCTTTTCCACCCCAGTACACTCCTGCCCCTAGTTAAGAGTGACTGAATGCAATGAGAGGTGTTACCGATGGGTATGGATACATTTCACACAACTGATATGGTGGCAGAAACAAAGGTGAAGAGCCACCGCTGTGCCCACCAGCCCCGAGTCCCAAACCCTGCCTGAAATCAAAGTTCTCCTACATGCATGTATCTCCATGTACCACAAGCCACATGTTTCAGGAGTGTGAGAACAGTAACTGAGTTCTATACTTCACCTTCCCCCAACCCCTTGCCTCAAAAGAGCCTTCTGGATCTATGAGTGTCCTACAAAGTGAAAGTGAAAATACCTTTCAGCATTATACCTCCAGGCACCCAGAAACATGCCAATGGCCTAGAAAGCATAAGTTGGTAACCTCCAGAATTCTATCTGGTCTACGTGAAGCCAAGCAGCATCACACAGCCTGTGATCACTGTCAGATAGATCAGGACATCACACTGTTCCTTTAAACAATGACAACAAAAAAAGGAAAAAACAAAAAAAAACAAGAGCAGTGATGTGTGTATACACACACACACATACACACACGCACACACACACTCATTCACAAGGTTTTCTTTAAGGCAGTTATCTTGACATATCCAAAAATGTGACCTTACATGATGGTTGTCTGGAGGTTTTTCTGCAACTAGAACCACAGGCTACAGACTCGGAAGCACCGTCCCTGCCCTCCCCGCGCCCTGCTGGCCGTGGAGCAGCCTAAAGAACACTTCAGATCTGCAGCCTGCAGGAAGCATGCAGTTTGGCTACCTGTGATTCCACACAGCGGACACTTAAATTAGAGCTGCATCTGCAGAGCCTTGCATACAGAAATTTCTGATGCTCTGTACCATGCTGACATCTATGAATAAATCACATGCAAAAATGATAAATAACCGCCTCTTGCCATTGACAAAAAATAGTTTTCATCTGGAAATAATCCAAACTGGGTTAAGGTTTTGTGCTTCTTTCACAGAAACCTCTTGAAAATCTCCATGCCTGCCAAGAAGATACACTGCTTCCTCTCCTCTACCTGATCCACTCTCCAATGTAAAGAAACACGTTTGATCCTGTTTTCTCCAGTACACACTTTCAAAAATCATGACAGACATACAGCATAATGCAAAGAAGTAATAAAACAAACACATATGTACCTACCACCAAGAAATTTTAAAGTGCTAACATTCTGCCATATTTTCTTCACAGCTTAATACATCAAATTTGAAAAATGTTTGACCTACACAATACAAAATCAGTTGTGTTACATCTGAGCTGTGGTAAATCATGAGCAAATAGATTATTGTGTAAGGGCTCTGCTTCCTGTCAAGATTAGGGAACTGTTTCCTGGGTAGCAGTTCTTTTCAGCATTCACAATGCACAGTGAACGCATTTATTGAACCCATTTTCACCTACAGGGCAAAAGGGAGACAGAGTGACTGCACAAAAACCAGCTCATGTGCAGGGCTGGTGAGAGCAGTTAACACAGTCAAGCTGGAGTTTACATTTTTGTTTGTTTTTTTTCCAGCTCCAAATCCCCTTTAAACTGCCAGCCACAGCACTGCTTTTCACGGACTAAAGCAATCTTGGCTACTCAAAATTCACCTCTCTAAAAGTCAGTTTCTTCATCCCTTTTATCAAAGGATTGGACTAAACCATTTCTATTTATTTATTTATTTTTGGCCACACCATGGGCATGCAGGATCTTAGATCCCTGACCAGGGATTGAACCCATAACCCCTGCAGAGGGAGTGCAGAGTCTTAACCACTAGACCGCCAGCAAAGTCCCCTGGAGCTCATTTTTAGTAGCAGGAAAAATTTTAACATGCATTTCTTACTTAAGGGTCTTGTGTATGCCTTATGAATTCCCTGGTGGCTCATATGGTAAACCATCTGCCTACAATGCGGGAGACCTGGGTTTGATCCCTGGGTAGGGAAGATCCCCTGGAGGAGGAAATGGAAACCCACTCCAGTACTCTTGCCTAGAAAATCCTATGGACGGAGGAGCCTGGTAGGCTATAGTCCATGGGGTCACAAAGAGTCGGACATGACTGAGCAACCTCTCTCTTGATGACAAACCACTGATAAAAGAAGCAGACTTCATGAACAATCGTATATGAAAGTTTGAAGTATGCTAGGGTTTACTGCAAAAAACCCAGATTCATCTATGTTTCTGTGATAGAAACCTCTCTTCAGTGAATCAGGATCCTGCATCCACATGCCAAGTCAATTATACAATAAAAACATCAAGGTACCTCTAAGACATGGATTCAGTGAAAGTCCAATTAGGCTCTGGACATTGTGTCAGGGTTGGTATATTTATGCAGCAGACATAGTATATGGGGAGGTGGGTAGGGCTCAACATATTTATGGGATTCTAGGAAGAGTTAATTTGCAAGACAATAGAAGTTTATTTCTTTAAGGCATAAACCATTACAAACTATATTATGGGCAAGTAGCATCTCCTTTTCTACTTCTTTGGTTCATTTAATCCTTGCAAAAAGGATGGTAAGTACTTTTAAAATTACATCAAATACATAACCAAACACCTGGTTACTAAAAATAATAGAAACTAGTTAAAATGAACACAGAAACAGACATTACACATGCTTGAGATGTCAAGTACTCCAAATGAGCACCAAATTTAGCTCTGTTTGCTTGCAACTAAGACAGAAAAGGAAATACTGCATGATACAGTTCTTAATTTGTCAAAAGGAAACATGAAAGGCACATTTCCCCACCTTGGCGTTAGTATCATGGAGAAATTTTCTAAGGAAGCCCCTTCATAAGGGAAAGTGAGTAATGTCTTCAAATCTATGGTGTAAAAAGACAAACTTTTTTCATATAAATGTCTTCAACTATGTGGTACAAAAGATGGGATTTTTTTCCCCCCATGTGCTGAAGGCACAATATTAAATCTTACCTGAATGATGGCATTTCTGCTGGGAGCTGAAATAATACAGCCAAGGTACATTGTTTCCTGATGATTTACCTCAATAGAGGGAGCTCAGAGAACCTGGAGAAATTAATGGCCTAAGCAGACAGCTTCCTGAAACCCCCAAAGTGTCTTTGCCAAGTGCTGCTATGGGCAATTTCATGACTGAACTCTGACAAGTATTGGAAGGAGTCTGATGGTCTGTGGGATGATGAAACATAGATCTTTCAACTTTAGCTAAAACATATGTGGGAAGCAGAGGTAACATTCTGCTGTGAGCCTGTAGGAGACTGAATTATGTTATGTCCTCTCCTGGAGAGCTGGTTAACCAGCTTAAGGGAGGTGGGCTGCAGGGTGTCTGAAGGTCAAAAGGAGGCTTTGTGGCTGGCCAAAAACTTGCACACATACTCAGCTGAACACTGAACTATGTTGCTTCAAAACAGAGAAAGGATAACTTTTTGTTTAAAAGCTTTATAAAGAATTTGTGCTACTAATCAAGGGAGAAGACATAAAAGAACATTAGAAGAGCTGCAATAATGTAAAGTGAGCAGACGATAATAAAATTCTTTAAACCTTAGATGGATGATTACAAAAGTAGCAAGAACCATGCTTTAACTTTCCCATTCCTGTAATTTCCCTATTGATTTATATGTATAACCCAATCCAGAGAGAGCTATACTAAAAATAAACAAAAAACAAAACAAATAGAAAACCCTTAAGTTCATGCATATAGAGAAAAGATTGGTGGTCACGAGAGATGGGGGTGGGGAAAATGGGCAGAGGGTCAAAAGAGACAACCCTCCAGTTATGAAGTAAATATGCCTGGGGGTATAATGCGTAGTAAGGCAACTATAGTTAATAATACTGTATTGTATGGAATATTACTCAGCAATATAAAAGAAGAATAATCGCATTTGCAGCTACATGGATGGACCCAGAGATAACCATACAAAGCTAAGTCAGAAAGATAAATACCATAGGATATCACTTATATGTAGACTCTAAACTATGATAAAAATGAACTTAACAGAAACAGGATCAGAGACATACAGAATAGATTTGTGGTTGCCAAGGGGGGAGGGCAAGGGGGGAAAATTGGATTGGGAGTTTGGAACTAACAGATGCAAAGTTTTATCTATGGAATGGATAAACAACAAGATCCTACTGTATAGCACAGGAAACTGTATCCAATATTCTATAATAAACCATGATGAAAAAAATATGAAAAGTACATACAGATATATATGTAACTGATATCACTCTGCTATACACCAGAAATAACACTGTAAATCAAGTGTACTTTAATACAAAATTTTTAAAATAATAATACTCTATTGTATATTTAAAAGTTGCTAAGAGAATAAATTTAAAAGTTTTCATCACAAAAAAACTCTAACTATGTACAGTGACAGATGTTACTGTGGCGAACATTTCACAAAACATACAACATTGAATCTTTATGTTGCACACCCGAAACTAATAGAATGTATGACAATTATACTTCAATAAAAATAAAATACCCATCCAATAAGGGAGAAAACTATAAAGGCATAATGAATAATAAATGTTAACAGCAGTGTCCTCTAGGGTAGAAACATAAGCACAGTTCTCCTTGGCTTTTCCACAGGTGAGATCTGAAGACAATTAAATTTAATGATAAATGAGGTTGAGCAAGTATTTCCCCTTTTTGATCCATTTCAGAGAAATGGCCTATAATTAAATGTATTTACAAGCTAGTGTGGATGACCCTTTGGCAAAGACAGCATAAATCCTCAAGTTGGACATTTCTGAAATTACTTTGGCAAATGGCTATTTATAAAATACGCAGTTGCACAGAAAATAACCTTGTTACTAAGCATTTGATAGGTTGCTGATGGGCATCTGAAGGAAATAAATGTATATTGGAGCACATCAAGCCATACTTGTCAGGAGGCTGGATTAGGACAGGACCTTTATTCAGAGTAATATGAAGACAAAAATTTAAAAAATCCAAAACCTCTCTCAAGGCCAAAAAAAAAAAAAACCCCAACAAACTTGTTTTTGAGACTTGTATCAAGTGATTCTCCAATTCCTGGCACTAGCAGGACTGAAACGAAGGAGTTCATTATTTGCATATGATTTAAAGTGAGGACAAATACCTGGAAATATTTACAGGTATTTTAACAAAATTGATTTTCTTTTTAAATCTGAAGATCACCATGAGCAGGAGAATGGAAATCTGAAGCTTGGTCTTTTCTGCTTTCCCTGGACGCCCTTTCGAAAACCCGCCTGCTGCTCTAAATGCATGACTATTACTATTAATACAAAATGGCCTTTAAAACACAGCCACCTTGTGATGCCTTCTTCCTTCTTACTGGATCCTGGCAAATCTTTGAAAGTCAACATTTACATTAAACTTTAGCAAACACTAAATTTGTTTTTGGCCTCTGGAGCACTAATGTATGGCACTCACTACAAATGTTTCAGAAAGAAACCATCCCTTCAACAATCCTAGATAAAGTAAATAAAATGGCATGGATGACCTGACGTAGAAATCAAACCATCCATATTGGAAAATTCCAAGTATCCACTCAGTTCACCAAAATTGGAAAGACCCATGGCTGAATCATGAAGATTATACTCCAATGGTGTACATCACCTCCTCCATGAATGGCATATCTGAGGGCACGGTTCAAAAGCAGATTGTGTAACATAATCTATTAACCTTATTCCAAATGCTCAGAACAGTTGCTGGCCTATGCTCAAACACATGCTGTACAATCATCAAATAATAAAACTGATTTTCATGTGTGAATTGTGGAACCATTTGGAGCCATAACTCAAAATTCCAGTGATTTTGAAAAACATGCTGAGAATGTTTAGTAATCAACGCCCATGAGTGTTGCTGCACCACAAAGTGAAGGACTCAGTACGATTGCACGCTTCATGCACTTTTCTTATCTAAAAATCACTAATAAAAAATATACCCAAGGATTTCCTTTACTGTGTTTTTTTTTGTTTTTTTCAGTCACTGGTCTTTAAACCAGGTCGGTTGATCTTTGATAAGTGTTTGGGACTGACTGAGCTTTCTAGATCTCTTGACTTAGGTGAAAATTTAATAAAGGAGGTCAGGCTGGATATAGGAGTTTTCACTCCTCAGAAGTATTTATACAGTACATTCAGCAAATTGTTTGCTGTTTACTGCTTTAGTATAAGTTGACCACCTGACCTGCCTCTTGAGAAACCTGTATGCAGGTCAGGAAGCAACAGTTAGAACTGGACATGGAACAACAGACTGGTTCCAAATAGGAAAAGGAGTACGTCGAAGTTGTATATTGTCACCCTGCTTATTTAACTTATATGCAGAATATATCATGAGAAACTGATGTACTCATTGGCTGGAAGAAGCACAAGCTGGAAGCAAGACTGCCGGGAGAAATATCAATAACCTCAGATATGCAGATGACACCACCCTTATGGCAGAAAGTGAAGAGGAACTAAAAAGCCTCTTGGAATGAAAAAGTTGGCTTAAAGCTCAACATTCAGAAAACTAAGATCATGGCATCCAGTCCCATCACTTTATGGCAGACAGATGGGAAAACAGTGGCTGACTATTTTTCTGCACTCCAAAATCACTGCAGATGGTGATTGCAGCCATGAAATTAAAAGATGCTTACTCCTTGGAAAGAAAGTTATGACCAACCTAGATAGCTTATTAAAAAGCAGAGACATTACTTTGCCAACAAAGGTCTGTCTAGTCAAGGCTCTGGTTTTTCCAGTGGTCATGTATGGATGTGAGAGTTGGACTGTGAAGAAAGCTGAGCACCGAAGAATTGATGCTTTTGAACTGTGGTGTTGGAGAAGACTCTTGAGAGTCCCCTGGACTGCAAGGAGATCCAACCAGTCCATCCTAAAGGAGATCAGTCCTGGGTGTTCATTGGAAGGACTGATGTTGAAGCTGAAATTCCAATACTTTGGCCACTTGATGCAAAGAGCTGACTTATTTGAAAAGACCCTGATGATGGGAAAGATTGAGGGGCGGAGGAGAAGGGGACGACAGAGGATAAGACAGTTGGATGGTATCATCAACTTGATGGACATGGGTTTGGGTGGACTCCAGGAGTTGGTGATGGACAGGGAGGCCTGGTGTGCTGCGGTTCATGGGGTCATAAAGAGTCAGACATGACTGAGTGACTGAACTGAACTAATAAGTTGACAGATATGCTTTTCATAAAGGAAGCACAAAAGGTAGTGTTGCTACACTAGGGAGGGGATAGGAGTCCACAAAGAAAGTCAGGGGCCCTTTCCAAAATGATCAGGAGAGACTCTTTCTTCCACTGGTTTGAGGCAAAATAAAATAATTATTGATTATTTGTCAAGTGTAATAAAATTTCAGATAATTAGTTGATAAAAAAATATGCAAGCCACTAAATATCCATAAGGAAAATAAACAGCTGGTCAAGGTGAATGGTCATGAGCACTCTAAGTAAAAATAGAGAATCCAAAAGATAGGCCAGAGGAGCCATAAGGTGATGTCATGTCTTCCCCAGCATGCCCAGCAGGGCATCCACCACATAGTAAGTTCTCAATAAATATTCAAGAAATCAAACTGAAGTAAATGGGTACAGCTCCTTCCCAGCTGCATGAAAGAAAAGTGAGTTGCCCAGTCGTGTCTGACTCTTTTGTGACCCCATGGACTGTAGCCCACCAGGCTCCTCTTCCATGGGATTTCTCAGGCAAGAATACTGGAGTGGGTTGCCATTTCCTCCTCCAGGGGATCTTCCTGACCCAGGGATCGAACCCACGTCTCCTACATTGCAGGCAGATTCTTTACCATCTGAGCCACCAGGGGAGCCCAGCTGCATGACACTGCATTAAACAAAAGCACACTTAACAAAACTTTTAGGTATGCAGGTAACCAACCCTACATCAATACCCAAATAAGCTAAAAACTGTGTTTCTGGGCTATGGGCATTAAAGTTGCTATGTGAACCAGAGCTATGATCAAACAGAGTAGATGTCACATTAGGAATGAATCCTAGAGGGAAGAGGGGTCTGTTGTTTAGTTGACAAAGAGATCATGAGAGTTTTCCCATACCATCTTCCAGAAAAACCCAAACGAACTCTTTGGCCAACCCAATATATTGAAGAGATTTCTGGCCAAGAAGCCACTTGTCATAAGCAGTGAGCCAACAGTCAGCATCCAGGGTGGTGGGCTCAATCTGGATAAGACTCAAATATAAGCTGTGGGCTGGGCTACTCAGCACCAAGGCGCTGGGTGGCTAAAAATCCAGTTAGGAGATGCTGCTGCCATGTCACCTGTGCACCGTGCTGCAGGCTGCTGTAATGCCTACATGACACGTCTTTGTATTTCAATAAAGAAGGCAAGGGAGCACATCCCCTTACAACCAGCTTCTTCTCTACCTCGTGTCCTCTCCTACCTTCTATTTAAAATCTTTGAGTTGGTTTCACGTGGAGTCAAAGGACACAAAGCACACTTGTTTTGCCGGGTCCTGGCGGGTCTATCATAGCTTCATTCCTGAGGACAACACTCTTGAGTGCATACGCCAACTGTAACACTGACTTGCAACATTGACTAGTCATGACAGCTTTTGGCAATTCATCTAACTTTCTGAGTCTTACTATTCTCATCTGTAAAATACAGTGAAGTGACGTGGAAGTTGCTCAGTTGTGTCCAACTATTTGTGACCCCATGGACTATACAGTCCATGGAATACTCTAGGCCAGAATACTGGAGTGGGTAGCCTTTTCCTTCTCCAAGGGATCTTCCCAACCCAGGGACTGAACCCAGGTCTCCCACATTGCAGGCAGATTCTTTACCAACTGAGTCACAAGGGAAGTCCAAGAATATGGAGAGGGTAGCCTATCCCTTCTCCAGCGGATCTTCCCGACCCAGGAATCCAACCAGGGTCTCCTGCATTGCAGGCAGATTCTTTATCAACTGAGCTATCAGGGAATCCATAAAATACTTCATAGGTACTGGTGCTGAAGCTCCACCTGATGCAAAGAGCCAACTCATTAGAAAAGACCCTGATGCTGGGCAAGATTGAAGGCAGGAGGAGAAGGGGATGACAGAGGACAAGATGGTTGGATGGCATTACCGACTCAATGAATATGAGTTTGAGCAAGCTCCAGGAGATGGTGAAGGACAGGGAAGCCTGGCGTGCTGCAGTCCATGGGGTCACAAAGAGTCGGACACGACTGAGTGACTTAACAACTTCATAGGTAACTAAGAGGATCAGAAAGAAGGCATGGAGTACCTGGTACACAGCAAGCATTCTAGTCGGTATTTGTTAAAAATCAGCAACAGTAACAACAAATTTATTCTTTAGCCTTTGAGTTCTTCATATCAGATATTGGCCCCTGCCCTGAGATCTTAACCCTTCACCTGAGCAGTGCAGGCATCCAATCCTCCACGGAGTCCTCTACAGTAGATTCTAACCACAAGAGCCAATACATAACAAGAGGTCCGGGAGGAAAGGCCTCTGCACCTCCTTCAGAATCCCAGGGATGGCTGAATCAATGGAAAGGTGGAGAATGACACTCTCCATCTGAGAGTCTGAAGAGATGGAAACGGGCTGCTCTGGATTCCTGGATGACCTTCAGAAAGTGAAATAAATCCACGACGAGCTAAGAATTCTCCTGACGACCCATCCTACCACCCTTCATCTTATGAATAATTTAAATTCTCCACTTCATTTGGTCCAATCAAAGACCATGGTTTATGTTAAGGTAGAGAGGCTTAGCAGAAGACTGAAACAATGCCTGGGGTACAAAATCCCAGCTGCCAGATGAGGGGAATTCCCTGAGGAAAGACACACAACAAAAGCACTCATTCTGCTGATGGCCTGACCAGCATTTCTGACGACTTACTCTCCTTTGCACCAGAGGTCCCCCCGCTGCTCCCCACACACATCATTCATATTATATACTCTTCACCATCAAGGGCCTCCATGGACTCATGAAGGCCTGAGGGAACAGTGCTCCAAGCTCAGAGTGCTGTGTAATTGTGACTCTCATCATCACTGTTATTACAGATCTGTCATCAGAAACATTCTCGGCTATTAGAGACAGCATGGCGCATTATGAAGATGGCATTTCCGTGTTTTGTGTTCTGAACATTAAAAACCAGTTTGGCTCACCAAGTGAGCAAGCAGCGGGTGCCATGCTAATTATATAACTTTTTAGAACACTAATAGGATCTCCTACTGGGCCAACTGGGAGGGGAAAAATACAATACTCATTTTTGTCTCTGCTTCAGCAAATTGATCTCCTCTCAGCCCGTTGATGTGACCATTAATAAAAACACTTAAAAATGACCCAAAAGGTTTTTTTATGAACTAGAGCCTGAAGCTGGCTGCCAAACAGCTGTGTATTTTAGAAAACTTGGAGCTGGTACCAAAGGTGGCTGCTGATGATGATTCAAGCTTGTTCTAGGAACCTCCTGTGTCCAGAATGTTGTTTGTGCTTCTGATTGGTTATGGACAAAAAAAAGAGTCCCACTCTTAAGGATTTTGTAGAGCTAGAAATAAGGATGCCTGATGACAGTCTTGCTTTGCTTGGGACACAAAGACTTGATTTAGTTTCACTTCAGTATCTTGAATGTGAGCACCGACACGCTTTCTTATAAGTTCTTTTCAATGTTAGAATAGTAATTTCAAGGAATATTATTTTTTCAATTCTAAAATATTCTAATGGGTAGTTTTTGAAAGCAAATCAGAGAGAAGAGTTGGATCCTTTCCTACCTTGTCCTCCCTTTCTACTGACAAGAATAACAAAATAAAAATATGCATCAAATATTATTTAAATTTCAAGCACCATGCATAACATGCCATTTAACTGGGAAGATGAGATCAAATCTATCTGAGTGAGTTTTAAATGAGGCAAACAGAGACACTCATTCAACATACATATATGACACATGTAGGCAACACAAGTCTTGGGAGGAAAGAGCAGACAGACAAAATGATATACAGACTGTGCCCAGTGGGTTTATGACCAGTCACAGAATTCAGAGCTGGAGAGAAACTCTACGTGTGAGCAAACTGATGCTCATCGAAGGTGTCTACTCTGCTGTCCTGTCTCAGATACTGGGACCAGAAACACCTCTTTACCTTCAAATGTTTATCCCATCCTGCGACTCTCCATCCCCACCATCCTCTCCCTAAACACGCACACTTAGAGAACAAGGGACCTGCTTATATTATGAAGGAAGCAGTAACAAAACTGAGGTCACTCTCAGACTTGATATTTCCTAAAATAAACTGGCAAGTAAACGCTCAGTGTAGAGAAAATTCGAATCTCTCAAGAAAGGAAAAAATGACTAAGGAATGTCAATGTCCCTTTATGTGCTTCTTACATTAAAACAGACAAGGGCAGATTTACTAAAGATCAATGTATAATTCCTAATATTTTTCTGTGGGATTAGCCCAGATCTGTGTGTCTACTGTGCCAAGACCAAAACCACAGTTCTCTGAAGGCTGGACAGGGAGAGGACTTGCCGCCCTGGTGGGAAGATGGTGAAGCGGGCAAAGGAGGCTCAGAGTGGGCTCCGCATCATTAACTCACCCCAGTGCTTCTTAGTCATGCATACATGACCCCAGGACCCCATCTGAGGCAGAAACATGTCACCATGTGCCTTTGTGGGAAAACAGATGTCACAGCATTGATTTCCCCTTGGTATCAGGCAAGCCTGATGATACTGGCCCTAGACTTGAGAGCTCTGCTAAGCTCTGTCTGTAACTGGGCTTACTATTCTTAAGTGGCACAATATTCTTTACCCATGTCAACAGACAACAGATCCTGGAGCAGAGATGTGAATGGAAGAAGGCGACATATAGTTCCAGGCTTGTCTGGGTATCTCTGTCTGGCTGAGCGCTCAGAAGAGCGGAACCCCCTGAATACTCGTAAGTGAAATGTTTCCTGCAGATGCCCTGCTTCTGCTCCCTAAAAGCCAGTAGGGACACCCAGCGACCAGATTCCTACCGCCACTATAGAGGAGGAGTAAGGGCGAGAACATGCGCACTGTCTTTTTAGGGAGAACTTAGCAAAGGAGAGGAAACAGGCTGCTGTGAAGAGGCTGCTCCTCCACATCTCAGTATTAAAGGGACGATCTGAGAGCACTCAAAAGAGGAACTAATAATCACTGGGCTGCAGCAGGTAATCACTAAGAACAAATAAGTTCGGAATAACCTAATTTCTTTTCTTTGCTATTTTAATAAACTTTTCAATTTCAAGGGAAAGCCTTAGGCTTGCTTTGTTAAGACTCTCACACATTTTGGGACATAGTGTGAATTCTTTCAGGTAATAATAGAAATTTCAATTTCTTCTTATTAGGGGTAAGTTATTTTACTGAGCTTGGACATCCTATAACAAAGGGTCTTTCATGCCCTCTCTGACTTTGTCTATCTGGGGATTATGAGACTCAGCTGAACAGAAACGCAAACTAAAAATCCAATTACTACTTTTTTAATCTCCCAAATTAAATTAGCAAAGACTACAAAATGATCATAGGAAACACGAAATGCTCACAAGGATACAGTGCCTTCGACTTTCTCTGCTATTGGGAATACACTCTCTCTTGACAGGGTTGTTTGGCAATGTTTCCAAAATTTCAAAGTAGTCATACCCCTTGATCTACTAATTGTACGTCTATGAATCTGACATATAAAATGAGAAAGTTGACGGTTTTCTGTATAAGGCCAGTCTTTACAGCATTAATTCTGTAACAAAAATCTGGAACCAAATTAAATCCCCAATGATAGGGAGACAGTTAAATAAACTGCAGTGGGATAACCACCAGATGCAATATTATGTAGCTATTAAAATGTCATTTATAAAGGATTTTTAATAACATGAGAAAATGGTTCTAATGTAATACTAAGTATAAAAAGCAGAAGACTACATATGTAGTATAATTGGAACAACAAAAAATATATATGCAGAGTAAAACAAATAGAAGGAAATACACCAAAATGTTCACTGGGCTTACCTCGAGTCATGGTTCAACTGGTAATCATTCTCGTCTTTATAATGTTCTGTATTTTTCAAATTTTCTCTAATGAACATGTATTACTTTCATAATGCAGGGCGGGGGGGGGGGGGGGAATCTCTTTAAAAAGATCCATTAAGACTTGAAAGGGAAGATGTGCTACAATGATTCAACATCATTTGGTAAAAAAGACTTAAAAGAAAAAGGAGAGAATTGAGCTCAAAAAAAAAAAAAAAAAGCAACAACTAGTGAGTGCTTTTGGGAAAAAACAGTGAAACAGGGATCCTTGGGTGAGGTTTAGATGATAATCTGAAAACAAATAGACTAATGTTACCTGAAGCTAAACAGAGTAGGTTACAAAATCATGTTTATGGCAATAATTACCATAATTACAAATACATACATAAGCACAGAGAAAGTGCTTGAAAGAAAGAATCAATAGGTGTATGGTTTAGGTGGGAAATAATTTGAGTTTATTCTTCTGAGCCCTCCCCAAAACATTATTTAAATTATAACAAACTTTTGACAAGTTTTCAGTTCATTGTACAAATAAGGCTGCAACTATGTATCTGTAAGGACAACAAAAAGGAGCACTGACCTTTACCTTACAGCCACACACAAAAATTAGCTTAAAATACAAGCAAATCTAAGTGGAAAATCCAAAATGGTAAAAACTTTTGGGAAAAAAGAGGAAAATAAAAGAAAATATTTGCAGCCTTGGGGTAAGAATTTCTTAAATAGCATATGAAAAGCACAAACCATTAATAAATCAATAAGCTTTTTAAAATCAAAGTTTAAAACTTTTTAAAGGACACTATTGAGAAACCAAAGTATGAGAGAATACATAATCACAATACATACATCTGACAAAGGACACATTCAGGATATAAAAGGGAATCCTACAACTCAGTAATAAAAAGACAGTTCAATAAGATATTGACACAAGATTTTTAAAGATAAACAAATGGCTGTTAGACACATGAAAAGATGCTAAATGTCTCTAATAAGAGAAATGAAAATTAAAACCATAAAGAGATCCTGCTGCTGCTAAGTTGCTTCAGTCGTGTCCGACTCTGTGTGACCCCATAGACGGCTACACACCTATTGGAATGGCTAAAATTTAAAAGACTGACCATACCAAGTGCTGGCACCGTACGTGGCACACTCAGAAGTGGCAGTGGAACTAGCACTCACGTAGACTGCTGCTGAAGGTGGAGAATCCACTTTTGAGAACTGTTTTGGCAGTGTCTTTAAAAAGTTAAACACACACCTACCATCTGACCCAGCTATTCTACAACTAAGTATTTTCCCAAGGGAAATCAAAATATAGTCCACAGAAAGACTTGTACATGGATATTCACAGCAGCCTGACTCATGATAGTTAAAAAAGTGGGGAATAAAACAAACATCCATCAGTAGGTGAGTGAACAAACAAAATGAGGTAGATCCATAAAATGAAATACTACCCAGCAATAAAAGGGAGTAAACTGCTTATATGTGCAACAAAATGGGGAATCTCAAAATAATTAGGTTAAGAGAGGTCTCTCTTTCAGCATATGACAACGCCACCTGGTAAAGATACACAAACCCCATGCATGCATCCCCCCCTTAAATTTTATGCATTATCAGAATGGAGGGTACAATACACCTCCTAATATAGCCTAACATTGAGTCCACTCTCAAAAGGGCTTCTATCCAATTTCTTTTTTATTAATAAATCTAAATAATGTCTTGGTTTCTAAATTACATAGCATACACAATGGTAAGAATCTGCTTCATTTATCCTTTTAATAAGTATTTAATAAGCTCTTCTAACGGGAGGGATGTATGAGACATAGAACATACAGAGATAAACAAAACAGACACACAGTCATGGTTACTACAGTTGATAATACTGTATTATATACCTGAAAGTGATAAGAGTGTAGACCCTGAAAGTGCTCATCACAAGAAAAAAATTGTAACTTTGTCTGGTGATGGATGCTAACTAGATTTACTGATCATCTTTTAATACAAATATTGAATCATTATGTTGTATACCTGTAACTAATATAATGTTATATGTCAATTATATTGCAATAAGAAAAGGAAGTGAATTTTTATCATATACATGGTTGAATAAAGAAATGGCTAGGCATTTAATTAAAAAAGAAAAAAACCACAGATCTGGTCCTTGTCTGCTGGGACCTTACTACCTAGTAACAAGCCAGGATCGAAATCACCAGGAGTCTCCCAGAGCAAGTGATTCATGCCCAAACCTAACATGAGTGTTTGTGATGCACATTTGCTAACACTAAAAAAAAAAAGGCAAATCCTTCCAACTCCAAAGCAAAACTCTTAGAGATGTATTGAAAACACAGCATTTAATATAATCAAAGTTCTAAAGGATGTATTTACCTCAGGCTTACAGAAGAGGAAGCCATTAATCACATCTAGCCCTAAAGCACTTCTGCTCAAGATAAAAATACTTCTCGTATTGTATGGTTCAGAATCACGGGGTGTAAACCAAATACCTGGGGGAAATACTAGAGGCCTTCCTGTGTGTGATTGTGTGATCTATCCGCATAGTTCCTTCTCTGCAGCAGGTGTGCAAAGGAGGACGCCGCCATCTGAGTGTTGTACAGATCAGCTTCTTGAATGCTCCTGTGAGAATGGAAAGAGCGCTAGTTGCTCACCTAGGATCTGCACAAGACTCTTCTTTGAACAATGCCCTGCAAAGGAGCACTGTGGCTGTCGGACTCGTAACTTGGAGTTATGGCTCTTCTCTTCCTGCCTACAGCCCCTCCTTAACTTCTCTAAGCTCAGGGCCCTCTCTGAGTTGTTGAGCAGAAACAAAAGAGATCTGAACCTGGATTAGCCCCTGAAGAGATTCCTTTATGCTGTAATTCAATGAGGACAAGCCCTTGACCTTTAAGGAGGGTCAATCTAAGGGAAAAACAATTAAACGGCACTTTTTTTTTTTGCAAATATACAGGTAGTCAAGCTTTCTGCTATATTATCCATAGTGCTTTATAGAAAAAAAAACCACAAGGTAAATTTCTCTTGAATTTAGTTTCAAGCAAAAGTTTGCCCCTCTATGTAATCTTTTAATGGTACAGGTTTGTTTTATCAGAAAACGAAAACTACACAGACAACTATAATCTCCTGGTTGCTAAGAAGCTGGGAGCTAAATTTACTTCTCAGTGACTGTAATTATACCACTTTGGGTTCCTGGGCCAATTCTCTTTCCACTCTCAAAATAGCTTTAATAAAATAGATAGCCAACAGGAATTTGCTGTATGGCTCAGGAAACTCAAACAGGAGCTCAACCTAGAGGGGTGGGATGGGGAGGGATATGGGAGGGAGGTTCAAAAGGGAGGGGATATATGTATACCTATGGCTGATTCATGTTGAGGTTTGACAGAAAACAACAAAATTCTGTAAAGCAATTATCCTTCAATAAAAAAATAAAAAGGAAAAAAAGCTCATTTTTTTAGCTTCATTTTCTCTCTCCTGCTTGATGTTTTCCTATTGGAAATCATCTCAGATCTTCTCTGGAAAAAGGCAAAGTAGAAATAAGTCGTTCATGTACATTGTGTGATTAAACAATGCTTACCTGAGTTCTGGCACCTCTAAACATCTCTATGGCATATCACACCAATTCCCCTTTTCCAAGTCATTAATCAATATGTTATTTTCCATGCACATCAACAACGCTCTTCTAGTTAAGAAATTCTTGCTTAGCTTAAAACAACCCAATTTAAGTTTGTTTGTTTTTTTCCCTCACAATGTTTACTCCCCCATCTCCAACAGGCGGCACACTCTCAAAACATAATATGTGGAACATATGGGACTATTCAGAATTTCATATGAATGACACGTCCAAGTCCAGCAGCACCCCTTCCATAGAGAACCTGGTGACTGGCCCCTCTGAGAGGTTTCTGTTCTCTGGCAGAGGACAACATGGACCCAGAGAGGAGACTTAGGCAGGAACCAAAAGCAACAGAGGAAGGAAATACAAGGGCCCCCCCAAATCAGATCAACCAAAAATAAGCTGAGAAGCCAGAGTGAGGACTAGGGCTCTGGGAATGGAGTCAGGGAAGCAAGCAGAAGACGGAAAGCCAACGAGGACGGATCCTAAGCAAAGGCCTACAGTGGGGACCACTGACTGAAGCTTATGGGGCTTCAGCAGGCGCCCCGATGCAGTGTTTAAATGCTTGGGTTTTAGTGGAGGATTTTAGATCTCTCTTCGTGTATCCTGGCTTGAATCGGGGCTTACCACCTTCACTGCTTCATTTCTCACAAATACCTAAGTGCTTCAATGAGTAATAAGCAGACGTTAACACTGCAAAGGGGTCAAATGGATACAAATTATTTTCTGAACATTTATGGCAGTTTTCATTCATCTGTTTTGCCACTAGATTAGCATCAGCTATATCTACCTACCTACCTACAGAAAAGTTCTCCCTCTAGAAATCACCTTTGCTATCTACCTACCTACCTACCTATGGGAAAGTTCAATTGCCCTTGAACGTAGCCCATACTCCATGGTAAAAGTGAGCAATCTTCCTTTTGTACATTCAAAACAGCAGACAAACATGTTAGGACATAAATTCATATTTCAAGTCAGGTTAACACTGTTCAAACGTAGGGTTATGATGGAGCCTGGACATTCATGGGAAAATACTAACAACAGAGACAATGAGTTATAAGGATTCCAATTCTAGCTCCCTGCCTTCTAATCTAGGAGACAGCAAACTCACCTAAACTGCATGCAAAATGCTGTGTAAATGTTAAATTGTATACAGGGAGGCAGCCCAGAGCTTTAGTCTGATTTTTAAAAGAACCACCACCTCCTCACATGGTTAAAAGCTAGTACCCTTTTGACCCACTGGACCCTACTGCCCAACTCCACCTAATCAATCTTCGGCTACAGAATCTTGACCACAAATGCACAACACAGCTCAAAGAGTACTTTTGACTCATAAACAGAGTATGTTTCCCTTTATCTTTTAGCTTGTTTTATTCATTTCTATACCCTAAGCACAGTGCTTGACATATGGTGAAAATAACAAAAAAATTGTTGAGCAAATATATTTAATCTGAGGAGTTGTTGTATCTATTACTCATTGATAGCAAAAAAACACTTACCAATAACTAACAGTAGTAAATCTAATCTGGAGGCCAAAGAATCCTAATTTTTTTAATTGAAAATAAATATAAACCACAGTAATAGGAGCAATTAAGCGCGTATGTACAGAAAAGAGGCAAACAAACAACCCCCCAGATATAACTAAACAATATTTCTTTTCCTGCTTGATTAAATCGTATCGCAGCTGTTTCCAAACCTTAAAACACATAAGCAATGCAAATGCGGAATTTTTTCTGCAAATTCTCCTTGCAGGAATGAGACAGCAGGAAGAAGTTCATGAGTCACAGCGAAGTCAGAAGCACAAAGCAGGCACAACTTCTCATCACTGCCAAAGATGTGGGCCACTGCTAAGACCACCACAGTCCTTTTGCGAGCCTTTCCCTGGTTTCTCCCTGGACCACTCTTCTCAAAAGTACATGCTACTTACTCTGCGAAAATTTTTAGTTTCTCCCAATTTCTGACCTTGTACTTTTGGCAGCATTATCATGTATACATGAAAACTAGAGGGTTCTAATTTTCGTTTTTTATGTGAGCTCAGGAGGCTGCAGATTAACAAGTATAGAAATCCCCTAGGATGAGGATCTCACCATTTTTATAAAAATTCTTATTATACCTTTCTCTGGAGACGCTGTTTTAAATTTCTTATCTGCAACGTGTTAAAATGCATTATGTTTATTTCTCTTTGACTCAAGACTTTACTTTTAAAATTTCCATTCAATTTATTTAAACTAATAAAACAAGACAAAACCAGAGTTCACCTACTTCTAGCCCCCTCAATCAGGGGCTATAGACTCCCAATCCGTTCTTCATATCTTTGAGCTTGTTTATATTGTTTGTTTGTTTGCTTTAGATTCCACGTGTAAGAAAGATCATATAGTCTTTGTCTTTTTCTGACTTTTTCACTCAGCATGAGGTTGCAAATGTTACAAATACCAATATTTTATTCTTTTTAGGGCTAAATAATGTTCCACTGTACGTATATCCCACATCTTCTTTATCCATTCATCCGCTGATGGGCACCAAGACTGTTTCCATATCTTCTAATTCAAGAGTTCAGGATATCTTTCCATTTATTCACATCTTCTCTTTCACTGATGTCTTGCTCTTTCATCTCATTTTTGAAGTTCTGTGTTCATCCATCCATCTCCTCAGTTCAGTAAGCATCTTTATGACCATGACTTCAAATTCTTTATCAGGTAAATTAATTTATCTCTGTTTTATTAAGGGTACTTTTGTCCCCTTGAGGTTTTATCTTGTTCTTTCATTAACATATTCCTGTTTCTTTGTTTTGGTGGACTTTATATGTATACAGTAGATGAAACAGCTACCTCTTCCCATCTTGAAGGAGTAGGAGATGAACTTTTCTGTCCAGTCATGACCCAGCTCTTCATTTCTCAAACCTCTGTGCTTGTCAAAACAGCCCATTACATTTTAACAGCTCTCAGTAGTTGAAGATGTGCCGAGACCTGTCAGTGTCTCACCACCACCTGGGTTCAGGTTGACTATAACCCAGATCCACAAGAAGCAGCTTTAAAAAGTATATAAATATATACAATCTTGAGGAGACCCAAGTGTAAAGCCCTGCTGGCTACTTGAGCCAGACGATCAGAGGTGTCCCCTGGGAAACAGTCACAAAAATTAGGGCTCCAGATAATGGGATAAGCTCTTCTGTGGGTGTTGCTGGCAAGCTGGAATAAGGCTGTGGGAGTGTGCTAGGACTGTGTCCACAGCCCAGCTCCACAGGACACTAAATGTATCTACAGGCTATGGAAAATGTATCATTTTTATACAGCTCCTTTTTTTTCTGAGTTAGCAGGAGCATAAAGAAATAACAGCTGACTTTTGAGGGACAGAGGAAAGGTCTCTGCAATACTATTGAGTACATTAAGGAATAGTATTGTCAAGTGAATGGTTGAGATAGACTCCCATCATGGTAGCCTTAGACTTAACGAAACTTCCAGCTTCAACAGTAGTAATACAGTAGAAAATAAAATGGGAAAAAATATGTCTTCTCTTTATCACTCAATACGCAACTTGAAGTCCAAGGCCACTAAGATAAATTTGGAGTCCTTAAAACTCGGTGATTTAGTGAATGCCATAAATTCAGTTCTAGCCTTAGAGAGGTTACCCAGTATCAGCTTGATTTGTCGTTAAGGTAATCTGGATAAAATACTGGAACATGAGCCAAAGGCTGTTTATATAAAAGATGACAACAAGGAAGAGAGAAGCCTCTAATAATTCTCTAAGAAACAAAAAGGAAAGGATAGAAAGACCAGGAGTTCACAGAAAGGGAAGAAAGTGGAAGATTAAAATGTATCTGCTACCAAATCTATCAACACCTCAAACTCACACACTTTCTCTATTGCTCTGTGGTGGGACAGACTTAGTGAGACAGTGACGGCTTTCTTGGGAAGGAGACTAAAGACTGTCTAGAGTGAAAGGAGAGGTGATAAGCATGTTGGGTATGGATCACGGAAGATAAGACAGAGGGGAGGAGGTTGAGAATACAGCACGCTGCAAACCAGAGGCAAACCCACCAACCACATCTGAAAACCCAAGCATAGTAACAATTCTAACAGGACCATTACCAAAGAGGATGGGTATTTTTAATTTCCTATCAATTAAATATAGTGAAAAATAAACCAGCACACTGAATTGGAATAAAGCTAACAACAGAGACAAGAAAGAATAACACAGTAAATAGCAAGCTTCTGGCAACTTCTATTTAATCCTTAAAAGTAAAAGCAACTCTCAAAGACAAATTTCTCATTTGCACCTTTGCAACTGTGAAATCGGTCCTGAATATTCATTGGAAGGACTGATGCTGAAGTTGAATACTGATGCCAATACTTTGGCCACCTGATGTGAAGAAGTGACTCATCTGAAAAGACCCTGATGCCGGCAAAGACTGAAGGCAGGAGAAGGGGATGACAGAGGATAAGATGGTTGGATGGCATCACTGACTCGATGGACATAAGTTTGAGCAAGCTCCAGGAGTTGGTGATGGACAGGGAAGCCTGGTGTGCTGCAGTCCAGATTAGATCAGTCGCTCAGTTGTGTCCGACTCTCTGCGACCCCATGAATTGCAGTACGCCAGACCTCCCTGTCCATCACCAACTCCCGGAGTTCACCCAGACTCACGTCCATTGAGTCAGTGATGCCATCCAGCCATCTCATCCTCTGTCGTCCCCTTCTCCTCCTACCCCCAATCTCTCCCAGCATCAGAGTCTTTTCCAATGAGTCAACTCTTCGCATGAGGGGGCCAAAGTACTGGAGTTTCAGCTTTAGCATCATTCCTTCTAAAGAAATCCCAGGGCTGATCTTCAGAATGGACTGGCTGGATCTCCTTGCAGTCCAAGGGACTCTCAAGAGTCTTCTCCAACACCACAGTTCAAAAGCATCAATTCTTCGGTGCTCAGCGTTCTTCACAGTCCAACTCTCACATCCACACATGACCACAGGAAAAACCATAGCCTTGACTAGACGAACCTTTGTTGGCAAAGTAATGTCTCTGCTTTTGAATATGCTATCTAGGTTGGTCATAACTTTCCTTCCAAGGAGTAAGCGTCTTTTAATTTCATGGCTGCAGTCACCATCTGCAGTGATTTTGGAGCCCAGAAAAATAAAGTCTCACACTATGTCCACTGTTTCCCCATCTATTTCCCATGAAGTGGTGGGACCGGATGCCATGATCTTCATTTTCTGAATGTTGAGCTTTAAGCCAACTTTTTCACTCTCCTCTTTCACTTTCATCAAGAGGCTTGTTAGTTCCTCTTCACTTTCTGCCATAAGGGTGGTGTCATCTGCGTATCTGAGGTGACTGATATTTCTCCCAGCAATCTTGATTCCAGCTTGTGTTTCTTCCAGTCCAGCGTTTCTCATGATGTACTCTGCATAGAAGCTAAATAAACAGGGTGACAATATACAGCCTTGATGAACTCCTTTCTGTATTTGGAACCAGTCTGTTGTTCCATGTCTAGTTCTAACTGTTGCTTCCTGACCTGCATACAAATTTCTCAAGAGGCAGATCAGGTGGTCTGGTATTCCCATCTCTTTCAGAATTTTCCACAGTTTATTGTGATCCACACAGTCAAAGGCTTTGGCATAGTCTATAAAGCAGAAATAGATGTTTTTCTGGAACTCTCTTGCTTTTTCCATGATCCAGCAGATGTTGGCAGTCCATGGGGTTGCAAAGAGTTGGACACTACTGAGCGATTGGAACTGAACAGTTAAACCCTCCCCCAAAAAAGTTATAACCAAGAATATAATTTCAAAATTCAACCTGTTTGTTTTTTTTTTAATTAAGTTAGTCTTAGAATTGTGTATTAGTACCTTTTCACACTTCCTCTTCCATTCCTCCCATTCCTTGCAATCTTCAGAGCACAGTGAGGAGCCACGGAGCACAGCAGGAAGGCAGTCTACTCAGCTGCTCCTCACTCACCCCCTCCCACAGTCCCTGCCATGGGTCAGAGATGTGGCCTTGGGGGCTACTCCAGTGGACACTAATACCTGAAAAACTATACCATCTATCCTTTTATTACATTTACTGGAGCAATTCACCACATGCTGCCTGATACAGCTATTTAATATTCCCTATGTTTATATTTTTATTTCCTTAAACTAAAATGTAGTATGATCCTTAAAGGCCCAGGGTTATATTTCATGATATTCCCTGCGTCATTTGCCCAGAAGTAGTTCTACGTGGAGATGAATGACGATATCAGCAGATGCTGAGTGCCCCTTTTCCTGTTACCCTAGCATTGGTTCTCAGATGCTAAGGCATCAGGAACCCTATATTCCAAACAGAGACACAAATATTAGAGGTCAGCACTCCAATGCTTATTAATAACTTGCAAAAATTGCTATGCTAGCACCAAACATGACCTCAGACTCCATCAACCCTTATCTATATAAATAAAATTTGAGGGTCAGGGTGCCAAATGACAAAGACTCTCCAGTGGTGAATTACTGCTGGGATGAGAGATGGGATACCCCAAGCCAAGCCAACTGCAGGAGTCTCCCAGACCATCACTTAACACATCAGAGGTGCCTGCAAGGAGGGAAGGTTGGCATCTCACTCCCCACATGTTTATCTGCTTATGGGGCAAATTTATCATCTGGCCTTACCCCCTAACTACCAGAGCAAGGAGAAGAAAACTGGTAAGACACAGCAGAGGGGAGAGAAGGAGCAGCTGTAAAGCCTATGTCCACACTCGTGCTTCTTGGTATGCCAAAGGAGTCAAGTGGAAGGTGGCCAAAGCCAAGGCATCTTGCTATGATCCTACTTCTGAGGACCTCCTGTCCACCTGCCCAGGTGAAGGGAAGAAGGGGCTGGGCCAGAAGTCTTCAGAGTCTCCCAGCAGGGTCCTCACCAAAGAGTCAAAGTGAAGTGAAATTGTTAGCTGCTAAGTTGTGTCCGGCTGACTCTTTTGTGATCCCTTGGACTGTAGCTCACCAGGCTCCTTTGTCCATGGGATTTTCCAGGCAAGAATACTGGAGTGGGTTGCCATTCCTTTCTCTAGGGATCCTCCTGACCCAGGAATCGAACCTGGGTCTCCCGCACTGCAGGCAGATTCTTTATCATCCGAGCCGCCAGAGTCAGCCTTGCACACTTGGTACAGAGAACACTGGCAGCCAGTCAGTCTTTGAGAAGCACTGACATCCAAGAGGAGAAAGCAGCACAGAAAGGGGAGAGTGGAAGAAGGTGAAAGAGTGGAATGTGACCCCTGCTCAGCCAGAGGAGGCTGGTGGGGGAGGGAAGGAGACATAAAGGTTAAATGAATAGAAGATTGAAGTTAAGACTAGACTCACCAGAGAATTATGGCCTAATAACCAAGATGCCATTGTAAGATGGGAAAGGAAGACTGAACAATGCTCTTTGAAACTGGTGACTAAAGAAAACTAAAACTTCCATTTTTACCCCAGATAATACTGATTATTCAACAAACCGAATGAAGGAATGATTTATTAAATATCTTTTAGCCTCTGCTTTTTTGGGGGGCAGGTGGCTTCCCTAACAGCTCAGAGGGTAAAGAATTCTCCTGGGTTGAGAAGATCCCCTGGAGGAGGGCATGGCAACTCACTCCAGTATTCTTACCTGGAGAATTCCATGGACAGAGGAGCCTGGCAAGCTTCAGTCCATGGGGTTGCAAAGAGTCAGACAGGACTCTGTTCAGTCGTGTCTGAAGCAACTTAACACATACGCACATACATAGCAGATTAAAAATGTTGTGATAGTTTCAGATGGACAGCAAAGGGACTCAGCCATACATATACAAGTATCCATTCTCCCCCAAACTTCCCTCCCATTCAGGCTGCCACGTAACACTGAGCAGAGTTCCCTGTGCTGTACGGTAGGACCTTGCTGGTTACCCATTTGAAATATACAGCCCTGCCTTTTTCAGTTCCTTATTTTCTTTTAGATTTTCTGAGAATGGGATGGTAAGGGAAACAGAATATTTTGAGAAAGGAAAAAGATTTATTTTAGCTACTTGGATACTGCTCAAAGGACTCTAGGCAAACACTACACTTTCCTGCAACACAGCAGTTAGCCTAATGCAGTCAAAAGGTCAACCTGATGAGGATCCTTGGTGTGATTTACAATGTAAGCATTTAAAATGGTATAGCTCTTGCTGTGGTAATAAACATTCATTTTAAGCCTTTTAAAGGACTAATACTTCATCTGAACATTCTTAAAGAAAGCTCTCTACTTGAGGGAGGGAGCAAAATGGTTCAATCAAGCCATAAAAAGAGAATGAATCAAAGTACAGAAATTCCAATAGCTTTTTCACTGAGCAAACCTTGAAATCCACTCCACTGCATGAAAATCTAGAACCAACTCCAGACAAATGGGCACAGTTTGATTTGATTGAACCCCCAGAGGTTCTCCATTAAGACAACAAAAGCAATCAGCTGGAAAGTCAGCAAATCTCCATGTAGGGAACTTTCATGAAGTAAGTTCCATGGACGAGTCATCGTCAAGTACCCACTGAAGTACACGCTGACTTACATGACCAGCACAGACACAGGGCCCCAAACCAGTGGATGTGAGAGGAGCAACCCTTGACCCCATGTCACGGAAAGTGGTTTCCCTCCCTACCCAGGGCAGAAGCCCTCCAGTAATATTTATTCTTTTACTATTTATTTAAAAAATATCTGGCCACACTGCACAGCATGTGGGGACTTAGTTCCCCAACTAAGGATCGAACCTGTGCCCCCTGTTTTGGAAGCATGGAGTCTTAGCCACTAGACTATCAGGGAAGCCCTTCCAGCTCTTCCTTAATAAAGGATGTATTTCTGCAAATAAAAATGAACTGAGGGTTCTAAAGAAGACTTACATAAATATTTTGTGGCCAGGTGTACCTGCCTATAAGCATGCCAAAAGATGCTATAAGCATCTCCAGTGTCCAAATTCATTAAAACTCCACCAAAATTCATACTTTCTTTTGGAGATTAAAGTTACTTAAGTACATACCTCACTGGGACAACTCACTAAGATACGAAGATTGCCAGAGGAAAGGGTAGAGTTCTATTTTCTGAAAAATCTTAAAAAAGAATAGTGTCTATATTTGTGTAATGGTGTGATTTCCACGTGGCCCAGAGGCTGGGAACTCAAAAGAAAATCTTGTGTTGCTCTATGCAGTCAAATTCTGATTAAATTAAGATCCTTATTGAGCGATGGGTTTTCATTTTGCTGTGGTTCCCTAAAATCTAGTGGGCATTTTCTACCTCTTTCTCAAGTCTGTGCTTTCAAGGTCAGGTAAATCAATGTTTTTCATCTTCTTTTATAAACACTGGGCCAAGTTTAGCCATTTGCACAAGGCCACCTCCAACCCCCAGGCACACACCTTCCTTTACCCATCTAACACCATCAACAGCATCTCTCACACTAGGCTGGAGCCCTCATCAGCTCCTGCAACAACCCAATGCATCATGCTTTTGAGAAGATGATTTTTCTCACCACTTGCAAAACCAATGACTAGCGACAGCCCTTATAACCTACGGTGACTGAGTGTCTTATAAACAGTCAGGCACTTGCCCAGAAGCTCTGCGAACTGTCAACTATGCTGAGTCAAGGAGAAACGGTGTTAAACAAGCCCTGCAGAATACTCCAGGTCTGTGAGAGTGAACTGGAGAAGGCAAAGACTCCCTGAGTTAACCAGTTCCCTCCCAGCCACCACTTAACGCCTAGGAAACACAGGTAATGCTGGGTAGTGACATATTGAAGGCAGCATGAAAAACAAACTCCAATTTCTGAGTAAGTGAAAGTCCCAATAGTCTCTATTTTGTTTACTATTTTGCTTACCAGAGATAACCTAGGGTATAGTGATGTCTATGTAAAGACAATACCAAAGGCATAATCCATGAAAGAACTGTGATAATCTGACTCCATTACGTTATAAACCCTCTGCTATGTGAAAGACAATGACAAGAGAATCAGACAGCCATAGATTGGGAGGAAATACTTGAAAAGATGTATCTGATCAAGGACTGTTGTCCAACATATACAAAGAACTCTTGAAGTGCAACAATAAGGAAACCAAAAGAAAAAGAAAAATGAGACAAAGACTTTAACACACTTCATCAAAGAATAAACACAGATGGCAAATAAGCATATGAAGCGATGTTCCACATTGCATATCATCAGAGAGATGCAAATTAAAATGCAGCCGCCACCACCACACACCATTAGAACTGGCCAAAATCTGCCACACCGCCACGGACGGCACCAACGCTGGCGAGGATGCAGCACAGCAGGAACTCTCACTCACTGGTGGTGGGAACACAAAACGGTACACCCGCTTTGGGCAGTCTTTTTGCCAAAGACAATTTGGTAATTTCTTACAAAACTAAACATACTCTTACCACATAATCCAGCAATCATGCTCCTTGGTGTTTAACCAAAGGAATTGAAAACTTGTCTGTACAATAACCATGCCCACGGATATTTTATAACACCTTCTTTCATAACTGTCAAAACCTGGAAGCAATCAAGATGTCCTTTAGTTGGTGAATGGCTAAACCAACTATGAAACATACAGAAAATGCACAGTGCTCATAGCTAAAAAGAAATGAGCTATTAAGTCAGGAAAAGACATGGAGAAACCTTAAATGCACATTCCAATGCACATTTTGGGAAAAGCAAAACCATGGAAACAGCAAAGATCCGTGGTTGCCAGGCAAGTGGGAGGAGGTTAGCAAGCAGAACACAGGATTTTTAGGGATGTGAAAACACTCGATATGGTATTATAATGGTGGTGCCTGTCATTATACGTTTATCCAAACTCACAGAATGTGTAACACCAAGAGTGAACTGTAATATACAACTGTGGACTTAGAAGAATAAGGATGTGTCAGTGTAGGCTGACAGGCTATAACAAATGTACCACACTGTTGGGGGTGTACATAGTCATGGCAGCTATGCATGTGTGGAAACAAGCGATAAATGGGAAATCTTCATACCTTCCTCTTAATTTTGCTCTGAACCTAAAACTGCTCTGAAAAATAAAGTCTTAAAAAAAAAAAGTCAAGGAAACAGATTCTTCTCTAGAGGCTCCTAAAAGGACACAGTCCTCCTGACACCTTGATTTTAGCCCAGTGAGACCATATAGACTTCTGACTTGCAGAACTATAAGATAATTAATTCGTGCTGTCTTAAGCCAGTAGGTTTGTGGTAATTTATTATAGCAGCTATAGAAAACTAATACAAAGACCAACCAATGCAATTCACTGGACAGCAGAGATTTCCCACTATACCACCAGCTAACAACTATGTGAATTTTACCAAGGGGAACAGAGAACTCTAGCACTCTGGGAATTGCAAAATAAGTTGAAAGTATATTCCAGGGAGTCTGGTTTCAATGGGGAAAGAAATGTTAGTGCAAAGAAAGGCCCCAAACTTAAATATGCTTGTTACCTTTCCAAGACTCAACATTTCGAGGAAGAAATCTTACCGTTCATTATCTCCAGGGATATGGTAACTAAGAACTGAAATAATTTTGCAAACAGACCTCAGAATTATTCAGCTCTGATCAAGAGGACGAGTCCTAAGAGACACCCTTCCCTGAGAAAACTGGAGAGAATTTTTAGAATGCTAAGAGCAGCAGGTTACCTCATCAGCAGCTAGGAAAGGTGGAATATAAAAAAGGATAAGAGAGACAGCCTCTGCCCAGTGACAGAAAGGAGAACTTAAAATACGTAGCTGTTTGCTAAAGTTTTGGGCTATTTGCAGCCAAGGTATCAGGTAATTAACATTGACTTAAATGATGCCAAAATTTAAGGTACTCACTATTTTTAAGACATTTTTCTCTTCATGCCAATCTGTGTGATGACATTAAAAAAAAAAAAAAAAAAGCTCAAGAGAAGAAGCAGGAGAACACAGAAAATGTGAAAGTCCCAGAAATGCAGTCAGTCTAGTAAGACTGACTGACTGCTGACCAGAGGATGGCAGGACTTACAGTGAGAGAGAGTTATAGCAAAGGGGCTAACCCTCCACAGGCTGATCGGGGGCTCTGGTTCCGGGCACTGATGGTGCCTAGGATACTGCACAATTCCCTGCCCTTTGGAGGCTGGATGAGGAATGCCCTGAAGACATTCTGCATCAGAACTGCAGTCATGGGTAAGCTCCACCGAGGCATGCTGGCTGCCACCTTTAAGCTGCACGCAGGACTGAGGACATCTTTTTTTTTTTTTTTTTTAAACTAGGGAAACTTCTACTAGAGAAGGGTCTGGAGGAAATAGCATTTCATGCCAACACTTCAAAACTCACACGCTGAGAACTGGTCATGAGACCCAGGGGCAGTACAGTCAAAGGATGCTGGTAACAAACCCTTGGGGAAGTAATCCAAGCTGGACACATAGGAAAGGCAGAGGATACTTCTGTAGGAATATTCATTCAGCATGATTTTGTTCATATCTCTGCCACAAAAACAATCTCACAATTCTTATGGCATACAGTCTGTATGTATTCTAAAAAAAACCCAAACTGCAGGGATGTTCATTCAGCATGACTGTTCATATCTCTGCCACAAAAACAATCTCACAATTCTTATAGTATGTAGCCTGTATTTTAAAAACTAGAGATTATACCTAAAGTATTATTTTACTTAGGAATTTTTATAGAGGAAATCTAGTTAAAAAAAAAAAGAAAGTATTTTTGTACACATTTCCACTACAACATCAAAAACTATTGTTCCACTATAACATCTTTAGCCATGCTATGCTATGCTAAGTCCCTTCAGTCCTGTCCAACTCTGTGCGACCCCATAGACGGCAGCCCACCAGGCTCCCCCGTCCCTGGGATTCTCCAGGTAAGAACACTGGAGTGGGTTGCCATTTCCTTCTCCAATGCATGAAAGTGAAAAGTGAAAGTGAAATCGCTCAGTCGTGTCCGACTCTTAGCGACCCCATGGATTGCAGCCTAACAGGCTCCTCCGTCCATGGTATTTTCCAAGCAAGAGTACTGGAGTAGGGTGCCATTGCCTTCTCCGATCTTTAGCCATATACATACGTAAAAAACTTATGAGGCACTGTGATATTAAAAGTTTGTGGAAAATGTTAAGAATCATTCAGTTGGCATTTGTGCAATACACATGTACAATATTAAGGGTCTAGCACATGCTAAGCGGTGTGTAAGGCTCTAAGACAATAAAGGCAAATCTCTCATCTCCTCTAATGGTTATATGCCCCACATGTCACTTCCTCTAACCCCAGGCTGCTCACAGCAAGCAACCAAGGGAGGATGTCTTAAAGAACATGCATTGGAGGGAAGAACCCAAAAGAACAGCTGCAAAGTAGAGCCTGGTGTTTATGTTCTACTGTTGTGAGCACATTACACCCAGAAATCACTCATTTCTGTGGCTTCTCGGTGCAATGGCTTAGTTAAAACCCTAAGAACTTAGATTTAACAGAGTAAGGTAGCTACTATGTGATCAGTGACGTCTCCTGATGACCAAGAGCCACAACCCGCCCCATGTGCTTTGATACTGGGCTTGCTCAGCTATGTCTCTCCAGGTTTATCAAAGTCTGAGAGCATCTCAGTCAGTCAGTTCAGTTCAGTCACTCAGTCCTGTCCGACTCTTTGCGACCCCATGAATCGCGCAGCACGCCAGGCCTCCCTGTCCATCACCAACTCCCGGAGTTCACTCAGACTCATGTCCATCAAGTCAGTGATGCTATCCAGCCATCTCATCCTCTGTCGTCCCCTTCTCCTCTTGCCCCCAATCCCTCCCAGCATCAGAGTCTTTTCCAATGAGTCAACTCTTCCCATAAGGTGGCCAAAGTACTGGAGTTTCAGCTTAAGCATCATTCCCTCCAAAGAAATCCCAGGGCTGATCTCCTTCAGAATGGACTGGTTGGATCTCCTTGCAGTCCAAGGGACTCTCAAGAGTCTTCTCCAACACCACAGTTCAAAGGCATCAATTCTTCAGTGCTCAGCTTTCTTCATAGTCCAACTCTCACATCCATACGTGACCACTGGAAAAACCATAGCCTTGACTAGATGGACCTTTGTTGGCAAAGTCAGCAAGGTCTAAATCCAATGCTAGAGGGGATTTTTCTACTGGGCAGTTTTCAACCGTCATTTTTGCACATATAAGCTTTCATATACTGCCATTCTGAAGAACCGAGAACTCTGTAAATATCAAATAATACTTTTAAAGTAATATGTTTTGATTCATTCAGTCAAAATATAAGGAAGTTATTTAAAAGGATTGTGTAGATTTATACTCATGGATATGACAAGATATCAAAGACATTACAAACAAAGCAGATCTTGAAACACTATGTGTTACGTGAAATAAAATATAACATTAAACACTTTAAGTGTAAATTAACATAAGTGTAGAAAAGAGTAGAAGAATACTTGTCAAGAGGCTAATAATGATGTATCTCTGGGTATCTCTTATGAGATTCCATAATAAGATTATGGATGATTTTATTTCTTGTTCTTTTCTTTTAATTTACTTTAATTTTCTACATTTCTAAGATGCCCATATATTGCTTGAAAGTAAAGAACTCTAGCAGTGGGTAAAGAATCCTCCTGCAATGCAGGAGGCCCGGGTTTGATCCCTGAGTCAGGAAGACCCGTGGAGGAGGGCATGGCAATCTACTCTAGTATTCTTGCCTGGGGAATTCCATGGAGAAAGGAGCCTGGCAGGCTACAGCCCATAGCGTTGCAAAGAGTCAGACACAACTGAGGGGACTGAGCACAAAGAACTCTACACACTCCCTATTGCTGAAAGTATTTGCACTCACAAACATCCTCTTGCTCTCAGAAAAAAGGGCATTATCTCACAGTGGGTCTTCTCAGGTGGCACTAGTGGTAGAGAATCTGTCTGAAAATGCGGGAGGCACCAGGGATATCTGGAAAATTCCATGGACAAAGGAGCCTGGTGGGCTACCGTCCATGGGGTCTCAAAAAAGGCAAACGTGACTATGCACACACCCACAACACACACATCCCACAATGAATGGTTTTTCATTCTTCTATTTTTCTTCCCTTACTTGACCAAATTTTTCTGAATACAAACCTTCCTTTAGCACATTTACCAGCAGAAGGATTTTGTAAATGCAAAAGACCAACAGCCTGCACTACCCATCTACACTTACACCATCTCCTTGGACCACACCATCAATAACACTGGATTAACATCCAAACACCCAGTCTCCAGCCTAAGTGTATTGTCTCTCTGACTGCAGGAAAGTTACTTAACATCCCTGATCTTTCTTTGCCACCTGTGAGTAGCCAACACAGGATGAAAGGAAAAATTAAATCAGGCAAGTGATGCGGCAGTGCTTTTAAAATTTTAAGACACTAGAAATGCTAACTGCTATTTTCATCATCATCTGTGGTGTCTCCTCCAAAATATTTTCAGGTATTCCTGTCACAATATTTAATGATGAGCCTATCGTGAAAAACTGTTAAAAGACTACTTAGGTAAAATGTCAATGAGAAGACAGGTAAATATAACAATCCTGTGAGAACACGAGTTTCTAACAGCATTCAGAATGGAGCTGAATAGAGCACAGCCACAGGATCAAGTGGTGTTGATCAGCATGTTCAACAGACCCAGATTCAAGACCCATCTCTGCTTCATCTGGACTGGAAGATATTGGTCAAGTAACCCCCATGATTTTACATCTTAGTTTTTCACCAGTGAGATATTAGGAACAAGTTGTAGAGGTTCTGTGATGATTAAACAGGACAAAGCACATACAGTGCTTATCTTGGTGCCTGGACCATGGTAGGAACCCCATCTTTCTGGAGGACCTCACTTACAATATAGCCGAGATGTGCAACAGTGATTCCAATTCTCAGAGGAAGGGAAATGATCAGAGGAGAATATTTCAAAAAATAAAGTAAAATGCTAATTATTTTTCATATTAAAGAATAGAATTTGTAATAACTTGGTGCCTGCATAATAATCCATACCACTCTACTAAAAATGTAGTCTTGTCAGAAATCATTTAAGTCTGTTAAAGCCCATACCAAAGACCAGAGCCTGACAGAGTCTCTGGATTCAACCCAACCATTACTCTTCTTAAAACGTGAACGTTGAAAAAAATAAACACTGGTTACTATGGGAACAAGGAACCCAAAGATAACATTTAGACAAAAGGGCCCTTGCCTTCCTTTAACTACCCAGAGGTCTTCTTTTCACCAGTCTTCTTATGCCATTTATTACTTTCTACCTTGTGTTAGAGTCATTTGTGCAGGGTCTGATCTATCCGCCTACACAGTAAGCTCTTTGAGTGCAGAAACCCTGTCATATTCATCTCTGGATTTCCAACAAAGCCTTGTACAAGAAAGCCATAAATAAGTAGTTTGTTGAGGGGGGAAGAAGAGCACATACTAAAAAGCACTGCCACAATTGAAAACTATGATTAGACTATTTAACCCTTGGGGGAAAAGTTAATCAAGCCTCCCAACCACTTGACTAGTAAGAATTATGCAATTAACCCGATTTTAGGCTAGAGAATCATTTAAGAGTTCTAATTCCTGCTGCATGATGATAACATGGAATTAGAATTCAGGCATATTGATACTAAAACGGTGAGCAAAGTTGTTTTTAACAGTGTTAGCTTTTGTATGAAATTATAACAAGCTAAGGCTATACTTCACCCATATCCATGTTTACCTGTTAATAGAAAAACTAAAATAATATTAGGAAGTCAAATTCAGTAACATTGTCATGCTAAAGGATTTCTGTAAAATAAATATCCAATTCTAGAGCTCATTTCCCCCTACAAACAGGAAAGCTATTTTGTTGGTGTACAGTCTTTAATTGACCCATCAAGGTCGAACGGTATTGCTGATTAATAACCAGGTAAATTCATTATTAGCAAATTAATGGAACAGATCAAAGCATATGTGTCGCAACTGTCACAGTTGCCTTCAGCTAAACTAACTGCAACCCACGGGGCTGAGCTGTCAAACCATGAACAGCATCCAACACAAAGGAATTAACAGTTTGACTAAGTTTATCATTTTTCCATATCACTGAGCCTGACTCCAAAAACATGTTTTATGTCAAATATGACTATTCTACTTTATGAAAAATATACTAGTGACAAAATATTTGTGCAATCCCTAACTCGAAACAGAAACTGTAATCGCATCTACAGACAGTTATATAAATTATGAGGTAGCTCACTTGGTAATTTTCTCCAGTGATGTGTTTAACAGGATTTCCTTATCTTACACTAATTTTATGATACTCAATTTTTTTGACATTACCATACAGGAAATGGTAACCCACTCTGGTGCTCTTGCCTGGAAAATCCCAAGGACGGAGGAGACTGGTGGGCTACAGTCCATGGGGTCACAAAGAGTAAGACACGTCCGGGCGATTTACTTACTTACTTACTTACACACAATGGACAAAGAAGCAGAAAAATACATACAAAGAAAAAGAAAAACCTACATGTTAACTATCTCCAGCACTTAACATGGAGATCTAAGGTCTAATCCTTTCTCTCCAACCTTACATATAACGGCTCAGTTTAAAAAGCAAATTAAACATCTAAAACTCAGTGCAGCCAAATAAACATTAAAAAAAAAAAAAAAAGGCAAATTAAAGCAATATTGTATTTTTCCAAAGAAGATATTAACCTTTGTCTTCTCAGTCTTTTGCCTATGTGCCTATGATCACTAGAAATGAGTAACTGATAAATAAATGTTTTCCTAGTAGCTAAAATGAATTTGTCTTTAATTTACAGAATGTGATGCTTTGAGAAGAATTTCTCAGGAAGGTGAGCTTTATCTGGCATCTTGGAGGAAGGAAGCATATTCCCAGCAGGTAGGTCTATAAAATGCTATGTAAAAAAGGAAGAGTCACCTTTTTAAGAGGTGAAAAAGAACCCATATAGTATTAGTTAATACTTGATGAAATGCTCGATTGAACTGATGTCTACTCACCAGCCTGTGGAGCATGACACACATACATTTCATGCTCAAGTCATCTCAGGGGATAAGGCAGGCAGGCACACTGCTTCCTGACACCCAGCAGCCATGTGCCGTCTAATGATCCACATACATATGTCTGAATCTTAAGGTCTAGATGGAAATGCGAAAAGGGTACAAAGCAGCACATGGATTTTCTCAAATCTGATCCACACTTGGCCAGAACAATCTTTTAGCTTCCCCACACAGGCTGCTTTGAGAGACAGACAGTTTGTCGGGCTCAGAACAAAGGGCCTGCTGGCGGGGACCAACACTAGATGGCAGATTTTCTCCTTGTACTTTTGCTGCTGTTTCTTAATTTTTACAATGTTGTGCTGCTTTCTAGATTGCAGATTTTGACATGCTATGCGCATGCAACTTTGAAGGTTCTGAGAGAATTCAGACCTATAAGGGGGTGCTGGTGGTAACAGAAGAGGGCAGGAGACTCACCCTGCACACAAGAGATCACTGAGGGCAACTCTATAACCCATATATGCTCCATGATTCATACTCTAAATCTGAAGCCATCACTCTAAATCCTGCAAGGGTGTGCTTGTAGAATCCTCTAGGAGTGTTTTTATATGCTGTTCCCATTTCAACGGTAATTACACTCACGTGCACACTTATATTCTGGGTGTGTGTGCGTGCTCAGTTCCAGTCGTGTCCAACTCTTTGCGACCCTATAGGCTGTAGCCCACCAGGCTCCTCTGTCCATGAGATTCTCCAGGCAAGAATACTGGAGGTGGGTGCCATGCCCCGCTCCAACGGATCTTCACAACCCAAGGATCCAACCAGTGTCTCGTGCGTCTCCTGCATTGCTGGCAGATTGTTTACCGCTAAGCCACCAGTGAAGTCTTTATATTCAGACATCAGGATAATGTCTATTTCAGGAGCTAAGCTACTGATTCAGTTGAAATTCACAATCTTTACCCTCAAGTGATCGCTTACCTAGAGTCAGACATCCTGGAATGTTAAGTCAAGTGAGCCTTTAGGAAGTATCACTATGAACAAAGCTAGTGAAGGTGGTGGAATTCCAGTTGAGTGATTTCAAATCCTAAAAGATGATGCTGTGAAAGTGCCATCAAATTTGGAAAACTCAGCAGTGGCCACAGGACTGGAAAAGGTCAGTTTTCATCCCAATCCCAAAGAAAGGCAATGCCAAAGAATGCTCAAACTACCACACAATACTCATCTCACACGCTAGCAAAGTAATGCTCAAAGTCTCCAAGCCAGGCTTCAACAGCACATGAACTGTGAACTTCCAGATGTTCAAGCTGGAGTTAGAAAAGGCAGAGGAACCAGAGATCAAACTGCCAACATCCACTGGATCATCAGAAAAGCAGAGAGTTCCAGAAAAACACCTATTTCTGCTTTATTAACTATGCCAAAGCCTTTGACTGTGTGGATCACAACAAAGTGTGGAAAATTCTGAAAGAGATGGGAATACCAGACCACCTGACCTGCCTCTTGAGAAATCTGTATGCATGTCAGGAAGCAACAGTTAAGAATCGGACATGGAACAACAGACTGGTTCCAAATAGGAAAAGGAGTACATCAAGGCTGTATATTGTTCACCCTCCTTATTTAACTTATATACAGAGTACATCATTAGAAATGCTGGACTGGATGAAGCATAAGCTGGACTCAAGATTGCTGGGAGAAATATCAATAACCTCAGATATGCAGATGACACCACCCTTATGACAGAAAGCAAAGAACTAAAGAGCCTCTTGATGAAAGTGAAAGAAGAAAGTTGGCTTAAAACTCAACATTCAGAAAACTAAGGTCATGGCATCCGGTCTCATCACTTCATGGCAAACGGATGGGGAAACAGTGACAGACTTTATTTTTGGGGGCTCCAAAATGACTGCAGATGGTGACTGCAGCCATGAAATTAAAAGACGCTTGCTCCTTGGAAGAAAAGTTATGACCAAACTAGACAGCTTATTAAAAAGCAGAGACATTACTTTGCCAACAAAGGTCCATCTAGTCAAAGCTATGGTTTTTCTAGTAGTCATGTATGGATGCGAGAGTTGGACCATAAAGAAAGCTGAGCACCAAAGAACTGATGCTTTTGAACTGTGGTATTGGAGAAGACTCTTGAGAGTCCCTTGGATTGCAAGGAGATCCAACCAGTCCATCCTAAATGAAATCAGTCCTGAATGTTCATTGGAAGGACTGATGCTGGAAGCTGAAACTCCAATACTTTGGCCACCTGATGTGAAGAACTGACTCATTGGAAAAGACCCTGATGCTGGGACAGATTGAAGGCGGGAGGAGAAGGGGATGACAGAGGATGAGCTGGTTGGATGGCATCACCAACTCAATGGACATGAGTTTAAGTAAACTCCAGGAGTTGGTGATGGACAGGGAGGCCTGCCATGCTGCAGTCCATGGGGTCACAGAGTCAGACACGACTGAGCGACTGAACTGAACTGAACCCTCAAGTGATAATCACTGGTGCAGCCTATTCATCCCACCAACATTTCCCTGGTGAATTTACTCTCCAGGTCTCCTATACAACTATCTCCTCATCTCTCCAACCTCAAACATCTTTTCATTCATTTCTGTCAATGATGACATTCCTTACCTTACTGAAAGAGCAGAATCAACAGAAAAAGACTTCTACAAGTCTGTACCTAAACCCACCAATCTCCTTGAACTTCTGCCTGCCCTCCCATCACTGTGGCTGCATGTCGAACAGTCATCTCTCCATTCTCCTGTCTAAGGCTGACATCTACTCTGATGCCTGGTCATCATTGCTTCCCATCCATCTGAGGACATTAGGCTTACCAATGTCCCTTCTCTTATTTCATTTTCCTACTCTACTGGATCATTTTCATTAAACAAGCTTTAAAAACAACCAACCTCCCTTCATCCTTTATTTTCATTGAGCTATCATCCCATTTCTCTGCTCCCCTGTATAGAAAATTTCTAGAAGAGTCATCCATACTCGTAAGTCATCTATCTTTGTTACATCATGCTTTATCTTGCCACTCTGCCCTGAACCCAGTATTGTAACACAGCACAGTAAGCCCAAGCCCTTAGCACAGAAGCCATTGCTCTGCATCATCACTCCACAGCCTGTTACCAGGCAATGGGTCCGGCCCAGCCATTGGTCAGTGCCTCAGTGGGCCCCGCCCACAAGCAACCAACAGTTAAGAAACGACAGTTAGTGAGGGGATTCAGGCAACAGTGGAGTGTGGTCATGAGGTGGAGAGTGTGGTAAGAGGCAGATCCCGACCTTCGCCCCTAGGCCCTCCAGCTCACCCAACCTTGGGCCAGCCCGTGAGCTGGGGGGCCCAGAGAACAGGCTTGGGGCTGTGTCTTAAAGGGCTTCAGAATCCTCACCAAGGCCACCCACCATCTTTGGCCCAGGCCTTGAGGCAGTGGTGAACCTTGCCACCATCCTGGTTTCTGCGACCTAAGAGCAGAGGCAGTGTGCCTGGGTCGCAGTCTATGGGACCTCCTGGTCTCTCCCTTTTGGGTGGCCTGAGGAGCCTAAGGGTCAGTTGGGTTGGACGTCTGGCTCCTTCAGCGACAACGGCTGGGCAGGATGTGGGAACCTGGCCCTGAAGGAGCTGCCACCTGAGTTCTGCTGCCTCTTAGACAGGACCTTGGAGGGTGAAAGCTGTACTGTGGGATCTCGCCCTTTCTTGTCAGGAGAGAGAATAACATTCATTTGCTAGAGATTTACAGGAACATTGTTACTTGATCATGACCTGACTTCAAAAACAAAGGATCTGACACCAGTAAGTCTGCAACAACTAACCACACCCCTCCCTCACCTTTCTGCTTTTAAAGAGGCTTTGCTGAAAGCTTTCAGTAGCTTTGGGCTCAGGCCTTAAGAACCATCTCCTTCCATGGAAGGGCCACCTCCTTCTATGGCCCTGTAATAAATCTTTCCCTGTTCCAAACTCCACTGTTTTGGTATTGTTTGGCCTTACTGTGCATCGGGCACACAGACTTGGTGATGTTCCATAACACTATCAGGCTTTTGTCTCTAGCACTCCACTGAAATAACTTGCCAAGGTCAAGAATGTGCTGCCTTTTGCCAAATACAATAATGAATTCTCAGTTCCCGTTGTACTTGATCTACGAATAACAACTGATGCAGCTTCCCACTCCTTCTTTCTTGAGATACTTCCTCTGTTTGGCTTGACAAAGTATAAGGCAAAGTGAAAGTCACTCAGCCGTGTCCAGCTCTTTGAGACCCCATGGACCATACAGTCCATGGAATTCTCCAGGCCAGAATACTGGAGTGGGTAGCTATTCCATCCTCCAGGGGATCTTCCTAACCAAGGGGTCGAACCCAGGTCTCCTGCACTGTAGGTGGATTCTTTACCAGATGAGTCACCATTCTCTCCTTGACCTCACCAGCCTGTCCTCACCCACCTGCTGACTGCTCCTTATCCACGCACCACCTGAGTGTGCAAGACCAATTTTCTCTTCACCACTCCCCTCCTACGTAAGCTCATGCAATTCTATCGCTTTAAAAACTATATGCACCAAACAGTTCTCAAATTTATTTATCTTGGCCCAGAAATATATCTCCTTTGAAATCTCAGCTCATGTACCCAAATGCCTACTTGACATCATTACATAGATCTCCACTAGACAACTCAAACTGAACATGCAAAACTGAATTCTTGATTCTGCCCCAAACGTGCAACTCCCTTCCCAATCTCAGGAGACAGCAACTCCACTCATTTGTACTTTCAGGCCCAAACCCTGAGTAATCTTTTTGTACTAGAGCACAGTGAGGACAGCCCTTAGCGTGCAGGTATTGCTGCAGGCCATTCCCCTGTGCCCTTTCACCAGGCAGTGGTCCCACTCAGGCACAGGTCAGTGCTGCTACAGGCCCCTCCCACAAGAAAGTGTTAATGAGTGACCACCGGTGGTCCTGCTCAGTCACTGGTCGCTGCTGTAGTGGGCCCTGCCCACAAGCTACCAACTGTCAAAAAGCCACAGTTAGGGGATTCAGCCAACCGGGGAGTGGTAGCTGTGAGATGGAGAGTGAGTTAAGACGCAGATCCCAACCTTTTCCCTGGGGCCCTCCAGCTCATTCAGCCTTGGACCAGCAGGTGAGCTGGGGAGCCCAGGGAACAGGCCGGGGCTGTGTCCTGCAGAGCTCCAGAGCCCTCATCAGGGCCACCCACTGCCTGGGTCCAGCCCTTGAGGTGACAGCGAACCTTTTCCCCATCCCTGCCTCTGAGACCTAATGGCAGTGGCCGTCTGCAAAGGATACAGTCTGTGGGACCATACAGGTGGCCCGGGGAACCTGAGGACCAGCTGGGTCCTGGGCTCCTGGCTTCCTCAGCAATGACAGCTGGGCAGGTCTGTGGACCTGGACCTCAGGGAGCTGCCAACTGAGATCAGCCTGCTCTTAGTCAGGATCTGGACCTTGAAGGGGGAAAGCTGTCCCTTTCTTGTCAGGACACGGACTAACATTCATTCATTACCCTACCAAACCTGACCTCAAGTACAAAGAATCTGACACCAAGAAGTTTGCAACAACTAATGACACCTCCTCCCTCACCTTTTCTATAAAAGGTCTTTGCTGAAAGCTTTCGAGAAGTTTTGGGTTTTTAAGACATGAGGCAGCCATCTCCTTGCATGGTCCTGCAATAAACCTTACTATGTTCCAAACGCCAGTGTCTGGCCTCACTGGGTACACAGACTTGCATTTTGAATAATATTCTGAGTTCTCTCTCCTCCATCCAGAAGTCTCCAGATTATCAATCTGTTTATTCATCGCCACCTCCATTATTCCCCACCCTGGTCCAGGTCACAGCATCATTTTTTGCACCACAGCAATAGCCTGACAACAGGCTCTCTGCTTCTACCCTAAAGTCTCTCTATGGGATCTATTCTCCATAAGGTAATCACAGTGCTTATTTTAAAGTTTAACTCAGATCATGCAGCTCTTCTGCTCACAAACCTTCAATGGTTTTCCATGCACAAACAGTGAAATCCAAAGTCTTCACCACAGGGTATATGGCCCTACATGATTCAGCCCCTGATAATCCTCTGACCTCACTCCCTACCACTCTGGCCACACTAGTTCCCTGGCTGTTTCTATAACTGCTTAAGACATGCTTCCTGCTCAGAATCTTTGCAATCAGCTTTGCTCTGCCTAAAAGTCGCTTGCTCCACACAACCTTACGGCTGATTCCTCACTTCTG